>NC_079314.1:114182878-115417878 GCF_029931775.1 Euleptes europaea | reverse complement strand
CAATTTGTTTTGTATTTTTTATCCTGATCTACAACTTGCAAGATTATTGAGTTTGATATTTGCTACTGAACCTGCCCACCTGGCACAGACCACAAGAATGTATTAAAGAAGAGTTAATTATGGGGCAGGCTAGCCTGATCTTGTCAGATCTCAGAAGTTAAGCAGGGTCAGCCTTGGTAAGTATTTGCATGGGAGACCACCGACGAATTCCAAAGTCGCCATGCAGAGGAAGGCAATGGCAAACTACCTCTGAACGTCTCTTGCCTTGAAAACCCTATGGCAGGGGTGTCAAACATAAGGCCCGCCGGCTGAATCCGGCCCCTTGGGACCTCTTATCCAGCATGTGAGCCAGCTGAAACAGTCAAACCCCCACACACTCTCAATCTGGGCTGGCGAGGCATGGCCAGGCCCGACCAAGTGGCATTTATATCATATCCAGCCCTCATGAATTTGACACCCCTGCCCTGTGGGATCACCATAAGTCAGCAGTGACTTGACGGCAAAAAATAGGGAAAGAGACTAACAGAGGCGGTTTGCATTCTGACCCTGGTATTCTCTGGTGGTCTCCCATCCAAGAACTAAGTGGGGTCAATCCTGCTTAGCTTCTGAGATCTGATGAGATCAGGCTAGCCTGGGCCATCCAGGTCAGGGCACCTATTAATAACAGACCAATATATAAAACAGAAGATGTATGGATATATGGGTAGCCCTGGACATTGATGTCAACAAATTATCCTGAAATAAATGAATATTTTATTCACTCTTTGGACCTCAAACCAAGGGGCTGTGGTTCAGTGGTACTCAATCTGCAGAAGGCCCAGGTTCAACCTCTGGAATATCCAGGGTTTTTTTAAGGATCTGATAATAGATGACGATCCTGACCTGGATGACTCAGGCTAGCCACATCTGGTCCTAACTCAGACGCTAAGCAGGGTCAGCCCTGGTTAGTACTTGGATGGGAGACCCCCAAGGAATTCCAGGGTCGCTATGCAGAGGAAGGCAATGGCAAACCACCTCTGTAAGTCTCTTGCCTTGAAAACCCTACAGGGTCGCTGTAAGTCAGCTGTGACTCGATGGCATTTTATACACACACCATTACTTTTTGGACAAGAGTGTTCCTCGAAAGCTATCAGTGTGTTGGTATCAAGTAGAAGGGATATCCTTTTTCCTTAACTGTGACAAGTATTTAGTAGATACGAGAATTCCTGGCTTAACGCCATACTGAGAGGAGCTTGCTAGCAAAACTGTTTGGAAAGCTTATATCAGCTCAAACAAGTGGCTGAAGGCAAGGTATCTTTGCTTGTAAATGTAATTAGCAAGCTCGTCAATAGCCATTGATTTGCTCAGGCAGATGGTTTCAAAATATGCGAAACCCTAGAAAAGTAACACGGGAGGCTGAAAGATGGGATTAAAACTCACAAGGCATAACTGAGGATAAAGGCGCACCTGAAAAAGGGAAGGTGATTGAGAGTCAATGTAGGGTAATGGTTAGAGCAGGGGTGTTGAATACAAGGCCCGGGGCCCAGATCTGGTTCCTCGAGGCAGCCACCACCACCCCGTCCCAATTTGGGCAGGCAAGCGCGCTTTGGGCTTTCCAGCCACCCCCCACCCCAGTCCCAGGGTGTCAATTATCAAAGGCTGTTAAATAAAAGAAAATACTGTGTTATTGTTTTGTTTGTATTTTAAGTAAAAAACACAGTAAAAAATTAATATCATTAATTGGCTTTGCCTGTGTCTTCTATAAAGTTTGTATCTCCGGTTCCTGGCATTAAATGTTATGGTACGCATGGCCCGGCCTGATAGGGTTGACATTCCAGGCAGGGTGGCCAGGTCCCTCTTCGTCACCGGCGGGAGGTTTTTTGGGTGGAGCCTGAGGAAGGCGGGGTTTGGGGAGGGACTTCATTGCCGTAGAGTCCAATTGCCAAATCGGCCATTTCCTCCTGGTGAACTGATCTCTATTGGCGGGAGATCAGTTGTAATAGCAGGAGATCTCCAGCTGGTACCTGGAGGTTGGCAACCCAATGGCCCAACCAAGTGATATTTATGTCATAGCCGGCCTTCATGACAAATGAGTTCCACACTCCTTGGTTAGAGTGTCAGACTAGGTTCTCGGTGACCCGGGTTCGAATCTCCACTCTGCCATGGATGCTTGCTTGTTGATCTTGTGCTGGGCATACACTCTCATCCTAACCGATCTCACAGGGTTGTTGTGAGGATAAAATGAAAGAGAGGAGAACGAGAGAAGAATTGTTTTCGGTTCCCATTAGGAAGTAAAGTGGGATATAAATGAAGTAAAAAAACAAATGATTTGTCCATTCTCTGGTTCACATAAAAATTGAGGGCTTTTCCCATCAAAAGAATAATTTTCCCTCTGAAATGCTGTGTGTCCATTTTTAAAGGTCTCGCATAAAGTCGCCTTCTTTGCTCGAGCGGCAAAGAAAATTTTAAGCTAGGCTGACCCAAAGTATTGTTAGATATCAGAACTGAACGGCAAATCCCATTTATAAGTGGTTGACATGGTAAGATGCAAGATTTCCCATACACAAAAGTGAGCTCTTTCCAGGCAAGCATTAAAAGCTACTATTTTAAGTCATGAGCAGTTGCGGTTTTGGGTTGTTGTTTTTTTTAAAATCATCTCTTTATTTACATGCATACAGGTTGAAACATTTCAGGAGCATACGCACAGATAGACAGTGTGAGTCTCAAAGCAACTGGAATTCTGTATGTTCCTTCAAAATGTAAACAAACTTTGTCACCCCAATATAAAACTGTTGCCTTCCATTCTTCTCCCAACTTTCTTCCAGACAAAACTGTTCCAGCTCCCACCCTAGCAGGTTTTGGTTTTTGTAGGCTAAATTTTAGATCACATCAAACGTTTTATGTTCAATAGTTTGATGTTTCAGTGCTAGGGTTGCCAATCTCCAGGTATTAGCTGGAGATCTCTTGCAATATTATTTTGTGGACATGTTAAAACAATGTGGGCTAGGGAGTCTATTCAGTCCGGACAAAATTGGGAATCTACCTTTTAAAAACTGGGGGGGGGGAATGTTTAAATTGACAAAGTTGACTACGGAGAAAAAGCCTAGAAAAACATACAGAAAGCTGCAACGGCCCTAAAGCAGCCGAATAAAAAACATGAAACCTTCTCAGCCATTCATGTGAAGAAGAAAAAAACATCCAGGAATTGCCAGTCTCCATAGACCGACAGCCTGTGTCTCATGGCAGGAGTCATCTCTAAGATTCTGCACATTTTGCTAAATGTTTTAGGATTCTATCGGGAACTCGAAGCTTTTTAGCTGTCACGGAGCAGACGACGCTAAGAAAAAATGCCTCTCCCTTCTCTGAGGCATCATCTTTTTTCTGCTCCCTTTTCTCACTATCCTGTAACGCTTTAGAAACAACTGTTGAGCTTCTCCTTGATTGCCTGGTGATCTTCTTTTGTTGCTTCCAAACATGCATAAAACATAGGGGTCTCTTTTCCTCCAGAGCGTTGCGCAAAGTTAGTTAACAAACCTAATCACAGTAATCTGATATGGGAGGAGCAGGAGGGAAGCAATATTTCAGGAAACAGTCTATTGCATCTGTGATATAAAAGCAATCCTGAGCAGGTATCACATTCTTTAAACTTCAGAAGAGACACACACACAAATTCTATGGTGGTCCAATTCCATTTCGACGTAGGTTTGCTGCTCTCCAGGTGGGGCCTGGAGATCTCCTGGAGTTACAACATATCTCCAAACTACAGAGATCAATTCGTCTGGAGAAAATGGCTGCTTCTGGAGGTCTCTCCAGGTACTAGCTGGAGATCTCCTGCCTTTACAACTGATTACCAGCCGATAGAGAGCAGTTCTCCTGCAGAAAATGGCCACTATGGCAATTGGACTTTATTGCATTGAAGTCCCTCCCCTCCCCAAACCCCACCCTCCTCAGACTCCACCCCAAAAACATCCCGCCAGTGGCGAAGAGGAACCTGGCAACCCTATCCTCTGGAGGTCCAACAATAGGGCATAGAAGCCGACGCCTTCCCGAGATGCTGCCTCCTGGCACTGTTAGTCAGAGTTTTACTGCTTCTGAATGTGGAGGTTCCATTTAGTCAGCATGGCTAGTAGACCTGTCCTCCATGAATCTGTCTCATCCCCTTTTCAAGCTGTCTATGCCTGTGACCATCACTACATCTTCTAGCAGCAAAGTCCACATTTGAATCACTCGCTGTGTATTTCCTTTTGTCTGTCCTGTATGTTGGGGGTCAGCCGTAGTGGGCCCTACCAGAAGCCCTGAGCCCCACCAGAGTGTATGCTGACACTTCCTCTATCATGATGGATCGGATTTTTGGAAATAAACTTATGAGCCTTGCATCTTCAGCCCAAGGGTCTGTGGGCAACAGTCTCAGCAATAGGGTTGCCAGGTCATAAGAACATAAGAAAGGCCCTGCTGGATCAGACCGAGGCCCATCAAGTCCAGCAGTCTGTTCACACAGTGGCCAACCAGGTGCCTCTAGGAAGCCCACAAACAAGACGACCGCCGCAGCACCATCCTGCCTGTGTTCCACCACACCCAAAATAATAGGCATGCTCCTCTGATACTAGAGAGAATAGGTATGCAGCATGACTAGTATCCATTCTAACTAATAGCCATGAATACCCCTCTCCTCCATGAATACTCCTCTCCTCCATGAATAGGTCCCTCTTCGCAGCAGTCTGTTCACACAGTGGCCAACCAGGTGCCTCCAGGAAGCCCACAAACAAGCAGCACCATCCTGCCTGTGCTCCACAGCACCTAAGATAGTAGGCATGTTCCTCTGATCCTGGAGGGAATAGGTATGCATCATGACTATTATACATTTTTTCTAGTAGCCATGATTAACACAATCATGATTAACACACACACAAAAAAAAAAGCATTGTCAAGGGGAAAAACCCCCAACAACACTACACCCACACAGAAAGTGTGAAGGAAAGCCTTGAAAAAGATAAAAGCAATGGGTAAGTGTTCTCTAAATTATATTTGGAAATATTTGTTGCATTTCCTCATTCTGACTTCCTTTACTTGCTTTGAAGACCAAACAGGACTCCAACCAAATGGATTCCCAGAACATTTGAAAAAAAGCTATCCTATAAGCTCTCTGCATTTGTTATCAGGTCCTTCGGAATGGAAACAACCTTGACTTCATTCATTGTTAGGCTCTGCCTAAAAACGGCAGAGCCCCAAAGGGCAACTATTGAAGCTAGAATAATATTATGAAGGTCAATTATTAATTTGAGAAATGTTATGTACGGAGAGAGAAAAAATGAATATGGATATGTGTACTCCTTAGGCTGAAGAAGCACTGTAATTGCGAAAAACGTTACTATTCCGGAAGATGTTTTCCTACCTCTTGCAG
The DNA here is from genome assembly GCF_029931775.1 of Euleptes europaea. Classification (NCBI taxonomy): domain Eukaryota; kingdom Metazoa; phylum Chordata; class Lepidosauria; order Squamata; family Sphaerodactylidae; genus Euleptes; species Euleptes europaea. The sequence goes on along the minus strand of NC_079314.1, from coordinate 115,412,498 downwards.
CTTTGGAGAACACCTCCCCCCTCCGCCCTTTGGGGCTCTGCCATTTTTTGAACTTCCACTCCTCCAAGGAGCGTCCTTGTCCTCCCTTAATACCATCTCCGTGGAGTTTTGAATCTTCCCATGTGAAGAGGTCTTGTCAGACGTCAATTACCTAGTGTGGTCTATTGTTCCTAGGGTCCCTAGGATTTTCCTATTGGACTTTTGTTCTCTCCTTCTTGTTCTTGTTGTTTGTTTGTTGAGTGCTTTGTTTATTTGTAATACACTGTTTTTGCACTTGTGTAATTGAGCAGCGTGCTGGTTTTTACTGGTAATAACTTCACAGCGCGGGTGATTTCTTTCATACTAGTACCACCTGGAGGTTGGCAACCCTACCTCTATGGCATTATACCCTGTTGAAGTACCTCCCCTCCCCAAATAGCCTCCCTCCTCAGACTCCACCCCCAAAATCTCCAGGGATCCCTAACTTGAAGCTGCCAACCCTAACATAATTGGACATGACATTTTGCCTCCCTCAGCTATACATTTGTAGTCTTCTGCTGTCTTCCATGGAGGGAGGATCCCCTCTGTTCTTCAGTCTCTCCGAATGCTTGCATGCATGAAATGAATGTGCATGTGTGATTTCCCTGTAAGCACTGCAGCGCACATGGATGCTTGAGTCAGAGTGCTAATCAGAGAATTTCTTTCCTGAATGCAAGTGGATGTACATCCAAACCGAGGAGCATTTTTGTGTGCCAACCCTGATACGGCAAGGCCTCCAACTTTCTGTAATTAGGTATTTTTTGGTCGATATTTTTTGGCAAGTTTCAAAGCATTCCAAGAAAGGACTCTCGAGGCGTCTGATCTCTTCCGAACCTTTTCAGCTCCTGTCCTGAAAAATCTCTTCCTCTCCCCTTTCCTTCTCTCTCTTGCACACTTTAAAAAAGAGAGCGAGAGAGACGAGCAAGCCCATTGAAGTTATTTTGAGTTTATCCTATGGATTTTTCATTGAAACATCTACGTTAACTTTTATCAGCCTTGCTCGGCTTTGTAATTTTGGAAACAGATATAAAGAACGAGCCAGCCCGAGCGGCGTAATATAGTGGGAAGCATCCTTCATAAGTCAATTGAGGAATTTAATAATCTCTTTAGAAATAAGCTCTGCAGCTATGAGAAAAATGTGTGGGTTAAAGGCCTTCCAATTAAGAAAGGTTTCTCTGTGGATTTATAGGCTGGTGGTTCGCTCTTCCTGTTCGGGTTCCCATGGAAACTGTCAGGTAGATTTTCTGCTCCTTGCTAGGAAGTTGGAAACGTTGAGTCGGCTGGAGCCTTCCAATTCAATGAAGCTTAAATGAAATTCTTTGCACGGGAGCCGCCATTTAGCCCAGGTCATTTATTCATATCGAGGAGAGAAATCAATTTGCCGCAATCAAATCTGCAAATTTTCTTTTTTGTTTTATTGGGATTATCGTAGCGCGCGAATCCAGCCGCGCACATGCAAAGAAAAGATGTGCGGAACCTCCTGAAGGAATGTCACCCGTCTTGTCTAAACTCTTTCCCCCTCCCTTCCCTCCAATTTCCTCTGCTGTTTCTCCGAGCGGGAGCCTTGGAATTCACTTCGGAAAAATTTGCCACAGGTGAAATTTGGTGGTAGCTCCTCATCGTTGTCTGCGTTGTAAAAAAAGTTTTCATCATCTCTGGAGTATCAACGGGATATCGGATGCCAATGGAAGTCAGATGACACCCAAAGACCAATGAAGCTAGTTTCAGAGGGCAGCTAGATTTAGTAGAATAGCTAGATTTTGGTCCAGTAGCACCTTATTTTATTATTAGTCTTATAACTAGCTCAATATCGAGGGTTGCCAGGTCCCTCTTCGCCACCAGCGGGAGGTTTTTTGGGCAGAGCCTGAGGAGGGCGGGGTTTGGGGAGGGGAGGGACTTCAATGCCATAGAGTCCTACCGCCAAAGCAGCCATTTGCTCCAGGGGAACTGATCTCTATCAGCTAGAGATCAGTTGTAATAGCAGAAGAGAGCCAGCATGGTGTAGTGGTTAAGAGAAGTGGTTTGGAGCAGTGGACTCTAATCTGCAGAACTGGGTTCGATTCCCCACTCCTCCACATGAGCAACGGATGCTAATCTGGTGAACCAGGTTGGTTTCCCCACTCCTACACATAAGGCCAGCTGGGTGACCTTGGGCTAGTCAGAGCTCTCTCTGCCCCATCTACCTCGCAGGGTGTCTATTGTGGGGAGGGGAAGGGAAGGTGATTGTAAGCCGGTTTGATTCTGCCCCGTGGAGCAGTGTTAAACTGCAGTACTGCAGTCAAAAGCTCTGCTCACGACCTGAGTTCGATCCCGACGGAGGTTGGTTTCAGGTAGCCGGCTCAAGGTCGACTCCGCCTTCCATCCTTCCAAGGTCAGTAAAATGAGTACCCAGCTTGCTGGGGGTAAAGGGAAGATGACTGGGGAAGGCACTGGCAAACCACCCCGAAAACAAAGTCTGCCTCTGAAATGTCGGGATGTGACATTACCCCATGCTTCAAGAATGACCCGGTGCTTGCATAAGGGACCTTTACCTTTACCTTTTAAGTGGTAGAGAGAGTCAGCATATAAAAACCAACTCCTCCTCCTCCTCCTCCTCCTTCCTCTTCTTCTGCCAGAGCTTGGCAGTCCTCTCTATATTCCATCCGAAGCCGGACTCAGAGCAGCTAACAATAATAAAAATATAATACGTACACACTTAAAGCATAATACATTTAACTTAAAAACTCGGTCAAATGCTTAGAGAGCAACAAGATTTCGGGAGTTTAAGCTCTTGAGAGTCAGGGCCTGATTGTGTGTGTTGTGCTGTCAAGTCTCAGCTGACGTATGGCAGCCCAGTAGGGTTTTCAAGGCAAGAGTAACGGAGATGGATTGCCATTACCTTCCTCTGCATAACAACCCTGGTATTCCCTGGTGGTCTCCCATCCAAATACCAACGGGGGCCGACCCTGCTTAGCTTCTGAGATCAGGGCCTCTAAAGTGCTACTCGACCAAATCTAACTAATAAACCAAGTTGAATGTTTTCCGTGAGTCCTAGGCTGCATCCTTCTGAGACAACAGAAAACAACTCGGCACCTTTTCTGTTGCCCCAGAAGGTCGTACCAGAACTAGCCGGTTGAAAATAAATCAAAAGAGTTTCCGCTTAGACATTAGAAAGAATTTTCTAACAGAACAGTTCCTCGGTGGAACAGGCTTCCTCAAGAGGTGGTAAGCTCTCCTTCCCTTAAGCAGATGACGAGAAGGAGGCCATCTTGGCCATCTTCTGGGCATGGAGTAGGGATCACTGGGGTGTGTGGGGGGGGAAGTTGTTGTGAAATTCCTTCATTGTGCAGGGGGTTGGACTAGATGACCCTGGCGGTCCCTTCCAACTCAGTGATTCTATCCACACCACATCGACTCTGCCACTATCGCTCTATGCTAGCCATCATTTACAACTGGACTGGAAAATCCAATTGTGAATGAGGACTGTCGCACAATGGCAGTACGATATCCAATGATGTGTGAACATAGTCCCAAATAGGGAAGTGTGTGACACCCTTCCTACCTTCTGACCAGGGTATAAGGACTCAGTGATCTCCTTTCCAGTTCATATCTGATGAAGGGAGTTTTGACTCCTGAAGGGAGTTTATATCCTGAAAATGGTGTTGGTCTCTAAAGTGCAACTTGGCCAGAATCTAGCCGTTCTACTGCAGACCAACACAACTACCTCTGAAACTAGTAAAAAAATATATGCATCCCTAGTCTGTGTTTCGCCATCTTACAGGTATACACAAGTTCATCAGCAAAACACTGCACCCATATAATGATACAATCACAAGAACAATCGTATCAAAGTTGCTTTTTTGCAGTGTTTTATCAATGCACACATACACCTCAGTAATGCAGTAGGGATGGAAGTGATCTCAAAGGACTGAAAGGTGTGGCAAAGTGCACCTGATTCAGTTCTGGAATTTCTTTGAGAAATGATGCTTGTTTAAGCCAAAATGAAAGACTAGTGAATGCAGTGCAGAGAGTGAATCCGGAACAACAGAGGAAAATAAGGGGGAGGGGGGAATCAGCTCATCCTTAATATATATAAGTAGGCATATAATTGGAAAAGACAATCATGCTAGGAAAAGTTGAAAGCAGCAGGAAAAGAGGAAGACCCAAAAAGAGATGGATTGACTCTATAAAGGAAGCCACAGCCCTCAGTTTGCATGACCTGTTTGCAAGACTTTTAAAGATAGGACATTTTAGAGGACATTGATTCATAGGGGCACCATGCGTCAGAAGCAACTTGATGGCACTTAACACTCATGCAGAATGACATTATGGGGACCTACTGAATTTTTAAAGCTCCTCTTTTCCATCTTGAATATAGTTTCAAGTGTGTAGACATGCTGCTCTTCTATTGCAGAATGGTAGCTATTCCAGTAGCACCTTAAAAACCAACAAGATGTCCAGGGCATAAGCTTCCAAAAGTCAAAGTTCCCTTAAACATACCTTTTTCATTTTGCTCTTTACTGATTTCAATTGATGTATGAGTCTTGGGGCCATTTTGTTTCTGTGGTTAAATGTATGAAAAGGTTTATCACTGTTTTCTGTCAGCGGCATATAACATGTGAATAACATACCGAGAACATACAAATGGTGTGAAAATGGCAGTGAAATGTCATGAAACAGGAACACCACCAATGGAAATTAAACAAACAAAAAAGGCTCACAACGACAATGGACAACAAGAAACCAAAAATGAGATATTTATGCATTCCAAGTTGACATTCCCAATGGAATGCTGGCTGCCCCCGAAGAATTTCAAGAAAGTCCAAAAAATGCATATGTATTCCTCTCCTTTTCAGACATGCTCCTGGGAATGCTGAAAAATACCATTGTGGTGACTATCAAAATTCACCGACGCATCTCTCAGTTCACCGACCTTCACACAATTTCTCTAGGATTGTCAAAAGATGTCGGCAGAAAAGTAGAGCGCGCAAAAAGATTCTCTGCTTCTCTTTTAAAGATCTATTTTTAATACTGGGAGAAGGAAGGTTTGAAACTCTTTTGCAGCTGGCCTCCTCGGCAAGTGCGAAGGCTTATGGCTTTAATTACAACCTGGCGTATACCCCACACATGTCTTTTTTCTGGCCTGCTGGTACAAGCTGTAATCACCCCGGCGCTTGTTTGCGGTGCCAGCTAGGATCCTAAAGGCTCATTAATGCCCAGACACCTGTATCGAAAGAAACGCCATGTACAACCTTTTCGACTTTCATTTCCTCCCTGTCTCCCTGATTTGCTTGAATCAAGGCCGCGACGGTAAATAATTTGTATGGTATTATTGAAACTTCCCCCAGGAACATTGTGTCTTAATTTTCACGTCAGCGTCTGTCTGGGTGCTCCGAGCTTTTGTGCGTTCTTCTCGTTTCCATCCCACACTGATTGCCGCTTGACAGCTCCGTGCCCGCTTGTATTCCTGTTAATCCTTTCCCTCATCAGAGATCTGTAGGTGGATGTAGCATGTTTCTCAAGGTATTCCCCCCCCCCGGTCTCTGAAGAACACCGTCCATCAACCTGACCATTTCAAAAAAAGAAACCCGTTTCCGTTTTGGAAGTGAAAGGGCAGTTCCTCGCTTGTGCGGAAATGATAAGCACCCCCTCCAAATTTCTTCTGCTGTATATCAATTTGGTGTTGTACATAGGAAAGGGGGGAATTGAATGAACTTGGAGAATGGTATGGGGCACATCTGTGGCATCTATTTTCATTTTTCAAAATATTCCTAGAATATTTCTCATTTCATTGATTGTTTTTAATGTTCCCGGTTAGGGGTGCTGATGGATTATATGGTTTTTGGGGGGAAACCCTGAAATAAGAGAATTAGAAGGAGATTAAGTATTGCCTTCATTCATCAAGACAGAACATCTGCACTTTTTCGTTATGGTTTACAAAATCCTTGTACACTGAATTAAGGTGTACAAGGATTTTGTAAAAAAAGTGCAGATGTTATGTCTTGATGAATGAAGGCAATACTTAATCTCATTCGAATTCTCTTATTTCAGGGTTTCCCCCAATTATTCATCTAACCACTGCCTTGGACCGGGACTAATACCATATCAGCATGTGAGTTTGTGTTTTTTTCTCTTTCATACAAATGTTATGTTTCCTTTTTGCATCTAGGTACAGAAATCAGGCCTTATTTTCATGTATAATTCTGAGGTAATAAAATTATTATTGTTCCCCCCCCCCCCAATGGACCATGTTCAACAACTGCTGTATTAACTCAAAAGGAAGACAACATTGACAGTGCATTCCTGACCTTCGAGGGCAGAAGACCTTAGGTCCAGGAAGGGGTCGCGCTGGCACTGGGGCCCCCAGGCTACTTACGCCAGTGCTAGTGGCCCCAACGCTGGCGGGGAGGCCCAGCTGCCAGTCTCTGGGTGCTGCCACAACAGCACCACCCAGGGATGCCGGCGGGGACTTCCGCCGGTGTCCCATCAGTGTAAAGGCCTGCCCCGGCATTCCGGGGGGCATCCCGGCATCCCAAGAGGCATTCCTTGGGTGGGCCGGGGGGAGGAGCTGCCATTAGGCAGCCTCCTGTCTCCTTTCGCCCCGGGTATGCAGGCGGCGAATAAAGCAAGGCTGCGCCTGCTTTTTTTTGAGCTGCTGGTGGACATGGAACGGCTTCAGAGGTGCCGCAGCGGTGCCTCCTCCCTGCTATCCCTGGCCGCCAGCAGCTCAAGAATGCGCTGTGAGTGTAACATGACCCCTCCCCTTAAAATGCTATATACAGAAAAATTTATTACTGGACACTAATTGAAATTTGTACATGACTGTAAGATAACCCCCTATTTTATTTGATGTCATACCTTGTGGGAGGATCTACTTTTGCATTTCAGTAAATTCAGTATGTGAGCCAGTATAGTGTAGTGACACTAATCTGGTGAACCAGGTTCGATTCCCCACTCCTCCACATGAAGCCTGCTGGGTGACCTTGGGCCAGTCACAGTTCTCTCCGAACTCTCTCAGCCCACGCAGAGGCAGGCAACGGCAAACCACCTCTGAAGGTCTCTTGCCTTGAAAACCCTACAGGGTCGCCAGAAGACAGCTGTGACTTGACAGCACGCACATACGCTCACAAATTCAATACTCGTCTTGCATTTTCCTTTCCCCAAATTCTTCTACACTGATCACGCTATCTTCTTTTACTCCCTACATGTTGACAGTACTTCCCCTCTGTTTACATAGCTCCTACCCTTCAACCACAAAACAGTTAAAACTCACAATTTGGTTAACAACAGGGTTGCCAGGTCCCTCTTTGCCACCGGTGGGAGGTTTTTGGGGTGGAGCCTGAGGATGACGGGGTTTGGGGAGGGGAGGGACTTCAATGCCATAGAGTCCAATGGCCAAAGTGGCCATTTTCTCCAGGTAAACTGCTCTCTATCGGCTGAAGATCAGTTGTAATAGCAGGAGATCCTCAGCTAGTACCTGGAAGTTGGCAAACCTAGTTAACAAGATAACCCAAGTAACATTGCCAACTGCTAGAGTTGGGTTGCTGGCTTTTGAGTTGGGATATTCCTGGAGTTTTGGGGGGCGGACACTGAGGTGGGCGGGGTTTGGGGAGGAGAGGAACTTTTATGGGGTATAATGCCATAGATTCCACCTTCCAAAGAGGCAGTTTTCTCCAGCTGAACTGATCTCTATCGACTGGAGATCAGTTGTAAAAGTGGGAGATGTCCAGCCACCACCTGAAGGCTGGCAACCCTAAGCTGGGGGCTTAATTTACCCTGGGAAGTTTGCCATGTTGTTTCATAAGTAAGCCCTTTCTATGATTGCTTTAGCTGTTGTCAACTGGGATTTTATTATTTCTTTAATTATCCTGTCTATGGAAACTGGTTTCAAAATGCCTTAAAAGAACGGTCTCTATTTTCCATTTGCATACCAAACCTCTGCACAGCCTTTCTCCTTCCCTTTATTTTAACATGCTTATTAATCCCAAATGTGTGTTTATGAGATTTCTCTCATTTATATATGATTCGAAAACTAATGATTTACTCCCTGGGGTTTGGAGAGATTAGACCTTAGAATCGTGATCTCGACTTCTGTTTGTTATCGTCCTCTCCATCCCGGGTTTATAATCAGTATATTTTTAAAATGACTGAGAAAGACAATATGTTCTTTAAAAAAAGAAGTATAGACTAAGTCCACAGTAGCAGAAGAACTTCCCCCCAGAACTGGACTAAAACATTTGAAAATGGATGATTAAGACTTAGAAGCCAATAAAGTGCCTGTTTTAACATGTAGCTCTCCCCCCCACACCCTTTCGTTGATATTTGCTTTTCTGCAGCTCTACCAATTTTCATATAGAGAAGTGATGGACAGCTGGAGTTTATTTGTTTTCTGAGAATCTAGGCCTCCACCTTTCTCATATATTCTTCCTCGCATAAAGTAATACTGCAAAACCCAAGGAAGAAGTCTCTCTCTCAGCTAGGGTTGCCAGGTGCCTGCTGGTGGCGGGCAAACCCCCGTCAATTGACCTCTCTGCCCGCCAACCACCTCAGGGTGTGTGCATACCGCGCGTCACTTCCAGTTTAGAACCGGAAGTGCCACCATGCAAGGGGCCTTATACCTCTTAGTTTGAGTGGAAAAGGGCCACTTTACTACTCAAACTAAGAGGTGTAAGGCCCCTTGCGAGGCAGCACTTTCGGTTCTAAACTGGAAGTGATGTGCATGCGTCGGCGTGCGCGCGCACACAAGCACTTACATGGAAAAGCCTCCTGCCGGAGGAGAAGAGGGACCTGGCAACCCTACTCTCAGCCTAACCTACCACATAGTATGGTTACCAATCTCCAAGCGGGGCCTGGAGTTCTCTCAAAATTATAACTGATCTCCCAACTTAAGAGATCAGTTCCCCTGGGGAAACGTAGGGTTGCTAGTCTCCAGGTACTAGCTGGAGGTCGCCTGCTATTACAACTGATCTCCAGCCGATAGAGATCAGTTCACCTGGAGAAAATGGCCACTTTGGCAATTGGACTCAATGGCATTGAACTCCCTCCCCTCTCCCAACCCCGTCATCCTCAGGCTCCACCCCAAAAACGTCCCGCTGGTGGCGAAGAGGGACCCAGCAACTCTAGGAGAAAAGGACAGCTGCAGAGGGTGGACTCTGTAGATTCACATACCTGCTGAGCTCCTTCCCCTCCCCAGACTCGACTATCTCCAAATCTCCCAGAATTTCTCAAGCCAGGGTTGGAAACCCTATGTACATAAGGTTGTTGTTGTGAGGATTAAATAGAGGAGGGAAGAATGATGGTAGCCAATTGGAGTCCCCATTGTGGAGAAAAGTGAGGTAGAAATATATAAATAAATATGTCATCTGTTCCATTGCCTTTTGTTTTGGTATATTGTCATTGTGAGAATTCAGCCCATTTTTGGTGCCACCGGTCCCGATTTGTTTGCTTATTTTATGCCATTTCCCCCACCATTTCCACATTCGATGCTACTTCTATGTCATTGTTATGGCATTTCCATGTAGCTGGCAGAAAGCATGAACTGATGTTAAAAACTGAGTCAGTTGAACAGGAATTTTTTTCAGGATGCCATTTCAACATAACATAAGAAGATAAGAAAAGCCATGCTGGATCAGACCCAGGCCCATCAAGTCTAGCGGTCTGTTCCCACAGTGGCCAACCAGGTGCCTCTAGGAAGCCCACAAACAAGACGACTGCAGCAGCATTTATCCTGCCTGTGTTCCAAAGCACCTAATATAATAGGCCTGCTCCTCTGATCCTGGAGAAAACATAAGATCATAAGAACATAAGAAAAGCCCTGTTGGATCAGACCAAGGTCCATCAAGGTCCAGCAGTCTGTTCACACAGTGGCCAACCAGGTGCCTCTAGAAAGCTCACAAACAAGACGACTGCAGCAGCACCATCCTGCCTGGGTTCCACAACACCTAATATAATGGGCAGGCTCCTCTGATCCTGGAGAGAACAGGTATGCAGCATGACTAGTATTCCTTTCAACTAGTAGCCATGAATAGCCCTTTCCTCCATGAACATGTCCACTCCCCTCTTAAAGCCTCCCAAGTTGGTCCCTGAAACCATAAGAATTGTGACCTGTAGTACCACCATGTGCTTTTCTAAAATGGCTTTGCTTTTCTTTTTTTAAAAAGGTACATTATTGCAAGATAATAATGCATTAAACAGGATAATTACAACAAAGCGGGGGGGGGGGGAGCGTGTTGGAGGTGACTGACTCCCACATACCATATTGTGCAATATTTCCAAGTTAAGTCATATTACGCTGCTGTGAACTTTTCAGAGTATTGATTATCTGTACATTCCTGTTCGGAAACGGAGTTGTTCGCAGAAGCTGTGGGAAAGAGGTGAAAACATATGAGACTTGTGTGTTCTTCCCCCCCAAACTGTGGCAGGTAAAGGAACTCGAATTGCCACAGAAAGTTTTGCCTGAGGTGAAATATGAAGTAGTTTGGGGGGTGGGGAGGGTACTTGGGTTATATCTTTAAGGAATTTTGAGAGTAAATTTCCAATATAAAGTTGATATTTCTCAGAATGAGTTCCTATCTACCTCAAGTTGAATGCCTGAGGTATTCTGAGGGCAGTCCAAAGATTTCTGAAATGCCTTGGGGGAGCGGAAGGATGTTGTGTGTTCCTAAATAAAGGAGCTTTGTTACATATTTTAAGTCTTTGGGCTTATTTATTTATTTAATTCATTTATACCCCAGCCTTCTCCCCAATGGAGCCCCCAAAGTGGCTGACATTTTTCTCCTTTCCTCCATTTTATTCTCATAACAGTGTGTGGCAAGAACATAAGAAAGGCCCTGCTGGATCAGACCCAGGCCCATCAAGTCCAGCAGTCGGTTCCCACAGTGGCCATCCAGGTGCCTCCAGGAAGCCCCCAAACAAGGTAACTGCAGCACCATTGCCCTGCCTGTGTTCCAAAGCACCTAATATATTATGCATGCTCCTCTGATCCTGGAGAGAACAGGTATGCATTTTTATTAGTAGCCATGAATACCTCTCTCCTCCATGAACATCTCCACCCCTCTCTTAAAGCCTTCCAAGTTGGCAGCCATCACCACATCCTAGGGCAGTGATGGCGAACCTTTTAGAGACCGAGTGCCCAAATTGCAACCCCAAACCCTCTTATTTATCGCAAAGTGCCAATACGGCAATTTAACCTGAATACTGAGGTTTTAGTTTAGAAAAAAACAACTCTTACATTAACATCTTTTGTCTTAAAAGAAAAACACAATAACAGAGCTTTCAACGATACAAACAACTTTTTATTGAACTTTTTATTGAAAGGTAAAAGAGTTGGCATGCTTTTGAACAATTAATGGGATTTTTGCACCCTCACGCCACATGCGAGCCACCTGGCATGTGAGCCACCCTGCCGCATGTGACAGGGGAGGGAGGAAGCACTCCCATTGGGCTGCTGGGCAGAGGGGCGGGTGATGTGAGAAATGCCCTCAGGCGCACGTGGAGAGGGGGAGGGGAGCAGCCCAACCCCGCATCCCTTTGGCTTTCTAGTAACAAACTCAGGCGAACTCTGTGCTGGGGCGATGGCGCTTGTGCCCACAGAGAGGGCTCAGAGTGCCCCCTCTGGCACGCGTGCCATAGGTTCGCCACCACTGTCCTAGGGCATCCTAGGTCAATTTAACTATGCATTGTGTGAAGAAATACTCCCTTTTACCTGTTTGATCTCTCCCCCTCCAGCTTCAGCAGATGACCCCATGTTTTAGTATTATGAGAGAGGGAGAAAAGCTTCTCCCTGTCCACTCCCTCCAAACCATGCATGGTTAGATTAGGATGAGAGTGTTAGGATGAGAGTGTCATTAGCCAAAGGTGACCCGGCAAGCTTCCCTGACATGGGGGTGGGGAGGGGATTTGAAGTTGGGTCTCCAAGATCCAACTTGCTCACTAATGTGCTTTCCGGTTTATGGAGGTCTGGTTCTCTTTCAGGAGGATTTTGAATTGCTGATCCTTGTTTCAACTCAAAACTCCCTGCTTTGATTTTGCTTATCTCTAGTGAAAAATGAAACCCAGCAGGACATTCTCTTAAGTTTCCAGAGTGGAAACCTAGAATGAACTGAAGAATGGAAGAACTTTTGAAAGGGGCTCATCCCTAATTCCTACATGTCTGCATTTCATTCACAAGAAGGATGATTTTTTTTTGTACCAAAGTACTAAAATATCATGTGAATATGTGTTTAGCTTGCTGCCACTAAGTCTAAGGCCATTTTTGCGTGGTCAATTTTGATGCTCGCTCAAAGCTCTTTTTTAAAAGGCGACTTTAAAAATGCCTTTTCACGGTCCCGATGCAAAAGGAGAAGTTCCACTCCCCCAACTCGCCTGCTCCTTTGTTCCTGTTTGCATAGCCGTTAGCATGTGCATAGCTAACGCACCTCTGTTGTTTTGCATTGTTCCTTGAGGGGGATTCTTCGTGGCGAACACCAAAGGTCGGGTTAAATGGGCTCTTTAGTAACGTGAAGCAGGTATGTGCCGGCTTCGCAGTCACTTCCGGAATGACGGTTCAGCGTGCAAAATTCAAAAGAAATATGCGGGGCAATTCAGCCTGGAACGCGCTGCTAATTACCGTGCAAAAATGGCCTAAGAGATTATGAAGGTTTCAAAACGCTGAAATGCACCGAGAATTGAGATATTACAAAATTAAATAAAGCTCACTCATATACATTGGCTCATCAGAGATGGTGGGTCTTTTTTAAATGGCTGTAGGTTGCCTGTCATGGTGTAGTAGTTAAGAGTGGCGGACTCTAATCCGGAGAACCCGGTTCGATTCCCCACTCCTCTGCATGAAGCCTACTGGGTGACCTTGGGCTGACAGTTCTCTCAGACCTCTCTCAGCCCATGCAGAGGCAGGCAATGGTAAACCACCTCTGAATGTCTCTTGCCTTGAAATCTTACGGGGTCGCCATAAGTCAGCTGTGACTTGATGCCACACACACACGCACAGGTTGCCTGTAAATTTGAAGCACGATTTTGAGCAGACACAATAGTGATATTTAAATCTTTTTTTTTCCTTTTAGAAGACAGTATAGGTTCAACACGCAACAGACTTCACAGCCAGATCTCATTATAAAAGATAGATTTTCACAGCTTGTTCGGCGAGCGTTTGCTGTCGAGTCCACTGGGCATTACACATCCACAGAAGAACGGTTTCCACTTGATTCCTAACACAATGCAACTTCAAAGCCAAATGCATATGGGGGGAGGGACCTTGCTCCTCAAAATGAATTCTGCTTACAAAGACCCAGTGTCTTGCATAGATTATGAAGTATGAAAATCACCTTCCCCTTTAGTAGAGCACACATAAAGCTGTCTTATACTGAACCAGATTCTTGTTCCATTGAGGTCAGTACTGCTCGTTTCGGCATGGGTACTTTCACTCAGTTCACTCCCGGTCTGTCTTAGTTGTTCCTTGGAGTTATGTATTAGTTTTCCGTCCATTAGAGATGACCCCGCTGCCAGCCCTCGCATTGTCCGGGTCTTCCCATTTCTCTTCCCTGAGCAAAGCCTGAGTGAAATCCCCACGCAGAGGGCAAAGTGCGGGACACACAAGCTTGGTTTCTCTCACAGCCAATTACAAAGCAGGGATTCAAATACTTACTGCTTACTGTTTCCTCTGAGCTCTTTCTGAGCAGAAGAAAATCTTTTTAAAGCCAAGGCTTGGATTTATCCCCCCCCCCCCCATTTCAGATTGCTCCTTTTTAATGTTTATGGGGGAATTGGGTTTGGGGGGGATTTTCTCTCACAGTAAGTACTACAAGTAAGCCAGTTACAAAGCAGCATTTAAAGGGGCGAGACTTGATTTGAGCTTGAAGACTGCTGGTGCAGAGACCTTCAGCTCACCAAGCTGATGCTCTACCGCTGAGCCATTACCCTAAGAAAGACCTCATGCAAACAGTTCTTACATCCTCCCCTGTTTTACTAAAGCAAGAATCTCTGGAATCAATGAATTCTCTAGTCAACTAGTTGGTTATAAATACATACATACATACATACACACACTCATACATACATAAATGTGAGCATGTTCACATGCACTTTTTTGAGCATCCCAGTGAATATCTGTGTTGGCTTACCAAGCATTTTTGAGCGTTCAACAGAAATGCTTGCAAATTTCGAGGAAGGAGCCGTTCACCCATCTTTAGTAGCTATGTTAGCTAAAGAAGAAGCAACAAGAAAGGCAAAAAGACCAGTCAGTGAGCTCTCTGTTTTCAGGACATGTATAGTCCAACTTGGCCTTTCATTTAAAAAAAAAAAAATTAAAGCTTGTTTATCACTTAATGAATAGTAATTTGGTATTTGAAAAACAAACAGACGTTGTCATTATCTGCAAAGGAATTTCCAGGGACACATGGAGATTTCACCCTCTCTTTTTTTGCCGTCCTCGCTTCATTCATTTTTCAAAGATGGATCATTCGATCCAGAAACTTTTTAATTATAATGTGTAATTGAAGCACTTTAGTTTCAATTAAAACAAAAAAAGGCCTAAAACTGCAGGGTGCTCGAAGCTTGTTAGGAGGGTATAATTTATTGCCATTTTGATGATCTTTGAGACTTCATCTTTCTTAAATCAATTATAAATAATTCATTTGAAAATGGATACAAGTCAAATTAACTTAATTGATATCAGTTTTCTTTTTGTGATCTGCAAATGTATGCACCGACTGCAAGGGGGGGAAATGTTAATCAACTCTAACTTTTGCTGTGATAATTCTCTCCGGTAATTGAATAATGCTTTGTGCATACATGGCGTACATGTAGAAGCAATATTCAGAGGTTTCAAAGAGTCTCCAAAAGCACAAGAACATATTTTTTTGGCAACCAAGTGTTCAGTGAAGGAAGCATGGGAAATATCTAATTGTGGAACTCCCTGCCCCAGGATGTGGTGATGGCTGCCAGCTTGGAAGACTTGAAGATGAGAATGGATATGTTCATGGAGGAGAGGGGTATCCATGGCTACTAGTCAAAATGGATACTAGTCATGATGCATATCTATTCTCTCCAGGATCAGAGGAGCATGCCTATTATATTAGGTGCTTACAATCACCTTCCCCTCCCCACAACAGACACCCTGTGAGGAAGGTGGAGCTGAGAGAGTTTGGAGAGAACTGTGACAGCTGGCTTGATGTGTAGGAGTGGGGAATGGCTGTAGCTCATTGGTAGAGCATCTGCTTGGCATGCAGAAGATCCCAGGTTCAATCGCCGGCATCTCCAATTAAAAGGGACTAGGCAAGTAGGTGATGTGAAAGACCTCTGCCTGAGACCCTGGAGAGCCGCTGCCAGTCTGAGTAGTCAATACTGACCTTGATGGACCAAGGGTCTGATTCAGTATAAGTCAGCTTCATGTGTTCATGGATTCAAACCAACCAGACTCACCAGATTAGAGTCCGCCACTCCTCACCACTACACCACGCTTTCTCTCAGTCACACCCTTGGTCTATCAAGACCAGCATTATCTATTCAGACTGGCAGAAGCTGTCTAGGGTCTTAGTTGAAGGTCTTTCACATCACAGTACCTTATCTTCTAAACTGAAGAAGAACTGGGGTTGGGCTGGAGATGCTGGGGACTGAACCAAGGACCTTCCCCATGCAAAGCAGATGTTCTATCCCAAAGCCGCCACCTCTAGAGCAAGTGTTAGTCACTCCAGTGTAGGGTTGACAGCCCTGGCTTGGGAAATCCATGGAGATTTTGGGGTTAGAGCTCAAGGAAAGTGGGGTTTTGGGTAGGGGAGGGAACTCAATGGGGTACAATGCCATAGTCCACCTTCCAAAGCAGCCATTTTCTCCAAACAAACCGAGCTCTGTCATCTGGATATCAGTTATAATCCTAGAAGATCTCCAGCCACCACCTGGAGCCTGGCAATCCTACTCCAGGGTCTTCTTTTGCTACTTCTCTAGAACATACTACGAATATCCTTCACTTTGAGCTGATCCTCCAATATTGTGTTTCTCCAAAAATATTCTCACTATGTGTGTGGCATGTCAAATATGAGGTCCCAGTAACAGCAAACATAGTCAGATGCTGCGTGTGTGTGTTGAGTGCCGTCAAGTCGCCTCCGACTCATGGCGACCCTATGAATGAAAGTCCTCCAAAATGTCCTATCATTGACAGCCTTGCTCAGATCCTGCAAACTGAAGGCTGTGGCTTCCTTTATTGAGTCAATCCATCTCTTGTTGGGTCTTCCTCTTTTCCTGCTGCCCTCAACATTTCCTAGCATGACTGTCTTTTCCAGTGACTCTTGTCGTCTCATGACGTGACCAAAATACGATAGCCTCAGTTTAGTCATTTTAGCTTCTAGGGTCAGTTCAGGTTTGATTTGATCTAGAACCCACTGATTTGTTTTTTTGGCAGTCCACGGAATCCGTAACACTCTCCTCCAACACCACATTTCAAAGGAATCTATTTTCTTCCTATCATCTTTCTTCACTGTCCAGTTTTCACATCCATACATAGTAATAGGGAATACGATGGCATGAATTAATCTAGTCTTGGTGGCCAGTGACACATCCTTACACTTCAAAATCTTTTCTAGCTCCTTCATGGCTGCCCTTCCCAGTCTCAATCTCCTTCTGATTTCTTGGCTGCAGTCTCCCTTTTGGTTGATGGTGGAGTCAAGGAATAGAAAGTCTTTAACAATTTCAATTTCCTCATTGTCAACCTTAAAGTTGTGTAATTCTCCTGTAATCGTTACTTTTGTAATGACTACAGATGTTGTGCATACCACAAAAAGGGAGCTGATGTTGTACATACCACAAGAAAGTAGAGGGGCTATGGCTCAGTGGCAGAGCATCTGCTCAGCATGCAGAAAGTCCCAAATTCAATCCTCAGCACCTCCAGCTAAAAGGGTCAGGTGGTAGTTAATGTGAAAGATCTCCACCTAGGACCTTGGAGAGCAGCTGCCAGTCTGAGTAGACAACATTGACCTTGATGGACCAAGGGTCTGATTTAGTATAAAGCAGCTTTGTGTGTTGATATGTTTTCATATGAAGTAGACATGGAGAGAAAAAGTGACCATGTGGGAAGACAGCTGGCCAATCAATAGGTGCATGTTCTCACTCAGGGAATTGGAATGCCAATCCCAACAAGTTTATACCCATGATTAGGGTTGCCAGGTGGGGTTTGGGGAGGGGAGGGACTTCAGTGCCATAGAGTCCAATTGCCAAAGCGGCCATTTTCTCGAGGTGAACTGATCTCTATCAGCTGGAGATCAGTTGTAATAGCAGGAGATCGCCAGCTAGTACCTGGAGGTTGGCAACCCTATCCATGATGTACTTAGGCCTATGGATGACTGCTGACTATTGAACCTTTTCAAAATAACTTTCCGCCCAGTGTTGCAAGACAACATTCATATCTAGCTGTTCTTCCACTTCACCAAATTCCCCTTTCAAATATGATATTTCAGAATCAGCCCAGGAGTAAAATGATTCTGAATGTTAAACTCATGACAGCCCCCCCCCAATTCCGTTTCTTGCTCTCCAGAGAGATTGGTTCTCCGTTATCATCGTGGTATCTCCGTATAACGCCTCTTTTGTTTAAAACATTCATTTGTTTGCCCAGAGAATTTGATTTGAGTAGGTAGGAGTGGTGCCGTAACTCTGAAAAGAATCCGTTGAATTTCAGAGTAATTTATTAAAATAACAAAAGGCAGCTTCTGAATGCTTCTCTTGTGTTTCTGTCACTGTTGAATCCTTGAAGTGGAGTATTCCTGGCTGAATCATCTGGAACAAGAAACACAATTCTGGCTCTTGGATATGTTTTAATTTTTAATGTTTTTTTTTTCCTTTGGTAGCTCCTGGGTCCTCTAACAGACAATGTCGATTTGGCAACACAAAAGAAGAAATTAAGTCCTAATGCCAGCCTTTGTTTCAACCATTCCGCTTCAGTCTGGCATCCCAACCAAGGATGCCTTTCATTTCTCCAAGTCTCCAGGTACACGGGTGTGATGAATACATTGTAGATTATTCAATTATACAGCTGACATATTATGTGCGATGGCGCACTGTGCGGTTCCACACCAGCCTCAAGCTCCGACACAGCTTAAGAGATAGTGCAGCCACAAACTGGCAGCCAAACCAGGTACTTTGAGCACAGTAAGCTGGGACATGTCCATAAGAGCTGTAGACAAGCTGGAACATGTCCAGAGGAGGGCAACAAAGATGGTAAGGGGTCTGGAGACCAAGTCCTATGAGGAAAGGCTGAAGGATCTGGGTATGTTTAGCCTTAAAAGAAGACTGAGAGGGGATATGATAACCA
Organism: Euleptes europaea; assembly: GCF_029931775.1. Taxonomy (NCBI): domain Eukaryota; kingdom Metazoa; phylum Chordata; class Lepidosauria; order Squamata; family Sphaerodactylidae; genus Euleptes; species Euleptes europaea. Next base: position 115,394,209 of record NC_079314.1, on the reverse strand, counting down.
TCTTCAAGTACTTGAAGGACTATCAACTAGAGGAGGGTGCCGAGTTGTTTTCTGTTGCCCCAGAAGGTCGGACCAGAACCAACGGGTTGAAATTCAATCAAAAGAGTTTCTGTCCAGCCATTAGGAAGAATTTTCTAACAGTTAGAGCGGTTCCTCCATGGAACAGGCTTCCTTGGGAGGTGGTGAGCTCTCCTTCCCTGAAGGTTTTTAAGTAGAGGCTAGATGGCCATCTGTCAGCAATGCTGATTCTATGAACTTAGGCAGTTCATGAGAGGGAGGGTATCTTGGCCATCTCCTGGTCACTAGGGGTGTTGGCGGGGGGAGGTAGTTGTGAATTTCCTGCATTGTACAGGGGGTTGGACTAGATGACCGTGGTGGTCCCTTCCAACTCTTTGATTCTATGATTCAATCCTAATGGGGGGGGGGTAGATCCATGGCAATTTTAAAAATAAACTCATGAAAATGGGGGGGGGGATGCCCCATAAGCCATTCAAGGGGGCATTCCTGGGGCGAAAGGGCTGTGGAAGCTGCCTAAAAACAGCTCCACCCTCAGGAATGCCCCAGGAATGCCCCCCCCCCATGTTGGCACAGGCTTTACCTTCCAGGAAAGCCCTGCTAGCATGGCTACACTGGTGGTGGGATAGGGTTGCCAACCTCCAGGTAACAGCAGAAGATCTCCTGCTATTACAACTGATCTCCAGCCAATAGAGTTTGGCTGGAGAAAATGGCCACTTCGGCAATAGGACTCTATGGCATTGAAGTCCCTCCCCTCCCCAAACCCCGCCCTCCTCAGGCTCCACCCAAAAATCTCCCGCTGGTTGCCAATTGGGACCTGGCAACCATACAGTGGGAGCTGGTGGCACTCAGACACCTGAGTGTTTGCCCCCACGCCAGCGTAAATTCCACCTTATTTCATAATAAGTAGGGTTTCCAGGTCCCTCTTCACCACTGGCAAGAGGTTTTTGGGGCAGAGCCTGAGGAGAGCTAGATTTGGGGAGCGGGGGGAGACTACCTGGAGGTTGGCAACCCTAATCTGTTATATTGTGTTTCTAACTGGATGTGAGCCACGTTGTGCCTGGTTTTGGCTGGGAAGAGAGCAGGTTATAAATCAAAATATGAATGATATTTTTTAAAAAATTAGTTTAAGTAGACTGTTAAATCGGTCACAAATCATACAAATCACTCATAAATAAATGGCTAATTAAAAAAAACCTTCTTCCTGTTAGTCTAAGAAGTCCATAGCGACATTAATGGCTGTCGATTTCGTCTTTACTTCACCAGGATGGAAGCAAGTCTTTAAAAAAGGGAACAAGGACATCTAAGCAATATTCTGGAAGAGTTTAAAAAACATGTAAGGAACAGATTTGCATTACTGAGTTCAAGTGAATGTAAACCTGAAGAACTCCTTTCGTCTCATGACGTGACCAAAATACGACAGCCTCAGTTTAGTCATTTTAGCTTCTATAGTCAGTTCAGGCTTGATTTGATCTACAACCCACTGATTTGTGTGTGTTTTTTGGCAGTCCATGGTATCTGTAACATTCTCTTCCAACACCACATTTCAAAGGAGTCGACTTTCTTCCTGTTAATATCTCTAGTTACCACCATTCATTATCTGTACCGCAGTCGGCTCCTGGTCTTGTTTTGGCTGAGAAAATAGAGCTTCTCCATCTTCTGCTTCCAATTATATAATCTATTTGATTTCTATACTGGCCGTCTGGTGATGTCCATGTATACAGTCATCTGTTTGGTTGCCTGAAACATGTGTTTGCAATGAACAGATTGTTGTCTTCACAGAATTCTACGAGGCGTTCTCCTGCTTCATTCCGTGCTCCTAGCCCAAATCTGCCAACAACATTTGATTCTGCTTTGTTTCCTACTTTTTGCGTTCCACCTATGATTATCAGCATATCTTGTTTAGGTGTCTGATCAATTTCTTCCTGAACACTGGCATAAAAACTTTCAATTTCTTCCTGATCAGCATCTGTAGTTGGGGCATAAACTTGAATGATACTTATGTTGATAGGCTTTCCCTGAAGTCTGATTGATATTATTCAGTCAGACTTTGCATTACAGCTCCTGACTGCCTTTGCTACATCTTGCCTCACTATTAAAGCAACTCCGTTTCCTCTCTTTTTTCCATTCCCTGAATAAAACACTTTGTAATTTTCTGATTGTAAATGTCCTAATTCAGTCCACTTTAATTCACTTACTCCCAGGACTGAAATGTCCATACGTCCCATTCCTTGTTTAACAATTTCAAGCTTACCCTGATTCATGCTCCTCACATTCCATGTTCCTATTATATGCATCGAACAGCTTCGGACTTTCCTTTTGCATCTATTCATGTCAACCATTGAACGTCCTTTCGGCTTTAGTCCAATCACATCATTAAGAACAGCGCTACTCGTACTTGTCCTCTGCTCTACCCCAGTAGCAGATTGCGTGCCAGCCGACCTGGGAGTCCCATCTTCCAGCACTATATCTTTTTTAATTTTGGATTGTCTCATCATAGGGTTTTCAAGGTAACGGTTGGTCAGAAGTGGTTTACCAGTGCCTTCTTCTGTGCAGTACTAACCAGGGTTAGCCATAGTGGCACTGCCATTGCCTACGAAAGATCTTCCGCCAGTGTCACCTTCCACTACTGCTGCTGCCCAGTGGTTGAGATACTTTTTGATATATACATAAATTGCACCTTTTTGGCTTATGCAGTTTATTTGTAGTTTGCTGATTTTGTAAAGGTAAAAGTCCCCTGTGCAAGCACCGGGTCATTCTTGACCCATGGGGTGACGTCACATCCCGAAGTTTCCTAGACAGACTTTTGTTTATGGGGTGGTTTGCCATTGCCTTCCCCAGTAATAAGAACATAAGAAAAGCCCTGCTGGATCAGACCAAGGCCAATCAAGTCCAGCAGTCTGTTCACACAGCGGCCAACCAGGTGCCTCTAGGAAGCCCCCAAACAAGACAGCTGCAGCAGCACCATCCTGCCTGTGTTCCACAGCACCTAAGATAATAGGCATGCTCCTCTGATCCTGGAGAGAATAGGTATGCATCATGACTACTATCCATTTTAACTAGTAGCCATTTTAACTAGCAGACTAGTAGTCATCTACACTTTACACCCAGCAAGCTGGGTACTCATTTTACCGACCTCAGAAGGATGGAAGTCTGAGTCAACCTTGAGCCGGCTACCTGAAACCAACTTCCGTTGGGATCAAACTCAAATCATGAGCAGAGCTTGGACTGCAGTACTGCAGCTTACCATTCTACGCCACAGGGCTGATTTTTAGCATAAGGGTATTCCAGTTTTCTACGGTTTCTTTGGATTGGCAGCATTTCCATGCATGCACAGTTTTGCAAAACTCCGATGCAAACCTGTTTGGCAGGCGCTCGTGTTGTTTGGTGCCGAACCCAACAGACCCACTAGCCAGTTCATGTCTAATCTTCACACGTTCGCTGCAAAGCTCACAGCATTCCTTCTTGGAACCACTTGTTTCAGTTGACTGGGAATCCGGTTTTTATCTCCTCTGAGAACCGCTGTTCAGTCGGACATAGACCACAGCTGCTTTCTCTTTGTCGGGATCTCAGACATGTTTTTCCAGTTATGTGGAGAGTGTTAAACATCAGCAACAAAACACAGCACATAAGTGAATCCGTCGATTTACGAAAAGATTAGATTGGAGTGGTTGCCAGGCCAAAGAGACGATTATGAGGGGCCTTTGGGGAAATAGGACCACATAGCAGATGCACTCAGTGACACAGATGCTCTTTCATTATTTATTTTAAAGATTTATGCATTTGTACTTTTCCATTTAATTGCATGAACTTCAAAGTGACCTAAAAGCAACATATTAAATACAAGGAAACCCCCCAACCATAGGGTTAGGCTTAGGGAGATCACGAGAGGAAGGACATCTTGGCCATCTTCTGGGCATGGAGTAGGGGTAACTAAGGGTGTGGGGGGAGGTAGTTGTGAATTTCCTGCATTGTGCAGGGGTTTGGACTAGATGACCCTGGTGGTCCCTTCCAACTCTATGATTCTATGATTCTATAGGGTTGCCAGGTTGTTATCCAGCTGGCAGCCCCCAAACATCCGCCACTCAGTAGGCCAGTGGGCATGGGGGGACACACACACAAAAACTGTCATTGTGTCTATGGTGTGACATCATTCCCATGCCAACCTAAAGTGATATCCTGCCACTCTAGGATTTAATGGATACTTTTGCATTTGCTGAATCCTAGCGATGTGTGATGTCACTTTAGGTTAGCATGGAAATGATGTCACATTGTTGATAAAATGGCACCCCCCATGTCCCCTCCTCCTCGTCTCCTGCCAAGTGCCAGCCCCTGGCTGACAACCCTACTCTACCCCAAAAAAAATCTGTTCAGCAGCCCTTGGATTTCTGACTGGTGGCAGCAATCCAGAATATCGTTCCTTTACATCTGCAGTTCCTGGTCAACTGGCAATTGAACACAGAGATCTTTTTTGGCAGGAAGGGAAAGAGGAGAGGATATGGAGGTTGCCTGGAGGAGGAAAAGGGGAAATAATGTGGGGAGGAGATAAAGAGATGTGCCCCCCCCAAGTACTTGAGGGTTCCCTACCATGCAAGTAGGCTGGGTTCAGGGAAGGGTTGCCAAGTGCCAGGTGGTGGTGGGCAAACCGCCGCCTCCACCTGGCTGCCCGCTGACCAGCTGAGGGTCGGTGGGCAATGCATGCATGCGCACCTGCCCGCAGTGGCACGTCACTTCCGGTTGTAAACCTAATCGCGACGGCGCGACCATGCGCTCGCTTGCGATCCCACCTCACCTCCACCATAAAAACCACCTGCCAAAGGACAGGAGGGACCTGGTAAGCCTAGTTCAGGGGCCGTCACCACACAACTATGCCATCAGGATTGCCAACCTCGACGTGGTGGCTGGAGATCTCCCGCTGTTACAACTGATCTCCAGGTGACAGCGATCAGTTCACTTGGAGAAAATGGCCACTTTGGCAGTCATACCCTATGGCATTGAAGTCCCTCCCCTCTCCAGATCTCTCAGGCTCCACACACACACACACACCCAAAATCTTCAGGTATTTCCCAATCCGGAGCTGGCAACCCTATGTACCATAATATTTCTGGGTAGAGGCTGCTGGGAGGGAGGGAAAGCTGAAGATAGAAGGAAAGATAAAAGTAGGGTGGCTGTTGGCTGGGAAGGAGAGAAGGGAGCGGGAAAAGAGGAGAGGCTGTGGGGGATTTCAGGGAAGGGAAAGAAGAAATAGTTGGGAAGGGGGAATGCAATACCCCTCTCAAGTTCCCACTTGGGGTGGAGCCTGAGGAGGGCAGGGTTTGGGGAGGGGAGGGACTTCAATGCCATAATCCGACTCCCAAAGCAGGAATTTTCTCCAGATGATCTGATTTGTATTGGCTGGAGATCAGTTGTCATAGCAGGCGATCTCCAGCTATTAGCTGGGGGTTGGCAACCCTAGATATACCTGATTATAATTCCCGCTTGTGACATATCCGATTATAACTCTTATGAATGACTTCTGCTTACAAGGGCAAAGAATCAGCTCTGAAAAAATAAATAATCCAGAAAGAAAGAAGCTCAAGGGAAACCCCTAGGGAAGCCTCTTTTGCAGCAGTTTGTGAATCATGTATGGGGACTCAAAATGGTTTACAATACAAAAAGAAAAAAAGAAAAAGAGAAAAATGAAGAAGAACCAGAGAAGGCTTTTGAGTGAAGGACAGGCCTCTCTCTGTCTGTCTCCCTCCCTCTCTTGCTCTCTGCTAGATCTTCCACCCAGCTTAGGGTTGCCAACCTCCAGGTACTACCCAAAAAATATTACTCCTAGTTGTGCTGAAAAAGTTCAATATAATGTACAATAGTAGGACCAACAGTAGGCTCAACAGTAGGGTCAGGAGGAGGAACACAGATCCATGGTATTCATTGCGTTTCACCTAAGGGTTCATCAGCCTCAAATAGTTTCTCTAGTCGCCCAGTATACTTCAGCGAGTTTTCCAATGCTTATGCTCAAGAGAGCTAAGTTAGTTTTCCAAGGCTTATCTTAGGTGAAACGCAATGAATACCATGGATCTGCGTTCCTCCTCCTGATCCAGTTCGGAACACCTTGATTCAGTTGTGGTCCAAACCGGACATTTGGCATTACCCTTTTAAGGGAATTTCAAGCAACAGAAGAAGCCGGGTGCTCAACTTTGAGTCTACGGACAATACAAGTATGTATAAGCTGCATAGCTTGATGGACTTACCTAGTGGTGACTATTTTTTTGTAAATATTGTATATAGTACACTATTATTGTTCAGCACCATTGTTTGTTTGCATAGTCCTTGTTTGTGGCTTGTTGTTTTGAATACATTTGATATTGTTTTATATTAATTGAGCCTACTGTTGTACATTACATTGAACCTCCAGGTACTAGCTGGACATCACCTGCTGTTACAACTGATCTCCAGCTGATAGAGATGAGTTCACCTGGAGAAAATGGCCGCTTTGGCAAAATTGGACTCTATGGCATTGAAACAAATCACCAGGAGCAGATGGGATATCAATAGAGCTATTCCAAGCCACAGAAACAGAGTCCATCAAAATCTTGACAAGAATATGCCAACAGATATGGAAAAGAAAACAATGGCCCACAGACTGGAAACGATCCATTTACATTCCAATTCCCAAGAAAGGAGACATCAAAGATTGCAGCAACTATCGGACCATCGCATTAATTTCTCACTCAAGTAAAGTGATGCTCAAAATCTTACAGCAAAGGCTGTTACCATATATGGAACGAGAAATGCCTGATGTTCAAGCTGGTTTCAGAAAAGGAAGAGGCACAAGAAATCATATTGCAAATATACGCTGGTTACTGGAGCATACGAGAGAATTTCAGCAGAAAATCAGCTTGTGTTTCATAGATTACAGCAAAGCTTTTGACTGTGTGGATCAAGAAAAGCTATGGCTGGTTTTAAAGGAAATGGGTGTGCCACTACATCTGATCGTTTTAATGCTCAACCTGTACTCTGGACAAGAGGCCACAGTTAAAACAGAATATGGAGAAATGAAATGGTTTCCAATTGGCAAAGGTGTCAGACAAGGATGTATTTTATCTCCCTATCTCTTCAATCTATATGCAGAACATATAATTAGGAAAGCAGGATTAGATTTAGATGAAGGTGGGGTGAAAATTGGAGGGAGGAACATTAATAATTTGAGATATGCTGATGACACTACATTATTGGCAGAAAATAGTGAAGATTTGAAACGGCTATTACTAAAAGTTAAAAGAGAAAGCGCCAAAGCAGTACTACAGCTGAACATCAAGAAAGCAAAAGTACAGGAGAATTACACAACTTTAAGGTTGACAATGAGGAAATTGAAATTGTTGAAGACTTTCTATTCCTTGGCTACACCATCAACCAAAAGGGAGACTGCAGCCAAGAAGTCAGAAGGAGATTGAGACCGGGAAGGGCAGCCATTAAGGAGATAGAAGAGATTTTGAAGTGTAAGGATGTGTCACTGGTCACCAAGACTAGATTAATTCATGCCATCGTATTCCCTATTACTATGTATGGGTTTGAAAGCTGGACAGTGAAGAAAGCTGATAGGAAGAAAATAGATTCCTTTGAAATGTGGTGTTGGAGGAGAGTGTTACGGATTCTGTGGACTGCCAAAAAAACAAATCAGTGGGTTCTAGATCAAATCAAGCCTGAACTGACCCTAGAAGCTAAAATGACTAAACTGAGACTATCGTATTTTGGTCACATCATGAGACGAAAGGAGTCACTGGAAAAGACAGTCATGCTAGGAAAAGTTGAGGGCAGCAGGAAAAGAGGAAGACCCAACAAGAGATGGATTCCTCAATAAAGGAAGCCACAGCCTTCAATTTGCAGAATCTGAGCAAGGCTGTCAAAGATAGGACATTTTGGAGGACTTTCATTCACAGGGTCGCCATGAGTCGGAGGCGACTTGATGGCACTTAACACACTCACATGGCATTGAAGTCCCTCCCTTTCCCAAACCCTGCCCTCCTCAGGCTCTGCCCCAAAAACCTCCCGCCGGTGGCGAAGAGGGACCTGGCAACCCTAACCCAGCTCTAATCTATGACCCTCGGGCTTAGAGCTGAAGTGCAAGAGCTCTATGGCTCACACCCAAGGACTCGCAGGGCACACCTAGGTCATAAGTCCCTGTAAGCAGAGGAGAAACAAACTCAGTGAGAGCTTATTCAATTGGTGCTAGCCAGCTAGCAGACTGTTCCTCCCCTGCCAGATGCCCCCACATCAATAAGGTTGCCAGGACCCTCTTTGCCACCGGTGGGAAGTTTTTGGGGCAGAGCCGGAGGAAGGCAGGGCTTGGGGAGGGGGGGATTTCAATGCCATAGAGTCCCATGGCCAAAGCGGCCATTTTCTCCAGGGGAACTGATCTCTATCGGCTGGAGATCAGTTGTAACAGCAGGAGATCTCCAGCAAGCACCTGGAGGTTGGCAACCCTACCACGTCAAGGATCTTCCCAATGGATAAATTGCCTGCATACAGATTTATGGGTAAATCTTAAGAGCTGACAAAAACAGTCGGGCCTTTCCCGGCCCTGGCTTGTCCCTAGATTGTCACCGTGACCTCGTAGAAATGGACAGTTCTGGAATACAGCCCTCAGAATGGAGATTAAATCAACCGAGATCAGGTGAAATCACAAGCAAGCCGCATCCAAAACTTTAATCCTTTCACAAAGAGTTCTGAACACTACGGCAAAAATCGATAGCAAGGATAAAGAACTTGATCCAATGCTTAGCTGGCGCCTGTCATTCAATTAAGCTTTATAGAGTGAGTTTTTAAAACCATAAGAACATAAGAGTGATAGCAGAGACTCTTCGTTTGTTCTCCATGGGCAAAGCTCAGGTCTTCTCACTTTCGGGATATGAAATGCACCTGCGTTTGGACTACGACGGGCAGTGCCTTCCAATTAGAATTTCACTTACAGAAATGCTATTTTCTATGATCTGTTGCCATTTGCATCATACAAATGGAAGGAACCACCGAGATCATCTAGTCCAACCCCCTGCAAAATGCAAGAAATTCACAACTACCTTCCCCCACACACACACCCAGTAACCCCTACTCCATGCCCAGAAGATGGCCAAGATGCCCTCCCTCTCATGAATTGCCTAAGGTCATAGAATCAGCATTGCTGACAGATGGCCAGCTAGCCTCTGCTTAAAAGCCTCCAGGGAAGGAAAACTTACCACCTCCCAAGGAAGCCTGTTCCACTGAGGAACTGCTCTAAGTATTAGAAAATTCTTCCTAATGTCTAGACTGAAACTCTTTTGATGTAATTTCAACCCATTGGTTCTGGCCCAACCTTCTGGGGCAACAGAAAACAACTCAGCACCCTCCTCTAGATGACAGCCCTTCAAGTACTTGAAGATGGTTATCATATCCCCTCTCAGTCTTCTCCTCTTCAGGCTAAACATACCCATCTCCTTCAACCTTTCCTCATAGGAGTTGGTCTCCAGACCCCTTATCATCTTTGTTGCCCTCCTCTGGACATGTTCCAGCTTGTCTACATCATTCTTGAATTGCGGTGCCCAATTCATTCTTCAGCCTTCACTTACAGAAATGCTATTTTCTATGATCTGTCGCCATTTGGACCGATGTCTTGTGACTATGGACCTCAACACTGAATTTCAACTCTAGTTGGTTCACTTAAAAAAAAAAAAAACTCCATGGATCCAGCCCAAAATTTCTGCTTGCACAAGTACTTGGGGAGCAGCTGTGGTTCAGCGGTAGAGCATCTGCCTGGCATGCAGAAGGTCCCAGGTTCAATCCCCAGCATCTCCAGTTAAAGGGACTAGGCAGGTAGGTGATGTGAAGACCCCTGCCTGAGACCCTGGAGAGCTGCTGCCGGTCTGAGTAGATAATACTGACTTGGATGGACCAAGGGTCTGATTCAGTATAAGGCAGCTTCATTTGTTCATGTCTCGAACTCTTGCGCAAGCACAAATGCAAAAAAACAACCAAACAATGGTTGGGGGAAGACCATGGTGACCACTTGCATGCCCTGACCTGGATGATCCAGGTTCGCCCGATCTCGTCAGCAGGGATGGCCCTGTTTAGGACTTTAATGGGACTGCACGAAGGTGGTCTATGCACACCACGTCCTCATCCCCCAACCCTCCCACTCGTTGCCAGGCCTGGAGACCCTGCTTAGACCTGGGATCTTCTGCATGCAAAGCAGGGGCTCAGTCACAAAGCCACAGGCCCACCCCCATCAACAATGGTAGGGGGAACGTGGAAAAAATACATTTCTGCTTCTCCCGGATGAAACAGAGGAAGAGTTGGTTTTTATATCCCGCTTTTCTCTACCTGAAGGAGTCTCAAAGTGGCTGACAATCGCCTTCCCTTCACCCCCCCCCCCCCGCCAGCAGGCATATTGTGAGGTATGTGGGGCTGAGAGAGTTCAGAGAGAGCTGTGACTGGCCCAAGGTCACCCAGCTGTCTTCAAGTGGAGGAGCGGGGAATCAAACCCGATTCTCCAGATTAGAGTCCACCGCTCTAAACCACTACACCACACCATAGAACCTCCTCTTTTCCAGTCAGAATAGAAGAAGAGATGATTTTTACACCATGATTTTCTCTACCTTTTAAAAGAGACTCAAACCAGCTTACAATCACCTTCCCTTCCTCTCCCCACAACAGGCACCTTGTCAGGTAGGTGGGGCTGAGAGAGTTTGGTGAGAACTGTGACTAGCCCAAGGTCACCCAGCTGGCATCATGTGGAGGAGTGGTGAAACCAACTCGGTTCACCAGATTAGAGTGTGCCTCTCATGTGGAGGAGTGGGGAATCAAACCCGGTTCTCCAGATTAGAGTTCGCCGCTCTTAACCACTACACCATGCAGACTTGGGTAGTGCAGAGAATGGCGTGCACGGAGCAGGGAGCAGGCGGTGCTCTCTGCAAGGAATGTAGCAACTGCTTAGGACACTCTGAAAAGTCGTTCCTGGGGGTAACTGGCATTTCTATGCAAATTGCAGCAAATGCAAAGCGCTTTGGCAGTGCGCTGTGACCCATTGACCGTGAGCATGAAGCATTGTTTTCACCACCCCGGCGCTTTGTTCTCCTTTTAGTTAGCAGCATGGTGTCAGTCACATTGAAATCAGATGAAACCCTGAATTTTTCATATTAATTAAAGTTCAATGGATTCCTTATAAAGAATAGATGAAAGCGGCAGCCAGTGACAAGGGAGTCCTGGAGCTGGCTTTTCAGAAGATTAGCGAAAGCTGTGACAAACTTCCTGCCTGATTTGCTGGAAGGCTTCCTGGATGCTGGGGTTTTTGCGGCCTTAATTCCCCCCCCCCCCAGCAGATTGACAAACATTAGTTTCTGCAATGCTATATGAGACTCAGCCGTGCCACAAACAAACAGATTTTGCTCTACAAAATGCTTTGTTAATGATAAAGTAAGAACATAAGAAGAGCCCTGCTGGATCAGACCAGAGGTCCCTCTAGTCCAGCTTCCTAATAACATCAGAAGAGCCCTCCTGGATCAGATCAGTCCTCCATCTAGTTCAGCATCCTAAGAACATAAGAAGAGCCCTTCTGGATCAGACCAGTGGTCCATCTAGTCCAGCATGCTAAGAAGATAAGAAGAGCCCTTCTGGATCAGACCAGTGGTCCATCTAGTCCAGAATCCTAAGAGCATCAGAAGAGCCCTGCTGGATCAGACCAGTGGTCCATCTAGTTCGACATCCTAAGAACATCAGAAGAGCCCTGCTGGATCAGACCAGTGGTCCATCTAGTCCAGCATCCTAAAAACATCAGAAGAGCCCTGCTGGATCAGACCAGTGGTCCATCTAGTCCAGCATCCTAAAAACATAAGAAGAGCCCTACTAGATCAGACCAGTGGTCCATTTTGTCCAGCATCCTAAAAACATAAGAAGAGCCCTGCTAGATCAGACAAGTGGTCCATCCAGTCCAGCATCCTAAGAAGATAACAAGAGCCCTGCTAGACCAGACCAGTGGTCCATCTAGTTCAGCATCCTAAGAATGTAAGAAGAGCCCTGCTGGATCAGACCAGTGGTCCATCTTGTCCAGCATCTCATCTCACACAGTGGCCAACAGGGCTTAGAGTTTGTGGCCTTCCCCTGTTGTTGCCTCATGGCACTGGGATTCAGAAGCTGATTGCCTCTGAATGTGGAGGTTCCCCTTCGTCACCATAGCCAGTAGCCACTGATAGGTGTTTCCTCCATGAATCTGTCCAATACCTTTTGAAAGTTGTCTATGCCTGTGGCCATCACCACACCCTCCGGCAGCGAATTCCACATTTTAATCACTGGCTGTGTAAAGAAGTATTTCCTTTTGTCCGTCCTGCATCTACTGCCCATCAGCTTCACTAAATGCCCTAGAGTTCTTGTATTTTGAGGGAGAGAGAAAAAGTACCATTTTTTAGATCTCCGCCCCATGAACAAGAGTTTGTTTTTATACCCTGATTTTCTCTACCTTTTAAGGAGTCTCAAACCGGCTTACAATCACCTTCCCTTCCTCTTCCCACATCAGGCACCTTGTGAGGTAGGTGGTGCTAAGAGAACTGGACTAGCCCAAGGTCCCCCAGCAAGCTTCACATATAGGACTGGGAAACCAACCCAGTTCGCCATTTGCTTCTGCCCAGTTTATTTCTTGGTTGAGGGAAAGGGGTTAAGCTAAATCAAAGGCAGATCTCTGGGGATCCAAAATCCAAGTGTTTGTTCACACGGTGGCCCAACCAGGTGTCTCTAGGAAGCCCACAAACACGACAACTGCAGCAGCATCATCCTGCCTGTGTTCCACACCACCTAAGATAATAGGCATGCTACTCTGATACTAGAGAGAATAGGTATGCATCATAACTAGTATTCATTTTGACTAGTAGCTATGGATAACCCACTCCTCCATGAACATGTCCGCTCCCCTCTTAAAGCCTTTCAGGTTACATAAGAACATAAGAAAGGCCCTGCTGGACCAGACCAAGGCCCATCAAGTCCAGCAGTCAGTTGACACAGTGGCCAACCAGGTTCATCTAGGAAGCCACAAACAAGACGACTGCAGCAGCACCATCCTGCCTGTGTTCCACCGCACCCAAAATAATAGGTTGGCAGCCATCACCACATCCTGGGGCAGGGAGTTCCACAATTTAATTAAGTGTTGTGTGAAGAGCACAAAGCAATCCATCGCTCAGTTCTCAGCTGGGCATGATTTTTGGTGGGGAAGTTGTTTTTGTAATGAGCACTTCTGGGTTTCCAGCTTTCCCATGTGCAAAAACCTGCAGACAGCTAAATTTAAAAGTGTGATTTGCCGGAAACAAAACCCGCTCTGGTCTCTTCTGTAAACGCTTGCATTTTGGATCCCCAGAGGTCTGCCTTTGATTTAGCTTAACCCCCTTTCCCTCAACCAAAAAAATAAACTGGGTGGAAGCAAATGGCCCCCTTTCAAGTAAAACCAGCATCCCGGGGGGTGGGGGTTGTACTGGATGATTTACAGCAAAACTTTCTCATATAGCCAAACCCCTGGATAACTCCCCCCTTTTCTTCTTCTTCTTTTTTTCCCCTTTTGGAGACACTTTCTTTTGTTGGAAGTGTGAATCACAGCTATAAAAATAGGGCATGAAGAGACGAGTGAGTCAGTTTCCAGAACAAGCGTCTGGAGCGGCACATTTTACAAGTGCCTTCCACCTGCTCGAGAAAAACTGCAAATAGACATGGGAGTACGGACACTCCAGAAGTGCGGTCGGCCTTTTATTTTGGCCTCCCGGAAGCCGCCCTGCCACAAACTGAAGTCTCCTCTCTGTGCCCTTGGGCTAATTTTGTGTGATACTTTCCTGCGTGCCACGGAGCCCCCCATGCCTGTTTTGAAGAAGCAAGGCTAGTTCAAGGGTGAAGAACTGGTGAGGGGGAGACAAGGGTTAGCCCTTCTCTTGCCTGCTATTGCTCCACTCTGACCTGTCCTTTGAGAACTGCACAAGCAAAACAGGACACTTCTGTACTTATTTAAGGAAGATCAGCTTGGCTGGGTGGAGTCATCTCTTTTGCACAGCCTTGACAATGGTCCTTGGCAATGGGAGGGTCTGTGGCTCAGTGGCAGAGCATCTGCTTGGCATGCAGAAAGTCCCAGGTTCAATCCCCAGCATCTCCAGTTAAAGGAACCAGGCAAGTAGGTGATGTGAAAGACCTCAGGTTAAAACTCTGGAGAGCCGCTGCTGGTATGAGTAGACATTACTGACTTTGATGGACCAAGGGTCTGATTCAGTAGAAGGCATCTTCAAGTGTTCATGTGTCCTATGAAGAAGAAAATACCAGAAATTACATGCAAATGCATATATCGATATGCATATGCAGATGAAGCTGCCTTAGACAAGTGGGAGGTAACAGAGGTTGTGACTAGCCCAAAATCACCCAGCAGACTGCATGTGGAGGAGTGGGGAATCGAACCTGGTTCTCCAGACTACAGTCCGCCGCTCATGTGGAGGAGTGGAGAATCAAACCTGGTTCTCCAGATTAGAGTCCACTCCAGATTAGATCCCACTACACTAGGCTGGCAATAGGCAATGCAATAGGAGTTGGATTGGAGAAATCTGGAATCCATCCGTTTTAAACAGAACTGAACCAAAATGAAAGCATTAACGTGATGTGTTGAATGATGCAAAAACTGCATTACAGGATTCTACATCCAACAACAGATAGTATGAACTATACCACCATCCCATAGTCTTTACCCAAGTATCTTTAGGAACTTTTTGTTACAGCACAGCCTCGTTATCTGTTTAGAAAAACCCTCTTGAATAATTCATGGGCACTGTGCAACATTTGCATGCACATTCAGGCTTGACACGCACAAAAGAAAAGCCAAAACCATCCAGCAGCTATTTAGCACACACTGATGCTGTGCACACAAAATATCTGGGTTGCCCCTGTTCAGACAAAGCATGGTGACTGCACATATCAGAAGGATCCATGGAAGTTAGGAGAGGAGAGCAGCTGTGGCGCAGTGTTAAAGCATCTGCTCGGCATGCAGAAGGTCCCAGGTTCAATCCCCGGCATCTCCAGTTAAAGGAACTAGGGAAGTAGGTGATGTGAAAGACTTCTCTGCCTGAGACCCTGGAGAGCCGGTGCCGGTCTGAGTGGACAATTCTGACTTTGATGGACCAAGGGTCTGATTCATTATAAGGCAGCTTCATGTGTTCATGTGAGAGCCAGCATGGTGTAGAGAACCAGCATGGTGTAGTGGTAAAGAGTGGTGGTTTTGAAGCGGTGGAGTCTGATCTGGAGAACCCAGTTTGATTCCCTACTCCTCCACATGAGTGGTGGAGGCTAATCTGGTGAACTGGATTTGTTTCCCCACTCCTGCACATAAAGCCAGCTGGGTGACCTTGGGCAAGTTACAGCTCTGTTAGAGCTCTCTCAGCCTCACCTACCTCACAGGGTGTGTCTGTTGTGAGAAGGGAAGGAGATTGTAAGCTGGTTTGATTCTCCCTTAAGTGGTAGAGAAAGTCGGCATATAAAAACCAACTCTTCTTCTTCTTCTGAGACTCTTCGTATGCCTGGATATAATGTTTGTAGAATGTGTGTGTGTAAATCTGTCCCCCTGGGTTAGAAAATCAGGCTGTGCACTGGAATTTGTCCAGAAGGATTTATTGATTGATTGATTTGATTTGATTTCTAGCCCACCCTCAATCCCCAACCAAGGCCGGGCTCAGGGCAGGTCACCAGAAATTCATTACAATAAAATGATAAAGTCAGTCCATCTCTTCATTAAAAGTATTAAAACAATAATCATAATATTACATTAACCCATCAATGGCATACAATCAGCCAACCAGTTGCTGGAAGATTCAGAGGAGTTTGGTAGTCAGAACCCACACCATCAATAACCAAAGGTGTGGGGAAACAATGAAGCAGGGGGAGGGAGTGGGGTTGCCAGGTCCCTCTTTACCACCGGCGGGAGGTTTTTGGGGCAGAGACTGAGGAGGGTGGGGTTTGGAGAGGGGAGGGACTTCAATTGCCAAAGTGGCCATTTTCTCCAGGGGGACTGATATCTATCGGCTGGAGATCAGTTGTAATAGCAGGAGAACTCCAGCTAGTACCTGGAGGTTGACATCTCTAGGTGGGAGGGAGGGAGGCCATCAAGTGATGACAACCTGCAGCTGCCCTCAAACATAGGCCTGGTGGAATAACTCCATCTTGCAGGCCCTGCAGAACTCATTAAGGTCCTGCAGGGCCCTGATGTCACTGGGGAGGGAGTTCTAACAGGCCGGGGCCAGGGCTGAAAAGGCCCTGGCCCTTGTCGAGGAAAGCCACATACTCTTAGGGCTAGGGACCATGAGCAGATTGGTATTAGTAGAATGGAGTGTTCTATAGGGGTATACCAGGGTTCCTGCATCCTTGTCAGTGTCCACCACATGGTAGCTTGGTGCAGTTGACAAATTCATGGATCTCAACTGGGGAAACCAGGGATCCTTCCATCCATGAAGCTTAGGTGGTGGTCTCCGGCTGATCTCTCTCTCTCTCTCTCTCTCTCTCTCTCTCTCTCTCTCTCTCTCTCTCTCTCTCTCTCTCTCTCTCTCTCTCTCTCTCTCTCTCTCTCTCTCTCTCTCTCTCTCTCGCCAGCATGATGTAGTGGTTAAGGGTGGTGGTTTGGAGCAGTGGACTCTAATCTGGAGAACCGGGTTTGATTCCCCACTCCTCCACATGAGCGGCGGAGGCTAACCTGGTGAACTGGATTGGTTTCTCCACTCCTACACATAAGGCCAACTGGGTGACCTTGGGCTAGTCATAGCTCTCTCAGCCCCCCTCCCTCACAGGGTGTGTTGTGGGGAGGGGAAGGGAAGGTGATTGTAAGCTGGTTTGATTCTCCCTTAAGTGGTAGAGAACGTCAACATATAAAAACCAACTCTTCTTCTTCTTCTTATGTCTCCCTAACACATTGATTTTTTAAGGACAAAATATGATAGCATTATATCCTCATCATGACCCAAACCAAAAGTTGTGAGCCAAACACTGAAACCGAGGGAGAGAGTCCACAGAGTTCTGGGAATCACTGGCACATACTGCAGGGGCACCTGAATCTCACTCTGAGCCTGAATCCATCACCCAGGAACCTCCTGAGCCAACAGCCCCTGATTTGGAATCCCTTTACATAGCATCCCTGAGCCAGGTAACCCAGAAGACTCCACATAACTAGAACATTACCCCAGTAATCAACAGATATTATCTACCAGAATTCTAGACGTCAGCCTAGAGGCTTGTTGAAGCTGGAGGGTGATAGATTGAAAACAGATAAAAGGAAATATTTCTTTGCACAACGCATAGCTAAATTGTGGAACTCCCTGCCTCAGGCTGTGGTGATGGCTGCCAACTTGGAAGGCTTTAAGAGTGGAGTGGACATGTTCATGGAGGAGAGGGCTGTCCATGGCTACTAGTCAAAATGAATACTAGTCATGATGCATACCTGTTCTCCCCAGTATCCGAGGAGCATGCCTATTATATTAGGTGCTGTGGAACACAGGCAGGACAATGCTACTGCAGTGGTCTTGTTTGTGGGCTTCCTACAGGCACCTGGTTGGCCACTGTGTGAACAGACTGCTCGACTTGATGGGCCTTGGTCTGATCCAGCAGGGCTTTTCTTATATTCTAATGTTCTTATGTTCTTATCACTTAAAGATTCTTCACTCTACAGCAAGGGGGCAGAGTTTGAGACAGGAGGCCAGGACAGGTATAGATAAAAGGGTTAATTGGATCAGAAACTCATATGGACCATGTCCGCACTTCGCATTTGCAGCTCCAATTTCTATGGGGTTTCCTTGCACGTTCGCACTTCATCTCTTCCGAAGGATTCTGGAGACGTCTCCAGAGCACAATTTCTCTGTGTTAAGAGCATTCGCTTATACGGCGAATTAATAGAAATTAAATGTTTTCCTCACCCGGAGCCTGAAGTGCGAACATAAAATGTATCTTCAATCCACTTCCTGCTGCCAGCCCACCATCCACTCCCCCCGCCTAACTGCCCACGCTGGACCAATCGCCGTCCTTGTTCCCCCCACTCCCCCCGCCTCACTGCCCACTCTGGACCAATCGCTGTCCTTTTAAGTCATGTTGGATGCTTGAGTACTGGACACGTTTACATTGCGAGGTAAGTTGCTAGTGCGTTCACGGGCCAGGATTGCCTTCTCCTTGTGACCTGTCCAGAGTGCTGAAGCTTGGTCTCTACAGTCTTGTGATGTTTCACTGGCGACCAAGATCAAGTTAATCCTAGCCATCGTATTCCCTGTTACTATATATGGGTATGAAAGTTGGACAATGAAGAAAGCTGACAGGAAGAAAGTAGATTCTTCTGAAATGTGGTATTGGAGGAGAGTTTTACTAGAAAAGACAATAATGCTAGGGAAAGTTGAAGGCCGCAGGAAAAGAGGACCGCCCACGATGAGACGGATTGACTCTATAAAAGAAACTATGGCCCTCAGTTTATAAGACCTGTTGGAGGCTGTTAACGATAGGATGATTTGGAGGACATAGATTCATAGGGTTGGCATAAGTCCGAAGCAACTTGATGTCACTTAACACACATACACACACCTTCTGATCAATCCTTGGTTCTTCACAGAAGACTGGACACAGCCTTCTTCTTAGTAGCAGCCCCAATTATTGGCAGCCTTGACCTTTGGTTGGGAGGGATCCATCCATCCTTCTCACTAGGGATGGCCTACCCAGGGTTGAATCATCCTGAACTCCTTAGCGGAAGGCTGGGAAAGAAATGGGATAGATAATCCTAACTGTAGCATTGTGCTCTAAGTCACATTGTACTAATTATTTTCTTTCATCCCTCCACGGTTAGAGGCATAGAAGGATAGATTTAATATTTTTCAATTAAATCTTTCTCCTAGAAGCCATTCCTCAGGAGCGAGCAATTTTGAAGTGGAACACATTTTAAGCCTAAATAATATGATGTCTCCTTAACAGCTAGTATATCTGGCTCCTTCCATTTCCTAAATAAAGTTGTTGTTTTCTAATGTACACTAGTTAACATTGATTAATGAGTTTCATTGTTAAGACCAAAATGTTCATGAAATCCACCCTAAGTGCCGTAATAAAGCAATAATTGCCCAAACTAAATTATCCAAAGTCAATTGAAATGAAGGCACAAAAAGCACTTCCTAGTTCATTAAAAGTGATAAATACACTTTTCTTTCTGTACTTTTAAATGGTAGTAAATTGAGTTAATATAAGGTCAGCTCTTCATCTATAGCAGGCAATATTTTTTTTTTCAAAATAGGCTATAGTCAACGATCTACTGATGTTCAAGCTTTAAATTAGGGTTGTAAGCTTTAAGCAATTAAGCTGTGATTCATCAGAAGACAATGTTGTATCCAAATTTCCAAACCTTCGCAGGGCCATCTATGAAATCCCAGCTTGTCACAAAGGATTCTGGGGGGAGGGCATTTTAGGCCACACAATCAGCCTAGATTTTGAAGAAGCCGAACTGGAAACTCACATGGACGGAAAGTGGAGTTTGGAATAGGATGGCCAGCTTCTGGATTCATGGTGGCAACTGCCATCAAGTGGCAGTGAACTCATTTCAACCCCATAGAATTTTCGAGGCAAGAAACAAACAGAGATGGTTTGCAATTTCCTGCCTCTGTGTAACAAGCCTGGACTCTCTTGGAGGTCTCCCATCCAAGCACAATCCAGGACCAACCCTGCTTAGCTTGTGAGACCTGACAAGATCAGTCTGGAAGCTAAAATATTTGTGTTCACATCTCTACCATTAATGTGCATAAAACCGCGTTTAACCCTCAATATATATTTTGACACTGCAATGTCTTTTATTCTATGTATGGTGTAGTGGTTAAGAGCGGTGGACTCTAATCTGGTGAACCGGGTTGGTTTCTCCACTCCTTCGTGTGAAGCCTGCTGGGTGACCTTGAGCTAGTCACAGTTCTCTCTGAACTCCCTCAGCCTCACCTACCTCACAAGGTATCTGTTGTGGAGAGGAGACAGGAAGGCGATGGTAAGCCGGTTTGATTCTCCTTAAAAGGAAGACAAAGTCGGCATATAAAAACCAACTATTCCCAGGAAATAATAAAAAGTGGAGTATGAGTATATGATCAAAGATGTGTATGTGCATGCATATTCTTCTTTTTCTATATTTCACATTAATTACATGATCACTTCAAATTAAAGCCACATGAGTGAACTGTCTCTTATCAAATCATGAAGGACTCCTTTTCTAAAAAAACACTTGTGGGGTGTTTGATTTTTTTTTCTGGATTCTCTCTGTACTTGTCTAATTATCAATATAGTGATTTTGGACCCCTTTCTACAAAACTGCAGAGATTTCGTCCAACTCCTGTAGAAAAGTTTGAAAAGAGTGGCTTGTCTTATGACTTCCTATTTGCCTATTTATCTAAAGAGGAGTAATGCTGTGTTCTGTCACTAGGTGTCAGTATTTGCAGCTTACCTTTGAAGGACACTGTTTTGCAACATTGTGTTCCATCATTAACCACTGCTGTTCCCTTTTGGTTTTCTGCCTGCAAAGATGATTTACTGCATCCTGACAAAAAAAATGCCTGCAAGTGGTGACACAAACTACCCTCCCATTCCTAAAAGAGTGGGTAAAAGTTCAAAAACAGAATCCACTGATTTCAATTTTAAATCCAGCTACCTAGCAGTATGAACATATGTAGACACAATGATCAAGTACGCTGGGTCTTAGAAGAAGGTTTCTCGAATTGCAACCCTTCTGAAACATTTCCAGAGGAGGGCAACAAAGATGGTGAGGTGTCTAAAGACCAAGTCCAATGAAGAAAGTTTGAAGGAGCTGGGTATGTTTAGCCTGAAGAGGAGAAGACTGAAAGGTGATATGATAACCATATTCAAGTACTTGAAGGTCTGTCATATAGAGGATGGTGCCGAGTTGTTTTCTGTTGCTCCAGAAGGCTGGACCAGAACCAATGGGTTGAAATTAAATCAAAAGAGTTTCCGTCTAGTCATTAGGAAGAATTTTCTAACAGTTAGAGCAGTTCCTCAGTGGAACAGGCTTCCTCGGGAGGTGGTAAGCTCTCCTTCCCTGGAGGTTTTTAAGAAGAGGTTAGATGACCATCTGTCAGCAATGCTGATTCTATGACCTTAAGCAGATCATG
Organism: Euleptes europaea; assembly: GCF_029931775.1. Lineage (NCBI taxonomy): Eukaryota > Metazoa > Chordata > Lepidosauria > Squamata > Sphaerodactylidae > Euleptes > Euleptes europaea. The sequence continues at coordinate 115,373,057 of NC_079314.1, read as the reverse complement.
AGAGGTAGGGCATCTTGGCTATCTTCTGGTCATGGAGTAGGGGTCACTGGGGGTGTGGGGAGAGGTAGTTGTGAATTTCCTGCATTGTACTGGGGTTGGACTAGATGACCCTGGTGGTACCTTCCAACTCTGTGATTCTATGAGGTTGGCAACCCTACTGGCAGCCCTGTTATCAATGGATGGGAAATCACAGGCCTGGATTGCTGGGTGAATGAAGCATAACAACTCATAAGAACATAACAAAAGCCCTGCTGGATCAGACCAAGGCCCATCAAGTCCAGCAGTCTGTTCACACAGTGGCCAACCAGGTGCCTCTAGGAAGCCCCGAAACAAGACGAGTGCAGAAGTACCACCCTACCTGTGTTCCACAGCACCTAAGATAATAGGCATGCTCCTCTGATCCTGGAGATAATAGGTGTGCATCACGACTAGTATCCATTTTAACTAGTAGCCATATATACCCCTTTCCTCCCTGAACATGTCCACTCCCCTCTTAAAGCCTTCCAAGTTGGCAGCCATCACCACATTTTGGGGCAGGGAGTTCCACAATTTAACTATGGATTGTGTGAAGAAATACTTCCTTTTATCTGTTTTGAATCTCTCCCTCCAGCTTCAGCAGGTGACCCCGTGTTCTAGTATTATGAGAGAGGGAGAAAAACGTCTCCCTGTCCACTCTCTCCAAACCATGCATAATTTTATAGACCTCTATCATGTCACCCCTTAGCCGCCTTCTTTCCAAGCGAAACAGCCCTAAGTGTCTTAACCGCTCCCCATAGGACAGTTGCTCTAGACCCCTAATCATTTTGGTTGCTCTTTTCTGCACCTTCTCAAGCTCTGTAATATCCTTTTTTAGGTGTGGTGACCAGAACTGTACACAGTATTCCAAGTGTGGTCTCACCATAGATTTGTACAAGGGCAATATGATATCAGCAGTTTTATTCTCTATTCCTTGTCTAATTATGGCCAGCATGGAATTTGCCTTTTTTACAGCAGCCGCACACTGGGTTGACATCTTCATTGAGCTATCCACTACCACCCCAAGATCCCTTACTTGGTCTGTCGCTGCCAGCTCAGATCCCATCAGTGTATATGTGAAGTTGGGATTACATGCATGATTCTATGATTCTCCCCCTTCAACCTTCCCAGATTTTTCTCTTGACAAGTTTGATGTCTTGCATCAATGCTTTAATTGCATGCCCAGTGCCGTCCACAGTCTGTGCCCGGTAGATTTCTGCCGACTCCCTCCACCAAACACGGATTGCAAACCACGGCTGTAAGTAACCAATACAAATTATTGCATTTTTTTAAAAAAAGATCAATACTTCATTGTCTCTTTTTGGTAAGCCTCGCAGAAGATTCTTTTTCTGCCCGTATGTGGCAGTGGACACCAAGCATTTATACTGAAGCTGGCACACAGTTTGGAGTGCCTTTTGGCAGCAGAAGAAACAGCTGGTCCCATCAAAGTGATTGCATTCTTGGGCATTAAATTAGATTTGGAGAGACTGTAATGAAGTCTGCCTGGGGATAAATTTTATAATCCTAGTGGGCCTGTAACGGCAATATATCAAGCCTGTAAGGTGTGTTTCAGGCAGTCCCATCGACTTAAGCCACATCGCTTGAACTTCAGAGGGACAGATCGAGTCGTTGAAGTAAGACAGATCGTTCCATCCCAACTTCACTTTCTCCCCACTTTGGACCCCGTCGCCACAATACAGTGTAATTAGTCGCCATTTTGTTTGCCACTGGGTAGCATTTGGTCAAATCCCCAGACATTAGTCAAAGAGCAGATCAAATCACAAGTTCACAAGTTCACAAGGTTGGAAGAGACCACAACGACCATCCAGTCCAACCCCCTGCCATGCAGGATCCCATAATCAAAGCACTCCCGACAGATGGCCATCCAGCCTCTGCTTAAAGACCTCCAAAGACGGGGACTCCACCAACCTCCAAGGCAGCGCATTCCACCGTCGAACAGCCCTCACCGTCAGAAAGTTCTTCCTAATGTTTAGGTGGAATCGCTTTTCTATTAGTTTAAATCCATTACTTCGTGTCCTAGTCTCTGGAGCAACAGAGAACAAGCTAGGTCCCTCATCAACATGACATCCCTTCAAATATTTAAACATGGCTATCAGGTCATCCCTTAACCTTCTCTTCTCCAGACTAAACAAACCCAGCCCCTTAAGTCTCTCCTCATAGGGCATGGATTCCAGACCGTTGACCATTCTGGTCACCCTCCTCTGGACACGCTTCAGCTTGTCAACATCCTTCTTAAATTGTGGAGCCCAAAACTGGACACAGTATTTCAAGTGAGGTCTGACCAATGCAGAATACAGTGGTAGTATTACTTCCTTGGATCTAGACACAATACTCCTATTGATGCAGCCCAGAATTGCATTGGCCTTCTTAGCCGCCATATCACACTGTTGACTCATGTTCAGTTTGTGGTCCACTAAGACTCCCAGATCTCTTTCACATCAACACATCCAATACCTGAATGAAATATTTACGGATGTGCACTGGGTGAACATGCTTGCTGGAATACATTTGCAAGTGTCAACTGCTATATTGGCTGGTGTTACAACAGGAAATGGGCTGATCGGAAAATATGGTAGAGGTTACTAGTCCTCCCCCATAGGAGCCAATGAGAGCTTCCACCCAATTTTACCTATAGTGAATCATAGAATCTGGAAGGGACTACAAGGGTCATCTAGTCCAATCCCCTGCACAATGCAGGAAATTCACAACATCCTCCCCCCCACCCCCCAGTGACCCCTACTCCATGCCCAGAAGATGGCCAAGATGCCCTCCCTCTCATGATCTGCCTAAGGTCATAGAATCTGCATTGCTGACAGATGGCTATCCAGCCTCTGCTTAAAAACCTCCAGGGAAGGAGCGCTTACCACCTTTCGAGGAAGCCTGTTCCACTGAGGAACCGCTCTAACTGTTAGAAAATTGTCCCTAATGTCTAGACAGAAACTCTTTTGATTTAATTTCAACCTGTTGGTTCTGGTCCAACCTTCTGGGGCAACAGAAAACAACTCGGCACCATCCTGATTAGTGAAATCCAAGATAAAAAAAAATTTTGGGGGGGGGAATACCACCATCAACATCCTCCTGGCTCTTCTAAACAGAATGATTTTCTATTTTCTTCTTAAAAGATATGTACACAAGGTATGAAGACATAGAAATAAGCTGTAGCATGGGAGACTTGATCTTATTATGTGTGTGTGTATATATATATATAGTATTTTAAATTACGAAGACTGTCAGTAATTCTGCTTTTTTTAGTTGTTGTTATTGTCATTGTTTTTTTTCTAATCATTTTTTTTTTAAAAAAAAGATATGTACACAAGGATGCTTTCAAATTTCTCATCCTCGGCTGTTTCATTCCCTGCATCTTCATTTCAATTTTGCTTCTTGGCTGTGCAAACACCAAGCGGATGAGTCTCTATTCTTTGCAGAATGTTCCGTAATTTAAAAGGCATTTCCTGCTGTTACCACAAGGCACACTCAGACCATTGTACCAATGAGACTTCCAGAATCCCTTCCATTCTGAATGATCCCAGATTCCTTTTCCAGCTGCTCTTGAAGCCCTTTTTGTATATGATTGCTTCGTCATTGTATATTACTATGGCTGAGCCAAATTCTTGTGTGTGCTGATTTTCATGGTAGCATGTTCAGTAAGGGAATCCCTTTGTCACCCCAAGAATCGTCCAAAAGACTGAAGGGTTTCACTGCTATCCCTCCAAGTCCTAAATCTTTCCTACAGCACAGACAGAGATATGCAAAGAGAGCCAGCATGGTGTAGTGGTTAGAAGCGGTGGACTCTAATCTGGAGAACCGGGTTTGATTCCCTGCTCTTCCACATGAAGCCAGCTTGTCTCCAAACTGTCTCAGCCCCACCTACCTCACAAAGTGTCTGTTGTGGGGAGGGGAAGGGATGGTGATTGTCAGCTGGTTTGAGACTCCTTAAAGGTAGAGAAAGTTGGCATATAAAAGCCAACTCTTCTTCTTCTCCAGCGTGGTGTAGTGGTTAAGAGTGGTGGTTTGGGGTGGTGAACTCTGATCTGGAGAACCAGGTTTGATTGCGCACTCCTCCACATAAGCAGTGGATGCTAATCTTGGTAAAGCAGCAGATGTTAATCTGGTAAAGTCCCCAGGGCCTGTCAAACGGAGCTATTCCGCCAGGCCTATAACTGAGGACAGCCGCAAGAAGATCTATCTTTACTGGCCTCCCCACCCCGCCCCCCATTTTGAAATCTGGGGGGCTGATCTGCTGACATTTATCGCTGTGGCGCCTAGGTGTAGTTACGGCCATCTGTTTAGGGTTTTAAATACTTTTAATGATTATGGTTTTAAGGATGTACTTGATTGATAATGGATGTATTTATGTTTTAATTATTGTTCGCCGCCCTGAGCCTGGCTTGCTGGGGATGAGGGCGGGTTATAAATTCGAAAAATAAAATAAATAATAAACTGGACTTGTTTCCCCACTCCTCCACATGATGCCAGCTGGGTGACCTTGGGCTAGTCGCACTCTCTCAGCCCCACCTACCCCACAGGGTGTCTGTTGTGGGGAGGGGAAGGGAAGGTGATTGTAAGCCGGTTTGAGTCCCCCTTAAGTGGTAGAGAAGGTCGGTATGTAAAAACCAACTCTTCTCCTCCTCCTCCTCCTCCTCCTCCTCCTCCTCCTCCTCCTCCTCTTCCTAAAAGCTGGTTTAATTTTTTTAATATAATTTTTTAAAAAATTCCTTAATGTATGTTTGATACTGCTAGTCCAGCACCATAATAAACAACTGACAGCAGGCTGTGAATTATCCCATGGAGGTTCCTTTGCCTTGAGACGAAAGGAGTTCTGCATGTCTAACCAACGCCAGGAAAATGCTTCTAGCTGACTGAACTCTGACAGACTCCTTTTGTATCCTCGCCGACAAGATCGACACCTAGTTAGAGATTATCTGGGCAGTAGAATACAGGAGATGGATGATCACAATGGTGCAGCCTCTAACAACATGTGGATCCTATCCTTCTGGCCATTTATGCAGGGTCAATTTTGATGCTCGCTCAAAGCTCTTTTTTTTAAATGTGACCTTTAAAATGCCAATTCACGGTCCCGATGCAAAAGGAGAAATTCCACCCCCCCCACACACACACACACCCTTGCTTGCTCTTTCGCTCCTTCGTTTGCATAGCCATTGGCAATGCTCATTTGCATAGCTAAGCAGCGTTTGTGATTTTTCATGGTTCCTTCAGTAAATGCTTCGGTGTGGGGGCAGAGCAAATACAAAAGGTCGCATTAAAGGGGCTCTTAAGAAATGCAAAGCAGGTTTGTGCTGGCTTCGCAGTCACTTCCTGAATGACGGTTCAGCGTGATAAACTCAAAAAAAATAATATGCGGGGCACTTCAGCCTGGAACACGCTGCTAATTACCAAGCATAAATTGCCTCTGTGATTTTCTTCAGAAAGGATGTGAACAGAATAGAGCGGGTGCCGAGGAGAGAGGCGAGGATGATCAGGGGCCTGGAGACCAAGCCCTACAAGGAAAGGCTGAGGGAATTGGGAAGGTTCAATCTGGAGAAGAGGAGGTTGAGGGGGGACGGGATTGCTCTCTTGAAGGATTTGAAGGGCTGTCGCTTAGAGGAGGGCAGGGAGCTGTTCCTGTTGGCAGCAGAGGATAGGACTGGCAAGAATGGGTTGAAATTGCAGGCAGAAAGGTACCAGCTGGATATTGGGGGGGGGGTCACAGTAAGAGTTGTTCAACACTGGAATCAGCTCCCTAGGGAGGTGGTGAGCTCCCCCTCACTGGCAGTCTTTAAGCAGAGGCTGGACAAGCACTTGTCAGGGATGCTCTAGGCTGATCCTGCATTAAGCAGGGGGTTGGACTAGGTGGCCTGTCTGGCCCCTTCTAACTCGATGATTATCCCAGCTCAAGTGACTGTAGGTAGGAAGAGCCCAGGTTTAGGGGCTAAGCTAGTACCAATTGCAGGAAGCGAGAGGGCTTGCTAGGATTAGATATAGACAGAGTACCAAAGGTTTACTTCAGTGGATTTAGGAGAAAAGCGCAGGGATTGCATAGCTTCCGTAGCTGCATATAGAATATGTAGAGTCCCAGGTTCAATCCCTAGAATCTCAATTTAAAAAAAAAAAAAAAAGCATGCTGCAGGTGAAGAGAGCTACTATTTATTTACAGGATCTGTACCTCACCTTTCTGCCCTCATCAGGGGCACCAAGGTGAATAACAGGTTAAAAACATACATAGTAAAATGTGTCTTAGAAAACCGCTTCAAATCAAACAAGAATGCATCATTCAAACAATTAAAACCAAGCTACTGTACACACACAGAAACATAAAAAATAATAATGAAAACATAGGGGGAAAAGGAGGAATCCCTGAGGGAATGCCAGACTAGGGTTGCCAGCTCCAGGTTGGGAAATACCTGGAGATTTGGGGGGTGGAGACTGAGGAGGGTGGGGTTTGGGGAGGGGAGGGACTTCAATCCCGTAGAGTCCAATTGCCCAAACTGCCATTTTCTCTGTCACCTGGAGATCAGTTGTAATAGCAGAAGATCTCCAGCTAGTACCTGGAGGTTATAGGAAGTAGGCACCTCTATGCTAGTACCTGAGGTTTGGAAATCAGCATAGATGCGAAAAATTTAAACAAAGTGCAAAATTTATAAAGCTACACAAATATACACTGATCACCACTAGTCATACAAACAATTAACATCATACATATACACCATCAAGGAACATGAACAGTCAAGAGGGATCATCTACAGTCCAAAAGGTCAGCATTCATATAAACCAATGGTTCCACGAAGGTTCCCACGAAGTGAAGTCATAGACCGGTGGGGATATGGCCATTTCGATTTCTTATGTTAATCTCTTCTTCAGTCCCCCCTTAATATACAAATAACTACATGTAATAATCTATAAACTACTAATTAAAACATATTTTTTTTACATTTTTGACATTTACAACATAGTTTCTATACTTACAATCTCTAGTCACTTTCAAAAGCTCATTCTTTCTTTAATTCGATTGCCATTAATGTTGCCATTCTTTAATCATAGTCAGCTTGTTCCTGGAGTTTGGCAACCCTAGTGGGAGTCCTCCAGCCACCACCTGGAGGAAAGGCTGAAAGAGTTGGGAATGTTCATCTGGAGGTTGAGGGGGGGGACATGATTGCTCTCTTTGGCTGATGCCAAACCCCACCTTCCTCAGGCTCTGCCCCCCAATACCTCCCGCAGGTAGTGAAGAGGGACCTGGCAATCCTATCATTCCAGTTTTCAGGTTGAAACAGCCGGACTGCAAATTGGAAATCCTCCTTAGACCAGATATAAATTGACAGGTTCTGCTAGGCCAATCACTGCACACCTATGATACAGGCTGCTGCAGCTCGTGAAAACTTGCACATTTGTTAGTCTTCAAGGCGTCACAGCACTCTTTGTTATTTTGGCTGCCACAGACTAGCTGGGGTTATCCATCGGGAATGTATCTCCCCAGGTGATCAGCCGGCTGCTTTGCGATGGAAAATGGAGAGGAATATATAGGTCATTATTTCATTAATTCCCACTGCAATGTAACGCTTCTACAGAAAGCAGAGCGTCTGACGAGTCAGCACAAACGGAGGAGAGAGAAATATTCTGTTTGGAGTTGGTGACAAGCACACACACATGCTGGGGAGGAATGTAAAAATTAAAAAGAGAGAGCTTAATTATCGTATATCTTTGCTTCGATGCTAACACACTCCGTTTCCTTTGCTGCGCCAAGCGAAAAGCAATTATGTACTATCAAGACACCCTGAGTTTCAGCTTCCAGAAGGAAGCAATTAAATGTAATGGGAGCAGCAGCTTCTAAACAAAGATATACGGTATGTGGGATTTCATACAACCTTGTTTATGATGTCAATCCGTCAGTGGTTTGCAGACTGTGCCGGGGTGCATGAGTGTGCCGTGGGTGAATAGCTAGTGTTCCTCCATCAATCAGTCAGGCAATCAATCAAATAATTAAAGGCTTCAGGGATCCCAAATTACCCACCCACAAAAGAGGCTGCCTGCTGCAACTCTGCATGCTATGCCCCTCTGTCTTGCCTTCCTGTCAATCCGCCTGCGCAGGGAACAGGAGCCGTTTATTTCGGAGCAATCGTTCATGGTGAAAAACATGCAAGCCTTTCGAAAGCACTGGATAGGGACTAGAAAAGCATTTCCTTTGCAATTAACAGCTGTACATTAGTAAGCGTTTTATAAGCCATCAAGAACAGTTCAGGCTTGACAGGTGAACTACGGGAGGAATCAAACAAACATTTTTTGTGGAACAATTTATGGGTTTCTTGCAAGCTTTCATAACCCTCTAGGCTTGGGTTTTCAAAGAATTACCTGATGTAGTGGATTTAAAAGGAGCTATACGTGCAGAGTGGTAAGCTGCAGTACTGCTGTCAAAAGCTCTGCTCACGACCTGAGTTTGTTCCCAACGGAAGCTGGTTTCAGGTAGCCGGCTCAAGGTTGACTCAGCCTTCCATCCTTCCGAGGTTGGTGAAATGAGTACCCAGCTTGCTGGGGGTAAAGGGAAGACGACTGGGGAAGGCACTGGCAAACCACCCTGTAAACAAAGTCGGGATGTGATGTCACCCCATGGGTCAGGAATGACCCGGTGCTTGCACAGGGGACCTTTACCTTTACCTTTATACATGCACACCATTATTCCAATACAAACAATATGCTGTAATTCTTCCCCCCCCCCTGCAAATGAGAGCAAGAATGGATGAACACGTGAACACATGAAGCTGCCATATGCTGAATCAGACCCTTGGGCCATCAAACTCAGTCTTGTCTACTCAGACTGGCAGCAGCTCTCCAGGGTCTCAGGCAGGGTTCTTTCACATCACCTATCTGCCTAGTCCCTTTAACTGGAGATGCCGGGGATTGAACCCGGGACATCCTGCATATTTCCAATTATGGGAATTTTCCAACAGCTGACTTCTGCAGGATTGCTTCTATGTGGAGCCTGAGGAGGGCAGAGTTTGGGGAGGGGAGGGACTTCAATGCCATAGAGTCCAATGGCCAAAGCTGCCATTTTCTCCAGGGGAACTGATCTCTATCGGCTGGAGATCAGTTGTAATAGCGGGAGATCTCCAGCTACTACCTGGAGGTTGGCAACCCTAGTGATTCTCCATGCAACACCAGCTGTGTAGCAACGGCACTGGAATTGCTTTGGGTCACTATCATCCTATATTGCAGATTGGATTTCTGTAACTTCTTACTCATCCTGTTGGCGAGTTTCATTCGATGCCCCATTGTTGATCGGCAATGTCTCCTATCTGCATTTTCACATCTCAAAAGAAAACATGCGATCGAAGTGGAGATTAGTTTAATGAAGTTGTATTGCAGCTCTTTATATTATGATAGGGTTTTTTTGGGGGGGAGTTGCAAATATAAATAGGGCAATCACTGAATGCAAATTCTGTCTGTTTACTCTAACAGGAGCCAAGCAATTAGTCCTAAAGTATTTTTAAAAGCATCATTTTCAAGCATTTAATTTTCCTTTGCAATTAGAAGGAAGCCATGTTTCAACAATGCCAGCGTTCGCTGTTCTTTCTTTAATTTGACGCTTTTGTTTGCTTTGGATACACATACTTAAGTATGACAGTCGTAAAAGTCTGTCATTAAAAATGATAAGGCCTGATCCTCGATGCACTCCACTGAAGCAGCAACTCATGCACAATTATTTTGGAGGACACAGAAGAGGCACATGATAGCAAACTCTTGTATACCAAGTTAACGGCGATGGCTGCTATCACTATCCGTGCGTACCGAGCGAGAAAGAGACAGCTTGCCAAAATGTTCGATAGGAGTTTTAATCTTTCTCCTTAGTCCCTTTACTTACTTTGCCTCAGTAGGAATGAGACACCAGAGGTTTATTTCAAGTTAGCAATCAAGAAACAGAGATTTATTAAACACTGGACAAGGGGCGGACTGGGAGGGGAAAGGGTAGGTAAGGAAGGCATAGTACCAGAGTTAGTTTAAACATTTTACTACAGAGAAGGCATAGATCTGAGATGGCTTAGTTAGTACAGAATTACAGTCATTAAATTAAGTTCCTAAATTCAGTTCAGTTCCCAGAACGTCCTATAGATGTTCCTACTCAGACTCTTCTGCCTAGCTAACAGGGAAGTATGGGGCTTATACAAAGAAAACAAAGAAGTATGGAAATTTCTCCTCAAATCTCTCTTCCAGTTCCCTCTATAGATCCGCCCCACTTTTGTGGCAGTAATCCCTTAACAAAACCCCACATCTGCAATATCTCCTTCCCAGAGCATATTCCTTTTCAGTGACCTGAGAAAGGGTCCCTCTTTACTCCCAATCTCTGCCTGACTTCCACAGACTTGTTTCACAACCACTTAGGCAAAACTGAACCCTCAGGTTCCCAGAGGTGAAAACAGCGACTGAACATGCAGGTTACCAAAAACAGACTCCCTACCTTTTTTCAGAAAAGAGAGAGTGAGCTGCTTAGCTCACTCCCTGCTGGTTTTTTCCCCCCTCTGAGCTTCTCTCAAAGATTATCTCTTTGCTTGTTGCAGCTTCCCTAAATAATCCTTGGGAATTGAAATGTATGGTGAGTGCTGAAATGTCCACACCCATGCACGGAACTACAAAGTTCCCAGCATTCACTTGTGGGCAGGGGTTCTCAGAGGGTGGTACGAAATTGCACAGACCCAGGTTGCTCTGGGGGCTCAAGAAGCAAGAGTAATAGACAGGGTTGCCAGCGAATGATGACGTGACATTTTGGACCATTTTTCAGTCTCGCTCACTCATGATACGTCATGATATGTTGATTGAATAAATCAAGAGTCCAGTAACACCTTAAAGACTAACAAAAATATTTTCTGGCAGGGTATGAGCTTTCGTGAGCTCACGAAAGCTCATACCCTGCCAAAAAATATTTTTGTTAGTCTTTAAGGTGCTACTGGACTCTTGCTCTTTTCTACTACTGCAGACAGACTAACACGGCTACCCACTGTGAATAAATCAAGAGTATTAAGGAATCTGGAGGAAAAGCAGCATGGTATAGTGTGATCTAGGGCTGTTGATTCGGTTCAGTCCGAACCCAAAAACAGCCGAATTTCCCGCAATTCGGCAGTTTTTCAGTTTGGATGAACCGAACTCAAAAAAGGGGGGAAACCGGGGAGCCGAATTCGCCGAGTTCGGGGTGTTCCCGAATAAATTCAGTGAATTCGGCCCCTTTAAACAGATCTGCGCCTTCCAGCTGGAAGGCGCAGATCTGTTCCCCCCCCCCGCGCGCGCGCGCACCTTCAGGGAGCTTCCCTGGAGGTGCGCGGCGGGCCCCCGGGCGCAGATCTGTTTAAAGGGCCCCCAGGCGCAGATCTGTTTAAAGGGCCCCCCGCGCGCCTCCAGGGAAGTTCCCTGGAGGTGCGGGGGGGGTCTTCAAACAGATCTGCGCCTCCCGGCCGGGAGGTGCAAATCTGTTTAAAGGGCCCGCCGCACGCCTCCAGGGAACTCCCTGGAGGCGCGCGGGGGGTCTTCAAACCCCTCTGCACTCTCTGCGCAGAGAGTACAGATGTGCTTGACAACCCCCGCCTGCCTTCCCAGGAGTCCCGGGAGGGGGGAAGGGGGTCTTTAAACCCCTCTGCGCTCTCTGTGCAGACAGCGCAGATGGGCTTGACAGTCCCCCGCCTGCCTTCCTGGGAGTTCCGGGAGGGGGGGCAGGGGTCTTTAAATCCCTCCACGCTGCCTGCGCAGACAGCGCAGAGGGGCTTGTTTAAAGGGGCCCCCCCGCGCCTTCAAGGGCCTTCCCTGAAGGCACGTGGGGGGCCCTTTTAAACAGATCTGTGCCTCCCAGCTGGGAGGCGCAGATCTGTTTAAAGGGCCCCCTGCGCGCCTTCAGGGAATCCCCCTGAAGGCGTGCGAGGCCCCGAATTTTTACCCGAACTCCAGATCCCCCTGAATTTCCGGGGATCCGAAGCGGGGGAGTTCGGACTTCGGCACGGCCCGAATAAAAACGGGCCGAATTTTGCCGAAGCCGAACTATACCGAATTTTTTTTCAACAGCCCTAGTGTGATCTCATCAGATCTCAGAAACTAAGCAGTGTCAACCCTGGTTAATATTTGGATGGGAAACCACCAAGGAACACCAGGTTCCCTATTCAGTGGAAGGAACTGGCAAACCACTTCTGTTAGTCTCTTGCCTTGAAAACCCCATAAGGGGTCACCATAAGTCAGCTGTGACTTGATGGCACTTTACACACACACACACACACACACACACACAGGTCGTTTATGCATGGGTACTTTCTCATAATACCAGAATACAGGGTCATCTGCTGAAGCTGGAGGATGCGAGATTCAAGATAAAAAGAAGCATGTTTTCATACAACACATGGTTTAATTGTGGAACTCCCTGCCCTAGGTTGTGGTAATGGCTGTAAAATTGGAAGGCTTTAAGAGGGGAGTGGACATGTTCATGGAGGATAGTGCTATCTATGGCTACAAATCAAAATGGATACTGGTCATGATGCACACCTATTCTCTCCTGGATGAGAGGAGAATGCCTATTATATGTGGTGCTGTGGAACACAGGCAGGACAATGCTGCTGCAGTCGTCTTGTTTCTGGGCTTCCTAGAGGCCCCTGGTTGGCCACTGTGTGAACCGACTGCTCGACTTGATGGGCCTTGGTCTGATCCATCATGTTCTTATGTACTTATGATACTGCAGATGATCAGAAGAATTTTGTGAAACATCTCCTGCTTTTCAGTGTATGTGCCTACTTTGTAGGGGATGTTGGGCATGATGGCAAGTGGGTATTGATAATGAGCTGGAAATGAGTCCCACTCCCTACTGAACCATGGGCCTTGGGCAAGTGCCTCAATGCCAACCCGATGACACCCTTAGTGACCTGTCAGCTGCACAACACAATCTTCATTCCATCACTTCCAGCTGATTGACACAAAAATGTTTATTACTGGAAGTGTAATGGGCATGTATGAATGGCCCTTCATGAAAAACATCCCTTCTATATCCCTTCAGACAGATAGGTTGTTTATGCATGGGTACTTTCACTCACGTTCGCCCCTGGTCTGTCTCGGTTGTTCCTTGGAGTTATGCATGAGTTTTCCCTCCATTAGAGATGACCTCACTGCCAGCCCTCTCAAATCCGGAGACTTCCCATTCCTCTGTAATCTGATTCTTCCTTCTCCCCTGAGCTCAGTCCACTTGAAATCCCCATGCATAAGGCCAAGCACTGGACATGCAAGCTTGGTTTCTCTCACAGCCAATCACAAAGCAGCTTGTAAAGAGGCAGGGATACAAATGCTTCCTGCTTCCTTGGAGCTCTTTCTGATGAGAAGAAAGGGTTTTTTAAATCGAGGCATGGATTTCTCCCCCCCCCCCACTATTCAGATTGCTCCATTTTTTTGTTTTTTGTTTTGTTCTTAAAATGCTTTTTTATGCAGCAGCTGGGTTTTTTTTGGGGGGGGGATTTTCTCTCACAGTAATCTCTACCAAGTAAGCCAATTACAAAGCAGCATTTAAAGGGGTGGGGGCTTGATTTGACCTTGGAGACTGCTGGTGCATAGATTCCCAACAGGAAAGTGTGGGTCCAGCGAGCAACAAACCTCAGATAAAACTCCCATGCATGAATGACCACAGAGAGATTAAGGAATCAATTTCACATCCATGCAGTGTTAAAGGTGGGCTATCTCTCTCTCTCCCCCCTTTCTTCTTGCTTGCATTTCCATTCTTTTTTTCATTGCCAATTTCTGTGATTTAAAGAAAGGTTTTTTAATGATCAGGAGCTGGGAGAAGAAACAAAGCATAAATCCCTCCCTATCTTCTTATTAGGAAGACGTTCTCACAGCCACAGAGCTTTTATGCATCTGATTCATCATCACTCTGGCCCCTTATTCCTGAGTAACTTTTGGAATATTGTAGAAAATGTATGACATTGTAGAAACTATTTATTTATTTAAAACTTTTCTGTCCTTCCATTCCACCCAAATAGGGTTTCCAAGGTGGCACAATACCCATGTGTTATGTATCATCAAAAAGATGGGACGGGCTGTGGCTCAGTGGTATAGCATCTACTTGGCATGCAGAAGGTCCCTGGCAACCCCAGCTAAAAAAAACAGGTAGGAGGTGATGTGAAGGACCTCTGCCTGAGGCCCTGGAGAGCTGCTATCACTCTGAGTAAACAAGACTGATCTTGATAGACCAATGGTCTGATTCAGTATAAGGTAGCTACTTGTAACAGTTCCATTCAGGTCAGGGGGCATGGCTCAGTCGTAGAACATCTGCTTGACATGCAGAAGGTCCCAGGTTCAATCCCTGGAATCTCAAGTGAAAAGCACCAGGCAGAAGGTCCCAGGTAGGAGGTGACGTGAAAGACCTCTGCCTTAAACCCTCGAGAGCCGCTGCCAGTCTGAGTAGACAAGCCTGACCTTGATGGACCAATGATCTGATCCAGTAAAAGGCAGCTTCAGTTGATCAAGAGCAGACCACAGATAAAATGTGTTCCTCCGTGCTCTAAGTGAGCAAGGCTAAAGCTGGAGGGTGAGAGATTCAAAACAGAGAAAAGGAAGTATTTCTTCACACAATGCATAGTTAAATTGTGGAACTTCTTGCCCCAGGATGTGGTGATGGTTTCCAACTTGGAAAGCTTTAAGAGGGGAGTGGACATGTTCATGGAGGATAGGACTATCCATGGTTAAAAGAAGAAGAAGAAGAAGAAGAAGAAGAAGAAGAGTCATTTGTAGAGCCCATATTTCATTGGCAATATTGTGAAGTTCCATTGCAAACACCTCTAATTAAAAAGATCTCACCTAGCAACATGTTTCACCTACTGGAGACCTACAAAGCAGAAGGATCTTCCGGATAAGTCTTGCCAGATTTTGACTGAATTTCTGCTTGTCTTTCTAATGCAGGTATTTAGGCCTGGGTGTAGCCGGAGGCTCTTCTAGCCAGGGAAGGTTATCTTGCAATATCTCTGCCAGCTGAATAAGTTCTGGGCTGAGTTTTTGTTGTTGTTGTTTTTCCTATTACAGATATTCAAGCCTGTTAGCAACCAGAGGTGTGAGCTTTTGATGAGGACTGAAGGGCAAGAGTCAAAGGGATCCTGCCCCTTGAATGTTAGCCCATGGCTTGCAGTAAATATTATGTTATGGCTTAAAGCTGTAATGGACAGTTCTGTAGCCCTTTTCAGTCATTACATTTTGGAGCTCCTACCTCTGAGAGAGTGCACTAGGTGTGATCCCCTTGATTTGTGTAATAACCCTTTTGTGTGGATATATCAATGCAAACATTTGCATTCAATAGGCAAGAATGCATGCTTGCATCCAATTTGATTTCCTGGTCGTGTATACTGAAGCTGGAAAAATACACACATTGTTCTAGTCACACAAAAGGGTGATGGTAATGAGAGGATTGTATGTAGCATGCTGACTGAGTACTCAAGATGTGTGTGTGTGTGTGTGTTAAGTGCCGTCAAGTCGCTTCCGACTCATGGCGACTCTAAGAATTATAGTCCTCCAAAATGTCCTAACTTTGACAGCCTTGCTCAGATCTTGCAAATGGAGGGCTGTGGCTTCCTTTGGAGAGTCAATCTATCTCTTGTAGGGTCTTCTTCTTTTCCTGCTGCCTTCAACTTTTCCTAGCATGATTGTCTTTTCCAGTGACCCTTGTGTTCTCATAATGTGACCAAAGTACAACAGCCTCAGTTTAGTCATTTTAGCTTCTAGGGTCAGTTCAGGTTTAATTTGATCTATAACCCACTGATTTGTTGTTGTTTTTTTGGCAGTCCACGGTATCCGTAACACTCTCCTCCAACACCACATTTCAAAGGAATCTACTTTCTTCCTATCAGCTTTCTTCAATGTCGAGCTTTTACACCCATATATAGTAGTAGGGAATACGATGGCATGAATTAACCTGATCTTGGTGGCCAGTGACACATCCTTACACTTCAGAATCTTTTCTAGCTGTGATGGGGGCACCAAAATCGTAATGACTTGAAAAGGCCTTCGTCTTTTTTGGGAGGAGGTAGCATACGTGCTGAAATGATTCTGACCGACGCTAGCTCCTCAGCCGTCTTTGGGAAGTGAAACTGAGTCAGGTTTGGGAAAGACACCTCTCGTCTTCAGCTAGGGTGGCATCGGTTAAGTGGAAATTAACATTCCGTGCCACAAACAACACTCCCAAACAAGAATGACCCCCAAAAAACCCACCATGCATCTCACTAATGATTTGTAGTCACCAGGTCTCAAGAGAGAAAGACAGACAGAGAGAGACTCGTGGTCCCAGCATGCTTTCTGCTAAATTTGTGTTTATTTGTTTATTTGTATGGTAGCTTTCAGTTACTGCCTGGCAGGTAGTGGAACCCAGTTGGAAGAGGGGTGGGACAGGAGAATACCGCTTAAATTGACAGCAAATTTAAATTGCTGTTTGTGTGTGCGCGTGTAGTTTTTCCCTACTCTGCGACAAACTGGAAAGATTCCGGTACATGATAATTTCAGAACCTTGCTTCTTCTTTCTTCCTTCTCTCTCTCTCTCTCTCTCTCTCTCTCTTGTGTTTCACTACTCTTGAGTCAAGGATAATTGAAAGAGAAACCTATAAAAGCAACATTCCTTGAAGTGAGTTGCCGCTGCTACACGCTGGTAAGAGGAATTTAATATCTCTTTCTTTTCTTCCTTTTTTAATCCCCTTTCTTTTCTTGTCCTCCTTTTCGATCTGGAAGCTTTTGTATATCACGCACGGCGAAGTGCAGTTCCCCTGCTACAGGGGGTTAAGATGTAATGAAAAGGTGTAATCGCATGATATATGACCTTCTGTTCTTACTTAAAATGGGTAATAGCAGCATTCATGACTGTCTCCGTGATGTTTTCGCTCGGCAAATTCACTGTTCTTTCCCCAGAAGCAGGGATGTCGCACTATGACAAGAAAGACTTTATTGGTCGGAGTGTATTTTCACACTCTGTCACAATGGATACTTGAATTGGCGTCTGGTCTTTTTTTTATTTATTTTTTTAAGCGTTGATATTCTTTGGAGGGCAAAGAGTGGCAAACATTGCGTTGACAGCTTTGGACCGGTGATCTGTTGTTTACCAGGCACATAACGTATTGAGACACTCAAACTTTTAGGGGAAAATAGTATTTTGCTGCCTCGGCATACCATATCACAGTGTTTGGTGTGAGAGGTCGACACATTTTCCATTGGTGACTTTGGTATTTGGTCGACACCAGGAGGGAAATGCCCAAATGGTTTCTTTGCAGTGATTTGGAATCGTGTTGAAAAGTTTGGTGTGAAAAGCTGGGTGGGGCATTGAGAATTCCCAAAGTGGTTTCTTTATTTCGCCAAACAAATGGACTTGTGTTGGGTTTCCTGGTATGGAAGATGATGGTTTCGAAATGTCCGTGTTTGAAGCTGTTTTGGTAGCGACTGGTGTATTTGGGGGAGATTTTGGATTCCATTTATCTGTTCCTTGTGAGGGAGGGGCAGTGTTAAGTACATTGGTCCCACCCTTGCCAGTGATGGTGTACTAGCTCCGCCTCCTTTGCCTTAAGCACACCGGCTATCAGTGTACAAACTACAATGTATATGGGGTCCATCCTTATGATCAGGAACACTGCTTTCCCAACAGGGAGAGAGCACATGGACCCCACATGAGGCAAACACACAGGCAAATTGAATGCTCTGTGCATGCATATTCTCGCACTGCCTAATGGGAATCGTAGTGCTTTTTTATTAACCCTTGCATGGAGGGCCAAAATTTGATCTCACTCTCTCCACCAAGTGTTGTCCCTGTTCAAACAGGTGTGGCATGAAGAGGGCTTACATTGTGTTATAAGAATACCTTCCAAACATGAATGTAATGCTCATAAGCCCTGTTCCCAAGCCCTATCGACAAGTTGCGGCAAATGCATGTACAATCCATGCACAATGAACACCTGATATTTGTCTTTATGCATGCATTGACTAATTCTCGTGTTACATTAAATACCTGTGCAGCTGAACATGTGATTGAAATTTCACATTTATCCAGGTACTGGTCCCAGGTTGCATTGTAAAGTGAATGTGTGTAGACTCTTTCTTACAAACAGGTGTCTGCATGCATGTGTGTTCGCTGTATCAGGTGAATAGGGTTATAATTTATGGTCAGTGGGCCTGTGTCCAGGTGCTTAGTATCAGCTCACAGTTGAATCCTAACACTTCAATCTGATTAATTTTTTTTCCTATGACAAATTATGATTTACAATTACAATGTATTCTATGCTGACACCATGTATTATGCTTATAATATATGTGAACAAAGTCAGGCAAACTGTCTGCTCTGTGCATGCATATTCTCACACTGCCTCATGGGAATTGTAGTGTTTTTCCCAAGATCACCCTGTGCCTGCCAATTTTTTGTTGCTATATCTTCATTAACCAACAAGAGAGTTGTTGCAGGGCTATGTAGCTTGGTTTTTTTCCAACTCTATTCTTGGCTTCTCTGACCCAAGGTTTGATAACAGGAAAGGCAGGTAAATTGCCTAGATCAGGCATGATTTGCTTATGTACATTCCCACACTGCCTCAAGGGTGCTGTAGTTATTTTGGGTAGGAGAAGAGTATTACTCTCTTCACAACAACTTGACTTTCATCCAGTGTCATGAGGAAGAGCTGCTCTGATTGTCTTCCTTCACATGCTTGTGACCCTGTTGCATATGAAGCACTGTAGAAGTGACGATTGAACAGGAACAGTGCTGACTGACATGGCCTTTGATTCAAATTTCAAACAAAAACATGGAAGTGATCTAACGGGAGACTCCTTTTGTGGATAGGCAAAGAGTTCGCTCATGGTAGGTTTGAATGCCGATCATGTTTGTTGTAAAGTTCTTAGAAGAGTGCTAGAACTCTCCTCAGAAGTTGGCAGAGCAATAAAATCCTGCCAAGCAGTTTCACCCAGACTATGAATACTGGCTGCTTTGAAAATGGTTGTCTGAATTCACCCATTGACTAGCTTGCTGAGGATTCTGGGTCATATGACAAAAAAATCCTCCAGCCTCGCTGTCATGCGGCATCAACTCAAATGTGACTAACACACTGAATATTTCCCGCCTGCATCTGTGTATTGTAACATGTAAATAGGGTTATAATTTGTGGTCAATGGGCCTGTGTTCAGGTGCTTAGTATCAGCTCATAGTTGAATCTTAACACTTCAGTCTAATTTTTTTTTCCTGTGACAAACTGTGATTTACACTTACGATGTATTCTATGCTGATACCATGCATTATGCTTATAATATATGTGAACAAAGTCAGGCAAACTGTCTGCTCTGTGTATGCATATTCTCACACTGCCTCATGGGAATTGTAGTGTTTTTCCCCCAAGATCACTCTGTCCTAGAACTCTCCTCAGTACTTGGCAGAACAATAAAATTTTGCCAAGCAGTTACACCCAGACTATGAAAACTGTCTGCTTTGAAAATGGTTGTCTGAATTCACCCTTTGACTAGCTTGCTGAGGATTCTGGGTCATATGACCAAAAAAAAATCCTCAAGCCTCACTGTCATGCGGCATCAACTCAAATGTAAAACCTAACACGCTGAATATTTCCCAACTGCATCTATGTATTGTAAGGGAAAGCCTGGTAGTCATTGGGCCGATTCCAACAGTTGCCTCACCCAAACCTTTCCCTCCATTTTGTAGTTCAAAATTACCTAACCTTGTTTCTGAAGAAGAGCTGATGAATTAGGAATTCTCCATGGGTCTGTTTAGTTCTTCAGTTTCCAAGTTTGTACAGAACTGCATCCAAGTGTCGTTCGTCTCTTTTCTGTCACCAACATGTCGACATAATCCATCAAGAAAGAGAATGTTGATGAGATTGCTTACATAGTTTCTTTTGGTGTTGTGTCTGACATGTACGCATCACTAAAACGCCTCGCGGGGGAAAAAAGAATTTTGATCCAGACAAACTTAAAATTATATCACGGGTGATTTTTGCAGGGTTTTCCTCTTGACATCTGTGTGTTGGTTACATGAAGCAGGAGAAGATGCCAATGAACTGGAGACGGGGTAAAAAGAGGGAGCAAAGATATCCAAATGTCACAGGGCCCCCACAGGACTGAGAGCACCCAACAAGTTGGTTCATATTGTAGACAAGCAAGGTTTTGCTCATCTACCCTTACACTTTTGATCTGCAGGGGAATGGCTTAGAGCAGGCTTGTCCAAACTGCAGCCCCCAGGCTGCATGTGGCCCAGGACGGCTATGAATGCGGCCCAACACAAAATTGTAAACTTACTTAAAGCATTATGAATCAGTTAGTGTTCGTGTATTTTATGTGCTGCCCAAGTTAGTGTGAGTGTATTTTATGTGTGGCCCAAGACAATTCTTCTTCCAGTGTGGCCCAGGGAAGCCAAAAGATTGGACACCCCTGGTTTAGAGAGTCGTGAATCAGCTTTCTTGGTTGCTGATGAATTTAGCATTCAGGACTCTTTAGGACTCTTAAGGGACAGCATAGAAATCTCCCAAATAAATACATCAATAACTAAAACATTCAGTACTATTCACTGAACTGTAAGATGCTTATCTTAGTTTTATCTATTATGAGGGGGCGCTGATTTCTCCGCTGGGCATTCAATGGTTTTATGTTCGGTTAAGCGCCATCTTGTCTTATTCATTAACATTGCTGTGTGGTTTTTAATAGTTTGAATGGAAGATGTTTTATGGTTTTAAACTTATTGTTGTTGGTTTGTTGTCACCCACCTTTGGCCGGGGATTGGGGGTGGGATACAAACCAAATAAATAAATGAATGTACTGAAATACACCTACGGGATCGCCTCTCCTGACATACCCCCCAGAGAGCGTTATGCTCTATGAATAGGGTTGCCCGGTCCCTCTTCACCACCAGCGGGAAATTTGGGGTGCAGAGCCTGAAGAGGGCGGGGTTTAGGGAGGGGAGGGACTTCAATGCCATAGAGTCCAATTGCCAAAGTGGCCATTTTCTCCAGGTGAACTGATCTCTGTCGGCTGGACATTAGTTGTAATAGCAGGAGATCTCCAGCTAGGACCTGGAGGTTGGCAACCTTATCTATGAATAACAATTTACTGGGGGGGCCCGGCCCAAAGAATGGGCGGCTGTCCTTGACAAGGGAATAGTCTTCCTAATAACATAGTGGAATAGTCTTCCTAATAACATCAGGGCCCTGTGGGACCTACAGGAGTTTCACAAGGCCTGTAAAATAGAACTATTCCACCAGGCCTAAAACGGAGGCAGCTGTGAGGTTTTACATCATTGCTGGCATCCCCATCTCCTCCCCGCACACTTTTTTCGACCTGTGGGGGCTCAATCGGCTCGTTGGTTCTACAGTGTCTATTACCATCCTTATGCGAGTGCCATCTTGATTTTATAATTGCTGCCATTTTATGGCTGTTTTGACAGATTAATGTATTTTAATGTTGACATTTTATGGTGTTGTGTGATTTTAGTTGTTACCTGCCCTGAGCAACGTGTTGACAGCCGTTGGTGTTGGTGGCATGAGAAAGAGCTAGGGTTGCCAGCTCAGGGGTTGGGGAATACCTGGAGATTTTTGGGGCGGAGCCTGAGGAGGGTGGGGTTTGGGGAAGGGAGGGACTTAAATGCCATAGTGTCCAATGGCCAAAGCAGCCATTTTCTCCAGGGGAGCTGATCTCTATCAGCTGGAGATCAGTTGTAACAGCCGGTGATCTCCAGCTAGTACCTGAGTGTTGGCAACCCTAGAAAGAACCGTGGGTGATATTGCAAACTCTCTTTGGGAGACTCCTTGAGATTTCGGTGTGCGGTGCCTGAGGATGGCATAGTTTGGGGAGGGGGTGCAGCTGAGTAGGGTTGTGATGCCATAGAGTCCACCCTTTGAAGCTGCCATTTCTTCCTGGGGAACTGGTAAAGCATCTCTGGATACATTGGATAAATGTATCAATAGGGTTGTCAAGTCCCCCTATGTATCAGTATGTAGTTACCTGTTGGATAAAGCATCTCTGAATACACTGAAGTCAGATAGGAGGTTGAGAAGGAGGGAGAGGGAGAAGAGTTGGTTTTTATATGCCGACTTTCTCTACCACTTAAGGAAGAATCAAGCCAGCTTACAATCACCTTCCCTTCCCCTCCCCACAACAGACACCCTGCAAGGTAGGCGGGGCTGAGAGATCTCAAAGAGAGCTGTGACTAGCCCAAAGTCACCCAGCTGGCTTCATGCGTAGGAGTGGGGAAACCTACCCGGTTCACCAGATTAGCTTCCGCCACTCATGTGGAGGAGAGGGGAATCAAACCCGGTTCTCCAGGTCAGAATTCACCACTCCAAACCACCGCTCTTAAGCACTACACCATGTTGGCTCTCTAGTATCACATTTGGCCCACTGGACACCAGTTGAGCTTTGCAAGCTCAGATTCTCCGAAATGGAAACGAGACTGGTTCTTTAACTGGAGTGCTTCTGGCTTTGGCAGCTGGAACATTCAAAGAAGTAAATAAAAAAGATTATTTGTTCACCTACCCACACGTGCCGTCGTTCAAACTTCAAGCTAAGGACAATGTAGGAACGCTCGTAAAACGGGCTTGACAGCATCAGGTGAGCTTCAGAAAGAAGGGGGCCCAGCGCATTACACAATCGTTTCCCATAATTGGACACATCTGACAGCCTTAGTTAAGGTCCGTTCAAGAGTGAACAAGCAATGAAAACACGCCGCCGCTCCTCAGCCTGCGAGAATGGCCACAGCAGATCGAATGCCAGATGTTAAGGCTGCAGAGAATTGCCTCCCTGTAGGCCCAGGTGAGGTGAAATGTGAACTCTTTAAATAGTGGAGTCTATGTCGGCAGAACAACAGCTGGGACTAAGTTCTTTCTCTTTCTCAAGGGTCTGTCTTTACACTGCGGACTGGTGTGTTCTACACAGCATGTGTGCCTATAAAATGTGGAGTTCCTCTCAAAATAAGTAATAACTCAACTAATTTGCATTCTCGTTCCAGTGCTCTTAAAAGCAAATAAAATTTATAGTTCATATGTCGGTGAGTGATGATTTTTTTTCTTCCTCTCCATTCTCCAAGAAGTAGAAAATATAGTACAGCCTTTCAAGGGTCAGGATCTTCTGGCTACGATGGCACTGTTAACGAAGGCCTACTCTACTTAGTATGTTCCAAACTACTATTCTACTTTCTACTCTACTTACTATGTTCCAAACTGGTCACATGACATGTGGCATGAATATTTCCTACATGTGTTGATTGTGCAAACATCAATCTGCATCATGTATTATTATTTTTAAAATCCTTTATCATTGCAATCTGCCCCCTCAGAATCCCAGAATTGCTAGCTTTCTAAAGGAAGTTATAGAAGCAGCAGTATGTTGAAGGTGAACCATAAGATACATAGACAGTAAGATAGTCGCCATCTTTCCAATGTAATGGGAACTCACTGAAAGATATCAAAAGGCTTGTTCAGGGGTGGGGGTATCTTGCAAATATTGCCATGGACTAAACAGATTATGTAACACCTTCTTGAGGTGGATTTATGAGGTGGTGAACTTCCCACTCAATACACCCTCTATAGAGTTGCCAAATCTGGACTGGAAAATTCCTGGAGATTTGGGTTGGAGCCTGTGGAGGGCAGGGTTTAGGGAGGGGAGGGATCTCAGTGGGATATAACACCATGGAGTCCACCCTCCAAGGCAGCTATTTTCTCCAGGGTAACTGATCTCTGTAGTCTGGATATCAATTATAATTTTACGTATTTACTTATTGGATTTATAGGGTTTCCAGGTCCCACTTTGCCACTGGCGGGAGGTTTTGAGGGCAGAGTCTGAAGAGGGTGGGGTTTGGGGAGGGGAGGGACTTCAGTGCCATAGAGTCCATTTGCCAAAGCAGCCATTTTCTCCAGGTGAACTGATCTCTATCGGCTGGAGATCAGTTGTGATAGCAGGAGATTTCTGCTAGTACCTGGAGGCTGGCAACCCTAAGGGGACCCCCTTAGGGATCCCCTGGCACTGGGATTCAGAGCTTGACTGTGGTCCTTTAAGTACACAAGAAAGGGGTGGATGTGTGCTCATTTCTCCATCTGGTGTACTGGCGTTATCAGCCCCGTCTTTGTGAAGTCTACAAACCCAGCCTGTCTAACTCCTAATGACCACTGATATAAAAAAATAAAGATTCCAGTACTTTACGGGGCATTAAATAATTGCCAGACGCTCTGGTGAACAGAAATAGTGAATATCACAGACGCTTTATGCCTACGATTAGCGTCATTCCACCGTCCCATGGAATTATTGTTTATTGACCCTGATGATCACATTCCTCAGCTCATTCTGGTTTGTGTTTTCTCACGCCCACATGCTGAGCTGTGTGGGTAGACCCCCACGGGGCTACATGTGTGGGCCGCCCACGCAGAACAGCTTGCGGGATCGAAACCTTTGGGCTGGTTTAATGTCTGCAAAGAGTTGTCAGGAACTAGGCTGGAGTTTAATATCTGGGTTTTCTGCCTTCCCGCAGCAAGCATTCCACCCTTTCCATCTCTCCTTCTCTTAAACATTCAGTGCGGAAAACATTCAGCAAAGGAAAACGATGCCCTTGAAATATATATGGACATTTTTTAAAAAACCTGGTATGTCAATCTGTGTTTATCTGTCGGGAATGATTTTCTTCCCCCTCTATGAAGATCTTGCTCTGATCTGGATAGCCTAGGCTATTCTAATCATATCAAATCTCAGAAGCTAAGCAGGGTCCGCCTTGGTTAGTACTTGGATGGAAGACCCTCACGCTAGTCCCAGGGTTGCTTTGCAGAGGCAGGCAATGACAAACCACCTGTTGATCTCTTGCCTTGAAAATCCCTTAAGGGTTTGCCAAAAATTGGCTACAGCTTGATAGCTACAATCACACATACAGACAAACTGGGAAGCTGCATCATAAAATCATAGAGTTGGAAGGGACCACCAGGGTCATCTAGTCCAACCCCCTGCACAATGCAGGAAATTTACAACTACCCCCCACACCTCCAGTGACCCCTACTCCATGCCCAGAAGATGGCCAAGATGCCCTCCCTCTCATCATCTGCTTAAGGTCGTAGAATCAGCATTGCTGACAGGTGGCCATCTAGCCTCTTCTTCAAAACCTCCAGGGAAGGAGAGCTCACCACCTCCCTAGGAAGCCTGTTCCACTGAGGAACCACTCTGTTAGAACATTCTTCCTAATGTCTAGAGGGAAACTCTTTCGATCTAATTTCAACTCATCAGTGGAAGTTATCTAAGGATACAAATGATAAAGCTTGAAGCACAGTAAGGTAACAGGCAATCTATGGGTTGGATCATACCAGCTTTTCTGTTCACTCAATCCCTCTCCTCAATCCAACCTCCATCCTGCAGAGTTTGTCCACATGGGTACCACCATCCCCAGCTAGGGTTGCTAGGATGAGCCAGTGAGAGGGTTGGGGACAGGGACATGGCTAGGGTTGCCAGGTCCCTCTGCACTACCAGCAGGAGATTTTTGGGGTGGAGCCTCAGGAGGGCGGGGTTTGGGGAGGTGAGGGACTTCAATGCCACCAAGTCCAATTACCAAAGTGGCCATTTTCTCCAGGGGAACTGATCTGTATCAGCTGGAGATCAGTTGTGTTAGCAGGAGATCTCCAGCTATTACCTGGAGGTTGGCAACCCTAGACATGGCGGTTTCGGAAGCATGCTGACGTTACTTCCAGGGAAACCTAGAAGCAACCGTGGTAGCTCTAGGAATCACTGAGAGCTCTGTGGTAAAGCTGTAAAGTTTCTGGTGATTCTTAGTGTGCCATCCACTTGAAGCAGAAGATACTTTTTTCAGCTATTGGACAGGCGTCTAGCCTAGCAGCCACATATCGATTTCTTTTCGATTGAAGAAACCTGCAAAGGTGAAATGGGTATAATACCAGAAACCCATCTCGTAGAATCCTGTGGCAACATCTATGCATAAATTGTGAACACAAGCTCTGATAATATATGGACATTAAGCACACATCAGAGAATTCTACTATCATCTTTGTTGTTCTGGTATCCATCCATGCATACCATTCACAAATTGTGCATTGTTTGAAATGAATATATTCTGAGACACCTGTATATATTGTAAAAGTTTACTTATAACTTGGTTATATACATTGCAATCATATAAAGATATTGTATCGTGTAATTGTAGTATTCAGCCATCAGTGCTATTTGTGCTTGTAGTACCTTTGGATTCTCAGCATGAGGTTTATTTTGAATCCCATCACCTGGAGGTAACCCTAGACTGGGTGGTGTTACAAGCATGTTGACGTCACTTCCAGGGAAATGTAGAAGCAACCGTGGTAGCTCTAGGAATCACTGAGAGCTCTGTGGCAAAACTATAAAGTTTCTGGTGATTCCTAGTGTGTGCGTAAGTGCCGTCAAGTCGCTTCCGACTCATGATGACCCTATGAATCCATGTCCTCCAAAATGTCCTATCCTTAACAGCCATGCTCAGATCTTGCAAATTGAGGGCCATGGCTTCCTTTATACAGTCAATCCGTCTCTTGTTGGGTCTTCCTCTTTTCCTGCTACCTTCAACTTTTCCTAGCATGACTGTCTTTTCCAGTGACTCTTGTCTTCTCATCATGTGACCAAAGTACGACAGCCTCAGTTTAGTCACTTTAGCTTTTAGGGTCAGTTCAGGCTTGATTTGATCTAGAACCCACTGATTAGTGGTTGTTTTGGGGCAGTCCACGGTACCCGTTATACTCTCCTACAACACCACATTTCCTAGATTCCTAGAGCTACCATCATTGCTTCCTAGTTTTGCCCAGAAGTGATATCACCATGTTTGTGCTGCCAGTGCGATTTTTATTTTTCCTCTGCCACCACCTGGAGCGGCAGCAAGCGACGGGAACTCAGGGGGGGGGTCCTCTACCCAGCTGGGTGCTTGGCAGGATTCTCCCCAGAATAACATTTGTGGTGGTCGAATGGGAAGCTCTTTTCTTTCCCTTTGACAATGGAGAATCTGGTAGTATTGAATCGTGTAGGTCCACCATTGAGCCAGCGTGGTGTAGTGGTTAAGACTGGCAAACTCTAATCTGGAGAACCGGGTTCAATTCCCCACTCCTCCAGATGAAGCCTGCTGGGTGAACTTGGGCCAGTCACAGTTCCCTCCGAACTCTCTCAGACCACATGGAGGCAGGCAGTGACAAACTACCTCTGAACGTCTTTTGCCTTGAAACCGTACGGGGTAGCCATAAGTCAGCTGCGACTTGACGGCACTTTCCACCACCATGTCCACCATACCTAGAGTTGCCAACCTCCAGATACTAGCTGGAGATCTCTTGCTATTACAACTGATCTCCAGCTGATAGAAATCAGTTCCCCTGGAGAAAACGGCTGCTTTGGCAATTGGACTCTATGGCATTGAAGTCCCTCCCCTCACTAAACCCAACCCTCCTCAGGCTGCGCCCCCAAAATCTCCAGGTATTTCCCAATCCAGAGCTGGCAACCCTAACCATACCTGATAGAGCCCCACATTCAGTGGGCATTGCCATAAAATGGGGATCGTTCATGGCAAGCAGGACATTCTGTTGCAGATTTAAGAGTAGCAGTTCTCTTACAAAGGAATTTTAAAGGGAGATTGGAAAGAGAAACTGCTGAATTACAGTTGATATTCAAACTAAAGTCAATGCATTTACCTGGGCTGAATAAAGACCTTGCATTCATGGCCCATTACCAATGCTGATTTCTCCACACCCATCTCTCCCCTGGACATCACAGACTCTTCTGCATATCACACCTAATCCCATCAAGCCTGCTATTCACATTTACATACTGTTCCTCTACTTAAAGACCGATGGATTCACATTCTAGCTGTATCTGAAGAAGTGAGCTGTGGCTCACGAAAGCTCATACCCTACCAGAAAATATTTTTGTTAGTCTTTAAGGTGCTACTGGACTCTTGCCCTTTTTGACTACTGCAAACAGACTAGCACGGCTACCCACTGTGAATTATACTCAAGAAGGAACAGATTCGATCGTCCTGTTGAGATAATGCGTGCCTCCGTACCAAACCAATTTGACACAGGTACCCCGTTTCTCTCCTGAAATCTCAGTGTCCCAGTCCCTTCTTTGCTTGTTGATTCCAAGCACTTCCTCTTTCGACGCCAGTGTTTATGCTTCATTATTTCTTGAATACATTGAAATAATGATCCCCCAAGTGTTATTTATTTACTTATTTCTTTACAATATTTCTCCATCTTCTTTATTTTGCTAGCTCCATCTTCTTCTGCTTCACCTGGAATAATAGCAGCTGAACTCTCATTGCGTATGCAAGAAGGCCAATTTAGTGGGATGTTATTCCTGGCAATGCAGTGGTTTCCTTGGAGTCTTGTTACTAGTCGTGAAATTACTTCATTTCTCATTATTAGCATCCTTAGTAGGTTGCTTGTTCTAGATTTTTGACATCTTTTTTAACAAACTCTTCCATAGTGGGGTTGCAGGTTTTTCAGGCCCCAGCCATGGATGGGGGATACCCTGCTCCAGGGCCCCTCCCCCCACCGCCAATAAGATGGCCCGCAGGGAGTTAGAGGCAGCAAAAGAGTCCTAGGCCTTCATCGCCAGCAATGCAGCAACATCACTTCCATTTCGTACTGGACGTGATGCAAATGTGTGAACAGACTGCTGGACTTGATGGACCTTGGTCTGATCTAGCATGGTCTTTCTTATGTTCTTGGAGCTCGGGGCGAGCATTTTCGGCAGGCAAGAAGGTTTGGCAGGCAAGCAGATTTGGCAGATTTGGTAACGACCACCTATGGATCAAGCATTGGATCTCTCCACTTCACTACAGTTGGTCCCGGCGGGAGGTTTTTGGGGGTGGGGTGGGGCGATTGGCTCAGTATGGGGAGGGGTGTGTGGCTCAGTGGTAGAGCATCTGCTTGATATGCAGAAGGTCCCAGCTTCAATCCCCAGCATCTCCAGTTAAAGGGAGTAGTCAGGTAAGTGATGTGAAAGACCTCCACCTGAGACTCTGGAGAGCTGCTGCCAGTCTGAGTAGACAATGCTGACTTTGATGGACCGAGGGTCTGATTCAGTATAAGGCAACTTCATGTGTTCATGTGATTGCACTTGTGCATGGCTGCATGCGATGCAATTATGTCACTTCTGGGTTTCCCTCCAGAAGTGCCGCATTGCTGTCCCCGCTTTAGCACTCAGATCCCTACAACAGTAGATATGGGGGCAGAATGCAAGGCAGAAGGAGGTGGAGCCAGACATAAGAACATAAGAAAGGCCATGCTGGATCAGACCAAGGTCCATCAAGTCCAGCGGTGGCCAAGCAGGTGCCTCTAGGGAGCCCTCAAACAAGACGACTGCAGCAGCATTATCCTGCCTGTGTCCCAAAGCACCTAATATAATAGGCATATCTCTTCCCTCTAAGTTTCTCGAAGGGATATATAATAAATGGCCAATGGATGCACGGAAATGTGTATGCAAGCAGGAAGCATTAGAAACTACTGAACACATTCTTTTTGAGTGCATATTATACAATCGTATACGCACAGGCCCTTTGATTCCTTTGTTAGTGGACTGCTCCAGACCTCTCAAAAAACATGGTCTAGTGCTCCTCTTGTCAGATAAAATACCAAATTTATCTGTTAGTATGGCCAGATTTGCCTGGCTGGCAACTAAAATAAGTCGAAATGTGCTTAAGGCTCTGGAATAATCAACCTGTGATTAGAATCTGTACAAACATGTGCTGTTTGAGTGTAAACTATAAGATCACATTCGTACAGGCTCATTGATTGTTAGTGGCACGCACAAAAAAAGCGGTTGAGTGAATGGCTGATGATACCTTTGCACAGGTACCTTCTGGACTCAAAGCTAAGCCCTTGTATACATGAGCTTTCTCATAGCTGCATCAGAAACACTGATAAACAACTTATAATTATAATAAACACAAGTACCCATTTGATTTTGACTGAAACACTGCAGCAATGTATCACTCATGATGCTAGCAGTGACAGGGTCTCTACACAGAAAGCATTGCAGTCGACCTTAGTCAAGAAAAGAATGGCGAAAGATCACAGAGGTTGTCAGAAGAATAGTGGGAATAAATTAGGGTGGGGAGGGGCTGTGGCTCAGTGGTAGAGCATCTGCTTGGCATGCAGAAGGTTCCAGGTTCAATCCCCGGCATCTCCAGTTAAAGGGACTAGGCCAGTAGGTGATGTGAAAGACCTCCGCCTGAGACCCTGAAGAGCCGCTGCCGGTCTGGGTAGGCAATACTGACTTTGATGGACCAAGGGTCTGATTCAGTATAAGGCAGCTTCATGTGACTGCCCCAGACCTTTGAGAAAGTGATGCTTAGCGCTCCTCCTGTTGGATACAATAGCTAACTTATTTGCAAGCATGGCTAGATTTGCATGGCTAGCAATTAAAATCAGGCAGAGATTGCTTAAGAACCTATAATAGCCAAGGAAATAGAGAATGAATACTGTTCACTCTTAGAGATTTAATGCATGTTTAGTTTTTCCATTTTTATCCTTTGTAATCTTCTGATATTAGCAAGTATTGCAATTTTACCCATATTTAGCATTGTTTTATTTGATATTAAATAGCTATGTATCTTGGTATTTTTTGCCATTTTTAAGCATTTTAATATCAAATTCATTTTGTATTTGTTTTACCCGAGTTGTGGTGCCGAGTTGTTTTCTGTTGTCCCAGAAGGTCGGACCAGAACCAATGGGTTGAAATTAAATCAAAAGAGTTTCTGTCTAGACATTAGGAAGAATTTTCTAATAGAGCAGTTCCTCAGTGGAACAGGCTTCCTCGGGAGGTGGTAAACTCTCCTTCCCTGGAGGTTTTTAAGAAGAGGCTAGATGGCCATCTGGCAGCAATGCTGATTCTATGACCTTGGGCAGATCATGAGAGGGAGGGCATCTTGGCCTTCTTCTGGGCATGGAGTAGGGGTCACTAGGGTTTTGGGGGGAGGCAATTGTGAATTTCCTGCATTGTTTAGAAGTTTGGACTAGATGACCCTGGTGGTCCCTTCCAACTCCATGATTCTATTATTCTACCCTATGCTATTTAACTATGTAAATTCGCTTTATTTGATGGTCTATGACTGCAAATAAATTATTGATTGATGGATCGATCAATCGATCGATTAGAATCTGTACTGTTCTATGTGTATTTTGGAGGATTTTATCTTTTACCCCAGTTTTAATTTCTTCCACATCTTTATTATTTATATTATATTATTATTCCCTAATTATTTATATATGTATTCAACTTTGATTTGTTAGGAGACTTGATGGTGTATGACTGCGAATAAAGTCTACTCTAATAGGCCTGCTCATCTGATCCTGGAGAGAATAGGAATCCACTTGCAAATGATCGTTAAAGTGCATGGAAAGTGGACTGAAAGTGCATTATGCAGTGCGTAGGAAAGCACTTAGTGTATTGAATAGAAACTTCTGCTCGAACTTTTTGCACTTAAGAGATGCTTGTTAGAATCATTTTGCCTGTACCAGATCCTTCATCTCAGTGTAGTGGAATGTTTGCCTTCCTGTCTTAATGGCAAAACACGTAGCGTAGTTCACTCTCAGAAGAAGGCATTTGCTGACTCATCCCAAACACGACAAGTCACCGGTGATGAATTGCACTCAAGAGCTTTATGTACAAGAGAAATTATTCATTTTCCCCACTATCTTGGTAAAAGATCCATTTATCTAAGGAAAGGTGTTGATTTCATTGGGATTTACGTGGGACCTGACCGGGCTTGCGGAATATAATTTACAATGCAATCCTGAGCGTAGTTCCATACTTCAAAGCCTATTGACATCAGTGGATTTGGGAGAGTGTCGCTCTGCTCAGGATGGCACTGTTAGCGTGAAAGGTCTTGACAGGCAGGAGTGACAAGAAAGCAAAGATGCCCATCATACAAAGAGCTGGTTATTTAAGCATTAATAGAAAAAGCCAGCATGGTGTATTGGTTAGGAGCGGTGGACTCTAATCTGGAGAACCAGGTATGATTCCCCACGCTACATGAGAGGCCGACTCTAATCTGGTGACTTGGGTTGGTTTCCCCACTCCTCCACATGAAGCCAGCTGGGTGATCTTGGGCTAGTCACAGCTTTCTTAGAGCTCTCTCAGCCCCACCTACCTCACAGGGTGTGTTGTGGGGAGGGGAAGGTGATTGTAAGCCGTTTTGATCCTTAAGTGGTAGAGAAAGTCGGCAAATAAAAACCAACTCTTCTTCTTCTTCTACCTTCCTTCCCATTTAAGGATCAACTCCAGCTGGGAATTCAAAAGAGAAGGTGAGGGGCAGATGCATAATTTAAGAAGGAAAATTAAATAGACTTGCCTTTTGTTGGAAAATTCAGTAATCTCTCTTCTGTGTAAGAAAATAGGAGAAATGCTAAAGACCGAAGTTTCCAGAAAATTCTGCATGCTCAGTTGGGATTATTAATGGTGACCAGTTTTTATGTTCTCACCACGGGAAGCTCTATTTAAAAAAAAAATTAAGCCCTTGTGGATAGAAAGGGAAGGGGTAGGTTCTAAGAATACTTGAAAATGTGACCTTTTGCTTTATATCTAATAAGTGCTGGTTGAGCGCCTTTGAGAGGAAAAAAATACATACCACTATTTTTGCCTTCTGTGAGGTTGAAAATCCAAGTTAAGAACACAAGAAAGGCTATGCTGGATCAGACCAAGGTCCATCAAGCCCAGCAGTCTGTTCACACAGTGGCCAACCAGGTGCCTCTAGGAAGGCCACAAAAAGTTGACTGCAGCAGCATTATCCTGCCTGTGTTCCACAGCAACTAAGATAATAGGCATGTTCCTCTGATCCTGGAGAGAATAGGTAAGTGTCATGACTAGTATCCATTTTGACTAGTAGCCATGGATAGCCCTCTCCTCCATGAACATGTCCACTCCCCTCTTAAAGCCTTCCAAGCTGGTAGCCATCACTACATCCTGGGGCAGGGAGTTCCACAATTTAACTATGTGTTGATCTTCAAGAGTCTCAAAGTAATAGACCAGCCTGCAATGATAACATTACCATCCAACATCCTGCCTCCAGAAGCTACAGTCCTACATAGTCCTGGGCGAAAAATAGCTGATAGATTTTGCCTACTCTGAGAAATGTTACACATTATCCCACTACTACGCATGGTATTGAGGCCTTCAAGTTAATTGACTCCTGGCTGAAAATCAGGCATGCGGAATGTCGGTGTATATGTAGGGCGGAGGTGGGGACATAGTCGAGCTCCCACCACCAAGCTGTTTGAAAGTCAGGGTGCATGCAAAGAAAACTCTGTCTCACTGAGTCAGAATTCTGTCTCAGGAAGACCCTGGCATGATTCAAATGTTCCCTCAGCAGTATGGTTTTTGCAAAATGTTAATTCCACAAAAGAGCTGTGGCTCGATGGGGAAACATATGCTTTGGATGCAAAATGTTCTTCTGCTTATGCAGTTAAAGGGGTGTTTAAGAGAAGAAAGAAATGAAGAAGAAGAGTTTTTGTTGGATTTTTTTTAATATGCCGACTTTCTCCAGATTAGAGTCCACCGCTCCGAACCACAGCTCTTAACCACTACACCATGCTAGAAGAAGAAGAAGAAGAAGAAGAAGAAGAAGAAGAAGAAGAAGAAGAAGAAGAAGAAGAAGAAGAAGAAGAAGAAGAGAAGGAGGAGGAGTTGGTGGAGTTGGAGGCGTTGGTAAGCTCTCCTTCCCTGGAGGCTTTTAAGAAGAGGCTATATGCCGACTTTCTCCAGATTAGAGTCCACCACTCCAAACCACCACTCTTAACCACAACACCATGCTGGAAGAGGAAGAAGAAGAGAAAGAGGATGAAGGAGGAGGAGGAGGAGGTGGTTGTAAGCTCTCCTTCCCTGGAGGTTTTTAAGGCTAGATGGCCATCTGTCAACAATGCTGATTTTTTTACCTTAGGCAGATCATAAGAGGGAGGACACCTTGGCCGTCTTCTGGGCATGGAGTAGGGGTCACTGGGGGTGTGGGGGGGAGGTAGTTTGGAATTTCCTACATTGTGCAGGGGATTGACCTAGATGACCCTGGTGGTCCCTTCCAACTCTATGATTCTATGATTTATACCCCACTTTTTGTCTACCTTTAAGGTAGACTTTTTGTCTACCTTTAAGTGGCTTACATTCGCCTTCCTGTCCCCTCCCCATAAGGGAGAAGGGAGCTCCCAGCAAAAGACAAATTACCCTAGCAGAGAAGGAAGTACACAGGGTATCGTTGGGATCCCTGCTCCCAAAGAACTGCTATCGGCATAAATTATGTCTATTGTTCCCGTTCAGTGATCCTTAAGGAACAATTGAAGAGGGGGGTAGGGAGGATGATAATATCAGCGCATGTTGTATCTCTGGCTGCCCTTTGTGTTCTTTCTCCTACAAAGAAGAGAGGAAGACAGATGAAGCTATTGTCCTTTCCGCGGTGTAACATAATTCACTACAGAGCAAAACCGCCGTAACATGATAAAAGATCTGGGCAGTGATTGAAATAATAGCAGACTATTTAATTGCTAAATTACAGGGGCGATATTACAAAATAACACATTATAGTTGCATTTATAACAAATTAATCCATCATGATTAAAGGTCTCCTGATGAATACCAGAGGAATTAACACATGATTGGCTTTCAGAAGCAGCCCCTGTAACAATTATGCCATTGAACGAGAGCGATCGCTGCCCCGCGCCCATCTCGAAAAATAAAAGAGATTGATAACTCTATAGAGTCGTATGAAACTTAACAATGTAAGCACTGCTGCTGGTCCAAACTAGTTCATGGAATCATAGAATGACAGAGTGGGAAGAGACCTCCAGGGTCATCTAGTCCAACCCCCTGCACAATGCAGGAAATTCACAACTACCTCTCCCCACACCCCAGTGATCCCTACTCCACGCCCAGAAGAGAGCAAAAAAAGAAGAAAAAACCACTCCAGGATCCCTGGCCAACCTGGCCTGGAGGAAAATTGCTTCCTGACCCCAAAGTGCTGATCGGCACTACCTTGGGCATGCAAGGAAGGGCCATGAGAGCCAAACACTGGTGCAAATCTTCCTGCCCTCCCTCTCATGATCTGCCTAAGGTCATAGAATCAGCATTGCTGACAAATGACCATCTAGCCTCTGCTTTAAAATCTCCAGGGAAGGACAGCTGAGCTCACCACCTTCCGAGGAAGCCTGTTCCCCTGAGGAATCGCTCTGTTAGAACATTCTTCCTAATGTTTAGACGGAAACTCTTTTGATTTAATTTCAACCCGTTGGTTCTGCTCCAACCTACTGGGGCAACAGAAAATAATTCGGCACCATCCTCTATATGACATCCCTTCAAATACTTGATGATCGTTATCCTCTTAGTCTTCTCCTCTCCAGGCTAAACATACCCAGCTCCTTCAACATTTCCTCATAGTACTTGGTCTCCAGACCCCTCACCATCTTCGTTTCCCTCCTCTGGACACGTTCCAGCTTGTCTACATCCTTCTTGAATTGTGGTGCCCAAAACTGAAGACAATACTCTAGGTGATCTGGTCATTCTGTTTCTACGAGTGATCAGTTAGCCTCTTAAAGAGCACAAGGAGAGCATTTGTATCCCACCCTTCCCTCAAGAAGTTCAGAGCCATGTTTATGGTTCCTCCTTCCTCATTTCATCTTCACAGCAACCCTATGAGGGAGGTTCATTTCAGAGATGGCAACTGGCCCAAAATCACCCAGCGAGCTTCATGGTAGAGTGGGAATTTGATTTCAGAATTCCCAGATCTGGAGGAGGAGGAGGAGGAGGAGGAGGAGGAAGAAGAAGAGGAGGAGGAGGAGGAGGAGGAGGAGGAAGAGGAAGAGGAAGAGGAGGAGGAGGAGGAGGAGGAGGAGGAGGAGTTGGTTTTTACATGCCAACTTTGTCTACCACTTAAGGGAGAATCAAACCGGCTTATAAGCACTTTCCCTTCCCCTCCCCACAACAGACATCCTGTGAGGGAGGGGGGCCTGAGAGAGCTGTGATTAGCCCAAGGTCACCCAGCTGATTTCATGTGGAGGAGTGGGGAAACAAATCTGGTTCACCAGATGAGCCTCCACCGCTCCTGTGGAGGAGGGGGGAATCAAACCCGGTTCTCCAAATTAGAGTCCACTGCTCCAAGCCACCACTCTTAACCACTACACCACACTGGTTAAAGTGTCAGGCTAGGATCTGGGAAACGCAGGTTCGAATTCCCACTCTTGCTGGATGACCTTGGACCAGTCACACGCTCTCAGCCTAACCTACTTCACAGGGCTGTTGTTAGGATAAAATGAACGAGAGGAGAATGACATGAGCCGCCTTGGGTCCCCTTTGGGGAGAAAGGCAGGCTATAAGTAAAGTAAAATAAAAAGGAATAAAGACCAAGGCAATTTTGGCCGAGAACTCTGTCTAAACGGTTCTGAAGCGCGCAAAAACAATCTGGTCCATTAACGAAGACATATCCGCTCAGTATTACGGTAGCACCGACCTGCATCCTTGGCTTATTAATTTCTCCCACTAGCGCAACTCGGCTGATGTCTTCTAAATTAAAAACCGTTCCGCCTTCAGAAAGATTGCCAACACATTTGTACAATGAGAACCCTCTGGAGAGACCACACTTGCACACTGCCGCCGTCGGGGAGGTGTACCTGCTTCCCCTCCAGGAAGTGTCGTCTGCCAATTATGACAGCTCTCGATTTGTATTCATTTACAAATTTGCCAGGAACAACTGGGGCTAGTTAACATGACAATTCCCTAGGAAAAGCTATGGGACTGTGGGCTTGCATAGTAAGTAAGGATTCCTGGGAAGGTGCACTGCCCACTCCTCTTAGGCACTCCCACCCAACTCGAGTGCCGGGAAGTGTTTGAAGACCGGACGTGTTGCGACTCTGATTTGTGCCCACGTTTTACTTGTGTGTTCTGTGTGTTAAGTGTGGTCAAGTCGCTTCCAACTCATGGCGACCGTACGAATCAAAGTCCTCCAAAAGGTCCTATCCCTAACAGCCTTTCAAACTGAGGGCTGTGGCTTCCTTTATTGAGTCAACCCATCTCTTGTTGGGTCTTCCTCTTTTCCTGCTGCCTTCAACTTTTCCTACCATGATTGTCTTTTCCAGTGACCCTTGTCTTCTCATCATGTGACCAAAGTACGACAGCCTCGGTTTAATAATTTTAGCTTCTAGGGTCAGTTCAGGCATGATTTGATCTATAATCCACTGATTTGTTTTTTTTACAGTCCACAGTATCCATAACACTCTCCTCCAGCACCACATTTCAAAGGAATCGACTTTCTTCCTATCAGCTTTCTTCAATGCCCAGCTTTCACACCCATACATAGTAATAGGCATGAATGGCCTATTACATACATAGTAATAGGCATGAAATGGCATGAATCAACTTAATCTTGGTGGCCAGTGACACATCCTTACACTTCAGAATCTTTTCTAGCTCCTTCACGGCTGCCCTTCCCAGTCTCAATCTCTTCCTGATTTCTTAGCTGCAGTTTCCCTTTTGGTTGATGAGGGAGCCAAGGAATAGAAAGTCTTCAACAATTTCAATTCCCTCATCGTCAACCTTAAAGTTGTGTAATTCTCTTGTAGCCATTACTTTTGTCTTCTTACCTAATACAAAATCAGCACACCTATGTTAAGACTAGACTGAATCCAAACAATACACAGGTCGACCCAAAACAATGCACTGTACAAGGTAATTCGACAATGGTTGTGCTATTCCAAATGAATTAAATAACCCGTGCATATCAATGTCTCAATGTCTCATCATGCCACATGTATAAGTCTACTACAAATTTACATTTTCCAAGACATAGTGCTGTCTATTATAAATCCTGATATGGTATTACAAAAAACAGAGTTGAACAAAGCATACACAAATTGACTTCCAAGACGTAGTGCATACAGTCAAGCAAAGTCCCAAGGAGACCCGTAAATTCAGTGTGCACCTTCCTGAAGCACTTCACATCAAATTCCAGAGCACCGACTAGCGTGGAGCCAGCGGGAAAGCAAACCAGCAGGAAAATGGACTTTTAAAATTGACTCATTTCGCCCTCCAACTTCATCAGTACCATCTAACTATGTGTCCTTCAATGTAGCATTTTGCTTACAATACTCTTGCAAATCCTTCACTTAAGGTTCCATTTCGGACATTTTTCTTACCATCATTGGTTGTCATGGCAGAGAAGAAGAAGAAGAAGAAGAGTTGGTTTTTATACCCCACTTTTCTATACCTTTAAAGAGTCTCAAAGCAGCGATTGTAAGCCACTTTGAGACACCTTAAAGGTAGATAAAATTGGGGTATAAAAACCAACTCTTCTTCTTTGGTGGTCTCCCATCCAAGAAATAATCAGGACCAACCCTGTTTAGCTTCTGAGACCTGATGAGATAAGCCTACCCTAGGTTATCCAGGTCAGAGCAACTGTTGTAGGAGGTTGGAAATTGAAAAGTCTTGCTCCACTGATGGAAATCTTTTCTCAGCAGATTTTCGGTGGGGTTCAAAGGCAAGTCTCCTCCAAATGATCAGGAATGCTGAAAAAAGCCTATGGTGTATACAGGTTTTAGGCTTGGTGCAGAAGGTAGGGTAGCCAGGTCCCTGTTCGCTACCAGTGGGAGGTTTTTGGGGTGGAGCCTGAGGAGGGCAGGGGAGGGACTTCAATGCCATAGAGTCCGGTTGCCAAAAGTGGCCATTTTCTCCAGGTGAGAAATAGCTTATGAATTATTACTGTATGTAATTGTTTATATATTAAGGGTGAACTGAAGAAGAGATTAACAAAAGAAATCGAAACGGCCATATCCCCGCCTTTCTGAGGCTCCACTTCATGGGAACCTTTGTGGAACCACCTTCTCAAATGAAAATTGGACTATCGATGTTTGCACTTGATTGTCCATGTCTATTAGGATGCTTGTCTGAATGACTAGTTCTTATGCAGTTGTGTATTTGTGTAGCTATTTATATAAATGTTTGCACTTTGTTAATTTCCTTCGCATCTGTGCTGATTTCCAAACCTTGTGGTACTAGCACAGAAGTGCCTATTTCCTACATACAGTACCTGGAGGTTGGCAACCCTAGCAGAAGAGGATAGGCTAAGCAGGCATAACCTTGCTGCCATCCATCACCCTGCTGCCAACAACATTCATCAGGAGCCATGGGGCGCAAGAATGGCCCTCCTCTGAAGCAGTATCCCACCCCAGCAGATAAGTTGATCTCCCTGTCAGGCTGCACTGTCTCTCGCCAATTTCCAGGCCTACAGTGATGGAATACATGCTCCTTCGGTGTGGCAGACAGTGCAAAAGTTGACATTTAGAGCCAGGAATGAAAGTCATCTATTTACTCCGACTTTTGCCTGAAGCAGGGCTGAGCAGAGTCCTTAATAAGGAAGGAGGATGGAAAAGAGTTCACTTCTTGACATTTGTCAACTTGTACGGGAACCATTGTTTTCCCATCTCCTCGGCTGGGTGTCCGGAGATTTGTTGGACGGTTGCCTTTGTCTCGTGCACTAAAACAAGAGAGAGAATGATCCCCCGCATTGTTAGAAGCCAGCAGGGGTATCACAACAGTCCCCACCTCGTGCCAGAGAAAACCCCGATTCAAGTGAGCCCTGCCCTGCCTGAATCTTGGGAGTGGCTGTGGCTCAGTGTAGAGCATCTCCTTGGCATGTAGAAGGTCCCAGGTTAAACCCCCAGCATCTCTAGTGAAAGGGACGAGGTGAGTAGGTGATGGGAAAGACCTCTGCCTGAGACCCTGGAGAGCCGCTGCCGGCCTGAGTAGAAAATACTGACTTTGATAGACTAAGGCTCTGATTCAGTATAAGGCAGCTTCATGTGTTCATGTGTACCAAGCCCTGCAGAGATTTCGGATCTTGCGAATCAGGGCACACAGTATTCTGAATCGAGGAAAATTAGGTCAGCACTTGGCGGTTTGACAGAATGACATACATTTTGAAAATTCGTCATTCGGCTATGCTGCAAAGAACGTTTGCTCATTAAGAGTGTGGCTCTCTCGGGAGTCGAGCAAACTAGATTCCTTTCTCATCTTTGCCCCAAAT
This sequence comes from Euleptes europaea, assembly GCF_029931775.1. Lineage (NCBI taxonomy): Eukaryota > Metazoa > Chordata > Lepidosauria > Squamata > Sphaerodactylidae > Euleptes > Euleptes europaea. The sequence goes on along the minus strand of NC_079314.1, from coordinate 115,333,018 downwards.
GACATTCAAATATGTGGGTTCCAGAATACGTCATCTTGTTTAACCTCCCAGAACCTGACTCGGAGGCTAATCCTCAGAGGCAAGGAGGTAGAGTTCCCGTTGCCCACCTCTGGGTGGGACCTGGAGTTCTCCCAAAATTACAACTGATCTCCAGAAAGCAGAGACCCGTTTCCTTAGGCCGCTTTGGAAGGTGGACTATATGGAATTAAACCCCGCTAAGGTTCCTCCCCTCCCCAAACACCATCTTCCACAGCTCCACCTCAAAATCTCCAGGAATTTCCCAGCCCAGAGCTGGCAATTCTAGGCAGGGTCGCCATGCCTTTTTAGTAAAGAAGGGCCCCTTTACAGACCCAAGTATCAGGAGAAAAAGGAGTCAAAGGCAGTAGGATCTGTGGTTCTGTAGTAGAGCTAGGGTTGGCAACCTCCGGGTACTACCTGGAGAACTCCCGGTGTTACAAATGATCTCCAGCCAATAGAGATCAGTTAAACCTGCAGAAAATGACCACTTTGGCAAATGGACTCTATGGCATTGAAGTCCCTCCCCTCCCCAAACTTCTCCCTCCTCATGCTCCGCCCCAAAAATCTCCTGCCGGTAATGAAGAGGGACCTGGCAACCCTAGCAGTAGAGCATCTGCTTTGCTTAGGGTTGCCAACCTCCAGGTACTAGCTGCAGATCTCCCGCTATTACAACGGATCTCCATCAGATAGAGATCAGTTCCCCTGCAGAAAATGGCCGCTTTGGCAATTGGACTCTATGGCATTGGAACACAAGAGGAGAAGACTGAGAGGGGATATGATCACCATCTTCAAGTACTTGAAGGACTGTCATATAGAGGATGGTGCCAAGTTGTTTTCTGTTGCCCCAAAAGGCCGGACTAGAACCAACAGGTTGAAATTAAATCAAAAGAGTTTCCGTCTAGACATTAGGAAGAATTTTCTAACAGAGTGGTTCTTCAATAGAACAGGCTTCCTTGGGAGGTGGTAAGCTCTCTTTCTCTGGAGGTTTTTAAGAGGAGGTTAGATGGCCATCTGTCAGCAATGCTGATTCTATGACCTTAGGCAGATCATGAGAAGGAGGGTATGTTGGCCATCTTCTGGGCATGGAGCAGGGGTCACAGGGTGTGTGGGGGGGAGGTAGTTGTGAATTTCCTGCATTGTGCAGGGGGTTGGACTAGATGACCCTGGTGGTCCTTTCCAACTGTATGATTCTGTGATTCTATGAAAGTCAGCATTGTCTACTCAGCTCTCCAGGGTCTCTTTAACTGGCGATGCTGGGGGTTGAACCTGGGACCTTCTGCATGCCAAGCAGATGCACTACCACTGAGCCATAGGCAAAGGGGCTTACAATTGCCTTCCCTAGTTAAGCTTGCAGGCAGGGCTGCCAACTGCAGGTGAGAGCTAGAGAATTGCTGGAATTACAACGGATCTCCCGGGTGCAGATATTAGTTCCCCTGGAGAAAACGGCAGCTCCTTCCCTCAACTTGACCCTTCGCAGGCTCGACCCTCAAATCTCCAGGAATTTCCCAAGCTGCAATTGGCAACCCTATTTGCCAGCCATTGCAGGGGGTGGGTGGGTTGAGTATCTGGCCCGTCACCTCTCAGCCCTTTCCAGTATGGTCCTCCAGGCAAACTAGTTGTTGACAAGGCCTGTAAGCCCTATTTTTCAGCAGCCCTTATCTTTCCTACCTGATGTCACTTAAGTAAATGCATCCACTATTCAATCAGAGCGCTACACTGCTGTTCAATTCCATCATTCTTCTCGAATCATTCTCTGTCTGTTGATGAATGGAGAGAAGGGATGCTCATATCCAGAGAGAGCTTCCCCAAAATCAGCTCTTAGGCCCGCAACACACTCTTTTTCCTAGCATGCAAGGAAGGTTGATTACAAGCCGATTACACACACTATCAGATTAACATTTTCTTGTAATAAACGGTCAGGAACCCCCAAAGTAGAAATGGCATTAAACATCCTTCATTCACCATGGAAACCTTTATCAGTCTGAATGTGGACAGTTCATCATCTCATATTATGTCTCGAGAAGCCTTGATTTCATCAGATGGAAATGCTTCATGAGGACAGCAAGATGGCGAAATGGATGGCTTTGCTCGACAAGGGAGGGGACCAATAAAACCAAGAGATCCAAGCTTTCCTTTCATTTAGTCTTCTGGCTGTAACATAGAGGAGGAGGAGGAGGAGGAGGAGGAGGAGGAGGAGGAGGAGGAGGAGGAGGAGGAGGAGGAGGAGGAGGAGGAGAAGGAGAAGGAGAAGGAGAAGGAGAAGGAGAAGGAGAAGGAGAAGGAGAAGGAGAAGAGAAGGAGAAGGAGAAGAGTTAGTTTCAGGAGTCTCAAAGCAGCTCACATTGCCTCCCCTCCCTCTCTCCACCACAGAATCATAGAGTTGGAAGGGACCACCATGGTAATCTAGTCCAACCCCTGCTCAATACAGGAAATTCACAGCTACCTCACACACACACACACACACACAGTAACCCCCTACTCCATGCCCTAGAAGATGGCCAAGATGCCCTCCCTTTCATCATCTGCTTAAGGTCATAGAATCAGCATTGCTGACAGATGGCCATCTGTGTGTATGTTAAGTGCCGTCAAGTCACTTCTGACTCATGGCGACCCTATGAATGAAAGCCTCTGCTTAAAAACCTCCAGGGAAGGAGAGCTCACCACCTCCCGAGGAAGCCTGTTCCACTGAGGAACTGCTCTGTTAGAAATTTTTTCCTAATGTCGTCGCCGTCTTCTTCTTAAAAAAAAAAAAACAAGGCTTTTTTGAGTCTGTCCTTTCCCTCTCCTGGGCATCTGCCATTGCAATGTCCTTGCCAACCAGCCCCAATGGTACAAGAGAGGGTTCCGAGATCCAGACTTGTTGCCAAAGCTCCAAACTCCTAACGCTCTGTTAAAAAATTGTAAAGAAAACGAAAAGTGTAAACACATTCAGGCTGAGCCTGCAGCAGGCAGGGAAAATGCATAGTACATCCATGCTAATCCCGGACTGCTTAATGAGGTTTTCAGCACCTTTTCTATCCGCAGCTGCTTTAAATACACTCCGGGTGCATCTGCTGTTGATTTTTAAAGGCCCCTTTCCCCTTTTTTTAAAGGTTATCTTCCATCGTCTTCAGCAGCAGTTTTTTTTTTTTTAAGTTTCCTTGGCATTGCTAAGAGTTTCTTGGCCACTTGACTTCAGTTCTGAAAATGAATTTATTCTGAAATGCGCAAGGAAGTATATTATCCACAACATTGGAAAGCCAGCGTGTGCATGCCACTAAAGGCAATGCTCTGTCTTCCTGTCTGCCGGTCTGTGTCTAGCCCAGCCCACGCCTGATATTTAGAACAAGCTACAGTTAAAAACCAAAGCGTATCTTGTTGCATAAGTGAATGCGTGAACACAAGAAGCTGTCTTACACAGAATCAGACCAATGGCTTGGGTTGCCAACCAGATGGTAGCCGGAGATCTCCTGCTATTACAACTGATCTCCAGGGGACAGAGATCAGTTCCCCTGGAGAAAATAGCCGCTTTGGAAGGTGGATTCCATGGCATTATACCTCGTTGAAGTCCCTCCCCTCCCAAAGCCCGCCCTCCTCAGGCTCCACACCCAAAATCTCCAGGTATTTCCCAACCCAGAGCTGGCAAACCTACCAATGGCCCAACGAGGGTGGTATTGTCCACTCTGACAGGCAGTGGCTCTTCAGGGTCTCAAGTCAAGGTCTTTCTTGTCACTTTCCCCCTAAGGTTGCAACCTCCAGTTTAGGATTGCCACGTCCCTCTTTGCCACCGGCAGGAGGTTTTTGGGGTGGAGCCTGAGGAAGGCGGGGTTTGGGGAGGGGAGGGACTTCAATGCCATAGAGTTCAATTGCCAAAGAGGCCATTTTTCTCCAGGTGATCTGATCTCTATCGGCTGGAACGGCAACCCTACAGATAGGGTTGCCAACTGGCAGGTAGTAGCAGGAGATCTCCTGCTAATTCAACTAATCTCCAGCCGAGAGAGATCAGATCACCTGGATAAACATGGCCGCTTTAGCCATCGAACTCTATGGCATTGAAGTCCCTCCCCTCCCCAAACCCCCGCCCTCCTCAGGCTCCACCCCAAAAATCTCCTGCCGGTGGCGAAGAGGGACCTGACAACCCTACCTACAGAGCTGACAGCCCTATGTTTATTACACTAATTCCGATTTGAGGTTATTGAGAGATGTCTCAAAGTAACCAAAGATATATTTTCAGGAAGGCACAACTGTAGGCCTCAGGACTGAAGTTGTAAAGGAGTCCTGATTTCCCAGGAGACTCCAACGGGATAATATCCCCCCAAAGCCCCTTAGGCCCCACGAAACAAGACCAGGCTTCTCACTAGCAGTCAAATGGGGGCGGCCGGGCTTCCACCGGGGCTGACAAAATAACAAACCGCTCAGTGGACTGAAGAGAAGCTCGAGGCTCTGGCAGAGCAGGGGAAAACAAGCCGCAGAGCGACTTCAGGCCTTGTTTCTTCATTAAAATATCAGCCACTCTATTGAAAGTGACAAGCCTAACAGGCAACGTCCTGGACGTCCATGAAACCAGACTGCAGAAGCTTCAAGCAAGGGCTGCTGCTTGTAGCTGTGCCCACAACGGGGGTTGCCATCCTCCGGGTGGGGCCTGGAGATCTCTTGGAACTAGAACTGATCTCCAGACTATCCGGTCTAGGGTTTCCAGGTCCCTCTTCACCACCGGCGGGATGTTTGGGGGGGGGGGCGGAAACTGAGGAGGACGGGGTTTGGGGAGGGGAGGGACTTCAGTGCCATAGAGTCCAATGGCCAAAGCGGCCATTTTCTCCAGGGGAACTGATCTCTATTGGCTGGGGGCCCCGTGTAACAGCAGGAGATCTCCAGCTAGTACCTGAACGTTGGCAACCCTAATTTGCTCCCCTGGAGAAAAATGGCTGCTTTGGAGGACGTACTATGCATTTTCCCCGCCTGCTGCAGACTCAGCCTAAATGTGTTTACACTTTCCATTTTCTTTACATTTTTTAAACAAAGAGGAGTCTGGAGATCTCTCACTATAGTCTGGAGATCTCTCACTATTACAACTGATCTCCAGCCAACAGAGATCAGTTGCCCTGGAGAAAATGGCCAATTCAGAAGGTGGACTTTATGGAATTATGCCCTCACTCTAACCTGGAGAACCAGTTTGACTCTCCTTTGAAAAGGCAGAGACAATTGGCATATAAAAACCAATTCTTCTTTTTCCTCCTCCTCCTCCTATTGACAGGCACCATGTTGCCCACAGGGACCACATGGGTAGGATTGCCAACTGCCAGGTAGTAGCAGGACACCTCCTGCTAATACAATTGATCTCCAGCTGATAGAGATCAGATCACTTGGAGAAAAATGGCCACTTTGGCAATTGAACCCTATGGCATTGAAGTCCCTCCCCTCCCCAAACCCCGCCCTCCTCAGGCTCTGCCCCAAAAATCTCCCGCTGGTGCCAAAGAGGGACCTGGCAACCCTACACATTGGGGACCCCTGAACTAAAGGACATCTCGGGATGTTTTTGGAAGCTGCTTCACATGTCCTAGTTACAACTGATATGGCCAACAGGCAGAGAAAAAGTTGCCAGCTCTTGAACCAAATGTGAACACAATTTTGGGGTCTGGAATAATCCATCCGTGAGGGGGGGGTCCTGGTTCCGCTCTGAAAATGCTTCCTTTTCAAACTCTGGCTGAAATTTAGGGGTATTTCTAGCCTTTCGATTGTCCCCTGTTAACCTAGGGGACCCCCCACACACACACACACACACAATACTTGGCAACGTCACAATTAATCCTGAACAAACACAAGTCATAACCGAAGCGAAAGACTCTGCCGTGTTCCAACTCAAGCAAAACCTCGAGGCGCGGCAGGCCCTATTTAAATCCACCCTAAAGCCATCCCTTCCTAATGACTCGCAAAACTGACAGGTTTTGTTCCTATATTTCACTATGCACACTCAGCCCCGAGGGCCTTGGAACGGTTTCTTCCGAGTTCCGGAGGGAATTCATGCAAATACTGAGTCCATCACTAAAGAGAGATTTCATACCTTGGAATAACAAGGATGTTGCAGCTCAGAATGGAGGAGCAGTGAACCATGGGGTGGAGGGGTGTGTGTGTGGGGAGAGGAGCCGTTGCTCTGTCGCTGTGAGTGTGTTGGTGCCTCTACTTCCCAGAGAACAATGTTCACAAAAGACACTGCGTTTCTTCTGGCTTAAGTATATGCTTTCCCAGCTGTCAGGTGCCACAAGGCTCATGAACACATGAAGCTGCCTTATACTGAATCAGACCCTTGGTCCATTAAAGTCTGTATTGTCTACTCTGACCGGCAGAGGTTCTCCAGGGTCTCAGGCAGAGGTGTCTTTCACATCGCCTACTTGCCTCGTCCCTTTAACTAGAGATGCCAGGGATTGAACCTGGGACCTTCGAAACAAGCATCCTGTACAAACACGCCGTCGGGATGCCAGTCTCCAGGTGGGACCTGAGGACCTCCTGGAATTACAACTGATCTCCAGGCAACAGTTCATATTGGAGTCATTTCTCAGACTGCAGAGATCAGTTGTTCTGGAGACAATGGATGCTTGCAGGGTGGACTCTATGGCATTGTCCTCCACTGAGGTCCCTGTCCTCCCTAGGCTCCATCCCCAAATCTCAAGGAGTTTCCCAACCTGGATATGGCAATCCTACCACCACCACCACCCCAAATCTCCTGCTGGTGGACAGAGGGGATCTGATAACCCTAACACGCCACCGCCCCCCCCAATGGCCTGCAGTAGTATGTGTTAGGGTTGCCAATCTCCAGGTGGTGACTGGAGATGTCCCGCTATTATAACTGATCTCCAGCCAATAGAGATCAGTTCATCTGGAGAAAATGGCCACATTGGAAATTGGATTCTATGGTACTGATGTCTCTCCCCTTTCCAAACTTCGCCTTCCTCAGGGTCCACCCCCCAAATACCCAGGTATTTCCCAATCCAGAGCTGGCAACCCTAGTATGTGTTAGGGTTTCCAACCTCTAGGTACTAGCTGGAGATCTCCCACTATTACAACTGATCTCCAGCTGATAGAGATCAGTTCACCTGGAGAAAATGGCCGTTTTGGCCATTGGACTCTATGGCATTGAAGTCCCTCCCCAAACCCCACCCTCCTCAGGCTTCACCCCAATTACCTCCTGCCGGTGGCAAAGAGGGACCTGGCAAACCTAGCAACTTCCCTACCTTGATAACGGGAGACTTCAGGTGAGCTGCAACTAACTTTTCCCGTCAATTATAGTGAGATTAAGCATGCCAAGCATTGTCCAAATTGGGGCCAGAGGGTACAGTCATTTTTCTATATATTTCTTTTTGCAGGAGGTATTAAAAAAAAAAAATCTCCAAAGAACCAGACCTTGCCCTTAACACACCAGTTAGTTTTCGTTTCTGCGTTCTCCGAGGGGCAGCAGCCACACACTGTCACGCAGGAAGATAATTGAAAGAAAAATTGATTTTATTGCCTGTAATAAAAAAGTCCCTTATTGCACTTTACAAATTACTCATAATTACAATCGTCTGGAGGACTGTCTTATCAGCCTGAGTGGGACACAGCTAAGCCGGGCACACAATAGCATTTTTGTGGGTGATGATTTAACAATGGAGGCTGCCGTTAATGGCCATGTAAATTAGTACTGAATGACAGTGTTAGAATTAGCTTTATGAGGCTAATTGGAACACTCTGGACCACCAGCAAGCAGTTCAGGGATGGAGGGCAGGGGAGAAACGCCCTTGCTCTTGTCTTCCCTTTTGCTGGCTCTTCTGCCGGCTCTCTGGCCTCCCTTTGGAACTCTCGATAGACAAAACTGTGATGACGTGGGAATACGGTTGCCAGCCTCCAGGTACTAGCTGGAGATCTGCTATTAGAACTGATCTCCAGCCGATAGAGATCAGTTCCCCTGGAGAAAATGGCCACTTTGGCCATTGGACTCTATGACATTGAAGTCCCTCCCTCCCCAAACCCCGCCCTCCTCAGGCTCTGCCCCAAAAAACTCCTGCCGGTGGCGAAGAGGGACCTGGCAACCCTGCTGCTATTACAACTGATCTCCAGGCAACAGAGATCAGTCCACCTGGAGAAAATGACTTCTTTGCTATGGCATTATACCCCATTGAAGTCCCTGCCCTCCACAAACCCCGCCCTCATCAGGCTCCGCCCCAAAAACCTCCCGCTGGTGGTGAAGAGGGACTGGTCAACCCTATGTGGGAATGATCCTACCGGGGGAGCAGCGTCTGGAAAAAAAGTGACTTTGAAAAGCTGGGAAGGATCGCTGGCCCTGCTTGGTCCAAGAAAACCCAAGGCAGCAGAACAAGAGTCTGTGACCAGCGTGGTGTAGTGGTTAAGACGATGGTGGACTTTAATCTGGAGAACCAGGTTTGATTCCCCACTCCTCCACATGAGCAGTGGAGGCTAATCTGGTGAATCGGCTTAGTTTCCAGACTCCTACACATGAAGCAGCTGGGTGACCTTGGGCTAGTCACAGCTCTCTTAGAGCTCTCTCAGTCCCACCTACCTCACAGAGTGACTGTTTTGGAGAGGGGAAGGTGATTGTAAGACAGTTTGATTCTCCCTTAAGTGGTACAGAAAGTTGGCATATAAAAACCAACTCTTCTTCTTCTTCACACCAGCAAAACCAGCTGGGGATGGGAAGGAGGCTCCTAAGAACAAAGGATAACCAAAGAAAGGAGCAGTCGTAGCAGTGTGTGTGAACAAGATCTTGGGGTGTGGGTGGACTGTACGCTAAATATTAGCAGCCAGTGTGATGCAGCAGCAAAATAGGCTAATGCGATCTTGTGGGTATCAACAGAGGCAACAGAGTCCAAATCGCAAGATGTCATAGTCCTGCTGTACACTGCATGAGTCAGGTTGCTCCTGGAGTTTTGTGTGCTGTTCTGGGGGCCTCACTTAAAAAAAAATGCCGACAGGATGGAGTGGGTGCAGAGGAGAGTGATGAGGATGATCGGGGGCCTGGAGACCAAGCCCTATGTGGAAAGGCTGAGGGACTTATAGGACTCACAGTAATGGGTTTAAATTGTGGGCGGAAAGGTACTGGCTGGACATTGAGGGGAATTACAGTGAGAGTAGCTCAGCAGTGGAATCAGCTGCCCTCACTGGCAGTCTTTAAGCAGCGGCTGGACAAATACTTGTCAGGGATGCTCTAGGTTGATCCTGCATTGAGCAGGGGATTGGACTAGATGGCCTGTATGGCCCCTTCCAGCTCTATGATTCTATAATTCTGTGATTCTGTGGTAGTATTTTGGAAGGACCAAGAAAGAATAGAGACTTCTTCTCTATGTCAAGAACATAAGGGCAACACTTCAGGGTCAGACCAATGATACATCTAGTCCAGCATCTTACAGTAGCTTCTGAACCTGGACATTTTATACAGCTATTGTAACTATTTGTAACTATACAGCTATTGTAACTATTGTAACTATTAAAGTTGAGGGCATCAGGAAAAGAGAAAGACCCAACAAGAGATGGATTAACTCAATAAAGGAAGCCACAGCCTTCAGTTTGCAAGATCTGAGCAAGGCTATCAAAGATAGGACATTCTGGAGGATTTTCATTCATAGGGTCGCCATGAGTCGTGACTTGACGGCACTTAACACACACACACATTGTAACTATTGCTTTGACCTGAATGGCCCAGGCTAGCCCAGTTTTGTCAGATCATGGAAACTAAGCAGGGTTGGCCCTGGTTAATATTTGGATGAGAGGCCATCAAGGAAGCCCTGGATTTGTTTGTTTGTTTGTTTGTTTGTTTGTTTGTTTTATTACATTTCTACCCCACCCTCCCCAGCCAAAGGGTTGCTATGAAGAGGCAGGACAGGGGCTGTGGCTCAGTGGAAGAACCTCTGCTTTTCATGCAGAAGGTCCCAGGTTCAGTCTCCAGCATCTCCAGTTAAAAAGGACTAGGTAGTAGGCAGTGTGAAAACCTCTACCTGAGACTCTGGAGAGCCTGGTGTCTACCCTGGCCTACTTAGATTGGCAGAGGCTCTCTGGGGTCTTTCTTAAAACCTATTACCTGATTTTTTAAAAAACTGGAGGGGCTGGGGGTTGAGCCTGGGACCTTCTGCTTGCCAAGTGGATGCTCTACCCCTGGACCACAATGCCCCTCCATGCCATCTCCCCTTAAAAGGGCTTAGAAAGATTTATGGAGGAGAGGTACTGTCAATGACTATTAGTCATGATGACTAAGAGGAATCTACATGAGAACATAAAAAAGGCCATGCTGGATCAGACCAAGTCCAGCAGTCTGTTCACACAGTGGCCAACCAGGTGCCTCTAGGAAGCCCCCCAAAGAAGACGACTGCGGCACCATTATCCTGGCTGTGATTCACAGCACCTGATATAATAGGCATGCTTCTCTGATCCATTTTTACTAGTATCCATGAATAGCCCTCTCCTCCAAGAACATGTCCACTTTCCTCTTTGAAGTTGGCAGCCATCCCCACATCCTGGGGCAGGGAGTTCCACAATTTAATAAGCGTTGTGTGAAGAGATACTTCCTTTTATCTGTTTTGAATCTCTCACCCTCCAGCTTCAGCAGATGACCCTGCGTTCTAGTAATATGAGAGAGGGGCGGTACAGACCATGAATCTCCATATGCAGAGGCAATAAATCTATGAATACAACATGTTAGGAGGCAGCATCCAGGAAGGTCTCGGCCTCTATGACCTGTTTGTTGATCTTCCAGGGCACCTGGTTGGCCGCAGTATAAAACAGGATGCTGGACTAGATGGACTGCTGGTCTGTTTCGGCAGGACAATTCTTAGGGACTTATATGCTAATGTTTTAATGTCTGTACCACACGCAGCTCTTTTCTTGGGCAAATCCTTTGGTAACAACCCACACCAAATTATAATCAGGTGGCTGGAACCATCTACAGCAGACATTACAAGTTTATTTTAAGCATTAGCATAAAGCTGATTACCTCTTCACAGATGAGCAGAGTTTCCTTTTATAAGTTATTGCTTTCAGGTTATCCACAAATCCACAGGCAACACCACAACTACAGCATTTCAACACCCGGATATGTTTATGACGCTGAAGAGTCAATTAAGAAAATGTCTCCCCCTCCATCCTCAACAGTACCGATTATAACTGCATCTCGTAAGCGCACAATTGCTGTTTCAGCATTCTTGTTCCAGAAGAATTCTGCCGGATGCCTGTGCAAAGTCACAAGCAAGGTAGCAAGTCAGCCAAAGTTTGTCCCCAATATCTGGTTTGGTTTCCCTAGGTATCTCATTCCTTACTAGCGATCCTTGTCATCTCTGGCCGTTACTCAATTGCTATGACCACACATGAACACATGAAGGTGCCTTCTACTGAATCAGACCCTTGGTCCATCAAAGTCAGTTTTGTCTACTCAGTCCAGAAGTGGCTCTCCAGGGTCTCAGGCAGAGGTCTATCACATCACCTACTTGCCTAGTCCCTTTAACTGGAGATGCTGGGGGAAGAAGAAGGAGAAGAAGAAGAAGAAGAAGAAGAAGAAGGAGAAGGAGAAGGAGAAGAAGAAGGAGAAGAAGAAGAAGAAGAAGAAGAAGAAGAAGAGAAAAAGAGGGAGTTGATTTTTATATGCTGACTTTCTCTACCACTCATGATGCATGCCTATTCTTTTCAGGATCAGAGGAGCATGCCCATTATATTAGGTGCTATAGAGCACAAGCAGGATAATGCTGCTGCAGTCGTCTTGTTTGTGGGCTTCCTATAGGCACCTGGTTGTCCACTGTGTGAATGGACTGCTGGACTTAATGGGCCTTGGTCTAATCCAGCAGGGCTACCCTCAACTATAGGCCTGGTGGAAAATCTCCATTTTGTAGGCCCTGTGGAAATCTTTAAAGTTTCACAGGGCCCAAGTCTCATTGGTAAGAGAGTTCCACCAGGGCAGGACCAGGACAGAAAAGGCAGTTGAGGACAGCCCTAGTTGAGGATAGCCAGACACTCTTTCGGCTGGGGACTACCAATAAGTTGTTATTAGCAGAGTGTAAAGCTCTTGGGGGGGCATAGCAGGAGAGACGGTCCTGCAGATACAGCCAACTTTCCAAATTCTAGTGTTGGTTAGCTTATACAACAGGTAGATTTGAGTTGGTTAGCTTATACAACAAGTAGATTTGAGTCCGCTGGCACCTTACAGATCAACAAGAAATTCGAGATATAAGCTTTTGAGAATCAAAGATACCTTTATCAGATGATACAACAGGATTTTCATAGTCAGCCCGGTAAAATATTAGCAGTTGGGCCACCTGACTTGGAATTCTTTGAAGCTACCTTTGGGGACATGATCATTTCATAAATATTTTAAAAATGTTCTGTTTGCCCATATGGCTGGTTCATTTGTTCTTACCCGTAAGATCTTAACTAAAAGCAAACTCCCGACTCTGAAGGTTGTAATAATCATGGCTGAGAGACATTTCAGAATGGTATGTAATGCTCATTTGCAATAGTGGTTTAATTAAACTTTTTTTTTTTACTTTGCATCTTCCAAGAAACTCATCAAGTTAGACTGACATTCTCGTTCTATAGGACTTGATTGACGGGAAGGAACAGATTGACTTGGCATGTTAGTGGAGCTCATTAATCATCTTCAAGTACGTACTAGAGAAACGTAGAGTTTTCTCCACAAGCTGTTCCCAGAGCAGTGCTTCAACTGTTTGGACTGCTGGCAGGCTAATGTCACAAGCAGACAAAGGAAAACTAGTGCTGTCTCTCACCATTGACTGTTATTGTCACATTATGGTATGAAGAAGAGTTGGTTTTCATATGCCAATTTTCTTTACCACTTAAGGAAGAATCAAACCAGTGTACAATCTCCTTCCCTTCCTCTCCCCTCCACAGACACCTTGTGAGGTAGGTGGGGCTGAGACAGTTTGGAGAGAACTGTGACTAGCCCAAGGTCACCCAGCTGGCTTTATGTGGAGGGTTGGGTAAGCCAACCCAGTTCACCAGATTAGAGTCTGCCATTTATATCGAGGAGTGAGGAATAAAACCCAGTTGTCCAGATAAGAGTCCACCGCTCCTAACTACTGTGTGTGTTAAGTGCCGTCAAGTCACTTCCGACTCATGACAACCCTATGAATTAATGTCCTCTAAAATGTCCCTATCCTTAACAGCCTTGCTCAGATCTTGCAAACTGAGGGCTGTGGCTTCCTTTACAGAGTCAATCGATCTCTTGTTGGGTCTTCCTCTTTTCCTGCTGCCTTCCACTTTTCCTAGCATGACTGTCTTTTCCAGTGACTCTTGTCCTCTCGATCTATAACCCACTGATTTTTTTTTTTTGGCAGTCCATGGTATCCGTAACACTCTCCTCCAACACCACATTTCAAAGGAATCTATTTTCTTCCTAACCACTACACCACCAGCTTTCAGAGCTTGATCTACAGGTTAGTGAACTGCACTAAAGTCAGACTCTTTTTGCTTTAGGAAACTTTTGCGAAAAGATCACCAGTATGAAGAGTTCTTTTGGCAGATATTTTATGGGGTGCAAAGCAAGCAATGGTTAGCTCCCCGGGAGCCAGAGGCCAGTTTTCAGTACCTTGGAGAGCTCCGGGCAAGTCACACATCGCCCTGGCCACTTTCCCAGCATGTAACAGCTAATATGCCAGAGGAGGATGTGGAGGATCCAGGTTCAAATCCCCACTCTGCCGTGGAAGCTTGCAGGGTGACCATGGGCCAGTCACACTCAGCCTAATCTACCTCACAGGGTTGATGTGAAGAGAAAACAGAACCAACGGGTTGAAATTAAATCAAAAGTGTTTCCATCTAGACATTAGGAAGAATTTTCTAACAGTTGGAGCGGTTCCTCAGTGGAACAGGCTTCCACGGGAGGTGGTAAGCTCTCCTCCACTGGAGGTTTTAAGAAGAGGCTAGACGGCCATCTGTCAGCAGTGCTGATTCTATGACCTTAGGCAAATCGTGAGAGGGAGGGCATCTTGGCCATCTTCTGGGCATGGAGTAGGGGTCACTGGGGGTGTGAGGGGGGAGGTAGTTGTGAATTTCCTGCATTGTGCAGGGGGTTGGACTAGATGACCCCGGTGGTCCCTTCCAACTCTATGATTCTATGTGAGGAGAATGATGTAATCCGTTGTGGGTCTCCATTAGGGAGAAAGGCGGGCTATAGATAACGTCAATAATAAATCCCCACCACCAAACCATTATCAGAACCCACAGCATTCACATAGGCAGAAACCCACACATCCCACCCAGTACGTAAAGGAATGTGTAGAAGGAGAGGGAAATGTAGCTAACGGTAACTTAAAGAGCATTTTCAGAATCATGAGCAGCTCTGAAGTTTCCTTTGGCAGAGAGAGAAAGAGCCAGTTAAGTGGAAGTCTATCACACTAAGGAAGACAGTCTCGGAGGTTAAAGTGCTGAGGAAAACGGGGGTGGGGGGGAGACAGCTGAGGAGACATATTATACTGACAGCTATCCAAGAAAGCATCTCATTCGAGAGTTTGGGAGAAGATGCATTGTGCTTAAAACCCCTCGGGTAAAAGAATGGCACTGCTAAGAATCAGTGAAAGGAATATGACAATCTCCATTTTTTTTTAACCTTTATATGTAAGTTTGTTCCTGGGGGAGGTTTGACCCAGAAATCTGGATATCTCTTGTTCTGGATGGGGCTGTATCCCCCCTAAAGGAGCAGGTTCATAGCTTGAGGGTTCTCCTGGACCTGATCCTCGGATAAACAGTTGATAGTGGTGGCCAGGACGCCTTTCACCAGCTGCCACCCTTCCTGGGTAGTAAAGAACTTACCACTGTAGCGTATGCCCTGGTAACACTTATATTAGAGTACTACAATGTGCTCTATGTAGGGCTGCCCTTGAAGACTGTCCAGAAGCTACACCACCAACAAAGGGGAGGACACTTGATAACCATCTTCAAGTACTTGAAGGGCTGTCATATAGAGGAAGGTGCCGAGTTGTTTTCTGTTGCCCCAGAGGGTTGGACCAGAACCAACGGGTTGAAATTAAATCAAAAGAGTTTCCGTCTAGACATTCTGAAAAAGTTTCTAACAGTTAGAGCGGTTCCTCAGTGGAACAGGCTTCCTCGGGAGGTGGTGAGCTCTCCTTCCTGGGAGGTTTTTAAGCAGAGGCTAGATGGCCATCTGTCAGCAGTGCTGATTCCATGACCTTAGGCAGATGATGAGAAGGAGGGCATCCTGGCCATCTTCTGGCCATGGAGTAGGGGTCACTGGGGGTGTGCGGGGGGAGGTAGTTGTGAATGTCCTGCATTGTGCAGGGGGTTGGACTAGATGACCCTGGTGGCCCCTTCCAACTCTATGATTCTATGACTTAACTCTAACAACAACAGAATTATGTACCCAAAGGTCAAGAAAAAATAAAGCAAATAAAAATAAAGCAAGAAAAAACAAAGCAAATAAAGCAAAAATAAAGTGAGTATGGCACTATGGCCTAGGCAGTATGCTGCTCATCCTCTGCCCATTAGAATTCCAGAGCGGCAATGTAAGAATGGCTTGTCCTTAAAAAAATGGGCCAATTTAGAACCCTTGATAAACAACAACATTCCTTTTTATTTATTTTTTAGCATTCGCAGGTGCTGCTCGTAACTGATGATCCAGTTATGATAGGAGCTGTGTGGAGCTTGCTCATCAGTCATTTCTAGGCTACAGGGACTGGGCCTTTAGTAATCCCCCCCCCCCCATGGCATCCCAAGAAAACCAGAATAAATTAGGAATGCTTGTGACCTTCCAAAATAAGTTACACCAAATTAGAGTTGTTTGACTTGTATGATTTCTATGAATGGCAGAGCTGAGCTTCTCCTGTTATAGGATTTGGGTTGCCTGGGCATGGGTTTTTTTTAAAGTGCAGAATACCACAGGGAGGAGGAGGAGGAGAAGAGTTGGTTTTTATATGCTGACTTTCTTCACCACTTAAGGGAGAATCAAACCGGCTTACAATCACCTTCCCTTCCCCACCCCATAACAGACACCCTGTGAGGCAGGTGGGGCTGAGAGAGCTCTAAGAGAGCTGTGACTAGCCCAAAGTGACCCAGCTGGCTTCGTGTGTAGGAATGGGGAAAACAACCAGGTTCACCAGATTAGCCTCCACTGCTCATGTGGAGGAGTGGGGAATCAATCCAGGTTCTTACTCCTTCAGATCACCACGGTAGTAAGCAGGTATCTGAAAGCAGGTCTCCAATAAAAACACAAGAAGATCCCTTTTGAATCAGACCAAAGTTTCCTTGGCAGTGTTGCCAGGACCCTGTTGGGGGCAGAAGATCCCCTGACCCACCTGGTATTTCTCACCCCTGCTCTGAGTATCACTGGGAGAAATATAAAATTTAAAATGGCCATTGGCCAACAATGAGGTGTTACCTCCGGGTTTCACCAGTTCCTAGAGAGGAAAAATTTCATTTCCCCCTGGACCTGAAGAAGAAGAAGAGTTTGTTTTTATGTGCCGACTTTCTCTACCACTTAAGGAAGAATCATACCGGCTTACAATCATCTTCCCTTCCCCTCCCCACAACAGACACCCTGTGAGGTAGGTGGGGCTGAGAGAGCTCTAAGAGAGCTGTGACTAGCCCAAGGTCACCCAGCTGGTTCATGTGTAGGAGTGGGGAAACAAATCCAAATTAGCCTCCGCCACTCACGTGGAGGAGTGGGGAATCAAACCCGGTTCTCCAGATCAGACTCCACCGCTCCAAACCACCGCTCTTAACCACTACACCATGCTGGCTCAACCCTAGAGCAATCCTAGGCAGAGTTACTCCCTTCTAAATTTGACCCCCAAAATACTATTTATGCCAACCATCCAGATTGTCTCGAGCAGGGGTGTCGAATAGCGTTGCCAGGTCCTCCTTTGCCACCAGTGGGAGGTTTTGGGGGTGGAGCCTGAGGAGGGTGGGGTTTGGGGAGGAGGACGACAATGCCATAGAGTCCAATTGCCAAAGTGGACATTTTCTCCAGGGGAACTGATCTCTAATGGCTGGAGATCAGTTGTAATAGCAGGAGATCTCCAGCTAGTACCTGGCGGTTGGCAACCCTAGTGTCGAACTCATTTGTTGTGAGGGCCAGATATGACATAAATGTAACTTGTTTGGGCCGGGCTGTGCCTTGCTAGTCCAGATCGAGATGGGAGTGGTGGCTGCCTTAGCTGGCGAGCATTCAGCAGCCTAGATCAGGAAGGGGGATGGTGGCAGCTAGGTCTTGGGCCGGGTAAGAGCTCTCAAGGGGCCTAATCCGGTCGCTGGGCCATATATTTGACAACCCTGGTCTATAGCATCTCTGGAACCCAAAAAGTATGTGGCTGAGGGACATATACTCATAAATATAATTTATTATCCAGTACAAACGTTATGACCACCTACAAACATTATGAGAGCCAGCATGGTGTAGTGGTTAAGAGCGGTGTTTTGGAGTGGTGGAGTCTGGTCTTGGGCCGGATAAGAGCTCTCAAAGGGCCTAATCCGGTCGCCGGGCCATATGTTTGACAACCCTGGTCCATAGCATCTCTGGAAGCCAATGTTGCTTTTCTTTCCCTCTGCCATTTTAAAAACATCAGCCCATTGTCTAGAAACCCTTTCAGCTAGGACGATTCAAATCAACGAAAAGATCGTAATCTTAATAGCCTCTAATTCATAAGGCAGTAATTAATTGAACATGCTGAACCTTGTAAAGCGTCTGTTTTTGTTGTTGTTGTTATTGTCTGCTTCTTTTTCTAAGAAGGAAAAAAAACGGTGCTAGCTTTAATTGATTTTTGTGGGTCATTCATAATGGACTCTAAGAGTCAACTTCATGTAAATAAAATGGCCTTCTTTAGAGGCTGTGGAATGAGGGCATGTTGTACTCAGAAGGAAGAGAAATGGACTATGTTACACAGCATGATGATAATGCCAAAAAATGTTCCAGTCCTGAACGAGCACTCTGCAAAAAAGCTGATGGAAAAGGACAACCTATCACTAACAGTTCCTTCCTTGCTATCTTAAGAACAAAACAAGAGCCCTGCTGGATCAGACCAGAGGTCCATCTACTCCAGCATCCCAAGAACGTAAGCAGCAGCCATTTTCTCCAGGTAAACTGATCTCAATTGCATGAGATCTCCAGCTACCACCTGGAGGTTGGAAACCCCATCTCCATCCCATTGGAATAGTGAGATCACCGCTGAGCAGTGAGACCACCGCTGGTTGGTGATAGCTGATTGTCATCTGGGCCCGCCACCATGTAATAGACCACATTTTAGGGCACCATCAATATACAAGATAGGACTTATATTATTCACTCAGATTAGGTTCTATGGTTTTAATTGTACATTACATTAAAAGTTATCTGTGTCTTTATTTATATGTTGTGAGCTGCCCTGCACCCGACCCTGCCAAGAAATGTTGGGCATGAAGTATGGGTCACTGGGGGAGGGGGAGGCAGTTGTGAATTTCCTGCATTGTGCAGGGGGTTGGACTAGATGACCCTGGTGGTCCCTTCCAACTCTATGATTCTATGGAACAAATAAAATAAAATAAAGATGTCTATAGCAGAGCATCTGCTTTGCCTGAGGGAGATCCACGGTCCAATTCCAGGTGTCTCCAGTAAAAAGGATCAGAGAGTGGTAGTGGAAAGTACTGTCAAGATGCAGCCAATTTATGGACACCCATCCAAGTCCTATCCAGGGCCAACCTTGCTTAGATTCCAAGAACTGACATGATCAGGCTAGCCTGTAATTAAACTTCAAAATACAAAAGTATGTGGCTGAGGGACATGTACTCATAAATATAATTTATTATCAAGTACAAACGTTATGACTACCTACAAACATTATGAGAGCCAGCGTGGTGCAGTGGTTAAGAGCGGTGTTTTGGAGCGGTGGAGTCTGATCTGAAGAACCGGGTTCGATTCTCCCCTCCTACACATGAGCAGCGGAGGCTAATCTGGTGAACTGGATTTGTTTCCCCACTCCTACACACGAAGCAGCTGGGTGACCTTGGGCTAGTCACACTCTCTCAGCCCCACCTACCTCACAGGGTGTCTGTTGTGGGGAGGGGGAGGGAAGGTGATGTAAGCCAGTTTGATTCTCCCTTCAGTGGTAGAGAAAGTCAGCATATAAAAACTAACTCCTCCTCCTCCTCCTATATATACTTACTAAAATACATCCAAGGTTACAATCCATGATAATTCTTCCGGCATCGAATCAAGAGTCCTGTTGCAACCTTTTTCTTCTTCTATATGTCAACGATGCAACACCAGTGGATCAGTTATTCAATAAAGCTGTAAATCATCTCTTCAGTATCGGTAGAAAAATAGCAGTAAAACATCTTCCTCCGTACTGTTAGAAAAATATGACGGGTTGCCGGCTTCTAATCCCGTTTTGCAAAGATCTTCATCAGAACTGCACATTTGTCTATAATCAAATATAAAACCTCCTACAGTGATGTATCTAATTACCATAAAAGTGTGCGTAAAATGCCATCGGGTTGCAGTCAACATGGCAACCCAGTAGGGTTTTCAAGGCAAGAGACTAACAGAGACAGTCTGCCATTGCCTTCCTTTGCATAGCGACCCTGGTATTCCTTAGGGGTCCCCCATCCAAGTACTAACCAGGGCCGACCCTGCTTAGCTTGCAAGAGCCGACAAGATCAGGCTAGCCTGGACCACCCAAATCAGGGTGATCAGGGATTGGGTGATACGAAAAAACTCTGACTTGGTTGTTGGTTGGGTAGTTGCTGCTAGCCTTACAGACAATCCTGACCTGGTTAGACCAATAGTCTGAGTCAGGATAACGTAGCTGCCTGTGGTCAAAGCCCAGAAACCAGTTTTGAAAACTGTCCTCTGGCTGCTGGTTTGCTTCTGTGCCCAATTCAAGATGCTGGTGGTTTTCTATAGAGCTCTGTTAGGGTTGCCAGCACTGGGTTAAGAAATACCTGGAGGTTTTGGGGGCAGAGCCTGAAGACGGCGGGGCATGGGGAGGGGAGGGACTTCAGTGCCATAGAGTCCAATTGCCAAAGCAGCCATTTTTTTTTCCAGGTGAACTCTATCGGCTGGAGATCAGCTGTAATAGCAGGAGATCTCCAGCCAGCACCTGGAGATTGGCAACCCTAAACTCTATCCAATATGGGACCGGGGTGCTCACAGGACCTGCTTATCCCTTTATGTGCCTGCCCACCCACTGAGGAAATCCTTAGAGGTCCTACTCTGTGTGCCCCCACATACTCAAGCTGGGTGGCTGTGCGTGAGAGACAGGTCCACATGGAGGCCTGCATGATGCTAAGTCTTTTAGGTGCCAAGGGAAGACGATTCTCCCAGGTGTCCTAGTTTTGGTACAGTTGCTGGTTTTTTTTTTTTTTTTTTTTTTAAGTTACCCCACCTATGTAACGAATGCCTTGTGGCTATTTTTAGTCTGGTGTGTTTTAAACTTGAACAGTTTTTTCTGTTTAGGCTAAATTTTAGGTGTGGGGTTTTTTTTCCAGTCTAATATCGTATGTTTTGTGTTTGAAGGGAATTTAGGGGTTCGTGTTTTATTGGTGATTTTTATTTTAACATGTTGTAAGCTGTCTCTGCTTCGTTTTTTGTAGAGAGGTGGGTATAAATGTTTCAGCTGAATAGATAAATAAGCTTGAAAGCACATCTTTTAAATTGCAAATGGAATAATTTGAGGTTGAGAGGGATTGACTCACCATGATAATGACTATTATGAACAGGGATACATTTTCAAAAATCATCATACCAGTACCAAAAATTTCAATTTACCTCTGTTTACTTCTAAAATTTCATCAGGCACATGAATGCACAAATCTGACGTGTGTGTGTGTGTGTGTTAAGTGCCCTCAAGTCGCTTCCAACTCATGGCGACCCTATGAATTAATGTCCTCCAAAATGTCCCATCTTTGACAGCCTCACTCAGGTCTTGCAAACTGAGGGCTGTGGCTTCCTTTATTGAGCCAATCCATCTCTTGTTGGGTTTTCCTCTTTTCCTGCTGCCCTCAACCTTTCTTAGTATGACTGTCTTTTCTAGTGACTCTTATCTTCTCATAATGTGTCCAAAATACGATAGCCTCAGTTTAGTCATATTAGCTTCTAGGGTCAGTTCAGGCTTGATTTGATCTATAACCCACCGATTTGTTTTTTTGGCAGTCCATGGTATCCATAACAGTCTCCTCCAACACCACATTTCAAAGGGGTCTACTTTCTTCCTGTCAGCTTTCTTCATTGTCCAGCTTTCACGCCCATACATAGTAATAGGGAATAAGATGGCATGAATTAATCTAATCTTGGTGGCCAGTGACACATCCTTACACTTCAGAATCTTTTCTAGCTCCTTCATGGCTGCCCTTCCCAGTCTCAGTCTCCTTCTGATTTCTTGGCTGCAGTCTCCCTTTTGGTTGATGGTGGAGCCAAGGACTAGAAAGTCTTCAACATTTTCAATTTCCTCATTGTCAACCTTAAAGTTGTGTAATTCTCCTGTAGTCATTACTTTTGTCTTCTTGATGTTCAGCTGTACTCCTGCTTTGGCACTTTCTCTTTTAACTTTCAGCAGTAGTCGTTTCAATTCTTCGCTGTTTTCTGCCATTAACGTAGTATCATCCACTATTTAGAGATAAATAATTATAGAAGGGCCTTTACCCTTGCCAGATGTGCAGCCTTACCTTCTGCTCTCCTTGAGGGAAAATTTAAGAAGATACCCTGGGAGGAGAGATTCTGCCCCTGCAAATCAGGGGACTTAGAAACTAT
The DNA here is from genome assembly GCF_029931775.1 of Euleptes europaea. Classification (NCBI taxonomy): domain Eukaryota; kingdom Metazoa; phylum Chordata; class Lepidosauria; order Squamata; family Sphaerodactylidae; genus Euleptes; species Euleptes europaea. The sequence continues at coordinate 115,311,300 of NC_079314.1, read as the reverse complement.
TGAGCATGCTCTCCTGAATTGCAATTTTCATACATTACCCCGTTTAAAGTTTATTGAGCCCCTCTTATCGAGAATGAGACCTGACAGGGCAGGAGAAAGGATTGAGACAATCCTACAAGGGGATAATCCCTCAATCATCGCGGCAATGAAAATTTTGCATCACGGCAATGAAAATTCGACGCCATAGAACAGCCTCTTAGCGCAATTGACAGATGTTATAAGACTCAGACTGTAAGTCTTTGCTTATAAGAATTTATTAGTCCATGTTTCATGTTTTATCTTGTTTCATCTGGCTAAGGGCCGTAAATAAATTATCTATCTATCTATCTATCTATCTATCTATCTATCTATCTATCTATTTATCTATCTAGTATCACCGGCATATCTCAAATTGTTAATGTTCCTCCCTCCAATTTTCATTTCCACCTTCCTCTAAATCTAATCCAGTTTTCCTAATTATATGTTCTGCGTATAGATTGAAGAGATAGGGAGATAAAATACATCCTTGTCTAACACCTTTGCCAATTGGAAACCATTCTGCTTGTCCATATTCTGTTGTAACTGTGGCCTCTTGTCCAGAGTACAGGATGCGCATCAAAACGATCAGATGTAGTGGCACACCCATTTCCTTTAAAACCAGCCATAATTTTTCGTGATCTACACAGTCAAAAGCTTTGCTGTAATCTGTAAATCTGACTTATCCTGAATCAAATCACTGGCTCATCTGCCTCAGTATTGTCTAGGGTTGCCAGGTCCCACGTTGCCATTGGCAGAAGGGTTTGGGGGCAGAGCCTGAGGAGGGTGGGGTTTGTGGAGGGGAGGAACTTCAATGCCATAGAGTCCAATTGCCAAAGCGGCCATTTTCTCCAGGTGAACTGATCTCTGTTGGCTGGAAATCAGTTATAATAGCAGGAGATCTCCAGCTAGTGCCTGGAGTTTGGCAACCCTACCTGGCCACCAGCTGGGGATGGAGGAGGGGAGGGTCACCAGTTCCAAGTTGGCAAATGACTGGAGATATGGGGATGGAGCCTGGGGAGGACAGGGACCTCAGTGGGGTTCAATGCCATATTGTCCACCTTCCAAAGCATCCATTTTTCTCCAGGGGAACTGATCTCTGCAGTCTGGAGATGAGCTGTAATTCCAGGGACTCCCCAAGTCCCATCTGGAGGCTGGTTTCCCTAGTACTGTCTATTCTGATTGGCAAAAATACTCCAGAGTCTTAGGCAGGGAAAGATCTTTTCCAGCACTTGGTATCTGAAAATGCACACAGCCATAGTTACTTCTCTGAAATGGCGGCATTGCATCATCACAGCCATAGAGTTCAGAACAGTGGTACTCACTCCCCGGCTTGTGGATATGGTTGCCAGGCAGTGTCTGGCAACCAGCAGGAAGGTTGTATGTGTGTGTGGGAGAGAGAGGGGGGAGGCAGTATCCTGGGAGAAAAATCAAAAAGAAAATTAAGACCTCATCTGCTTATAGGAAGTTCTGACCATAGAGTTCCTAGCGATTCCTAGAGCGACCCAGAAGCAACATGGGTAGCTCTAGGAAATGCCAGAAACTCTATGGTAATCTTGCCATAGAATCCCAGGTGGTATGCCACTAAGGCTGCCAGCTCCGGACTGGGAAACACCTGGAGATTTTGGGGGTGGAGACTGAGGAGGGTGGGGTTTAGGGAGGGGAGGGACTTCAATGCCATAAAGTCCAATTGCAAAAGCAGCCATTTTCTCCACGGGATCAGTTGTAATAGCAGGAGATCTCCAGCTAGTACCTGGAGGTTGGCAACCCTACATGCCACTGAGTTACTGAGTATGATTGGGCCAGAAACTTTTTTAAAAAAATGAAAACTCAGAAAATTGAATTCTATACCCAGTTCCACATTTTGTGCCTTTTCTTCTCTTTTTTACATGTGTAGCCTTGAATAGATTTTAATTTGATAGCTAGGAATATTTTTCACTGCAAGCTGGGTTTTTGACCTCTTCCTTTGAAATGTTTTGGTAGTGGAATGCCAGCAGGGTATCAAACCAGCAATTACTGATTGCAAAGAATTATTTTTGCATTTGCAAAAGCCTTTTACAATTGTCATGGTCGGTTTTTTTATCAAGCAAAAAGAGACATGTTTACATTGCATACCATTCTCTGTGACTCCTTCGGCTCTGGGGGTCTTCAAACGTTTGCTTAAAACTCAGGACGATACCAAATCTCTCACATCTCAATGTTCAAGGCAAATTTGGGAGTTATGACTAATTCCTATCCCATGGTCCAATGACATATGGAAATAGGCAGATAATCAACACCAGCACTGATCAGATGAATTTCTGTTTGACTGAGGGAATATCTCAGTTGGTGCTATCTCTGGTTTCCTGAGAAGGGATTTTGATGTGGGTCCCTGGTGGCCGGATCAGGTGAGGAGCTCTATCCAGAGCATCCATTTCTGGCTTGAGACATATAGAACATGAGAAAGGTCATGCTGGATCAGACCAAGGCCCATCAAGTCCAGCAGTCTGTTTACACAGTAGCCAACCAAGTATTTCTAGGAAGCCCACTAACAAGACAACTAAAGCAGCATTAGCCTGCCTGTGTTAAACACATAAGCAAAGTCAAGGTGGATCAGACCAAGGCCCATCAAGTCCAGCAGTCTGTTCACACAGTGGCCAACCGGTTGCCTCTAGGAAGCACCATTAGCCTGCCTGTGTTCCACAGCACCTAATATATTAGGCATGCTCCTCTGATCCTGGAGAGAATAAGTATGCAACGTAGCACAAGCAACAACATAGGTGGCTAGAAAAACTGTTCACAGTTTTACTAGCAGCTAATATTGTATGCTCAGACCAACAAAAATTACTTTGCAAGGTAACAACAGCAAGTCAAAATACTCAGAAGTAGAATGTATGTACTGATATACAAAGTGGAATATAATAAGTAACATTCCAAAAACAGTATCAACTGGTTCAGTAATCAAACCATAAATGTCCACATAGAACAAAAGACAAAAGCAACATGAGTAGAATCACATGAAGAGATGTATATAATTCCATGGGACAGGATGTGTAGATCATTCCTCCATTTCAAGTGAAGATTTCATCAGCCTTTTCTTTACATCATGTTGCAATAATAGGGAGATGTCTATCTACAGTCTTCCCATGCTGCTGAAAATACAATATGAGAGCATACATAGGAAAAAGCTAGCATATAAACACAAATTGAAATCATAAAACTAATAAGAATGGGTCTTACCAATAATAGGGAGACGTCTATCTACAGTCTTCCCGGAAAAAAATCCCATAGGAAATAGTGCAAGTTACAAGAGGAAGACAGAGCAAGGAATTTAAGTCAATCTAGTAGGAATTGGCCTCAGAACAATTTAAAGAAACAAGGTAGCCCCCAAACAAGACAACTGCAGCAGTATTGTCCTGCCTGTGTTCCAAAGCACCTAATATAATAGGCATGCTCATCTGATCCTGGACAGAATAGTTATGCATCATGACTAGTATCCATTTTTACTAGTAGCTATTAATAGCCCTCTCTTCCATGAACATGACCACTTTCCTCTAACAGCCTTCCAAGTTGGCAGCCATCACCACATCCTGGAGCAGGGAGTTCCACAATTGAACTATGGGTTGTGTGAAGAAATACTTCCTTTTATCAGTTTTGAATCTCTCACCCTCCAGCTTCAGCAGATGACCCAGTGTTCTAGTGTTATGAGAAAGGGAGAAAAGCTTTTCCCTGTCCACTCTTTCCATACCATGCATGATTTTTTAGACCTCTATCATGTCTCCTCTTAACCACCTTCTTTCCAAGTGGACTTGTTCATGGAGGAAAGCAGAGATTCTTCCACTGACCTACAGCACCTCCCCTAACAGATGACGCTGCTGTGTACTGAATCAGTAATTTCTATTCTGACCGGCAGTGGTTCTCCCGAGTCTCAGCTCAAGGTCTTTCACATCACCTACTACATGATCCTTTTAACTGGAGATGCTGGGGATTGAGCCTGGGACCTTCCATGTGCCAACAAAAGGCTCTACTACTGAGCCACAGCTGCTCCCCCAAAGAGTTCCTCCTAAACACATTTGACAGGGTGGGAGCTAGGATGGAAAAATCATAGGCTCTGCTCAATGCAGAACATATCATTAGGAAAGCTGGATTAGATTTAGATGAAGGTGGAGTGAAAATTGGGGGGAGGAACATTAACAATTTGAGACATGCCAATGATTCTACATTACTGGCAGAAAATAGCAAAGACTTGAAACTACTACTGCTGAAAGATAAGGAGAAAATGCCAAAGCAGGACTACAACTAAACATCAAGATGACAAAATTAATGACTACAGGAGAATTACTCAACTTTAAGGTTGACAATGGAGTAATTGAAATTGTTCAAGGCTTTCTATCCCTTGGCTCCATCATCAACCAAAAGGGAAACTGTAGCCAAGAAATCAGAAGGCGCTTGAGACTGAGAAGGGCAGCCATGAAGGAGCTAGAAAAGATTCTTAAGTGTAAGGAAATGTCACTGGCAACCAAGATCAAGTTAATTCATTCCATTGTATTCCCTATTACTATATATGGGTGTGAAAGTTGGACAATGAAGAAAGCTGATAGGAAGAAAGTCAATTTTTTGAAATGTGGTGTTGGAGGAGAGTGTTACGGATACCCTGGACTGCCAAAAAACAACAACAATAAATCAGTGGGTTATAGATCAAGTCAAGCCTGAACTGACCCTAGAATCTAAAATGACTAAACTGAGGCTATCGTATTTCGGTCACATTATGAGAAGACAAGAGACTTCTCATGCTAGGAAAGACAGTCATGCTAGGAAAAGTTGAGGGCAGCAGGAAAAGAGGAAGACCCAACAAGAGATGGATTGACTCAATAAAGGAAGCCACAGCTCTCAGTTTGCAAGATCAGAGCAAGGCTGTCAAAGATAGGACATTTTGGAGGACTTTGTTTCATGGGGTCGCCATGAGTCGGAAGTGATTTGACAGCACTTAACATACACACATAGTTTGACTGAAGGATGTAATTATCTTTTACATATCGGAAACAATTACAGAAAATTCAAAATGTATATATTTTAAAAAGGCTACCCCAGAACTGTGCATAAACGATCACCACCATATTATCTGACAGTTACCTGTGTCCATCTGAAGAAGGTGTTTTGCTATGCAGTCTGGCTTACAAGGTTATTGTAAAATGTCTGGATTCTTCACGCCGTTCGCATTAGGCAAAAACGGCAGGTTCCCTTCTCAACACACACCACTTCTTCCCTTCTTGGAGCGCACCTGTTATTTCTGGACACGTAGGCCATACATTATCGCAGGCTTTTCCTTTAATGACGCCATTAGTATGCAGTTACCCGGAGACCTCCTTTGTTTTCTGGCATGGGCAGTTTCTCTTTGTCAAGCGCGAACCCATCAAAATTAAGGAGCAACTTTATTCGTGTGATTTATTTATCAGATCCATAATCCATCCTATCAGAATGACTCAGAGCAGGTATCCATCTTTTAACTACGGATTTGAAGTTTTATAATAATAAAAAGCTGTAAGTCCAAAAAGGAACAGAATGAAGACTAAGGTTTCACGTCTTACCTTTTAATTTTTATGCCCAGCTGGAAAGACCATTTTCATCCTGCCTCTTTTTCTTTCACGAAGTGCCCATTTTGGTTTTGGTTTTAATGGCGTTTTTTACCAATGGCACGCCGTTTTGATTTCATTTCTGTCCAACTGATACAAAAGGAATATTAATGGCACTACATCTATCAAGTGTGTTAATATGCTCAGACAAAAAGGACTAACACAGTTTCATCTTTCATCATCATTCTTCACACAGTACACAGTTAAATTGTGGAACTCCCTGCCCCAGGATTTGGGGATGGCTGCCAACTAGGAAGGCTTTAAGAGGGGGGATGACATTTTCATGGAGGAGAAGGCTATCCATGGCTACTCGTCAAAATGGATACTAGTCATGATGCATACCTATTCTCTCCAGGATCAGAGGAGCACGCTTATTATCTTAGGTGCTGTGGAACACAGGCAGGATAATGCTGCTGCAGTCATCTTGTTTGTGGGCTTCCTAGAGGCACCTGGTTGTCCACTGTGTGAACAGACTGCTGGACTTGATGGGCCTGGGTCTGATCCAGCAGGGCTTTTCTTATGTTCTTATCCCGAGTGTGGAGAAACAAGAAAAGAAACATGGCTGTTTCACTCGCTGTCACCCCTCCGATGACTTATGGTCTTTGTTTGGATTATGCATGCTGTTTCCAACCATCAGAGGTCGCCTCGCTCCCCCTGTGTTAATGTTTTTCATAAGAACATAAGAATATAGGAAAGGCCATGCTGGATCAGACCAAGGCCCCTCAAGTCTCGCAGTCTGTTCACACAGTGGCCAACCAGGTGCCTCTTGGAAGCGCACAAGCAAGATGACTGCAGTAACACCATCCTGCCTGTGTTCCACAGCACCCAATATAATAGGCATGCTCCTCTGATCCTGGAGAGAATAGGTATGCATCATGACTAGTAGCCATTTTGACTAGTAGCCATGGATAGCCCTCTCCTCCATGAACATGTCCACTATCCTCTTAAAGCCTTCCAAGTTGGCAGCCATCACCTAATCCCGGGGCAGGGAGTCCCACAATTTAACTATGCATTGTGTGAAGGCCGTCTAATCTCTATGTTACCGGGTTGTTTTAGACGAAATGGGGAAGGCATTTAGTGAGATCCTTTAAGGAAAGGCAGAATAGATGTGTGTTAGCCAAAATGCTCGGTTATGAATATTTATATGGGGAATTAACAAATCAATAACCGGCAAGGGGCATAACCTCGGGATCTAACCTGTGTTTATGGGAGTCCGTTCCAAGATTCAAACAAGAGGTGGAAGCAATGGTTTCTTTTAAGAAGTTTACTTTAAAAATATGTGCACAAACAATCCAATAACACGTACACAACACACACTCAGAGTCTATGAAATAAAGGTAGGAATACAGAGACGTTCGCCAATGTGGCAGGCCCTCTGAAGAGGGGAAATACTATACCTGATCTAGTAGTGGAGATGTCCTGGGTTCCGTGCGGCTAGCAAGGAAAAGGGCGGCGTGGGAAGGGATTCCCGGGGCTTGACCAGCAAGTCAGGAAAGTATATTGGCTAGGCTGCGCAAAACCCACGCCAACAGAGTGACAGCAAGTATGTGTGTGTGTTAAGTGCCGTCAAGTCGCTTCCAACTCATGGCAACCCTATGAATAACAGCAAGTATAGGAGGGGTAAAAGAAGGATATCTTATGGCTCAAAACCTACCCCAGTTATACTCTTTTGGGGCTAGAGTTGATGGGCTTACCCCCTCGTGGCTCCCACGGCAAACAAAGGTAGACAATAGCATTAACGATAGGCTCTTGGGGTGGGGCGATGGGTGATTTAGATGGGCTAACTAGAACCTATGGACTTTGCGCGATTCTGGGAGACCCGGGAGACAATCGCTGATGGGTTTATTGAGTTTGACACAAAGGCGCGAACAGCTGCGTCCGGGGGTGAATCACTTCCTGGTTGCCTGAGGTGCCATCTCTCTGGTGCTGATGCCTCGGGGGCTTCCGATGGATCATTACTGATGCAGATGGAGGGGGGCTGGCTACGTGTCTAGTTGTTCCTTGCAAAATGGCATCTGCTGGACACTGGGACGGGATTGCAGGAAAATGGATTCCCTCTGGTTCACTCGGAAAGGTCGTCCTGCCCGTGGATCCTTGGTGCCTGTTTCGCAGGTTACGGCATGAGTTTTTCCCTTTGTGTTTAGGGGTTGCTGCATGTCTGGAACGGTGGTGACACGTGTTGCTGTAGTGACCAGGTAACTTAGTTCAGGAGAGGGCCACTGTCAGGCTTCAAGTGGAACAAAAAGTGGGGAAATGTGGGCCAGTTTGTGGTGCACACAGAGTTGTTAGATTGTGCCCGGCCCCTCAAGTCTACTGAGGTCCAATATTGGTTCAGTGAACCATATCTGTTATTTTTAATATATTTTTAATGTAATGGTTTTCTGCAAACATTTTCCTAACGTATGCTTTATTCTGCTGGTCTACGACCATAATGAACAATTGATTAATTGATTGATTTCTCGATTGGTGGTGTACACCGAGCAAGCTTCTTCCTGCTAAGAGCAAGTCACGCGGTATAGTGGCTAAGAGCGGTGGACTCTAATCTAAAGAACCGGGTTGGTTTCCCCACTCCTCCACATGAAGCCTGCTGGGTGACCTTGGGCCAGTCACAGTTCTCTCCGAACTCTCTCAGCCGCATCTACCTCACAAGGTGTCTATGTGGGGAGAGGAAAGGGAAGGAGATTGTACACTGGTTTGATTCTCCTTAAAAGGTAGAGAAATTAGCATAAAAAACCAACTATTCTTCTTCTTCTTCTTAAATTTCACATGATGTTTGAGCTGGGTTTAGCCAGTATGAAGAACAGCCCATGGGAATCCTTGTCAAGGGGGGAGGGTTTTGTGGGGCTACCATTTCCTGCCTCAGTACGAGAGTCCCCCAAACTTGGCAGGAAGCAGTTGAAAAAAACCAGACTGGGAGCATTGCTTCTCATACCAATTGGTTGCTGGGTGGAAAACAGAAGACCATGAGTACGGTAGAGAAGACTGGGTGGTGGAGTCTGAGAGATGAGAATGCCCCGCAGAATCACTCACTCTGCAGTCAACATAAAGTTTCATTTAGCTGACGTTAATAAGGACAAACCTTTCACCTTTTCAGTAATTGGCTTAAAATAGGGAGTAGAGGAAGCGGTGGCCTCTTCCTGGGGTATAATTAATCTGTGTCTGAACGCATGAGATGGGCCCTGGGTATTCTGTGATGGACATCCTGGAAGACTGTATAATAATAGTAATCTATTGAAGAACTCAATTTCACCCAAGAGATGAAACCTCCCATTAACAAAAGTATATGATGACTGTAAAACTCAGTAATAAAATGTCTTCTTTTCTTGCTCCCCTGAGTGTGAACGGCGTAGGAGCAGTGCACATGCAAACTTGGGGGAGGGAATGAATGATAATCGAACCGACTGAATGCAAAAAGAGAAACCAACGATAGCAGAAATAAAATAAAAGCTCCGACAATTTCGTGCTCCTTCTGCTGATTCAAAAAGGTCACTTGACACTAAGGTTGCCAGGTCCGGGTTGGGAAATACCTGGAGGTTTTGCAGGCGGAGCCTGAGGACACGCCATAGAGTCCATAGAGGACATGCCATAGAGGGTAGGGACATGCCATAGAGTCCAATTGCCAAAGCAGCTGGAGATCAGTTGTAATAGCGGGCGATCTCCAGCCACCACCTGGAGGTTGGCAACCCTATGCGACATGCAATTTGGGAGATCTGTGACGGCCTCTTCCATTACCTGCTACCACCGGGCAATTGGCAACCCTAGCTCTTAACCACTATACCATGCTAGCTCTCAAAGCTTATACCGTATCTGGCAAAGGGAGCTTTGACTCTCAGAAGCTTATGCCTCAAAAATCTTGTTGGTCTCAAAGGTCTAACAGTGCAATCCTATGTAGAGTTACTCCAGTCTAAGCCCATGATTTCAGAGGGCTTAGGCTAGAGTAACTCTCCATAGGATTGCACTGTAAGTGTAAGGCCTTCAAGAAGAAGGAGGAGGAGGAGGAGGAGGAGGAGGAGGAGGAGGACCATTTTTGCATGGTCAATTTTGATGCTCACTCAAAGCTCTTTTTAAAAATGCTACTTTAAAAATGCCTATTCATGGTCCTGAAACAAAAGGAGAAATTCCACCCCCACTCACCTGCTCCTTTGTTCCTGTTTGCATAGTCATAAGCTAACACGTCTCTGTTGTTTTGCACAGTTCCTTGAGGGGGATTCTTCCTGGCAAACACCAAAAGTCAAATTAAATGGGCTCTTTACTAATGTGAAGCAGGTATGTGCCGGCTGTGAAGTCACTTCCGGAATGACGGTTCAGCGTGCAAAATTTTAAAAAATATGCGGGGCAAAACCTGGAACGAGCTGCTAATTACCATGCAAAAATGGCCTTGGTTTTTATATGCTGACTTTCTCCACCACTTAAGGAAGATTTAAACCGGCTTACAAATCCCTTCCCTTCCCCTCCCCACAACAGACACCCTGTGAGGTAGGTGGGGCTAAGACAGCTGTGACTAGCCCACGGTCACCCAGCTGGCTTCGTGTGGAGGAGTGGGGAAACAAATCCAGTTCACCAGATTAGCCTCCGCCGCTCATGTGGAGGAGTGGGGAATCGAACCCGGTGCTCCAGATCAGAGTCCACCGCTCCAAACCACCGCTCTTAACCACTACACCACGCTGGCTCATGCTGCCTTCCCGCCCTGTTTTCCCCTAGCAGCAGGCGTTTGGACATCTCTGAACATGGAGCTTTCTCTTAGCCATCATGGCAAAGTTTGTTATCCAGCATGCAGTTGCATGGGGACTATGTTGCTTGACACCCGTGCTGCGGAGGTGCCATGGTTGGGAGCGTTGCTTCTGGACCAGTTAAGACAGGGGGTGGACCTTGCCTATCAAACTCTTCCCATTCGCTTTTGAGTGATGCAGTGTGTAGTTAGCTGGTTGTTTTTGGGTTTGCAAGGTTGTGTTTTGTGCGCTTCTCAGATGGGATAGAATGACTTTTGGGGGGCCCTGATCTACACTTTTGCTTCTTTGGAAATCATTACTTAGATGGAACACGAGTCCAGTGGTGCCTTAAAGGCGATCAATATTTATTTCAAGAGGAGCTTTTGTGAGTCACAGCTACCTTTTTCAGACAGATATAATGGATATGTCAGCCGGAAGTTGATGGCCCTAACCATCATGTATGATTGTCGCAAGATTATTTCTGTAAAGTATTACAGTTTTAGCGGTAACCATCTGTTTGGCGTCATCCGCTGTTTTAAAATGATGATTTGTGAACATTTTAACAATGGGTTTAGTGTTTTAATGAATAGTTATGTGGTGAACTGGGTGGTTTCCCCGCTCCCACACATGAAGCCAGCTGGGTGACCTTGGGTTAGTCACAGCTCTTTCAAAACTCTCTCAGCCTCACCTACCTCAAAAGGGGTCTGTTGTGGAGAGATGAAGGGAAAGTGACTGTAAGCCGGTTTGAGTCACCTTATAAAGGTAGAGAAAGTCGACATATAAAAACCAACTCTTCTTCTTCTTCTTCTTCTTCTTCTTCTTCTTCTTCTTCTTCTTCTTCTTCTTCTTCTTCTTCTTCTTCTTCTTCTTCTTCTTCTTTGTAATTAGTCTGTGCCCCTAAACTGAGCTTATATCATACCATACACATTAGTGCTTTATAAATATGCAATTATGAATCACCAGTTGCTTGTTTCAGCTGCTATTCTTTCTTTTAAAAATCTGTTATGCTTGTAGGGATAATTGGACTTATTTATAATTATAAGTTGTTGATATTTTCATTCCCTCGTTACCGATGCCCACAGTGGCATGGAAAATGTAAGAATAAATGCATAAGCAAGTAAACTAAAGCCTATAGCGCTGGAAAAACATTTTTGTCTCCTTATTGGTACAGCTTAGAGGTTGCCCTCTGAAATGTAAAGGTTTGAGAGGAAAGAAATAACTTTCTTTCTTTCTGCAATTCATTGCCATAAGACGAAGTGGGTGGAAATTAGCTAAGATTTTTTTTTTTAAAAGGATTAGACACTCTGACAGACATAACTACTTGGAACTACATATTCGGAGGCAGCTTTACTTTGAATTCTGGAACTCCCTGCCCCAGGATGTGGTGATGGCTGCCAACTTGGAAGGCCAACTTGGAAGGCCAACTTGGGTACATAGGGTTGCCAGGTCCCTCTTTGCCACCTGTGGGAGATTTGGGGGGTGGAGCCTGAGCAGGGCCGGATTTAGGTTTGATGAGGCCCTAACCTATTGAAGGTAATGGGGCCCTTTATATGTCCAGCTGTCCTTTTTCAACAACAAATTGTCGCTGTTTTTTGTGTTGAATATATGCTATATGGTAATTTATGGACCTAATAGGTATCTAAAGCCATTTGCACATAACAAAATATGTATTTTATCAAAGTAATTGCGGGGCCCATTACTTACATCATAGGAGCCTACACAACACAAAACACTGTTGCTGCATGTAGATTTTATTTGTTTTGTTTTTTATCTTATATTTTGGAAGTGTACATCCAGTTTTTTTTCCCTTTAAATTTTTTGGGGGGCCCTAAGCTATAGCTTGTTTAGCTTATACATAAATCCGGCACTGAGAGGAGGGCAGGGTTTGGGGAGGGGAGGGACTTTGATGCCATAGAGTCCAATTGCCAAAGTGGCCATTTTCTCCAGGTGAACAGATCTCTATCGGCTGGAGATCAGATGTAATAGCAGGAGATCTCCAGCTAGTACCTGGAAGTTAGCAACCCTAAATGGGCATGTTTATTGAGGATAGGGCTGTCCATGGCTACTAGTCAAAATGAATGCTAGTCATGGCTACTAGTCAAAATCCATGGCTACTAGTCAAAATGAATACTCTTCATCTAATGGAGAGGGGCCGTGGCTCAGGGGTAGAGCCTCTGATCGGCATGCAGAAGGTCCCAGGTTCAATCACCGGCATCTCCAGTTAAAGGGACTAGGCAAGTAGGTGATGGGAAAGACCTCTGCCTGAGACCCTGGAGAGCCGCTGCCAGTCTGAGTAGACAATTCTGACTTTGATGGATCAAGGATCTGATTCAGTACAAGGCAGCTTCATGTGTTCATGATGCCTACCTATTGTCTCCAGGATCAGAGGAGAATGCCTATTATATTAGGTGCTGTGGAACACAGGATAATGCTGCTGCAGTCGTCTTGTTTGTGGGCTTCCTGGTGGCACCTGGTTGGCCACTGTGTGGACAGACTGCTGGACTTGATGGGCCTTGGTCTGATCCAGCATGGCTTTATTTATGTTCATATGGAATATCAACAGTTAGGGAGAAATAACAGGGTAGGTCACAGTAGGGTTGCCAGCTCTGGGTTCGGAAATACCTGGAGATTTTAGGGGTTGAGCCTGAGGAGGGCGGGGTTTAGGGAGGGGAGGTGTCTCAATAGGGTATAATGCCATAGAGTCCACCTTCCACCAGCGAGGTGTAATAGTTAAGAGCGGTGGTTTGGAGCATTGGACCCTGATCTGGAGAACTGGGTTTGGTTCCCCACTCCTCCACATGAAGCCAGCTGGGTGATCTTGAGCAAGTTATAGCTCTGTTAGAGCTCTCTCAGCCCCACCTACCTCACAGGGTGTCTGTTGTGAGGAGAGGAAGGGAAGGTGATTGTAAGCCGGTTTGTGTCTCCCTTAAGTGGTAGAGAAAGTCAGCATATAAAAACCAACTCTTCTTCTTCTTCTTCTTCTTCTTCTTCTTCTTCTTCTTCTTCTTCTTCTTCTTCTTCTTCTTCTTCTTCTTCCAAAGCAGTCATTTTCTCCAGGTGAACCGCTCTCTTTCACCTGGAGATCAGTTTTAATCCCAGGAGATTTCCAGCCACCACCTGGAGGTTACAACCAGAAAGCAAAAAGGCTCTGTGCTGTGGGGTATTGTTGTGCTGGTTTTGTTTTCTCAACAATACCACCTGGAGGTTGGCAACCCTAGTCTTTTGCCTTCTATCTTTTTGTTTGAATTCCCTTCTGGATGGTCAGCATTGGTTACACTATTCAATACCACGCAGACTTTTGTTCTGGTCCAGCATGCTGCTTCTTATGTTGTTAAACTGCAAATATTCCAATTTTGGTTCTCATAATAGGAGCAAAGTCTAGGGATGTCACCAGAGTTTTTGCTTGCTTTAATACTTCACTAGGAGCCCCGTGGCGCAGAGTGGTAAGCTGCAGTACTGCAGTCCAAACTCTGCTCATGACCTGAGTTCGATCCCAACGGGAGTCAGTTTCAGGTAGCCGGCTCAAGGTCGACTCAGCCTTCCATCCTTCCGAGATCAGTCAAATGAGTACCCAGCTTGCTGGGGGTAAAGGGAAGACGACTGGGGAAGACACTGGCAAACCACCCCGTAAACAAAGTCTGCCTAGTAAATGTTGGGATGTGACGTCACCCCATGGGTCAGGAATGACCCGGTTCTTGCACAGGGGACCTTTACCTTTTTAATACTTTTCTGCTCTTTTTTCTCATTCGTCTTCCTCTCCTTTTACTTCTCCCAAGAGTTACCAACTTCCAGGTGGGGGCTGAATTCATTTGAAGCATTCCTGTTCGCAGGCCCACTTGAATTCTAATGTTTGACTTAAGACACACACGTGCTTCTTTCATGTCATCTTGTGTTTTATGTCCTCTTCATAAAGACTGATCTGGCGGTACTAGGGTTTCCAGCTTTGGGTTGGGAAATACCTGGAGATTTTGAGGGTGGAGCCTGAGGAGGGCAGGGTTTGGGGAGGGGAGGTACTTCAATGCCATAGAGTCCAGTTGCCAAAGCAGCCATTTTCTCCAGGGGAACTGATCTCTATCGGCTGGAGATCAGTTGCAGTAGCAGGAGATCTCCGGCTACTCCCTGGAGTTTGGCAACCCTAGACAGTACCATTATTGCTTTAAATTCTTGCTTTAGCACAGCGAAGCAAAAAAATAAAAACCACTGCGAAATGAGGCCCTTTTTGAAACCAAAAGGTTACTCTACTGTCAAAGGCGTAGATCTCTGGCATTTCTGAGACACCTCTGCATTACCTGTTAATCCATCGCTGAAACGGAGGGCACTTTTGCTCTCTTAATTTCTCAGGAGGGAGGACCTCCGCTTACAACAGGAAGGAGGAGGGAAAATCACATTCAGTGCCTCTCCGGCATAAATCTCAGAAATCTTATTTGGACCTGTCTTGAGGTCATTTTAATAGTGGGTGCTTATTCCACAGCAAGACAGTCCCGCAGAGCGAGTCCATTTTATTAGATTGTAGGCTGCTATTCTCCAAGAGCAGGCACGGCTGGGAAGATGCTTGAAGACACAGACGTTCTATGATCCAACTTTTGTGTGTGCCCAAGCTAGAGAGCCAGTGTGGTGTAGTGGTTTGGAGTGGTGGAGTTTGATCTGGAGAACCGGGTTTGATTCCCCACTCCTCCACATGAGCAATGGACTCTAATCTGGAGAACTGGCTTTGTTTCCCCACTCCTCCACACGAAGCCAGCTGGGTGACCTTGGGCAAGTCACACTCTCCCAGCCTCACCTACCTTACAGGGTGTCTGTTGTGGGGGAGGGGAAGGGAAGGTGATCGTAAGCCGGTTTGAGTCTCCCTTAAGTGGTAGAGAAAGTCCCGCTTCTTCTTCTTCTTCTTCTGCTTCTTTTTCTTCTTCTTCTGCTTCTGCTTCTGCTTCTGCTGCTTCTGCTTCTTCTTCCTCCTGTCCAGTCGATAAACAGTACCAGGTCTGCCCTGGGAAATATAGTTTCCAATCAGGGATACTCCTCAAGTTCTCCTTATCTGAATTTCTTACTTGTTTTGGGCTCACAAATGACTGGGGTTGCCAAGCTCCATGCGGTAGCTGGAGATCTCCCGCTATTACACCTGATCTCCAGGCGAAAGAAATCAGTTCCCCTGGAGAAAATGGTTCCTTTGGCAATTGGTCTCTATGGCATTGAAGTCCCTCCCCTCTCCAAACCCAGCCCTCCTCAGGCTCCATCCCAAAAATCTCCAGGTATTTCCCAATCTGGAGCCAGCAACCTTACAAATGATCTTGTTACCAAAGTAGAAACAACTTAATGGAATATTTGTACTTAGGGTTGTCAGATACCAGGCAATGGCAGGCGATGGCCCTCCAGTTAAGGGGGCTGCCCGCCCTAGCTGGCTGGTGAGCGGAAGCAGGCCAGCTGAAGGAGGGAGCAATTAGTATCACTTCTGAGTTTACTGTAGAAGTGATGGGTAGCCAACCTCCAAGTGTTAACTGGAGATCTCCTGCTATTATATCTGACCTCCAGCTGATAGAGACCAGTTCATCTGGAGAAAATGGAAGCTCTCTGATTTACAATCAAGTCCACGGCCTGTTTGGTTTGGTTTTCCCCCCACCTCTTCTCTGATAAAATTAACACGGAGTAGCTTTCCAGGAGCTAGGCTACAACTGTAATGACAAAATTGACTTGTTGTGACTCTGAGCCATTCGAGAGGGTAAACAATTTGACAATCATTCCACAGAGACCAATTGCCAAAGGAACCATTTTCTCCAGGGGAACTGATTTCTTTCGCCTGGAGATCAGTTGTAATAGCGGGAGGAAGAAGAAGAAGAAGAAGAAGAAGAAGAAGAAGAAGAAGAAGAAGAAGGACTTTCTGTACCACTTAAGGGAGACTCAAACCGGCTTACAATCACCTTCCCTTCCCCTCCCCTACAACAGACACCCTGTAAGGTAGGTGAGGCTGGGAGAGTGTGACATGCCCAAGGTCACCCAGCTGGCTTTGTGTGGAGGAGTGGGGAAACAAATCCAGTTCACCAGATTAGCCTCCGCCGCTGGTTATTACTTCTCATGCATTGGAAGGACATATTTCAAGGTGAAATCCTTCTGCACTGTTCTCTCTGACAGGGGATGTCAGACAGAGTTCTGTCAGTTCCGCAACCCCAAAAGGAGGGTGGCTACTTTTCCACACTTTAATTGATAGGACGATCCATGAAACAATTAGTTGATGGATCAGTGGGGGTCCATTATTATGGGTGCTCCGTTGGTTTAAGGGCTAATCTGGTCCTCACATACAATCATAGTAAAAGGTTGCCAACCTCCAGGTACTAGCTGGGGATCTCCCGCTATTACACTTGATCTCCAGCCATAGAGATCAGTTCACCTGGAGAAAATGGCCACTTTGGCAATTGGACTCTACAGGCCATCTAGTCCAACCCCCTGCTTAATGCAGGATCAGCCTAGAGCATCCAGAGGAAGGCAACAAAGATGGTGAGGGGTCTGGAGATCAAGTCCTATGAGGAAAGGTTGAAGGAGCTGGGTACGTTTAGCCTGAAGAGGAGAAGACTTAGAGGGATATGATAACCATCTTCAAGTACTTGAAGGGCTGTCGTATAGAGGATGGTACCGAGTTGTTTTCTGTTGCCCCAGAAGGTCAGACCAGAACCAACTGGTTGAAATTAAATCAAAAAGTTTCCGTCTAGACATTAGGAAGAATTTTCTAACAGAGCGGTTCCTCAGTGGAACAGGATTCCTCGGGAGGTGGTGAGCTCTCCTTCCCCAGATTCAGTTCATCCCAAACCGAAAAACCGCTGAATGTCCCCCGATTCGGCGGTTTCCGGTTCGGATGGAACCGAACTAAAAAAAAGGCGATCCCCGAACCTGCCTTTTCCCGCCTTTAAAGACCCCTCTGCCCGGTTTCCTGGGAGGTGCAGATCTGTTTAAAGAGCCCCCTGCGTGCCTTCATGGGGCTTCCATGAAGGCACGCGGGGGGCTCTTTAAACAGATCTGCACCTCCCAGCTGGAAGGCACAGATCTGTTTAAAGAGCCTCCCGCGCACCTTCATGGAAGCCCCATGAAGGTCCGCAGGGGGGCGAATTTTCCCCTGAACTCCGGATCTCGCGCCGAATTTCGCGGATCCGAAGCAGGGGAGTTCAGACTTTGGCACGTCCCAAATTTAAAAGGGCCGAATTTTGCCGAAGCCGAACTTTACCAAAAAAAAATTTCAACAGTCCTAGAGCTCTTCTTCCCTGGAGGTTTTCAAGCAGAGGCTAGATGGCCATCTGTCAACAATGCTGATTCTGTGACCTTGGGCAGTTCATGAGAGGGAGGGCACCTTGGCCATCATCTGGGCATGGAGTAGGGGTCGCTGGGGGTGTGTGGGGGAGGTAGATGTGAAATTCCTGCATTATGCAGGGGGTTGGACTAGATGACCCTGGTGGTCCCTTCCAACTCTATGGTTCTATGATTCAATTATTCTTCTGTCCCTAAGTGCATGAAGATAACTCAAGACTGGGGGGGGGGGGATTTAACTGCTTGACATTTCATAATCCAGGAAACTTTACGTGAAACAGAGAGGCTGACAGACTGCAGTGGACGTCTCGTGACGGAATGGACTCATAGAGAGCCGAGCCTCTGTTTCTTTAAGCGCTAAATAGTCTCCGGAGGCAGAAAAAGCAGGTTTATCAAAATAGCACAAGCAGGTGTAAGTACAGACCTTTTCTATAAAGGAAAATTAGGTAGAACTAGTAATTATAAGCGGTGAACAACCTTTCAGGGTAGTCAATAAGAAAGTCAATTTGCTTATAATAATGAGGTACTCTGTCATGAACAATCTGTTCATACTCTGTTCCCAAGAGCTTCCAGCGAGGAAATGGGGTGGAGGGAATCACAGCTCCCAGTGACATTTGATGCTTTCTGTCACGTTCTCAACTCCACATCAGTCAGAGGGTTAGAAAATAGTGCTGAAAGGGGATTTGGGGAGAGATTATACCAGGGAGGGAAAAAAGCAGGATCCCATGACCAAGCGCAGAGGAAAGTACAGCAGAAGAAGGGGGTGTGTATTTAAAAAACCTAGGTTGTTTATACATGGCAGTTTTACCTGAGGTTCGTTGTTCACTGGGCCCACACTTCCCTGTTGGGAGTCTATGCACCAGCAGTCTCCAAGCTCAAATCAGGAAGCATTTGACCCCCTCCTCCATAGAAAAACATTGTAGAGTTTACCATGCATTTCTATGGAGGAGGAGGGGTGACCCCTTGGGGACCCCATGAAATTGAACCCCCTGACCCAATCTTCACCAAACTTCGGAGTTCATGCAAGGAAAGTGCCTTGAAGCTACCCTGAAAATATGGGAACTCTACCTCCAAAAATGTTCCCACAGGAGCTTCAAAAATGTTTTCATAGACTATAATGGACCTGAATTTTTTCTGGAACCCCAGGAATAAGCTGAATACCCATATTTATTGGTATGGTTATTTGACTTATTTTGGGTTTACTGGGGGGGGAATCAGGCCCAATAAATCCAAACCCGAAATTTAATGTTTGTTTTTTTATTTGTTTTTTTGCACAAACCCTCCCCTCCCAAGCTCTGCCCTATGGTTGTCTTTATGATCTTGCATATTCCCAACATTACATTTAAACGTTATTATGCGTGTTGGGCTTATGTATATGCAACGTTAGTATGCCAGCACTACACCCCTTTGGGCTGTGGATTGATGATGTGCTAAAGTTGTGTTTTCTATGGTGGGCTCAGGCCTTATCCCATGATCTGTACCGGCCTATTGATGTTCAGGAAACTCTTGAGGACTCTTGCATTCTGGGGCAAAAAATCCCAACTTCACATATACGCTGATGGGATCTGTGCTGGCAGCGACAGACCAAGAAAGGGATCTTGGGGTGGTCGTGGGTTGCTCAATGAAGATGTCGACCCAGTGTATGGTTGTTGTGAAAAAGGCAAATTCCCTGCTGGCCATAATTAGGAATAGAGAATAAAACTGCTGCTATCATACTGCCCTTGTACAAATCTAGGGTGAGACCACACTTGGAATACTGTGTACAGTTCTGGTCACCACACCTAAAAAAGGATATTACAGAGCTTGAGAAGGTGCAGAAAAGAGCAACCAAAATGATCAGGGGACTAGCACAATGGCCCTATGAGGAGCAGTTAAAACACTTAGGGCTGTTTAGTTTAGCGCTTTCTGACAAAATTTGACCCATCAATAGCTTCTCTTGTCCATGCATGATTTGTTGGGACCGATTATGGATTGGATTTGCATTTAACATGAACACTTGAAGCTGCCTTATACTGAATTAGACCCTCGGTCCATTAAAGTCAGTATTGTCTACTCAGACCGGCAGCAGCTTGCCTGGGTCTCAGGCAGGGGTCTTTCACATCACCTGCCTGCCTAGTCCCTTTAACTGCAGATGCCAGGGATTGAACCTGGGGTCTTCTGCATGCCAAGCAGAAGCTAAACCACTGAGCCACAATCCCTCCAATGTCCTTCTTAACACCCATTGCTAATCACATTCTGCCCTAATGTCCCTATGTTTCCATGGTCAGGTGGAGTACACATGAAGCTCTCTTCTACTGAATCAGACCTTTCAGCCGTCAAAATCAGTATTGTCTACTCATATTGGCAGTGGCTCTCCAGGGTCTCAGGCAGAGGTCTTTCACATCACCTACACTCTGGTCCTTTAACTGGAGATGCCGTGGATTGATCCTGGGGCCTTCTGCATGCCAAGCAGGTGCTCTACCACTGAGCCACAGCCCCTTCCCTGAATAGCACAAGAACCTGCCTTATACTGAAACAGAACCTTTTGTCCATCAAGGTCAGCATTGTCTAGTCAGAGTGGCAACAGCTCCCTAGAGTCTCAGGGAGAGGTGTTTCCCATCACCTACACTGTGGTCCTTTTTAACTGGATATGCTGGGGATTGAACCTGGGAACCTACTGTGCCCCTCCAAAAATTGTCCCTGGAGTTCAAGGAACATGAGGGGCAATGTGGGGGTGTGTGTCTAGAATTGGTGAGCAGGATCAGTCAAAATCTCTCCCACTCACATGAACACATGAAGCTGCCTTATACTGAATCAAACCCTTGGTCCACCAAAGTCCGTATTGTCTACTCAGACCAGCAGCGGCTCTCCAGGGTCTCAGGCAGAGGTCTTTCACATCATCTACTTGCCTAGTCCCTTTAACTGGAGATGCTGGGGATTGAACCTGGGACCTTCTGCATGCCAAGCAGATGCTCTGCCACTGAGCCACAGCCCCTCTCCATGGCTCTCCAGGGTCTCAGGCAGGGGTCTTTCACATCACCTACTTGCCTAGTCCCTTTAACTGGAGATGCCAGGGATTGAACCTGGGGCCTTCTGCATGCCAAGCAGAGGCTCTACCACTGAGCCACGGCTCCTTCCACTGCTGGAAGCCCCTGTAGGATCCACCCCAGTCTCTTCCTGTGTGGGTGCCCCCAGGTAGATGTTTCTCTGAGCGTCTGTTTCCAAATAAATTGCCATGTATAATGCAAGAGCCCTTAGGAAATCTGCCTCCCTCCTCGAGAACTGCTCGCTTGACTATCTCTGCGGCAGCTTTTTTTTCTGACTGAGGGTGCATCCCTTTTTCCCGAAATGACTGGCGTTTCAAACGGCTCCACGTCACCCAAGTCCTGGTTCCAAACTGGCTCAGCAGGCCAGCCTCGGCTCTTAATGAAATGCAGCAGATTTAAAACATTTGCGAGGATCTGTGTGTGTGCGCGTCGGTGCATCCCTTTCAGCTCGACGTGAGACCTGAATATTTAGCAGGTTTGAAAATGCTAAAAGTAGCTGTGATTGACTTTCTGACAACTCTAGGCAACATCCATAAAACATGAACATGTTTATTGCATGCCATCTTGATACCTGCTCCCAACGTTGGGCTTTTATAGATGCATGCCGGTGTGATCAGGGAAATGCTCTCCACATTAGTGGCGTTTCTTTGAGACTGGAGCTGTGGAAGGGCAGTGGCTTTTTATTTATTTTTTATTGACTTCATTTCTACCCCACCTTTCTCCCCAGTTGGGACCCAAGGTGGCTAACATAATTAGAGTTGCTAACCTCCAGGTACTAGCTGGAGATCTCCTGCTATTACAACTGATCTCCAGGCGACAGAGAAAATGGCTGCTTTGGCAATTGGACTCTATGGCATTGAAGTCCCTCCCCTCCCCAGATTTTCCCCTCCCCAGGCTCTACCCCCCAGGTATTCTCCAGGTATTTCCCAATCCAAAGCTGGCAACCCTATTTGTGGGCGATTGTAGATGCTTGCAGGTGAGGTCATATCTGAATTGCCCGTAGGAAAAAAAATGGGCAATAAAGGCATTGGCGTATTTTAATTATATTTTCCATCAATGCCTTGAAAGCAGAATCGGCGTAATTAGGGAGAACGAACCCCATCAGGAATACGATACAAACTGTAATCTTCTGAATTAAACAATAAGATTGCTGTGTATCGTTTCTCACATGCAGGCTTCTAATCCTAAATTAAGGCTCCTCGCTGGAATGTCATAAGCCTTTTTTCTTTATGAGTTTATATCAGCAATGTGATTATCATATTGATTCCGCATATCAATGAACCGGCATTCCGCGGTGTTTATTCTTCACCCAATTGCCTTCTTGAAAGTAATAAAATTAAATCCGATATGATATGAAATGTAAACACACACTGGTATTATATGTAAATATCCATTTGTTTGAGAAAAAAAATCTCTTTGCTGTATTGATATGCAGATTTTCCCCAAGTTTAACAGTGCAAACTACAAAAGCATATTTTTAACCTTCAATTCTGCTACTGTAGTTTAAAGGAGGAGGATTCCCCCCCTCTTTCTTTCTGTAATAACTTTGTATTATTTCCGCAGAAGAAATGCAAATAGCAAGTGTATTTTGCATATACTATCATGCCTAGAAGATTCCTTTTGATTGCTTTCTGGACAGAAAATCGGATGGGACGAATGTCGAAAAATTTCTCTTTCAATAAAATAAGTATCTGTTATTGGAAGTTCGGTTCTGGACGACCAGTAAAGATGAGGGTCCCTTCTGATTGCACTGACTTCCCTCTATCATAGAATAGAATCATAGAATCATAGAGTTGGAAGGGACCACCAGAGTCATCTAGTCCAACCCCCTGCACAGTGCAGGAAATTCACAATGACCTCCCCCCACACCCCCAGTGACCCCTACTCCACTCCCAGAAGATGGCCAAGATGCCCTCCCTCTCATGATCTGCCCAAGGTCATAGAATCAGCCTTGCTGACAGATGGCCGACTAGCCTCTGCTTAAAAACCTCCAGGGAAGGAGAGCTTACCACCTCCAGAAGAAGCCTGTTCCACCGAGGAACCGCTCTGACTGTTAGAAAATTCTTCCTAATGTCTGGACGGAAACTCTTTTGATATAATTTCTGTACAATATAGGGATGCCAGCCACCAGGTGGGATCTGGGGATCTCAGGGAATTACAGCTCATCTGCAAAATACAGAGATCAGTTCCCCAGAGAAAAGGGAAGATTTGGAGTGTGGACTCTATGGCACTGTACCCCGCTGAGGTCCCTGTCCTCCCCAGGCTTCATCCCCAAATCTCCAGGAGTTTCCCAACCTGCATCTGGCAACCATCCCCCCAATCCCTCGCTGATGGCCAGGGGGGACCTGGTAACCATAGAACAATAGGAACCATCAGAGGTCAGTAAACTCACCACTAGGCATGATTTCAAACCTCTCGTTATTTTTTTATTATTAAAGAACAATAATGCAAAGAAACAGATATTTACATATCAAAAATATGTGTACACATGACATTTATGTATTTATTTGCACCCTACCTTTCTCCCTCAGTAGAGGCCCAAAGCATCTTATAGTGTTCTCTTCTCTCCTCCATTTTGTCCTCACCACAATCCTTCGAGGTAGGCTAGGCTGAGAGTGTGTGACTAGCCCAAGGTCTCTATGGCCCCAACCTAGATGGTAGAGATCAAATCTGGGATATTCTGCATCCAAAGAAGGCATTCTACTGCTTAGCCATGGATAGAGTTGCCAACCTCCAGGAGGTGGCTGGAGATCTCCCGCTAAGACAACAGGCATTAGAAATCAGTTCCCCTGGAGAAAAGAGCTGCTTTGGCAATTGGACGTTATGGCATTGAAGTCCCTCCCCTCTACAAACCCCTCCCTCCACAGACTCCACTCCCCAAGTCTCCAGGTATTTCCCAACCCGGAGCTGGCAACCCTAGCCCTAGTCCATCCTAGGCTTGCCAACCTCCAGGTGGTGGCTGGAGATCTCCTGCTATTACAACTGATCTCCAGCCGATAGAGATCAGTTCACCTGGAGAAAATGGCCGCTTTGGCAATTGGACTCTATGGCATTGAAGTCCCTCCCTTCTCCAAACCCCGCCCTTTGGTGCCACCCCCAAAATCTCCAGGTATTTCCCAACCCAGAGCTGGCAATCCTAGTCCATCCCTAAATAGAGTGAAATCTCAGTACAATGAATGAATGGAATGGGGAACATGCACTAGTTCCCAATTATTAGACTCTATGTAGGGTTGCCAGGTCCCTCTTCACCACCAGCAGGAGGTTTTTGGGGCTCAGCCTGAGAAGGGCAGGGTTTGGGGAGGGGAGGGACTTCAATGCCATAGAGTCCAATTGCCAAAGCAGCCATTTTCTCCAGGGGAACTGATCTCTATCGGCTGGAGCTCAGTCGTAACAGCAGGAGATTTACAGCTAGTACCTGGAGGTTGGCAATCCTAGACTAGATTCTAGGAAACCCAGGTTCAAATCAAATCTGGCCATGGTATTGGAAAAAATGGGAAGGGGAAAGCGTGTATGCACAGGTATTGAGATGTATTCGATTGCTCGTATCTTTTTTTCTCATTTGAGAAAACAAAGGTACCTCCGAGTTATCCAATTTACCAATCCATCTTTTTTCCCCCGCTCTGCCTGCCCGATGTCGCCTCTTGCCCGGCTAAATAAATAAATAAGTCCAGAAATCATTATCCGGCTTTCAATCAGAGGTGCATGCCACCGGGCTAACTTGCTTTATCTTAATAGCAAGACCCGGAGTGGCAAGAGAAATAACACGGAGAGATAAGGCCGGATTCATATCGCTCCTTGTCAGCATTCTAGGCACACGGCTCGTTTTCCCCCCCAACTTCTTCTTTCTTTCTTTTTTTCATTCTTGAATAGCGACCCAATCAATCCTGCCTCACAAAATTACTTGTGGCAGGGCCTGGAATGTTGTGGGCACTTTAATGATGTATCAGTTTTAGACGCATTGGACTTTTATAACTTTTTATAGAGCACTTTAGGAACGAGAAAAGACAGATGGGTGGAAGGGAGACGGAGAGACATCTATCACGGGGTGTCCTCGTGCCATTAAAAGGCATTTGCCAAAGACGCTTTGTCACTGTCATGGATGTTTATCAGAAAGCAAGTTGGAAGGCTCGCGAGAGACGCGCCCGTTTTGGCTCGTTTCTGGGGTCAGATGAGAACGTCACCCTGACCAGCAAGCTGCATCAAGTCATAGCCGACTTACGGACTTCCGGTGCTGCTGCTGGGGAGAGCACTCCATTTCCCCAGGCTGTCCTGGGAGAAATCCAAGTTTGCGTTATTTCTGGGGTACATAGATACCCCAATCCGACCCTTGCAAGTGGGTTGGAAAGCAGGAACTCCCTGCAGCCCGCAAACGCGGTTTGACCTCCTAGGTACTCTGAGGGGGCTTTTTAAGCCCCTCGGAGTCCTGGACGCCGGTCCTGCGAGGGCACTAGGGAAGGACATCGCCAAAACGCAACTTAGGCATCAAGCTCCACCCTCCACCACCTTAATACCAACATAAGGACTACATAAAGAAAAGAACCTCACCTCTTGACACCCAAGTGAGTACAAAAGAACTCTTCGTCTACTTACTGGAAACTTGAACAGACGGGGGGCTGATAAGAATATTTCTGGGACCCCCATTCCTCCTTAATCCGAACTGAAAAAGTTTGATCTGAGTTAGCCATCGGGATTAGCGACAGGAGCCTTATCAATCCGATCAGCCTAAACCATAATAAAGAGTCGGAAGGATACCTTTTGATTGACAAGAACTATCACCAATGGGTCCAAGGGAAGGGGAGGGTGATTTTTCTTCCTGATTTTCCGGCGAAGAATATCCTGCCACGTTTGCAGTAAGGGAGCGCCTGGAACGGAAGACCCTCTATAACAACCTATCTATCATCGGAACTAAAATAACAGGAAGTAGTTGTAGGACCGATTACGCGTCGCACTCGAGTTACTTGGAAATCATTCCTGAAGGAACAACCATCGAGAAGAGGCGGTAGAAGGTCCACGGCACTAGCAACTTCCTGTATACTTCCTGATCAGCCCGACCTAGAGCGACCGAAAAAAACTCACTGGTATTTCAAAACTTTAAAACGCAATTCTAGAGCCAATTTCGACTCTTTTCAACCCGAAAAAATTATAAGGCTGATGTTTGAATTATTATCTTTTAATTAGAACTTTAAAGGCCCTGTCTGTGGACATGTATTTTACCAGCTTCTTTTGGCTTAATACATAGCCCTGCTCCTATGAAATCAAAGGGAATTTTACAGAATTCAAACATGGAAAAAAAAATACAGGACATGCTTGCTAAACATTCTGAGGCGACAATTAAACAATTAAAACAGATTTCAACACAGATGGCTCAACTGATTTCAATGATGACGACTCTTGACCAATCATCACAGGTAGGCAATCAGAAGTTGGATCTGGTTATAGAAGACATAAAAGTCTTGAAAATTCAAACGATGACCACAAATACAGACATACAAGCAATGGACTCTTCTGCCCAAAAAGTCATGGAAGAATACAAGGATACAAAGAAGAAGACAGAAGTTCAAGAAAGCAACCAGCCGGCGATAAAGAGATCAGACATACAAGAAATAGACTTTTCATTTTAAAAAGTCATGGAACGACGTGTGGATATAAGGAAGAAGAGAGCAGGTCAAGGAATACAGATTGAAGCCACGATGGAGATGAAGCCCAGAAAGAGTTATTTTTGGATACGTATCCTGTCTGAGGAAATGAGAGAGAACAAAGAAATCCTGTTCCCATACCTGACTGGCCTATTTCAGTTACAGAAGGAACTATTAGACCATGGTTAAAGGATTGATTTAAATATGATTGCTGGATCCAAAGGCTTTGATAGTGTGGACGGGTGGCATGGCTATTAATGATGTAGTGGAATTAAGATTAAGACATCATTTTGGGAATAAAGGGTTAGAAATTCTTGAGAAAAAAGACTGGATTGTTAAAATGTTTGAAGTGGCAGAAATGGCAAAACTCACAGCTATTCTAAATGAAGAAAATGACGTTCGGTTTCTGGGGGAATGGGGGGCGTGGATGCATTATTGTGAATATGAGTTAAAATTGGGAAGAATGGAAGAATATTTTCTAATCTGATCCAGAGGATTATTTTTGGTTTTTTTTTATAATGAATAAGCATAATTATATTTACTAACAGATTATGGGTTTTTTTATACAGGATATTGATAGTTTATTAAGATTAGATTAACTACGACGAGATGAACTTTTTATTAAGAGGAAGATAGAGGTGAAGGGGAAGTCAAAATTTTCCATTTCTTTTTTTTCTTTTTTTTCTTTATTATATGTTATGGAACTATAACAACTTTAGGTTAGAATTGAAATTTTATATTGTCATAGATGTTGTTTAATGCAATGGAAAATTTTTAGTATAAAATCCAATAAAATCTATATATAAAAAAAAAGTCATAGCCGACTTACAGGCACAAAAGAAGAAGTCCTCTTCCTTTCCTGCTCCCTCTTTCTTCTCTCCTCCTGCTAGAGTTGCCAACCTCCTGCTAGAGTTGCCAACTGATCTCCAGGCGACAGAGATCAGTTCACCTGGAGAAAATGGCCGCTTTGGCACTTGGACTCTATGGCTTTGGAGTCCCTCCCCTCACCAAACCCCACCTCAGGCTCCAGCCCCCCAATCTCCAGGTATTTCCCAACCCAGAGTTGGCAACCCTACCTCCTGCCTCTCTCATCTATGTTAACCACAATGACCTTGCTCTGGTTGTCAATTCCGGGTTCCAGCATAGGGTTGCCAACCTCCAGGTAGAAGCAGAAGATCTCCTGCTATTACAACTGATCTCCAGCTGATAGATATGAGTTCCCCTGGAGAAAACGGCCACTTTGGCAATTAGACTCTATGTAGGGTTGCCAACCTCCAGGTACTAGCTGGAGATCTCCTGCTATTACAACTGATCTCCAGCCGATAGAGATCAGTTCACCTGGAGAAAACGGCTGCTTTGGCAAATTGGACTCTATGGCATTGAAGTCCCTCCCCTCCCCAAACCCCACCCTCCTCAGGCTCCGCCCCAAAAACCTCCCGCCGGTGGTGAAGAGGGACCTGGCAACCCTACAGGAAGGATTTAAATGTCATAGATAAATGGGCTTAAGGACCCCATACATTATGATCCTTCTGCGGAGTTAATCTGGGGCGTCTGATTCATTCACAGTTTTGGGGGTTTTTTAATTATAAGTGTATGTTCAATTTTGCTTCTTACCATATTCTCAAAATTCCATACCAGCTCAGATTCTCTTGAGATGACTGGCCCTTGAATTAGTGGAAGAATATGATGTTCCTTCGGCCTTTGTTCAAATTTCATTTTTTTCCCCCATCGCAAAATCTATCTATTATTTCTTGATGATATTCGTTCTCGGCTGATCAAAATTGCCAATTAAAATGTGTGCATGCACAGGAAGAAAGGAAGAGGAGGAGGAGAGAGAGACGATTATTCATAAATTCTTCAGTCCCTGGTCAAAGAAGACAAATTCCAAATGTAACTCCACGTGGTCTTCTGTGATACAGTCCAAATAATTGACTTTTCAACCTGCAATAAATATTCTCCTCCTTGTCGTCTTCTGATTGCTTCATAATTAACACGGCGGAGACACCGGCCTAACTCTGTATGACAGATATTTATTTAATACCCCTTCTGCTGTATACATTAACATTTCTCAGTCGCTGTTTCAAAAGTCGCTTGGAATTTGTGCCAGGAAAAAAAAAATCAGATGTGTGCTCCGCAGGCTTCTGTTGTTTATTTTATGGTATCTTAAAGTTTTGTGCCTTTCCTTTTCACACTATGTAGGCTTAGGGTTGCCAGCTCCAGGTCAGGAAATACCTGGAGATTTTTGGGGTGGAGCATGAGTGGGGTTGCCAACCACCAGGTACTAGCTGGAGATCTCCCGCTATTACAATTGATCTCCAGCCGACAGAGATCAGTTCACCTGCAGAAAATGGCTACTGGGCTCTATGGCATTGAAGTCCCTCCCCTCCTCAAACCCCGCCCTCCTCAGGCTCAGCCTCAAAAATCTCCAGGTATTTCCCAACCCGGAGCTGGCAACGCTACTGCCAAAGGAGGGGCAGCTAACCACAAAATGTAAGGACGTGAAGTTAAGCATAACTCTAATAGTAACTTTTCCCCATTTCAAGTGTAAGCACAGCTTAACAAGATGCCTTTTTAAAAAGAACATATTGTTTAACAGTATTGTGTTGTATACCAAGGGCCCCGTGGCGCAGAGTGGTGAAGCTGCAGTACTGCAGTCCAAGCTCTGCTCATGACCTGAGTTCAATCCCAGCGGAAGTCGGTTTTGGGTAGCCGGCTCAAGGTTGACTCAGCCTTCCATCCTTCCGAGGTTGGTAAAATGAGTACCCAGCTTGCTGGGGGTAAAGAGAGATGACTGGGGAAGGCACTGGCAAACCACCCCATAAACGAAGTCTGCCTAGAAAACGTCAGGATGTGAAGTGACCCCATGGGTCAGGAAGGACCTGGTGCTGGCACAGGGGACCCTTATCCTATCTTACCTTGTATACCCACAGCTTACCTTCAGTCACATGGTGAAAATCGTTGTGTTGTGGTGGCAGCTGCTGCCAAAGCAATTTTTTTTTAACCTGCACAGCCAATCAGATCTCCAATGGCCCCTGGGGGCAAAAGTCTCATCTAGCCCCACCCACTTTCTAACAACACTTGTTGGGTGGGGCTGTGGCTCAGTGGAAGGGTATCTGCTTGGCATGCAGAAGGTCCCAGGTTCAATCCCCGGCATCTCCAGTTAAAGGGACTGGGCAAGTAGGTGATGTGAAAGACCTCTGCCTGCGACCCTGGAGAGCCGCTGCCAGTCTGAGTAGACAAGACTGACTTTGATGGACCAAGGGTCTGGTTCAGTAGAAGGCATCTTCATATGTTCATATATGTTCATATGTTCATTGGGGAGGAGTTGAGACTCAGTGGAAGAACCTTTGGTTCAGTATAAGGCAGGAATCCCCAGGAGAGGTGTCAACAGGCTCCATGGTGCCCACAGGCAACCCAAATTCACCCTTCCTGGATTATTTTTAAAGCGTTTAGAACCCCATCGACTCTTTTATAGCTTTCCATGAGATTTTAAGGCTTTTTCATATCATTGAATGCCTTTTTACGGAAGCCATTTTTACTATAAAGTTCAGCATTTCATGCTTTGCCAATCAACTTGTCAGGTCTCCTTTGAGTAAGCTGCGTCCACTCTGATGAGGGGCGGGGAAAATGTATAAACCCATGACATTCCATGTGCCCAAAAGTTACAGGGAAAGGGGAGAGAACAGCTACCGTGTGGGGACGGCGAAACAGAATCAGTCCCCCACATCCTACTTCACTGTTTGTTTTATGCTAGGGGTCGTTCTCAATTTACAGACCCGTTGTTTGCGGACAGGGACTGGTTAACTGCCAAAATTAAGGTGTCTCTTCTTATGACTGCCCAGGACTCAATAAAAATTGAATTGGGGGCAAGGTTTTTACAGCTTGCAATCCAAGAACGTGAGCACTTGTGTATCAAATAAGGCTGGCTTAGGACTGTGTAATTGAGTAACCTACTTAATTTGTTTTTTTCTGTAAAACTGACGGACGTTTGATGTACCCAGCATATTATGTACCCTGTATATTATGGTTTTATTGTAATAGTTTTTCAGTTGCGAGCCAGTGTGGTGTAGTAGTTAAGAATGGTGGTTTGGAGCGGTGGAGTCTGATCTGGAGAATGGGTTTGATCCCCCCCTCCTCCACATGAGCGGAGGAGGCTAATCTGGTGAACTGGATTTGTTTCCCCACTCCTACACACGAAGCCAGCTGGGTAACCTTGGGCTAGTCACCGTTCTATTAAGAGCTCTCTTAGCCTCACCTATAGGGGTGCCAGGTCCCTCTTTGCCACCGGCAGGAGATTTTTGGGGCGGGGCCTGAGGAGGGCGGGGTTTGGGGAGGGGAGGGACTTCAATGCCATAGAGTTCAATTGCCAAAGTGGCCATTTTTCTCCAGGTGATCTGATCTCTATCGGCTGGAGATCAGTTGAATTAGCAGGAGATCTCCTGCTACTACCTGGTACTTGGCAACCCTACTCACCTACCTCACAGGGTGTCTGTTGTGGGGAGGGGAAGGGAAGGTGATTGTAAGCCGGTTTGATTCTCCCTTAAGTGGCAGAGAAAGTCAGCATATAAAAACCAACTCTTCTTCTTCTTCTTCTTCTTCTTCTTTTCTATCCCATGTTTTAATGCCAATAAAGTCTTCAACTTTGACTTCAAATAAAGAAAAAAAAATTAAATAAAGAGAGGCCAGCCCCATTTCAAGCCAGCCCTGTTCTTCACACACGTAGTTCCATCCTAAACCAGGTAGCTGACTAAAAGATATTGAAGTATCTGTCAGAAAAACTCTTCCAGCTATATCTGTAAATTTATGCTGGCTGGCACTGGTCTCACTCCCCGGCAATGTTATCGTAATTTATTGCCATTTAACTGCTGAATGGCTCCCGCTGTAATATATGCACAGGCATGGATATCTGGCTTTGCTTTGCTATCGAAAAGCTCTAAAGGAAGCATACCTCAAAGGACAGTTGACATATTGGTGGGACGAGTTATGGTTTGCCCAGTTATGAAGCAGAATACTGAATGTCGAGCAGGCTTGTCAGGCCTGGATCAGAGACATCCCGGCAAGATTTTCAAGCTCGCTGAAGGGGATGGAAGCAGGTGTTTGGAGTCAAATATTTAATGCCCTTCCCCTCGTCAAATGGAACGGCATGGGCTCCCTTCTCACATGGGTTGGACATAGGGTTTCCAACCACCAGGTACTAGCTGGAGATCTCCTGCTATTACAACTGATCTCCAGCCGATAGAGATCAGTTCGCCTGGAGAAAATGGACACTTTGGCAACTGGACTCTATGGCATTGAAGTCCCTCCCCTCCCCAAACTCTGCTCTCCTCAGGCTCCGCCCCCAAAACCTCCCGCCGATGGCAAAGAGGGACCCAGCAATTCTAGTTGGTCACTAGAGAGCCAGTGTGGTGTAGTGGTTAAGAGCGGCGGACTATAATCTGGAGGACCGGGTTTGATTCCCCACTCCTCTACATAAAGCCTGCTGGATGACTTTAGGCTAGTCACAGTTCTCTCCAAACTCTCTCAGCCCCACCTACCTCACAAGGTGTCTGTTGAGGAGAGGAGAAGGGAAGGTGATTGCAAGCTGCTTTGAGACTCCTTAAAGGTAGAGAAAAGCAGGGTATAAAAACCAGCGCTGCTTCTTTTCCTTCTCAAATGGGTTGGACACTAGAGAGCCAGCACGGTGTAGTGGTTAAGAGCTGCGGACTCTAATCTGGAGAATCGGGTTTGATTCCCCTCTTCTTCATATGAATCCTGCTGGGTGACCTTGGGCCAGTCATAGTTCTCTCCAAACTCTCTCAGCCCCACCTGAAGGGAAGATGATTGTAAGCCGCTTTGAGAGAAAAATGGGGTATAAAAAACCAATTCTTCTTCTTCAATTTATCCATCCAACTAAAAAGATCACTTTCCTCCATCAGAAAGAGGAATTCACAGCATTGCAGCTGGGAATCTGTCTGCCCCAGCGAAGACAGTATGAGGCAAATAAAAGGTCTTTTCCACCAGCGGAAGACCCTATGAATGACCTATTGCTAGGGTTGTTGTGGGAAGGGGAAGGGAAGGTGATTGTAAGCCAGTTTGATTCTTCCTTAAGTGGTAGAGAAAGTCAGCATATAAAAACCAAGTTTTCTTCTTCTTTTTCTCCTCCTCCTCTTCCTCCTCCTCCACAACTGGAGTGATGTGGGGAGCAGATGCTGTGTGGTCCCCGTGGCCTGTGTACTAGGACTTCCAACATGACCTTTGCATAGGAGATATGAAAGTAACATCAGACAGGGTCCAAAAGATGAAGAAACAGAACTGAAATGCTCCTCAGGGTTTTATTTTATCCTTTCATTTTGGGCAACGGAAAGTTCCAGAGGGCTTTTTAATAGGAAGAACATAGAAACTTCAGAGCAGATGCAGAAGAGAGTGACGAGGATGATTAGAGGTTTGGAGAGTAAGCCATACAAAGGAAGGCTGCAGGAATTGGGAATGTTCAGCTTGGAGGAGAAGAGGGTGATTATTTTAAAACAATTGTTTAAAAATACTTTTCAAGTATTTGAAGGGCTGTCATTTAGAGGAGGGTAGGGAGCTGTTTTGGTTGGTAGTGGAGGGTAGGACTTGTGATAATAGCTTTAAATTACGAGTGGGGAGATATCAGCTGGATATTAGGAAAAACTTTTTTTAACAATAAAGGCAGTGGTGCAATCGATTGTCTGGGGATGTTGTAGGTTCTCCCTCCTTGGAGGTGTTTAAGAAGAGGTTCGATGATTAAGGATTCCAACCTCCAGGTACTAACTGGCAATCTCCTGCTATTACAACTGATTTCCAATCGATAGAGATCCGTTCAGCTGGAGAAAATGGCCGCTTTGGCCATTGGACTCTATGGCATTGAAGTCCCTCCCCTCCCCAAACCCCTCCCTCCTCAGGCTCCACCCCAAAAATCCCCAGGTATTTCCCAACCCGGAGCTGGCACCCCTATTTGTCAGGGATGCTCTGGGTCATCCTGCATGTTGAGGGGGTCAGACTGGGTAGTCTTTGGGCTCAGCTGGGCCAAGCTGGGCTTGCAGCTCTGCACCCACCACGGCCTCCAAGTCCCACAGGGAACCCATAGGCCATGATGGAGGAGCTCTGCCCACTAGCTGGTAAGTGAGAGGGAGAGAATTATAGAATCATAGAATTGGAAGGGCCATACAGGCCATCTAGTCCAACCCCCTGCTCCATACAGGATCAGCCTAGAGCATCCCTGACAAGTGCTTGTCCTGCCTCTGCCTAAAGACTGCCAGTGAGGGGGAGCTCACCACCTCCCTAGGGAGCTGATTCCACTGTCTAACAATTCTTACTGTAAAAAAAAAATCCTAATATCCAGCTGATACCTTTCTGCTCTCAATTTAAACCCATTAATAGAATCATAGAATCATAGAGTTGGAAGGGACCACCAGGGCCATCAAGTCCAACCCCCTGCACAATGCAGGAAATCCACAACTACCTCCCCTCTCCACACCCCTAGTGACCAGAAGATGGCCAAGATGCCCTCCCTCTCATCATTTGACTAAGGTCACAGAATCAGCATTGCTGACAGATGGCCATCTGACCTCTTCTTAAAAACCTCCAGGGAAGGAGAGCTTACCACCTCCCGAGGAAGCCTGTTCCACTGAGGAACTGCTCTAACTGTTAGAAAATTCTTCCTAATGTCTAGACGGAAACTCTTTTGATTTAATTTCAACCCGTTGGTTCTGGTCCGACCTTCTTGAGCAACAGAAAACAACTCGGCACCCTCCTCTATATGACAGTCCTTCAAGTACTTTAACATGGTTATCATATTCCCTCTCACTCTTCTCTTCAGGCTAAACATACCCATCTCCTTCAACCTTTCCTCATAGGACTTGGTCTCCAGACCCCTCACCATCTTTGATGCCCTTCTCTGGACCCGTTCCATTCTTGCGAGTCCTATCTTCTACTGCCAACAGGAACAGCTCCCTGCCCTCCTCTAAGTGACAGCCCTTCAGATACGTCAAGAGAGCAATCAGGTCCCCCCTCAACCTCCTCTTCTCCAGACTGAACATTCCCAAGTCCCTCAGCCTTCACTCGTAGGGCTTGGTCTCCAGGCCCCTGGTCATCCTTGTTGCTCTCCTCTGCACCCGCTCCATTCTGTCCACATCCTATTTGAACTGGGGCCTCCAAAACTGCACACAGGACTCCAGGTGCAGCCCGACCAATGCAGTGTACAGAGGAACTATGACATCAGGAGAGGAGAAGGGAGAGGATATTCTTTTTTTTAAAAAATTGGCAGGGCCAAAGTAGCCCGAATCATGAGTCGTGATCCACTTTTCAACTCCCTTTAAATTGCAACAATTTTTCCCGGCTGGAAACCCACCCACCCAAAAATTACTGATAAATACTGGTATTTTTCAGGGGGGGGGGGTTTGGTTCGGCTTTGCTAAATGCATACCCACAATTCCAACTATTCATGGTGAGCTTTAAACTTACAAAGAAGGAATTGAGAAATGGTATGGGTATTGGGATGTTTGGTTAATATCTCTTTGGAGGGTGGACTCTATGGCACTATACCCCACTGGGATCCATTCCCTCCCCAGATTCCTCCCTTCACCACAGGCTCCATCCCCAAATCTCCAGGAATTCCCCTATCTGCAGCTGGCAACCCTACAAAGGACTCTTCTTTTAATTTTACTGCTCCAGACTCACTCCGCTAATCTCTCGGGAATGATCCACATGAAAAAGAACACCAACATTAGATTGGTAGTTTGGGCTCAGCTGCCTTAGACTGTATATTCAGTTAATAACACAATGTTGTGTTTCAGGCTTTAAACTCACACCTTTTTTCCCCTTGCTTTCTGATGATAAATAGAAGCTGTATCGCCTGACACTTGTGAACAATGGGTGAAATGGATATTAGAAAAATCTCATTTATCTTCTGCTTTATTTCTTGATAGAGGTCCTTGTCACCAGGGCTATTATGTGACCAGGCCTGGAAAGGCCATCTCATTAGTTTCCCTTATCAAGATAGCAAGGTCCCTTTTTCAAGCGATAGCACATTTTAGATTCAATTAATACAACAATATTTTTGGTGGGTGGTTATAGACTTCTTTTTCTGCTGGAACCTCTCTTTCTGGGCACAACTTTCTCTTTGAAACCAAGGGGGTTACCGCACTTGTATTCCCAGCGATGTATTAAGAGTTTGAAAATGTTATAAAAAATACTGTTCACACTTTCTATGTATTTCCAGCAATGTATTAATGGTTTGAAAACGTTATAAAAATGCTGTTCACACTTTGTTTGGCCCCTTTAGCTGTGAAGATGTCTTCCAACCATTTATAAGCCGTGGTATCCAAAAACCCTTTTAAAGCAATGTTTTTTATAACATTTTCAAACTCTTAATACATCGCTGGGAATACAAAGTGCGGTAACCCCCTAAGTCTTGTTCCTTCTGCGTTTTCTGCCTTGGTTGTTTCTCTGGGTGTTAAAATGAACCATTTTGGAGCTATAAATAGAACAGGTTATACTCATATGTCTTATGCTAAACTCTTCTGGGGTCTTTGCATAGAGAGACAGCATGTTGCAGGGGTTAGCAGGGCAGACAAGACTAGGGTTGCCAGGTCCCTCTTCACCACCGGTGGGAGGTTTTTAGGGCGGAGCCTGAGGAGCACAAGGTTTGGGGAGAGCTGGGACTTCAATGCCATAGAGTCCAATGGCCAAAGCAGCCATTTTCTCCTGGCGAACTGATCTCTATTGGCTGGAGAACAGTTGTAATAGCAGGAGACCTCCAGCTCTTACCTGAAGGTTGGCAATCCTAGACTAGATTCTAGGAAACCCAGGTTCAAATCCCCACTCTACCAAGGGAGCTAGGGTTGCCAGGTTCTTCCTGGCCACTGGCTAGGGTTGCCAACTTCCAGGTACTAGCTGGATATCTCCCCTTATTACAACTGATCTCCAGCCAATAGAGATCAGTTCCCCTAGAGAAAATGGCTGCCTTGGCATTTAGACTCTATGGCATTGAAGTCCCCTCCTCAAACCCCGCCCTCAGGCTCTGCCCCCAAAATCTCTAGGTATTTCCCAATCCAGAGCTGGCCACCCTACCACTAGCAGGTGATGGGGGGGATAGGGTTGCCAGGGTTGGGAAATGCCTAGAAATTTGGCAGTGGAGCCTGGGGAGGGCGGAGTTTGGAAAAGGGAGGGATTTCAATAGGGTATAATGCCACCCTCCAAGCAGCCATTTTCTCCAACAGAAGTGATCTTTGGCATCTGGAGATCAGTTGTAATTCCAAGAGATCTCCATGCCGCACCAAGAGGTTGTAAACCTTAGTTGTTTGGAGATGGGAGGGGGGAGGTAAATAGGGTTGCCAGGTCTCTCTTCGCCACTGGTGGGAGGTTTTCAGGGCAGAGCCTAAGGAGGGTGGGGCTTGGGGAGGGGAGGGACTTCAAGGCCATAGAATCCAATTGCCCAAGTGGCCATTTCCTCCAGGGGAACTGATCTCTTTCGGCTGGAGATCAGTTGTAATAGCAGGAGATCTACAGGTAGTACCTGGAGGATGGCAACCCCAGAGGTAAATCAGACCTGCTGCTGAATGGGTAATGAGAGTAACAATTCCTTCTCTTTGAAAAGGGCTTTGCAGGTGGATGGGGAACCATGAGCCGCGCATTCAATCGAGGCAAAGCTAGGGTTCAATGGCAGAATGTCAGCCTTGAGTGCAGTTCAACCCCTGGTGGCTTCAGTTCCAAGTAGCAAGTGATTCAAAAGACCTCTGAGACTCTGGAGAGCCCCTGGTCAGTCAGAGGAGACCTAGAAAAGCCAGTCTGATTCTGTATAAGTAGGGTTGCTAGCCACAGGGTGGGGCCTGGAGATCTCCCAAATTTGCAGGGGCTCTCCAAACAGCGGAGATTAGTTCCCCTGGAGAAAATGGCTGCTTCAAAGGGTAGACTCTATGTCTTTATACCCCCCCTGTAGCTTTATAACCCCCCTATGGCTTTATAGGAACCCCGTGGCGCAGTGTTAAGCTGCAGTACTGCAGTCAAAAGCTCTGCTCACGACCTGAGTTCGATCCCGACGGAAGTCAGGTTCAGGTAGCCAGCTCAAGGTTGACTCAGCCTTCCATCCTTCCGAGATCAGTGAAATGAGTACCCAGCTTGCTGGGGGTAAAGGGAGGTTGACTGGGGAAGGCACTGGCAAACCACTCCGTAAACAAAGTCTGCCTTGGAAACATCGGGATGTGACGTCACCCCATAGGTCAGGAATGATCCGGTGCTTGCACAGGGGACCTTTACCCTTTTTTAATGGCTTTATACCCTCTTTGCCACTGGCGGGAGGTTTTTGGGGTGGAGCCTAAAGAGGGTGAGGTTTGGGGAGGAGAGGGACTTCAATGCCATAGAGTCCAATGGACAAAGCAGCCGTTTTCTCCAGGTGATACGATCTCTATCGGCTGGAGAGCAGTTGTAATAGCAGGAGATCTCCAGCTAGTGCCTGGAGGTTATTATTCAAAGGCTGACACAGAAAAATTCAAATATCAAGGTTGCAAAAATAAACACACGCTGTATTACACACAAACCGCAACAACAACAACAATCACGGTACTTGGTGCTCACACACAATTAGTTAATCCTAATAATCAGTCCCATTGGTTAGTGAATATTTCATTTCCCAGCACAGGTGGGTAAGTGTTCTTCCCCAACTGCGGGAAGATCCGAGGATGAAGAGGAAGACGATTGTTTCACATGTTCTTCAGTTCCCCTTCGTGTCTTGTTGCTTATTGCATACAGAAAAGTCTTTCTTCTTCCTTTATCCCTTAGAAGCTCCTTGATCCATTGATCTTGAGCAGCATATATCTAATGTTTGAGGGATGTAAGGACTGAAACAAATCTTGCCACTGACAATGTAGCCTTGGGATCCCTGCCGCTTAATAAAAAAAGGCATTATGTCTGACACAGAGGCATTAGACTTATATGTCAAAAGGGGAGAGATATAAAGTGATCGAAGTTCCTCGTAAAAGCGGCATTCCAAGAGGGCATGAGCTAATGAATCGATAGAGCCAGAAGAGCAAGGGCAGGTCCTGCCTGGGTATGGTATATTCAAAATTCTGCCCTGCATAACCATAGAGAGGTAGAAAAGTCTTTCCACAACCGTCTTTCACAGGTTTCTCTCCAGGAGGTTGGCAACCCTATGTGCCATTTTGTGACTGCGCCCATCACACTGTATCGAAATTCCAAAGGTGCCCATAGGCTCAAAAAGGTCGGGAGACCCCTGCTCTGAATATTATTGAGCAAAAGAAGAGCTTCACGATGAACATTTAAATTACAACGGAGACATTTGTCCACGGCTATGATGGATGTACGGGCTGCGTATTTATCGGCTGCACCGCTTTAACGAAAACCAAAGCAACGCCGTGTCTTGGAATTCTGAATACATTTCTGTCTTTCTCTCCTCTCTCCTCAAGACGCTTCTCCACTTCTCTGACAACTGCTTTGAAACATGCTTTCTGTTGCCACCAAGGCAACAGCTGGAGTGTCAACAAATCGGTAATGATTTAGAACACGTCAAACAGAATTCGGCATCCTGGCCTCATTTCAAGAAATCGCAGCAGCAGCTCGATAAAGATGGACAATGCTCCTTTAGGGTCTTAAATTTCGGCAAGCTTTTTTTTTTGGTTTTTGCTTTCCTAAAAAGAGAACGAGAAGACTTTAGTGGCAGAACTCTATGGAAGAAACAATGAATCGCCGAGTCAATAGGGCTGAGTGATTAGAAAACCCCGCCACATTATACAAAATGTTTCCGAGAGTGTGAAACAGAAGATCAGTGATTACAAAAATCCTTTATTGTTAACTCCGGATGTGGATCAGAGTTATGGAGTTAGTAGCGATCGCTTTGATAAAATAACTGAAAGGTGTTGATGGAAATTGGAATGAATGAATACTCGGAGCAGACACAATGCCAGAGAAGATTCTCCAGGGGGGGGAACGTGGGAAAGTGTGTTCGCAAAGCGATTTATCTCATGTTGCGTATTGTTAAGGTCTAAATCATTACATTCCAGGGGTGGGGAAGAGGACAATCAAAGCCCTTTTTACTTGCAATGGGTGTCTGTACATAGATATGTACCATCCTCTCTTGGATCTAGTATCTCTATCTGTGAATGAGATCCTGGTTCTTCCTCCAAAGAGCAGGGTTGTTTGCATCAGTGGTCTTCAGCTCATGGATCCCAGCCCTAAGGTTGGTCACAGAGAGGATTGCCAGGTCCCTCTTTGCCACCAGCGGGAGGTGTTGGGGGCGGAGCCTGAGGAGGGCAGGGTTTGGGGAGGGAACTTCAAGGCCATAGAGTCCAATTTCCAAAGTGGCCATTTTCTCCACGGGAATTGATCTCTGTCAGCTGGATATTAGTTCTAATAGCAAGAGATCTTTTGTTACTACCTGGAGGTTGGTGACCCTAGCCATAAGTTCCTACAGAGCCTGAGGAATGGGCAAGCAGCCCCCCCATGGCCATTTTGCTAACAAAAATGGTGCAATGGGGAAGCTAAAAACCTTTCCACCTGCCTCACAGTCCAGAGCCCAACAGAGTGACGGAGCACTTTTTAACTGAGTAAACCCACTTTATACAAGTTGCTCACATGGAGGATGGGCCTATCAGTGGCCACTAGCCTTTGTGAATAATGGAACTTCCATATGTTCTTATGAATCAAGGTCTCTCCAGTCCTAGTCCAGCACTCTAGCCACTGTACTACACAACTCCCATTACGCATAGTTAAATTGTGGAACTTCCTGCCTTTAAGAAGGGAGTGGACATATTCATGGAGGAGAGGGGTATTCATGGCTATTAGTAAAAATGGATGCTAGTCATGATGCATGCCTATTCTTTCCAGTATCAGAGGACCATGTTTATTATATTAGGTGCTGTGGAACACAGGCAGGATAATGCTGCTGCAGATGCCTTGTTTGTGGGCTTCCTAGAAGCACCTGGTTGGCCGCTATGTGAACAGACTACTGGGCTTGATGGACCTTGGTCTGATCCAGCAAGGCCTTTCTTATGTTCTTATGACTGCATGGCATTACACCCTACTGAGGTCCTTCCTCTCTATAAACCCCACCCTACTCAATCTTCACCCTGAAATCTCCAGGTATTTCTGAACCCAGAGTTGGCAACCCTGTTCGTAAGCAGCATTGAGACTCCTTGCGGCAGAGAAAAGCGGGATATAAAAACTGACTGTTCCTCAATTCAGCATGTCAACAAATCTATTTTTTTTTAAAAAAAGCATCAAGCAGACAGGAAGCTCCTCTGAAGAACACTGCAATCCACAACCAATCTTTCTCTATTTAGAACATTTGATTGAGCCGATACGAACATTGGTCTTTTCACGATCATAACTATTATTGTTTCCCATTCATTGCAAGTGCAAAATAACAGGGGTTGTGGCTGACAGAAAGACCACGACTTTACTTATTACACCACCTGTGTCCTCTTGAGAGGCCTATAATTGAAACATTACGCGTTGACTCACCTTCTCTTATGATGTATTGTGTCGTCTCAAGGCTATGCTTTCTGTGGAAGGGCTTTTTTTTTTCTTGCACAGAGTCGAATTACCTGAACGGAGGTTCTCCAGCTGATGGAGCGCTCAACCTTTCCCAGACATTATTATTCCCTAGGAAGGGAGACACATGGAAACTCCGTCCTTTGAAATCCCATTAACTGATGGATAAATGACTCCTGTTAGGTTTTCAAATGAAATTGCTCTTGAGCCTTTCCAAACGATCCAGCCATACAGTACAATCCATGTGTAGATGTTGATCATTGATCGCACTGGTTCCAGATACCTTCCTTCTGCACTAAATAGGATGATTTCATTTATTTTTTCCTGTGTCACTTGCAACCAAGATTAGGTTAATTCATGCCATCGTATTCCCTATTACTATGTATAGGTGTGAAAGCTGGACAATGAAGAAAGCTGATAGGAAGAAAGTAGATTTCTTTGAAATGTGGTGTTGGAGGAGAGTGTTACGGATACCGTGGACTGCCAAAAAAAATCAGTAGGTTCTAGATCAAATCAAGCCTGAACTCACCCTCGAAGCTAAAATGACTTAACTGAGGCTGTCATACTTTGGTCACATTATGAGAAGACAAGAGGCACTGGAAAAGACAATCATGCTAAGAAAAGTTGAAGGCAGCAGGAAAAGCGGAAGACCCAACAAGGAATGGATTGACTCTATAAAGAAAGCCATGGCCCTCAGTTTGCAAGATCTGAGCAAGGCTGCTAAGGGCAGGATGTTTTGGAGGACAAGGATTCATAGGATCACCATGGGTCGGAAGTGACTTGACGGCACTTAACACACACATTGTTCCTTTTGCTGGAGAGATGTGACTCCTAGGGCTTTTCTGCACCAAAATTTTGCTTCAGGTCAGCTTCTTGACCATAATATGTTCCGCTCCCTTACACAGAGTATTGTTTGCTGGTCGTTGCTGTCCTGGTTTTTCTTCGAGCTTTTCCCATGCTGGAAAAAAACTAAAAGCAAACCAGGTCAGCAACAACCGGCAACAGGGTTGCCAATTCCAGCCTGGGAAATTCCTGGAAATTCCTGGAGATTTGGCGGTAGGATTGCCACCAGCGGGAGGTTTTTGGGGTGGAGCCTGAGGAGGGCGGGGTTTGGGGAGGGGAGGGACTTCAATGCCATAGAGTCCAATTTGCCAAAGTAGCCATTTTCTCCAGGTGAACTGATCACTATCAGCTGGAGATCAGTCGTAATAGCAGATCTCCAGCTAGTACCTGGATGTTGGCAACCCTACGGCCAGCGGGGGTCTAACTGGGTGAGAATTAGGCCTCGTTATTGGCATGATGACATCACTTCTGGAAGTGACATCATCACATTGCAATGATGCTCTGGCATTTGAGCAAAACTCCATGGTAAAAACAGCTTCTACCATAGAGTTTTTGCCCAAATACCAGAGCATTTCCCACATCATCACGATGAGATGATGGGACCCCTCCATGAAATTCACCGGTGATCCATAAGCCAATCATTCTCTGTCTGCCTAAGCTATCTCACGGGGCTGTTATGAGGGGTGAAAGTGGAGGGGGAAACCATGTACGCCATGCAGAGCTCTTTGGAAGAGGGGCAGGATTAAAATGCAATGGAAATCAGGAATCCTGAGCAAGTTGCTTCAAAACACAGCCAAATGGCTAGGGTTGCCAGGTCCCTCTTCGCCACCAGCGGGAGGTTTTTGGGGCGGAGCCTGAGGAGGGCGGGGATTGGGTAGGGATTTAAATGCCATACAGTCCAATTGCCAAAGGGGCCATTTTCTCCAGGTGAACTGATCTCTGTTGGCTGGAGATCAGTTGTAATAGCAGGAGAACTCCAGCTAGTACTTGGAGGTTGGCAACCCTAGTCCCTCTTTGCCACCAGTGGGAGGTTTGGGGGTGGAGCCTGATGAGGGCGGGGTTTGGAGAGGGGAGGGACTTCAATGCCATAGAGTCCAATTGCCAAAGCGGCCATTTTCTCCAGGCAAACTGATCTCTATCGGCTGGAGATCAGTTGCAATAGCAGGAGATCTCCAGCTAGTACCTGGAGGTTGGCGACACTACAAATGGCCAATCCTAAGAGATCTTGAAAGCGGGCAGGCAAAGACTGAGGTAAACCTCTCAAGTTAATCTCATCTTTCTCTTGCCCAGCGCCATTGTTAGATTCAGGCTCGGCACTGAATAGTATCTTGCCGTGGGGTCCCCCCACCCTCCTTTTAGAATTTGACAAATGAAGGCAATTTCGGGGTTTTAAGCTTGCGGATACATTGACAGATTGCGACGTGCAATTCGAAAAGCGTTCTCCCCCCCCCCCCCAGACGTAAATCAAATATTACCTTGCCAAACAACAATACCAGCAAATGGAGGCAGCGTGGCACCACTTAGAGCATAAAGTTCTCCGTTAATCATATTGGCTTTAGAGCGAAGAAAGCACCGAGAACTGTAGGGCCTGCCAAGGGTTTTGGGTTAAAATCTGAGAGGATTAAGCAAGCATTACCTTGGACACCGGAGAGCTGACACCAAAATACAATGAAAGGCAATTCAGAGGTTGAAATGATTTGGTGCGGGGGGAGTCCAGCATTTTTTAATGGCATGTAATAGCTATAAAGTTCAGTCTCCCTGAGAAGGGTCCATGCCTGGGCAATTTCATGACAATTGTGTTTCATTTCCTGTGTGTTGAGAGGACCTGACAAAAATCCAAGGGAAGGGATTTCTTTGCATCGCGGACTGTGCATTTCTTCATGGTGGGGAGTCAGAGTAGCGTTCAAGCGATTTCCTTCGCAACAAAAGAGGCCAAAAGAAAGCTAATGCGTGTGGAATGGCATGTCCGGGTTCCCATGAACAAAGGCAAACGGGTTTCGGTCACACCTCTGCAGAGGCTGAGTGGAACCCCTTTGTAATGTCCACACCTATTTTCCACTTGTAGGATTCTGTTGTGATCCACCTACGCTTCGGTTGCTCTGCTTTTTAGAGAGAGGAATTCAGTCCCTCTATGTAAGGTTGCCAACCCCCGGATACTAGCTGGTGATCTCCCGCTATTACAACTGATCTCCAGCCGATAGAGATCAGTTCCCCTGGAGAAAATGGCTGCTTTGGCGATTGGACTCTATGGCATTGAAGTTCCTAAACTCTCCAAACGCTGCCCTCCTCAGGCTCCACCCCAAAAACCTCCCGCCGGTGGCAAAGAGGGACCTGGCAACTCTACCTCTATGACAGATGGAGGGTCTTTTTTTTTTTTTGCCATCAAGTCA
Source organism: Euleptes europaea (assembly GCF_029931775.1). Lineage (NCBI taxonomy): Eukaryota > Metazoa > Chordata > Lepidosauria > Squamata > Sphaerodactylidae > Euleptes > Euleptes europaea. Next base: position 115,267,277 of record NC_079314.1, on the reverse strand, counting down.
CAGCTGACTTATGGTGACCCCGTAGGGTTTTTGAGGCAAGAGACGTTCAGAGGGGGTTTGCCATTGCCTGGCTCTGCGTCACGTCCCTGGTATTCCTTGGAGGTAGGGCTGCCAACCTCCAGGGACTCAAAAAAGACACCGCTGTGTAAGTACAGAATGTAAGGAAGCAAACACAGGAGCGAAAATGTATCACAAAGTGCAAAATGTTATATCATTCAAGCTGCACAACATGGAAAACAAAATCAATGACAGTACGACTATATATCTATCCTAATAGCTATAAATAGCCAGGTAAGCAACACGAGATTACTAACACCGTCCATGTGTTATAAAAGTCCAATCCTAGTACAAAAGCCTGTAAGAATTCATATTGATGTATGTCTTCTTATTTTCATTGCCGGAACCACCTCTAATATGAATTGTGAGGAGACTTTTGCACAGTTATGTATTGAATGGAAGAGGGACTGAAGAAGAATCGGAAACGGGCATCTCCCCTTCTTTTCTTGACATTTGGAACCTGCATTTTCTCTTGTACCTGGCTGAAGGACATCTGAAAATAAGAAGACATACATCGATATGAATTCTTACAGGCTTTTCTACTAGGATTGGACTTTTATAACACATGGACGGTGTTAGTAATCTCATGTTACTTACCTGGCTATTTATAGCTATTAGGATAGATATATAGTCATAATGTCATTGACTTTGTTTCCATGTTGTGCGGCTTGCATGATATAACATTTTGCACTTTGTGATACATTTTTCGCTCCTATGTTTGCTTCCTTACAACCTCCAGGTACTCGCTGGAGATCGCCTGCTATTACAACGGATCTCCAGCCGATAGAGATCCGTTCCCCTGGAGAAAATGGCCGCTTTGGCCATTGGACTCTATGGCATTGAAGTCCCTCCCCTCCCCCAAACCCCGCCTTCCTCAGGCTCCGCCCCTAAAAACTCCCACTGGTGGCGAAGAGGGGCCTGGCAGCCTTACTTGGAGGTTTCCCATCCAAATACTTGCTAAAGTCCAGGCTGAGTGTGTGACAGGCCAGAAGTCACCCAGCGAGTTTCCGTGTCAGAGTGGGGATTCGAACCTGGGTTTCCCAGATCCTACTCCAAGACTTTAACCATTATACCACGCTAGCTCTCTACCTATGGGTTAAATCTTATTTACCTAAAAGGAAGATTAATTTTTTTCCACATGTGCCATCAAGAAAAAGAGAGGGCCATCTTAGATTCGCACGAAAACCCTTGGTGTATAACGTTTCTTGAGGGGGAATTGCCTTACATTCAGGGTCATCATTCTTTCAGGTAAATATAGTTCTGTTCCTGGATCTGTCCCCGGATCTAGGCATATGGACACATTACAGAAAACACAGGTTGGGTCTGGGGTTAGGGTTGCCAACCTCCAGGTAGTAGCTGGAGATCTCCAGATATTACAATTGATCTCCAGTGGATAGAGATCAGTTCCCCTGGAAAAAAATGGCAGTTTTGGCAACTGGACTCTATGGCATTGAAGTCCCTCCCCTCCCCAAACCCCTCCCTCCTCAGGCTCCACCCCCAAAACCTCCTGCTGGTGGTGAAGAGGGACCTGGCAATCCTATCTGGGGTCCTTACTCTATGTAACAGCCAGACATGAATTAAGGGTTCTCCTCAATGCGCAGTGCCCAATTTGGCGTGGAAATGTGTCAAACATGGATATGGGGCTTTAGACTCCCCCTCCTCCTGCACCAACCTGAAATGGTCAGGGGGGCAGGCATTATTTAGCCCACTGCGGAAACTGCAGTTTCCAGGCATGGCCTCACAACTGGTTTGTGGAGCAGGGATGTGGTGGGGCACCACCGGCGATGGTGTGACATCACTTCCAGGGGAAACCCAGGCGTGATATCACACCTCTCTAGAAATTGCCGGAAACTCTATGGCAACTAGAATCCAGAGGGCATGATGTCAATTTTTGGGTTTATCCTGGAAGCGACGTCAGCTGTTAACCGGATGTCCATTTTTTTTCTTTTTTTCCTCTCCTGTCACCACTCTAAGCAGTAGCAGGAAATGACAGAAGGGGGCAAGAGAGGAAGATGACAGCCTTAGGGGAAATCCATATGTTCCCTGGGATACATCTGGGTCATTGTGTATGCTGGCTTTTATTGTTGCTTGGAGTTTTGCATGTGGGTGTTTGCATTTTTCACTTTTAAATATTTTCAGTCCCCCTTGAACACTAGTTTGGTTAAAGGATGGGATGGAAATTTCCGGAACAAATAAATAGCGAGAAGGTTCAGCCGCGAAAGAACAGGATGCCATTCCGAACCTGACATTACTTGAAGGAAATTGTGGTCTGTTTTTCAGAGCAACTGAAAAGAGCAAAACTCTTGCAAACCTTATCGGAGATTTCAAGGATCCCCGGAAACAATTTCCAGACTTTTCATACACAGAAAAACTGAGGCACCATGAAGGACTTTGCTTTTAAAGATAATTCAGAGCGTTAATCTCTGATACATTTTGGGTGTCGGGTGGATTTAACCCAACCTTTTGTTCAACAGGAAAGTTCAAATAGGCTTTTTTTTTTAATGCACTCACTTAAAAAAATCCGAATGTTAAACCCTCCTACACTGCCTCATTCTCCCTACAAATTGAAATGTCAGAAATAATCAGAGTTATCACCGGGCTACATCTGTTCCAACTAAGTGAAGAGTGTACCGGAATTCACACAAGGATATAGTGCAGGAGATCAGATTTCTTCTAAGGAACCATGTCCTATATTCTGCTGCCATGCAGAGAAATATTTCGGCGCCCAAAGGCTTCAACCCAAAACGTGTCCTTAAGGCAATTTTAAAATGCTTCCCACGGAGCCTGTCTCTTCAGGTAAAGCACTTCACAATAACTGACTTTCTGGGTACTTTCTTTATGGTTTTACCAGTGTTTCCGGTGATTCCTAGAGCTACCCTTTCTCACTTCTAGGAAGAACTTCCAGCAAGTAGACAAAGCCACATGTTTTTGTTTTTTTTAAATGCAGCCCTAGCTCAAAGAGGGCGAAAAACTAGGGTTACCAGGTACCCCCTGACAACCAGTGGGGCGGTGGGAGGGAACTTACCAGCAGCAATGCGGCGACGTCACTTCCAGCGTGCACCAGACGTGATGTCATCACATCACCACTGCCATGGGGACTAGGGTTGCCAAACTCCAGCTCCGGGTTGGGAAATCCCTGGAGATTTTGGGGGTGGAGCCTGAGGAGGGAGGGGTTTGGGGAGGTGAGGGACTTCAATGCCATAGAGTCCAATTGCCAAAGCGGCCATTGTCTCCAGGGGAACTGATCTCTGTTGCCAGGAGATCAGTGGTAATTGCTGGAGTTCTCCAGCCACCACCTGGAGGTTAATTAATGCAAAAAACAACCCTGTGCCAAATTCAGAAACAGTAGCTAAAATAACCGCATGATGGCCAAAAACAATGTATCAGAAAGAATACTTCCTAAAATTTAAATATCAATTTTTCACAACTAGAAACGCAGGTAAGTTCAAACGTTTGCAATAGTCTACAGGTAATGTCCTGTAATTAGAGATACAAGTAAATGCAAATGTCCATACAACTGTCTCAGTATGATTGATATGAATTCCTCCTCTTCTGTGTATAAATTGGTGTGTCGATAACGCGAATCACTCTCGAGGCTAACAAATGTAGAGCGGCGAAGCCAGACGATGACCAGCAAAGCCAACAAAATATGAGACGGGCATTCTAGATAACTTCCTGTTTCGCCTTACGAGATAAGGCTTCCTATAGCCACTTGTTCTTATTTGTTAATCATCAAAAACGCCGTAAAGATTCTTTCTAAGCATTGCAAATCAAGTTTGATATATTATATAGTAATACAAGTTCATGCTATCCTTGTGATGCTTTTTTTTTGCCATTGTGCTGTTTTAACCACCTGGAGGTTAGCAAACCAAGGATGGAGCCTAGGGAGGGACCTTTGGATATTATAATGCCATAGTGTCAACCCTCCCAAGCTACCATTCAATCCAGAGGTAGGGTTGCCAGGTCCCTCTTCACTACTGGCGGTACGTTTTTGGGGTGGAGCCTGGGGAGGGCAGAGTGTCAGGAGGGGAGGGACTTCAATGCCATAGAGCCAATGGCCAAAGCGGCCATTTTCTCCAGGTGAACTGATCTCTATTCCGGGGAGATGAGTTGTAATAGCAGGAGATCTCCTGCTAGCACCTGCAGGTTGGCAACCCTATCCAGAGGACTGGGTTTCTGTTGTTGGGAAAGCATTGTAATTCTGAATAGGGGGGTGCCAACCTCCAGGTACTCGCTGGAGATCTCCTGCTATTACAACTGATCTCCCCGGAACAGAGATCAGTTCACCTGGAGAAAATGGCCACTTTGCCAGTTGGACTCTATGGCCTTGAAGTCCCTCCCCTCCCCAAACCCCACCCTCCTCAGGCTCCACCCCAAAAACCTCCCACCGGTAGCGAAGAAGGACCTGGCAACCCAAATGCTGAGAGATCTCCAGGCCCCATCTGGAAGCTGGCAACCCTACCAGTGCAGTCCGAGTTCTCAAGCACAAGTCGTTTCTCGTCTTGCTGCCAGATATCTTTTTAACTTGAAATGCTGAAACTGAACCTTGCGCATGTGAAGCACATGCTTTACCGCTATGCTGTGGAACCCCTCCTCAGCAATAACAAATAATAATGGGGGAAATAATAATTGGGGCATGTGCAATTTGAGCCTCGTTCCATCTAAGCTGGTACATTTCCCTTCAACGCTGATTCAATTAATAGCCAGGGCCTTGGCAGACGCAAGCCCAAATTCTATAATGTTAATCATCAGGCCAATTAAAGGTTAAGGAACTAGGGTTACAGTGAGACAATCCAACCCCTTTTGCTTGCTTAATTATGTTCAGTTAATTAAAGGCTTCATTAGCGAGCTACGGCGAAATACAAAAGGAAATTTGCTCTGCTGCGCTGTATTCTCTGAAAAGCAGCCTTGGAGTATCAGTAGCATATTGGAACTATGGCTCGGACTTGGAAATTGCCACTCACCTAGTCGCCGGCGGTGAACAAAAATCACCTCCAGCCAACCAAGCAGGGAATCTTTGTAAAAGCTAGTTATTTTCTTATTTTAGGCCATAGATCCCAGTAACTTAGGGATGCCAGCCTCCAGGTGGGACCTGGGGATCCCCCGGAATTACACCTCATCTCCATTCACCTGAGAGCCAGCGTGGTGTAGTGGTTAAGAGTGGTGGACTCTAATCTGGAGGACCAGGTTTGATGCCCCACTCCTCCACATGATCTGCGGACGCCAATATGGTGAACTTGGTTGGTTTCCTTACTCCTCCACATGAAGCCAGCTGGGTGACCTTGGGCTAGTTACAGTTGTCTCTGAACTCTTTCAGCCACAACTATCTCAGAAATTGTTTGTTGTGGGGAGAGGAAGAGAAGGACAGTGTAAGCCGGTTTGATTCTCCTTAAAAGGTAGAGAAAGTTGGCAAATAAAAATCAGCTCCTCCTCCTCTTCTTCTTCTGCTTCTGTCAACCTGCAGGTGGTGCCTGGAGATCTGCTATTACAATTGACCTTCAGGCAATAGAGATCAGTTCACCAGGAGAAAATGGCTGCTTTGGCAATTGGAGTCTATGGTACTGAAGTCCCTCCCCTCCCCAAACCCCGCCATCCTCAGGCTCCGCCCCAAAAACCTCCCGCTGGTGGCGAAGAGGGACCTGGCAACCCTACATAGAGTCCACTTGTCAAAGCAGCCATTTTCTCCAGGTGAACTGATCTCTATCGACTGGAGTTAGCAGCTGCAATAGCAGGAGATCTCCAGCTAGCACCAGGAGGTTGGCAACCCTACCCCTACCAGCTGGCTGAATGATACTGGGGGAGGGGCCCTAAATCAGGGGATTCCCTCCCTCAACTAGGGTTGCCAGCAGCCCGGTGGTGGCAGGCAAACCCCCGGCAATTCACCCCTCTGCCCTTCGACCACCTGAGGGTCGGCGGGCAAACGTGCACGTGCGCGTACACACCGCACATGCCTTATGCCACATCGCAAGTGGCCCTTTACCACTAAGAGTTTGAGTGGCATAAGGCCCCTCGCGAGGCGGCACATCCGGTTGTAAACCGGAAGTGATGTGTGCGCCGGTGTGCGCGCACGCTCGTTCACCTGGACTATGCCCCAAAAGCTCCCACCGGAGGGGAGGGGGGACCTGACAGCCCTACTGGCAACCCTAGCCCTGCCCAAGCTCCACCGCCAAATTTCCAGAAATTTCTCAACCCAGAATTGGCAGCTGTGAATCAGCACGGTTACTGCTTGGAGAAAAGGCCTCTGCATGCACATTTCCGGCTGCTGTGTGCGCGTGCACAGTTGGATCAGGGCCAGAATGTGTCGCAAAGGTGCACAAATTGCACGCAGTCAAGTTCTGTTAAAATTTACAAGGCCCAGATGATAAATTAAAGCTGCGATCGATAGTTTACCTGGCCGTCATCTGGTAAATACATTAATCTGTCTTGCTCGTTGTTTGGACTGTAGCCGGCTGTGTCTGCACAAGAAGCGCTAAGTAAGCAACAATGAAAAACGATTTCTTAAATATTGTAAGCTATTTATAGCATTTTCATTCATTAGGGTTTTTAATTTCTTTTGGCCTTTGTCAATTTTCATGCGGCTTGTCTTTTGTCTTTAAAAAAAGTTCTTCATGGGTCAGATTGCTCTCGGTAAACAAGCATTCTCCCCATATCTAGATTATGAGCTATGAGAAGAAATGATTTCTGATTAGTCAAGCTCATTTTTGGAAAGGACAGAAGGAACAATATAGCAACCCGCGTCGAAAAAGAATAGTAATCGATCCAGATACGGCGAAGGGAACAGATTTGGAACAGGTGGTAGCAGCAAAAGATAACTTGATATTAGGGCTCTACCTCTAGGTACTTGCCTTGTAGAGTACAGATGGCATTGCTGCTTAGCAGAAGACCTCAGACTTTACCTGATGAACTGTGCGCCTGACTGTATTATCACGGAATTGTGGAATAGTCGCAGTTGCATTTACATTCCAGATTGACGGCTGTATGCTGATTTGGTCTAGTGCGATTTAGCTAAGTCAAGCTTATGTATAATTGTGTAGTTGTGTATTTTGTGTGGGATTTAGATAAGTTTAGGCATGCGGTTAATGCCTGAGTATATTGATTGATATAAGGAGTAAATAAGTTATGTGGTACTAATAATTTGTTGAGAATGCTATAGTCATCTTGTTTGTGAGCTTCTTCGAGGCACCTGGTTGGCCACTGTGTGAACAGACTGCTGGACTTGGTGGGCCTTGGTCTGATCCAGCATGGCCTTTCTTTTTAAAAAAATAATTTTATTGAACAAAAAAAAACACAAGCAATATATAGCAAATTATATATGACTTAAACAAAATATGTAAAATATAATGAAAACTGTATTTCAAAATTGGAAAAATGCTCTGTAAAAAAATCTGGAGCAAAATTACAGAACTAAGTGATACAATTGTCAATCCCCGTGTACTTGACACTCCAGTCTAATTCCTTAAAATCGGTGTGCAAACTCTGGGGGAATATTGATTTTTAAGATTTAACTTGCATTCCTAACACCACATGTATAATATAACTTGAACAAATTGTTTTAATTTGTAATAAATGCAGGATAATAAAAGTTTATATTTCTTACCCACAACATTTGCATTGCTTTTGGCTATATGGAATTCCCGGGTCTCTGCATTTTAATACAGGTATTTATTAAGCAGGTTGCTAATTGTCCCATTAACCTAGCCATTGAGGCAAACTCAGCATGGCCTTTCTTATGTTCTTATGACTGCATGCCATTGCACCCTACCGAGGTCCCTTCCCTCTCTAAACCCCACCCTCTTCAATTCCCACCCTGAAATCTCCAGGTATTTCTGAACCCGGAGCTATTTGTAAGCCACTTTGAGACTCCTTGCAGCAGAGAAAAGCAGGGTATAAAAACCGACTCTTTTTCAATTCAGCACTAAAGGACTTGAACGGCTTTTGCCTCAGGTATTTTCCAAACCGCAAACACAAGAATATGCTGCTGATCCAAACAGATCGGCAGCCGTTAATGTTGCTAAGGACTACTTAGACAAACACCATAACAGTAGGCATCTTTTTTTAAACACGATGTTTATTGAGGACTGGTTTATATGATTTGTGTCCGATTTAATGGCCTGTTTAAACAGCAGACTGCCAAAGGGAGCAGCGTTAAAATGGGGTGGGGGAGCAGAACTCAACTGGGCTGTGTGACAACATGCATGCGCAAAAAGTTGATTGGACTGTAATGCACTTATAGGAAGGAACAACGAACAGATCAAGAAAGAGACAAAGGGGATTAACGCATGGGCGGAATGCTCTTGGTTCGTTCCTCCCTTATCTCACAATATTTTAATCCGAGACTGGATAGTCAAACGCATGACGCTAGTCCATCCCACTATAAGTCCGAAGCAAGTAGCTGCCGGAGACTCCCCATGCGTTTGAGCCGCCCATATAATGTGGGATAGTAGGGGAGTGACCACCGTGTCATTACCCAAGGATTGGCTGAGGGGTTATCCAATCAAAGGCCGATTCTCCCCCTTTTTTTTCTTGGGACACCAGCGTTCCGGTATACTATCGTGATGGTGTTAAGTACCCCCCCTACAGGGCTGGTCAGGGGGGGGTGTCTGACTGGCCTGGAGAGGGTCGGGGCTTGAGGCGCCTCTTCAGCCTCAGACCAGTCCGAGGGAGAGTCTGAGCTTTCCTCTCCCTCGGAGGCTACCCGGGTGGCTCTATGCTTAGCCAGCCTGGGTCACAGCCTACTTCCTACCTGGCTACAGCTCTCCTCTGGCCTTTTATACTCTTCAGGCCAGAGAAGCTCTCCCCCTTCCACCCTCTGCCCTCCCCCCGGAAGTCCATAAAAAAAGCTCTCCTTCCCCGTCACGTCACTTCCCTTCCTAGCCAGCAGCGCAGCTCGCACCTGCCCCGCCCTTGCTCACCCGCAGCTCAGCTGTTTGTCGGGGCTGGGAGCTTGAACAAAAGGAGGTTAGTAGTGGGCTAGTCATGTGATAACATGCACGCCGGCGTTTTGGTAATGTAACGAAATAAAAAAAAGTAGTGGTTTAGCACTGAAAAGATCGCTAGAAAACAGGGATTGCTTAACCCGTTTTTTTTGTGTGTGTGCTTAATTCGCGCCTAAGGTGGGTCCGATGCACAGCCCTTGGACGGTCATGCGTTTAGACCACGGGAATTCGCTACTTTTAAGGCACAAAGGGGAGACAAATTGGCCATGCGTTAAACCCCATACAGTCCATTAAAAAAAATGGCTTCACATGAACACATGAAGCTGCCTTCTACTGAATCAGACCCTTGGTCCATCAAAGTCAGTATTGTCTACTCAGACTGGCAGCAGCTCTCCAGGATCTCAGGCAGAGAAAGGTCTTTCACATCACCTACTAGCCTAGTCCCTTTAACTAGAGATGTCGGGGACTAAACCTGGGACCTTCTGCATGCCAAGAAGATGCTCTACCACTGAGCCATGGCCCCTCTTCCTTAGGGGGAGGAAAGGGAAGCTTACTCCTCACACAAACAAGGGTGACAGACTGTGGGGTTTAAAAAATATTAATAGCCTCCTCTCATCTACTGGTTACAGGAAAATGTGTGAGGGTTCAAAAAAGGGGAACTAGAAGCACCCCACCTCACAGCGGACAAAACACGTGGGGGGAGTGAGGTGACCTCTTACAGGTGGAAAAGGCATGCATAATCAAATGGAAGCCCCGAAGCAGACGGTGGGGGTGACCGCGGGGAAACGTCCTTGCGTAAAAGGCCAGAGAGACTGGCCCAAGGTCACCCTGCATGACCAAATGGGGATTTAAACCTGGGTCTCCCAGATCCCATTCTTACATTTGTGGTCTCCAAATCATGGAGCATAATCATGGAGAATAAGCATTGCCCACTGAACAGAGGGATGCAGAACAAGCATCAAAAGAACATGAATGTTCGGCAATGGGAACAATTTTTCCCCATTAACTTGTTCTGCTGCCTCAAACGTGCAGCTTTTGAAGTGACCATCAAAAAAAGCAAGAAAATTAATCTTTCTCATTTCTCCTACCCAAAACCAATTCTTAGTTAATGTGGTAAGCAGAGTTCTCTATTTCACACTTAAGATTATCGCTCCTGGACGGGGTAGTCTGGAGTCGGGAAACTGACACTATATATTGAACAACCTAATGAAAATCTGAAAGCAATAATCAGGGTAAATTAAGGATTTGCTTTGCTGACAACAGAAGCCTCTGTAAACCTGATATTGTCCTTATGTAAACTCATGAATGAAGACTGTTCTCAAATAAATTACTTAATAACATCAGAGAGTCATTGACTGTGTAAATATAGCCCAGGGCTCACTCCAAAGAGTTTTGAATGTAAATGTTCATTCAATAGAATTTCATATTTGTCACCTTGGCTAACGGGTTTTTCCCTTCCATTATAAAAGCAGTATTAGCATGAAAAAGTTAAATTTTTTGTCTCTAATTTCAAGAATTAATGCTCTTCAGAAGACCTGGAGGGTTTGAAAGTTCTTTAACTGGAAAGCTTTATTTGCATAATTTCCATTGCCCCAACCCTTTGATGCTCACAACTATGACTCCCATCTTGTCATTTTTTTTTAATGCTCGCAGCAAAGTACATTAATTTTTATTCTCCCCTCCGCATTTCAAAACAACTGAAGAAACAATGAGGGAAAATAGCAAACATGAAACAGGCTTGATATTTTTATATGTCGGCGCTGAGGCAAAATGAAAGTGGAAGATATGAACTTGTTTGCTTTTGGGGAAATAACATATACCCTTTGGAGTTTATACACAATGGTTGGAGAAAGAGCATAGACTTACATAAGTTTCAGAGGGTAGTCGTGTTGGTCTTCTGTTGAACAGCTAGATTTGAGCCCAGTAGCACCTTCAGGTTGACCCTTCCTAGCTTCTGAGATCTTGTACTGGTAGCTGTTATATCACTAAAATTTTCTTGCTGGGTTTGCAAGCTAACTGGGAGTATAAGTTTTCAACCATCAGCAAACTCTGGTCATTTATGCATGGGAGTTTGACCTGCTGGCTGGACCCACACTTTCCAGCTGGGAATCTCTGCACCAGCAGTCTCCAAGCTCCAATCATGTCCTTAGAATCATACAGTTGGAAGGGACCACCAGGGTCATCTAGTACAACCCCCTGCACAATGCCAGAGCAGCCATTTTCTCCAGATGAACTGATCTGTCGGCTGGAGATCAGTTGTAATAGCAGGGTTGGCAACCCTATCTTGGACAGAGGCAGCCCAATCCTAAGGGAGGGGTAGTTTGATGTCGACCAGAAGTGGTGCAGCCACGCCCCACAGCCACAGAGGATTCCAGGCCGCAAAACGAAAATTACAATAAAAGACAAATAAAACTTACCCAAAAATCCCCCACTGAAATCTACAGGGCTACATCACCAAAAAAGGTGGTGTAGCCACACCACTGCGAGAAGGGGCGTTCCCGGGCAGAGGGGGTTAGGACACTGCCTAAAGGCAGCTCTGCCCCAGGAACGCCTCCCAGGACACATTCTGGTGCCAGTGTGGATGCCACCCATGACGGTGTGTCCTTAAGGGTCTTGGGTTAAGTGTGCACCTACGCCGCTGCGGGGTCACATCGGCTCCTAAGGAGCTTCACCCCAACCCTTACGACTGCAGCCTTAATGGAAGCAGTTACAAAAAAAGTTTGATTAATTGTGGGGGGTTTTACGAGAGATTAGCCCAAGCTGAGATTGGCCTTCTTATCTTGCTATAACAGATGTCACTCATATGCACATGCTGATTGGCTTATCTGCACTCGTGTTGATTATCTCATGTTTAGTTAAGAGCCAATCAGTTATCCAGATAATAGTCACATGTTTATAATAGGACAGATTTAGAAAAAGATAGGATCGATATTTGTCTGTAAATATACGCTACCGTGACAAGCAAATCAGATTTCTCTGGACGGAAGTCTCAGAAGAAGACTACCGTATATACTCGTGTATAAGCCGAGTTTTTCAGCCCCAAAAAAGGGCTGAAAAAGCCGAACTCGGCTTATACACGGGTCAATACGGTAGGGTAGGGGAGGGGGGAGGAGGGAGGAGGGAGGAGGGAGGAGGGAACTTACTGCCGCTGCCGGGCCCACGCCGCTTCCTTCTGCCAAGAGCGGCCTGGGGCGGCCTCCTGCAGCTGCAGGGAGGCTGCCCCGGCCCTCGCCCGGCAGCCCCGGCCTTCGCCCGGCCGCGCCGCCACTCCTCACAGCCGAGAGCGGCCTGGGGCAGCCTGGGGCGGCGGCCTCGGCCCTCGCCCGGCCGCCCCGGCCCTCGCCCGGCCTCGCCGCCGCTTCTCGTGGCCGAGGGCGGCCTGGGGCGGCGGCCTCGGCCCTCGCCCGGCCGGCCCGGCCCTCGCCCGGCGGCGCCCGGCCTCGCCGCCGCACCTCGCGGCCGAGAGCGGCCTGGGGCAGCCTGGGGCGGCAGCCCCGGCCCTCGCCCGGCGTCCCCGGCCGCCCCGGCCCTCGTGGCCGAGAGCGGCCTGGGGCGGCCTTCTGCAGCTGCAGGGAGGCTGCCCCGGCCCTCACCCGGTTGTGACGCCGCCGCCGCCGCCAGGCCCACGCCGCTTGCTGCCGGGAGCCCAGGTAAGCCTGCGGGGGGGGGGTTATAAGCCGACCCTCGGCTTATACACGGGTGCCTAATTTTTCCCCATTTTTGGGGAGAAATTAGGCACCTCGGCTTATACGCGGGTCGGCTTATACACGGGTATATACGGTATGTGGGCTTTCTGGATGTGTAACTTGGACTTTTTGATAATCCCTGAAAGCATTGAGACGAAAAGCAGCAATGTGGTTTGCTTTTTCCAATGCATTCCTGAGCAGAATGCCTGCACCGGGTTTAAGAGGCAACACAGCTGTGCTGCCCCCAAAGGAGGTTTCGGCAGGGCACAAAAAATCCGTGTAACCCTCATAGGGTTGGATGGGAAATATGCCACTTAAAAGGTGCCGTATCTGTGCAAAAACAAAAAGGGGTGTTCCTGGCCTGTAGGGCTTAGGAGGCCGCCTAAAGGTGGCCCCACCCCTAGGCTGGCACCAGAACGCCCCGGGAACACCACCCAGGATGCCGTTACACCCTGGGAATGCCTCCTAGAATGTCGGCGAGGACTTTGCTGGCGTCCAGATGCCATCAGAAGCTCCTGTCGGCATCCCGGGGCAGCACTGCTATGGCAGCGGCCGGCGACCAGCGTCCAGGCTTTCCCATCAGCTCGACGTAAGTTGCCCATACGCTGGTGCAGGGGGGCCGTACGCCGGCACAGCCCCTTCCCGGTCTTCTAGAGGGCTTTTGTCCTGGACACCGGAGCGCCTCAGGAATGCACTGTTAAACTGTTTCTCATAATATGATGAAGCATTGCTGGGAATTTTGATAACTTTAGCATTCATCTTTGTAGTAATTGTAGGGTTTAATTTTTATTCGCTTATATTTTATTTCTGACTTGCTTAATGAAGCGAGCCATTTCTTTTTCTCAATAAAAGATAAATGTTTCTACAGGTTTTCTGTCTGACTTGCTGGTTAAAGTTCAAAGAACTGAATTTACCCCCTTACTCTTTTGTATTATCAGAATTAAAGGTTGATAATCATCCTTTATTAAATAAATCCTGGAGAACTGTGCTGCTAAACGGTTTACAGAGGCAAAGCCTTTGGAAGTGGTTTAGTTCAGGCTCTGTAATTGGAAGTTATTTTTTATATGCCAGTTTTCTCTACCTTTTAAGGAGTCTCAAGGTGGTTTATAATCTCCTTCCCTTCCTCTCCCCACAACAGACATCTTGTGAGGGAGCTGAGACCGAGAGAGAACTATGAGTAGCCCAAGGTCACCCAGCAGGCTTCATGCAGAAGAGTGGGAAGCCAACCCAGTTCTATAGATTAGAGTCCACCACTCTTAACCACTACACCACACTGGCTCTCCGGTGGATACAGGAGAGAATCTCTCCTTACAATCTGATAAGATTGAGCTAGCCTGGGCCATCCTTTTCTCATAAGTGTACTTATACTTCCCGGTGTCTTGTTAAATCAATATTATACATTATACACATAGGTATTAAATGTAAGTATCCTATAACTTGCCTATACAATATGCTATACACCGTAAAACCAGTGTAGAAACCTGAAAGTGAAAAGCAGAGCTCAGATACCACTGACAAGTATATATTCAAACCAAAGGAGAAATTAAATATGGAACATTTCTTCATTTCTTCTTTGGGTCCTGCTGTAGTGGTGTAGTGGTTAGGAGTGGTGGACTCTAATCTGGAGAACTGGTTTGATTCCACACTCCTTCACATGAGTGGCGGACTCTAATCTGATGAACCAAGTTTGTTTCCCCACTCCTACACATGACGCCATCTGGATGACCTTGGGTTAGTCACAGTTCTCTCCCAAGTCTCTCAGCCCCACCTACCTCACAAGGTATCTGTTGAGGGGAGGGGAAGGTGATGGTAAGCAACTTTGAGCCTTCTTAAAGGGTAAAGGTGAATTATAGGTTCTAGGCCAAAATACATGATACATGTGACATGAGTCAAGTCACAGGTGCCTGACCCTAATTGTAGTCATTTGTATGATCAAAGTGTTCCGCTGCTCCTTTCGACATGGGAGCATTGTGAGGGAGGAAGGAGGCTTCAGACTTTCCTCCCTCATTGTTTTCACTGGTAGAAATGCCACAGCCATTTTCACTGGCAAAAACAGAGTGGGCAGAAGCCTGAAGCCCTTCCGCTCCCACTGCTATGCTCCCAAGCCGAACGTGCAATGGGATGCTTTGCAGGTGGGCCTCCCTGGATTATACACGTGACTACAAGATGGGTCAGGCACCGATGACCCAACTCATGTCACATATATCATGTTCTTTAGCCACCTATCTTCATAACGTGTGAGCAGAATTCAGCTGACCTGGTCAAGCATAAGGACACAAGAAAATCCACGCTGGATCAGACCAAGGTCCATCAAGTCCAGCAGTCTGTTCACCCAGTGGCCAAACAGGTGCCTCTAGGAAGTCCACAAACAAGATGAATTCAGCAACGTTATCCTGCCTGCCAACAGAACGTTCTCCTTGCTAGACTATTTCCACTGGTTAGAAATTCACAAGTTCAGATGCGCTTTGTTATTGGCGAGATGAAATGCCCTAGACTCAGCAGAGACACAAGGGCGATACAGTAAAGTTACTGCAGAAGAACGAAAATGCCCATTTTGTCTGGATCAAATACACTCCCTAGCCCACATTGTTTTAGCATGTCCACAAAATAATACTGAACAAAATAAATATATCACTCCCTGAATAAAACAGCTAAAGACTTTTTTCTGAGAAGAGTGTACTGCGTTATCTGCTGTCGAACAGATTGGTCAATTGTGTGAGAGATGTGGCAACTTTTCTCTTTATAGTGTCGAGGAAAAATTAAATTTCATTCCCCCTTTTTAATGTGTGAAGTGGTTGATGGATAGCCAGTGGCTGTTAAATCTAGGGAAAGGAAAACTCATTATCCTGCCTTTGTTCTACAGCACCTAATATAATAGGCAAGCTCCTCTGATACTGGAGAGAGTAGGTATAACTAAGCATAACTTAGGCAGATCATGGGAGAGAAGGCAGGAAGGATTGAGTCAGTGCTCGGCTCTCATGGCCCAAGGTTATGCTGATCGCCACTTTGGGGTCAGGCCAGATTGTCCAGGGATCCTGGAGGGTTTTTTGTCTGAGCACAGAGTAGGGGTCACTGGGGGACTGGGGGAGAGTTCTGAATTTCCTGCATTGTGCAGGAGGTTGGACTAGATGACCCTTGAGGTAGGGTTGCCAGGTACCCCCTGGCTACTGGCAGGGATGGGGGGGTAGGGGTGTGAGATCCAGGTTACAAAACTTCTGGAGCTTTGGAGATGGAGCCTGAGGAGGCCCCCTCAGTGGGGTACAATGCCATAGACCCCAATCTCCAAAGCATCCATTTTCTCCAGGGGAACTGATCTCTGTAGTCTGGAGATGAATTCAGGGGGATGCCTGGATCCCCCCTGGATAGGGTTGCCACCAATGGGAGGTTTTTAAGGTGGAGCCTGAGGAGGGCAGGGTTTGGAGAGGGGAGGGACTTCAATGCCATAGAGTCCAATTGGCAAAACAGCCATTTTCTCAGGAGAACTGATTTCTATCAGCTGGAAATCAGTTGTAATAGCAGAAGGTCTTCAGCCAGCACCTGGAGGTTGGCAACCCTTCACCTGGTGGCTCACATCCCAACCTTGAGGTCCCTTCCAGCACTGTGTTTCTATGTTCCTGTGTCTTGTATAGTTTGGTACTGAGTAGGGTTGCCAACCTCCAGGTACTAGCTGGAGAGCTCTTGTTATTACAACTGATCTCCAGCTGATAGAGATCAGTTCATAGGAACTGTCCTTCAGTGTTACTACTCTGAAGATGCCTGCCACAGTTGCTGGCGAAACGTCAGGAAAGAAAATTCCAAGACCACGGTTACACAGCCCGGATAACCTACAAGAACCAATCAGTTCATAGGGTTGCCAGGTCCCTCTTCACCACCAGCAAGAGGTTTTGGGGGAATATCCTGAGGAAGGTGGAGTTTGGGGAGGGGAGGGACTTTAATGCCATAGAGTCCAATTGCCAAGGTGGCCATTTTCTCCAGGTGAAATGATGTCCATAAGCTGAAAATCAGTTGTAATAGCAGGAGATCTCCAGCCACCACCTGGAGGTTGCTGAAATAGATAAACAGCACGAAGGCTCCAATGCTCAAAAATCAATTATTCAAATAGACATATATTCAAAACTTATTCTAAACATATAACAATTTATTCAAAATGAGAATTTTACTAAAGCACTAGAGGGATACTAACAAATTTCCAACGGAAAAACACAAACATTTCAAAACGGGCATTCAATTCATGCTAATTCCATACATTACATAACATAATATGCAATCTCAATCTCCATGATCCCTAGAGGTGAAGTTCATAAAGGAGATCTCCTGCTAATACAATTAATCTTCAGCTGATAGGGAAAATGGCCGCTTTGGCAATTGGACTCTATGGCATTGAAGTCCCTCCCTTCCCCAAACCCCACCCTCCTCAGGCCCTGCCCCTTAAACCTCCCACCAATGGCAAAGAGGGACCTGTACCCTACAGGGGGTAGGGAGGCCAGGGAGGTTACAAATAAAAATTCAATTCAGGAATCATAGAATAATAGAGTTGGAAGGGACCACCAGGGTCATCTAGTTCAACCCTCTGCACAATGCAGGAAATTCACAACTACCTCCCCCCCACACCCCCAGTGACCCCTACTCCATGCCCAGAAGATGGGAAAAAGCCCTCCAGGATCCCTGGCCAATCTGGCCTGGTTCTCCTTTCCTCTTTTCATCTTCACAACAACAGCACTATGAAGTAGGCTTGGCTAACTGCCAAAGGTCACCCAGCAAGCTTCATGGCTGACTGCAAATTTGAATCCAAGTCTCCCATATCCTAAACAAACTCTCTAACTCAGTGAGGGTGTTGAACTCAATTGTTACAAGGGCCGGATATGTAGGGTTGCCAACCTCCAAGTACTAGCTGGAGATCTCCTGCTATTACACCTGATCTCCAGGCAATAGAAATCAGTTCCCCTGGAGAAAATGGCCATTTTCACAAATGGCAAAGAGGCACCTGGCAACCCTAGTCCTGAGCCACTATGTATTCTTTTTTTAGGAGTAGTGAACCCCAAATATTTGAATTGACGGGATGATAAAAACAACAACAACAGCCAAACTGCCCAGTAGAGTTCTTCAACAGGGATTTCCCCCCCCCTTGGTTTTTTAGCATGACAAGAGCCTTGCAAACAAGAACTGAATGTGTGACTAATTAAACTTCAGCCAAAATTAACATACATGCCTACAGTACCAGCGAGAGCCGGGCAATCGCAAAATGCCAAGCTCTAACAAATGAGAAATTGACCACATGTTTTCGCTCCCCGCTGTTTGCCAATATTAATGATCGGATATTGACTCCCTTCACCTAATTGGAAGTTTAATGATAATAGAGGCTGACATTTCCACAGCGAGACGGTTGGTTGGCTGGCAGCCGGCCTTATTGGTTTCCATTACTTTTTTTAAAAAAAGGTGGCATCGACAAGGACATGTTTGTACACAGGCGAGAAGGGTGCAAATTAGAGATGCTGAGGACAGCCCACCCCCGGCTCCAAAGCTGAATTCTCATGTGCAGTAGATCACTGTCTGGTAGGGTGGCCACTTCCAGGTTGGGAAATGCCTGGAGATTCGGTGGGGCCTGGGGAGGGGAAGGACCTCAGCAGGGCATAATGCCTTACAGCCCACCCTACAAAGCAGGCATTTTCTCCATGGCGACTGATCTCTGTAGTAGTCTGGAAACCGGCTGTAGTTCCAAGAGATCGGCAGGCCCCACCTGGAGTCTGGCAACCCTACTGCCTGGAGGGTACTATCTCAAATTGCAAGTCAGCACTCGTGTGACTGAATGGTCCTCTTTTAAAAAATGAGGATCATCCCACAGATCTTCAACTTTCAGAAGAGGTGGTCACTTCACCCAGAGAAAATTGGCATGTCCTCCAGTAAGGCTGGCCAGAATCACCTGACCCCTAATGCCAGCCAGCATGGGGGGGATGATAATGAGAATCTGTCTCTCTCGGCACATATTTTGGTGCACTGGTGATGAGACATCAGGTATAGCAGTATTGCAGTGCTAAAGTTTGAGCCAGGATGGTTTGTCTGTTTGGTGGTGGCCAAGAGGCAATCATTAGGAAGAACTTTCTGACGGTGAGGGCTGTTTGATGGTGGAATGCGCTGCCTCGGAGGGTGGTGGAGTCCCCATCTTTGGAGGTCTTTAGGCAGAGGCTGGATGGCCATCTGTCGAGAGTGCTTTGATTGTGGGATCCTGCATGGCGAGGGGAGGGTTGGGGTCACTGGGGATGGGGGGGAGGTAGTTGTTAATTTCCTGCATAGTGCAGGGGATTGGACCAGATGACCCTGGTGGTCCCTTCCAACTCTATGATTCTATGATTCTAGTGTATAGGGTCAGGGTAGCCCATACTGAGAAAGCATAAAGGCATAATTGTACTTGATGATACAGATCACCTATTTACCTACCCTGCAGTGTCATCAATACACTGAGAACTCTGCCTTTTGTTTCAGTGTGTGGGGTCAATGTACATAAGTGAGAGCCAGTGTGGGGTAGTGGTTAAGAGCAGTGGACTCTAATCTGGTGAACCGTGTTGGTTTCCCAAGTAGAACGCGGGGTCATCTACTGAAACTGGAGGGGGAGAGAGTCAAAACTGATAAAAGGAAGTATTTCTTCACACAATGCATTGTTAAATTGTGGAACTCCTTGCCCCAGGATGTGGTGATGGCTACCAACTTGGAAGTCTTTAAGAGCGGAGTGGACCTGTTCATGGAGGAGAGGGGTATTCATGGCTACTAGTCAAAATGGATACTAGTCATGATGCATACCTATTCTCTCCAGGATCAGAGGAGCATGCCAAATATATTAGATGCTGTGAAACACAGGCAGGATCGTGCTGCTGCAGTTGTCTTGTTTGGGGGTTTCCTAGAGGCACCTGGTTGGCCCATTCTCTCTACCAGATGAAATGCCCATAAAAATCAATCAATGCACACGTTATCCTGCCAATCGGGGGGGGGGGGAATAAATGAGATGGTATCTCCACCTCTTCTCTCAGATGAAGGTTTCGCTTCATGTATTAAGCCATACGTTTCATATAGCACCAAAAGCACAATAAATTATACCAGTTAACCGCTGTCTATAAAATCAGATCTTTTTAAACATAATGGATCTAGGTGGATGATAAATTAAGTCGATTAAGGATTTACACGGGAAAGATGAGCTGGGGAATAAAGAGTTCTTTTTGAGGTGGGTTACACGAGCTTTGAAATGTTTGCCTTCATCATAATCTCTTGAAAAGGCCAGTTAAAGGGCCTGGATTCCAAGACTGGTCTAAAAAGCCTATAAGGTATTCTGATTAAAGACATCCATTAACAAAAGGTAACCCAAATGAACTGGAAATGACGTTTGGGAAAGTGGTATAGTGGAGAGGGGTGAAAATCTAGGGGAAAGGGATGCTTTGGAGGGTGGACTCTTTGGCACTGTGCCTCACTGAGGTCCCTGACCTTCCCCAGGCTCCAAGTCTCCAAGAGTTTCCCAACCTGGGTCTGGCAACTGTATTCCCCCATCTCCCTGTGGTGGGGGGGGGGGCGCTAGCAACTAGGGTTGCCAGGTCTCTCTTCATCACTGGTGGGAGGTTTCTGGGGTGGAGCTTGAGGAGGGCGGTGTTTGGGGAGGGGAGGGACTTGGGTGCCAAAGTCAAGAAGAAGAAGAAGAAGAAGAAGAAGAAGAAGAAGAAGAAGAAGAAGAAGAAGAAGAAGAAGAAGAAGAAGAAGAAGAAGAAGAGTTGGTTTTTATATGTCGACTTTCTCTACCACTTAAGGGAGACTCAAACCAGTTTACAATCACCTTCCCCTCCCCACAACAGACACCCTGTGAGGTAGGTGAGGCTGAGAGAATGTGACTTGCCCAAGGTTACCCAGCTGGCTTCTTCTGTCAAAGTGGGAAAACAAATCAAGTTCACCAGATTAGCCTCCGCTGCTCATGTGGAGTGGAGAATCAAACCCGCTTCTCCAGATCAGACTCCACCACTCCAAACCACCGCTGTTAACCACTATGCCATGCTGGCTCATAAGCATATCATAAACCTATTTTGTGTAGCTGTTTTTCAATCTCAGGTACTGCTTCCAGTTTCAGGGCCTGTCTTTAGATGTGCTCTTAGCCCTGCAAAGAAAAACCTACACATTCTATAGAGGTATCTTCAGGAGTCCAGTGGGGAAATGGTCGTCCTAATCCAGCCACTTTAGAAAATCTGTCTTTGGGAGGTGGGGGGAGGGGGGAAATGAATCAGAAACCCACATCTCCATTGTCATATGTGGTTTAGCCCTCAGAGATGTGACTGGCCTATAAAAAGGAGTCTCCATTGTTTGAAAGTAGTATATCTTGGGCTAGCCCAATCCCATCAGATCTCAGAAGCTAAGCAAGGTTAGTCCTAGAATCATAGAGTCATATATTCCTAGAGTTGGAAGGGACCACCAGGGTCATTTTTTCAACCCCCTGCACAATGCAAGAAATTCACAATTGCCTTCCCCCCACACACCCCAGTGACCCCTACCCCATGCCCAGAAGATGGCCCCCTAAAAAAGCAAGCAGGTTTGATTCTCCTTAAAAAATGGTAGAGAAAGTCAGCATATAAAA
Source organism: Euleptes europaea (assembly GCF_029931775.1). Lineage (NCBI taxonomy): Eukaryota > Metazoa > Chordata > Lepidosauria > Squamata > Sphaerodactylidae > Euleptes > Euleptes europaea. The sequence goes on along the minus strand of NC_079314.1, from coordinate 115,245,996 downwards.
ACCCAGTCTTCTTCTTCTAACTTTAAGGAGTCTCAAAGGGGCCTACAATTACCTGCCCTTCCCCTCCTGACAACAGACACCTTGAGAGGTAGGTGGGTAGGGTTGCCAGGTGCCCGCTGGTGGCGGGCAAACCCCGGTAATGTGCCCCTCTGTCCGCCTACTAGCTGAGGACCGGCGGGCAATCATGCACGCCCGTGCCGATGCAGCACTTCCGGTTTACAACCGGAAGTGCCGCCTCGCAAGGAGCTTTAGACCACTCAAACTCTTAGTTTGAGTGGTAAAGGGTCGCTGAGTAGTCTAAGGCTCCTTGCGAGTTTGAGTAGTCTAAGGCTCCTTGCGAGGCGGAACGCACACACTTGCACGCACACACAAGATATGCAGAGAAACCTCCCGCCGAAGGTGAGTGGGGACCTGTCAACCCTATAGGTGGGGCTGAGAGAGTTCGGAGAGAACTGACTGGCCCAAGGTCACCTGGCAGGCTCCATGTGGAGGAGTGGGGAAACCAACCCGGGTCTCCAGATTAGAGTCCGCCGCTCTTAACCACTACACCACGCTGGAGTTGTTCATGATGCTGTAGCTATAGTGTTGGATGTGCTGTTGGCTTCTTTGGGGTTGGGGGGTTCCTTGTTCCCCATGGGATATTTCCATCGCAGTGGCCCCAAACCTCTTGTGGCATCTGTTTCGGTCACATCAGAATATTTGTTCCACATAGTGGGGTGTCAAGAGCTGACAGCCGAAATATGGAACACAGGCATCCAGAACGTGTTTTTAATAATACATCTGTTCTGCGTATCAGTGCAAGAACGAACCACTTCCATCATTTAGTAATGAGGTGGATACACTGAGAATTTTGAACAGGTGAGGATAAATCGCGCTTGTCCGTGAATAACAGTGTTGTGTTTATTTTCCATCAGTGACTCGGTGGGATCATAATGTAGTCTTTCAATCCACACCAAATGTAGTAGCAGGAAACTATTTTATAGATTTCTTGGTAATCTGAGCTGATGTTATACCTGTTACAGGACATTTCCAGTAAAATAGAAACACAGCGGGATGAAGGGGGGGAGGTGGAAAGATACAAATGGTGTTTTTATACCAGTCAATAAAAGCATGACACTCTAGTAATAGAACAATGTGTTCATGCATTCTGAAGTATCAGGAACTCAGCTGGTAAAGCATTAAAATAATTCATGTCCTGTCACTCTGACTTTTGATACCATTATGCTAGTGTGTGACTTTAATTTTCCATCCCGTTTTATTGCAAGACAGGAGCGTGGGGAATGCTTTGGTTTCAAACCAAGCCTTTATGACTTCGAAGAACTTCCTTGGTGCTGAAAATGTACAAAGAACATATTGTGTGTATTAATTATAATAATTGTGTCATGCTGCCAAGTTTTATTTGGTATCACAAAAACACGGTAAGATAAGAGTGAGGCAAGAAGAAGAAGAAGAAGAAGAAGAAGAAGAAGAAGAAGAGGGGGAGGAGGAGGAGGAGGAGTTGGTTTTTATATGCCGACTTTCTCCACCACTTAAGGAAGACTCAAACCAGCTTACAATCACCTCCCCTTCCCCTCCCCACAACAGACACCTTGTGAGGTAGGTGGGGCTGAGAGAGCTCTAAGAGAACTGTGACTAGCCCAAGGTCACCCAGCTGGCTTTGTGTGTAGTAGTGGGGGAACCAACCCAGTTTGCCAGATTAGCCTCTGCCGCTCATGTGAAGGACTGGGGAATCAAACCCGGGTCCCCAGAGCAGAGATTAGCCTAGCTGAACGGGAAGTCCTTGTTCGAACCTCCCCCACCCACAGAGTCCTGGTAGGATTCCAGGCCACAGCCTGGAATTCCCAAGAGTATTTTTTTTGGGGGGGGGGGGTCAGGCAGGCCTGCATCACGCTAGTGTGTGATGTCACTTCTCACAAACTGGAAGCGATGTTACGATGAGGGAGGACGCTCTAGGGTTTGCAAAAACTCTATGGTTAAACAATAGAGTTTTATAAAAAATCTTACAGCATCCCCCAATGTCGTGATGTCACTTCCTGTTTTCACCAGAAGTGCCACTGTGTAATGTCAGCATGCTCCCTTCAGTTTGCTACCATTTTCTCCCACTGGCCTTTCACGTGTCAATAGGCAACATCAGGGTTTGCCTGGACATCTCCTGCTATACTGGAAGGCCTAAGTACTGATAAGAAAGTGACTGGGGTTGCCTCCCATCTTCAGCTCGAAGCCCCCTAGATATTACTAACAACAAATTGTAACTGCTTTTACCCATCCTATGGGCCCAGTATGGTGTTTTGGTTAAGAGCGATGGACTCTAATCTAGAGAACCCAGTTCAATTCCCCACTCCTCCACATGAAGCCTGCTGGGTGACCTTGGCCCAGTCACAGTTCTCTCAGAAATCTCTCAGTCAACACTAGGGTTGCTAACCTCCAGGTACTAGCTGGAGATCTCCTGCTATTACAACTGATCTCCAGCTGATGGAGCAATGAACACATGAACACATGAAGCTGCCTTATACTGAATCAGACCCTTGGTCCATCAAAGTCAGTATTGTCTACTCAGACCAGCAGCGGCTCTCCAGGGTCTCAGGCAGGGGGGTCTTTCACATTACCTACTCACCTAGTCCCCTTAACTGGAGATGCTGGGGATTGAACTTGGGACCTTTTGCATGCCATGCAGATACTCTACCACTGAGCCACAGCCCCTCCCCTGCATGCAAGCTCAAAAATGCATACCTGCATGGCAGCTCAAAATGTCCATATTTCAGATCTTTCCATATTTTAGATGTCCGGATAAGGGATACTCAACCTGTAAGATGAGAAACTGCACAGGTTACAATATAGTAGCATGAATGGAATGTTTGTTCTCCTACCCGAGGGTAACTGCAATTACACATGCAGTAAGTGTAAGTTGGTGGGTCTACTGGAGGAAAAAATAAGGGGACTTGAGGCACGCTTGTCTACACTGCAGAGTATAAAAGAGGGGGAGGAGTTCATGGACCAAACTCTTGAAAGCCTCTTGGGAGGGCAAGAGGAGGAGGGTCAAATAACTCAGTGTAAGGAGCGGGACCCACCTCAGGAGGAGAACATGTGAAAGAATGTTACCCACAGAAATAGGAAAGTCAGGAGGCATTCCATTCCTCTGCTGCTTAGCAATCGGTTTCAAAACCTCCCTATAGATGCTGAGCCTGGATCATTGGAACAAAGGGTCAGTGCCCAGTCCTCTCTGGTCTCTCAGGTCCCTGTAGAGGACAGGATTCAAACTTCTGCTCCCCAATGTAGGAATAGGTGAGTGTTGGTTATTGAGGATTCCCTACTGAGAGGGGTAGAGGGTAAAGTGTGTCGACCGGACTTGTTGTCTCAAGAGGTGTGTTGTCTGCCAGGAGCGCGCATCCAGGATGTGACGGAAAGTCTGGATAGAGTTGTTAGACCCACGGATCATTATCCCTTCCTTCTTATTCATGTGGGAACAAACGATACTGCCCGGCACAGCCCAGAAAGTATTAAAAGGGACTATACAGTTTTGGGTAAAAAGGTGAAGGAACTGGGAGCACAGGTTGTGTTTTCGTCGGTTCTTCCTGTAGTAGGCCGCGGATTGGAAAGAGAACGAAAAATTCTGGAAACAAATGAGTGGCTGCGTCGATGGTGTCGCAAGGAAAGGTTTGGTTTTTTTGGCCATGGCTTACGCTACCTGGATAATGCTGTTCTGTCTGGAGATGGCTTGCACCTCACAAAGGTAGGTAAAAATGTGTTTGGCCACAGCCTTGCAAGCCTGATAATGAGGGCTTTAAACTAAATCTTCTGGGGGAGCGAGACATCAATTTAAAGCCTCAAGTGAGGACAATAACAGCAAATATAGATATGAACGATCTGCAGAGGGTAGCACATACGCAAGGAAAGGCGGTTCAAAAACTTAATAATGGGAGGGAAACGATCTTAAATAGGCTGCCAAGAAGAAGGACCTGTGGTCTAAGGTGTCTCTACACTAACGCACAGAGCATGGGAAATAAGCAAGATGAACTAGAACTTTTAATAGTACAAAGCAAATATGATATAATAGGCATTAAGGAAACCTGGTGGGACGAGTCTCATGATTGGAATGTTTTAATTGAAGGGTATAACCTATTTCAGAGAAATAGACCAAATCGGAAGGGGGGAGGAATAGCATTATACATTAGGAATGATTACACCTGCGAGGAGATCCAGGACTTAAAACGCTGGAACCCAGCTTGAAACCATCTGGGTAAAAATTAAGGGGGAGAAAAATAGTGATGTCATTGTGGGGGGTCTATTATAGACCCCCTTCCCTGACCTGGACGGCCCAGGCTAGCCTGATCTCGTCAGATCTCAGAAGCTAAGCAGGGTCAGCCCTGGTTAGTATTTGGATGGGAGACCACCAAGGAATGCCAGGGTTGCTGTGCAGAGGAAGGCACTGGCAAACCACCTCTGTTAGTCTCTTGCCATGAAAACCCCAAAAGGGGTCGCCATAAGTCGGCTGCGACTTGACGGCACTTTACACACACATTATAGATCCCCAAGCCAGACTGAAGAGTTAGATGATGCTTTCCTGGAACAGATGTCCAAACATTCAAAAAAGAAAGATGTAGTAGTAACGGGAGATTTCAATTATCCTGACATCTGTTGGAATGCTAACTCTGCCAAAACAACTAGGTCCGACAAATTCCTCACTTCCCTTGCAGACAACTTCATAGTCCAAAAAGTGGAAGAAGCGACAAGGGGAACAGCCATTTTGGATCTGATCTTAACCAATAATGATGACTTGGTTTATGGGATAGAAGGAGTGGGATCTTTGGGTGGGAGTGACCATGTTCTCCTGGAGTTTGTTATACAGCAGAAAGGAGAAGCAAGAAATAGTCAAACAGGTATCCTAACTTTAAGAAAGCTGATTTCAATAAATTTAGGGAACTACTGGGTGCGATCCCGTGGGTGAGAATATTGAATGAGAAGGGAGTTCATGAAGGATGGGAAATTCTAAAAAGGGAGATATTGAAGGCGCAATTTCAATCAGTTCCCATGAGGAGAAAAAAAGGTAGAGGTTTGAACAAACCAGGGTGGATGTCTAAAGAACTTTTGGTTGAGATAGGATTTAAGAAGGGCGTATACAAGAAGTGAAAAAAGGGAGAAATCAACAAAGAGGAATTCAAACAAGTAGCCGGCACATGTAGGGAGAAAGTCAGGAAGGCTAAAGCGCAGAATGAGCTCCAGCTAGCCAGGGAAGTTAAAAATAACAAAAAAGGGTTTTTTGGTTATGTCCATAACAAAAGGAAGATCAAGGTAACGATCGGGTCATTGCGTGGAGAGGACAATGAGTTATTAACAGGGGAGGCAGAAAAGGCAGAATTACTTAACTCCTTTTTTGTATCAGTCTTCTCCCAAAAGGGGAATAGTGCTCAACCTGAGAATAATGGAGCAGAGGACGCAATAGGGGAATTACAGCATAGTATAGACACTGAGATAGTACGGGAATGCCTGGCTACTCTCAATGAATTCAAGTCTCTGGGGCCGGATGATCTACATCCAAGGGTGTTAAAAGAACTGGCTGAAGTGATTTCAGAACCACTGGCAATAATCGTTGAGAATTCATGGAGAACAGGAGAAGTTCCAGCAGACTGGAGGAGGGCAAATGTGGTCCCCATCTTTAAAAAGGGGGGGAAAGAAATCCCAAACAATTATCGCCCAGTCAGCCTGACATCAATACCAGGTAAAATACAAGAACAGATAATTAAACAGATGGTCTGTAAGCACTTAGAAAGATGCCGTGATCACTGACAGTCAACATGGGTTTCTCAAAAACAGGTCATGCCAAACTAATATCGTATCTTTTTTTGAAAGAGTGACAAGTATGGTAGATGAAGGGAATGCTGCAGATGTAGTGTACCTTGAGTTCAGTAAACCCTTTGATAAAGACCCCCATGAACTTCTTGAAACAAAGCTAGTAAAATGTGGGCTGGACACTGCTACTGTTAGGTGGATTGGTAATTGGTTGACCAACCGAACCCAAAGGGTTCTCATTAATGGCACAAATTCATCCTGGAGAGGAGTGACCAGTGGAGTGCCACAGGGGTCTGTCCTGGGACTGGTACTATTTAATATTTTTATAAATGACTTGGATGATGGGATAGAGAGCGTGCTAATCAAATTTGCAGATGACACCAAGTTAGGAGGGGTAGTTAATACCCCGGAGGATAGGGTCAGAGTTCAGAATGACCTCTATAGACTGGAGAGCTGGGCCATAAGTAATAAAATGGATTTCAATAGGGAGAAGTGTAAGGTACTTCACCTAGGCAGAAACAACATAAGGCACAGGTACAGGGTGGGAGAGAGTTGGCTTGACAACAGTACATGTGAAAGAGATCTGGGAGTCTTAGTGGACCACAAACTGAACATGAGTCAACAGTATGATATGACGGCTAAGAAGGCCAATGCAATTCTGGGCTGCATCAATAGGAGTATTGTGTCTAGATCAAGGGAAGTAATACTATCACTGTATTCTGCATTGGTCAGACCTCATTTGGACTACTGTGTCCAGTTTTGGGCTCCACAATTTAAGAAGGATGTTGACAAGTTGGAACATGTCCAGAGGAAAACGACCAGAATGGTCAAAGGTCTGGAATCCATGCCCTATGAGGAGAGACTCATCTTGCATGGTGGGGGGAGGGTTGGGGTCACTGGGGATGTGGGGGGAGATAGTTGTTAATTTCCTGCATTGGGCAGGGGGTTGGACTAGATGACCCTGGTGGTCCCTTCCAACTCTATGATTCTATGAAGACCATCCACACTCAACCGAGTATGCACTTGTACACCATGCAATCAGCAAAAAATATTCAACAAATAGGATTCTGGAAAAATCAGGAGTGTAATACAGAAGCTAAAATGACTACCCCTGCTTTGGTCACATTATGAGAAGACAAAGAGTAACTGGAAAAGGCAATAATGGTAGGAGAATAGAAGGCAGCAGGAAAAGAGGAAGACCCAACAAGAGATGGATTGACTCTATAAAGGAATTCACAGCCCTCAGTCTGCAAGACCTGAGCAAGGCTGTTAAGGATAGGACATTCCGGAGGACATTAATTCATAGGGTCGCCATAAGTCAAAAGCTATTTGATGGCGCGTTACGCACCCAATTCAGAAAGAATGGAAGCCATGTTGGACTAGTGTACAACTGTATTCCCTGCACCATCCCTCGGATCCAGGCCTTTCTCTTGATTCATCTATATCCTTGCATGCCCGGGTAGTACATACAATGCAGAAGTCTATTAACTTACGTAGCCTTATAGCTGCATAACGCACCATGTTTTAATGACCATTTACGGTATATGGCGCCGCTGAGGTACATTTCCTTGACCGAAGCACTTTATCTCTCTGGTAAGATATTCCCCGGCTACAGGAGGCAGCTGTTTAGCTATACCCAAGCAGCACCAACAAATGTATATCACAAAGCACATCAAGGAAGAAACCCATTCTGTCCTGCCGGTGAGCATTTAAGGCTTCACTCCCATTCTTAGGCTATCAGTCAAAGTGGTGGCTCTCCCAATCTTTCAGCCTCATCCATAAGACAGTTAAATTGGAACGAATGGATTCAAACCAACTTTCCCCCCTCTCTTGTACTACTAGAACATGGAGTCATCTGCTGAAGCTGGAGGGTGAGAGATTCAAAACAGATACAAGGAAGCATTTCTTTACAAAATGCATCATTAAATTTTGGAACTCCCTACCCCAGGATGTGGTGAGGGCTGCCAACTTGGAAAGCTTTAAGAGGGGAGTGGACATGTTCATGGAGGAGAGGGCTATCCATGGCTACTAGTCAAAATGAATGCTAGTCATAATGCATACCTATTCTCAGAGCTGGACAATGAAGAAAGCTGGACAGTGAAGAAAGCTGATAGGCAGAAAATAAATTCGTTTGAAATGTGGTGTTGGAGGAGAGTGTTACGGATACCGTGGACTGCCAAAAAAACAAATCAGTGGGTTGTAGATCAAATCAAGCCTGAACTGACCCTAGAAGCTAAAATGACTAAACTGAGGCTATCGTATTTTGGTCACATCATGAGACGACATGAGTCATTGGAAAAGACAGTCATGCTAGGAAAAGTTGAGGGCAGCAGGAAAAGAGGAAGACCCAACAAGAGATGGACTGACTCAATAAAGGAAGCCACAGCCCTCAATTTGCAAGATCTGACCAAGGCTGTCAAAGTAGGACATTTTGGAGGACTTTCATTCATAGGGTCACCATGAGTCGGAAGCGACTTGACAGCACTTAACACACAACACACATTCTCAGAGGCGGATCTACTGTGAAAATAATGAAGCTTAAGCTTCAGGGCCCCTAATCCTGGAGGGACCCCCAAAGCAACTTTTTTTAATGAGTGAATTTCTCAACAAAATCGATGGAGTTTTTTAGTGATAGAATAATAAGCAAATGGGTTGAAGTACTTAATACTGACCTTAGAATATGCTCTAATAACCATTTCATATGGCCTCACAATGTCCCTGTAATTGCCAGAAAATAGTGAAGATTTGAAACGACTACTGCTGAAAGTTAAAAGAGAAAGTGCCAAAGCACAGCTGAACAGCAAGAAAACAAAAGTAATGACTACAGGAGAATTACACAACTTTAAGGTTGACAATGAGGAAATTGAAATTGTTCAGGACTTTCTATTCCTTGGCTCCACCATCAACCAAAAGGGAGACTGCAACCAAGAAATCAGAAGGAGACTGAGACTAGGAAGGGCAGCCATGAAGGAGCTAGAAAAGATTTTGAAGTGTAAGGATGTGTCACTGGCCACCAAGACTAGATTAATTCATGCCATCGTATTCCTATTACCATGTATGGACGTGAAAGCTGGACAGTGAAGAAAGCTGTAGGAAGAAAATAGATTCCTTTGAAATGTGGTGTTGGAAGAGATTGATACGGATACCATGGACTGCCAAAAAAAACCAAATCAGTGGGTTGTAGATCAAATCAAGCCTGAACTGACCCTAGAAGCTAAAATGACTAAACTGAGGCTATCGTATTTTGGTCACATCATGAGAGGACAAGAGTCACTGGAAAAGACAGTCATGCTAGGAAAAGTTGAGAACAGCAGGAAAAGAGGAAGACCCAACAAGAGATGGACTGACTCAATAAAGGAAGCCACAGCTCTATATTTGCAAGACCTGAGCAAGGCTGTCAAAGGTAGGACATTTTGGAGGACACTGATTCATAGGTCAGTCGGAAGTGACTTGACGGCACTTAACACACACACATTTGCCAGAAGCTATTCATTGCCTACATTTTGGCAGCTGGATGCTCAAACCCTTCGTTAGTTATGGCTTAATAGTTTTATTTCATCACTGTATGGCCCATTTTCAAGGACTCCACCCCACCACCCTGTTCTCTGCCATTTGGGCCTCGAGGTCCTTGCAAGGGCAGGAAGGCCCTTTGAACCTTGTTGGATGTTGCCCTATTGTTGCTGGTTGCAAAGGGCCTCCCATAACAGTTCAAGCTTCAGGGCCCCAGAAATGTAGGTCCACCACTGCCTATTCTCTTCTCCAGAGTCGGCCTAAGGTGTTCTCTAGCATACTTATTCTCTCCAGGCTCAGAAGAGCATGCCTGTTATATGAGGTGTTGTGGAACACAGGCAGGATGAGGCTGCGGCAGTCATCTTATTTGGGGGCTTCCTAGAGGCACCTGGTTGGCCACTGTGTGAACAAACTGCTGGACTTGATGGATCTTGGTCTGATCCAACATGGCTTTTCTTATGTTCTTATCAAGTGTTGTGATGCTGCACTGAAGGAGAGGCATATCCAGTGTGGCGAAGTGGCATACTTAGAGTCCAGCTCTATATGTTGGTTTTAAACTTGCTTTACTGTCATGATTTTACCCCTCAAGAATCCTGGGAATTGTAGTTTGTAGAGAGGGGGCTGAGTGTTAAACAACACTGGAATTCTATGACTAGGGATGCCAGCCTCCAGGTGGGACCTGGAGATCCCCCAGAATTACAGCTCATCCCCAGACTACAGTGATCAGTTTCCCTTGGGGAAAATGGATGCTTTGGAGGGTGGACTCTATGGAATTGTACCCCACCGAGGTCCCTGTCCTCCCCAGGCTCCATCCCCAAATTTTCAGATGTTTCCCAACCTGGATCTGGCAACCTACCTCCCCATCCTCCACCAGTAGCCAGGGGGAGCCTGGCGACCCTACCCACAGTGAGTGGCCAACCATATGCCCCAGAATTCCAGCCCTGGTGAAACGTTGTCATGCGACACTGAAACAACACTTCTGGTGATGTATCTGGAAGTGCCTTCGACGTATCATGTGAACATCTATGGATTTCCCTGAAAACCACAGAGATCCAGGAAATTCTTAGAGTATTGCCTGATATGATGACATTGCTTCTGAATATGCAGCCAGAAGTGATGTCATGATTTTGCACAATGGCTTTTTTGCACAGCGCCCCCCCCCCCATTTTTCTCCTGTTGGCCTACTGAGTGGTGGTGGAGGCTGGAGATACAGGGCAGGAGGTTGCCTGCCATAGTAGACAACCTTGTAACCCTCAGTCTCCCCCCTCCCACTAGATTTGCCAGCTCTGGGTTGAGAAATACCTGATTTGTGGGGAGGATAGAGCCTGAAGAGGGAGGGGTTTGGGGATGGGAATGACTACCGTGGGGTATAATCCCATAGAGTCCCCCTTTCAAAGTGACCATTTTGTCCAGATGAACTGATCTCTATTGCCTGGAGACCAGTTGTAATCCCAAGAGCTTGTAATCCCAAGAGCTTTCCAGCCACTAGTTAGAGGTTGGCAACTCTATTTCCCACCCAGAAGTGGGAGGGGGTGACCTCTTCCAGAACCCATAACTTCGGACCCCCGAGCCAATCTTCACCAAACTTGAGGGTTCTTCCAAGGAGAGTCTCTGCAAGCTACCCTGCACGTTTGGGGGATCTACCACAAAAAATCCTCCCCAGGGCCGGTTTTTTTCGGGAAAGCCGGAAATAAACTGAATTCCCATATTTGCCGGTATGGGGATTCAGTTTATTTCGGGTTTCCCCCCAAAAAATCAGGCCCAATAAACCCAAACCTGAATTTTACCGAATTGTTTTTGCACACCCCCATAAAAGACCCCTGCCATTCAAGCCCCCTGAAACAGGCAGGCCTTGCTGCCCCTCCAGAAGATCTCCGTGGAGATTATTAACAGCTGGCAAATAATCCCATCTTTCATCTGTGAAATGTTGGAGAGCGCGCACTGTTGTAGAAATTTCGTCAAGGAGACTGCGTCTCCTCCGGTACCCCCATCCAGCCATTTGTAAGCTGAGCTTTGATTCCACCAGAATTGTTGCCATCTCTCTAAACTGTCAATGACAACTCCGTAGACCTCCGGGCTTTTCCTTGGAGGCTTCCCGCGCGAGTCTTCATCAAACAGCTTCTACAAAGCGTGTGATATCGGGCTGGATAACAGCCCGAGGTGGAATGGCTGCAGGTGGTAGCTTGTTGCGGAGAACAAAGGAAAGGGGAGATTAGAATGTCAAAACCTTAATTGTGAATCAAAACTGCCTTCCACCGGCTTGGAATATTAATTCCTAGCGCCGGCTCTTTTTTTCTCTCCCAAGGATGTTTTGGATTCTGCGCTGACAAAGATCATTAGCAAGTCATTGTAGCTGATCCGGAGCTACTGCCTTGCCTTTGATACGCCGCTCTTCGCGCAGAGCACATTATTCGCAATGGTGCCAGATGCCTTTGTGCTACCTGTAATGATGGCAAAACAAAAGGGTCCCCCCCACCCACAACCAGGAGAGGAGATGAACTGCAAAGTTTCTCGGCCTCCAATGGGCAATCATACAAAATTAACCTTGTCCTGCGGAGTGGAACTTATTCCTTTTGTGGTTGTTAAGGTAGCTATAAACACTGGCCCAAAGGATACAACTTCAGAAAATGGGGGTCAACAGCCTCCTTGCGAGCAGGTTTAGCCCCAAATGACATGCTCTCTGATCTCTGTGAGCCTCTGTCACAACCCAAATCCTGTCTTAGTTGGTTTACCATGTACATAGGGTTGCCAGGTCCCTCTTCGACACTGTATCATGGGAACATCTAGGTTTTTGGGGTGGAGTCTGAGGAGGGCGGGGTTTAGGGAGGGGAGTCCAATTGCCAAAGCACCCATTTTCTCCAGGTGAACTGATCTCTATTGGCTGGAGATCAGTTGTAATAGCAGGAGATCTCCAGCTAGTACCTGGAGGCTGGCAACCCTATATGTACAGGACCATGGCAGGTGCCTCCTGCCCATGCCCTCAATTGTCCATACTTGATCAGTTGAGCCAGCATGGTTTAGTGGTTAGCAGCGGTGGACTCTAATCTGAAGAACCGAGTTTGAGTCCCCACTCCTACACATGAAGCCAGCTGGGTGACCTTGGGCTAGTCACAGTTCTCCTCGAGCTCTCTCAGCCACACCTACCTCACAAGGTGTCTGTTGTGAGGAGAGGAAAGGAAGGAGATTGCTAGCCGGTTTGATTCTCCTTAAAAGGTAGAGCAAATCGGCATATACTCTCCTCCTACTCCTCCAGTGGGAGAAAAATGAGGGGAACTATGCCGCTGTTGCTATGTCATCACTTCCAGGTGATGACCTGGACGTGACATCGCAGCGGCTCTCCAGGGTCTCAGGCTGAGGTCTTTCACATCATCTACTTAGCTAGTCCTTTTAACTGGAGATGTCGGGGATTGAACCTGGGACCTTCTGCATGCCAAGCAGATGCTCTACAAACTAAGCTTCGGCCCCTCCCACAACAGATACCCTGTGAGGTAGGTAGTGTTGAGAGAGTGTGACGAGCCCACGGTCACCCAGTTGGCTTCATGTGCAGGAGTGGGGAAACAAATCCAGTTCACCAGATTAGCCTCCGCCACTTTTGTGGAGGAGTGGGGAATCAAACGCAGTTCTCCAGATCAGTGTCTAACCTCTCCAAACCACCACTTTTAACCACTACACCATGCTGGCTCTCCAGCAAGCTTCATAGTAAAGGGGAGTATTTGCACCTGGGTTTCTCAGATCCTAGATCATCATGCTAACCATTACAACCACACTGGCTCTCAAACTAGGGTTGCCAACCTCCAGGTACTAGCCAGAGATCTGCTATTGCAACTGATCTCCTGCCAATAGAGATCAGTTGACCTGGAGAAAATAACAGCTTTGGCCATTGGACTCTACGGCATTGAAGTGCCTCCCCTCCACAAACCCTGCCCTCCTCAGGATCCGCCCCCAAAACCTCCCATCCCATCCCTCCTGGCAACCCTATGTCAAACTGAGGTTGCCTTTTTTTGCAGCGCGTTCTTAACCTGTACTGATCGGTAACATAGAACAGGAAACAGGAATGAAATGCTTTGGCAAATACCCAATTTTGGAATTAATTTTAGAAAATCTCCGAATGAAAAATGTTTTAGGCCAATTAAGGTATGGAACATGGGAAATCCATTCTGCCCTAATTCTGAGTTGGGGGGATCTGTGGGAGGTCCCAGAACAGGACGTAGGGGAACGCTTTCCATCCAGAGATGCTCTCAGAAAATTATGTAGTCACAAGGGCCTACTCTGCAGTACACTTAGCCTCATGGTTAATATAGTCCTCTACTTGGAGAAACCCCAAGGAACCAGTTAAAAAAACTTTATGGGATCTGGGACCAGCCATTTTTCTCCCTTCTTCATATAATAAGGAGAGGAAACACAGACCAGACAGCGCTCTATTGTTCTCACAACAACCCCCCAGCAAACATTAATCCAAGAGTGTAAATAGCAGGCTTCCCTTCCTTACTAATTGCTAGTCTTCGAGACGGCTTCTGAATATTTGATGTCTTGTGTACAAGACTGCATTGTGGCGCAGATTAACACAGAGAAATTATATGAGATGCAAGCAAACATACCATTAATATTTTACGTTGCCAACTTGGGGTGGGCGGGGAGGGGAGGTGGGCCTCGGTTCTTCTGGAAAACGCAGATTGGGAATCTGTTTTTTTTGCAAGGTGGAAGGAAAGTATACAATTTCTAAGCATAACCCTGCCACCCCTGGGTTGGGAAATCCCTGGAAATTTGGAGGCAGAGAATATGAAGGGCAGGCTTTGGGGAGGGGAAGGGTTTCATCTGAGTATAATGCCATACTTTCTAACTTCCAAAACATCCATTTTCTCCAGGGGAACTAGGGTTGCCTGCTCCAGGATGGGAAATACCTGGTGATTTTTAGGGCAGAGCCTGAGGGGGGGTTGGGGAGGGGGGACTTCAATGCCATAGAGTCCAATTGCCAAAGTGGTCGTTTTCTACAGGTGAACTGATCTCTATCGGCTGGAAATCAGTTATAATAGCAGGAGATCTCCAGGTTAGGGTTGCCAACCTCCAGGTACTTGATAGATACATAGATAGATAGATAGATAGATAGATAGATAGATAGATAGATAGATAGATAGATAGATAGATAGATAGATAGATAGATAGATGGAAGTTAGATGGAAGTTAATAAGATACATGATAGAAGATAGATGACTGATGATAGGAATAAGGAAGATAGACAGACTGATAGAGAGAATTTAATAAGATACCAGATAGATAGATAGATAGATAGATAGATAGATAGATAGATAGATAGATAGATAGATAGATAGATTTGATAGCCCTTCATAACTTGGCATCTACATATCAGAAGGCCTATCTCTACCTTTCTCAACTTCTCACAGGAGTTTGGGCCCCTCTTTCTTGGTGTGGTGCAGTTCTCCTTTTTCCGTACCCTGGCTTTTGCGCTCATCGCCACTGTATTATGGAACAGATCACCGGAGGCAGTTCAGAAACGGCCACCAATGATGGTCTTTCGTAAGGCCTGTCAGATTATTCTTTTTAAAGTCATCTTTCTCTTCAGGATTTTATTTTAGGCTGAGTTTGAAATCAAGGAAGCCTTCCTGGCAGCGGTGGGGGGGGGTCCAGTCTTGCATTGCTCACTTTGGGGGGTTTTGTTGACCTTTGGATGCTGTAATTGTATGCCAATTGAACGACATCTCTCAGCCCGTGTTCATCTTTGTAAGCCACCTAGGGCGCCACAGGAAAGGTGGGGTATAAATAATTTAAAATCAATAAATCCTCAATGGAAGTGGTGAGCTGGAAACAAATTAAGAAGCCAAGGTAGCAAACTGATGCTTAAGACAACAAGGTGCAGTCACTTCCCCTCCTCCCTGCTATATCTAGGGTTGCCAGGTCCCTCTTTGCCACCAGCGAGAGGTTTTTGGGGTAGAGCCTGAAGAGGACGGGGTTTGGGGAGGGGAGGGACTTCGATGCCATAGAGTGTGATTGCCAAAGCGGCCATTTTTTCCAGGGGAACTGATCTCTGTTGGCTAAGAACAGTGATAATAGCAGGAGATCTCCAGCTAGTGCCTGGAGGTTGGCAACCCTAGCTACATCCAGAAGAAGAAGAAGAAGAAGAAGAAGAAGAAGAAGAAGAAGAAGAAGAGTTGTTTTTTATATGCCGACTTTCTGTACCACTTAAGGGAGACTCAATCCGGTTTACAATCACCTTCCCTTTCCCTCCCCACAACAGAAACAATGTGAAGTAGGTGGGGCTGAGCAAGCTCTAACAGAGCTGTGTGACTAGCTCAAGGTCACACAACTGGCTTTGTGTGTAGGAGTGGGGAAACAAACCCAGTTCTCCAGGTCAGAGTCCACCGCTCCAAACCACCACTCTTAACCACTACACCACGCTGGCTCTCCTATCGGCTGATGTCTATCAGCTGGAAAACAGTTGTAATAGCAGGAAATCTCCAGCTGGTACCTGGAGGTTGGCAAGCCTAGCTACATTCTTAAGAGAAATGAAGTGTTAGCATTTCAAAATTCATTCTGGTGTTTAACTCTCTATTTTTTAAAAAATGTTACTTTATTTAAAATTCTCATTTTGTGATGTTTTAGTAATGGATGGACTTGATAGTGTCGGTTCCATAGGAAGTAGAGCTGCCAACCGCCAGGTGGTGGCTGGACAGCTCCCGCTATTACGATTGATCTCCAGACAACCAAGATCAGTTCCCCTGGAGAAAATGGCTGCTTTGGAAGGTGGGCTGTACCACATTATACCCCACTGAAGTCCCTCCCCTCCCAAAACCCCGCCTTCCTCAGGCTCCCCCCACCCAATTCTCCAGGTATTTCCGTACCCAGAAATGGAAATCCTAATTGGAAGAAACACACACACAATCTGTAAGATTAACCCCTCCCCCATGGGAAAGCTTTAGCTGTCATTTAATCTTTAGAAAATTGTGACTTTCTCCTCCATACCTGTCAGATTCTAAGACTCCGTTGCCTCTCAGGAATCATCAACTTCACTCCAGACGTTAGCAGAGAGTTAAAGTAGAATTTATTTGAAAGGAAGGGTACAGTAATCCATGAAACACAACGTTACAATGGCGCAAAATCATTTGGAGGGCATTCTTATAGAGTACACAAGCTAGAATGTTTACAAGTAAAAGCTTTGAAATGCAAAACATCAGAGGTTCCCCAACACCAAGAGAGAGAATTCACACCTTAAGATCAGAGCAGGATTACAATCAGGAAGTCACTTTGAAATGGAGATCTCTCGAGCTTTTGGCTGTTGCCTCTTCCTTCCTTTCTCTTTCCCACGGGAAGGAGAGGTGAAACAAAAGTCACCCCGCTATCCAGGGTCCGATTGCATGCCCTCACTGACACTCCGCCTCCCCAAAGCCCCCCCCCCCCAGATCTCCTGGTTTGTCAGGGTAATGGCGATGGAAAGCCGCTACAAGGGTTGGAGCCTGTACGTGAACAGCGGACACCCACTCATCGTGACTGGAATTTAAATGTTTCCAACGCACAAGATATTCCAGTCGGCCCCTGCGCCTCCGAGAATCGAGCACCCTGGAGATTTCAAAGTGCTGTTCGCCCTGCACCATGATGGGAGTTGCCGCTTCGGGTTCGGGGTGCCATTCTGGTGCTTGTAGAAAGGGTTTTAGCAGACTCACGTGAAACACTGGGTGTACCCCTTGTAAGGATTTGGGTAGTTCCAACTCCACCGTAACCTCATTGATAACTCGGGAGATAGGAAACGGACCCACAAATCGTTGACCCAATTTTTTACACGGGCGTAAAGACCTGAGGTTCTTAGTGGAAAGATACACCTTCCCTCCGACCCTCAATTCCCACTGAGGTGCTCTGTGTTTGTCTGCTTGTACTTTGTACCTGTCTTTAGCCTGTTCCAGGTTTTTTACAAGCCAGGGCCAAGTGTTCCTCACTGTGTGAGCCCATTTAGACACCTCGGGGGGATCGCCTTCTGGTGGGGTAGGTACAGCCCCTAATGGTCCAAAATCCATCCCATAAACTGCTTTGAATGGGCTCATCCCGGTTGCAGAGTGTACCGAGTTATTGTAGGCATACTCTGCCAGTGGCAGCAGATCAACCCAATTGTCTTGGTGATAATTAACAAAACAACGCAAATAACATTCTATCACCGCATTGACCCTTTCGGTCTGCCCATCCGTCTGGGGGTGATAGGCAGATGACACACCCAACTGCACACCTACAATTCCTAAGAACGCTTTCCAGAACTTAGACACAAACACCGAGGCTCTGTCCGAAATTATCTTCTTCGGAAATCCGTGTAGCTTAAATATGGAATGTATGAATAAACGAGCCAATTTGTGTGCAGATGGCATCCCTTCGCACGGCACGAGATGAACTTGCTTAGAGAAAAGATCCGTGATTACCCACAGGACAGTCTTCCCCTGACTGGACGGGAGGTCAGTTATGAAGTCCATCCCAATCACTTGCCAGGGTGCCTCGGGAGTTTCTAGGGGCTTTAGTAATCCCGGGGGTTTTCCCATCAAACGTTTACTAGTTGCGCACACAGGGCAGGATTTGATAAATACCTCGATGTCTTGGCGCATCCCAGGCCACCAAAACTGTCTTCTTATTAGGTGCAAGGATTTAACAAACCCAAAATGTCCCCCTATAGTTGAACTGTGGCTCATTTCCAATACTTCTCGCCTCAGTTCCCTGGGCACGTAATGTTTGTTCTTACAGAGACCGTTTTTGTCCGTCACCTGGGATGGGATAGATTCTTCCTCCCGCTCTCGCTGAAGAGCCTCCCCCCACCTTGTCTTGACTACCTCCGGGAGGCTTTCAGGAACTGCCCAGAGGCGGGGAATGGCAGCATCCGACCCCGGCAAGGAGGTGGGTACTGGCCCTTCAGCCTGGTCCCTTCGCTCTATTTGGGAAATTTCCCCCCCCCTCCCCAGCGGTTGTGGTCGAAGGTTCCCCGGGGACTGCTGGAGATGAGGAGGTGGGAGCGACCACTTCTCGAGGAGGACTCGAACTCGAGTCTTGTGCCGCCGCGCGGCTTTGTGCTCTGGTCAGAACTCCTGCACTATTCCCCTCTGGAGTCAAACCCAGGTGTTCCCGTGTGAAAAGAGAACCCACCGGCCACTCAACCTGACACTCATATTGCGGCATGCGAGACAGTCCGTCTGCTAAGCAGTTTTCTTTCCCAGGCATGTGTTTGATGGTAAAATGAAACTTAGAGAAAAAGGTTGACCAACGCACTTGTTTGGCGGACAGCTTCCGCTGACCCAAAATCGATTCGAGGTTACGGTGATCTGTACAGACCACAAAGGGCTCGGCCGCTCCCTCCAGGAACTGTCGCCAAACCGTGAGGGCATGTTTAATTGCCATGGCCTCCTTTTCCCCAATCGGCCAGTTGAGTTCAGGGCCAGAGAACTTCTTAGAAAAATATGCGCAGGGTCTAAGTCTCCCTTGATCATCCCTCTGAAGGAGTGCGCCTCCCATCGCCTTGTCCGAGGCATCTACCTGTAAGGTGAATGGCCTGGAGCAATCTGGGTGCGCCAGAATGGGTTCAGAGGTAAAGCGCTCCTTAAGAGTTTCAAAAGCCGCCTGACACCTGGCGGTCCAAGGTACCTGGTATTGTGCAAAGGTGGCCTCTTGCCCCTTCCCCTTGGTTTTAAGCAAATCAGTAATAGGCAAAGCTATTTGAGCGAAATCCTGAATAAAACTTCTATAAAAGTTCGCAAACCCCAAAAACTGCTGAACCTGTTTGCGAGTTCTGGGAGGTTCCCATTCTAACACTGCCTGCACTTTCTCCGGATCCATGCTTAACCCTTGGGGAGATATCACATAACCCAAAAATGACAATTGGTCCTGGTTGAATGCACATTTTGATAACTTAGCATACAAATGATTGTCTCTTAGACGACGCAACACCTCCCGCACCAATTCTCTGTGCTCTGCGGGATCCTTGGAGTAAATCAGTAAATCGTCGAGAAAGACTATTACACCTTGAAATAGGAGATCGTGTAGAATCTCATTAATTAATTGCATGAAGCACGAGGGCCCCCCCGACAGACCGAATGGCATGACTAAAAATTCAAACAAACCATAACAACAAGAAAAGGCTGTCTTAGCTTCATCCCCCTCCTTCATCCGGACCCTGTAGTAGGCTTCCGCCAGGTCAATTTTCGAGAAAACACAACCCTCCTGTAACGCGCTCAGGAGGTCCGGGATTAAGGGAAGGGGGTAGGCATTAGTTTCAGTAATCGCGTTAAGCCCCCTATAGTCTACACACAGTCTGAGATCAGATGTACCTTTCTTCTTCACAAAGAAGCAGGGAGAAGAAAATGCAGCCTTGGACGGCCGTATGAAACCCCGCTTCAAGTTCTTGTCCAGAAATTCTCGCAGCACTGCTTTCTCTTGGGGACTCATGGAATAAACTCGGGCCTTGGACGGTTTAACGTCCTTAATCAGTTCGATGGCACAATCCGTAGTGCGATGAGGAGGCAATAAGTCACAGTCCGTCCCCTCAAATACATCTGCGAAATCACTATATTCTGGGGGCAACGTGGGTTCCTCCAAGGCAGCTGCGCTTCCCCCTCCGGGTAAGTCATCCCCGGCTGTGTTTTTCGCACTGGGAAGCTCCAAACACCACCCGCCTTTGTTCCCAGTCAATGCTCGGGTTATGCCCCGCCAACCAATTGATGCCGAGAACCACCGGGTAGGAAATCTTAGGAACTACCGTGAAGTGGATCTGTTCCCAGTGGTTTCCCACCCCCAGCCACATCTTGCGAGTGTGCAAATGAACCGGCCCTCCCCGCAGGTCACTCCCATCCATTTGGTGGAAATGTAAGGGCTGGTCCAGTTCTCGAGTCCCAATTTTCAGGCGTTCTACCACCGCCTGATCAATTAGGGTCCGGGAGCACCCGGAGTCCACGATAGCCACAACGGCCACCGGTTCCCCCCCTTGGGGGTTTCGTAACACAACAGGTATCAACAATGTCTCTCCCTGATCACTCACCCTACATGGAGCCGGTTTGGTTTCTTCCGAGGGTGCCCTCTGTGCCGGTTCCCTCACAGAAGGCCGTCCTCGTTTTTTGCCGGTGAGGGGCTTCGGAAACTATCTCGGGTACAATGGTTGTGGAAATCCGATGAGGTTTCAGCTTGCAGGGCCGCCGCCCCACGGCGACCGTTCGTCCCCTCCACTCTCCTGTGCTCCCGATTCCGAGGTGGTGTCGCCTCCCGCTCTTGTGTCGCCCTGTTGCTCGTCCCTTCTGACGGCGTGTTGGTACATTTTGCTGCAAAATGGCCCATCTTCCCACACTGAAGACAAGCTCCCTCCCTGAACCGACGTGCCCTGTCGAGACTGTAGACTCCTCGATGTCTTCCCTCTCGCCGGGAGTCTGCTGCGTTGTCCCCTCTCGCGGGCGGGATAGGGATCGTCTTCGAAGGACGATCCTTGGAGAACTGGAGGGTAAGCTTGCGATTCTCCACCAGGGCCGCCAAACTTACCCACCCCTCTACCGACTCTGGATCTCCCAAAGTCAAACAGCCATCCAGCACTTCCCACCGCAACCCTTCGCGGAAATGCTGGACCTTGGTGGCCTCGCTCCACTCCCGTATCTTGCATGACAAAGATAAAAAGTCCTGTGCATACTCACTTACTGAGCGGGTTCCCTGCTTCAAACGACGCATGGCAATCTTTGCCTTTTCCCCCCGGTGGGGGTCTTCGAACCGGCGTCGCAGAGCGGACAAGAACTCATCCAGGGAGGCCAAAACCCTAGGCATAGTTTCTGCTGCTGTCACTGCCCATTCCACGGCCTCTTTCTCCAGCAAGCTGATCACATACCTGACTCGAGCTTCTTCCGAGGCAAAGGTCTCCCCCTGGTCCTTCATGAAGCCGGAGATTTGGAGTAAGAAGTGAGGCAACTGTGAGCTGGATCCGTCAAAAGATACCTTCAGGTCTCTGGCCGTAGGGCGTCTGGGCGTGGGATTCTCCCCAACAACGAGCGGCCCTGTAGTCGGCCGCGAATCCGTTTGGGGTAGTTGCACTGGCTGTCCAAGCCCCCTCACTGCCCCTAGAACAGCTGCCAGGTCCCGCTGCAAGGTGTCTAGCTGAGTCTGCAGGTCCCGATTCTGCAGAACGAGCATCTGATTCTGTCCGCGTATCAGAGTGGCCGCTTCTGCAGTGAGGGTAGGGGTGTGAGCGAGTGTGGGGTCCTTCCACCCTTCCCCTTCTCCATACCAAGCGGCCAGCGGTCCCCGGTAGAAGTCGCCTCCTGGTTCTGACGCTGCTCTCTGTCGCTGCCCGGCCCCCGAGAGTCGGGGGGTCCACGTCAGCCTCCCAGGGACATCGGTAGGCCCGGGTGGGCGCTGCTGCTCCGGGGTCGCTTCTCCTTGGCCAACCTCAATATCAGCGGGAGTCTGCCGAAGCTCCTCTCCCGCGTTGAGCGGCACCGAGGGTGGTACCGACATCCTAATACTGTTTCTAACCCGAAAACAAAAAAGGTTGGGATTGTAACGTACTGTCAGATTCTAAGACTCCGTTGCCTCTCAGGAATCATCAACTTCACTCCAGACGTTAGCAGAGAGTTAAAGTAGAATTTATTTGAAAGGAAGGGTACAGTAATCCATGAAACACAACGTTACAATGGCGCAAAATCATTTGGAGGGCATTCTTATAGAGTACAGAAGCTAGAATGTTTACAAGTAAAAGCTTTGAAATGCAAAACATCAGAGGTTCCCCAACACCAAGAGAGAGAATTCACACCTTAAGATCAGAGCAGGATTACAATCAGGAAGTCACTTTGAAATGGAGATCTCTCGAGCTTTTGGCTGTTGCCTCTTCCTTCCTTTCTCTTTCCCACGGGAAGGAGAGGTGAAACAAAAGTCACCCCGCTATCCAGGGTCCGATTGCATGCCCTCACTGACACTATACCATAGTCTAGATCCAAATCAGGACTTACCCAACAGCTATTTACCATAAAAAAGGACTTGGAAGACCCATAGTGATATCCTAAGTGGAGTTAAAAAGGTAATGGTATATGTCCCCTGTGCAAGTACCGGATCATTCCTGACCCATGGGGTGACGTCACATCCTGACGTTTCCTAGGCAGACTTTGTTTATGGGGTGGTTTGCCAGTACCTTCCTCAGTCGTCTTCCCTTTACCCCCAGCAAGCTGGGTACTCATTTCACCGACCTCGGAAGGATGGAAGGCTGAGACTACCTTGAGCCGGCTACCTGAAACCGACTTCCATCGGGATCGAATTCAGGCAGTGAGCAGAGCTTTTGACTGAAGTACTGCAGCTTACCACTCTGCGCCTCGGGGCTCTTACAAGTGGAGTTACTCCAAACTCACTGATTTCCATGGGCTTAGTATAGGGTAACACTGTATACAATAGTGCTGCTAGTCATGGGTCTCACCTATCTTGGTTCTTAGAACAGGCTCAGCAAATCCCAGGCAACAGGTTATTAGGACACCTAGAAATTTCTTGATGGCACTAGTATGGTTGCCAGCTCCAGGTTGGGAAATTCCTGGAGATTTAGGGGATGGAGCCTGAAAAGGGCAGGGTTTGGGGAAGGGATGGAATTCATTGGCATACAGTCCACCTTCCAAAGCAACCATTTTCTCCAGGGGAACCGATCTTGGTTTTCTGACTATCGGTTATAATCCTAGAAGATCTCCAGCCACCACCTGGGGACTGGCAACCCTAGGCGCTAGTATTTCCAGCAATGATTTTTTTTTAAATAAGTGTTTCTCAGCAATTCTCACGGGAAGTACAAAGGGATGGATCCGTCCAGTTTTTCTACTAGTGGAAAGGAGAGGAAGGGGTCCCCTTTGACACCCCAAAAGGCTGTGTCTGGAATCATGGGACCTGCATGAACAAAAGCCATGTGGAAAAGGAGATGTAATAAGGAGAGGAAATGGTGACGATTGAGTGCAAATGCTGGCTGGATCTAAATCAAAGCTTGCTTGCTTGCTTATTTATTTATTTATTTATTCGTTTGTTCATTTATTATTTATTTAGATGTGCAGTTGACCAGAAGGGGTGATAGAGTACTCTCTATCTGTAAAGGTTCTGTTCAAAATGGCTGAATAGAGACGCCACTGTTATGTTAGCAAGGCTTTGCGGAGCACACTTATTTGTGAGAGACTGGATACATAACAGTAGGCATTCTGGTGGCCTCTGACTGGCCACTCTGTGACAAATGATGCTGGACTAGATGGACCATTGGTCTGACCAGCATAGCTCTTCTTAGGTAGATTGCATTCTGGGAAACAAATAAAGACTTATCTTGAATCTCAGCTAGGGATGCCAGCCTCCAGGTGGAGACCTGGGGATCCCCTGGAATAACAGCTCATCCCCAGACTACAGAGATCCAGTTCCCCTGGAGAAAATTGCTGCTTTGGAGGGTGGATTCTATGGAATTGTACCCCACTGAGGTCCCTGTCCTCCCCAGGCTCCATTCCCAAATCAACAGGAGTTTCCCAACCTGCATTTGGCATTCCTACCTCCCATCCCCCACCAGTGCCCAGGGTGGGGGACCTGGCAATCCTAATCTCAGTGTAAACACGAGAGTTCCTGAGGTCACCCTACTAGACTTCCTGAGGTCATCCCCACTTCATATATACACTGATGGGATCTGTGCTGGCAGCAACAGACCAAGAAAGGGATCTTGGGATGGTAGTGGATCACTCAATGAAGATGTCAACCCAGCGTGTGGCTGCTATGAAAAAGGCAAATTCCATGCTGCCCATAATTAGACAAGGAATAGAGAATAAAACTGCTAATATCATACTGCCCATATACAAATCTATGGTGAGACCACTCGTGGAATACTGTGTACAGTTCTGGTCACTACACCTAAAAAAAAAATATTGCAGAGCTTGAAAAGGTGCAGAAAAGAGCAAACAAAATGATGAGGGGACTAGAGCAACGGCCCTATGAGGAACAGTTAAAATACTTAGGGCTGTTTAGATTGGAAAGAAATCAGTTAAGGGGAGACATGATAGAGGTCTATAGAGTTATGCATGGTATGGATAGAGTGTACGTTTTTCTCCCTCTCTCATAATACTAGAAAGCTGGGTCATCTGCTGAAGCTAGAGGGTGAGAATTTCAAAACAGATAAAAGGAAGTATTTCTTCACACAACAGATAGTTAAATTGTGGAACTCTCTGCCCCAGGATGTTGTGATGGCTTCCAACTTGGAAGACTTTAAGAGAGGAGTGGACATTAGGTGCTGTGGGACACAGGCAGGACAATGCTGCTGCAGTCGTCTTATTTGTGGGCTTCCTAGAGGCCCCTGGTTGGCCACTGTGTGAACAGACTGCTGGACTTGATGGGCCTTGGTCTGATCCAGCATGGCCTTCCTTATGTTCTTATTTAAATTCTCCCATATGTGTGAATAGTTCACCTGTCAAAACAAAAGACACACCCGGTTTCAGGTCTACATTCTTTCAAAAGAAGCCCAGTGATAAATTTTCTCCGGTTAATTGAGCTGTTTCCAGGGAGAAGGATGAATTCCATCGGAGGCAGAAGGAAAGGATATACCTATCTCTTCTGAAAATGTCGCGGGGTGGGGATTGAATTTCAATGTCACATTCTAGAGAGCTGCCTGGAGTGCAACCTCTTATCAACACTTTGAAGAAATGTGTCGGAGACCTGAGGCCATCGTCTTCAAAGGGTGATGCGTACATATCCTGTTTGTACAGTTTCAGCGAGTAAACAGCAATCCCATTAAGTCCTTTTTCTACGTCCTATAAAAATTGATGTTCTGTGAAAGAGAGTTTAAATACAAGAGGGCATTCACTGTTTCCAGAATTTGAGAGCACTGCTTCATAAATAACCAATTTGTCTTACTTTCTGGTCACGCAGAGGCCGCAAGTGGCCATTTGTAAACCCTGGGAGTAGGGTTACCAGCCTCCAGAAGAGGTCTGGAGATTTGATTCTCCTGAAAAGGAAGAAGAAGTAAGAAGAAGAAGAACAAGAAGAACAAGAAGAGTTGGTTTTTAAGGGAGACTCAAACCGGCTTACAAACACTTTTCCTTCCCCTCCCCACAACAGACACTCTGTAAGGTAGGTGGGGCTGAGAGAATGTGACTTGCCCAAGGTCACCCAGCTGGCTTCATGTAGAAACAAATCTAGTTCACCAGATTAGCCTCCGCCAGTCATGTGGAGGAGTGGGTAATCAAACCTGGTTCTCTATATCAGACACCACCGCCCCAAACCACTGCTTGTAACCACTACACCACGCTTAGATCCAACAGAGAAAGTTGGCATTTAAAAACCAATTCTTCTTCTTCTTCTTCTTCTTCTTCTTCTTCTTCTTCTTCTTGTGATCTCCTGGGCCTCAGTTTGCAGCTGGTAAGATCCCCTCCAGCTGGCTGAACGGTGGGGGGGAGGGGACACAATGCAGGGGATCCCCTTCCCCCCAGCAGGAGCCTGGCAACCCTATTTATGCCCCCCACAAGGCATCCAAGTCGGTCAGTTTCATAGGTAGCACAGCCATGCCTCCTGCTATGGCTTTGTGTGCACAGCTACACCACTTCTGAGGGGAACCCGGAAGTGACATAGGGTAGCTCTAGGAATCACTGGAAACTCTATGGTTCCATAGAGTTTCCAGCAATTCCTAGTGCTACCCTACATCACTTCCGGGTTTTCCTTGGAAGTGACATGGCGATGCACATGGTGTAGCACCCCGCCGCCCATCTCCCTGCCATTGAACGTCCAACCATTTGTGGCCTGGCCTGGCAATCCTATTAGTTGACTCTATGATGGGTAGGGTTGCCAGCTCTGGGTTGGGAAATCCCTGGAGATTTTGGGGGTGGAGCCTGAGGAGGGAGGGGTTTGGGGAGGTGAGGGACTTCAATGCCATAGAGTCCAATGGCCAAAGTGGCCATTTTCTCCAGGTGAACTGATCTCTATTGGCTGGAGATCTGTTGTAATAGCAGGAGATCTCCAGTTACTGACTGGAGGCTGGCAACCCTAATGATGGGTTTGTATCCAACCAAATGTTTCCATGGACAGAAGGATATAGGGGAGCATTTTGGAATGCAGTGGGAGGGAGGAAGTGAAAAACTCATGCTTCACAGGTGGAAATTGTTATGTCTGTAGAACTACCTCTGTTGGATCTAAGCTAGCGTTGCCAACCTCCAGGTGCTGGCTAGAGATCTCCTGCTATTACAACTGAGCTCCAGGCGACAGAGATCTGTTTCCCTGGAGAAAATGGCAGCTTTGGCAATTGGCATTGAAGTCCCTCCCCTCTACAAACCCTGCCCTCCTCAGGCTCCGCCCCTAAAATCTCCAGGTATTTCCCAACTCGGAGCTGGCAACCCTAATCTAAGCCCCTACCTTATTTGATGTTTTTCTTTTCAGCTCAGGAACTTTCAGTGGACATTATGGAATGGAATGATTGTGTGTGTGTTAAGTGTCGTCAAGTCGCTTCCGACTCATGGCGACCCTATGAATGAAAGTCCTTCAAAATGTCCTTATCTTTGACAGCCTTGCTCAGAGCTTGCAAATTGAGGGCTGTGGCTGCCTTTATTGAGTCCATCCATCTCTTGTTGGGTCTTCCTCTTTTCCTGCTGCCCTCAACTTTTCCTAGCATGACTGTCTTTTCCAGTGACTCTTGTCGTCTCATGATGTGACCAAAATACGATAGCCTCAGTTTCGTCATTTTAGCTTCTAGGGTCAGGAGATGGAATGATTACCCCTGCCAATATAAAGGCTGTACTGAGGGGGGGGGGTGGCGTTTAAAGCTCACATGAAGCTGCCCAATACTGATGGACCCTTGGTCCATCTAAGTCAGTATTGTCTACTCAGACCGCCAGCGGCTCTCCAGGGTCTCAGGCGGAGGTCTTTCACATCACCTATGTGCCCAGTCCCTTTCACTGGAGATGCCGGGTATTGAACCTGGGACCTTCTGCTTGCCAAGCAGATACTCTACCATTGAGCCACAGCCCCTCCTCATGTTTCCCAATCCTCAGCTTGGCCCATCCACCGAGCACAACTCTCTTGTAGCGGAAATCCCAAGTTCGAGGGGGAGGAAAAGAGACCCAAAAACCGTTATCAAGAAAAACAGTTTTATTTGCAGCTCCGGCTCAGTTATTCTAACACAGGGTGGGGAACGTCAGGCCCGGGGACCGTATAAGGCCCACGAAGTCATTTGGTCTGGCCCTTCATGGGTCCTCGCAGATCTCTAGCTCAGAAGGATTTAAGACTGGCGATCCGCCCCCTCCCGCAGACAGGAATAGCCTCTATTCAAGGCAGATGTGAGTTTGTTTTGGCAAGAAAAGGAACTTTTTCCCCCCTTGCAGAAGAGTTGTTAGCTATGGAGCTGCTAGGACCGCCCAAGAAACTGTGTTAACCTTTTCCCACCTGGGCCATGGAGAAACGTATTCCCTCTTTACTACAAGAGGGCTGGGGGCGGAAGTGGCGAATGGCCCGCAAATAATGCTACAAATATCCAAATGGCCCTTGACGGGAAAAAAGTTCCCCACCCCTGCTCTAACAAGTCAAACACTGAGCCCCGATTCTACTGGGGAGAAGACATTTATCCAAAACGTACAGCACTCAAAAGGCTTCTAACGTGATAGGAAATCCATGTGGCCAAGAAACCCGCTCTTTCTTATAATGAGAACGGAAGCATTTAAACGGTTAATATTTCAGCTGTTTCCCAAGATGGATTATATGTGGATTTGGGGAGGGGGGAGAGAAATTATTACCATAACAAGGTCTACCACTAAAGCGAACATATGTTCCTCATAATGTCACTTTCTAAATCAATGAAATTATCATTATGGAACATGTCGACAAATTAGACATGTAAAATGCAGGCTGCATGGGGGGGAGAGATTTAATTTGGCTCCATAAAAAGAAATTAAACAATAAAATATCGATGACAGATGTAGTTAAGGGAGATTTTTCTTTTTGAGGTTTAAATACCAATTTGTAGGGGAATAGAATTATGCAGACCCAATCAAGGTGCAAGATAAAAATACCAGCCTTCGTGAAAAGAGACGATTAAGTGTTTGGACCAGATGTTCTGAGACCTTCGCCGTGCCCTTTATTTAACTGGCAGGCTGGCGAGCACGTCTCTAAATTTGTAAAACCCGCGTAGGTAAGGTCAGCATGGATGGAAGCCCTAAAACAATCAACTATCAAGAGTTGTTTATGTCTGTGCACACTACATCAACTTAGAGTTTTGCTTTTGCAAAGCTGATTTTCTCTCTCTCTCTCTCACTCTGGAGTTGTTCTGGAGGAAATGTTGCTTTTCAGCTTTTTATTTGAAATACGTTTGACTGTAAGGCGTAGGGTTGCCGGCCTCCAGGTGGTGGCTGGAGATCTCCTGTGTTACAACTGATCTCCAGGCGACCAAGGTCAGCTCACCTGAAGAAAATGACTGCTGTGGAAGGTGGACTCTATGGCATTATACTCTACTGAAGATCCTCCCTCCACAAACCCCATCCTTAGAATCATAGAGTCATAGAGTTGGAAGGGACCACCAGGGTCATCTAGTCCAAGCCCTGCACAGGAAATTCACAACTACCTCCCCCCACACCCCCAGTGACTCCCTACACCATGCCCAGAAGATGCCCAAGATGCCCTCCCTCTCATGAACTGCCTAAGGTCATAGAATCAGCATTGCTGACAGATGGCCATCTAGCCTCTGCTTAAAAACCTCCAGGGAAGGAGCACTTACCACCTCCCGAGGAAGCCTGTTCCACTGAGGAACTGTTAGGCTCTACCCCTAAAATCGCCAGGTATTTCCCTAATAAGGAAAAATGTATTGCTGCCTAGTTCAGATGATAATCACATGAGTCTATGTTATATTATCATACTATTGGTCTATCTAGGTCATCTGCTCAGACTGGTAGTAGCACTCCAAGGTCAAAAGCAGAGGTCTTTTTTATCAACCTATTTACCTGGCCCTTTTAACTAGAGATACCCAGGATTGAACCTGGAACCTTCCGCATGCAAAGCGGAGGCTCTGTGACTGAGCCACAGCCCCTCTTGACCATTCTCACCCTTCCTCCCAAGTATACAAACGCTTCTGAGCTCAAATTGTGAGGTTTTTCTCTAATCAGGCCTTTCTCATCTCTCTGAGAGCCAGTGTGGTATAGTGGTTAAGAGGGGTGGACTCTGATCTGGAGAACCGGGTTTGATTCCGCACTCCTCCACATGAGCAGAGGACTCTAATCTGGTGAACTGGGTTGGTTTCCCCACTCCTACACATGAAGCCAGCTGGGTGGCCTTGGGCAAGTCACAGTTCTCCCAGACCTCTCTCAGCCCCCCCTTACCTCACAAGATGCCTGTTGTGGGGAGGGGAAGGGAAGGTGATTGTAAGCTGCTTTGAGACTCCTTAAAGATAGAGAAAAGTGGGGTATAAAAACTACTACTACTACTACTCTTCTTCTTCCTCTTCCTCCTCCTCCTCTTCCTCTTCTTCTTTTTTTTTATTCTTCTTCTTCTTCCCTGCCTCCCTCCAGTCTGTTCCTCCACCATCCTTTGACCACGCATGAATATTGCATTTCCTCCTGTCCAATTGAGCCTAACCTTGGGCCAACAGTCACAGAAAGCTGATCAAACAAAGAAAGTTGCTCCTGTTGTACCTTTCTGCCACTGATCCTTCCCTTCCCTTTTTTCTCCCTCCCCGCTTTTTACTGGTTATTCTTTGATTGAAGAAGAGTCGGTTTTTATATGCCGACTTTCTCTACCTTTTAAGGAGAATCAAACCAGTTTACCATCTCCTTCCCTTCCTCTTTCCACAGCAGGCACCTTGTTAGGTGGGGCTGAGAGAGTTCAGAGAGAACTGTGACTAGCCCAAGGTCACCCGGCTAGCTTCATGTGACACAGCGGGGAATCGAACATGGTTCACCAGATTAGATTCTGCCGCTCATGTGGAGGAGCGGGGAAGTAAACCCAGCTCTCCAGATTAGAGTCCTCCGCTCTCAACCATGACACCACGCTGTTTATCCCTGGATTCATAACTAAGGTTTTATACCCCACTTTTCTCTACCAAAAGGAGTCTCAAAGCGGATGACAATCACCTTCCCTTCCCTCCCCCTCAACAGGCACTTTGTGAGGTCGGTGAGGCTGAGAAAATCTGGATTTTTAAAGCAATAAGATTTTAAGTATAAATTCTATAGAATGCCATTTTCATTTGGGGGGGAGGGTATTGGTGGTAGTTAGCCTGCCCGGAGCCTGACTGCGGTCGGGAGAGGGGTGGGACAGAATCCAATAAATAAATAAATAAATCCACCTGGACGTCCAGGCGCTTTGCCATGAGTTCTGCAGGGGCACGTGGTAACAACAGGGCCGTTTGGAATAGGGTTGCCAACCCCCAGGTACTAGCTGGAGATTTCCCGCAATTACAACTGATCTCCAGCTGATAGAGATCCATTCACCTGGAGCAAATGGCCACTTTGGCCATCGGACTCTATGGCCTTGACGTCCCTCCCCTCCCCAAACCCAGCCCTCCTCAGTCTCCACCCCAAAAATCTCCCGCCGGTGGCGAAGAGGGACCTGGCAACCCTAGTTTGGAAGGATGCGCGAGCTGCCTTGTCGTCTTGGCTAACCCGCATCGCTGCTAGCCTGTGACAGCGTTGGCTGTCCAGGCTGCCCTTGAAGGAAGAAAAAGCAGGCTGGTTTTCTTCAAGATGATAAATGGCCCCTTTATTGCAGCCCAGCGTAGATGCGTGGAAGACTCCCCGGCCCCATCTGCTCATTGTGTGGCCTCCAGCCCAACCTGTCTTGTCTCCTGAGCCGCACCTGTCCTTTCCCCTATTATTTTTCCATTTAACCCACGAGGGGGCATTCGGTTTCAGCGTTCACCTTGGCCCTCCCTCCCCTTGTTTATTTGATGTGCCTTCGGGAAGGAGGCCTGCTGGGGCAGCCTCTGTGTTTGGTGAAGGATCCAATTGAGGTGTAGGGTTGATTCTCCTACTCATCTGGGCAGCGCTATGACACATGCACCCTATTCGTTCATTTGACATCCCAGCCTAAGAGCCCATAACTCAAAACTGAAAAGGAAACACTCAGCCAGTGTAGTGTAGTGGTTAAGAGCGGCAGATTCTAATCTGGAGAACCGAGTTCGATTCCCCTCTCCTCCACATGAGCGGTGGACTCTAATCTCGTGAACCGGGTTGGCTGGGAGAGTTCGGAGAGAACTGACTAGCCCAAGGTCACCCGGCTGGCTTCATGGGGAGGAGAGGGGAAACCAACCCGGTTCACCAGATTACCAGGTTGTAAACCAATTTGATTCTACCTTAAGTGGTAGAGAAAGTCGGCATATAAAAAAACAACTCTTCTCCTTCCATCTCTTCTTCCTGCATGTGTGAACCTGGCTGTATCTTGGGACTGTGGTGGTATCCGTGTTGCACGATTGCCTTGAAGCAGGGTAAAGAGGAAACCATCGTGAAGTGGATGGTAGAAATTAAGTTCCTTTGGGTGCACTCGCAGCTGGATGAACCAGAGCAGTTCTATTCTTAGCATCTCACTGGCTTAATTTTAATTGCTTTTGCCTGGACATGATTAAGCAGACATTAGCTATTTCTCTAAGGTGCCTTTAAGAAATAAAAGCTGTTGAGGCTTCTCAGTGAATTCTGCAGTTCTCAGGCGAGGCGTATTTTTTTAAAAAATTATCATTTGAAGCTACGTTAGGAAAAGACAGGTGATTATTTCGCATCTTGAATGGGCGACGGGTGTGGCCCGCTGACCTTTGGTGGCTCCTGTTGGGATTTAGGGAAATTATGAGGCCTCTTTTATTAAAGGCTCAAGACATCCTTCATTTTAGGGTTTCACGATCCCTCTTACGTGGCTACTGAGAGAAAGAGAGAGAGAGAGAGAGAGAGAGAGAGAGAGAGAGAGAGAGAGAGAGAGAGACCGCTTGCTTGTTTGCCAGAACATTTATGTGGAGTTTTAATTTTCTCCTTCTTAGTCCCCTTTATTTGGAGTTTTAATTTTCTCCTTCTTAGTCCCGTTTACTTACTTTACCTCAGAAGAAATGAGACACCAGAGGCTTTTTCAAACTAACACAAATAACAGAGATTTATTAAACACTGTACAAGGGATGGATTTGGAAGGGAAACAGTGGTTACGAGAAGCATAGAACCAGAGCTATCTTATGGGTTTCATTTCAGAGAAGTCATAGATCTTATATGGCTTAGTAGGTACAGTATTACAATTTTTATTTTATTTTTTTTGAAAATTTTATTGGTTTTTATAATATAAATTTTCCATGTTAACAAACAACAATAAAAGTAATATAAAAAACTGAATCATAAGTAATGTTGTTATAGTTATTTAAGTGCTAAATAAAAATAAAAAATAAAGGAAAATTTATTGACTTCCCCGTCACCTCCGTCCGCCTCTTAATAAAGTATTCTATCCCATCGTGATATGGTCTGATCTTAATTATTCTTATATCTCAATTAAGTTTCAATCACAATATGCTATTAATATAATTGATTACACTTCTTTATGTTAGCAATGTCATCTAGATCTGATTAAAAGGTACTCTTCCATTTTCTCCAGTCGAGTATTACAATTTTTAGATTCAGTTCACAAATTCAGTTCAGTTCCCAGACCTTCTTAGAGATGTTTCTATTCAGACTCTGATGCCTAGCTATGAGAGAAGGTGGAGATTATACAATCTCTCCTCCCCAGAGAAACACAGAAGTATGGAGATTGCTCCTCAAATCTCTCTTCCAGGAAACCCTAAACAACTTTTGTGGCAGAAATCCCTAAACAACATCCTGTATTTTTGTGGCAGCAATCCCTAACAACATCCTGTATTTGGAATATCTCTTTCCCAGAGCCTATTCCCTTCCGGTGACCTGAGAAAGGACCCTTTTCCTCTCAATCTCTGCCTGTCACTCCACAGGATTTGTTTTACACCAGTTTAGGCAAATCTGAACCCTCAGGTTCCCAGAGTCATCCACAGCTACTATTCACGCACGTTACCAAAATCAGATTCCACTTCCTTTCTTCAGAACTGAGAGAGTGAGTTCCTTAGCTCTGCCCACACCCTTTCTCTGAGCTTCTCTCAAAGATTAATTTGTTGTTCGTCATACAAGGTTTGGGAATTTCAGGATAGCAAGCAGCACAAAGTCCAAAGAACCCATCCAGGAGAATTAGGGATGTGCAATTCCTAGGGATGTCAATCCTTGGTTGGGAAAATCCTGAACATTTGGGGATGGAGCCCAGGGAGGGTGGGACATAGAAAGGGGAGGGACCTCAGTGGGATATAAAGCCATAGAGTCCACCTTCCAAAGTGGTCATTTTCTACAGGGGAACTCTGTTCTCTGGAGATCAGTTGTAATTCTGGGACATCTCCAGGCCCCACCTGAAGGTTGGCAACTAGGGTTGCCAGCTCTGGGTTGGGAAATACCTGGAGATTTTGGGGGCAGAATATTGTCGAAGGCTTTCACGGTCAGAGTTCATCGGTTCTTGTAGGTTATCCGGGCTGTGTGACCGTGGTCTTGGTATTTTCTTTCCTGACGTTTCGCCAGGAACTGTCGTGTTACTCCTCTGAAGATGCCTGCCACAGCTGCTGGCGAAACGTCAGGAAAGAAAATACCAAGACCACGGTCACACAGCCCGGATAACCTACAAGAACCGATTTGGGGGCAGAGTCTCTGAGAAACTTCTCAATACTTTTTGGAAATCCCTTTCCTCCCCTTAGAATTTCCCAGCAGCTTCCCCTGAGGAAGAGCCCCCAAACTTGCTTCCAAATTTACCTGAGGGGGAATCTGGCAACTACATAAGGATTAGGGTTGCCATGTCCCCCTTGGCCACTGGCAGGGGATGGGGGCGTAGAGGTGCCAGATCCAGTTTGGGAAACTCCTGGAGGTTGGGGATGGAACTTTGGATGGATATGGACCTCACTGCGGTAAAATTCCATAAAGTCCACCCTCCAAAGCATCCGTTTTCTCCAGGAGAACTGATCTCTGTAGTCTGGATGTGAGCTGTAATTCTAGGGGATCCCCAGGTCCCACCTGGAGGCTGGCACCCGTAGTCCAGGCACTGATCTCTTTTACAGGTAGGGTTGCCAACCTCCAGGTACGGCCTGGGGATCCCCCAGAATTCCAACTGATCCCTAATAAGGATACTTCATTGATTGTTCTCAAAATTAATGAAGGCCGGCCTCCCTCCCTCTCAAAAATTCTTCAGCTGTGTGACCAAAGGAGCAATTTATCATGGGTTGATGTGCACACATCCGGAAACATTGATAATTGTAAACCAGTATGAGCAACTATCCATGTGGCAAGACTAAGGTTGCCAGCTCCAGGTTGGGAAATAACTGGAGATTTTGGGGGCAGAGCCTGAGGAGGGCGGGGTTTGGGGGGAGGAACTTCAATGCCATAGAGTCCAATTGCAAAAGTGGCCATTTTCTCCAGTGGAACTGATCTCTATCTGCTGGAGATCAGTTGTAATAGCAAGAGATCTCCAGCTACAACCTGGAGATTGGCAGTCCAATACTCCATAGGGTTCATTTCCAGATGTGTTTTTAATAATTTGTTTTTGTATTTATGACCCCTGAGGAAGGCCTATTCAGGCCGAAGCAAGTGGGTCCAGTATTGGTCATTTATACTGAATATATATAAACTGTATATGAGATTTTTCTAACTGTTTTTATATGTAACCAAAGGAGCATCCTGTAGACTTTGAATTTTGCCCAGAAGAAATGTTGATGGGACTCTAAAAATAATGGGAAATTATTTAATTGTGAGACACCTTCTGATCTCCAGAGTTTCTGGGCATACATGCTCACAAAGTCCCTCGGTATCCCAGAGATATGGGACCCAGGGAAAAAGCAAAGTTTTTTGAAAATGTATCTGCTTTCAATGTTGGGGGAACGTAAAGTTGCCAGGAGACTTGGAGAAAAATCTTCTGTCCCTTTAGAGGTTTAATGTGTAGAAATGGGCAGATGAAGCCTTTCATGGCATGGAGGTAAATCATATCCCATTAAGCC
The DNA here is from genome assembly GCF_029931775.1 of Euleptes europaea. Lineage (NCBI taxonomy): Eukaryota > Metazoa > Chordata > Lepidosauria > Squamata > Sphaerodactylidae > Euleptes > Euleptes europaea. The sequence continues at coordinate 115,210,730 of NC_079314.1, read as the reverse complement.
TCTGTTAGATGGAATGGACTTTTTTTCCCCTCCAGGCACTTGGCAACCTTAGAAGAACTTCCTGTTCCCTGCATTTTGTCCTCTTCAAGACTAAGATGCCATCCACCAGAGGAGAGGAACAGGAAAGACAAGGACCTAACAGAGCAAATACATAGTTTACTGGAATAAACTACCAAAGTGTTCCAAATATAGAATTCTTTTCAGGTCCAATCTTCTGCTTAGAAAGTTCTGTTTGTGGTGGTGTCTCCTAGCCTCTATTTTCCCCTTGTTTCTTCTAATTATTGCTAGGCAAGCTGAGAACTTCGACATGAATATGATAGCAAAGCAAAATTATCTGGCTCAGATTCTCTTCCCTGACCTGCCTAGGCTTATCTCATAAGATCTCAGAAGCTAAACAGGTGTTGCCATGATTAGTATGGGATGGGAGACCGCCAAAAAGTCCAGAGTTGCTATGCAGAGGCAGGCAATGGGCACCCACCTCTCTTGGTCTCTTCCCTCTTCCCTTGATGGCACTTTTGCTCTGACTTGGATAGCCCAAGCTAGCCCAACCTCCTCAGATCTTGGAAGTGAAGCAGGGTCAGCCCTGGTTAGTAATTGGATGGGAGACCACCAAGGAAGTCCAAGGTTGCTATGCAGAGGCAGGCAACGGCAACCCACCTCACTTCACCTCTTTCCTTGAAAACCCTACAGGGTTGCCATAAGTCGGCTGAGATTTGAGGCCACTTTCTTCCACCACAACCTCCCATGATCGCAGGCAAGGCAAGCTTGCAATTTGATCAGTTTGATATCCCCTGGTGAAATTGTTTGCAAGTACAATCAGAGGTGCTCCATCAAATGCAACTGCTGATATTGAGTTTGTTCTTTACATATAATCTAGGGGTGTGTGTAAAGTGCTTTCAAGTCGCAGCCAACTTATGGTGACCCCTTTTGGGGTTTTCATGGCAAGAGACTAACAGAGGTGGTTTGCCAGTGCCTCCCTCTGCACAGCAACCCTGGTATTCCTTGGTGGTCTTCCATCCAAATACTAACCAGGGCTGACCCTTCTTAGCTTCTGAGATCTGACGAGATCAGGCTAGCCTGGGCCACTTCCTGCTAACTGAGGCCACTGCTCACCACCACTCCAAACAGCAGTGGGAGAATTTTTTTTAAACCACCAGCGTCTTATGTGCCAGTACAATAACACTTCCAGGTATATCCCAGAAGTCGCAATGGGTAGCTCTAGAAATTGCATGAAACTCTATGGTTTTACCATAGAGTTTATAGTGATTCCTAGAGCTACCTATCATCACTTCCAGGTTGTACCTGGAAGTGACATAGTCATGTCAGTGACATCATCAATGTCATACACACACACCAATATCCCCACACCCCAGCACTCCTGCTGGTTGCCAGGTTGCTGATGCTATATCAGCCAACTACACATTCATTAATTCCTCACATTTATATCCCATCTGTCCTCTAAGGAACTGCAGGTGGGTGATATAGGATATAGTTCTCTCTTGTCTCGCATAATTAGGGTTGCCAGCTCAGGTTAAGAAAACACCTGGATATTTTGGGAGTGGAGCTTGAGGATTTGGGGTGGGGAGGGACTTCAATGGGATTCAATGCCATAGAGTCCACCTTCCAAAGCAGCCATTTTCTCCAGGCGAACTGATCTCTGTCTCCTGGAGATCACTTGTAATTCCAGGAGATCTCCAGCTACCACCTGGAGGTTGACAACCCTACCCATCATCCCAGAGGAAAATCTTTGTGTAAGAGATCAGCAGAACTCAAAAAACAATGTTAACCATTGTCGAAGGCTTTCACGGTCAGAGTTCATTGGTTCTTGTAGGTTATCCGGGCTGTGTAAGGGCAGGAGAAAATACCAAAACCACGGTTACACAGCCCGGATAACCTACAAGAACCAATGTTAACCATGTTGAGCCTTCGAGATATGGTGGGCTACAAATTATGCCCAGAAACAATTTAATAAGGTGGGATTTGGGGAGGGATTGTTTTGTTTTTTTGCTGTAATAATGGGTGAAATAATACCCTTGATGCGAATTCCTTTCGCCGCGGCCGTTTTCTCTCGACCTTTCAAGATCTGCGTCTCAGTAAACTCATCTTATAAATCATCCCTCGTTCACCATCACCACGGCATCGCTCCTCCCGAGACTGCTCCCCGCTGCGTCGCAAGCCATTGAATTGTCCAGTCCAATTTTTAAATGACCAAACAGCAAAGCCCTCGATTCTTCTCTTGGGATTTTTATTCCAGTCTCAAGCAGACCTTGCCGGGCAGTGAGCCAAAGCTCCCTTTTGTTTGATTCCGTCCCATTATTCTTAACAGCTGCCTGTCGCATGACCCTAAAAATGTCGGGTATTTCTTTATTTATTTTTTACTCGCGATTCTTTGAATTGATCTCTCGGGATTTAACTTCCTCTTATGCTGGCCCTGTCCTGACCTTTCATCTAGATCAGAATCCTGGCTGTCCGTCGGCTTCTGAACAATGGCAAAGCGAAAAAGGGTTTGTTAAAAATGTTCCCGTTGAGTTTAAAAAGTCGATTCCATCCGCTCTGTACCTCATGCGGTTTTCTCCTGCCCTTCCTCCAAAGAGATCGGCGCATTGCGCATGGCTCTTGCTTCCCCCCTTTATCCTCACAATGACTCAGTGAGGTAAATCACGATGGGTAGACATATTAGTCAGAAAAGAGCAAGAGTCCAGTAGCACCTTCAAGACCGACACCATTTCTGGCAGGGTAGGAGCTTTTGTGAATCCCAGCTCACTTCTTCAGATGTGTGTGTGTGTGTGTTAAGTGCCGTCAAGTCGCTTCTGACTCATGGCAACCCTATGAATCAACGTCCTCCAAAACATCCTAACCCTAACAGCCTTGCTCAGGTCTTGCAAACTGAGGGCTGTGGCTTCCTTTATCAAGTCCATCCATCTCTTGTTGGGTCTCCCTCTTTTCCTGCTGCCTTCAACTTTTCCTACCATGATGGTCTTTTCTAGTGACTCTTGTCTTTTCATAACGTGACCAAAGTACGATAGCCTCAGTTGAGTCATTTTAGCTTCTAGGGTCAGTTCAGGCTTGATTTGATCTAGAACCCACTGATTTTGTTTTTTTTGGCAGTCCAGGGTATCCATGACATTCTCCTCCAACACCACATTTCAAAGGGATTTACTTTCTTCCTATCAGCTTTCTTCATTGTCTAGCTTTCACACCCATACATAGTAATAGGGAATATGAGGCCAACTTTCTCTACCACTTAAGGGAGACTCAAACCGGCTTACAATCATCTTCCCTTCCCCTCCCTACAACAGACACCCTGTGAGATAAGTGGGGCTGAGAGAGCTCCAACAGAGCTATAACTTGGCCAAAGACACTTAGCTGGCTTAATGTGTGGGAGTGGGGAAACGAATCCAGTTCACCAGATTAGCGTCCACCGCTCATGTGGAGGAGTGGGGAATCAAACCCAGTTCTCCAGATCAGAGTCCACCACTCCAAACCACTGCTCTTAACTACTACACCACTTGATCTTGGTTGCCAGTGACAGATCCTTCAGATACCAGATACCCTAAAGAAGTGAGCTGTCACTCATGAAAGCTCATACCCTGTCCTTGAGGTAAGTTAGGGTGAGAGAAGGTGTGTGTCTGGGCCAGCAACCTTTCATGGTAGAGGGGGGGATCTGCACCTGAGCATCTCAGATCTTACTCTGATGCTCTAACCACTACACCACACCGACTCTTAACATCATCCTACAACTTTGATTCTTAGCCAGATCAAGCCAGATCTTTACATAATGTTTCCTCTATAAATCTAAGCCTTCTGTACAGGGACTCTTTACAGGAGCTCCCCTGTCCATGAGAGCCATTTGGTTTATTTCAATGGACATGGCAAGGAGAGGTATTTATGTAGGGATGCCAGTTCTGGGTTGGGAGATTTTGTGGGTGAAGTCTGGCAAGAACACACATGAACACATGAAGCTGCCTTATACTGAATCAAACCCACGGTACATCCAAGTCAGTATTGTCTACTCAGACCGGCTGCGGCTCTCCAGGGTCTCAGACAGAGGTCTTTCACTTCACCTGCTTGCCTCGTCCCTTTAACTGGAGATGCCGGGGGTTGAACCTGGGACCTTCTGCATGCCAAGCAGATGCTATTGTGTAATTTTTTGCAACATTTGATATGTCATGTTAAGCCTTATGCTTTTTTTCCATTCTGTTTCCATTCTGACTGGATGGCCCAGGCTAGCCTGATCTCGTCAGATGTCAGAAGCTAAGCAGGGTCAGTCCTGGTTAGTATTTGGATGGGAGACCACCAAGGAATACCAGGGTTGCTGTGCAGAGGAAGGCACTGGCAAACCACCTCTGTTAGTCTCTTGCCATGAAAACCCCCAAAAGGGGTTGCCATAAGTCGGCTGTGACTTGATAGCACTTTACACACACACACACACACACACACACACACACACACACATTAATTGAATGTCCCATCTTGTTAATTGTATTGACTCACTCTATGTAATCCACCATGAGTCCCTGTGAGAAAGGCGGACCATAAATAACGTAAAGAAAGAAATATAAATAAATAAAATATCTGTAGTCTGGAGATGAAAGGAACCCCGTGTCACAGAGTGGTAACATGCAGTAATGCAGTCAAAGCTCTCCTCACGACCTGAGTTCGATCTTGACGGAAATCGGTTTTCAGGTAGCCGGCTCAAGGTTGACTCAGCCTTCCATCCTTCTGAGGTCGGTAAAATGAGTACCCAGCTTGCTGGGGGTAAAGTGTAGCCGACTGGGGAAGGCAATGGCAAACCACCCCATAAACACAGTCTGCCTAGTCAGTGTTGTGATGTGACATCACCCCATGGGTCGGTAATGACCAAGTGCTTGCACAGGGAGCTACCTTTACCTAGTCTGCAGATGAGTTGTAAATCTGGATGGTCTCCAGGCCTTCCCTGGAGGTTGGCAGCCCTACGTAGCAGGGACCAAGCTGCTGACTCCAAGCGTTCCTAGAGTTGCTGGCAGGCAGAGCTAGCAGTTCGCTGGAGGTCTGCAGCGTCACAGCGCCACCCCGGTATCAGGTCAGAAGATACATTGCAGCTTTTGACTTCAGCAGGATCAAGTGACCTGAAGAGGCGTTTCGATCCCATCTGACCTTCTATTACCACTCACTCTGCCTTGGTCTCAGCTTGAACAAATCTCTACTCTGTGTAGATTGAGCTGCTACGGACTACCTGGAAGCCCTGTCTGAGCCGGCTGAATCGGCTGCGTCTCAACTGCCGGCCCTGACAGATTGTTAGACTTTCCGACTTCTTTCTGACAGGGCCAAAAATATCTGCCATTATCCTCTTCCCGTTCTTTGTAGGGTGCAGCGGGGTTAAGAATAAAAGGTGAGAGAGCCTCCGGCTTGTTACCGATCCTTCACACTGCATTAAATGGTCAAAGCAGTGTGTTTAAAAAAAAAGAAAAAGAAAAAAAAAACCACCTCCAAATCATCTAGAGTAAGTTTTCCTTGATAATAGGGCTGAAAGTGTTAGCTGATAAGCTATTATGATTAAGTAGTTAATTGCCTGCAGGTCAGAAATGTGGATTGTGGACTGTTACTTACGGCTAGTTGAAGTACCCACTTAAAAACAAGGCTCTGGAAGACGCAGCTATGCTGGATCATTGCTTGCCTCCCTATACTCTTTCTTAACCCATTGATCCTATGCTAGGCATGAGGTCTTTGCTCTTTCCCTGTGATGCCTGTCAGTTGCTTGACATGCAAATAAGTCTGAGAGGAGACTTAAGAACACGAGAACATAAGAAAAGCCATGCTGGATCAGACCAAGGCCCGTCATAAGAAAGGCCATGCTGGATCAGGCCAAGGCCCATCAAGTCCAGCAGTCTGTTCACACTGTGGCCAACCAGGTGCCTCTAGGAAGCCCACAAGCAAGGCGACTGCAGCAGCACCATCCTGCCTGGGTTCCACAGCACCTAATATAATAGGCATGCTCCTCTGCTGCTGGGGAGAATAGGTATGCATCATGACTAGCATCCATTTTCACTAGTAGCCATGAATACCCCTCTCCTCCATGAATAGGGTTGCTATGTCCCTCTTTGCCACCGGTGGGAGGTTTTGGGGGCGGAGCTGGAGGTGGGCAAGGTTTGGGGAGGGATTTCAATTCCATAGAGTCCAATTGCCAAAGCAGCCATTTTCTCCAGGTGAACTGATCTCTATCGGCTGGAGATCAGTTGTAGTAGCAGGAGACCTTTTGCTATTGCCTGAAGGTTGGCAACCCTATCCATGAACATGTCCAGAAACATGAACACGTGGGGAAATTTGAACGGATCTTCACAGAACTTTCCGATTCCCTCCAGTCACCTCAAGCCAGTTCACAAATACGGCTGCAAATTATCCGGAGATGGGAAATCAAGCAAAGCGATATGTGAACCAACAAATGTTGTTTTCTCTTCGTTCGGTGCCAAAAAAAAACAACGTCACTCATATGGCACTCTTTGTCTAAATGGGACAAATTAATCAGTCAATCAAACTAACTACCGGTCACGATAACCAAGTCGAGATGTGTGAAATCCGCCCAAGCAACGTTGCCTTAAATTTCCCCTTAATTTGTCTTTCAGTGCACGCTCTTAACTGTGGCCCGACCTGCGGCCTGCTATTTATGAATTTCGCCTTCATCATTACGTCTAAATTCCAGCCCAAGGAAAGGATTTCGTCCTCCAATCATATTTTCATTATTGTAATGTCAACCATACCATTTTCTCCGCCCCCCCATACGACCTTGATTGGGATCAGGAAATTTTAAACAAAGACATAATTAATTGCACCTGTTATACAAGGCACATCATTTGGAAACAGCAAAGGCAGACGGCATTCTGGGTAATTTTATGCTAATTGCCGTGAAGATGAGATCAATAATTCTGACTTTTTTGCAATACCAACGGGGCCCTTTCCATCCATTTGCATGACATTACTGATAACCATTTGTAATTTTACTTTTAAATTACAATTTATCCTGTGCAGCAATCACATTACAATACTTTTTATGTAAAACAAATTTTGTTAGAAGCTCATTTGATTTCATAGGCAGTGAGATGAAATCAAAGTGACAAGCCAGATAAAAGTTGTTAGGGATTTCATTTGTGTGTGTCTGTGTGTGCGCGTGTGTATCATAGAATCGCAGAGTTGGAAGGCCATCTAGTCCCAACCCTCTGCTCATTGTAGTATCAGCCTAAAGCATCCTGACAAGTGTTTGTCCAGCCGCTGCTTGAAGACTGCCAGAGAGAAGGAGCTCACCACCTCCCTAGGTAGCCGATTCCACTGTTGAACAACTCTTACTTTAAAAAAGTTTTTCTTAATATCCAGCCGGTACCTTTTCACCCTCAATTTAAACCCATTCTTGCGAGTCCTATCTTCTGCTGCCAACAGCAACAGCTCCCTGCCCTCCTCTCAGTGGGGGTTACCGCACTTTGTATTCCCAGCGATGTATTAAGAGTTTGAAAATGTTATAAAAAAATCACTTTAAAAGGGTTTTTGGATACCATGGCTTATAAATGGTTGGAAGACGTCTTCACAGCTAAAGGGGCCAAACAAAGTGCGAACAGTATTTTTTATAACGTTTTCAAACTCTTAATACATCGGTGGGAATACATAGAAAGTGTGAACTGTGTTTTTTATAACATTTTCAAACTCTTAATACATCGCTGGGAATACAAGTGCGGTAACCCCCAGTGACAACCCTTTAAATTCTTCAAGAGAGCAACCATGTCTTCCCTCAACCGCCTCTTCTCCAGATTGAACACACCCAGGTCCCTCAGCCTTTCCTCCTAGGGCTTGGTCTCCAGGCTCCTGACCATCCTAGTCACTCTCCTCTGCACCTGCTCAATTCTATCCACATCCTTTTTGAAGCGAGGACTCCAGAACTGCACACTGTACCTTTCCATCCGTAATTTAAACCCATTATTGCGAGTCCTATCCTCTGCTGCCAACAGTTACAGCTCCCTGCCCTCCTCTAAGTGACACCCCTTGAAATACTTAAAGAGTGTGTGTGTGTGTGTGTGTTTATGTTTATGTATATTTAATTTCTACCCTTTTTTCTTTTTGCACTACAATGCAAAACAACTCATGTAACAAAGGAACGGCTGTATCTAGTGTCGCCAGCCTCCAGGTGGTGGTTGGAGATCTCGGGCTATTATAAGGTTGCCAGGTCCCTCTTTGCCACCAGTGGGAGACAGACAGACAGACAGACAGACAGACAGACAGACAGACAGACAGACAGATAATTTATTTGCGACACTTAGCCAGTCAAAACATGATAAAACGGAAAGCATGGACTAATAGATTCTTACAATCAAAGAATTACAGTCCGAGTCTTAAAACATTTTTAAAACATTTAAAAAAAGAATTACAGCTGGGACACGTCTGTCAATTGTGATGTTCTAAGGCGACGAATTTTCATTGCTGCTAAACAAACTTTCACAACCTGAAGAGTGGTTGAAGAAGTACCCCCTTGTAGGAGCATCTCAAACCTTTCACCTGCCCTGTCAGGTCTCAATCTCGATAAGAGGGGCTCAATAAACTTCGAATGGGGTAATGTATAGAAATTGCAGTTCAGGAGGGCATGCTCAACAGTTTCTAAGTCCCCTGATTTGCAGGGGCAGAACCTCTCTTCCCAGGGTGTCTTCTTATATTTCCCCTCAAGCAAAGCAGATGGTAAGGCTGCACATCTGGCCAGGGTAAAGGCCCTTCTATAATTATTTATCTCTAAACAGTGGAGATGGGCTGCTGGTGCTAGGATGTATTTAGTATGGAGGAGTGCAGTGAATAGAGGCACCCTTGCTAGATCTGTTTGTCTCTCTATGTCTTTGATCCTTTGGGATATAATTAACTTAGCTTGTTCCCACCCTAACTGAAGTAAAGCTGGGGGTGTAAAACCCAAGTTGTTTAATTTGACATCTATGGCTATCACCCATCTGGATCTAAAGGAGTCACATAGGATCAGTGGGAGAAGACCATTAGGGTTGAAGTTAATTTTCAGCCAGAGAGAGATGGAGGACACGACAATCCTTGCCTCCACCTTCATCATGCCAGTTTCTAAATGTATCAGAGCATTTGGAACACATCTTGGCAATTGCAGGGCAGCTCTAAGGAACTTAGATTGCACACGTTCAATGGGAGTAAGACAAGAGGGTGAAGAGTCGAGTTGTGTTCCATATAGCATTTGTGCTAGGGTTTTCGCCTGATAAAGTTTGAGTGCTGCTCACCAGTGGGAGGTTTTTGGGGTGGAGCCTGAAGAGGGCGGAGTTTTGGGAGGGGAGAGACTTCAATGCCATAGAGTCCAATTCCCAAAGCAGCCATTTTCTCCAGGTGAACTGATCTCCATCAGCTGGAGGTTGCCAACCCTAACGGGCATGCTGCTACCCTCCATGAACTTGCCTCCAGGTTTTGTACGCAGAAAATCTTCAGTTCAGTCCTGCGCAACTCAGGCTAAAAAGCATCTCAGATGTCAGGGTTGGGCAAATAAGACCTTGAAGAGCTTCTGCCAATAATAATAGACTATACTGAACTAGATGAACCATTGGTCCACGTCAATATAAGGCAGTTTCATATGGGGACACTCTTCACAATATGGAACCATGCTCCCCTTCTCATGTGTGTGTGTGCGTGCCGTCAAGTGACAGCTGAATTATGGCGACCCCATAGGGTTTTCAAGGAAGAGACATTCTGAGATTGTTTGCCATTGCCTGCCTCCGCATGGGCTGAGAGAGTTCTGAGAGAACTGTGACTAGCCCAGGTAGGATCGTCAACCTCTTGGTACTAGCTGGAGATCTCCTGCTATTACAACTGATCTCCACCTAAAAGAAATCAGTTCGCCTAGAGAATATGGCCGCTTTGGCAATTGGACTCTATGGCATTGAAGTCCCTCCCCTTCCCAAACCCCGCCCTCCTCAGGCTCCACCCCAAAAACCTCCAGCCAGTGGCGAAGAGGGACCTGGCAACCCTAGGCCCAGGGTCACCCAGCAGGCTGCATGTGGAGGAATGGGAGATCGAACCCAGCTCTCCAGATTGGAGTCCACTGCTTTTAACCACTACACCACGCCGGCTCTCCTTCTTCTTATATTACTACCTTCCCCCCCTTTAAAGCCTCACAAATCCAACGGGGAGACTAATGACTGCACAACGAAACACTAAATCTTAGGTTTATGAGGTAGTAATTCTGTTCTCAATATATTCATAATTCTTTACAAAATAAATCAATATATATATATATTTGTAATTTTTTTTCCATTTTCCAAATCATAAGCAATTCTGATTTCCCTCAGAGAAATGTATTGTCAGTGTCTGATGCTGGATTTTTAAAAAAAAATCTGTTCCTGATGCTGTCTGAGTAAACCCGTGTTTTAAGTGAGCAAATTTATTCAAATATTCAAAGATATGTGAGAAGTAATAACACTCTTGCTTAGTCTAATTCCAGAATCATCACAGTGCAATAAACAGAACTCCCCTTAAAAACCTGGAGAGAATGAAACAAGATCAGACAGAAATGCATATAAATGAATAATAACCGGGGATACATTCAGCTCTCAATCTGGCACAAATATGGAAAAGACCCGGTCGTTGCATGGGAGGCAGAAAAGGAAACGTTGTGGGGTGGCGGGGAGGCCTGGGTGAACAATTAATCAGAATCTTATCCTATTGCACTATATGGAGAGGTTAGGGTTGCCAGGTCCCTCTTTGCCACCAGTGGGAGGTTTTTGGCGCGATAGGAAAAAAAGAAATCCAAAAGAAACAAAAATGGCAGGAGATGCAGAATTGCCAACCTCCAGGTGGGGTGTGGAGGAATTACAGGAATTGCAGCTGCGGTCCAGACTACAGAGATGGAAAAAATGGCTGCTTTTGAGGGTGGGCTCTATGGCATTATACCCTGCCCTCCACAGGCTCCAACCCCCAAATCTCCAGGAATTCACAACCCTACAGAACAGGCTCATCATGTGTTTGGGTATGTGCACTGTCAAGTCACAGCTGACTTATGGCGACCCCATAGGGTTTTCAAGGCAAGAGATGTCCATAGGTTCCCCATTGCCTGCCTCCACATCATGACCCTAGTAGTCTTTGGAGGTCGCCCATCCAAATTCTCACCAGAGCCAACCCTGCTTAGCTTCTGAGATCTGATGAGTTCAGGCTAGCCTGGGGTTATCCATGAGTGTATCCTTCCCTAATCCTTAAATGACATAGCTGGTGATGCTTCCTAGGTTCGTCTTCTTCCCCTCTTGTTCCTTCCTGTGATTGCTGCTTCCCTCCATGTTTCCATCTTTCCCAGTCAAAAGGCCGGGCAACAGAGCATCCTCTCTCTTGCTAGGGTTGCCAGCTCCGGGTTGGGAAATACCTGGAGGTTTTTGGGGCTTGGGGAGGGGAGGAACTTCAATGCCATAGAGTCCAATGGCCAAAGCGGCCATTTTCTCCTGGCGAACCGATCTCATGCAGGTGGAGATCAGTTGTAATAGCAGGAGATCTCCAGCTACTACCTGGAGGTTAGTACAACAATTCGCAGCCACTATGGCCAAATTAGTTATCACAAATTCTGTAGGCGCCACATCATATACAACCACATGTATTAAAGCATCATACAACCCTATCTCTTGCCTTCATTTTTTGTTTGCGATGACTGATGTCAACTCCAGTCCCAAAGTTCCTTCCACTTCCATACGGATGGCTCAGAACCAGGCTGTCTGAAGAAATCTAAATTCCCTTCAACAGCTAAATAGGACAGGCGGAGAAGAACAGTTCTACTGCCCACTGCTTGGATTAATTGGTGTTAAGTAGATCCATTATGTTTGTGAGTGCTCCCAGTAGAGCAACTGCTTATTTTGATTAATGCATACACTCTAAGGAAGAGAGGGTTTCTTTCTTTCTCCCCCCCCCTTTATGGGTCATAGTTTAATTAAATCGAAAAGATCAGTAGGAAAGTTGATATTCCAACAGTCTCTCTCTCTTGTTTATCATTCAGTGGGGGGACGTGTCTTTTAGGGGAAATCAAATTTCACCCTTTGCTTTAACAAAGACAAAGATGAAGGATTTGAAGAACTTTTGGAATATTGGTGGTGGAAAATACTGTCAAGTCGCGGCTGACATATGGTGACCCCGGGAGAGTTTTCAAGGCAAGAGACATTCAGAGGTGGTTCGCCATTACCTGACTCAGCGTAGCAACCCTGGACTTTCTTGCTGGTTTCCCATCCAAGTACTAACCAGGGCAAAACCTGAATAGCTTCTGAGATCTGACAACATCAGGCCAGTGTGGTTTTTACACCTGAGATGGTTTTTATACCTCAATTTTGTCTACCTTCAAGGAGTTTCAAACTGGCCTACAATCAATCACCTTTCCTTCCAGCATGAGAGCCAGCGTGGTATAGTGGAGAGCCAGCGTGGTGGTTAAGAGCGGTGGTTTGGAGCAGTGGACTCTGATCTGGAGAACGGGGTTTGATTCCCCACTCCTCCACATGAGTGGCGGACACCAATCTGGTGAACTGGATTTGTTTCCCCACTCCTCCACATGAAGCCAGCTGGGTGACCTTGGGCAAGTCACTCTCTCTCAGCCCCACCTATCTCACAGGGTGTCTGATGTGGGGAGGGGAGCGGAAGCGAAGGTGACTGTAAGCTGGTTTGAGTCTCCCTTAAATGGTAGAGAAAGTCGGCATATAAAAACCAACTCTTCTTCTTCCTCCTCCTCTCCCACAACAGACACTTTGTGAGGTAGGTGAGGCTGAGAGAGTTCTGAGACCACTGTGACTACCTCAAGGTCACCCAGCAGGTTTCACGTGTAGAAGTGGGGAAACCAACTGGGCCCACCAGATTTGAGTCCACCGCTCTTAACCACTACGCCAGGCTGGCTCTCTAAGAACATAAGAACATAAGAAAGGCCCTGCTGGATCAGACCAAGGCCCATCAAGCCCAGCAGTCTGTTCACACAGTGGCCAACCAGGTGCCTTTAGGAAGCCACTAACAAGACGACTGCAGCAGCACCATCCTTCCCGTGTTCCACCGCACCCAAAATAATAGGCATGCTCCTCTAATACTAGAGAGAACAGGTATGCAGCATGACCAGCATCCATTCCAACTAATAGCCACGAATACCCCTTTCCTCCATGAACATGTCCACTCCCCTCTTAATGCCCTCCAAGCTGGCAGCCATCACCACATCCTGGGGCAGGGAGTTCCACAATTTAACTATGCATTGTGTGAAAAAATGCTTTCTTTTATCTGTTTTGAATCTCTCACCCTCCAGCTATAGCAGATGACCCCAGGTTCTAGTATTATGGGAGAGGGAGAAAAACTTCTCCCTGTCCACTCTCTCCAAACCATGCATAATTTTATAGACCTCTATCATGTCTCCCCTTAGTCAGCTGTGACTTGGCAGGACTTGCCACCACCGACCAACAGAGCAAGAACTCCTGCGTCGTCTACCACAGCCCCAATTCTCAGGATCCCTGAGCTAGAGAACATGCCATCCAGTCCAAACGTAAGGACTCTTTGTGATTCTGATGACATCTGTTATATTTCAGCTTTCTGTTCTTGTTTGCGAGCTCTCGCGTCAGTGACTAAAAGTAGGCAAATCCTCAGCGGAGGCAGAATTTTTTTAAAGAATAAGAATGCAAACCTGCATTCCAAATAGGGGGAGAATAATTCCCATTCACAACATGTTGGGGGGTGGGTGGGGGAGAGAATTGAGACGTCGATCCTGCCACAGCTTAACATGGAAGCTTAATTTGTATTTTCGATGTTTATTTATAGGTAGAGAGTTTATTATGAACAGGATGTTCATCTGATCCGAGGCAACGATGCAATTAAATTGCTGCTTGTTGAGACAGGTTTTATGGCGCTTATTAAGAGTAAACATAAATAAATGTTGGGAGACAAGTGGATTTTTCCAATGTTAGACTGGAGGGCCGTGACAGATGAAGGATGTTAACCCTTCGAACCCTACCAAACAATTGCCTAATCCCCGGCAGAGTGGATTAGCAAAGGCCCGGTTGACATAATTTATTAGGATTCTCTCTCTCTCTTTTTTTTTTTTACCCTCCCCCCCAAAAATTAAAGCTTTTCTCAAAAGACTCTCGCAAGAGGCTATTAAAGAAACAAAGCAAGTCACGGATGAGAAGCACACCGCTGACATGGATTAGAAGCTGGTAAAGAGGGGAGAGGAGCAGAAATTAAATTGGAGGAGAGAAGCCAGCCTCAACAATTGGCTGTTCCATTATTTGAAAAGGGAAGGGGAAAGAACAGAACACCGAGTGGCAACACCTTTGAGAATGGTCATATTCTCCGATGCTACTGCTAAGAGAGGCAGCGGACTCTAATCTGGAGAACTGGGTTTGATGCCCCACTCCTCCACATAGGGTTGCCAACCTCCAGGTACTAGCTGGAGATCTCCCGCTATTACAACTGATATCCAGCTGATAGAGATCAGTTCACCAGGAGAAAATGGCTGCTTTGGCCATTGGACTGTATGGCATTGAAGTCCCTCCCCTCCCCAAACCCCACCCTCCTCAGGCTCCACCCCAAAAACCTCCCGCTGTTAGCAAAGAGGGACCTGGCAACCCTATCAATTGTAGAGCATTCAGTGGAAGGTCCCTGGTTCAATTCTCAGCATCTAGTTTCCCAGGCAGCTTTCCCCCGCTGCTTGGGAAATCAGGGAGGTCAGGCAGAACTGCAGAGACATTCCCCCCCCCCACCGCTCAGCTGTTTGGTGGGGGCGCGGGCTTTTTCTTTAGCTCTGCCTCACCTCTGTGGCTTCCCTGGCCGCCTCAGCAGTATGAGCCTTCTCTGTCACTCTTCCCAACGTCCCTGCTTTCCCCGGGAGGAGAGGCAGAGAAGGCTTGCACTGCTGGGGTGGCCAGGGAAGCCATGAAGATGCAGCAGAATGAAAGCCCACACCGCCACCAATCAGCTGAGCGGTGGGGGGGGGCTCGAAACTGGATCCCTGGAAACTGAGGAACAGTAGGGGGCAGGAAAAGCCTCACCCCAGAACCTTTGATTATACAGTAAGTGATGTCATCCCATAGATGATGCCGGTCACCCTCTCTCTTCCCCCGCCTACTTCCACCCGTCAACCAGCTGAGAGTTGGCAGGCAGCAACAGCAAAGAGCGGTAGATGGTAGGGCTGTCGATTCGGTTCGTCCCAAACCGAAAAACAGCCGAATTTCCCCTGAACTTTAAAAAGGAACCGAACTTTAAAAAGGCGGGAAAACAGGGAGCCGAATTCAGAGAGTTCGGGGTGTTCGGCGAATAAATTCGGCAAATTTGGGGTTCGGCGCAGCAGCATCACCATCAGTTAGTAAGCAGCATTCTCCCGCGGCCAATCGGTGGCCAAGCTGGGTCTTCTTCCCCACCCTTAATGTGCATCTCTGACAATGGGGGTCTGCAATTAGCAGAGCTTGCTGCCCACGCCCAAAGCTCCCAGCCCCAACAAACAGCTGAGCTGCGGGGAGCAAGGGCGGGGCAGGTGCGAAGAAGATGGAACAGAAGACATCCACAGTAAGACCCATTTTGGGGCTGTTCTCTATAATTTTTCTCCTGTGTGTGTGTGTGAGGGGAAAGCAGAGTCTCTGTGTGTGGGGGGAGGGAGCAGTTTCTGTGGGTGGGAGGGAAGCCAAAGGGGGCTTTCGCCTGTTCTGCGAGGGGGGGTGCCCCCTGATGGAACAGAAGACATCCACAGTAAGACCCATTTTGGGGCTTTTCTCTATAATTTTTCTCCTGTGTGTGTGTGTGGGGGGGAAGCAGAGTCTGTGTGTGTGTGGGGAGGGAGCAGTTTCTGTGGGTGGGTGGGGGAAGCCAAAGGGGGCTTTCGGCTGCTCTGCGGGGGGTGCCCCCTGAGTCTCTCTCTCCCTGGTTTGAGTGGGGGTGGGGGCTTCAGTTGTGTGTCCTCAGGTTTTCCCTCATTCATAAGATCGGTTAGGTCTATTTTGATGCTTGCTCAAAACTGGTTTTCAAATTGTGACTTAAAGAATGCATTTGCCTGGTCCTGAGTCTGATGCAAAAGGGGAAATTCCACCTCCTCCTGCTCCTTATGCATAGCTAGCTGCCTCTGTCCCTTTCCATGGTTTTCAAACTCCCAGGTGTCAGGTATTGCTTTGCATGGTTATAAATATGTTGCTTTGCATGGTTTGCATGGTTGCAAACATGTTGCTTTGCATGGTTTGTATGGTTGCAAATGTGTTGCTTTGCATGGTTTGCATGGCTGCAAATGTGTTGCTTTGCATGGTTTGCAAACTTCTTCGCACCTGCCCGCCCTTGCTCCCTGCAGCTCAGCTGTTTGTCGGGGCTGGGAGCTTCGGGAGTGGGCGGCAAGCTCTGCTAATTGCAAACCCCCATTGTCAGAGATGCACATTAAGGAGGGGGACCCCTTTTGGGGCCCATATCTCACCCCCCGACCCAATTTTTACAAAACTTGGGGGTTCTTCCAAGAAGGGTCCCCTCAAGCTACACTGAAAGTTTGGGACCTCTACCCCAAAAAATGCCTCCCCAGAGCCACGGAAAGGCGAGATTGTGTTTTTAATGGCTTTATTCGGCCGAATTTTTCCCCGAACTCCGGATCTCATGCTGAATTGCACAGACCCGAAGCGGGGGAGTTCGGACTTCGGCATTTCCCGAATAAAAACGGGCCGAATTTTGCCGAATACAAATTTTACCGAATTTTTTTTTCAACAGCCCTAGTAGATGGCCCGCCATAACTGGGCAGTTAGGAACCCTATTGATAACCTCAGATCTTTCCTGCGTTAATATACATGCATATCAGCCATGATAAAAAAGCCGCCTGCTATCGTGCAGTCATGTGTGCATATCTATGGGGGGGATCACAGAGTTTCTGGCAATTCCTAGAGCTACCCTTTGTTACTTCCTATTTTTACCGGAAGTGATGTCACACTGCTGCTGGTGTCCCTAGGAGGAAAGCCACCAGCAGCAGGGGACAGGGGATGCCCCATCCCAACCAGGGGCCTGGCAGCCCTACTGGTTGAGAGCCAGCAGGGTGTAGTGGTTAAGAGCGGTGGTCTGGAATGGTGGACTCTGATCTGGAGAACCAGGTTCGATTCCCCACTTCTCCACCTGAGCAGCGGAGGCTAATCTGGTGAACTGGATTTGTTACCCCACTGCTACACATGAAGCCAACTAGGTGACCTTGGGCAAGTCACAGCTCTGTTACAGCTCTCTCAGCCCCACTTACCTCACAGGGTGTCTGTTGTGGGGAGGAGAAGGGAAGGTGATTGTAAGGCAGATTGATTCTTCCTTAAGTGGTGGAGAAAGTCAGAATATAAAAACCAACTCTTATTCCTACTCCTCCTACTACTCCTCTTCTTCTTCCTCCTCCTCTTCCTCCTCCTCTTCTTCCTCTTCTTCCTCTTTTTCTTCCTCTTCCTCCTCCTCCTCCTCCTCTTCTTCTTCTTCCTCCTCTTCTTCCTCTTCCTCTTCTTCTTCCTCTTGCAAACAATGTAGACATCAGGACCACAACTATAGGAAAGAGTCTGCTGCTACAAAAGTTTAAGAACTCCGGTGGCCTTTTCGCTTCTTCCTTTAATTCTGAAGCTAAGCTGGTTTGATTTGTGTTGTAAGGTAGGCTTAGTAAGAGTCCTTACCTTTTCTTCTTCTTTTAACTACTTGCTATAGGTCAAAGAAGCAGGCAGGATAAATGGATTTTTAAAAAGGTTGACAGTGAATTCACCTGTGTCCTGGTTTTTTTTTCTTTCCCTTGTACAAAAAAGTAAGTTCCAAAGTCTGGCCTTTTTCTTCTGCAGCAGTACATAAAGCTCAGCACTCTTCAATTGCCGGAGTTTATCGGCTATCGATAGCAAACAAACAAACAAAAAACTTTCCGATCTCTCCAGGCGTAAAAGTTCAACCCCCGATATATGAGCTCTTTGCGAACTTTTCCTTCCCCCTGCCAGGCTTCAGAACAAATATGGCAGGTGCTGATAGCTATGTCAATAATGCCCGACTACAGAAGGCTTTTTATCACAGCTGATATGCATACATATTAACCCAGGAAAGATCGGAGGTTATCAAAGTGAGCAGAAGCTGCGGTGCAGGAAGCATCTGGGTTCATCGTTTTCCAAAAAAAAAAAAAAAACAAGCAAACAAACTGGATGAATCTTCTGAGGACAAGAAAGCAACAGCATATAGAAAGGAGAGCCCAATATAGATCACTCCCTTCACCCCAGGATGTGGTGATGGCTGCCATCTTGGAAGGCTTTAAGAGGGGAATGGACATGTTCATGGAGGAGAGGGCTATCCATGGCTGCTGATCAAAATGGATACTAGTCCTGCGGCATATCTGTTATCTCCAGGATCAGAGGAGCATGCCTATTCTGTTAGGTGCTGTGGAACACAGGCAGTATGGTGCTGCTGCAGTCGTCTTGTTTGGGGGCTTCCTAGAGGCACCTGGCTGGCCACTGTGTGAACAGACTGTTGGACTTGATGGGCCTTGGTCTGATCCAGCATGGCTTTATTTATGTTCTTATGGGATATGAACAGTTAGGGAGAAAGAACAGGGTAGGTCATTGTATGGTTGCCAGCTCCAGGTTGGGAAATACCTGGAGATTTTACAGGTTGAGCCTAAGGAGGGCGGGGCTTGGGGAGGGGAGGTGTCTCAATAGGATATAATGCCATAGAGTCCACCTTCCAAAGCAGTCATTTTCTCCAGGTGAACCGATTTCTATTGCCTGGAGATCAGTTGTAATCCCAGGCGATCGCCAGCCACCACCTGGAGGAACACAGGTGGGATGCTGCTGCTGCAGTTGTTTTGTTTGTGGGCTTCCTAGAGGCACCTGGTTGGCCTCTGTGGGAACAGACTGCTGGAATTGATGGGCCTTGGTCTAATCCAGCAGGGCCTTTCTTAAGTTCTTATGTTCTTATAACTTTATTTTATATTAGGTGCATTTGAGCCCCTTACCTGGATGCCCCAAACTAGCCCTACCACTGTCATTTCCCTTTTTCTTTTTTACCAGCAGTGACGTGATGCCACAGCTGTCATCACTGCCTTCCACATATCACATGAACACATGAAGCTGCCTTATACTGAATCAGACCCTCAGTCCATCCAAGTCGGTCTTGTCTAAGACCTGCAGCAGCTCTATAGGGTCTCAAGGTAGAGGTCTTTAAGGTCACCTACTTGCCTAGTCCCTTTAACTGGAGATGCCGGGGACTGAACTTGGGACCTTCTACATGCCAAGCAGATGCTCTACCGCTGCGCCACAGCCCCTCCCCGCTGAAGGCTTGCAATCACCTGGGCAGGGCTGGGGCAACGATCCTACGCATGCAGCTGTGTACAACACAATTACGTCATTTTCAGATTTACCCCAGAAGGGCCACATCATGATGTGACAAGAAGAAGAAGAAGAAGAAGAAGAAGAAGAAGAAGAAGAAGAAGAAGAAGAAGAGTTGGTTTTTATATGCCGACTTTCCCTACCATGTAAGGGAGAATCAAATCAGCTTACAATCACCTTCCCCTCCCCACAACAGACACCCTGTGAAGTAGGTGGGGCTGAGAGAGCTCTAAGAGAACTGTGACTAGCCCAAGGTCACCCATCTGGCTTCGTGTGTAGGATTGGGGAAAACAACCCAATTCGATTAGCATCCACAGCTCATGTGGAGGGGTGGGCAATCAAACCCAGTTCTCCAGATTAAAGTCCACCACTCCAAACCACCGCTCTTAACCACTACACCATGCTCGCGTTTTGGGAGGTTGAGTGCTAAAGCATCCTGTCGCGATGCAGCCCTTCTGGGGGTAAACCCGGAAGTGACATAATTGTGTGGCACACAACCACGTGCTATTGCAATTCCCACTCTGAGCAGGTTGATGGATTGGCTGGCAATTTCCCACCGATCCAAGCAACCTGGCAACCCCTAGGTATAAATGAAGTAAATAAAGAATGGAATCATTCAAATCTCCACTAAGACTTCAACTACATCCCATTCCCTCTTCTAGTTTGCCTGGTCCTAACCGAGAAGGGAAAGACCGTCTCAACAAGCCTTGCAAAAGACAAATGTGTGGACTTATTTTGTTAGTATTAGCCCATTTGGGATCCTTATTCACAATGGTGACAGAATTACAAAGGAGTTGAGGGGGAGGAAAAGTATGAAACTGAAGGAGGTTCGAGTAAATATCAGGGCGAGAAAGTCTAAACTCAGAAGCAAACATAGTAAATCTATGTACTTATTCCAGTGGATTAGGTGCATAAAAGAGAGACCCATCCAAAGCCATGTTTTATGTGCCGCACTGAATGCCTCACATCTTACCAAACATAGCAAGCGGTTTGCCTTTTATTAATTCCTTTTTTGAAAAGTTGATCTTTTGACTTCTGAATCGTTTAAATATCGGTTCGGACAGCAGAGAGCAAATCAGCATTTTACCCAGTACTGGGTGTATAAGCACAATTTTAACAGCGAGGAAAAGATCCTTAAAATCTTAGAATCTTAGAGTTGGAAGGGACCACCAGGGTCATCTAGTCCAACCCCCTGCACAATGCAGGAAATTCACAACTACCTCCCCCACACACACACACACACAGTTACCCCTATTCCCCAGAAGATGGCCAAGATGCCCTCCCTCTCATCATCTGCCTAAGGTCATGGAATCAGCATTGCTGACAGATGGCCATCTATCCTCTGCTTAAAAAACCTCCAGAGAGGGAGAGCTCACCACCTCCCGAGGAAGCCTGTTCCACTGAGGAATCGCTCTAACTGTTAGAAAATTCTTCCTAATGTCTAGACAGAAACTCTTTTGATTTAATTTCAACCCGTTGGTTCTGGTCCGACCTTCTGGGGCAACAGAAAACAGCACCCTCCTCTACTTTTCTCCCTTAATGTTCTCTCAGCCATTTATTTACAGGAGCATCACAGCATTTTCCCCCTATTGTGAACATTCCTAACAGTAAATAGGGCTTAAGGCAAGGCTTAATTTTCAGCAGCATGCTGGGGATCAGCCCAGAAATGTGTCCAAAAATGTAGTGACTAGTAGTGGTTCTCCAGAGAACTCAAGTAGAAGTCTTTCAGGACTACTACATGAATAGTAGATGCTCTACCACTGAGTCATGTCTCCTCTGCAAGTCTCCATTTCGAATTCTTGGAGAACAGGTGAGGTGCCAGAAGACTGGAGGTGGGCAAATGTCGTCCCCGTCTTCAAGTAGAGGAAAAAGGAGGATCCAGGTAACTACCGACCTGTCAGCTTGGCGTTGCTGTCTAAACCGAGAAAAGTTTTAGAACAAATCATCAGTCACTCCTGGAGCATTTAGAAAATATTGTGATTACTAAGAGCCAGCACAGGTTTCTCAAAAAGAAGTCATATAAGACTAACCCCATTTTCTTTTTTGAGAAAGTTACTACCTTGCTGAAACAGGAATGCTGTGGACATAGTTTATCTTTATTTCAGTAAGGCTTTTGATAAGGTTCCACACAATATTCTTGTTGACAAGTTGGTAAAATGTGGCTTGGATCCTACTACTGTTAGGTACATCTGTAACTGCTTGGCAGATCGCACCCAAGGAGTGCTTGTTAATAGTTCCTTATCCTCTTGGAGAAGAGTCACAAGCTCAGGGATCTGTCCTGGGACCTGTGTGGTTCAACATCTTTATAAATGATGAAAGGATCTGTTTGTAGGTAATGTGATGGATCCCCACCCGAGACCCTGGAGAGCTGCCACCCACCTGAGCAAGCGATACTGACCTTGATGGACTGATGGTCTGTATCAATATAAGGCAGCTTCATGAACACATGAACACATGAAGCTGCCTGATACTGAATCAGACCCTTGGTCCATCTAAGTCATTGTTGTCTACTCAAACCGGCAGCGGCTCTCCAGGGTCTCAGGCTGAGGTCTTTCACGATACCTACTTGCCTAGTCCCTTTTAACTGGAGATGCCGGAGATTGATTCATGTGTTCATTTCTGATGGAGTGTGCATCAGACAGTGGCAATGAGGTAGAGCAGTGAAGCAAGAAATCCCCATTTCAAATCTCGCGTTTGCCAAGGGCTCCCTAGGCATTTTCACTCAACAGGATGCTCCTAAATTTATCCTCCCAACTTGTTCAACTCCAAACCTGTTTCTTTTCTCCCATGTGCAAATCTTAAGAACATAGGAACATAAAAAAAGTCCTGCTGGATCAGACCAAGGCCCATAAAATCCAGCAGTCTGTTCACACAGTGGCCAACCAGGTTCTTCTAGGAAGCCCACAAACAAGACAACGGCAGCAACATTATCCTGCCTGTGTTCCACAGCACCTAATATAATAGGCATGCTCCTCTGATCCTGGAGAGAATAAGTATGCATCATGACCAGTAGCCATTTTGACCAGTAGCCATGAATAGTCCTGTCCTCCATGAACATGTCCACTCCCCTCTTAAAGCCTTCCAAGCTGGCCGCTGTCAAATCCACATGTCTGTATTGTCATGCCATTTTCTGGTTTTATTATTATTATTATTATTATTATTATTATTATTATTATTATTGCACTGGGGTGGATTCTACAGCTACTCTATGACTTTGCTGAGTAAAGTTTGAAACCTTCCTCCAGCGTATGGAGCCAACTTAAGTAGCACTTTCCCTATTAAATTTCCCCCATTAACTTAGAGCATTTTTTCAGTATTACCTCCCCAGGGATGATTTCAAGCTAAGGAAATAGAATAGAAGGTCCCTCCTCTCTCCAAACTCTGCCCTCCCCAGGATCTGCCCCCAAATCTCCAGAAACGTCCCCACCCGGAGTGGGCATCCTGGCGACCAGTCTGTGTGCTCCACAACGTGTGACAAGGACATAAAGGCAGGTGATGCTTTCAATATTGGCTTGAAATGAGGCATGGCAGTAGTTTGATTCAAAACTCATATTTAGGGAAGGTTTTTTTTGTTTTTTTGTTTTTAAAAAAACCTCTTCTGTTAGTCTCTGTGCATATTTATGATGGTCTTTCATCCAACTACTGTATCCTTTTTTGGTCCGATAATCAGGCAGCAGTTCAGATTATTACCTCTCCAACTTCCAGATTTGCCAAGTTTATGTCATTGGTTAGGAAATTTGATTTGCACTGTCTTGGACTCAGTCTGAGATTCCTTCTCCTGTAGTTTTGTCCTTAACCCAAAGCAGCCTAGGGCAATTGCAACTGAGTAGAAGAAAGGTGCATGGAAGGAAGTTACTCCATCTTTCTCATCTGGCTCAAAATTACCCACCCATCCCCGGAGGTTTTTTGTCTTCCTCTGGGCATAGAGCAGGTCTCACTGGGGGAGTAGGGAGGGGAAGGTAATGTTGAATTCCCTGTGTTGTACAGGGGGTTAGAACACAAGAACATAAGAAAGGCCCTGCTGGATCAGACCAAGGCCCATCAGGTCCAGCAGTCTGTTCACACAGTGGCCAACCAGGTGCCTCTAGGAAGCCCACAAACAAGACAACTGCAGCAGCACCATCCTGCCTGTGTTCCATAGCATCTAATATAATGGACATGCTCCTCTGATAATGTAGAGAATAGGTATGCATCATGACTATTATCCATTTTTACTTTAACACACACTTTCTTCTTGTGAGTGTGTGTTAAGTGCCGTCAAGTCGCTTCCGACTCATGGCGACCCTATGAAGCAATGTCCTCCAAAACATCCAAAACTATGAATCTATGTTCTCCAAAACTATGAATCAATATCCTCTAATGTCCTCCACTCCCCTCTTAAAGGCCTCCAAGTTGGCAGCCATTACCACATCCTACTTTTTTGTTATCTTTCTGATGCCTTGATTATCTGGGTCCATTTTTCCAATGCTGAGCAGTTTGGGGAAGGCAAGTTTGTCACGTTGTTGAGATCCATCTGAGCCCCAACTCTTTTTAGTATCCTCAACTAAAATTATAGTATCTTTAGATCCAGGATGGATTGGCATGGCATTCTTTTTCCCATCTGCTTGAGAAACGAGGAATCCCTTCAAAAGGTATTAGCTATGACAAGCCAAATGGAACCTCCATCATTAGAGCCAATGTACCTTTGAGTGCCAAGAGCAAACAATAGGGTAAGACTGTTACATTATGCCCTGTCGGAGGCATCTAGCTAACCATAGCTGAAGACAAAATGCTGAACTATCTGGCCCCTGTTCCGATCCAGCAGGGGTCATCTGATGTTCATAAATCTTATAATGTCGTCCTCTTTACATAAGCTGCCAAGATATGGCTCTCTCCGTAATTCTAAATGCTACATTGACAATCAACAAACCGGTTAAAGAAAGTATAGGAACGTGGAGAAGGAGGGGAGGGGCATATTACCGAGGGAGCCGTGAAAGCTTTCGACCAGAGCGAAGTTGTTTTTCATTTATATAGCGTACCTGAGCATATTTGGCGCGCTAACAGCACATGAATAATGTTTTATTAAAGTGTATATCTTTACAACTTTATTTCCAGGCTCTTGAAGTTGGCGGTACGGGGTGGGGGGGAGAGAAGGGGGGAAAATGACTTAACGGGTTTGACACATTGCTGATTTAGCTTTTCGACGGCAAACAGTCGCTTCTACTTTTTGCAGGAAACAGGGCTGCTTTTTTTGCCATGCAATCAGCGTGAATATTCAGAAACAAAATGAGAGCAAGAATATGGTGTGGGGTGGGGGGTGGTGGTGAAGAGAACAAAGCAATAATTCAGAGCTATTCAAAAACCATTCTGGGTGCGTGCACATTAGCGCACGTGGGTGTGAGCATTGTTCTGACTTGGGGGATGGGAGTTTGCACACTGTTACTTGGAGTGCAATCATTTTCATTCAGGAGAGCAGTTGTGTTAGAGATAACTAGATGGGGTTTGGGGCACTGCTTGACGTGGTGTAGTGGTTACGAGTGGTGGTTTGGAGCAGTGGACTCTTATCTGGAGAACCGGATTGGATTCCTCGCTCCTCCATATGAAGCCAAGGGTGACCTTGGGCTAGTCACAGCTATCTTAGGCCATTTATGCAGGGTCAATTTTGATGTTTGCTCAAAGCTCTTTTTAAAAATGCAACCTTTAAAATGCCTATTCATGGTCCCGACGCAAAAGGAGACATTCCACCCACCCCCATTTGCCTGCTCCTTTGTTCCCTTATTTGCATAGCTATTAGCAACTGCCGTTTGCATAGCTAACAAGCGGCTGTGATTTTGCATGCTTCCTTGAGGGGATACTTCAAGGCGGGGGCGGAGCAAACACAAAAGGTCACGTTAAAGGGGCTCTTAAGAAATGCGAAGCAGGTATGCGCCGGCTTTGCAGTCACTTCCTGAATGATGTTTCAGCATGAAAAACTAAAAAAAAAATGCGGGGCACTTCAGCCTGGCATGCGCTGCTAATTACCAAGCATAAATGGCCTCTGAGCTCTCTCGGCCCCACCTACCTCACAGGGTGTCTGTTGTGGGGAGGGGAAGGGAAGGTAGTAGAGAAAGTTGGCGTATATAAACCAACTCTTCTTCTTCTCACCAAGTTGTAATGAGGGAAACACAAGCAAGGGGCCTGCTTCCTGGGTAAATAGCGATGCCGCAATCCTCGAAAATAACACGCTTGGGCATCGAACGTACCCGACTCGGAATGCTGGTTTCCCCACAATGCACTCAGTACACTCAGATGGATGCTGTAACCACAAATAAAGACAAGTGGTTTTGGTACTGTGACATCAACAGTATTCATCAGAGAACCGGGTTTGATTCCCCACTCCTCCACATGAGAGAGAGCCAGCAAGGTGTAGTGGTTAAGAGAGGTGGTTTGGAGCGGTGGAGTCCCTGCTCCTCCACATGAGCGGCGGACACTAATCTGGTGAACTGGACTTGTTTCCCCACTCCTACACACCAAGCCAGTTGGGTGACCTTGGGCTAGTCACATTCCCTCAGCCTCACCTACCTCACAGGGTATCTGTTGTGGGGAGGGGAAGGGACAGTGTTTGTAAGCCGGTTTGATTCTTCCTTAAGTGGTAGGAAAAGTCGGTATCTAAAAACCAACTCTTCTTCTTCTGGCTGGCTTTATTGCTTTGTTGTTGTTGTTTGGATTTTTTTTCTTTTTTGCAAACCTGGGGATTCTCCCAGGTCTGTAGAGCGCTGTCTAATGTGCATACCTGGCCCCATTCTTTGCCTCTATTAGTTTGCCGGGGGATCAGATTCACCATGATATGCCATTAGTATGCAGTCAGGGCAAAAATAATACTGGAAGGCTATATTAATTTCGGTGGGGGAAAGTCAGCACACACACAAAAAGATGCGGCTGTGAAACTACACTAAAGACCCTCAGGTTTCTCACAAACAAGGCCTAGAATCACAACTGGGATGTTTGAATCCACCCCGCCAGCTTTCTAAAAATTGGTCTCAGCTCTGCATAGAGCAGCAAGTGATCACGAAGATATCCCACTGAAAGGCCATTATACAATCCACAGTAGTGATCTGAAGTATGCTTGAAAACAAACTGGAGAACAATGAAGTTCTTTCAAAATGGGGGTAATGGGCTCCTTGCAGCTAAACCCAGTTAACTATTTTTATTATGAGCCTGCGTGGTGTAGTGGTTAAGAGTGACGGACTCTAACCTGGAGAACCGGGTTTGACTTCCCATTCCTCCACATGAGCGGCAGACTCTCATCTAGAGAAGCGAGTTTGATTCCCCGCTGCTCCACATGAGCGGTGGATGCTAATCTGGTGAACTGGGTTTGTTTCTGGTGAACTGGGAGGAGTGGGGGTTGATTCCCCGCTCCTCCACATGAGCGGCAGACTCTAATCTGGTGAACTGGGTTTGTTTCCCCACTCCTACACATGAAACCTGCTGGGTGACCTTGGGCCAGTCACAGTTCTCTCTGAACTCTCTCAGCCTCCCCTACCTCAAAAGGTGTCTGTTGTGGGGAGGGGAAGGGAAGGCGATTGCAAGCTGCTTTGAGATTCCTTAAAGGTAGAGAAAAGTGGGGTATAAAAACCAACTCCTCCTCCTCCTCTCCTTCTCCTCCTCTCCTTCTCCTTCTGCTTCTCCTCCTCCCCCTCCTCCTCCCCCTCCCCCTCCTCCTCCTCCTCCTCCTCCTCCTCCTCCTTCTTCTTCTTCTTCTTCTTCTTCTTCTTCTTCTTCTTCTTCTTCTTCTTCTTCTTCTTCTTCTGTGTTTTAATGAAACATAACATTCAATCCTCCAAGGCCACCCAGTCACCCCATAGTTATATCCCCATGTTGTACAATAATTCAATTGTATTGATTACAATTGTGTTCAGATATAGTGCAGTTTGATCATTTAATCACAGTATAGGTCTCTGATACAATCGTTAAGGTGGGACAAAGGAAAAAGAAAGAAAGGGAAGAAAAAGTAAAGCCAGGTCTTACTATGATACACAGATAACTCGAAAGGTTTTAGAAAAAGTTCCTATTTTCTAAAATGCTTCCAGTTTATTTTATTTACCACCACCAGCCCGAGACTGCTAACTCCAGAAACTGCATTGCCCTGTGTGTGTGTTAAGTGCCGTCAAGTCGCTTCCGACTCATGGCGACCCTATGAATCAACGTCCTCCCAAATGTCCTACCTTTGACAGCCTTGCTCAGGTCTTGCAAATTGAGGGCTGTGGCTTCCTTTATGGAGTCAATCCCTCTCTTTTTGGGTCTTCCTCTTTTCCTGCTACCCTCAACTTTTCCTAGCATGACTGTCTTTTCCAATGACCCTTGTCTTCACATAATGAGACCAAAATATGATAGCTTCAGTTTAGCCATTTTAGCTTCTAGGGTCAGTTCAGGCTTGATTTGATCTAAAACCCACTGATTTTTTTTTTTAGCAGTCCACAGTATCCGTAACACTCTCCTCCAACAACACATTTCAAAGGAATCTACATTCTTCCTATCAGCTTTCTTCAATGACTGGCTGCGTCCTGTCTTCCTTCTGAAGGCCTCATCGATGGGATAGGGGCTGTCAGCTAAAGCTGGAACCAGGCGTGGTGGAGGAATGCCTGATTGTGGCCTCTGATGGTTAGGGTTGCCAGTTCCCCCCTCTCCTCCTGCGGGAGACTTTTTGGGGCGGAGATCACATGCACGCAGCCACGAGTGACGCAATCCTGTCACTTCCACTTCACTTCCGGAAGCAATGCAGTGCAACGGGACGATTTACCACTCAAACCCCCATTTGAGTGTCAAATCGTCCCTTCGCAATGCAGCGCTTCCGGAAGGGATGGGATTGCGTTGCTTGTGGCCGGGGGTGGGGGGGCGATCCTTGCTGTGAGCCGGCTGAGGGATTGGTGAGCCATTGCCCGCCATTTAGGGTAGCCAGGTCCCTCCTCGCCACCAGTGGGAGGTTTTGGGGGCAGAGCCTGAGGGTGGGGTTTGGGGAGGGGAGGGACTTCAATGCCATAGAGTCCAATTGCCAAAGCGGCCATTTTCTCCAGGCAAACTGATCTCTATCAGCTGGAGATCAGTTGTAACAGCATGTCAGGCCTGTGTCTCAGTTGGTTTCGTTTTCCCACTGACCAGACTCAAGGACTGTTATGCATACCTAAATCCTTTTGAAGCTGTGGGAACCACAGCGCTGTTTGTGTTTTGTAATCTCTTGCTTTTTTCTATGCTTTTATATTACCAAGTGCAAGCCAGCAAGCTCCATTGCTGTCACCTTTTCTTTATGCTCTGTTAACCTATTTGACCAGTAAAAACCAGCTTCTTTGGACCTGACTATCTCTGATGTGGTTTTTGGTTCAGATTGGGCCAAGGGCTTACACAGCAGGAGATCTCCAGCTAGTACCTGGAGGTTGGCAACCCTACCACCATTCCAAGCCACCTGGCAATCCTACTGATGGCCACATCAATAACCGTATGTTTTAGAAGTACTTTCAGGAGTGCCTTCATTTTGCCTCTTAATTTGAAGTTGGTTCTGGTTTGGGGCCCCGCTTAATGACACTGTGATTATCTTAATTCTGGTTAGATAAGGGTGGATAAATCAGCATTGTTCTCTGGCAGTAAGATATAAAGAAGGTGCAGAGAGGGAATGGAAAACTCCCCTGTTCACAGGGAGCTTGGATAAAGCGTTAAGCCAACAATCCTGGCTCCCGCTGACCTCGGGTTGCCATCCTCCAGGTGAGGCCTGGAATTACAGCTCATCTCCAGACTACAGAAGTCATCAATTCTCCTG
This sequence comes from Euleptes europaea, assembly GCF_029931775.1. Taxonomy (NCBI): domain Eukaryota; kingdom Metazoa; phylum Chordata; class Lepidosauria; order Squamata; family Sphaerodactylidae; genus Euleptes; species Euleptes europaea. Next base: position 115,181,666 of record NC_079314.1, on the reverse strand, counting down.
GAGAAAAGGGCAGCTTCAGCGGGCGACCTCTACAGCACCACATCCCCACTGACCTCCCTTCCCTCCCCAAACACTGCCCTCCCTAGGTTCTGCCCTAGGGTTGACAGTTCTGGGTTTAGAAATGCCTGGAGATTTGGAGGGTGGAGCCTAGGAAGGGTGGGGCTTGAGGAGGGGAGGGACTTCAATGGGGGATAATGCCATAGAGTCCACCTTCCAAAGCGGCCATTTTCTCCAGGTCAACTGATCTCTGTCATCTGGAGATCAGTTGTAATAGCAGGAGATCTCTAGCCACTCACACAGCCATCCGCTGAAATAGAAAGGTACACGCCTTGCATCTGGAACAAATGTTCCTTGTATGCATTTTCTCGAGACTGCCGTAATTGATGAAGAAGTGAAATGAGATTTTACCAGAGACCCATCTGTTGTTTACTCGGCGTCTTAGATTGAGGGGCCAATCCCTTTGTTTGCATTGTTGTTGCACACTTTGACTGTATATTTGCGCTATTTATTCTTGACTGCTATCAGTGCTATCGTTCAGAATATATTTATACAGTCTCTCTCTCTTTTTTTTTTTTTGGACTGGTTTAGGTCAAGTTAAGTTCTTGTATTTGGGCCATAAGTGCTTCCTTTTTTGGAAACCACCTGGAGGTCAGCAACCCTCCTCTACGCACAAATCTCCAGGTGTATTCCAAACAACCCGGTCACCCTGTATTTACAGATCAAGAAATACTTAACCTGTCAAACCCAAATGTGAGGTTTTTAGTTTTGTGTGTGCTTCTTTCACTAAGATCCATTGGACTGCGCCCTTCCTAAAAGATACCGCTTGCAGAAGGCAATCCAATACTATTATACAGCTTGCAGAAGGCAATCCAGTGCTAATATACAGTGTGCAGAAGACGATCCAGTAGTAATATTCAGCTTGCAGAAGGCAATCCAATACTATTATACAGCTTGCAGAAGGCAATCCAGTGCTAATATACAGTGTGCAGAAGACGATCCAGTGGTAATATTCAGCTTGCAGAAGGTAAACCAATGCTTCACCAATCCAATATGTAACCATCCCCTCTTCGTTTACCATTCTAGAGAAATTTCTTGCTCTACCTGCAACTCAGTTGAGGGTCAAATTCCAACAGCCCCAATGCTTAATTGGGTAATTCTCAAACTGTGCAGAGAGGCACTCGAGCATGTTATGAGTGAAGCGCCTGGTTGTCTTATAAAGTCCAATAAAGACAACTAGGCGGAGGTTAAAAGCAACAGTTCTCTATTTAGCTAAACCCAGACCTGGGGTGAAATAACCCACAAATAAGATGCAGAGTTACTCACCAGAGAAACAAAGGAAGCTTAGTATCATTTATGCATTCCCATGGGGCAGGCCCGTGGCTGCTGACAAGCAGATTGATACACAAAAGCACCAATGCACATTAGGTGTCTACTCCACTCTAATTAGCATAGCCTATAGATATTGCCCGAAGGCGTCTCTAAGCAAGTGATCTTGGAAGTAGGTCTTGTGATCTTGGAAGTAGAAAACACATTCCTAAGGAGGAAGGTAATTCAGAGCTTTCTACTGGTGAAAGGCCGTACCAGGCACAGAGAGCATGATTTGTTGGTTCATGGCTCCCGGATGCCAACTTCCCCAAAACTTCCATGTGTGTGCATATGAGTACATAGTATTTTGTACCAGCCCTTATATCTGGGCATTACATGAGCTACGCAGTGAGAAATCAAATTAACAAAATCATTAAATGCCCCAGCAAATCCAAACTACTAACCTCAGAGAAGGACACTGGTTACACCAGTCGCTACTCTGGGATTTCCTTCTCCCAATCAGCCTCCTCCACGAGATATCGGTTCAGGGCCTGAAGAGGGTGCTATAATGCTATAGAGTCCACCCTACAAAGCAGCCGTTTTCTGCAGGGGAACTGATCTCTGTTAATGGATCTCCTAATGTCCCATCTATCTTGGTTCTTAGAACAAACTCAACAAATCCCAGGCAACAGGTTGTCACGGCACCTAGAAATTTCATGGCTTTTCGCCCCATTGAAAACAGCGAGGATGCGCCTGCTAAATAGCAGACGCAGCAACCCTGTTCCAGCCGCCGGCACAAGTGCCCGAACGTGGTGAGGAAGCCGACCAAGCGGCGGCTCCTTCCCCCGCCCCTGGAATGCCCCCCCAGCGCCGGCGTGGCCTCTCCATGCCATTGCCGGCGCCACGGAGAGGCCGCGCCGGCGGAGGGGGGAGGTGCAGTCCTGCAGCGCTTGGCCACTGCCAGGACTGGCCTCGCCGCCGGCGTGAATGCGTGTAAATGCATGATTACACGCATTTACGCCGGCGGTGAGGTTATGCCGCTCCTAAAGAGTTTTGGTCCAATTCTCAGGAATGGGCTGTTAGGGCAACCCCGTAGAGTTTTCAAAGCAAGTGATGCGGAGAGGTGGTTTGCCATTGCCTGCCTCTGCGTAGCAACCCTGGTCTTCCGTGGTCGTCTCCCATCCAAGTACTAACCAGGACCAACTATGGTTGCCAACCTCCAGGTGGTGGCTGGAGATCTCCTGCTAGTACAACTGATCTCCAGCTGATAGAGATCAGTTCCCCTGGACGAAATGGCCGCTTTGGCAATTGGACTCTATGACATTGAAGTCGCTCCCCTCCCTGAACCCCGCCCTCCTCAGGCTCTACCCACAAAACCTCACGCCGGTTAAGAAGAGGGACCTGGCAACCCTATACTGCGGGTACCCCATGTGTGTATGTGTGTTTGTTTGTGTGTAGCTTGAAAGAAGAGAAGGAAGCAAGGAAAAGTTATTAGGATATCAGGGCTGCTAGTAGGAGGGAAAGAGGAAAGAGGGAAAGAGAAAATAGTGTGGGTAGGAGATACAAGGGGAAGTAAGTTCCCCCGTGGGTCCCCATATATTTTGTCCCTCATGCACTGCTTTACCAGTGACTCCCCTTGGTACGTCTTCTTACAGCAAAAGAAAGAAGGGAAAGAAAAGATCTTTTGTGTTTGCTGAGGGTCTGTTCAGAAAGACCTCATCAGACACAGACACAATCTGTTCTTTTTCTTACCATTTTGGGGAGCCAAGGGTCAAACAGGGTACAACCCGGCAGAAACAAAAGCCGCCTTTAAAACCTCTGGATCGACGAAGAAGAAACATTGCGCATTTGTGCTGGTTTCCCTTTGCCCGCCATCTCTCTAATGGACATCCACGTCAAGTTCATTCACGCAGCATGTATGGAGGGCATTATGAACAGAAAGGCCTGTGGGAAACAAGCACACACACACACCCCCGGCCGTTTGCCGGCTTCCTGAACATGATCTAGAAAATAGAAAGGAAATTAGAACGTCCTAAAATAAATGACCTCAACCGTGCCTTTGACACAGCCTGACATGTATTGCAAGCAATGAGCTTGCATTCATAGAAGGCATGTATAACACTGACCCGTTTCCCTTTCAGGGAAGGAATGGAATCTGGGCACCCTGGAGTTTAGTGCTGGGAAAGGACCTGGCAAGAGTTACGCTTCTATCTGATTTTGCAACTCCTCCCTTCAAGGGCAGCGTGCCTGGTTCTTTGTTGCCTTTTTTTTAACTCCACAAAACAGCTAGGGTTGCAAACCTCCAGATAAGACCTGGAGATTGAAAAAAACACCAAAAAAAGGTAGGGGTCCTGATGGAACTCAACCAAAATGCTGATTACAAACCAAAGAGGTTGAGCTGAAAAATGCTAAAATTACAAATGTATAAATTTTAATAAGATGCACATATAGATGAAAAGCATAAAACTCCTAGTACAGACAAAAACTTACACATTCAATAAATACAAACATGAACAACTGTGATGTACATTCTTTCATTGACTAATATGAGATCCAAAAAGGACCAGACACGTTTCAGCCTGGAAAGGCCTTCCTCAGTGGTCAGTATAAAATTATAACTTACGGTATCACACATCCTAATAATATAATCATTTCATAATCAGCAGTAAGAAATATCTAAAAGCCCTTCTAGTACAGTGAAGCTCCCTGTAAATTTCTTTACTTCTCATATGTTAAAACCTGGCTTCACTGTCTCACCTTCTGTTGTATGCCCGGCTCTTAAGGATGTGGGTACATCAAGCAGTGTATTTGGTCAAAGTAAAGAAATTTACTTTTCAATGCCACAGAGTCCAATTGCTGAAGCGGCCATTTTCTCCAGGGGAACTGATCTCCATCGGCTGGAGATCAGTTGTAATAGCAGGAGATCTCTAGCTAGCGCCTGGAGGTTGGGCAACCCTAAACAAAGGGTGGGACAAGATTATCACAGAAGTATTACACATTTCAAACAAGTTTAGGCAATCTTTGCAAAAGGGCGCCGAAGTCTCCTCTTTTTTCTCTGGCATTGTACGAGAAAGATTTTTCACTTCTTTTTCACTTTTTCTTTTTCCAAAAAAATTAAAAGAAAAAGCTTTAAAGCTTTTACTAAAGGATCTTGTTAAGAACAAGCCTTTCGTTAGGCAAATAGGCGCAGAACCCCTGCAAGGCTCTTCCCAAGGCTTTCTATTGTTCTACCTAGCGTGAGCTACACCTGAAAGCACTTGCTATTCATTTATCAGCCACATTTTTTTTAAGCAATTAGGCCTCCAGAAAATGAGTTGGTTGAGGCAGAAGTATTTAATGGACGATTAATAGTTAACTCTGAACATTCAGGTATCCTTAAGGACACTTCAGTGCTGGGTGACATCAGCATCTGGACTGCCTTGCGAGATGTGACATGTCATGGGGTCAATCCTACCCCTTTGCCCCTGAGAAAAGTGGGAAGCTTACCTCTAGCTTACTTCTAGCCTAAGGAGCCTTCCTCAGGCTTAAGCGGCTGTTCCACTGGAGGAAAAGAAGAAGAAGAAGAAGAAGAGTTGGTTTTTATATGCTGACTTTCTCAAAAAACTTAAGGAAGAATCAAACTGACTTACAATCACCTTCCCTTCCCCTCCCCACAACAGACACCCTGTGAGGTAGGTGAGGCTGAGAGAGTTCGGAGAGAGCTGTGACTAGCCCAAGGTCACCCAGCTTGCTTCGTGTGTAGGAGCGGAGAAACAAATCTAGTTCACCAAATTAGCCTCCGCCGCTCATGTAGAGGAGTGGGGAATCAAACCCGGTTCTCCAGATTAGAGGGTGGAATCTATGATATTGTGGGATCCAACAATATTATACTCTACCGTAAGTCCCCACCCTTCCCAAACCCTGCCCTCCCGAGGCTCCACCCCCAAAACTCCAGGAATTTAACAACCCAGAGTTGGCAACTCTAAACCTTAGTAGGGCTGCCAAGCCCCAACTAGGATGGGGAATCCGCCTCGAGCTCTCATTGCCCGGTGACAGTGGAAATGTTTTTTTAAAAAAAAAATTCATCAGAATCTCAAATGTGATGACGTCACCCCTGGGATAAACCTGGAAGTGATGGCAGGAGCCCTAGGAATTGCCAGAAAATCTATGGTAAAACAGAGTTTCTGGTGATTACTAGAGCGACAGCCATCACTTCCAGGTTTCCCCCAGAAGTGATGTCATCACACTTGAGACGCCACCCCCTTATATTCCCCCTCAACTTTACCGCTGGCTGGCAGGCTCAAACTGGCAACACTGAACCTTAGGGTGGAGGGAGGCTTCTTGGAGAAAAGGATGCACTACATATGAACACATGAAGCTGCCTTATACTCAATCAGACCCTTGGTCCATCCAAGTCAGTACTGTCTACTCAGACCAGCAGCAGCTCTCCAGGGTCTCAGGCAGGGGTCTTTCACATCACCTACTTGCCTAGTCCCTTTAACTGGAGATGCCGGGGATTGAACTTGGGACCTTCTGCATGCCAAGCAGAGGCTCTACCACTGAGCCACGTTCCCTCCGACAAGACAGGCTGCCCTGGTCATTCACAATGCTGGATATATTCCCTTGTCTGGGTTTCTCAGAACAGAGAGGGCATCTCTACCTGCCAGTATAAGAGCTGTGACAAGACTTTGCAGGAAAGGTTAAAAACATAATGGAATTATCTGATGTTATCCTTGGTTAAAAATATCAGGTATAGGAGAATACCAGAACCTTTATCACTGGGCGGAAAACATGTCTCCCTGAATACTAAGGGCCAAATTATACAATATGGTTTTTAATGAGACGGGAACATGGTTTAAAACATGCGCAGGGGGCAGATTCAGACTGGGAGTATGGCACAGGGGAGGAGGGGTTTCCACCTCCACCCGAGCCATTTTCCCAAGCTGCAATAGCCCCGGGGAGGAGTTATTTACATTTTTTTAAGTTGCACGTGGAGTTAAAAAGTGTATTGTGAAGTTTGGTCCTAATCAAGGAAAGAGATAGGGATTAGTACGGAGTGGCAATATTATTAAAGGGGTTATCCAACAGTTGCACAGTAATGAAGGGTAGGATGAATGACTGGGAAATTTCATAGAATCAGAGGAATCAAATCAAATTTCCTAACCAGTGACATAAGCTTGGCAAATCTGGAAGTTGGAGAGGTAATAATCTGAACTGCTGCCTGATTATCGGACCAAAAAAGGATACAGTAGTTGGATGAAAGACCATCGTAAATATGCACAGACACTAATAGAAGAGAGATTAAAAAAAAAAAACTTCCCTAAATATGAGTTTTGAATCAAACTACTGCCGTGCCTCCGTTCAAGCCAATATTGAAAGTGTCACCTGCCTTTATGTCCTTGTTGCACGCTGTGGAGCACACAGACTGGACGCAAGATTGCCAACTCCGGGTTGGGAAATTCCTGGAGATTTGGGGGTGGATCCTGGGAAGGGAAGAGTTTGGAGGGAGGAGGGACCTCAGTGGGGTATGATGCCATAGAGTCTGCCCTCCTAAGCTGTCATTGTCACTAGGAGAACTGGAGATCATTTGTAATTCTAGGAGATCTCAAATTCCTACCTGGACGTTGGCAACCCTATGGTTCGGGGTCTCATAGAATCATAGAGTTGGAAGGGGCCATACAGGCCATCTAGTCCAACCCCCTGCTTAACACAGGATCAGCCTACAGCATCCCCTGACAAGTGCTTATCCAGCTTCTGCTTCAAGCCTGCCAGTGAGGGGGAGCTCACCACCTCTGTTCTTCGATGATTCTGTATACTCAGCAAAAACAACTTCCAAGAATGCTTCACAAAATGCACGAGTCTGCAGATTTTTGGCTATGCCTGTATATATTTTATTCCGTTAATTAAATTTTTATCCTATCTGCAGATCTAGGAATTGTGTTTCCAGTAGCCCACTACACATAATCCCTCCATGGGTTGAAATGCGCAGGGAGGGGCAGCAGGCAGGAGCATACTGGCCCATCTCCACCTCCACACAATTGTCGGGGTGACTATGCAGTGCAAACATGAGGAGGAAGTGTCAACCCATATTTTCCTTCCCCAGGATTGGGGACCCTGCTTTCCAAACATGGCCAGTCATGGTGAGGGAGAAAAGACACAGACACTTACTCCGTGCATAGGTGGCGTGCTCACAAGTTGGCTATCACAGGGAGGTGTGGAGCAGTGCCAGCAACTTAGGTCTTAGGGTTGCCAACCTCCAGGTACTAGCTGGAGATCTCCTGCTATTTCGACTGATCTCCAGCCGACAGAGATCAGTTCAGCTGGAGAAAATGGCTGCTTTGGCCACTGGACTCTGTGGCATTGAAGTCCCTCCCCTCCCCAAACCCCGCCCTCCTCAGGCCCTGAGGAGGTGCTCTCTCTCTCTCTCTCTCTCATCTATCATCTATCTATCATCTATCTATCAATCTGTATATATATCTATGGTCATTTATGCATGGGTACTTTCACTCACGTTTGCCCCCGGTCTGTCTCGGTTGTTCCCTGGAGTTATGCATGACTTTTCCGTCCATTAGAGATGACCTTGCTGCCAGCCCTCCCAAATCCAGGGACTTCCCATTCCTCTATTAACCCGATTCTTCTCTCTCCCCTGAGCTCAGCCCTGGTGAAATCTCCGTGCATAAGGCAAAGTGTAGGACACACAAGCTTGGTTTCTCTCGCAGCCAATTACAAAGCAGTGTGAAAAGAGGCAGGGATTCAAATGCTTCCTGCTTCCTCGGAGCTCTTTCTGAGCAGAAGAAAGGATTTTTAAAACCGAGGTGTGAATTTCTCCCCCACCCCTCCCCTGTTCAGATTGCTCTGTTTTTTGTGTTTTGTTCTTAAAATGCTTTTTTATGCAGCAATTTTCTCTCAAGTAGCTCTACCAAGTAAGCCAGTTACAAAGCAGCATTTAAAGGGGCGGGACTTATTTGAGCTTGGAGACTGCTGGTGCTGAGGTTCCCAACAGGAAAGTGTGGGTCCAGTAAGCAACGAACCTCAGGTCAAACTCCCATGCATAGACGACCTACATAGCTATCTGTATATCTATCTCTGTTTATCTATCTATCCTGCCCTGACCCGGACGAGCCTAATCTCATCAGATCTCAGATGCTAAGCGTGATTGTCTCTGGTTAGTACTTGGATGGGAGATCACTGGGGTTCCCAGGTCCCTCTTTGCCACCGGCGGGAGGTTTTTGGGGCGGAGCCTGAGGAGGGTGGGGTTTGGGGAAGGGAGGGTCTTCAATGCCATAGAGTCCAATTGCCAAAACGGCCATTTTTCTCCATGTGAACTGATCTCTATCGGCTAGAGATCAGTTGCAATAGCAGTAGATCTCCTGCCACCACCTGGAGGTTGGCAACCCTTGAGATTACCAAGGAAATCCAGAGTTGCCACACAGAGACAGGCAATGGCCAACCACCTCTGCTCATCTCTTGCCTCAGAAACCCTACGGGGTCACCATAAGTCGGCTGTGACTTGACAGCCCTTTCGACCATATATATTATAATTTGTAAGTTTACCACTTTTGCTAGCCCTGCTCGCGAAACCTCAATGAAAGAGCATGGAATTTAGAAAATGGTCATTTTCCTAGTGTATGAAAGAGTTGGGAAACCTTTGCGTTCTTAATTTCCTTTAAGGAAAGGAGCAAGGCCAGCTGAGAAAAAAAAATGCACCCAGAGTTCTGCAGGAGAGAAAACAAAGGAACAGAATCCCCCCCACCTTTTTTAAAAAAAAGGATAGTTTGCCCCCCCCTCCCAGTTAACATCTGGAATGCAAACTTGTTATTTAATGGGGTGGGGATGGCTACCTTGCTCTAAAAAGTTTTGAATTTAAGTGCGGCGGCAGCTGTTAAAGATGGCATGTTTTGACTGCAAATGGGTGATTAAACCGGGCAGGATTTTATCACTCCGGCAGGCCATGAACCAAGCTGCAAAGTTTCATCAGTTCTCTGCCAATGCTGGGGGGGGGGGATTTGGCAGGCCGTCAGGAATGGGAAAGTCCTGGAATGGTGTTTTTCAATTAGTCACTGCGTGGCTTTGTTACGGCCCTGGCGGGAGAGAGACGAAGGGGTGAGGAGGTGGGAGGCAGAAAACCAACAGGACAAGGATGGTGGAAGACGAGCTTTTATCAGGCCGGAAGGTGCCAGACAGAGACCAGGCTGAAGACCAGGCTTTGATTAGATAAGCTCGGTTTCACCAAAGGTTCCCCGGGGACAAAGAGGCCTCTATGGGAAACGGAGACCTGGTTTTCTTCCCAAAGACTTAATGGCTCTGCTGTGTGACCCAGACTAGGACATCTCTTCCCAAAGACCACTTTGGTGTGGGGCTCATCCATCTCCACTTCCTGCTGATAGGTTTAGTGGTCATCTTAGTTGGAAATTCTTCTTCATCACCTTCTTCTTTGTCTTCTTCGTCTTTGTCATCTTTGTTTCCTTCATCTTCTTCGCAAAGTAGTGAAAACTCAGGCAACTAACGTGCGTCTTAAATGCATTGGCTTGATTCCCCTCTCCTCCACATAAGTGGCGGACGCTAACCTGGTGAGCCGGGTTGGTTTCCCCACTCCTCCACATGAAGCCTGTTGGGTGACCTTGAGCTAGTCACAGTTCTCTCTGAACTCTCTCAGCCCCACCTACCTCACAAGGTGTCTGTTGTGGGGAGAGGAAGGGAAGGGGATTGTAAACTGGTTTTATTATCCTTAAAAAAAGGTAGAGAAAGTCGGGATATAAAAACCAACTCTTCTTCTTCGTCTTTTTCGTCTTCGTTTTCTTCGTCTTCACAAAGTAGTGAAAACTCATGCCGCTAACGTGTGTCTTAAATGCATTGGCTTACAGAGCTGACTGAATGGATGAATAAACTAACAGAATGTGTAGTTATGGCAAAACTAACATCTTTTATACATAATAGATCAAATTCAGAATTTCACGAAAATGAAATGCCTTTTTAAAATTATATAGCTAAAATTAACAATAGAACTAGAATATAAAAATGTAAGTAATACATGTTTAAGAATAAGTACATTATCAGACATGAAAGTATATTGAGAACATCGAGAAGTGTAATTCAAAGAAGTTAATAATTGAAATGTAATTTCAAAGTAAGCTCCATATATAATGTCATGATTTGATTGTTTATGTTTATGTGTTCATGTCTATAAGTTTGTATGTTTTGTGTTTAAAAATAAAACCTTATTTAAAAATAATAAAAATTAAATCCATTGGCTTATAAGTCTTTGGGATCAATGTGTAGCCTAGGGTTGCCAACCTCCAGGTACTAGCTGGAGATCTCCTGCTATTACACCTGATCTCCAGCCGATAGAGATCAGTTCCCCTGGAAAAAATGGCCGCTTTGGCAATTGGACTCTATGGCATTGAAGTCCCTCCCCTCCCCAAACCCCACCCTCCTCAGGCTCCACCTCCCAAAATATGCAGGCATTTCCCAAGCCAGAGCTGGCAACCCTACTCCTGCCTGCTCTCCATCTCTATGTGGTAAGTACCCACATGACCAAGACATCTGCATGTGGTCCACCATCAAGTGCCATCAAGTCGCAGCCGTTGTAGAGTGACTCTGGTTTTCGACTGGTGGATTGCCATTGCTTGTCTGTGCGCAGTAGCCTTGCACTTTCTTGATCCAAGTACCAACCAGGGTCGACCCTGCTTAGCTTCTGAGATGTGACGAGAGGAACTATTTTTTCACACAATGCATAGTTAAATTGTGGAACTCCCTGCCCCAAAATGTGGTGATGGCTGCCAACTTGGGAGGCTTGAAGAGGGGAGTGGACATGTTCATGGAGGAAAGGGGTATTCATGGCTACCAGTAAAAATGGCTACTAGTCATGATGCATGCCTGTTCTCTCCAGGATCAGAGGAGCATGCCTGTTAATGTAGGTGCTGTGGAACACAGGCAGGATGCTGCTGCTGTAGTTGTCTTGTTTGTGGGCTTCCTAGAGGCCCCTGGTTGGCCACTGTCTGAACAGACTGCTGGACATCATGGGCCTTGGTCTGATCCAGCAGGGCTTTTCTTATGTCCTTATGTTCTTAGGTAGGTGGGGCCGAGAGAGCTCAAAGAGACTAGCCCAAGGTCACCCAGCTGGCTTCATGAGTAGGAGCGGGGAAACCAACCCAGTTCACCAGATTAGCCTCCGCCGCTCATGTGGAGGAGCGGGGAATCAAACCCGGTTCTTCAGATCAGAGGCCACCGTTCCAAACTACCACCTGTCGCAACATAGTAATGGGATGGGGGAGGTACACGACGGAGGCCCGAGAACCTTACCTGAATTATATTTCACATTTTATACATTATACCTCATGCCTGAGCCTGGGGTCCGAATGGGCTTAGGAGGCGACCAGCCCACTATGCCGGCGTCTGTGCCACTTGCGCCATGCAAACTGGCATGGGGACTGGAATAGTGCCACTTGCACTGCCCCCCCACTTGCACTGCCCCCCCCCCGGCAGTGCAGCCCATGAATGCCAGCTCAGCCTCCCGCCGGTATCCTATTGGTGCAAGTGCTCACACCAGTGTCCTGGGAGTAGGGTTGCCAGGTCCCTCTTCGCAACCGGGGGGAGATTTGGGGGGCGGAGCCTGAAGAGGGCGGGGTTTGGGGAAGGGAGGGACTTCAATGCCATAGAGTCCAATTGCCAAAGCGGCCATTTTTCTCCAGGTGGTCTGATCTCTATCGGCTGGAGATCAGTTGAATTAGTAGGAGATCTCCTGCTACTACCTGGCAGTTGGCAACCCTACCTGGGAGACATTCCCGGGGTGTTCCAGTTGGTGGGGCTGCTGGTAGGCTGCCTCCTAACGCCTTTCAGCCCAGGAATGCCCCGTAAAGGAACAGCTGGGCTACGCCAGGTTTTTCCTGGCACAGCATTGCTGTTTTCCACAAGGAGCAAAAGGAGCAAAAGGAGGCAATCTGATTTGGGGGGGGGGTCCAACCGCCCAGTCACAGACTTGGGGGGAGTGGCTGCAGCCAGCCAGCCAGGCATATAAGTGGGGGGTCTGGACATGGTTCCCCAGTTCTGTCTGTGTGTTCACAATAAAGGGTTTGCTGTGGGAACTCTGCCTCCTGACTTGTGTATCGCCCCTGCAACATAACATGCTTCATGTGTTCAATTAAGCATGAGCATGAGATGCAAATCACTTGCTCCAGTGCTTTTGGGGGGGGGATTTGTTAGAAGAGGTTTTGCGTGATGCAACATGCCTTCGAAACTTTACCCCATGTTGCTATATTTAACCTTCTTTTTTATTTTTAGATAGCTTCTATTTAGGCTTCTTTATTTAGTTGTCTTCCCTATTCCCTTGCTGTATAGGGTTAGCAAAATGTCAGGTAGGTCAAAACAAAGGGACCCTTGGCTTGACTTACAGTGGAGGGGGAATTTTCTCAAGGAGCCTTTCAGAAAAGCAGTTGTCATGGGACAGGAACATCTTATCTTAATTGTAAACATGATCTGTAATCTGGGGAGAGGAGGGAATGAATAGGACGGAGGAGCGTTGTCCTCAAGAAGTGCCCCTTCCTAATTCGGGGGACCTATATGGGTGGTGGAATCCCAGAGGAAACCCAAATTTAACCCCCACATTTACAGAGACAGCGTTCCTTGAAGATGAATGGTATTTTCATGCCTAATATTTGTGTAGTGTGGTGGTTAAGAGTGACAGACTCTAACCTGGAGAACCGGTTCAATTCCCCACTCTTCCTAGGGTTGCCAACCTCCAGGTACTAGCTGGAGATCTCCTGCTATTACATCTGATCTCCAGCCGACAGAGATCAGTTCACCTGGAGTAAATGTGGAGGAGTGGGGAATCAAACTCGGTTCTCCAGGTTGGAGTCGACTGCTCCTAACCACCACACCACACTGGCTGTCAGAACTACTACACCACGCTACTAACCACTACACCATGCTGGCTCTCAGAGGCAGTATAGCCCATTCTGGCATCTTGTTTCTCTGCATGTATATATCAGGCCTCAGTTGTTATTGTTTTTGCCTAATACTATGTATTCACAAACAAAGTCTGCCTAGAAAACGTCGGGATGTGACGTCTCCCCATGGGTCAGGAATGACCCGGTGCTTGCACAGGGGACCTTTACCTTTACCTTTACCTTATGTATTCACCTTTAGTGAACCAAAAAGAAATATTAGCACATGTAAAACAATGAGATTGCTGAATAAACTGCAGCAGGTAGAGTATCACATTTTTTTAATGCTCCCTATATTAAAAACTCATTACATATACAAAACCAGAGCAGCAGGGTACGGGAGAATTGTTTCCCCTGAGGTGCTAGTTTTCTAACTGCAGGGCATTTGTTCCATGGGACATTTAAAAAGGGTATCTCCCATCTGCCCTCTGAAGCGGTACACTCCATACCTCTGCTGACTGTGTAGACCAGGAGTCCCCAATGGGCGCCACAGTGCTTTAAGACAGTGGACAGCGCCAGGCGGGGCTTTTACCCAGCAAGGCTTCTGATTGGCCATTGGAGACACTGTGCCAGAATTTCAAAGGTGCCCACAAGTTCAAAAAGGTTGCAGATAGGGTTGCCATAAGGTTGCCAGGTCCCTCTTCGTCACCAGTGGGAGGTTTTTGGGGCAGAGCCTGAGGAGGTGGGGGAACTCAAATATTGCCTTGAATGAAATGCTTTAGTAATGAAGTACTTTCACATACATACTACTTGCCAGTTGGGTAAATGGAAAGTTTCTGCTTCAAAATAATCTCTGCAGAATTTGATTGAATAATTTGCTTTCATTTCTGGAAACACGGACATCAACATTCGTTGGGAAAATATGACATATGCAAAGCGGGGGGGAGAGAACATCTGGTTTGGCGTTTAAATTCGCAACAGTTCCCCGATTGCACGTCCTAACTTTCATCGTACCATTTCAGACTCTGAGGTGTATATCACATTACAATATATTTTGCATTTTAATGCTGCCCCTCTGGAAACAGGTGGAGGGGTCAAGCAGGTGGTCGAATGGAAAATTCTACCGTAAACCTACAGACAGCTTTTCTCTGTGATCTCTCGATTGTCGAGTCAGATATTGCGTTACAACATGCTTAAGTTGTTGGTCCCCCCCCCCCTTGAAAGGAGGCACTGTCAATCAAGATGGGATTTTGAGTGCACACAGCAACTTTCAGTCTCAGGGCTGAAACTTTGCAGTTTGTTCATAAAATGCAACTTGGAAGGTTCACACAGCAGCCTTCGTTTGCCTTGGGCCACAGGGGAAAAGGGTTTAACTCTATAGTCGCCAGCCGGTTTTGCTATCTGGAACCAGCTCTCCTGCTCTACTATTAGGAGAAAAGAGGTAACTTCATATAACTGGTCTCTTATCGCTTGAAATACTAGTAGCAGAATAGGGCAGCTGGTTCCATGTAGGAAAACCAAGTGGAGGTTGAAGATTTAAACCCCCCTCCTCTCTTCCCTGCATGCCCCCGAGGCAAATTGAAGCTGCAGGAACCAGCAAATTAACACTGTAGGGATGGACCCAGGCATGTGACCTTTGTCTATTTTTTTAAAAAAACCTCAGTTTCTCCGAGAGACACACAGAGAGAGAGATTACCTTATGTTGTGTTATAATCTACCTGCCCATTTTCAAAAGATTTTTTTTTGGGGGGGTGCGTTATTATTGGAACTTGAAATATATATATATATTCCAATGTTCCCTGGGATTATTGCATGACAAGCAACCAACTACATAAGCAGAATGAAGGGTTGCCAGCTCCAGGCTGGGAAATATCTGGAGATTTTGGGGGATGGAGCCTAAGAAGGGTGGGGTCTGGGAGGGGAGGGGCTTCAGTGGGGTATAATGCCATAGAGCCCACCTTCCAAATGGCCATTTTCTCCAGAGGAACTGATTTTTATTACTGTATACTACCGGATGATGTCAGCCACCCTGAGCCGGGCTTGGCCGGAGATTGGGGGAGGGTTCTACATCAAAATATAAATAAATAAAATACATTTTTTGTTTGCCTAGAGGTCAGTTGTAATCCCAGGAGATCTCCAGAGGTCTGTTGCCTAGAGGTCAGTTGTAATCCCTGGAGCTCTCCAGTGACCACCTGGATGTTGGCAACCCTAGCAGAATGCTGAATGAAACCCAAGGCCTAAATAGGCTTGGCCCAAAGTAAACCGCTCTGATTTAAAATGCCTTTTGACCAATGGGATATAGGTAGGGTTGCCAGGTACAGATTGGGAAATACCTGGAGGTTTTGGTGGGGGGGGGAGCCTGAGGAAGGGGGGTTTGGAGAGCAGAGGGACTTCA
This sequence comes from Euleptes europaea, assembly GCF_029931775.1. Taxonomy (NCBI): domain Eukaryota; kingdom Metazoa; phylum Chordata; class Lepidosauria; order Squamata; family Sphaerodactylidae; genus Euleptes; species Euleptes europaea. The sequence continues at coordinate 115,166,105 of NC_079314.1, read as the reverse complement.
GAGCCATAGATTCCAATTGCCAAAGCGGCTCTTTTCTCCAGGGGAACTGTAATAGTGGGAGATCTACAGCCATCACCTGGAGTCTGGCAACCCCAGATATAGGGTGGGAGTGTTTGAAAGAATTAAACAGACCCCTTTCTTCTCCCCTACTTTTCCATGCAGAGAGAATTTGGAGTCATCATCTCATTAAAGGTGCCAGCGTGGTGTAGTGGTTCAAAACGGTGGTTTGGAGTGGTGGACTCTGATCTGGAGAGCCGGATTTGATTCCCCACTCCTCCACGTGAGTAGCAGGCACTAATCTGGTGAACCGGACTGGTTTCCCCACTCCTACACTTGAAGCCAGCTGGGTGACCTTGGGCTAGTCACAGCTCTCTCAGCCCCACCTACCTCCCAGGGTGTCTGTGGTGGGGAGGGGAAGGTGACTGTAAGCCAGTCCGATTCTTCCTTAAGTGGGAGAGAAAGTCAGCATATAAAAAACCAACTTTTCTTCCTCTAAAGCCCCCCTTCCTTCCCCCCCCTTCGTTTGTACAATAACAGGAATCGCTGCCAGCCAAGGGAACGGTTTCGAATTGTGCCTCTTTAAATTAACAAATCTGTTCCCCATTGCAAAAGAGGAAGGCAAGGAGCCAGAGAGCTGGGTCAAGGCGAGCCAAGCAGGGAAGTGGGAACATGGTGAGGTCGGGGTTGCTTTAAAAGCAGCCTCGGGCAAGCTTTTCACGGGGGGGGGGGGGAAGAAAAGAAAAGAAAAGAAAAGAAAAGAAAAGAAAGAAAGGGAGAAAGAAAGGGAGAAAGAAAGAAAGGGAGAAAGAAAGAAAGGGAGAAAGAAAGAAAGGGAGAAAGAAAGAAAGAAAGAAAGAAAGAAAGAAAGAAAGAAAGAAAGAAAGAAAGAAAGAAAGAAAGAAGAGAAGAGGAGAAGGGAGAAGGGAGAAGAAAGAAAGAAAGAAAGAAAGAAAGAAAGAAAGAAAGAAAGAAAGAGAGAAGAAAGAAAGAAAGAGAGAAGAAAGAAAGAAAGGGAGAAGAAAGAAAGAAAGGGAGAAGAAAGAAAGAAAGGGAGAAGAAAGAAAGAAAGAAAGGGAGAAAGAAAGAAAGAAAGGGAGAAGAAAGAAAGAAAGAAAGGGAGAAGAAAGAAAGAAAGGGAGAAGAAAGAAAGAAAGGGAGAAGAAAGAAAGAAAGAAAGAAAGGGAGAAGAAAGAAAGAAAGGGAGAAGAAAGAAAGAAAGAAAGAAAGAAAGAAAGAAAGAAAGAGAAAGAAAGAAAGGGAGAAGAAAGAAAGGGAGAAGAAAGAAAGAAAGAAAGAAAGAAAGAAAGAAAGAAAGAAAGAAAGAAAGAAAGAAAGAAAGAAAGAAAGAAGACAAGACACTCTGAGCCCAATAGCCATCTCTCTGGCTATTTCTCTGAGCCGGCGCAAGGCATTCTGCGCCCGTTTCCCAAGAGAGCAGAGGCGGAGAGAGGTTTAATCCGGAGTGGCGCTGGGAATACCGGCCAAGGGAGGGGGGGCCTCAAACTTGTTCAGTCGCAGTCGAGCACCAGGGCTCTCTCCATTCCTCCAGGAGCGACTGGGGAAAGGGTGGCTGGAGTAGGGGAAACGGGCAGCCTGTGAAAAACACCAGCTTGGATTGGGGGGTGGAGAGAGAGCCGGACAAGTTCTTATCAGCTGGGGGGGGGGGGAGAGAGAGAGAGAGAGAGAGAAAAAGTAGGAAGAACTGTTGCTTTAATCCCTCCCCCCATCTCCCCCCCCCCAGCTGCCTGTTTTCATTCTTGCCCAGTTCAACAGAGGGCTGGTTGCATCTTACGTCCAGATCTCTTTGCAGTTTTGCATTTTGCTTGTTTTGGGGGTTTTTTGGGTTTTTTTTTTAAGACAATGGTTTCTATCATCTCTGATTTGGACCCACTGAAAAGCTGGAAAGTTTTAAGGTAGGCCTGCTTTCTTTTCTTTTTCTGGGCGAGAACGCTGTGCCCACTCATATGGGAACAACACCCCCCCTTTCTTAAATAGAGTGGGGCTTTCAAGGAAACACACGCCATGGAATCAGGCTGCGGGCTGTTTTGTGGGGTTTTGAAAACCCCCAAACCGACTGCAGCCTTGGCAGACGCAACCCCGACGTGAAGCCCTGGGTTGAAAGGCACAAAGTGGAGTTTCTAGTAAGGGAGAGGCTGCGAGCAGATGTTCTAGCAAGGATCTCCAGGGAGAGCTTAAACATGCATTGCATAAGCCCAGCAAGGCAAAGTTAGCCTTTTATTATTATTATTTTTAAAGTGGGATTTAGCTGTGATGAGTTAAAGCTGCGGTAAGTTTAGCGCCAGTTAACATGTCTGGATGTCGAAAAAATACTGACTTGGAGAGAGGATTTTAGAGGAAACTTGTGCATTTAGGAGTGGATGCATGTTTAGCATTGAAGGGGAAAGGAGAGATCCCCCCCTCTCTTTTTGGAGCTGTGTAGAATAGGAGCCCAATTGATGGAAGGCAAGAGTTTAATCTTCAAGGGCTGTAGGTTTCTTACCTCTCTCCCCCCCTCCTCCAGTTCATGTGTCAAGCCCATTCAACCTGTTGCAGCGGCTATAAAATGCAAATTAAATTATTTGGTGGTGTCAGGGAACTTGTTAACAAGGAAAGTGCACTGCTTTGGGAAAGACCAAGAGTCCAGTAGCACCTTAAAGACTAACAAAAATATTTTCTGGCAGGGTAGGAGCTTTTGTGAGCCACAGCTCACTTCTTCAGATACAGCTAGAATGCGAATCCATCTGTCTTCACATTCTAGCTGTATCTGAAGAAGTGAGCTGTGGCTCACAAAAGCTCCTACCCTGCCAGAAAATATTTTTGTTAGTCTTTAAGGTGCTACTGGACTCTTGCTCTTTTCTACTACTGCAGACAGACTAACACGGTTACCCACTGTGAATTTGCTTTGGGAAAGTTTTGGGATGACGCTACGGCAACTGCTTGTATTTCTTGAGTTACCCCCCCCCCCCATTTTAGTTTTTGCTAACTCTTGGGACTCTTTCCATTCTGCTCTTTGTCCCACTTAGGAAGGTTTTTCGGTGCTGCTTTGCTGGTGTTTCTTCCCACTGACTTTGTCAGATGGAATGCGTTAAGTCCGCGTGGGAAGGATTCACGAGATCAGAGACGGAGTTCAACAACACAGCTTTATTTGATTTCAGCACTAACTTACACACTGACCGTTCCCTGCTTATATGCCCCCCTGGCCGCCTGCGGTCACTCCCCCCCTGATCCCTGATAGGAGGGGAATACCCTCTTGGTGACCAATGGGACATGCTGGCTTAGGGCCAATAGGATCCGTTTGCTTAGCCAATAGGGCGAACAGGGTTTAGGATCCTTCGTGCGGAACTCAAGCTCCTAAGTCTCCCCTTGCTTACTACCCTACTAAACGCATACACAACAGAATGCGACGTTTTTGTGGCTTTTATTAATGGACAGATGTATGCAAAAAGCTGATTTGTCTTGAAACAGAGCATGTGCGGTATTTTCAATCAGTCACTGCAAATGTATTTAGGGAGTGATTATGTGGGGAGGGGCCGTGGCTCAGTGGTAGAGAAGGTCCCAGGTTCAATCCCCGGCATCTCCATTTAAAGGGACTAGGCAAGGAGGTGATGTGAAAGGCCTTTGCCTGAGATGCTGGAGAGCTGCTGCCAGTCAGAGTAGACAATACTGACTTCGATGGGGCCAAGGGTCTGATTCAGTATAAGGCAGCTTCATGTGCTTTGTATAAGAGGAACAGTCTTGAAATGGCCAGTGCCTGCTATTATTATTATTGTTGTTGTTGTGTATTATTGTTATTATTATTACCATTTATTAGCAACCTGTTTTTTGAGGAACCCATCCCCAGGATTTCTTTGATGCAACACCGAATGCATCTTTATCAGCACTGGTGTCCTGAGAAGCTAATGTACATTTGGTGAATTGTATCTTGCATTGGTGCAACAATTAGAGTGTCAGACTAGGATCTGGGAGGCCCAGGTTCGAATCCCCCCTCTGCCATGGAAGCTTGCTGTGTGACCTTGGGCTAGTCACATCCTCTCAGCCCAACCTACCTCACGGGGTTGTTGTGAGAAGAAAATGGAGGGAAGGAAAGAAATGTAAGTCTTTTGGATGCCCACTGGGGAGAAATGTTGGGTATAAGTAGGGTTGCCAACATCCAGGTGGTGGCTGGAGATCTCCTGCTATTACAACTGATCTCCAGTCGATAGAGAGCAGTGCACCTGGAGAAAATGGCCACTTTGACCACCGGACTCTATGGCACTGAAGTCCCTCCCGTCCCCTAATCCCACCCTCCTCAGGCTCCGCCCCCAAAATCTCCAGGCTGGCAACCCTAGGTATAAAGGAAGTAAATAAATGTTCTGCAGTCAAGAATGACAAGCTTGAGCATAGTTTGATTGGTTTTCTGTTTCTATTCATGCGTGCAAACATGAACATGGGGGTGAATGTAACACTTGCCCTATTGTAGATCAAAAAGGTAATTGGTTCTGGACTTGCTCTACACTTGTGTTGACATGACCCTGAGGCCTTTTTACCAGTTTTTACAGGCCCTGTGCCTTTTAAAAATAATATTTTATCATTTTTTGAAACAAATACAACAGAGATACAAATACACCACACATCCAACTTACGCTCCTCTTACAAAACCAATAGGTCCTCCTTACAACAAGATCTTCCTCAAATACCAAACAGAGGCGGAGCTAATTATACTATATGATTTTATGTTACTTCATACCATCTATCTATTCCTGAGATTATTTCATACAATTTGGCATTCATGTATTAATTCTCAATTCTAAGCCTGTCAATCGGTATTGTGTGTAAAGTGCCGTCAAGTCGCAGCCGACTTATGGCGACCCCTTTTTGGGGTTTTCATGGCAAGAGACTAACAGAGGTGGTTTGCCAGTGCCTTCCTCTGCACAGCAACCCTGGTATTCCTTGGTGGTCTCCCATCCAAATACTAACCAGGACTGACCCTGTTTAGCTTCTGAGATCTGACGAGATCAGGCTAGTCTGGGCCATCCAGGTTTAATTCTTCTAAGATAGTAAGCTGAGTATATATTAGTTGACATATACAGCTATGGATATAAGGCATTAGATTTAGTAATAAGTGTTATAAGGCATTATTAATAGTTAAGTAATACAATCGGTATTAACTATTAATAATGCCTTATAACTCTTATTACCAAAGCTAATGCCTTATATCTATAGCTGCATATGTCAACTAATATATACTCAGCTTACTATCTTAGAAGAATTAAAGCGTATATAAACTTCTTCTGGGCCCTGGGCCTTGAATGGCGTCCTGACAGTCAGGATTTTAACAGGTGAAGCTGTTTAATGGCACATCTGATTTTGCTGCTACATTAGGGTTGCCAGGTGTCTCTTCACCACTGGTGGGAGGTTTTTAGGGTGGAGCCTGAGGAGGGGGGGGTTTGGGGAGGGGGGGAGTTCAATGCTATAGAGTCCAATTGCCAAAGCAGCCATTTTCTCCAGGTGAACTGATCTCTATTGGCTGGAGGTCAGTTGTAACATCAGGAGATCTCCAGCTAGTAGCTGGAGGTTGGCAACCCTGTGCTACATACAAGATCCACCTTCTAAAGCTAAGCCTATTAAATAGGGAGTAGGTCTCATCAAGCTTGGTAGGACTTACTTATGAGTAACCGTGCTTAGGATCAGGATGGTTTGATGACCACTATGGCAAGTAGGGTTGGTCCCTCTTTGCCACCAGCCAGGTCCCACTTCACCACCAGTGGGAGGTTTTTGGGGTGGAGCCTGAGGAGGGAGGGGCTTAGAGAGGGGTGGGACTTCAATGCCATAGAGTCCAAACAGCCATTTTCTCCAGGTGAACTGATCTCGATCGGCTGGAGATCAGTTGTAATAGTGGGAGATCTCCAGCTATTACCTGGAGGTTGGCAACCCTAATAGCAAGTACAAATTTCCCATGAAGTATGAGCATGGCAGGGATCTCTAGCTTAAGTTCCCCTCTAACCCATGCTTACAAATTCTTGTTTTTTTTTGCAGTCTTGCAAAAGGAAAGCCTAAAGGCCTGATAGTGGGGGCCACCACTGTTAAGCCCTAGATTCAGAGCTGTCATCCCCTCTTCATACCTCTTTAGCCTCTAGACTTGCAAATGGGCGCTCACTCTGTGAAGTGGAAGGGGCTAGATCTGGCGTTGGTTGACACCTCCAGTTGCCAATTTCTAATGCTGATCCCTAATTCACAGCCTTGCCAATGAGAATATAAGCATAGCTTTTCAGGGCCTCTCCAGTTCAGGGTGCACTCTCATTGGTATTCCGAGATATACTACCTCTGAATGTGGAGGTTCTATTTAGCTACTGTGTCTTAATAGCCGTGAATGGCTTTTCCCCCTCCATGGATGTGTCTAATCCCACTTTGGAAAGGGGAGCAGAAGGAGAGTTGGTTTTTATATGCCGACTTTCTCCACCACTTAAGGAAGAATCAAACCAGCTTGCAATCCCCTTCCCTTCCCCTCCCCTCAACAGACACCCTGTGAGGTAGGGTGGGCTGAGAGAGCTGTGACTTGCCCAAGGTCACCCAGCTGGCTTCTTGTGTAGGAGTGGGGAAACAAATCCAGTTCCCCTGATTAGCCTCCGCCGCTCATTTGGAGGAGTGGGGAATCAAACCAGGTTCTCCAGATCAGAGTCCACCGCTCCAAGCTACCGCTCTTAACCACTACACCACGCTGGCTTTCAGAGAGTCCTGATCGATCAGATCCAAAGTGTAACAGTGGCCAATCAGATTCTTCCATATTTTATTTTGATTAGACATTTATACCTCCCCTTTCTCGCCTGTGTGGGCCTAAAGGGGCTTACAACTGCAAATGCAAACAGGCCTGGAGAAAAATGTCCTGTTTCTTTAAACTGAGTAGAGGCTTAAGGTCACGTTATATAGCAAGTGGTGACATTTACCTCCATGCCATAGAAAGCTTCAGCTGCCCATTTCCACACTGTAAAGTCTCTATTCAAGGGACAAGACATTTTTCTCCAATCCTGTACAATGCCATTCTCCCCTCTGTGTTATCCTCACAACTACCCTGCGAGGTAGGTTAAGTCGAGTGTGTTACTGGCCCCAGGCTACCCAGCATGTTCCCGGCATGCCAGAAAGGAGAGTAGAGGGGTTGAGCCCGAGTCTCCCAGATCCTAGTCTGAATCTCTAACCACCGAGCCACACTGTTCCCCCCCCCACTTATGCAGCAGTTAGCACAGCTAAGAACAAATGGAATTCCCCATGAACACACAAACACATGCAGCTGCCTTATCCTGAATCAGACTCTTGATTCATCAAAGACAGTATTGTCTACTCAGGTTGGCAGCAGCTCTGCAGGGTCTCAGGCAGGGGTCTTTCACATCACCTCCTTGCCTAGTCCCTTTAACTGGAGATGCCAGGGATTGAACCTGGGACCTTCTGCATGCCAAGCAGATGCTCTACCACTGAGCCACGGCCCCTTTCCATGGCTCTCCAGGGTCTCAGGCAGGGGTCTTTCACATCACCTCCTTGCCTAGTCCCTTTAACTGGAGATGCCGGGGATTGGACCTGGGACCTTCTGCATGCCAAGCAGATGCTCGACTGCTGAGCCAAAGCCCCTCCCCATATAGAGCTTTGAAGGTCAAGACCAGAACCTTGAACACATGAAGCTGTCTTATACTGAATCAGACCCTGGATGGACCCTGGGTCCATCAAAGTCCAGTATTGTCTACTCAGACAGGTAGCGGCTCTCCAGGGTCTCAGGCAGAGGTCTTTCACATCACCTACCTGCCTAGCCCCTATAACTGGAGATGCCGGGGACTGAACCTGGGACCTTCTGCATATCGAGCAGATGCTCTACCTCTGAGCCACAGCCTCTCCCCTTCACATCCTTTTCAGATTAATTGATACTATTTGATATTTTGTTATTTTATTTAGTAGTAGTAATTTAGTAGTAATTAAGAAATACAGTGTATAGAAATGATGGTGACAATATACAATGACACGCCATGGGGGATTGGGTTTTGTTGTTAGTTTGTTCCTGGTGAAACAGTGGGATATACCTCTGGAGTACTTAAACATACAGTGATTTAAAGAGGTCATCTCTAACATCATGATGCTAAGCAACAAGGTATATGCCACGTGTTCCAGAAGAGTTATTCTGGGAATGTGGCAATGAATATATAAACACTTTTTTTTTTAATGGGGCTGCATCTTTATCCCTTGGTTAAGGCAATTCAGGTTAAGCCTTGCTCGGATGAACCAGGAAGGCAGAAAAGTCAGACTTCGGAGCCTAAATATTTTTATCCTTAGAAAAGCCCCTCCTATTCCAAAAGCTGAGTCATCCCTTTCCTGGAACTTGAAGCAGGTGTAACGTTCCACTTTTCAAACTGGAAACAATGTTGGATGTTTGAAAAACAAAACACTGGACTGAGATTTGGAGGAAGAGAATATATGCTAAGACTTCTGGCGCATGAAACTAAACAGAGGAAAAGTTTCCTTACAGGTGGAATTGCTGTTTTAGATCAAACCCACTTTAGATCCCGGTTTTGAACAGCGGCAGGTCTCCTGGGCTTCCCAAGCAGGATTGGTTAGTGTTTGCTGGATTTTACGACACTTTGCTTTATGGCACCTTTTGCAGCAGTTTTGCTTTATGGTGGTTCCCCTGTTGCTGTTTTTGGTAAAAGGGCGTAGGAGGCCTGGAAGTAGGGTGCCACCTTCCAGGTGGTGACTGGAGATCTCCCGCTATTACAACTGATCTCCAGCCGATAGAGATCAGTTCCCCTGGAGAAAATGGCTGCTTTGGCCATTGGACTCGATGGCATTGAAGTCCCTCCCCTCTCCAAACCCCGCCCTCCCCAGGCTCCACCCCCAAAATCTCAGGGTAATTCGCAACCTGGAGCTGGCAACCCTATCTGGGATAGACAGGTCATGCACTATTTCTCTCTTTTAAGGCTGCCAACTCTGGGTTGTGAAATTTCTGGAGATTTGGGGGTGGAGCCTGGGAAGATGGGGGCTTGGGAGGCACCTCAGCAAGATATGAGACCCCCTTCCAAAGCCCCTTCCTCCCAGGGAATTAATCTTTGCATCCTGGAGATTAGTTGTAATTTCAGCCCCCACCTTCCAAGCCATCTTTTTTGACCCATTGCAATATTAAATATAGGGTGTAAAGGCAGTTTAGGATTGCATTGTTTGTAAGCACGGAAGTGTTATTCCGTGGTGTGACCCCCTGTGAGGTAGGTGGGGCTGAGAGAGCTGTGACTAGCTCATGGTCACCCAACTAATTTCATGTTTAGGAGTGGGGAAACAAATCCAGTTCACCAGATTAGCCTCCGCCGCTCACGTGGAGGAGCGGGGAATCAAACCCGGTTCTCCAGATCAGAGTCTACTGCTCCAAACCACCGCTCTTAACCACCACACCCCACTGGCTCTCCCAGGTGGGGAGGCAGCGTAGCGTATTTCTCTCATGCTTCTTTAAGCCCTCCCATCACCATTGGGAGTAGGACCACCATCTCCCTTACAAGCCTACCCGGCCACTACCGTCATCTTCTGAGGTCCTGCTTTGGGGGCCCCGTCTTTCAGATTAGGTGGACTGGCAACCCGAGAGAGGGCCTACTTGGCCGTGGCCCCAAATATCTGAGCTCTCTCTCCGGAGAGACTCTCCTGTTCCCTTCTGTTGCTGTGTTCTGCCAGCAGGTGTAGATTCTTGTTTGTTAGTTTCGTCTGGGGTTTCCTCAGTGCAGTGATACCTCCTTCCTCCCTAGTGATTTAATTGTGGTTCTTATGTTTTTTGTATGTGTATTTTAGCTTTGTTTTTAATGATGTATTTTGGTTTGGTTTTTGTGGTTTTAATGATATGTTTTATTTTAGCTTTGTTTTAATGATGTATTTTGGTTTGGTTTTTGTGGTTTTAATGAGATGTTTTATTTTAGCTTTGTTTTTAATGATGTATTTTGGTTTGGTTTTTGTGGTTTTAATGAGATGTTTTATTTTAGCTTTGTTTTAATGATGTATTTTGGTTTGGTTTTTGTGGTTTTAATGATATGTTTTATTTTAGCTTTGTTTTTAATGATGCGTTTTGGTTTGGTTTTTGTGGTTTTAATGAGATGTTTTATTTTAGCTTTGTTTTTAATGATGTGTTTTGGTTTGGGTTTTGTGGTTTTAATGATGTGTTATATTATGGATGTTTTGTTAGTGGCCCTGAAGAGGCCTGGTTGGCCACTGTGTCAATGGACTGCTGGACTCGATGAGCCTGGGTCTGATCCAGCGTGGCCTTTCGTATGTTCTTATGTATTCTACCTTTTCAAAAGCTCAGGGTTATATCTGCCTTGCGATATAGTTTATCAGCCTTTTGCGCCTGTATTTGCAGGTTGCTCGGAGGTCATTCTTACCAAAACTTGTTACTGACGATCTCCCCCCCCAACCCCCCCCCAAGTGTAGGATGTTGTAGCATGCCCAGTATTTCACTTCTTAAAAAGAGGATCAGGATTAACAGTTCCCAAACTGTTCTCTGCAGCTCATGCGTTTAATTTGGGTGGAAGCGAACACGCATTGAAGGATGAGAGGCGGATTGAGCAATATGTCAACCATAGCCGTTGACTCGCTAATGATTTCGGTTCCAGTTTTGCTTTCCAGCTGAGAAAGAAGTTGCAGACAAAGACCCTGGAAGGTCCCATGGAGGATTTCAGCCAGCGGTTTTTATGCCAGGCTAGGCAATCTGATGAAGCTCTACTTTCTTGGTTGCTCTGGAGTTTCACATCTGGATTTATGGAAGATAACTGCGAGGACAGCTTGTTTTTCTTAGGAAAGGCGGTTGCGTGTGTTGGGGGGGGGAAGGGTTGGTTAAAGACCAAAGCCCTTGATTGAAAAAGTGATGCTTCGAAGAAATGCATGATTCAGCAGGGTTATGAGGGAAACAGTAAGGGTTTTGTGAAATTGGTTATCCACTAGGGAAGTCCACAGAGTAGGGAGGGAACCCCCAAGCATTAAGGTCTTTGTGCATGTTCTGGTGTTCCCTGTTTACCTGGATCAGTTTTCTCATCCCTGTTTCTAGTTTGTCCCTAACTTGAAGGGACGTCTCCTTAAAATTTAGCATACGTTGCTTGAGGTGTTTTCATTCTTCATGGGGAGGGGCCATGGCTCAATGGTAGAGCCTCTGCTTGGCATGCAGAAGGTCCCAGGTTCAACCCCCGGCATCTCCAGTTAAAGGGACCAGGCAAGAAGGTGATGTGAAAGACCCCAGCCTGAGACCCTGGAGAACCGCTGCTGGTCTGAGTAGACAATACTGACTTTGATGGACCAAAGATCTGATTCAGTATAAGGCAGTGTGTGCATGAGCCAGTGTTGTTTCCCTAGGTCAGGGTCCCCAAACTTTTTAAGCCCGCAGGCACATTTGGCATTCTGACCTGGCATGGTGGGCACAGCAACAAAATGGCTGCCTCCGAAGGCGGAGCCAGCCACAAAATGATTGCCACAGCTTAACTTCAGCAACACAGTGCAGATCCTTGTGCCGTGGTGACCGCTGCTGTCAAAACAACATTTTAAAAAACCTGTGCAGCCAAACCGAAGCCTAGCTGGGCCAAAGGCCTATCTAGCCTCGCCCATTTCCTAAAAACACCCATGGGCATCATGTTGGGAACCCCTGCCTCAGGTTCTCCAGAAGTTAAATCTCTTCAAGAATGTATCCTGTCTCTATAGTTCATAGAAATGCAAGTACATGAAATTCAAATACATGAACATTAAGGCATTGTACAGGGTGCTTACTCCATGAAGCTGTTGAGGCACATACCTGTAATATATTGATCAACAATAATATTTTGCAAGTGTGTATAATATTAGCCACTCTGAACCTGACCTTGTTGGGAAAGAGTGAGATAAAAGCTGAATAAATAAAGTTTTAAGCCAAAAACCAATAGATATTAGGTAGGATATTACCTTTAAGGTAATGGTTGTTACTTTGAAAACCCTGGACCAAGAGTTGATAACCTTTTTGACCCCAGTGCTGAAAAGGAGGCAACATCTACCTGTGACGATGTTGCTGTGCCAGATACTGGTTGCCAACTCTGCCAAGCCCTACGAGGAAAGGCTGAGGGAGTTGGGAATGTTCAGTCTGGAGAAGAGGAGGTTGAGGGGGGACATGATCGCTCTCTTAAGGTATTTGAAGGGCTATCACTTAATGGAGGGCAGGAAGCTGTTCTTGTTGGGAGCATAGGGTAGGACTTGCAATCATGGTTTTAAATTATGAGCGGAAAGGTACTGGCTGGATACTAGGAAAAAACTTTTAATGGTGAGAGTTGTTAAACGGTGGAATTGGCTACCTAGGGAGGTGGTGAGTCCTTTGCACTGGCAGACTTCAAGCATATAGCAAGATCCCACAGGGCCTGGATGATGAAGAAGAAAAGTTGGACCCTGACCCAAGGAAACGACTTTCTGTTGAGGATTAGATAGCGAGCTTCGTTACATGTCAGACAGCCAAGGGTTAACATTGATTGTATTGATGCTGACCAGTTCAAGAAGGTGATGTAATCTCCAATGTGTCAATTAGCTATTGGTCAGAGAGGATCCGCTGTAAACATGTTGTTGGTCAAGTACCCAAAATCTGCATGTTACAGCTCTTTCTTTGTCTAAGAAGAAAGAGCAACTCAGTTACCTTTTGAATCTCAACCAGAGAAGATGGGGCAACTCTGTATTTTAGAGATGCCATGTGCTTAAGCTTAGTAACTTCCAGATCTTTTCTGGCACGTATAGGAAACTAGAGATGTAGTAAGGATTTCCTGTTTTAACCTCAAGTATACCTTACCCTATTTTATAGTGAGTAAAGTTTTGTTTTTGCTAAGACAAAGGACTTTGTCTATTCATTGTGTGCGTGTGCTTTATTTGACTTTCACCAGCCACAATCATACGATCCATAACCTCTGATAAAAGAATTTTCCTAACACTTTCTCTGCCGCTTAAGGGAGAATCAAGCCAGCTTACAATCACCTTCCCTTCCCCTCCCAACAACAGACACCCTGTGTGGTAGGTGGGGCTGATAGAGCTGTGACTTGCCCAAGGTCACCCAGCTGGCTTCCTGTGTAGGAGTGGGGAAACAAATCCAGCTCACCGGATTAGCCTCCTCCGCTCATGCAGAGGAGTGGGGAATCAAACCCGGTTCTCCAGATTAGAGTCCACCACTCCAAACCACTGCTCTTAACCACTATACCACGCTGGATGTCATCTGACAGAGAATTCCACCAGGCAGGGTCCACTATCAAAAAAGCTCTTGCCCTTGTTGAGGACAGTTGAGCTCCGTGAACAAAACACCAGGGCGACAATGTTAAATGTAGCATTGCATTGTATCAGACTGGGCTGTGGAGTCCTACCATGAAAGAAGGGCTGAAATGTTTGTTGGATTTCGTCTTGTGAAAAGCTGACCATTTGTGTTATCTTTTGGAGTTGCGTCATCTCCAGATGTGAAAACCGTGACAAGAGAGGTGACTTTTCTTCCCTTTTTTGGAGAGAGCGGACCTGTCTAAAATGTTGCTCTCCTCGGGCCTTGGCTGGAGCCATTTCCAAATCTGGGCAATCGTAACAGTCTTTTATTGACATTTCAGTAAGATGAAGTTAGCGGCTCTATTTGTGCCGTAGAAGTTTTGTTCGCAACCCAAAACTGTTGGCCTTTTTCTGGACATAATATTATTTATCCTGAGAACTCGCTTCATGCAACGGTGGTAGACATAAGTGGGGAAAGGCCTGGCTGAAGCATCATGTAACACTTTTGGTGTGAAAACACAACCTGACGGAATCTGGTTGACTTATTGTGTTATCATGAGACGGTTGTGATAGCTTCACCTCAACCCCATCCACCTCAACTCCATCCAATCTATCTTTTTTAATCTTAAAAACTATTTCTCTTCATCATGTCTCGACCTCACTGTAGTTTATTGGGAGGATTGCTGCCAATATCAAGCTAGACCTTTTCAGCTGCTGTCTTGGAGTTGTCAAACACACTTCCATTAGGTGTTCTAGCATGTTCTCTGTCTCCAAATATTTTGTAAATACCTTTCTGTATCAGTCTTCGGAAGTTGGCCCTTTTTTCTTTTTTTAGGTGTTCTGTTGCATATCTAATTGTTGGGTTTTGTGTATTTTTGCCGTTGATTGTTGGATTTTTATGTGTAGCTTAGGCTGAACGTCCGTAACTTTTTTTTGAAAAATACTGTTATACATAATACAAAGTAATAGGAATAAAAAGGATCGCAGCAAACAAAAGCATCACTGGGGGCCTGGAGACCAAGCCCAGTGAAGAAAGGCTGAGGGACTTGGCAATGTTTGGTCTGGAGAACAGGACGTTTTTATATGCCAACTTCCTCTACCACTTAAGGAAGAATCAAACCAGCTTACAATCCCCTTCCCTTCCCCTTCACACAACAGATACCCTGTGAGGTGCGTGGGGCTGAGAGAGCTCAATGAGAGCTGTGTCCACCCATGGTCACCCAGCAGGCTTCATGTGGAATGGGGAATCGAACCCCGTTCTCCAGATCAGAGTCCACCGCTCCAAGCCACCGCTCTTAACCAACATACCACGCTGGTAATGGTTGTTACTTTGAAAACCCTGGACCAAGAGTTGATAACCTTTTTGACCCCAGTGCCGAAAAGGAGGCAACATCTACCTGTGACGATGTTGCTGTGCCAGATACTGGTTGCCAACTCTGCCAAGCCCTACGAGGAAAGGCTGAGGGAGTTGGGAATGTTCAGTCTGGAGAAGAGGAGGTTGAGGGGGGACATGATCGCTCTCTTAAGGTATTTGAAGGGCTGTCGCTTAGAAGGGGGCAAGGAGCTGTTCCTGTTGGCAGCAGAGGATAGGACTCGCAATAATGGGTTGAAATTGCGGGCTGAAAGGTAGTGGCTGGATATTAGGGAAAATGTTTTACAGTAAGACTTGTTCGACAGTGGAATGGGCTGCCTAGGGAGGTGGTGAGTTCCCCCGCACTGGCAGTCTTTAAGCAGAGGCTGGACAAGCACTTGTCAAGGCTGATCCTGCATTAAGCAGGGGGTTGGACTAGATGGCCTGTATGGCCCTTTCCAACTCTATGATCCTATAAACCCAGACCTTAACTTATTTATGCTATGATTAACACAATAAGAAACAGGTAACATTAAATGTATTTTGTCCAAGTTGTAAATGTGAAGATGCACTCAACAAAACAGTTGAATACGTGGAGATGCCTTATCCTGAGTCAAACCCCTGGCCTATAAAGGTCAGCATTCAGCAACTCAGACTGGCAGCAGCTCTCCCAGGTTTTCCACATCTCCTATTACCTGATCCCTTTCCCCAGAGATGGCGGGGATTGAACCTTGAACCTTCTGCATGCAAAGCAGGTGCTCTGCCACTGAGTCATGGCATCAACCTTAAATTCATAAGACTTTTGTATTATTTATCCTTGGGAATAAAAGCTGTAATTTTGATCATCACTGCCATATCCCATTCTTTAGCAAGCCAGTCTGAAAACGTAATATTTTTTGTTAAATATTGTGTTGGGTGTTGCTGTGCATTCCCCCACCCCGAAAAACACTATATAAATCGAGTTTCAGGTGGGTTTCTTTGGTCGAAAACGCATGGTCGCTTTATCCTCCTTTTATCCCTGTTTTAGCCAGGATCGAACGCACATTAGGTGAAACGCATGCATTCGATCCTGGCTGAAACAGGGATTAAAGGAGGATAAAGTGACCATGCATTTTTGACCTATGTTGGTCTGTTGTAGTAGATTTGAGTCCAACCTTAAGACCTACCAGATTCCCAGGGTATAAGCTTTCGTGAGTCAAAGCTCTCTTTAACAGATCTGACGAAGGGAGCTTTAAGTTTATACCCTGGAAATCTGGTGAACCGGGTTGGTTTCCCCACTCCTTGGCTAGTCACAGCTCTCTTAGAGTTCTCTCAGCCCCACCTACCTCACAGGGTATCTGTTGTGGGGAGGGGAAGGGAAGGGGATTGTAAGCCGGTTTGATTCTTTCTTCAGTGGTAGAGAAAGTCGGTTAATAAAAACCAACTCTTCTTCTATTAAAGGTGTATGTGTGAGATGGCGGAGTAGGGATTTGAACTCGCTCCTCCCAAATCCCACTATCTTGGCCACTGTGCCACATTGGCTCTCATCATGCTTGTAATAACTTGTCTTGCCTTTCCCTGTATGGTTACTCCTGCTGTCGAAATGGTAAGCTCCTCAGGACAGTGGTTTTTGCTTGTTTGACTCTGGTTAGAACCATGGACATTGAGGAATAGAAACATGAATCTTTGGGGAGGGGCCATGGCTCAGTAGTAGAACATCTGCTTGGCATGCAGAAGGTCCCAGGTTCAATCCCCGGCATCTCCAGTTAAAGGGACTAGGCGAGTAGAATCATACAATCATAGAGTTGGAAGGGACCACCAGGGTCATCTAGTCCAACCCCCTGCACAACGCAGGAAATTCACAATGACCTCCCCCCCCACACACCCCAGTGACCCCTACTCCATGCCCAGAAGATGGCCAAGATGCCCTCCTTCTCATGAATTGCTTAAGGTCATCGAATCAGCATTGCTGACAGATGGCCATCTAGCCTCTGCTTAAAAGCCTCCAGGGAAGGAGCGCTTACCACCTCCCGAGGAGTAGGTGATGTGAAAGACCTCTGCCTGAGACCCTGGAGAGTTCCTGCCGGTCTGAGTAGACAATACTGACTTTGATGGACCAAGGGTCTGATTCAGTATAGGGCAGCTTCATCTGTTCATGTGACTCCTGGAGCAAAGCTTTTCTGCATGATTCTCCCATTCATAGCCCTTTTTCTAGGGTTTCTTCCCCCCCCCCCCCCCATCAGGCTATTGTTGTGTTTTGCTGCTAGGCAAGGGAGCTCCTCGGTGGGAAGGGAAGCAAACTTTGGCGGGAGTTCAACAGCTGCCAATGTTTTCCTTGCCACCGCGTTCCTTCTTACATAAGGCAGAAGAGCCTGTCTTTTCCATCTTTGAGCATGGACTTAAAAATAGCCACAAATAGGGTCAATTGATGTTTCATGGTTCTTCATGCCGAATCGCTGCGTGGTCAGGGTTGCTTGAGAAGATGAACTGGTTCCAAGATGGGCATTACCGCTGCCGTGGAGAAGCGCGCGCGCAAAGCCATGTGGCGACAGCATCCAGTTTGCTTCTGATTTGCTTCGGCAAATCGTAGTTTTCCGCTCAAGAATGCGGCAAATGTGGGGCTGCATTTTGAGCGCTCTCCGCTGTGTTAAGAGCTGCTCCAGGAATTCATGTTCTCCTTTTTGCATTTCTTACCGTTATCTGACTGTTGGTGATTATCTGCGGTTGGCAAGTTGGCTGCCAAAAAACTGGAGTGAAGTATTTTGCTTTGTTCCAAATATGTAGTAGGTATTCCTTTTTAAAGGGCCAGGTGTCATTTGCCTGGGCTTCAGCCCAAGTTTAAACGTGAGCCTTGTCCCCTTACCCTCTGCCCCTTGATCCCTTCATGCACGTAAAATCTCATGAGCTATGAAAGGAACAAAACCACGTTTCAGAAATAAAACAGCATAAGCTGACCGTATAGGCACGTAACTCCGGATGCCCCCCGCAGAGTCACAAGCCCCTGCAAAGGGTTCCTGTTTCCCTCCTGGTGTTTTGGCTTGTTCAGAAATGCTATAAAAGTTTTGATAAGGGAAAAACCAAGGGCTGGATCCAAGGTACAAGATGACAGTGGTAGAGCCTCTGCTTGGCATGCAGAAGGTCCCAAGTTCAATCCCTGGCATCTCCAGTTAAAGGGGCTAGGCAGTAGGTGATGGGAAAAAACCCTGCCTGAGACCCTGGAGAGCTGCTGCCGGTCTGAGTAGGCAATACTGACTTTGATGGACCAAGGGTCTGGTTCAGTATAAGGCAGCTTCATGTGTTCACCTGTTCCTGTATCCTTCTCGCGTATTAAAGAGAAGAAGATCTGTACTGTGTTACTGAAGTTAAGCTGTGGCAATCATTTTGTGGCAGCCTTTTTGTTGCTGTGCTCATTTTGCCATGTCAGAATTCCAGATGTGCCTACAGCCTCAAAATGGCTGAGGGCTCTGGTTTAGGCCATTTTTTTTTTAGCATAAGACACTAATAGGCCCGTGATTGATAATAAGAACATAAGAAAGGCCATGCTGGATCAGACCAAGGCCCATCAAGCCCAGCAGTCTGTTCACACAGTGGCCAACGTGGTGCCTCCAGGAAGCCCACAAACAAGACGACTGCAGCAGCATTATCCTGCCTGTGTTCCATAGCATCTAATATAATGGACATGCTCCTCTGATCCTGGAATCATAGAATTGGAAGGGGCCACCAGGGAGAGAATAGGCATGCAGCATGACTAGTATCCATTTTTACTAGTAGCCATGAATACCCCTCTTCTCCATGAACATGTCCACTCCCCTCTTAAAGCCTTCCAAGTTGGCAGCCGTCACCACATCCTGGGGCAGGGAGTTCCACAGTGTAACTCTGCGTTGTGTGAAGAAATACTTCCTTTTCTCTGTTTTGAATCTCTCACCCTCCAGCTTCAGCAGACGACCCCGCGTTCAAGTATTATGTGAGGGGGAGAAAAGGTATAATAGAAGTTATATTATTTAAAACAGTAACATTAAATGCAGTGCACGCTTATAAATGGCAAAACTAATAGTAGCAAAGCTTAGAATCAATAACGTGTCATTAAAAATTCAGAGGGAGAGGCAGCACTTTGCGGTTGACTGGGAATTTGATCCTGGGGCTCCCCAGTCCGATTCCCTTCCCATTTTGGTTGTATATTACTTGCAGAAGTCAGTGACGGAACGAGCGCAGTCAGAGTTTTTAAAAACCCTGCCTTTTAACATTCCTAACCTATTTCCCATTTGAAAACAAGAACATAAATGCAGGGGTTTTTATTGTCTGCGTGCAAAGTGCTGTCAAGTTTCATCTAACTTATGGCGACCCTAACATGGTGGTTTCAAGGCAAGTGAGAAGCCGAGGTAGTTTGCCATCGCCTCCCTCGGCAGAGTCTTCCTCGGTGGTCTCCCTTCCGAGTACTGACCCTGCTCAGCTTCCGAGATCTGACGGGATAAGCTATAACACGCCGCCTTTCCACTCATGCTTTTCATTAGGACCAACTCTAAATTGATACCAAACCGTGTGCAAGATTTTTTTTGAGTTTGCCAGAACCCTTTATCGAATGAGATGTGATAGAAATAAAAAGAGGAGAAGACATGTGCTTCCCTGGTGTATTTTAGTTCATGATCATACTTATTTTCTCATTTATGCAAAAAAAATCTTGCTGCTCCAGCAATTACGTTCTTACAGACAACATATCCTTTACAAAAATAGGCTGAATTTTAACCTTAAGGCTCAAACTACATGTTCTGTGGAGTTCCCTGATACTCCATGTTTGTTTGCATTTTTGAAAGTGTAATTTAAGCTTGGACTCGGTTCCCACGCTCAGTTTTGTGAGTGCCGTTTGAGCAAAAACCTTGAGCCCCCTCATTGCCTTCTAACAACAAACTTGTATCCAAAACCGGTTTGTGTTGTCTTAATCCATAAAATCTCACATTAGTGAGAATTTAGACTGTGTGAGAACTTAAAAACAAATCCGGCTGGGACTTCGAAGTTGCGTCTCCGCGTCCTTTTGTGTATTGTTTTATTGGAACGCCATGAGAACCGTCTCGGGTTTCTTAGATACCTTGCAGTAAGGATAACGGGGCTACAAGCCGAAGTCACAAGCTGGAGTAACAATGTGTAGCGCCTCAATGCCCTCTCTTGGAGACCCACGGCTGAAATTAAAATGTTTCCAGGGTTACAAGGCTGTATTTTTGTAAATCAGGCTATTCCTAGCACGACACAGTCTGTCCGTCCCGATTTCTTTTCCTACAATTGTGTTTTGTCTCTTTCCTCTCTGTGCAAACGATGTTCAGCCAAGAAAGACTGGCATGCGCACGAAATAAATCTACAGCCGTGTGTGTTCGTGGTTGTTTCTTTTTTTGCAAGACCTTCACAATGGAAGGCGTAAGGTACATCGGCTGCTCTGAATTGTAATTCTAGATCTGATGCAACTGGGAGGAAATCAAGGAAGAAAGGAGCCAAGGCTGAGTTTGTTACTATGGCATGTAAACGTCCACTGTAGAGAATCGAAACTGAATCAGCAATGACCTAATTGACATATTTATTTTATGTAGATATTTATCGATGGCTTTTCTTCCCCATGGAGTCCCAACACTACCTACAACATAATTCTCCCCTCCTCCCTTGTATTTTCACAATAACCCTGTGAGATAGGTTAGGTTGAGAGACAGTGATTGGCCCAAGGGCACGCAGCAACCTTCCATGAAAGAGTGGAAATTCGAACATAGGTCTCCCTGATTTTCGTCTGACACTTTTAACTACTGCGCCACACTAGCACGAAACAGAATAAAAAGAGGTAGTAGAGGGGAAAAAATCATGTTTAAATTCAGACATGGGCCCCGTGTAGTTTTACAAATCACTCTTTGATCTGCCAGTTATCTTATACTACGGATGTTGCAACTTTGTATCAAGATTTAATACTGTATCTGATAGTCACTGCAAGGATCTGCTATGACAGGGGTGTCGAACTCAATTGTTACGAGGGCTGGATAGGACATGAATGTCACTTGGTCGGGCCACGCCAGCCCAGATCGAGAGTGGGAGGGGGGGCGGCTGCCTTGGCTGGCTTGCGGGCTGGATAAGAGCTCTCAAGGGGCCGGATCCTGCCCCTGGGCCTTACGTTTGACACCCCTGTGCTATGACATATCTATGTGGCTAGTGCCTTCTATTCCTGAATGGGGAAGTCAGTTATGTGATAAGGCAGCATGTCTAATTACAGCACAGTTAAGGCATATTTATTTAGAAAACATATTAAAAAGGTGGTCCGTATGAGCGTTTCTCAACCCGGGTTCCCCGGAACCCTACGGTTCCGTGAGAAATCACTAGGGGTTCCGTGAGAAATAGTAACGAATAGGCTGATCACATGTAGAGGTTCCCTGATACATGAATATTATTTCAAGGGTTCCCCAAGGGTTGAGAAACGCTGGTCCATACGGTAGCCAATTTGTCCAAGGTCAGATTGAATGTATTAGAAATGCGGATCATCTGGGCTGTGCCCAGTTCCATCGTGGGGAACCCGCAGGGATCTGTGAGGGACACTCACTGTCTCCCCTGTCCCCCTCCCCTGCTCTATTTAGGAGTGCCATCTCTTCGATGAAAAATTCCTGTATATTTGGGGGGTTGGAGCCTAAGGAAGGCAGAGTTTTTTTTGGGGGGGAGATCTCCGTGGGTTATAATGCCGTAGAGTCTACCCTCCATTTCACCCCCCTTTTTCCCTCCAGGGGAACTTATCTCTTTAGTATGGAGACCAACTCTTATTCTGGGAGCCCTCTAGGCTCCACATGGTGATTGTCAACCCTCATACTATTTCATCTTTCCTTCCTGGCAATCACTGGTACCCAAAGTGGGCAGAACCACCCCCCAGGGGTGGTGGGATTACCTAGGCAGGCACTAAGAGGCAAGGGGGCAGTAGGGGGCGCCAGAGGTGGGCCCCTTCAACTGTGTTATTCACTAATTTACAATAGATCAAGCTATGGCACCATGCTGGCAAATTTGATGGAAGCTATCAGAATTTTTTTCCAGACATTGAAGAGTTGGTACCACTGGACCAAGTTCATCAGTTTGGTTGAATAAGTTTCAACTTAAAAGTTTTAATTTGATTTTGAATAGATGTGCAATTAATTGTTATTGTTTTTAAATTTTATTGTTATTATCTTCTTTAGTGAGTCATGCAAACCCCTATTTTGAATAATGCTTTTTCTAGGATAGGGTATGGGGCACTAAGGTTGAGTTTGTGGAACCAAGGGGGCGGTGGCCTGAAATGTTTGGGAACCACTGCTGGCAATCCTCCTGATGTCACCTTTTTCTGTTTTGTTCTCTCCTTCCCATCCAGCAGCGAGCTTATATTTTACTGGCCGCCAAATCTTCAGCAGATCTTTACGGTCATCTGATCGTAATCTACTGGTGGTCCCTGACCCTAAGAGTTTGCGGCTGTCCTCGACAAGAGGACAGGTAGAATGCTTTGTCTGGTGACATCAGGGCCCTGTGGGACCTTAAAGAGTTCTGCAGGACAGAGCTATTCTGCCAGGCCTACAGTTGAGGGCAGCCGCGGTACCATCTTTGCTGGCCTCCCTACCCCCCTCCTTTCGATTTGATGTTGTATGTCAACTTGAGGGGGCAACCTGCGGCTTTTCTCAGGCAATATGAGTGTAATTTGGCACCATCTTAATTAGGATTTTACTCTTTTAAACTTAGAATTTATTAATTTTTTATTATTATTATCGATGTATTTTAAATGATGTTACCCGTCCTGAGCCAAGCCTTGGCTGGGGAGGGCAGGCTATAAGTTGCAAAATAAATAAATAAAAGAAATACATTTATTATTTGCTATATTTATGCCCCGCCTTTCTCCATGATGGGAACCTAGGGCAGCTTATACGGTTCTCTTCTGTTTTGTCTTCACAACAACCCTGTGAGGTAGGTTGGTTTGAGAGTGTGGGACTGGCCCAAGGTTACCCAGCAAGATTCCATTGCAGAGTGGGGTTTTGATCCTGGGTCTCCCAGATCCTAGTCTGAAACTCTAATCATCCCACTACACTGGCTTTCGTGGGGTGGCTTCTGTTGAGCAGTAGCAAGCAGACCAGACTTGGGTGAGTCATTCAAGTTGGGTGACAGCAAATAGGCTGATGGTTGCTTCCAGGCCTGGCCCTGCTAAGTCCTCCCTCAGAGGCCAAAACAGTCCTGGAAAGGACCCTGTTCCCCCTCTACCCCACCTTTTACTGACAGAAACCAAGGCTTCAACTGGCAGTACTGTTGTGGTTGCCTAGCAATGGCCACAGAAGACATTGTTTCTTAAAGTGATAGGTGCTGTTTGAATTATTTGTGTGTGTGTGTGTGGGGGGGTTAACCCCCAATTAAGTTTTATTCAGATTTTTTTCTGCAAAGCTGGGGCTTTTCTGAGTTTTGTAGAAAGGTCTGTCATGTCTGTTCATGGCTTCAGTCTGTGGATTTAAGTATCCACAGATTTGGCCACATTGATAATTAGATATGTTGTTAGTGAAGTAGGGAAAGAATGATCAATGGAACGACGGGTGGGTTTGTATGGAAACGACCGGAATGGCCCTATCAAGTCTTTGGCTTAACCTCCTGGTGAAATAAAGCACATTGAAGTACATTTGCAAATATGCTTTCTCGGTTATCCTTGTAGTTCCTTTCTTTTATCCTCTTTTTTTCTCCTGCACGCATACGTACCTGTTCAGATTTTGGCACTGTTGAGCACCTGCAGAAGGCTCACTGCCTACTTGGAAGCATCCCATTCACCTCCCAGTTCACAAGAGGGTCATGGCTGCCATTGAGAAAGCAGGGAGCAAGAGAACTGTTTACTCAGCTGCCGTTTCCCGGCGCCCTGCTTCTTCTTGGAAATGTAGACTGCCCCCAGAGACCCCTGTGGCATTGCAGGGCTCTGGGGCATTCCCCCTTTTCAGGCAGGAGAGACTCTGGGGGGGTAGAAGAGGAGAGGCTGGAGTGCTGACCTTTTCACGCGGTTCAAATCCTGCCAACGCCTGTGGGGAGTTGAGCTGCCTTCAGTCCAGTGTGCCACAAATGGGGGGCGGGTGTACTTTGGGGAAGAAGAAAGACGCAGTGGAGGAGCCCGTGCACCCTCTGAGCCCAGAGACCCGTAAACCTTTGTTATTATCACCGAAGGTGTGTAGGCTAAATGAGAACCAGAGATGCTGATAGCTTCAGCGTGAGCGTGATTGCCAAGTGAACTTTCCTTGATTGAATGCCCTTGGCTTACATGCGAGGGGAGCTCCTGATCAGACTGCCGGTGTTTTATTGGAATTCATCTCAAGCTGTACACCAAGAGCTTCGCCCCTGCACAATACCTGCTTATGTTAGACGCGGATGGTCTGGTCGTGCTTCGATAACAAGTAACAGATTTTTCTGCTTTTTGCATGCGAACAGTCCGCAAACTAACTTTTCTCAATCACCAAACAAAAGTCATGGTGAAGTCATTGTGTGTGTTAAGTGCCGTCAAGTCGCTTCCGACTCATGGCGACCCTATGAATGAAAGTCCTCCAAAATGTCCTATCTTTGACAGCCTTGCTCAGATCTTGCAAATTGAAGGCTGTGGCTTCCTTTATTGAGTCAATCCATCTTTTGTTGGGTCTTCCTCTTTTCCTGCTGCCCTCAACTTTTCCTATCATGACGGTCTTTTCCAGTGACTCTTGTCGTCTCATGACGTGACCAAAATACGACAGCCTCAGTTTAGTCATTTTAGCTTCTAGGGTCAGTTCAGGCTTGATTTGATCTATAACCCACTGATTTGTTTTTTTGGCAGTCCACGGAATCCGCAACACTTTCCTCCAACACCACATTTCAAAGGAATCTATTTTCTTCCTATCAGCTTTCTTCATTGTCCAGCTTTCACACCCATACATAGTAATAGGGAATATGATGGCATGAATTAATCTAGTCTTGGTGGCCAGAGTCACATCCTTACACTTCAAAATCTTTTCTAGCTCCTTCATGGCTGCCCTTCCCAGTCTCAATCTCCTTCTAATTTCTTGGCTGCAGTCTCCCTTTTGGTTGATGGTGGAGCCAAGGAATAGAAAGTCTTGAACAATTTCAATTTCCTCATTGTCAGCCTTAAAGTTGTGTAATTCTCCTGTAGTCATTACTTTTGTTTTCTTGATGTTCAGCTGCAGTCCTGCTTTGGCACTTTCTCTTTTAACTTTCAGCAGTAGTTGTTTCAAATCTTCACTATTTTCTGCCAATAATGTAGTGTCATCAGCATATCTCAAATTATTAATGTTCCTCCCTCCAATTTTCACTCCACCTTCATCTAAATCTAATCCTGCTTTTCTAATTATATGTTCTGCATATAGATTGAAGAGATAGGGAGATAAAATACATCCTTGTCTGACACCTTTGCCAATTGGAAACCATTCCGTTTCTCCATATTCTGTTCTAACTGTGGCCTCTTGTCCAGAGTACAGGTTGCGCATCAAAACGATCAGATGTAGTGGCACACCCATTTCCTTTAAAACCAGCCATAGCTTTTCATGATCCACACAGTCAAAAGCTTTGCTGTAATCTATGAAACACAAGCTAATTTTCTTCTGAAATTCTCTCGTATGCTCCAGTAACCAGCGTATATTTGCAATATGATCTCTAGTGCCTCTTCCTTTTCTGAAACCAGCTTGAACATCAGGCATTTCTCGTTCCATATATGGTAACAGTCTTTGCTGTAAAGTCATTACTGTGAAGTCATTACTGACCTATTATTTCTCGTGTGCAGATTTGGTAGTTCCCCGACTCTTTGTGCGTGCATCCTTTTAAATAAATCTGTGGAGGATATGTTGGTGGTGGTTTATGTGCAGTCGATCATGGAGCAGTTGCAGGAACTGATTGCAAGATCCTTCACCCAGGCTTATGGGCAGACATCAAGTGATAGTGTCACACAAACAGCAGAATAGTAAGTCTCAACTCAAAACATTTGACTTAAACAACAACAATGTAGCTTTCCACAATTTGAGGTGGTAGCAAATGGCAAACTATTTTTCATGTTTATTACTTATAACCACACACATAAATTCACACTGAAGCTGCCTTATGCCAAATCAGACCCTTGTTCCATCACAGTCAGTATTGTCTACTCAGGCTAGCAGCAGCTCTCCAGGGTCTCAGGTAGAGGTCTTTCCTTCACCTGCTGCCTTCTAACTGGTGATGCCAGGGATTGAACCTGGGACCTTCTGCATGCCAAGTAGCTGCTCTACCACTGAGCCATTGCTCCTGAGCTGAATGGAGCTGTCACAAGTAGCTGCCTTCTACTGAATCAGATCATCAGTCCATCAAGGTCAGTATCATATACTCAGATTAGCAGTGACTTTCCCGGGTCGCAGGCTGAGGTCTTTCTCATCACCTACTGCCTGATCTTATTAACTGCAGGTGACTTCTTTTAAATAGCCAGGGGTAGTGTTTTATCAGTCAGGCTCTTGGTCAGCACATATTGAACATAGCAAACAGAAACGTGAAAGAGTTATGATTGGCATACTCAGGTTGTATAGAGCAAGGGGAGGGCACCACTTTAGAAATTTTCAAATCAAAAGTACACCTTCAATTATTATATAGAGAGCCAGTGTGGTGTAGTGGTTAAGAATGGCAGGCTCTAATCTGGTGAACTGGGTTGGTTTCCCCATTCCTCCATATGAAGCCAGCTGG
This sequence comes from Euleptes europaea, assembly GCF_029931775.1. Classification (NCBI taxonomy): domain Eukaryota; kingdom Metazoa; phylum Chordata; class Lepidosauria; order Squamata; family Sphaerodactylidae; genus Euleptes; species Euleptes europaea. Next base: position 115,139,860 of record NC_079314.1, on the reverse strand, counting down.
GTGACCTTGAGCCAGTCACAGTTCTCTCAGAACTGTCTCAGCCCCACCTACCTCAGAAGGTGTCTGTTGTGGGGAGGGGAAGGGAAGGAGATTATAAACCACTTTGAGACTCCTTAAGTGTAGAGAAAAGCGGGGTATGAAAACCAACTTCTTCATACGGGGCCCCAATTTTGGGCTTTTTTCTCCCTTTCATTATTTATAGTCTGCCTTTCTCACACGGACTTAGGGCGGATTGCACATAATGAGTCAGTACAATCAACACAATGAGAACATTCAATAACTAATGCATCGGGATATTACAAGTCTGGAACCACCAGAAAGAAACATAAGCATAGCATAAGTATTAACATGACACATTAAGCGGCACAGAAATTACATAATAGGATCCTACTTATGTGTGTGTGTGTTTGTGTGTATGTGTGTGAAGTGCCGTCAAGTCGCTTCTGACCCATGGCGACCCTATGAATCAATGTCCTCCGAAATGTCCTATCTTTGACAGCCTTGCTCAGATCTTGCAAATTGAGGGCCGTGGCTTCCTTTATAGAGTCAATCCCTCTCTTGTTGGGTCTTCCTCTTTTCCTGCTGCCCTCAACCTTTCCTAGCATGACTGTCTTTTCCAGTGACTCTTGTCTTCTCATAATGTGACCAAAATAAGGATACTACTTATAATATGCTTTATACAGCAAAATAAGGATACTGCTTATAATACACTTTATGCAGCAGCAGCAGTAAATACCACAATACCAGCAGTAAATAAGGAGCCCCGTGGCGCAGAGTGTTAAGCTGCAGTACTGCAGTCAAAAGCTCTGCTCACGACCTGAGTTCGATCCCGACGGAAGTCAGTTTCAGGTAGCCGGCTCAAGGTTGACTCAGCCTTCCATCCTTCCAAGGTCGGTCAAATGAGTACCCAGCTTGCTGGGGGTAAAGGAAAGATGACTGGGGAAGGCACTGGCAAACCACCCCGCAAACAAAGTCTGCCTTGGAAACGTCAGGATGTGACATCACCCCATGGGTCAGGAATGACCCAGTGCTTGCACAGGGGACCTTTACCTTTTTTAAATACCACAAGTCCCAATCATTTATCCAGTTAAGTTTGTGACACCATTTTGTACTGTTCAGCCTTATTACCTGTGCAGGAAAGACCTCTTTTTAAAAATATGTATTATTTCCCAACATTACACATACTAACATTAAACTTACATACATATTCAGTGAGAAAATTACATTATATTAGAGCTTATTTGAAATTATCTTTCCATTATTAAATTCTTTGGCTTCTCTATATCATCTATATCATAATATTTTCATAGCTTATACGTTTCATGTTCTTGAACATTAATTATTTTGACTTCTATTTCTTATCTATATAATTAAAAACACATTCCTTTTTTCATTAAATTCAGAAGTTATGTATTATGTTAATTTTGCCATAATTGCATACTCATTTAATTTGTTTATCCATTCATTCAAATTTGGACATTCATCGGCTTTCCACTTTCCTGCATATACTACTCTTGCTGCTGTCACCACATACTTAAGTATCTTATTATATACTTTTGATATATTATTTAGCAATATATTTAATAACATATTTTTGAATCCAAAGGAAATTTAAACTTCAATTTTTTGCATTTCATCATAAATCCTTCTCCAATATTTTTTTTGCTTTCTTACAAGTCCACCACACATGATAAAATGTTGCATCTGTATTTTGACATTTCCAGCATTTCTCATTAAACTCTTTATTAGCTTTTGCTATATCTTTAGGCGTAATACGCCATCTTAAAAAAAATCTTTTTATACCAGTTCTCTCTGTGTTTAGCATCAGGAAATCCCTCTTGAATAGTTTTGCATAGTTTTGGAAAGCCTGGGGAATGGGCTTTTTTCTGACCAACTTGGGCAGGCCATTCCACAAGGTGGGAGCCGCTACGGAGAAGGCACATATACGGGCAGTCGTAGATTTTGCCCATTTGTAGGTTGGCACCTGCAGAAGCCACTGATGATAAGCGGGGTTGTCAAGGCAGAGCACAGGGAGAGAGGTGGTCCTGTAAATGAGAGGGGCCAGAACCATGAACATCAGAAAGGCCATGCTGGATCAGACCAAGGCCCATCAAGTCCGGCAGTCTGTTCACCCAGTGGCCAACCAAGTGCCTCTAGGAAGCCCCCCCAAACAAGACTACAGCAGCATTATCCTGCCTGTGTTCCACAGCAACTAATATAATAGGCGTGTTTCTCTGATACTAGAGAGAATAGGGATGCATCATGACTAGTATCCACTTTTCTAGTAGCCATGAATAGCCCTCTCCTCCATGAACATGTCGACTCCCCTCTTTGGGAACAGAGAATTTATTTCACTAGAAGTCCTACAAAATACATTTGTGTTTATATTGTTTGGAGTACCTAATTCAACTCTATCAGTTGTTGTCCGATCAGAGTTATCTTTACCCCCAACAGTGACATCAGTTCATAAAGTTGCTATTAATTTCTGGCTGGAGATCTTCCTCTTGTCGTTAACTTTTATAACTTTGACCTATGAGGAGATGAAAGGCGCTCCCAGACATTGTCGAGTGGCTAAATTAGGATTTTCAGAGGAATACCTAAGGAATTTTGATCCCTTTATAGCCAGACGTTTAATTAAACAAAGACTACAGGATATAAATGCTCAAGCAGATTTCGGGTGACTTAGTATCCGGAGATCAGCTTCTTTATACAAGTTTCTTTCTCTCCCTTTAACTGTTCCGGCATACTTGGATAATCTGCTGATTACTGAGCATAGAAAGGCATTTACTGAAGCACACATGGATATTTTACAACTGTCGGGAGTGAAGGGCCACTATAATAGTACTCCATTTGATGGGCAAGTTTGCTCTTGCAACGACAGATGTGTGGAATGTCTAGCCCATGTGACCTTTTGGTTTCTGAAGTTTATAGCAGATTGCGAAAGATATCTTGGAAGTATCTTATTACGAATGTAGGGAGATCAGATTTGAATAAACTTGTAACACTCCTTGCGGATAGGAATAAATGGACAACGTTGCAAATGGCAAAGTTTATTGCCATGGTTGTTAAGATTAAGACAAAGTAAAGATCTCTTGATGTAAGTCCTAATGATGTGTAGTTTTATCATGATAAGCAGTTTTCATTATGCTGTAGTTCATTATTATGGAGGATATTATGAAATTAATGTTTGTTACTATGTTTGTGAATGTTATACTATAGGTGGTAATATAACTGTGTTGTGTTGTGTTGTGATTTTCATGGGTTGTTGCCATTGGATATGCTGTTCTCTCAATGCACAGTATTTGCAGTCGAATTCTCAAATCACTCTACACAGGGGTCTGAAACTGACCAACACTCGCGGTGAAACTGACCAAATAAGCAGCCTCATAGCTTGTTTGTGATTATTTCAGCATTCTTGCTAGTCTCTCTCTCTCTCTCTCTCTCTCTCTCATATATATATGTGTGTGTGTGTGTGTGTGTGTGTGTGTGTGTGTGTATTCATTCAGGCTGAGGTCTGAAACTGACCAACACTTGCTGTGAAACTGACCAATAAGCTGCTTCATAGTATTCCAGCTTCCAGGAAAGGGGTTGGATGAGGGGGAAGGACAAGTGGGAGAAGCAAGAACATAAGAAAAGCCATGCTGGATCAGACCAAGACCCATCAAGTCCAGCAGTCTGTTCACACTGTGGCCAACCAGGTTCCTCTAGGAAGCCCACAAACAGGACAACTGCAGCAGCATTATCCTGCCTGTGTTCCACAGCACCTACTATAATAGGCATGCTCCTCTGATACTGGAGAGAATAGGTATGCATCATGACTAGTATTCATTTTGACTAGTAGCCATGGATAGCCCAAGAATGGACATGGGGAGGAAACCCCAAATTGATAAGTATGCAGAGGACCGGCTTTTGATTTGGGATCAAGGGAGACATTAAACTTGGGGTATCACAGCATCCACAAAAAGGTGGGGAAAATGTGAGGAGAGAGTGAGGCGACTTCTAAAGGTAGGAAAATACATGCATATTGAAAATAAAGCCCCAAAGTACTTGGAGCTTGACAGCGATAGAAACAAGCTGTGCATAAAAGGCCTCTGAGTTGCATTAAAGGTAAAGTATGGATGTCAACTTAAATATTGTAACAGTGTGAAAGCAGATCACGTCTATTGGTGTCTCATCAAACGTGTTGTACTATATTAATTGTTGCTAAAAATCATTCTCATTTAAACTATACTCATATCCTTGAAAATATGTTGTGTATATGTCTATAGTATACACAAGGATGATGATCTAATGCTGTAAGTTGCCTTGTGTGTGTGTTAAGTGCCATCAAGTCGCTTCCCACTCATGTCAACCCTATGATTCAATGTCCTCCAAAATGTCGTATCCTTAACAACCTTACTTAGATCTTGCAAACTGAGGGCCGTGGCTTCCTTTATCAAATCAATCCATCTCTTGTTGGGTCTTCCTCTTTTCCTGCTGCCTTCAACTTTTCCTACCATGATGGTCTTTTCTAGTGACTGTTAACGTGACGTAAATACAGTAGCCTCAGTTGAGTCATTTTAGCTTCTAGGGTGAGTTCAGGCTTGATTTGATCTATAACCCACTGATTTGTTTTTTTGGCAGTCCAGGCCATCCGTAACACTCCCCCCCAACACCACATTTCAAAGGAATCTACTTTCTTCCTATCGGCTTTCTTCACTGTTCAGCTTTCACACCCATACATAGTAATAGGGAATATGATGGCATGAATTAACTTGATCTTGGGGGCCAGTGACACATTCTTACACTTCAGAATCTTTTCTAGCTCCTTCATGTAAGTTGCCTTACATAAACTTATTTTTGCTACACTTTTTGTGTGGGTAAAAAACTTGTCTTAGAAAGCATTCCACTTGTTCAAAAAGAGGGGAGAAATCCCGTAAGCATTATGTTCTGTGCTCTCGAAATGTTACCAAAGTTCTCTGGGTGGGGTGCTGCTTTTCTGAAATATTCTTTGCTCCCCCCAACCCAAATCCTTTAGGGGAGTGATCTTGCCATGGAGGGCCAGTTTGTTTGTCTTGCTTTCTGTAACATTTTATCTGATCTGGAGTAAAATGATTTCTGGAAATGTCAGGGCTTGTTTTGCTCTTGAACCTTATTTTTCATGGTAACCGTACCAACCTGTGTGCCAATAAAAAATCCTCCTATCTAGTTACGAGGTTCAGCAGTGTTTAGGCTATATTGATTTATGAGCCGCAGTTGTGCCTTGCAGAACAAGGGAGGCCAGAGGGGGGGGGAGTTTTAATTTGTGCCAGCGGTAAACCTAGAAAGCTATTAATTCCAGACCAATGTAGCTGAAAATTTATTATTCTGGAATATTTCAGTGGTGAACCATCAGCTCTCCGATGTTTGCACGCTTCTCTGACAGCACGCAAAGATACTTGTTTGTTTCCTTGAGCTTGTCCTCTTCATTCTGTGGCCAAGCCAATGGCTGGTGTAATCCAGAATGGGTAAAGGGAATTTTCTGTTTCAGCAGTTGGCTTAGAAATTCAGTAGTTGGCCTGGGATGGACATGGAGAAGCTTTTCTCCCTCTCTCTTAATACTAGAACACAGGGTCATCTGCTGAAGCTGGAGGGTGAGAGACTCCAAACAAAGAAAAGGAAGTATTTCTTCACACAATGCATAGTTAATTTGTGGAACTCCCTGCCCCAAAATGTGGGGATGGCTGCCAACTTGGAAGGCTTTAAGAGGGGAGTGGACACATTCAGGGAGGAGAGGGCTATTCAAGGCGACTAGTCAAAATGGATACTGATCATGATTCATACCTATTCTCTCCAGGATCAGAGGAGCATGCCTAATATATTAGGTGCTTTGGAGCACAGGCAGGACGATGCTGCTGCAGTTGTCTTGTTTGTGGGCTTCCTAGAGGCACCTGGTTGGCCACTGTGTGAACAGACTGCTGGACTTGATAGACCTTGGTCTGATCCAGCATGGCCATTCTTATGTAATCTTGCCATAAATTTCTGGAGAAATAAAAGACAGGGGAAAGCTTGGTTGGCTTTCATCCCGGTGTTCCAGTGCTGCTCTGGGGTCCCTTTTGAGTCATCTGGATGACAATGAGCCATAAGAAATTAATCTTTGTGCAGGATGACACTGTTGCTTCGTTCTTTTTGTGTCTTTGGTGTATGTTTCCCCCCCCCCCGCCCGCACGGGCAGCTTTTTGGGTCAGGAGGCCCTATCCTCGAGTCTGTCAACTGTTGATTGTTTTTATGGCCCGTTCTGACTTGGGAGCTTTGTCCCTTAACCAAGAGAACACTTAAGAGAAAGAACTCTGCCCTTGTACAAATCTATGGGGAGACCACGCTTGGAATACTGTGCACAGTTCTGGTCACCACACCTAAAAAAAGATATTGCAGAGCTTGAGAAGCTGAAGAAAAGAGCAACCAAAATTATCAGTGGGCTAGAGCAACTGCCCTATGAGGAGCGGCTGAAACGCTTAGGGCTGTTTAGCTTGGAAAGAAGGTGGTTAAGGGGAGACATGATAGAGATCTATAAAATTATGCATGGTATGGAGAGAGTGGCCAGGGAGAGGCTTTTCTCTCTCACTCATAATACTAGAACCCGGGGGCATCTGCTGAAGCTGAAGGGTGAGAGATTCCAAACAGAGAAAAGGAAGCATTTCTTCACACAACACATAGTTCAGTTTTGGAACTCCCTGCCCCAGGATGAGGTGATGGCTTCCAACTTGGAAGGGTTTAAGCGGGGAGTGGACATGTTCGTGCAGAAGAGGGCTATCCATGGCTACTAGTTAAAATGGATACTAGTCATGATGCATACCTATTCTATCTCTCTCATAATACCAGAACGTGGGGTCATCTGCGGCTGAGAGAGTGTGACTACCCAGCCGGGTGACCTTGGGCTAGTCACACTCTCTCAGCCCCACATACCTCACAGGGTATCAGTTGTGGGGAGGGGAAGGGAAGGTGATTGTAAGCTGGTTTGATTCTCCCTTGAGTGGGAGAGAAAGTCGGCATATAAAAATCAACTCTTCTTCTTATAAAATCATAAGCAGCAATTTCAATTATTAGGTCAGATACAGTTGGGAAGATCAAGCATCAACTGTAATCTTTTTTTGGGGGGTATGCAGCTGCCTTATACAGTCAGACCACTGATCTTTCTGCGAAGGCAGGTGCCCTTGGGTCTGCAAGCCCCCCCCCCCCACCGTCTCCTATTTGATCTTTTAATTGGCAATGTCAGGGATTGAACCTGCTTTCCACAGGCAAAACCTGCGCTTTGCCACTGAGCCAATACCCTAACCCAGCAATTTCAGAGGAACATTTTCTATTTACATTATTGTGGCTATGAAAATAACTTACCCCTTCATTTATTAATGCAGAGGCCGTTTCCTCCATAAATGCACATTTTTTGAAACTGAAGAGCAATTCATTTCATTTAGATTTATTCTATTATTTATATTCCGCCAGCAAAAAAAGCCCGAAGGTGGTTTACGGTACTCGAGTTTTTTGGGTGTTTTTTTAAAGCAACAAAACGTTAACACAGTCAAATCAGAAAAGCTTTTTTTTTTTTTTTAAATCACCAGCAGCACTGCAATCTATCAGAAACTGGCTACACAGTACACCGATACGATGCGAAGTAGCTTCATTTTTGCTGGTCCCCTACAGGGACAAAGCTCCCAAGCCAGTTATGGGCCATAAAAACAATCAAGAGTCGGCAGACTCGAAGACAGGGCCTCCTGACCCAAAAAGCTGCCCATGCGGGGGGAGGGGGGGCATACACCGAAGACGCAAAAAGAACGAAGTAACAGTGTCATCCTGCGCAAAGATTAATTTCTTATGGCTCGTTGTCATCCAGATGACTCAAGAGCAGTGGTTCCCAACCTTTTTTTGACCAGGGACCACTAGGACTTTTTTGTTCGGTGCAGGGACCCCAAGGTTCAAAATAAAAATTCCGGGAATTTGAAAATAAACTTTAATCATAACTGTTAGTTAAACATTAAACTTAGAATAATTTTTGAATATATATTTTTATAATAGAGAACTTTTAATTGAAAATATTAATTTATTATGGGTTTATAACTTTGTTTCGCGGACCTTAATTTAGTTCTCGCGGACCCCTGGGGGTCCATGGACCCCTGGTTGGGAACCAGTGCTCAAGAGGGACCCCAGAGCAGCACTGGAACACCGGGACGACATCCAACCAAGCTTTCCCCATCTTATTTCTCCAGAAATTCATAGCAAGATTACATAAGAACATAAGAAAGGCCCTGCTGGATCAGACCAAGGCCCATCAAGTCCAGCAGTCTGTTCACACAGTGGCCAAGCAGGGGCCTCTACGTGTGTCCCTGTGTCATCCTTCTGCCTTCCTTTGCTTGGATGTGGAGAGGAGCCCTAGGATGAGACGGAGAGGTCCCTCAGTGCTGGAAACGATTCCTCTGGATGCTGACCCTTGGCTTTCTCTCCTGGCACTCAGCCCATGTTTCTGGTCCCTGTCTACTCCTGGTCTGCTTGCTAGTAAAGGGTGGAAATGAGGGTGATATCAGGTCACGGAATGAAAGCCCTTGGTGGTTCTTGAGACCTGCCAATAAACGCCGGGAACGGTTGAGTCATGGGGCTTGTGTTAGACGTTTTACAAACCAGCCATGATCAGTCCTGTCATTACCAGTAAATGTTAGAAGTGAGAGAGAAGAAGAGTTGGTTTTTATATGCTGACTTTCTCTACCACTTAAGGGAGACTCAAACCAGCTTACAATGACCTCCCCCTCTCCACAACAGACACCCTGTGAGGTAGGTGGGGCTGAGAGAGCTGTGACTAGCCCAAGGTCACCCAGCTGGCTTCATGTGCAGGAGCGGGGAAACAAATCCAGTTCACCAGATTAGCCTCCGCCGCTCATGCAGAGGAGTGGGGAATCGAACCCGGTTCTCTAGATCAGAGTCCACCGCTCCAAACCACCGCTCTTAACCACTACACCACGCTGTAGAGAGAGAGATGGAGTAATTGTTGAGTTTTGAGATTTTATGGTATGCATCGGATTTCTTTTTCTCTGTTGCCTTAAATCATAACATTTGCTGATAAATGGATTCACGGGATTTCTATCACTTAGCATAACATATACCATCAGTAGATCCAGTTTAAACGGAGAGAGCTGTTAGCGTGTGGCAGACAGATCTTAAAAGTTCAACTGCTGCTTAGAATCATAAAGTTGGAAGGGACCACCAGGGTCATCTAGTCCAACCCCCTGCACAATGCAGGAAAAATTCAGGAATGCTTGGTGGTGATCAGAGAATTGCTGTGTCTCAGTTTAGCCTACCTGACAGGGTGATTGTGACGATAAAATAGGAGGAAACAGATATAAAACGTTTGAAATGTCTGTTCGCAAACTCTGTTTCTTCCTGCGTATCTGTTTAAAGCTTACTCTCTTTTTTTTCATTACAAAAGTCCCCGCCGCCCCTTCTATTGTTACAAATGTTTTTTCTAGCACGAAGCGTGACCTTTTTTTCATTTCGTAAGCGCTCTGACTCGCTATGTTGGAACCGGCGAAGTTTGAACGGCTGCCTTCTCTCTTCCTCTCCAGAACTGCGGCGGTTTATCCGGGAAGATCGCCAAAGTGTTTAAACATCCCAATAGCGATAGCAAGATTTGTGCTTTTACTTAAGATTAAAGCTAATATTTGCAGGCGTGATTGAATGTGTTTGGTATTTTTGTGGGGGTGGGGAGGGTAGTTGGGGAGTGAAGGGGAATAACTGGCGTATGAATAATGTTTGCCTCCAACTGGGCCTTTTTTTTTAATGCAGCAACTCACCGCTTATCAAGGAAAAGGGAGCTTTTGCACAACATGAAGCTGACACGAATCAATGGGCTACGATTTATCTCACCGGACGGGATCTTTCTGAACCTGCCATCCTTTTTAATGGGTTGTTTTGTTCCTTGGGACAGCAGGCTATGAACACATGAAGCTGCCTTATACTGAATCAGACCCTTGGTCCATCGAAGTCAGCATTGTCTACTCTGACTGGCAGAGGCTCTCCAGGGTCTCAGGCAGCGGTCTTTCATATCACCTACTTGCCTGGTTCATTTAACTGGAGATGGCGGGGATTGAACCTGGGACCTTCTGCATGCCAAGCAGATGCTCTGTCACTGAGCCTCAGCCCCTCCTCACTACCTTTGTGAAAGTGCAAGAATTTTTTCTAATTGGCAACAATCCTAATATGTTTATTTTTTGCACAGGCTTATTCGTGGCTTGTTTGGTGCAAGGGAGTCATTCACCCTTGGGGAGGAAACGTGGCTCAGTGGTAGAGAACATGCTTTAAAGGAAGAAGGTCTCAGTTTCCAGTTTGGTCTCCAGAGACACCTGTGGTCTTAGCATGCCTGTAATTGAGAAAAGTTTTCCATGCCTGAGACCCAGCAGAGTTCTTTAGCCAGAGTGGCGTAGTGGTTAAGAGCGACAGACTCTAATCTGGAGAACCGGGTTTGATTCCCCACTCCTCCACATGAAGCTTGCTGGGTGACCTTGGGCTAGTCACAGTTCTCTCAGAACTCTCTCAGCTCCATCTGAGGATCTGTGGCTCAGTGGTAGAGCATCTGCTTGGCATGCGGAAGGTCCCAGGTTCAATCCCTGGCACCTCCAGTTAAAGGGACTAGGCAAGTAGGTGATGCCTGAGACCCTGGAGAGCCGCTGCCGGTCTGAATAGACAGTACTGACTTTGATGGACCAAGAGTCTGATTCAGTATAAGGCAACTTCATGTGTTCATGTGCCTCTCAAGGTGTCTGTTGTGGGGAGGGGAAGGGAAGGCGATTGCAAGCTGCTTTGAGACTCCTTAAAGGTAGAGAAAAGGTGGCAGGTGGGGCTGTGAAGTAGGTGGGGCTGGGAGAGTGTGACTAGGCCAAGGTCACCCAGCTGGCTTCATGTGGAGGAGCAGGGAAACAAATACAGTTCACCGGATTAGCCTCCGCCGCTCATGTGGAGGTGTGGGGAGTCAAACCCGGTTGTCCAGATCAGAGTCCACCGCTTGAAACCACCGTTCTTTACCACTACACCACACTGCAGTGGGGTGGGCAAAGGCACAAACCTAAGAGCACAGGCATCAAATTTGCTTTTTATTGGACTGTATGGCTTCGAAGTCCTCAAATCCCCCCCTCCAGTTCATTGGAAACGGCTTCCGAAAAGTTTTCAGCCACAACATATTGTACTGGGTTCCCAAACCTTTTGGGCCACCGCCCCCTCGGTCCCACAAACTCAACCCCAGCGCCCCCTACCCTATGCTATAAAAACCATTACTCAAAATAGGGGTTTGCATGACTCACTAAAGAAGATAAGAACAATAAAATCTCAAAACAGTAACAATCAATTGCACATCTATTCAAAATAAAATTAAAACGTTTTAGTTGGAATTTATTCAACAAAATTGATGAATTTGAATCAGTGGTACCAGCTCTTCAAAGTCTGGGGTGGAAAGTCTGATAGTTTCCACCAAATTTGCCAGCATGGTGCCGTAGCTTGATCTATTGTAAATTAGTGAACAACACAGTTGAAGGGGGGCCCCCTCCAGCGCCCCACTGCTGCCCCCTTGCCTCTTAGTGCCTCCCTAGGTAGTCCTACCGCCCCCCACGGGGTGGTACTGCCCATTTTGGGAACCGCTGTACTAGGGGAAGGCTGCAGTCCAAAGAAGACCCTTTTAAAGTCCTGATGTCTATGGAAGGGTCTTCTGTCCCCAGCCGTGTGTACGTTTTGCTTGTGATAGCTCTATATTTTGTTGTATCCCGGCCGTGAAACCATTTTTATGGAATACTTGTTTCAGACAATCTGAAAATGGGGGGGGGGATGTATCTTAAGAGTCGCTTTTTTATTGCTCCGTCTTAATCTGTACAAGCTGTGATTTTCCTTTTTAATAGCGCCTGGAGCATTCCAGAAGATCGCTTTATCTTTCCAAATGTCAAAAAGCCTCGTACCATGGAATGATGTTTCCTGAGAATAATGTGCCAGACCCTACTGCGAAGGAAGGGCTAGAGAGCCTGCGTATGTTTCTCGGTGATTCATCATCGACCCAGTAGTGTTAGACGATCTCTCTTGGAGGGCGGCAAAGGCTCTTAAAGCGTGTCATTGGACAGTATTGGGGATTCACTTCTTTTTTTTTTTTTTTAAAGGGATATATTAAAGTGTGAATTCCAATGAAACTACAAGTGTTGGGTCAAAGTACACATGATCCTGCAAGATAGATAGTTCTGTACTGCAATTTTTGTGGCTCAACATACAAGAAAATTCCATACTCCGCTAGAGTGTGTAACTGTGTTATGGGGAAGATAGAAAGTATTGACCGTATTCTTTTGTACTGTCCATTTTATTGCGAAATTTAAACTATGCTAATCAAGCCGACGATAGTAAGATTAACTTGTTGTTATCCTCCCGAAGTTCTGAGATTATTGAATCTGTAGCCAAATTTCTTGGTGATGTAATTAAGAGGCGAGGTGCAATGATGTATAGTGGCTAGGTTTACTCTTTGTGATTGCCCTTGGTATGCCAATAAAGGTACTGAAACTGAAATTTTTGTGGCTCAACATTGGCTGGGAGGAGGCGGTGCAGATTGAGACGTAGCCCGGGGGCAGGCAAACCCCTTTCTCATGCACATGGTTGCCAACCTCCAGGCAGGGCCTGGAGATCTCCCAGTATTACAACTGATTTCTAGACTACAGAGATCAGTTCTCCCGGAGGAAATGGCTGCTTTGGAGGGTGGATTCTATGGCGTTATAACTCGCTGAGCTCCTTTCCCTCCCCACTCCCCCAAGTTTCCATCCCCAAATCTCCCTCATAGAATCATAGAGTTAGAAGGGACCACCAGGGTCATCTAGTTCAACCCCCTGAACAATGCACAACCCCCTGAATTTCATAGAATCAGAGTTGGAAGGGGCCATTCAGGCCATCTAGTCCAACCCCCAGCTTAATGCAGGATCAGCCTAGAGCATCCCTGACAAATGCTTGCCCAGCCTCTGCTTCAAGACTGCCAGTGAAGGGGAACGCACCACCTCCCTAGGTAGCTTTAGTTGGCAACCCTACTCCTGCATGTTGGTGCCTTTTATATTTCTTCTGGGGTTTGGCTGGGGGGTTAACAGCACTACCAAGACAGCATTTGAGGTTTGGAAAATGGCACAAGGTTCAACTCGCCTCCCCCATATTGTGGCTCCACCACTTCCCCAGTGACCCCTGCTGTATAATGGGGAGGGGCTGTGGCTCAGTAGTAGAGCATTGGGTTGGCATGCAGAAGGTCCCAGGTTCAATCCCCGGCATCTCTAGTTCAAGGGACTAGGGCAGGTGATTCGAAAAACCTCTGCCTGAGAGCAGCTGCCAATCTGAGTAGCCAATACTGACTTTGATGGACCATGGGTCTGATTCAGTATAAGGCAGCTTCATGTGTTCGTGTGTATGCCCAAAGAAAGGCCAAAAACCCAATCTGTCCTGGAGGGAAAAAACCTTCCTGACCCTTTAAACCTGTAGCAGCAAAATAAAATAGGCAGCCAGTGGCACCTTAAATATTAACTATGTCCTACTTTATTTAACAATCCAATGATTGTCTTGGACAGAACCAATCTGACAAATACCATCCTTTATTTCCATCCTTGCAAAGAAGCCATGGTTGGCAGAAATTTAGCCATAGCCAAAGTACTACCAGAGTCAGTCCTGGCTAGTGGGGAAGATGGAGAAATGAAGGAGACCCTGGAAACAATCGCCGGATGTATCCACAGATCTCTCAAAGGGGCAGTCAGCTCACAAAGAAAATATAGGCCATTAACGCATGGCCATTTTGTCCCGTGAATCTCCCGGGCATGTACCAATTCTGCTCAGTAAACTCATGTCTGTCTCTGGCCAGTGTGTTCGACCCGCCCATTTCCGCTACTTGCCCGTGTTTTCCTGTCCTTGGTTTATCGCGATGTTAATATAAAAAGCACTGCAAACGGGTGAGCTCATCCGGGTCGACTCCCCGCCAGGAGAAGCTACTTAGCTGCCCTGATGGCAGCAGCCGCAGTGGAGGCGGCACCCTTCCACTGCCTGGACCCGGCTTCTTCTTCATCATCACAGGTCCTTTTCACAGGTCTTTTTAATCCACTTTGGCGTTGGAATGCAAACACTTATATATAAAAAAAATGTTTCATACACCTTAAGGATAAAACGCAGTCCCCTGCTGTTAATGAAGACTTAATCCTGGTCTTGCAAAACCTGTGTCGATCTGTTTTTTGGGTTGTTGCCGCTTCATCCTCTAGGAGTGGGAAAGCTTTTAAAAATTTCTGTTTGCCTTCAAAAGCCAGGCTGGGTTTAAAGAGTCTGTAGGAAAGGGTTCTTGGAGATTCTGAAAGATTTGGGAATGGGTTTCAGTGGATGGATAGATGGCCATCTAACAGCAAGGCTTTTTCTGTGAACTTAGGCAGATCATGAGTGGGAAGGCAGGAAGGGATGGGTCAGTGCTTGGCTCTCGTGGCCCTTTCTTGCATGCCCAGGGCCCTTTTTCTGATTGCCATTTGGGGCCAGGAAGGGATTCTCTATCTGGAATGATCATAATTTCTCTTGGCGCTCTTCACTTAAGCTGCCAAAACGGTTCCCAGCCCTGAGGAACCTGCAGTTGGCATGAAGGGGTTTCTTTAATGTGTGCTTTTAGCGTGCAACGTTAGGAATGCTTGCAAGCCATCTCGGGTAAGCGTGCTACGGAATCATCTAACGTAGAATTTTCCACAGCAGGCAGTTCAAACCCCCAAACTTTATCAGCTTATTCACCCTACAGCCTTGAGGTACATAGGGCCATCAGATAAGGGAGAATTGCAATTTCCTGCCCCAAATTGTGCATATCTGTCGAGATTAAATCCTTTTTGAGTAAATTTCATTTCCTTCCCACGGCTGAAAATTGCTCTTTTAAAACAAGCACATCTTGGATAAAAGATTTTTTTTTGTATTTGATTTTTTTCATTCTTTATTGCTGTAAAAACAGTAAAGCCATGAAGGTTTCCTGTATGCGGTTGGGACAGATTTAAAGTAAATCTCTTGGTACCTCTGATGCCTCCGCTCCCAATTATTTAATATCTGCAGTATAGTGTGGGGGAGAATTAAGGATTATTCTGTGTACAGTTTTATCACACGGTGCCAAGGTTATGAGCGTGGGTTTGAGTAAACAGAAATATATATATATATTGGTTAAAGCATCATGGATTATTCTTACGGAGAGCATGGATTGAATTAAGATTACATTTGGGATAAGTGGCGGCAGCTGGGTTTTGCCATAGACAGCAGCTTTACAGGCAGTGTTGAGGTTCAGTTATTTAGTCATCCGATGTAAGTGAGAGTGAAAGAGGATGATTGGAGAAATTGCCCCCCAGTGGAATCCAGACCAGAGTTTCCAGGCCAGCCCCCCCCCCAACCTTTTTTGAGCCTGCAAGCACATTCGGGCTGGTGAGACAGAATGGTGGGTGCTGCCACAAAGTGCCTGCCTCGGGAGTAGGGTTGCCAACCTCCAGGTACTGGATGGAGATCTCCCGCTATTACAACTGATCTCCTGCTGATAGAGATTAGTTCACCTGGAGAAAATGGCCGCTTTGGACATTGGACTCTATGCTATTGAAGTCCCTCCCCAAACCCTGCCCTCCTCAGGCTCCACCTCAAAAACCTCCCGCCGGTTGCGAAGAGGGACATGGCAACCCTACTCAGGAGGCGGAGCCAGCTGCAAAATGGTTGCCGCAGTTTACCTTGAGTCACAAAGGTCATTTATGCAAGGGAAATTTGTGTTTGGTTTGCTGCAGTTTTCTGCTCCGAATTCTCAAACATCATATGCATGAGGGCTCCCCCCCAATTCCAGGAGTACCTTGTGATTAATTAGCCATCCCCAGTGAATCACAGAGCTTCTGAGTCCCTCCCCCTGACAACGCAGCCTTGTTGCACTTTACTTGGAGGGGGTGAGTCAGCTCTTAAAGGGACTGCATGTGCTTTTGCTGGGTATTCTTCCCCACCTTTCTTCAAGAGCTCCCTGCAGGGAACTATCTTTGCAGCCTCTCTTCAGTGTCTTCCTGCACATTTCATGAAGGTTTAACTCCTTCTTTTGTGCTTTGCTTTGAGGGAAGGGGTTGGATGGGGGAACAGACACGTGGGAGGGAGAAGCCAAAATGGGCGTGGGGAGAGAAACCCGAAGTTAAGAGCTATGCGTGGAAATAGGGGGAAATTGTGTCGCTCTTGCCTCGAAGCAGTTTTTAAATTTGTCCTAAAACAGGATCCTAGAACTGCGGGGGAAGAATGATGCCAGAGCGAAGTCATGCCTGAAGGTCAGTAGAATCATGAATAACACAAAGGAAGCCTAGAAGCAGTCCAGCAGGGACTGTGAGGTAAATACCTCTGCATATATGGCCACAATGAAGATCCTTGTGCTGTGGGGGCAGCTGCCGCCAAGGCAATAATAGCCAGTCAGATGGCCTGCTGGGGAAAAGCCCTACCTGGACCCACTCACTTTCTAAAACACTTTCTAAAACACTGAAAAGTGTTAGTTGTTGTCATGGCACCCACGGGTACCACTTTGGGGACTCCTGATCTAGGCATTGGGTTTCCCTGTGACGCACAGGCCAAAGTGATGCTGGGCATGGAGACGCTCCCAGTGCACGGCCATCCCAACTTTCTGACTTTGTTCAAGTCCTCCAGGGTTTTTTCAATCGATATGAGGCCCTGACCTGGATGGCCCAGGCTAGCTTGATCTTGTGATATCTCCGAAGCTAAGCAGGGTTCAGCTCTGGTTAGTACTGGGATGGGAGAAGGAATCTGGGGTTGCTACACAGAGCTGGGCTATGGAAAACCACCTCTGTTTGTCTCCTGCCTAGAAAACCCTTTGTGGGGTTGCCGTCTGTACATGAGCACATGAAGCTGCCTTATACTGAATCAGACCTTTGGTCTAATGAAGTCAGTATTGTCTACTCAGACTGGCAGCGAGTCTCCACAGTCTCAGGCAGAGGTCTTTCACATCACCTCCCTGCCTAGTCCCTTTAACTCACTGGTTCCCAACCATGGGTCCGTGGACCCCCAGGGGTCCGCGAGAACTAAATTAAGGTCCACAAAACAAAGTTATAAACCCATAATAAATTAATATTTTCAATTAAAAGTTCTCTATTATAAAAATATATATTCAAATATTATTCTAAGTTTAATATTTAACTAACAGTTATGATTAAAGTTTATTTTCAAATTCTCGGAATTTTTATTTTCAACCTTGGGGTCCCTGGACCGAACAAAAAAGTCCTAGTGGTCCCTGGTCAAAAAAAGGTTGGGAAACACTGCTTTAACTGGAGGTGCCAGGGATTGAACCTGGGATCTTCCGCATGCCAAGCAGATGCTCTACCTCTGAGCCACAGCCCCCTCCCACCACTGCAACTTGAGGGTACTTTCCACCAACAGTACCATGAAGATACAGGATATCAGCTTTAAACACTACAGGCCAGAGGGAGAGGACTTTTCAGGCAAGAAGAAGAAGAAGAAGAAGAAGAAGAGTTGGTTATTATATGCCGATTTTCTCTACCTTTTAAGGAGTCTCAAAACCGCTTACAATCTCCTTCCCTTCCTCTTCCCACAACAGACACATTGTGAAGTAGGAGGGGCTGAGAGTGTGTGACTAGCCCAAGGACACCCAGCAGGCTTCTTGTGTAGGAGTGGGGAAACAAATCCAGTTCACCAGATTAGCCTCCGCCGCTCATATGGAGGGGTGGGGAATCAAACTGGTTCTCCAGACTGGAGTCCACCCCTCTTAACCACTACACCCTGTTGGCTCTTTCACCCGGAGGATGGCAACCCTGAGCTGATCGGTGGGACTGGTCTATAAGTTTGAACCCATTGTCCTGTGTTTCTGCCTCTCTGTATCTCCCTGCCTCTGAAATTTTTCTAGATTTACACGAAACTTTTTTTTTGCCAAATAAATAGGAACTGATTCCCTCCCCCCCGCCGCCGCCCCCGCCGCCTTTGCCCTGTGCATGTCCTTTGCCTGCCACGTTGGAGGCTGGGCGAGTTAACATTGATTTCAGGTCTGCGTGAGTTATGAAGAGGGGAAGCGGTGATTCATGGCAAACAAAGAGAATGGCGAAGACGAACATAGTTATGAAACAAGCAGGAGGGAAAGTTATGTGGAATCGGAGTGGTTCTGACAAAATTGAGTGCCGGAGCTTAATTCCTGTTGTCTGTCGAGAGTAATCTAACGTCTCCCGCTCCTGCGCTCTCCAAGGTTAATTTTAATAGCGGGGGGCCTTGGTCTTTGTGCTCACGAAGCTAGAAACCAAAAGTATTTTCAGTAGACATTTCATTGTTCGATACATCCACTGTTCTTTCTGGAAGGTTAGTGGTGGAACCAAACAAGTTTTATTTAAAAGATTGGATTAGAGTTGCCATTTTGAATGAACTGGCATACCGTGGACCGTCTAGCTATTTGCCTCAGTCGGGCAAAACGAGGAGGAGATCAAGGCGGTTAGGAAATCCATTTTATATATACCTCCTCCTACTGACAGTCTTGGAACAGTTTAAGAAGAAGAAGAGGAGTTGGTTTGTATATGCCCACTTTCTCTACCCCTGAGGGAAGAATCAAACCGGCTTACAATCATCTTCCCTTCCCCTCCCCACAACAGACACACTGTGAGGTAGGTGGGGCTGGGAGAGCTGTGACTAGCCCAAGGTCACTCAGTTGGCTTCATGGGTAGGAGTGGGGGAAACCAACCGGGTTCGCCAGATTACCCTCCACCGCTCAAAATTACTTATTGCCTAGAGTAGTATTAGCATCTCTATGGAAAACAAACAGAATCCCGACCATAGAGATCTGGATGGATAAATCCTATAAATATATAACAATGGCACAACTGACTGAAACATTACAAATGAACAATCAAAAACAAAATAGAGACAAATGGACACCTTTCTATGAATACATTACAACTAAAAAATAACAATTAGACTCCAAGTCACAGTAGGTTCAAGGTGGAGCTTAAATCCACCCTGCTAGAAAAATAATTGTATTAATAAAAAATGTAAGGGGGTAGTACTAGGCGCGGCACCGCTAAATATTTTTTTAATAATTTATTGCTGTTTTGTTTTGTTTTTCTTCTCTCTATCCTTTTCCCCCTTTTGTATCCCTATTTATCGTTGAAAATCAATAAAAATATTTAATAAAAAAATTACTTATTGCCTAAAGACCTTTTATCTAAATTTCATTCAGTTCTGTTCCAAATTTCTACCTGTATAATTTTTAAAAAAACATTCAAATTTAAAAAAACATTTCCCCCCAAATTCTGTGATTGGCCTATTATGTCTAAAAGTTGTCCATATTTGCCATAGCTGCGTATCCTGTGAACTTGTTAATGTTGTGACCCAGTTATCCGTAGAGGCCAACGAAAGACAACAGGGGAGGAGGTCTGGTCAAAGGACAGTTCTTTTATTTGGCCAAGGAATAGAACCGGGTGGACGGTCCCGATGAACAGAGAGGGGAGCTGCCCCCCTCCCCGAACAAAGGAAAAGGAAAGCTTTTATACTTTACTCAAAGAGGCGGATACCTTCTCTTAAAAGTTACGTTAAAGAAATCACTGATTATGCAGAGTCCGCACAGGATCTAACGCTCTGCGCACACCTATCTTAATAGCCTGCCCTGCTGCTATTCAAAAGAGTCCTTTGTTATGCAGGGCCAGAGGGGTTAGTGTCCTTGACTAAAGGGGGGGTGAAGGAGGAGGGCTAGCAGAGGATGCACATCCCGGCGATGTCTTGCCTGATGGCGCCGGTGTGTGTGTGTTTGTTTTCTAGGCACAACATTAATCCATTCATCTAAAACTGGGTATTCCTCTGTTTTCCATTTTGCTGCATATGCCTCTCTTGCTGCCCTCTGAAACTACCTTGATTGGCAGTAGCGTTTCCGGGCCCTGGGGAGAAAGGCTCTTCCTCAACCGGAGGTCTTTTGACTAGAGATTCCAGGGATTCAACCCAGGATTTTCTAAGTCCAGACCTTTTCTCCCTCTCTCATAATACCGGAAGCTGGAGGGTGAGAGATTCAACACAGACAAAGGGAAGTATTTCTTCGCGCAACAACACATAGTTAAATTGTGGAACTCCCTGCCCCAGGTTGTGGCCATGGCTGCCAACTTGGAAGGCTTGAAGAGGGGAGTGGACACGTTCATGGAGGAGCCATGGCTACTGGTCAGAATGAATACCAGTTCTCTCCTAGATCAGAGGAGCATGCCTATTGTATTAGGTGCTGTGGAGCACAGTCAGGATGGTGCTGCTGCAGTCGTCTTGTTTGTGGGCTTCCTAAAGGCACCTGGTTGGCCACTGGGTGAACAGACTGCTGGACATGATGGGCCTTGGTCTGATCCAGCAGGGCTTTTCTTAAGTTCTTATGTACTACCACTGGAGCTGATACGTGGTATGGTTTTGCCAGGGAGAATTGGGACTCAGTGGTTCAGTTCCATATGATTTTTTTAAAGTTTAGCTTAAAGGGGCTAGGGATTCTTGTTTTTCTTAATCATCCGCTTTCCATGCGTTCATTCAAGGAGCGAGGACGCATGGGGAAATAAATTGGATTTGCGTGTGGTTTTTCATGCATGCCGCTCCCGCTGTGAACCTGAGAGAGAATTTCATCTGTGTTTGGGGAAGAAGGGGAACCGAGAATCCGCCGGTGGCAAGTTCTAACACCTGTAAACTCACTTGGCTGCTAACCAAATACTGTGTCGTTGGGGAGATAAAACCGTCCTTTTTCAAAGATACGAAATTTAAATCTAACAGTTGGGCATTTTCCCCTTTTTATCTCCACCCCATGTCCAATCCATTACTGTGTTTTTCAGCACACGGTATCTTTTTTTTTAATCATTCCAAATATTTTATATGGTGAACAAACTTCATGCTGGCACAGAGGGCTATCACAAGGACTATATGGTAAAATGATATTTTTTTTCTTTGCAAAATGCTGAATCACTGAGCAAAATATATTTAAACAGTAAGCGAGGGAGAGCCAATTATTTTTTTAAAAAAAATACCTTTAAAGTTTTATTTATGATATAGTTCATTCATATACAGGTTGCGTATCCCTTATCTGGACTGCTTGGGACCAGAAGTGGTCCATATTTCAGATCTTTCCGTACATTGGAATATTTTGGAATTTTTGCATATACACAATGAGATATCTTGGGGATGGGACCGAAATTCATGTATGTTTTATATACGGTACACTTTATACACATAGCCTCTATGTAATTTTAACCAATATTTAAATAATTTTGTGTACCTTGAACCATCAGAAAGCAAAGGTGTAACTATCTCACCAGAATACCTGTATCAGCTGTTAAACAAGACCAACAACAAACAAACTGTGGAAGGGCTGTGGCCCAGCGGCAGAGCATCAGTTTGGCATGCAGAAGGTCCCAGGTTCAACCCCTGGCATCTCCAGTTAAAGGGACCAGGCAAGTAGGTGATGTGAAAGACCTCTGACTGAGACCCTGGGGAGCAGCTTCCGGTCTGAGTAGACAAGACTGACTGATGGACCAAGGGTCTGATTCAGTATAAGGCAGCTTCATGTGTTCATGTGAGATTCAAAGTAGAAAACTGTTTGGTATCTCAGACACTGTTTGTAGGAGGTGAATCATGCATTTGGCAGGGGACTGTCCCACACAAGTATGAACTTGACATTTGCACAGGGAGGAGAGAGAAGAGAATTAATGCGGACTTCACTTTTAAGTTTCCATTCCATACGCCAATTAGCCGTGACTTTGAATTTTTCGTCCCTGCCGTTCTACCCAAAAAATCTGTTTTTCAACGTTGTACTAATCAAACCCATGATTGGTTATTTTCGGGCTATTTTCTGCTTCCTCCCACTAGATCTTTCCGCCAGGCATACGGCTGAGGACGGCGATGGCTTGTAGATCTGCTGGCCACCCTGCCCCTTTCCTTCCCTCTTTTCCCTATTCCTACCTTTTGATTCTACCTCTCTGTGCCACCTGGAGGATTTGAGTTTCAGCAAGGAAAGGGGGGGAACTTAACCCTAAAAACTCCAGAATTAAGTACCGTAAGGTCAAGAACAAACTTTCATAAGGGCCAAAATTAATACTAAGTACCGATAATGTTCTGCGATGATATATAATGAATTTATTACAGACAAAAATCAATCACTGATATACAGCCCTGCTGTAGCCTCTATAATTCTATTATAAATATGGACAAAGAACACAAATAGACACACAATAACAACCAAACAATTAGATCAAAACTGTGACCAAAGCGTTTAAGCCATGTGGCCTTCTTCAGTGGTTTGGGTGCCCAAGGTCACCCAGCTCATGTGAAGGAGTGGGGAAACCAATCCGTTTCTCCAGATTAGAGCCCACTGCTCCAAACCACCACTATGCCACTCTGGCTCTAGGGGAATTGGTGGCGATTTAGCCTGGATCCAACCCCATGACTCTTCAGACAATTATGTCCTAGAACAACATAAGAACAGAAGAAAGGCCCTGCTGGATCAGACCAAGGCCCGTCTGCCTGTGCTCCACAGCACCTTACAGAAGCCTGTCTTGATGTTTGCAAGTTCTAAACTTGGGCATTGTCTTCAGACAAACGGAGATGAACTTTTCAAGTTTGTCATAGGTGTGTGTGTGGAAGCCAAGGTACATTATCCTGTTCCTCACTTAGTAAGGGAAGGTGGGAAGCCCTGAAGTGGTTACGCTCATCGATACAGTGGCCGATCTTTGTGGGGTTTTTTTTTTTAATAATCTAACTCGCCTCAGTCCATCTTTTCTTTGGTTTAGAAAGTTGTATGGTTGCTGCCCCCCCCTTTCCAAGTGCAGCGACCCTGTTATTGCCCTGTAAATAATTGAATAACCTCTTCCAGGCAACATAGCTGCGACGCTGATTTAATTTACTCGCAGGCCAAGGCTTGGAGGTGGCTATGCTGGCGCCCTTTTGCTCTCTAGGGTTGGAAGCGGGCGAACTTGGGGGAAAAAATTTCTGAACCTGCCGGCTTGGTCTTAGAAGGGAATACACACATCTCATGTTGTCTCTTGGTTATATGAAGACGGTTCCCCTTCAGCTCTCCAGCAGTAGGAAGCAATATATTTTCTTCCTTTTTCTCCCCCCCGCTAGTAACTGAAGAGATGACATGACAACTCATCTAGTTGCAAAATGATTCCCTCTCTCTTACTCGAAAAGATCCGGAAAGTTTTTTATATCTAGAATTGTTCCGATTTGTTTGATAACTACGTATCTGATGATGCTTTGTCCCAAATTTGCCTTTCAAGGATACTGGCATGTGTAGGGTTGCCAACCTGCAGGTAATCGCTGGAGAACTCCTGCTATTACAACTGATCTCCAGCCGGCAGAGATCAGTTCACCTGGAAACATGGCTGCTTTGGCAATTGGACTCTATGGTTTTGAAGTCCCTCCCCTCTCCAAACCCCGCCCTCCTCAGGCTCTGCCTCCAAAATATCTCGCCGTTGCCGAAGAGGAGCCTGGCAACCCTAAAGTCTGTTCTTATGAGACAAGGGGTTTGAATGGCCCACAAGCTGCTTCCTGGCTTACAAACTTAAGTAAAACAGAAATCGAGCGGGACCTTTAAGGCTAACCAAATTTATTTCAGGCTAAGGTTTTTGTGAATCAGATTTCACTTCTTCAGATCCGTAAAATGAAGTGAAAATTTCACACCAAACGAATGATGGTTAAAACAAACCAGAGTTTCCTGTTACGTCTGAACTGAATTTTATGTTATCGGTCATGGAATTCGGCTGCTCGCAGTTTGCCTTTAATTATGAATGTCACCAAATTTTTGTGACGTTTCCGGTTCAGTTCAAAAGTTGGGGCTTTGCTTATGTACGCGGAATAAAATTGGGTCGTCTCTTTCCCAGCCAAATGAACCAAATTGATAGTGAACCTGATAATAAAATTGATGCTTGTTTTGTATATTAAAGGTGTAAAACTGGGCTCCAAAAAAGGGAGAATTAGCAAAGGGGGGATGGTAGAAGTGATTATGTATGAAAACCTCCAAAATGTCAAATTATTATATTCGTACAATATGTGGAAACTTTGGTTTGGGCCCTAAGTAATACGAGCAGAGTCGAGCTGGAGATAGGCAACTCCCCCACACATGGGGTTGCCAACCTCCAGGTAGAGTCCAAAGTTATCCCCAAATTACCATTGATCTCTGTTGTCCAGAGATCAGTTCCCCTGCAGCAAATGGCAGCTTTGGAGGGTGGACTCTGTGGCATCACATCCCTGCCAAACTCCCTTCCTCCAAATCTCCAGGCATTTCCCAAGCCAGAGTTGGCACCCCTCTCCATGGAGACTTCTGTGTAGGGATGCCAACCTCCAGGGGGGACCTGTGATCCCCCAGAACTACAACTCATCCCCAGGTGACAGAGATCATTTCCCCCGGAGAAAACGGCTGCTTTGGAGGGTGGACTCTTTGGAGGGTGGGCATTGTACTCCACTGAGGTCCCTGCCCTCCCCAGGCTCCACTCCCAAATCTCCAGGAGTTTCCCAACCTGGATATGGCAACCATACCCCCCATAGGGTTGCCAGGCCCCTCTTCGCCACCGGCGGTAGGTTTTTGGGGCGGAACCTGAGGAGGGCGGGGTTTGGGGAGGCAAAGGACTTCAGTGCCGTAGAGTCCAATTTCCCAAGTGGCCATTTTCTCCAGGTGAACTGATCTCTATTGGTTGGAGATCAGTCGTAATAGCGGCAGATCTCCAGCTAGTACCTGGAGTTTGGCAACCCTACCCCCCATCCCCCCCGCCAGTGGTCAGGGGGGGCTTAGCAACCCTATTTCTATGCCATCTAAAATTGTGCTCCTGCAGGTTAGTGGATCTGGGCAACAGCGTGGAGAGGAAACTGGGAACATGTGGCAGGAAAGAGAGAACTGGCAAGAACTGCCCCCGACCCCCTGCAAACAAAAATGTCATTTTATCGGAGGACCGGCTATTGAGGCCCATGGGACCCAGATCTTTTCTTCTTCTTCTAACAAATTCTTAGCGGGAATTGCTTCTACCTCAAAGGGTTGCATTTTGAGGTAGTCTGCTTTGTCATACAGTGACTACATGTACAAATTTGTGGACATACGATAGCGGATCCCTAAATGAGTTTGATTTTTATTTATGGCTATACTCTGGTGTGTTAGCAGTCCCAGTCGCTCATGTTTACAGGCTTACATAAAATCTACCGCAGCTGCAGGGCAGAGGTATAAAAATTTCATGAGACGTATAAAATATACAAAATGTGGTTAATATTTAATAAAATTTGCAGCAGTCAATGAGCACAATCAATGTTTATTAATTAAGCTGTTCTGGTGTAATCGGAGCTGCAAGTTCTAAAGAAGGGAGCGGTAGATTTCGGAATTGGAGTAAACCGCTTAAGAGGGAGAAAAAATTATAATTCATAAAGCAATTTTATCGATTATTCTAGTATTAATTGGTGGGTTTGTATTTGCTAAGTAAAAAATGGGTTTTGGAAGGGTGTTTTGGCTTGTGTTCTGAAGCATGTGCGACTCAGATGAAAAGCGAGATTGCTTGGAAATGTAAATTGCACTTTGTAGTGGTTGCAGAAGCAAAAATGTGTTGTAAAATGCCCTGGGTCTGCCCTCCAGTTATATCTAGTGGGGCTGGGAAGTGGGAAAAGTCTGTCACAGGCCTTTTATGCATGAATTGGATCTCCTTGGTTGGCCGTGGGTTCATTGCACATTAATGTAACCCAATTTGGGGGAAACTGTATGCATTGGCTGGAATGATCAGTGACGAAACTGTTTGCTAATCGAGCCAGGAATACAGAAAAGCAGTCTCCCAAGCTCAAATCAAGTCCCACCCCTTTAAATGCTGCTCTGTAACTGGCTGACTTCGCAGTGCTTACCGTGAGAGAAGATTTCCTTCCCCCCAAACCCAGCTGCCGCATAAAAAAGTATTTTAAGAACAAACAAAAAAAAAGGAGCAAAAAGAGGGGGGAGAAATTTAACCCTCGGTTTTAAAAAGCCTTTATTTTGCTCAGAAAGAGCTCCGAGGTAGCAGGAAGCGCTTGAATCCCCGCCTCTTTACACACTGCTTTGTGATTGGCTGTGAGAGAATCTTCTGTGTTTCCCCCTAACGGAGTATGCATGACTCCGGAATGAGCCAGGATCAACTGTTTAATTCGAGCCAGAAGAGGAATGGGAAAAGCCAGGTTTGTTTTGCGTCGAAACAGCGTCGAGCTTCTAAGGAATGAGATAGCGAGCATACTGAAAAATTTGATCCTGGCTGAAACAGGGAATAAAGGAGGTTAAAGCGACCATGCATAAATGACCACAGTTTGTGATATTTTCAGGTGGGTAGCTGTATTGGTCTGTAGTAGAAGAGCAAGATTTGAGTCCAGTAGCACCTAAGAGACCAACAAGATTTCAAGGGTACAAGCTTTCAGGAATCAAAGCTCCCTTCATCAGATATGGTATCTGATGAAGTATGGTATCTGACGAAGGGGGTGTTGACGCTTGAAAACTTATACCTCACAGTTGTGTTGATCTTAAAGGTGCCAGTGGAAGAAGAAGAGTTGGTTTTCATACCTCGGTTTTCTCTACCACTTAAGGGAGAATCAAACCGACTTACAATCGCCTTCCCTTTCCTCGCCCCACAACAGACACCCTGTGAGGTAGGTGGGGCTGAGAGAGCTGTGACTAGCCTAAGGTCACCCAGCTGGCTTCATGCGGAGGAGTAGGGAAACCAACCCGGTTCACCAGATTAGTGTCCGCCGCTCATGTGGAGGAGTGGGGAATCAAACCCGGTTGTCCAGATTAGAGTCCACCACTCCAAACCGCCACTCTTAACCACTACACCACGCTGTCTCTCATCCACAAAATTAGCATCCGGGAATTCTGATTCTTCTTTTACATGTGTTTTGAAATCCAAAATGTCTTGAAATTTCCCAGGATTGGAGTTGTAACAACTTTTTCAAAAATATATATATATACAGCATTTGATTTTGCTTTGCTTTTTTTAAAGTGGCTTTATTGAAATGTATCAACCTTCCCGCTAATATTTTATGAACTGTTCTTTATTTCAGCCATGTGGAATTCAATTTACCTGAAACCTGATATTCCTTCTGAAATTTTAAAATCCCAACAGAGGCATAATTCAATTAAGCCCAGAAGATCTTTATAAAACAAAAAACCCTGCCATTATTCTCTATACATGTTTCTCTCTGCTTGGCTCCAAAACAAATGAAAATGCACAGCTGTTCTCTTTGGGTTCATCTATCACTTTGTGCACTTTATATGGTTTTTATGTGTAATCATATTTGCAGAGAATTTTTATAGAGCCTGTTCCCTTTTGGGCGGCAGTTGTCTCCACCTATTAAAAGCAAGGGGGAAAACAGTTGAAAATACCTTGGTCTACCCACTGCCAAAGAATAAATCATAAAACAAATTGTTCTAATGGGGCCCCAGTGGGCCCCGATGCTCCCCTTTTGGTTGCTCAGCGATCTACCCAGAGAGTCATTGACTTCCCTGTCTCTTGGTCATGTTGGACTTCTGGTTTTCATGTTGCCCCTCATACAGTGTGTGTAAAGTGCCGTCAAGTCACAGCAGAGTTATGGTGACCCCGTAGGGTTTTCAAGGCAAGACATGTTCAGAGGGGATTTGCCGTTGCCTGCCTCCTCATAGGGTTGCCAGGTCCCTCTTTGCCACCGGTGGGAGGTTTTTGGGGCGGAGTCTAAGGAGGGCAGGTTTTGGGGAGGGGAGGAACTTCAGTGCCATAAAGTCCAATTACCAAAGCAGCCATTTTCTCCAGGGGAACTGATCTTTATTGACTGGAGATCATTTGTAATAGCAGGAGATCTCCAGCTAGCACATGGAGGTTGGCAACCCTACCTCCATGGGGGCTGAGGGTAGGGTTGCCAGTAGGGTTGCCAGGTCCCTCTTCACCACCAACTTGGGGGTTTATTGTTACTGGGTGTTTTTAATTATTGTAATCTGCCTGGAACCAAGGGGAAAGGAAGCAGATAGATGTTAACAGAAATAAATATGCATACAAATGATGCACATTGCCAGCTTTTCTTGCATCACCACCCAATTTTCCTTCTTATTGTACAGCCTTATTTCACATTCTTATTGCACCCCCCTAACCCACATGGCTTTTATCCATGAGTTCCCATGATCAGCAGCATAGCCTTTTTGGTGGTCAATGGACCCCTCCTTTCTTTAGCACTAATAGAAAGGCTGGATTGATCTAACCCTCTGTTCCTCAGTGGAATGGGCTTCCTCAAGAGAGGGAGGGCAGGAAAGTTTGCATCAGTGTTTGGCTCTCGTGGTCCTTTGTTGAATGCCCAGGGTAATGCCGATGACCACTTTGGGGTCAAGAAGCAATTTTCCTCCAGGCCAGATTGGCCAGGGTTCCTGGAGGGTTGTTTTTTATGTGCCACCTTACGGGCGTGGAGTAGGGGGTCACTGGGGGTGTGGGGGAGGTAGTTGTGAATTGCCTGCATTGTGCAGTAGGTTGGATTAGATGACCCTGGTGGTCCCTTCCAATTCTATGATTCTAAGATACGGTAAATATATCTTCCATTCCAGCAATGAAAAAGAGCTGTCCACAATGACAAGTGTTTGAAGTGGGTAGTTAATGGAAACGCTGGGGGGGGGGGATAAAGTTTATCTGTCCCTGACAATAATACTGGTCTACATTAAAGGGTTGTTGTGATGATCCCATGGTAACAAGAAGCATTTGAACACAGAGAACATTGTAAAACTGTTAAGTGTTATTGTTAAGGATTTATTTTCCTGGGAGTTGTGCTCTATTTGTTAACACGTTTTAGAGTGCCAAAATTATTCATTGTGTGACTGCAGGTTTCCTGTCAAAAGATGACTAATCGCTGCGAACGATAATATTTGTTTTATTTTAATGGGCTAATTTTATGTATTGGTGTAATTGTACCTGCCCAGAGCCTCAGGGGATTGCAGACCAAATAAAAATTAAAAGTAAACACACTATTTTTTTTGGGGGGGGGGAGTTGTTGTTGTTAGATTAATGTGGAAAAGCAAGTCAGCTCTTGCTTAACAGAAAAGTACTGCCAAGAGAGAAGTGTTTGTTCTGAAGCCGTCATTCTTATCATGGGACCACACAGAACCGTCACAGTGAACGCTTCATTTTAAATGGGGCGTATGCATGGTGTAATTGCTATCTGTGACAACCTTCCCATATGCAGTTGTAATGGGATTCTACGGGGCTGCTCCATTCCTGGAAAGATCCTCTTTAGCATCTTTTAAACCACCCCTCTATGGCAGAAATGTTCTTCCACCCTCTACATTGGACAAACAGGCTAGCCCCTGTGACACAGATTAAATGGACGTAAATCTGACACCGGAAACATCAACATTGAGAAACCAGTGGGGGAACATTTTAACCTTCCAGGACATTCAGTTGCTGCCTTCAGAGTAGCAATTCTCTTACAAAGGGATTTCAAAGGGAGATTAGAAAGAGGGACTGCTGAATTACAACTAATAATGAAGCTCAATACAATTAATTCTCCTGGTCTGAATAGAGACCTGGGATTCATGTCTCATTACCAATGCTGATTTATCCATGCCTGCTACCCCTCTCCATATCACACCTGATCCAATCATGCCTGCTAATGCCACTCACCTGCTATTGACATTTATGAGCTATTGTCATTGGATGTCTGAATTCACTCTTCTCTACGAAACGATAGATGGACTCACATTCTACCTCGCATCTGAAGAAGTGAGCTGTGACTCACGAAAGCTCATAAAGAAATTGTGTTAGTCTTTAAGGTGCTACTGGACTCTTTCTCTTTTCTACACATGAACACACAAAGCTGCCTTGTACTGAATCAGGCCTTTGGTCCATCGAAGTCTACTCAGACCGGCAGTGGCTCTCCAGGGTCTCAGTTAGAGGTCTTTCACATCATCTACTTGCCTGGACCCTTGAACTGGAGATGCCGGGGATTGAACCTGGGACTTTCTGCATGCCAAGCCGATGCCCTATCACTGAGCCACAGGCCCTCCCCTAGGTTGATGATGTAATGTTGATGATGTAACAATGATGTAATGGGGCCAAAACAGCCAGTCAGCTGTTTCACCCCAGAGCCTATGCTAGTGCGGTCCCAGCATCCAGTCACCTTTTGGAGTGGGGATGAAATGTCGGAGGGCAGCACAGCGGCAGTCTTAGTTCCGGTCTGCTTCCGGCCATCGTTTCCGGTCTGCCTCCGCAAGAGAGCAGACGGTTCGAAGGGGAGCTCTGCCTGGTAGCGTGGCGGAGTGGTTCAGCTCTACCCGGTCGTGCGGCCTGTCTCTGGTGATGAGCAGACCTCGTACCATTGAGTCTGTCTCTCGGGCCAAGGGCAGGCGGGTGTGGGTGGGATCCTGCGTGTGTGAAAGGATCCAACCCGCCGGCTAGCCAGCGAAAGCCAGTTGGTCCAATCACTCAAGAGAATCCAAACCACACTCCGAAGCCATAACTAGCTTAAATTTATGTGCCTCAGCCTGGCTTCTCCTTCGGCTGGCTGGAGACCTGTCCTGCTGGTCCATTCTTGAAAAACAACTTGTCAATAAATAAATCTTTATTATTTGCATCCAACTCCTGCTTCAGCGATCTCCGTGTTCGTCTTGCTCACCACAAAACGTTCCTCACGCCAGCGAACCCAAAGCCTGTCCACTTGCTGCCTTAAGAGCATCTTGTAACTGAGGGGAAGGGTAACAGTTCTGACAAACCTGGTCCCCCAAAATCATAGGAGGGCTCTGTGGGTCCCCTTGGTTGGTAGAAAAGGCTTGTCATAAGCACATGCCAAAAGTGACAATTGTGAACTGCCAGCATCCATTGCAAATCAGCCCCCAAGAGAGCCAGCGTGGTGTAGTGGTCAAGAGTGGTGGACTCTGCTCTGGAGAACTGGGTTTGATTCCCCGCTCCTCCACATGAGCAGCGGACTCTAATCTGGTGAACTGTGTTGGTTCCCCCACTTTTCTACATGAAGCCTGCTGGGTGACCTTGGGCTAGTCACAGTTGTCTCCGAACTCTCTCAGCCCCACCTACCTCACAAGGTGGGTGCTGCGGGAAGAGGAAGGGAAGGAGATTGTAAGCTGATCTGGTGAACTGGGTTTGTTTCCCCACTCCTACACATGAAGCCAGCTGGGTGACCTTGGGCAAGTCACACTCTCTCAGCCCCACCTACCTCACAGGGTGTCGGTTGTGGGGAAGGGAAGGTGATTGTAGGCCGGATTGATTCTTCCTTAAGTGGTAGAGAAAGTTGGCATATAAAAACCAACTACTCCTCCTCCTCCTGCAATTGATAGGCAAGCATTCCCATTTACAGAGGTCATGAACTTGAATTGACTCCCAATGAGAGAACTTCATCCGGTGTAACTTCTACAACTAAATATCTGGGAAAGGAGATAATGTAATATTCAAAAGCACAGAGATTCCAAGTAGCCAAAATTGGAAGCTCCCCTTCTAGATGAACCATATCCCATTAGTATAAAAATACGCCAGAGCATGTAGGTCTTGATGTGAGGCCACATTAAACGGAGGGAGTGAACTTTGGCTCTACATAGGTGTTCTAACCTGTCCTTGTCTAAGTCTCTGCATAGAGGTGTGACCTGAAACAAAAGTACCCCATCATCTACTTGTGGGTTGATCCGAAGCCGAAGGAGCTGCTTAGGCTGTGGAACCGTTCCCAACCTTTTCGTGTCAACTTGTGATAAATGCGAGCATTGTGCTTTTGGATTTTGCTTTCCAATTCCACTGTTCTATAATGGTGCGAATAAGCTGGATCTGCAAATGGCTTTCTCAAGAGAACGAGAAAATAAAATTGCTGTGGGGGTGCGATCATGTCAGCTACACGGAAATATCTTTAGAGAAATCCAACTTTTGTTTGCCGAAGTTCTTTTGTCAAAATTTTGCTTCCTCCTTTTTAACACAGGCAAAGGGTCTGGTTACCGGATGCCCTTAGCCATGCAGAACTTTTTGGGCATGTTTGAAATTTTGCGAGCACATAGTGGGTACTGTAACAAAAGGGCTGCCACAGGTTGTGTGGGATGTAGGGTTGCCAGGTGCCCGCTGGTGGCGGGCAAACCCCCGGTAAAGTGCCCCTCTGCCCGCCGACCAGCTGAGGGTTGGGGGGCAATCGTGCACGTGCAGGCCCGTGCGCGCCAGTGGGAACCCTTCCCTTGCCCTCCTTGGGGCAAGCAGGCTGCCTGCAGGAAGCCTCCCCTCACCTTCCCCGGGGCAAGTGGGCCAACTGTTGCAGCTGAGCATGCCAACGGGAACCCTCCCCTCACCCTCGCCGGGGTGAGCGGGCTGCCCACGGCAGGCGGCACTTCCAGTTTACAAAAAAAAAAACCACAACAGAAACCTCCCGCCAAAGGTAAGTGGGGACCTGGCAACCCGAGTTGGGATGCCATGGAGAGCTGGGTCCAATCTCAAAATGTGAAGTTCCACAAAATGGGATGGGCCCTAACACACCACAGCAGCTCTTTTGTGATTTCTCCCCCTGTAGCAAGCATATTGTGGTGGTGCCCACACTAGGGTTGCCAGGTCGCTTAGACTGGCGGGCAATTGCCCGCCAATCCATTGCCCAGCTTGGAAGCAGGGATCGTGTGCGCGTGTGGCCATGCCGACGCGATTGCTCACTTCCTGTTTGAGTGGTAAAAGGCCCGTTGCGATGTGGCACTTCTGGGTGTAAACCAGATGCGATCGTGTTGGCGCGGCTGCATGCACGCAATCCCTGCCTCAGTTCCACCCCAAAAACCTCCTGCCAGAGCCGAGGGGGGGGACCCTAACATTCACCCTGTTCTAAGATTTGGGAACTAGCAGGAGATCTCCAGCTAGTACCTGGAGGTTGGCAACCCTAGTTGGAAGGGTGACCACAAGGGAAACAGCCATGCATAACAGGGCTATATTTTAGTTCAGGTTACCTGTCTGTGGCCCCACAAGCATCATATTCTGTTCCACTCTCAGATCCGTGGTAGGGCCAATTTATAGCAGAATCAAGCAATAAAGCTTTTAGGAGGAATGTACCAATTCTAGCCGCCGACACAAAGTTGCATGCCGGGAGCTCCCTTCCTGCAGAGAGCTAGCATGTCAGGAATAAGGATTCTGCTCTGACTTCCCATGTACATGCTAACTAGCCTGCCGTTGCCCCGATGCTTCGTCTGTCAACCAACGTTTATTCTCATGTTTTCCCGAAGCTGCCTCTTCTCACTAAGCCGAACATGGATTACCTCTTTATTTGTGTGTGTGTTTTAGGGTCCCCTCTGTGCTTCATTTATATTCTGCAAAACCACAGCTAGTGGAGGGAGGTATAGTCTTTTGAAAAGATTGTAAACTGTTCGTTTACTGCCGTAAGACAGTTTTCCATTGAGCGCAGTGTTCCCCCGACCAGTCCACAGGGATATCATTAGGCAAGGACATGCTACCCAACTCTCTTGGAATACACAATACATTTTTGTTCAGATATCGGCTCTTTTAACCTTCTGAACAGGCTGATTCATTCTTTTTTCGGGGAGGGGAGCGACACAAACGGTGAGAGAGAAAGGCAGAAAGAGAGATCGCTTGCCACCTGGATTGACAGCCGGGATAGAAAGGTTACTCCGAGCGATACATAACTGTTCTCCTCTTAGCCTCCTTCAAGGTTGTAGCCTTTCACGTCTTCTACTGTTAACCTTGTTTCTGAAGCAGCCTCGTTCTGTGTTCATCGAGATGCGTCTGGGTCATGAAGTGACTTGGTTGGATCCTTGGGAGCCAGCGTGGTGAAGTGGTTAAGAGCGGTGGTTTGGAGCGGTGGACTCTGATCTGGAGAACCGGGTTTGATTCCCCACTCCTCCACATGAGCGGCGGAGGCTAATCTGGTGAACTGGGTTGGTTTCCCCACTCCTACACAAAGCCAGCTGGGTGTCCTTGGGCTAGTCACAGCTCTCTTAGAGCTCTCTCAGCCCCACCTACCTCACAGGGTGTCTGTTGTGGGGAGGGGAAGGGAAGGTGAGTGTAAACCGGTTTGATTCTTCCTTAAGTGGTAGAGAAAGTCGGCATATAAATTCCTCCTCCTCCTCCTCCTCCTCCTCCTCCTCCTCCTCCTCCTCCTCCTCCTCCTCCTCCTCCTCCTCCTCCTCCTCCTCCTCCTCCTCCTCTTCTTCTTCTTCTTCTTCTTCTTCTTCTTCTTCTTCTTCTTCTTCTTCTTCTTCTTCTTCTTCTTCTTCTTCTTCTTCTTTGCAAGTGGGTATCAGGAAACCCACTCGCAGTGCTGAGGCTCATATGTGTGCCATCTGGGGGATCAGTGCAATATGTTATCTTCTGACAGTACTGGGGGGGAGCAGGAGGAGAGTCCCAAGTCTACGGCCTTTTATTCATGGCTTTTCCCCTCGCGGTCACCTTTCCGACACCTCTGGGAGGGCAGTGGACATGTTCATGGAGAAGAGGGCTATTCATGACTACTAGTAAAAATGGATACTAGTCATGATGCATCCCTATTCTCTCCAGGATCAGAGGAACATGCCGAATATAATAGGTGCTGTGGAACTCAGGCAGGATGGTGGTGCTGCAATCATCTTGTTTGTGGGCTTCCTAGAGGCACCTGGTTGGCCACTGTGTGAACAGACTGCTGGACTTGATGGGCCTGGGTCTGATCCAGCGGGGCTTTTCTTATGTTCTCTTCCCAGGTTGAACCAGTCATTAATCCCAGGGGATAGGTTTATAGAGAGAGTACAGTAGATGCCCCCCCCCCCGAAAGCTGAGCTGGGATTTGAAACGAGGTCTCCCGAACTCTCGTCTTACCACTATGGAGGTGGTGGTGGAAATTGTCGTCAAGTTACAGCTGACTTATGGCGACCCTGTAGGATTTTCAAGGCAAGAGACATTTGGAGGTGGTTTGCTGTTGCCTGCCTCCACCTGGACTGAGAGAGTTCAGATAGACTTGTGTCCAGTCCAAGGTCACCCAGCAGGTTTCATGTGTAGGAGTGGGGAATCAAAGCTGGTTCTCCAGATTAGAGTCCACCACTCATGTGGAGGAGCAGGAAATCAAACCCATTTCTCCTGATGAGAGTCCACCCGCTCTTGACCACTACACCCCACTGGCTCTCTAACCACTATACCACACCCCATCTCACCTGTTGAATCGACCACCGCACCTTACCCAAGTCCTGTTCTGTTTCCACAAGCACACGCAAGTGAAAAAACGGTTGGCTGGCTTCCGTCTCCATTGTTCTCCGGTTCTTTTGTCTTCTCCAACTTCAGCTACGCCCTCCCTCCTCCGTGCACAGGTACATCCCCCCTCCCCCCTTCTCCCCTTTTTCCTCCTTTCAATCTTTATAAAACTGTTCATCGAGTCTGATTGACAGGACTTGAGTGGGCTGGAAATTGCACACAATGCCGTCCCCAACGCGCTTTCTCTTTTGTCTTCCTCCTCTTCGAGGTGGAGGTGGAGTCGTCACTTTTTGTTTTGACTGATTTCGGTTCACGGGATTGGGGGGGGGGAAGGGGAGGACAAAGGATTACCTGAAAGCACTTTTATGTAACGCGGTGTACTAATTAGTCGATGACGGCAGCTAATTAAGGCTCGGATCCAAGGATGCTGGATGTGCCAAAGGGATGTTTCAGTGTTCTTGCTTTGCAGCACGTTTTCAGTTCCAAAGTGAGTGCGGGGTGTTTCCCAACCCCCAAAATGTTGGTCAGGGATGGTGTGTGTGTGTTAAGTGCTGTCAAGTCGGGAGAGGATGTGGCTCAGTTTGTAGAGCATCTGCTTGGCATGCAGAAGGTCCCAGGTTCAATCCCCGGCATCTCCAGTTAAAGGGGCTAGGCGAGTAGGTGATGGGAAAGACCTCTGCCTGAGACCCTGGAGAGCCGCTGCCGGTCTGAGAAGACAATACTGACTTCCAACGGAATAAAACCCTGTGTCCTGTTTGTGTCAGTGGCTGAACATGGACTGACACAAACAGGACACAGGGTCTTATTCCAAGACACTGAAAGACTGGACAGTTCTACCAACTCTTTTGTCAGTTTGCACAGGGAAGCCATTGAAATTCATAAACCTCAGCACAACTTTAACAGAAAAGAAGAGAGTTTAAGAATGAATAAGGCTTGGCTTCCTGTCCTGAAAACCTCCAGACTAACAAAGACTACAGTCCACAATAGCCATGCAGATTAGCTTTGGATTTCACACATTAACAGATCACTTCAGGATACAATGGTTCCATATTAACATACCACACCCTCATTAGCACATTATCTGGATACTTACAGGACAATGGTTAGCACATTACCTGTGATACTTTTTGCAGGACAATGATTCAGCTCAACCCAACCCCCTTTCTGACTATATATTACTCTTCCTACACCCTTGACACCGAGAGACACTGTCCTTCAGTGTTACTCCTCTGAAGATGCCTGCCACAGTTGCTGGCGAAACGTCAGGAAAGAAAATACCAAGACTACGGTTACACAGCCCGGATAACCCACAAGAACCAATACATACCCTATTTGAAATCTTTGAGAAAGCTCTCAGATTGCAACCTTAAATTTGTATCATTGTGAGGCCTTTAGCCTTGGACCAAGCCAGATCTCTGAAAAGTACTGTTGTTATTGGGGGGGGGGGGGTATTTCCCCAAAATTCACTTTTTTAGATACAGCCATCAATTCCTCTTATTCTCTTATTTTTTCTTCCTTATAAGAGGGACTTCTCTTTGACTTCTCACCAAAGAGAAATCGATTGGCTCTTTTATAACTTCAGCCCTTGTAGCTGTTTTATGTAACACACCACAGGGCGCTGCTCTAGCAGGGAGGGTACGAAGTTTTGGGAAGACATCGCCTGCTTCTAATCATCTACAGAGTGAAATTCTGAAATTTTGCAGACCCTCCCTTCTTCCCCCTCCTCTCTTCACCTTTCTCTTCTATCAAAAATCCAATCGATTAGAAACTGACTCCAGATTCCTAAAAAGAGGAAAAGAAACAGATGGTTGGATTTCAGGCTAAAATTTCTCCTCCACATGAAGCCAGCTGGGTGATCTTGGGGCAAGTCACAGTCTCTCAGCCCCACCCACCTCACACGGTGTCTGTTGTGGGGAGGAGAAGGGAAGGTGATTGTAAGCCGGTTTGAGTCTCCCTTAAGTGGTAGAGAAAGTCGGCATATAAATACCAACTCTTCTTCTTTTCTTCTTCTTCTTCTTCTTCTTCTTCTTCTTCTTCTTCTTCTTCTTCTTCCTCCTCCTCCTCCTCCTCCTCCTCCTCCTCCTCCTCCAAAGTGGCCATTTTCTCCAAGTGAACTGATCTCTGTCTGCTGGAGATCAGTTGTAATAGCAGGAGATCTCCAGCTAGTACCTGGAGGTGGGAACCCCTAGGCCTCAGTCTTTTTCCGCAGAACTTTCTTGCCAAGTACCAACCAAACCTGACCCTCTTTAGCTTATGAAATCTGACTATCTCATCGCCGGGGGTATTACGGCTGCCATAGAGAGTTCCATACATGCACAGAAGGGGACAGATTGGGGTCACCCTGATGAAATCTGAGCTGACACGCGTTTTCAGAGACTCAAAGGTCAATTTCTAATGATCCACATGGGTTGTCGGCCTCACGTTTAAGATTGTGATGTCTCAGGAGCCTAACAGCTCCTCGGCTAGGCTTGCGAACGTAGCGTTGAACGTTCT
This sequence comes from Euleptes europaea, assembly GCF_029931775.1. Lineage (NCBI taxonomy): Eukaryota > Metazoa > Chordata > Lepidosauria > Squamata > Sphaerodactylidae > Euleptes > Euleptes europaea. Next base: position 115,102,253 of record NC_079314.1, on the reverse strand, counting down.
TGGAAGGCTCACCGGAGAAAAACTCATTCCCTGTACACCCGGTTTTACAAACTTCTGCGGAATCTACATTTTTGTGTGTGTACGTCCCCAATGGTCCTTTTAATGTAATGCTCTCCAATTTGGCCGTCAAAGCATCTATAATCGTATGGGATCTGTGGTGCTTCCCCCTCCACCCTTTGCCTAGATTATTTCTAAATGATTTACTGAAGGCAACTTCGGGACAAGAAATCTATTAATATATTTCTGTTTCCTCCATGAAGAGTTTTCTTTGCGTAGAAAATATTATGAATTTTGCAAGGGAGGGCAGGGCAGTCCAAATATAATTGGTCTAAGATTGTATATACGAACCTCCGAGTTAGAGGGGGTTTTCTTCTGGGGGAAAAAAACACAGAAATTTGGTGGTGGGGGAATTACAGTATAGATAATAACCACTTACCAAGCCTGAACTTGGGGGGGGGGGCTAAAAATGTAAAATACTTGTTATTTGCATAACATATCAAATTGTAGTATTGGGCATATTTATTGAATTTAAAAGTACAAATGCCTTATGGACCATTTCTTAGCAGAATAACACCCTTCGAAGCCCATCGGCTTCAATTTTGCCTCAAGCAAAATTCAAGTCTCCTATGAGTTTTCTTCAGGCAAAATAGCAAACCCATCCAATCTTAAAGACTGAGCAAACTATTGCTCACTGTGCTACATCACCACACATAACTTAGTGTTTAGCCATCTGAGAGGCAGGCAAAAACAAGCGTTGAAAATCAAACTTCGGAGTCAAGAAAGCGATGTATTTAGACAAACAGGCTAATATAGTCTCAACTGGACTAGCAGCATATCTGGATATTGAATTTTATAACATTGAAAACAGTGAACTCCTCAGTCCTGTGTTGTCGACATATAGATTATAGTACCTTAACCATGGAGATAACCTAGGGCAAAAACGCATGGTCGCTTTATCCTCCTTTAATCCCTGCTTCAGCCAGGATCGAACGCATGCGTTTCGCCTAATGTGCATTCGATCCTAGCTAAAACAGGAATTAAAGGAGGATAAAGCGACCATGCGTTTTCACCCCTAGTCTCATATAACCAATGCATAAATTGTAAATGTCTGAGTGTGTTATGTGCTGTCAAGTCGCTTCCAACTCACGGCGACCCTATGAATCAATGTCCTCCAAAACCAACGTTAGCAGCCTTGCTCAGGTCTTGCAAATTGAGGGCCGTGACTTCCTTTATAGAGTCAATCCATTTCACGTTGGATCTTCCTCTTTTCATGCTGCTTTCAACTTTTCCTGGCATTCTTGTCTTTCCCGGGGAGTCTTGTCCTCTCATAAATGGCTACCAGTGAGTTAAACCTTCTCTTAAAAAGCATTTTACTCATCCGAAAGGAAATATTTCACATGATTTTTTTTTCAATGTTCCCCAAGTTTTCCAGTTTTTCCATTGGAAAACTGAAAAAAAAACATTCTTGAGGGGGTGGGGTTAGATGTTTCACATGTTCCCACATTTTTCCTGAGCCTTTACATCTCTGCTTGTGGAATATATTTGTGTTGCTCTTATATGGTGATGTGCCAAACCCATTCTAGAAATGTAACTAGTATTTTTTCTTAATTGCTTTGGCGCTCCCCCTTAAATTCTTTTCAGACATCTTCTGAAGGGGAAGCACCACAGTTTGAGTTCCACTAGTGGTAAATTTTGTTACAAATTTTTTTGTGTGTGAAAACCTAATGAATGTGCAGAACCCGGCTGAGGAATCTGAGTAGTCGTAGAAAAGAAATTTGCTTTCACGTTAGGTCAACATTCAGTCTTCTCATTTCATAAAACGTACACATGTTCTCCTTTGTGTATGACAGCCGAGTAATGCAGACAGTGGTTTCTCAAGACTATATATGTGTGTTCATCGACTTGTTCGGGATGTGGGAGATGAGGAAGACAAAACCATGACCTATGGGCTTCTGTAAGCCTATTAACTAAATATGGATTAAATAATAATTTATTGAGACCCAGTGTGGTGTAGTGTCAAGAATATCAGACTAGGAGTATTAGACTAGGGCAGTTTAGCTTGGAAAGAAGGCGGTTGAGGGGAGACATGATAGAGGGTCTATAAAATGCATGGTATGGAGAGAGTGGACAGGGAGAAGCTTTTCTCTCTCATAATACTAGAATGCGGGATCATCCGCTGAAGATGGAGGGTGAGAGATTCAAAACAGATAAAAGAAGTACTTCTTCTCACAACACATAGTTAAATTGTGGAACTCCCTGCCCCAGGATGTGGTGAGGGCTGCCAACTTGGAAGGCTTGAAGAGGGGAGTGGACATGTTAATGGAGGATAGGGCTATCCATGGCTACTAGTCAAAATGGATACTAGTCATAATGCGTGCCTCTTCTTTCCAGGATCAGAGGAGCAGGCCTGTTATACTAGGTGCATTGGAATACAGGCAGGATGGTGCTGCTGCAGTCCTCTTGTTTGTGGGCTTCCTAGAGGCCCCTGGTTGGCCACTGTGTGAACAGACTGCTGGACTTGTTGGGCCTTGGTCTGTCCAGCAGGGCCTTTCTTATGTTCTTATGGAGGAGAGGACTATCCATGGCTACTAGTCAAGATGGATGCTAGTCATGATGCATACCTATTCTCTCCAGGATCAGAGGAGCATGTCTATTATATTAGGTGCTGTAAAGGAACACAGGCAGGATGGTACCGCTGCAGTTGCCTTGCTTGTGGTCTTCCTAGAGGCACCTGGTTGGCCACTGTGTGAACAGAATGCTGGACTTGATGGACCTTGGTCTGTCCAGCAGAGCCTTTCTTATGTTATGGATCTGGGAGATCCAGGGCCAAATCACCCCATTTGCCAAGGAAGCTTCAAGGTGACCTTGGCCAGCTACACTCTCTCAGACTAACCCACCTCACAGGGTTGTTGTGAGAATAAAAATTGAAGGCGAGGAGAACCATGTATTCTGCTTTAGGTCGCCCCTGAGGAGAAAGATAGGGTACAAATGAAGTAAATAATTTGTATGGGTGAAAGAGAGAGGGAAAATGCACAGCTGGTCCCTTTTTTGATATGTCATGGCCTTGAGCAGACAAATCAGATTTGGAAAAGTTCCACACCCTCCATTGCCACGAGAGCTTTATTTTCAAGTTTCACGGTTCCTCCTGTGCACAGATGATTGACAGTTTCCAGAATTTATTTTTATTTCATTTTATGATCCGCCCGTAGAAAAATCTATGCTCGAAAAATGAGTCTTGGTCAATTCCTCTTTGATAGCAGGGGGAAAAAAAACCCCTCTCCTCTCTGATGATATAGTGGTACATATGTATATTTATATCGCACAAATCTGCCGGAAAAGGATTTTGAAGGGCTTCCCCAGTTCTTTCTGCTTTTATCAGGAGGGGAAAAACCCAGCATATATCAAGTCTTTGAAACAGTGAACTCACACAGTAGGATACGTTGAAAGAAGCGCAATCTCCAGCTCACAAAGACAGAATTCTGCCAGGCATTTTAATGATAAGCCAGGTTAGCCGGGTTATAATTGCCTTTAATTTGCACTTCTAAAAGCTGCAACATTTACCTGCCTCGAGAGGCTCTCAGAGAAGTGTGAATTTCTTCCTCTGCCTTTTGTGAAAAACATCAAGGAAATTGGTTCGTCTCTGATATTTACTGGCTAAACAAGTGGAGGAACATCAGCGGTTATTTCTTCTCTCTCCCCCCGTCCCTCCGTCGGTCTTTTGTCTTAACTCCATGGCTGGAAGTGCTTGTTATGTAAACGGAAATTCCATTCCAAGGTTATCTCGGCAGAGCAAGCGACGCGGACTTCCAAAATATGGCAGCCCCAGGTTCAATCCCTCCCTGTCCCATATACAGATGAGCTAGTATTTGCGTTATTTCATGCCATCGTATTCCCTATTACTATGAATGGGTGTGAAAGCTGGACATTGAAGAAAGCTGGTAAGAAGAAAGTAGATTCCTTTGAAATGTGGTGTTGGAGGAGAGTGTTATGGATACCGTGGATGCCCCCCCCCAAAAAAACACAACCCAACCAGTGGGTTTTAGATCAAATCAAGCCTGAACTGACCCTAGAAGCAAAATGACTAAACTGAGGCTGTCGTATTTTGGTCACATTATGAGGAGACAGGAGTCATTGGAAAAGACAGTCATGCTAGGAAATGCTGAGGGCAGCAGGAAAAGAGGAAGACCCAACAAGAGATGGATGGACTCAGTAAAGGAAGCCACAGCCCTCAATTTGCAAGATCTGAGCAAGGCTGTCAAAGATAGGACATTTTGGAGGACTTTCATTCATAGGGTCGCCATGAGTCGGAAGCGACTTGACGGCACTTAACACACACACACACACACACACAGTATTTGTGTATAAAGCAAAGATGAGTAAAGAGAGCCAGCGTAGTGTTGGAGTTAAGAGTGGCGGACTTGAATTGGCCGAACTGGGTATGATTCCCCCCTCCTCTGCTGGTTGACCTTGGGCCAGTCACAGTTCTCTCAGAACCCTCTCAGCCCACACAGAGGCAGACAATGGCAAACCACCTCTGAACGTCTCTTGACTTGAAGACCCTATGGGGTCGCCATAAGTCAGCCCTCACTTGACAGCAGTTTCCACCACCACCAGGGATACTTATGTATACAATTCGGCTCATGTCCTGTTCACCAGTAAGGAAAAGGGTACTGATTTTTCAATAATCAGTTTGACTGTTGATGATTTAGTTCATTGTATTGCTTTCTAACCATGCAGATAGTTTCAGAGGGTAACTGCGTTAGTCTGCAGTAGAACGGTTAAATTTGAGTCCCGTAGTACCCGAGAGACTGACAAGAAGAGTTGGTTTTTATATGCCGACTTTCTCTACCACTTAAGAGAGACTCAATCCGGCTTACGATCACCTTCCCCCCCTCCCCACAATAGACACCCTGTGAGGTTGGTGGGGCTAAGAGAGCTCTAACAGAGCTGTAACTTGCCCAAGGTCACCCAGCTGGCTTCGTGAATAGGAGTGGGGAATCAAACCCAGTTCTCCAGATCAGAGTCCACCACTCAGAGTCCACCACAAGATTTTCGGGGTATGAGCTTTCGAGAGTCAAAGGCTCCCTTTGTCAGATCTTAGAAGCTATGCAGGGTTGGCCTAGGTCAGTATTTGGATGGGAGACCTCCAAGGAATACCAGGGTCTCGACGCAGAGGCAGGCAAGAGCAAACGGCCTCTGAATGTCTCTTGCCTTGAAAACCCCACCAGGGGTCTCCATAAGTCAGCAGTGACTTGATAGCACAAAAAAATAAACCAGTTGCTGTACAGCTGCTCTGCTCAGCAGGCAAGGGTTTAAGTAGCCTATTAAATCAGTCACAAATCATATAAATCACTCATAAATAAATGCTGTGTTTTGAATAAAAAAACTACTCTTTGGCGTTCATCTGCCCCTCATGGTGCTAACGGCTGCCGATTGGTTTGAATTGGCCGCCTCTTTGCCCCTGGTCAGTTTTGCAAAAACCCAAAGCAAACCTATTTGTGGTTTGGTTGGCATCGCCCAAACAAGCTGGGGGATTGGCTCTGATCTGGCTGACGCCTTTTAATCCTGTAAGTTTGGCTGCTGAACATGTTCAGAGTGAAATTCTCAGCGTCCCTGCAGATAAGTGGACGTGTTCATGGAGGAGAGGGCTATTCATCTCGTTTGTGGCTTCCTAGAGGCACCTGGTTGGCCACAGTGTGAACAGACTGCTGGACTTGATGGGCCTGGGTCTGATCCATCAGGGCCTTTCTGATGTTCTTATGTTCATGGCTACTAGTAAAAATGGATACTAGTCATGATGCACACCTATTCTCTCCGGGATCAGAGGAGTATGCCTATTATATTAGGTGCTGTGTGGAACACAGGCAGGACAATGCTGCTGCAGTCGTCTTGTTTGTGGACTTCCTAGTAGGGTTGCCAGATCCCTCTTCACCACCAGTGGGAGGTTTTTGTGGTGGAGCCTGAGAAGGGTGGGGTTTGGGGAAGGGAGGGTCTTCAGTGCCATAGAGTCCAATTGCCAAAGCAGCCATTTTCTCCAGGGGAACTGATCTCTATTGCCTGGAGATCGGTTGTAATAGCAGGAGCTCTGTAGCTAGTACCTGGAGTTTAAGTATACAATACCAAAAGGGGAGTGGTACCTGGAACACACATATATACAAAATGTACCACTGATGCACTGGATATAGAAGTTTATGAGGTTTCAAAAATGTGATTTCCACATAAACTTGTGAAACCACATAAACTTGTCTATCCAGTGCACCTGTTGTACTTTTTGTATATATGTGAGAACCTGGAGGTTGGCAAACCTACATCCTAGAGGCACCTGGTTGGCCGCTGTGTGAACAGACTGCTGGTGCTGGACTTGATGGGCCTTGGTCTGATCCAGCAGGGCTTTTCTTATGTTCTTATAACACACTCATAACTCGTATTTGCCTGTTGAGGTTTTTTTTTTTCCGTTGAATCCGGCACCTCATACAATTGTTTCTATTTGCTCCACAATATCCAAAATGAGACATCTCGTGTTCGTGCCACGGGACCTTTCAGCGCGGCTGTTTAGCCGCTGTTGACTGTGAGTGTTTTCGCTGGAATCGCGTCCGTTGCGAGTGCTTTTGCTTGTATTGTGTGTGTCCCTGAGTCATTGTGGCAGGCCATGAGGCATTTAGTATCAATTACATCAGAGTGAACATAACTGGCTCCCTCACCTGTGCGGTCTGTGCCATTCCATTGTTGGCAGAATTTGCTGTGCGGGTACCCACTCACAACTCCCTGCACCGAGTTCTGATTCCCAGGCAACATTGCAAAGGTACAAAGGAACTCAAATTAATGCCGATTAACACAAACAAGACTTGGGAGATTGAGCAAGCAGGCAAAATGGGTAAGGCTGGAGCACTGGAGCGAAAAGCCAGGACCTTTCCCCAATCCTGAACAGAGTTTATCATTTTAATTATTTGCAAAATTTATATCCTCGCCTTTCTGTCCTCGCAAGGGCCACTAAGGCGGCTAAACGATTTAAAACGTCCATGAGGAAATCACATTGTAAAACCATTAAAATAACGCCCCCCCCCTCCAACAGAGATTAGTAAAAGAAATTAACAGAGGTAAAATATATACAATGACATTAAACCATCTATTACAACACTGGTCGGGGAGGAGGGATCACTGAAGGAGTGCCAAACCAAACAAAAAAAGGCTTCACTCGCTGGCAGGAGATGGCAACAGAAGGGGACTGATGAATCTCCCTGGTGAGATAGTTCAAGATTTTGGTGCCACAATCAAGAAGGCCCCCTTTAACTGTAGTGGTCGGCCATAAGAAAGTCATACACACACATTCTCAAAATGGGAGGCCTGGGGTTCTCCCAGTAGTACACCCTATCTCCAGACTACAGAGATCATCTCCCTTGGAAGAAATGATGTCTTTGAAGGGCAGTCTCTATGGTGGGTTCCCCAATGTGCTCCATGGTACCTGCCAACACCTTTTATCGTGCCCGCCAAGCATGGTGTAGTGGTTGGGAGCGGTGGACTCTAATCTGAAGAACCAGGTTTGATTCCCCACTCCTACTAAAGTTGCCACCCTCCTGGTAGTAAAAAATAAGCACCACTATGTACACTTAGATATTAGCAAAAATCTGACACAGTTGCCAATCTCAGTCTTTCCGATAACAATATTTTGGAAAGACTGAGATTGGCAACTGTGTCAGATTTCTGCTAACCTCCAGGTAGTAGCTGGAGATCTCCTGCTATTACAACCAATCTCCAGCTGAGATAAATCAGTTCCCTTGGTGAAAATGGCTGCTTTGGCAATTGGACTCTATGGCATTGAAGTCCCTCCCCTCCCCAAACCCACCCTCCTCAGGCTTCGCCTCAAAAATCGCCAGGTATTTCCCAACCCCAGAGATGGCAACCCTGACTCCTCCACATGAAGCCAGCTGGGGTGACCTTGGGCTAGTCACAGTTCTCTTAGAGCTCTCTCAGCCCCACCTGCTTTGACTCTTGAAAGCTTAATCCCTGAAAATCTTGTTGGTCTCTAAGATGCTACTGGACTCAAATCTAACTGCATAAATACCTGTGTCTTGATGAAGAGTTCGGTCTAACCCAGAAGGCCTCTGCCATAACTTTAATCAGACCACCTCATTGTTATCACTTCTGCGGCGCATGAAACTTTTCCTGAGGAGTTACAACGGAAGACTGAACAAAAACAAACAAGCCATTGTCCCTTTATGTAAAATGCTCAGTTTGATAACAATGAAGCCATTTATCTGCAAAGCACAAAACATTGTTTTGCATCTTTTTTTTTTTTTTCTAACATGGGGGAAATAGATAAGCTGTCTGGTTCATTATAAACCGTGGTTTGGCCTTAAAATGCCTTTTTCAGATGACAAAACCCTTCCATTTTGTTCAAGTTTCTTTACAGATTTATGAGGTGTCATAGGTTAATGATGGAAATTTTGTAGTGTGTTCCGGGGAAGGTGAGCGGGGGGAGCCGACAGATAAAAATGAAAATGGTTTCTGGGAGAAACCAGAGTCAAACTAATTATTGGCGATGTTATAGGGATGTATAATTACATTCACCTTAAAAAAAAAAACAGAACGTGGGAAGGAGGGAGGTGGAGAAGTGGTGCGTTTTATTACAAATGTGCTTTTTAAAGAACAAGCAGGGAAATAAAAGCTGTAATTGTTCTTAATTATAGCTAACTGTAATTGCATACAATTGCAATATGGCACATATCAGCACTGGATTAAGAAACGCTGGCACGTAATGCACGCCAGTGTTTTTTGGGTTTTTTTTTAAAGAGAGGTACAGTACTATGAATATTATCTACAATTTAGCTCTTTTGCATTTTAAAAAAAAATCTCTTCGATTTCAGTCTCTATTGTTCTCCGGCAGAAGTAATTTTCATTGGGAAATCACTTGTGGAAAAGATATTTTTTTAAAGAAAAAAATAATCAGATGTCATCCTCTCTTCAGAAAGGTTTGATGGAATGTCTAATTTATCAAGGCATGTGAAGGGGATTATTTATTGTAATTTTCCAAATGATCGTTTGTATCAAAAGTTATCCTCTCGTGACCCTCCCGGTTGAGCATCCCACTTTGTGAATCGTGTAATGCTCTTATTTTTTGTAACTTGTTATTTTGGTCAGCGTTCCTCTTGCTTTTGTGGAGAGCTTAAATAATTAGAATAATTAGAGTAATTAGCTCTAGAAAGGTGTTAACATGTCCCTAATTTCCCCCCAGCTACAGTCCCCTGTATAGTGTCGCGGAACCCTTTGGCGCAGAGTGGTAAGCTGCAGTACTGCAGTCAAAAGCTCTGCTCATGACCTGAGTTCGATCCCGACGGAAGTTGGTTTCAGGTACATAAGAACATAAGAAAAGCCTTGCTGGATCAGACCAAGGCCCATCAAGCCCAGTAGTCCGATCACACATTGGACAACCAGGTGCCTCTAGGAAGTCCACAAGCAAGATGACTGCAGCAGCGTTATCCTGCCTGCGTTCCACAGCACCTCACATAATAGGCATGCTCCTCTGATCCTGGAGAGAATAGGTATGCATCATGACTAGTATTAATTTTGATTAATACTAGTATTAATTAGTATTAATATTAGCTATGAATAACCCTATCCTCCATAAACATGTCCACTCTCCTCTTAAAGCCTTCCAAGTTGCCTCCTGGGGCAAGGAGTTCAACAATTTAACTAGCCGGCTCAAGGTTGACTCAGCCTTCCATCCTTCCGAGATTGGTAAAATGCGGACCCAGCTTGCTGGAGGTAAAGTGTAGACAACTGGGGAAGGCAATGGCAAACCACCCCGTAAAACATAGTCTGCCTAGTAAACGTCATGATGTGATGTCACCCAATGGGTCACATGTGCCTGGTCTCACTCCTCATGTGTTGGGTGCACACAGAGACATGTTGACTACATAGTTCTACTGTCTGCATGTCAACAACTTTGATTCTAGTTTGTGAGACTTTTAACCCCAAGCTGGAAGCATGGGATGAGTTGCGCAAGTCAGCGCTTGCCTTTTACCTCTGGAGCATCTTGCGCTCGGGGTGCATTCATGTCTCTGCATACATTTTTTTTTCATTTTCAGCCTGCCTTTACCACATAGACTTGAGGTAGATTACACAATTAGAACAATGGAGTAGGAACATTATAAAACATGCAAGAAAAATTACAGAATTCAGAGAGCAATGCACTAAAGCAGTATAATACATACAACACCCAGTTCAACATAGTTGGCTTGCAAAAATAGAACAATGCAAAACACAATACTACACAGAACAATGCAAAACACAATACTACACAACACAACAACAGTATAATATATATCAGGAAGGAAGCAATTAACACTGCCTTAACTTCACTCTCCTTTTCCTAAAATAATAATACTCTCCTTCCCCTATAATAATATATTTCAATGTCTAGTGAACTTTCCATGTTCTTAAGAACATAAGAAGAGCCCTGCTGGATCACACCAGTGGTCCATCTAGTCCTGCATCCTATGAATGTCAGAGAAGCCCTGCTGGATCAGACCAGTGGTCCATCTAGTCCAGGATCCTAAGAACGTAAGAAGAGCCCTGCTGGATCAGACCACTGGTCCATCTAGTCCAGCATCCTAAATACATAAGAAGAGCCTGGCTGGATCAGGCCAGTGGTCCATCCAGTCCAGCATCCTAAGAACATAAGAAGAGCCCTGCTGGAACAGACCAATGGTCCATCTAGTCCAGGATCCTAAGAACGTAAGAAGAGCCCTGCTGGATCAGACCAGTGGTCCATCTAGTCTGGCATCCTAAGTACTTAAGAAGATCCCTGCTGGATCAGACCACTGGTCCATCTAGTCCAGCATCCTAAGTACATAAGAAGAGCCTGGCTGGATCAGGCCAGTGGTCCATCCAGTCCAGCATCCTAAGAACATAAGAAGAGCCCTGCTGGAACAGACCAATGGTCCATCTAGTCCATTACCCTAAGAACGTAAGAAGAGCCCTGCTGGATCAGACCAGTGGTCCATCTAGTCCAGCATCCTGTCTCACACAGCAGCCAACCAGTTGCTCAGGAGGTCCAACAACAGGGCATAGAGGTCGAGGCCTTCCCCTGATGTTGCCTCCTAGGCACTCATATTCATTATATGGAGAGGTTCCCTTTAGTCATAATCGCTAGTAGCCATTGATAGACCTGTCCTTCATGAATCTGTCTAATTCTCTCTTAAAGTCATCTGTGTTTGTGGACATCACTATGTCCACTGGCAATAGGGTTGCCAGTTCTGGGTAGGGGAATACCTGGAGATTGTGAGAGTGGAGACTGAGGAGGATGGGGTTTGGAGAGGAGAGCGACTTCAATGTCATAGAGTCCAATTGCCAAAGTGGCCATTTTTTCCAGGTGAACTGATCTCCGTCAGCTGGAAATCAGTTGTAATAGCAGGGGATCTCCAGCTACCACCTGGAGACCAGGGACCCTAACTGGCAATGAATTCTACAGTTTAATTACTCATAAAGAAATATTTCCTTTTATATGACCTGAACCTATTTCCCTACAACTTCATTGGGTACCCCCAAGTTCTAGTTTAATGAGAGTGGGAGAAATTATTATAGGGGAAGGAGAGTATTATTATTATAGGAAAAGGAGAGTATTATGGGAGAGGGAGAAATTTCGGCTCTACCTGTGCCTCTTCCCACTCAACTTCTGTGCTGGGAATACTTTTTGGATTCCAGACTTTCTGAATCGGCATCCAACAGCTGCTATTATTCAATACAATCTGCCACACAAAATGATATTTGCCTTTTCTCTACACTACATTTTTGCAGTGCAGGCCATATTTCGTCCAGTAGGTGTAACATGTTTAAGATCTATTATGTCATATGGATTTGAGCAAAGAGTTGCCCGAAATGAAAATTGTGTTATATTTATTATGGGTCATCTGTTGTTCTCCTCTGGTGGTATACAAAAATTGAGCAATGGGGTGGAAGGGTGTTTGTAACTTAAGACCTGTAAAACCGCCAGAAATGTGCTGCTTTTGAACAAAGGTGTATTTGTGAAAAGGGGCAGAAGCTGGCGGATAAACACAGGATTAAAAAATAAAAAGAACCTCCCAAGAAGAATGTATTAAAGAATTGAAAGAAGCTTTTGATGAAAGATTTATATGTTATTGTGCTTAGGCTGCAGAGACAAGAGACCCCAATGCCTGCCAATCTTTGATGATCACTAGGGTGGCACCGAATCAAACTCTCCTGTGCCTTAAGTGTTCAATATTAATTTATTTATTGGATTTTTATCCCACCCTCTTCCCTGGCCACAGCCAGGCTCATGGCGGCTACCAACAAGTGTTAACATACAAATACAATGAAAGCCGGTGCGGTGTAGTGGTTAAGAGCAGTGGTTTGGAGCTGTGGATGCTGGAGAACCGGGTTTGATTCCCCATTCCTCCACATGAGTGGCGGAGGCTAATCTGGTGAACCCGGTTGGTTTCCCTACTCCTACGCAAGAAGACAGCTGGGTGACCTTGGGCTAGTCACAGCTCTCTCAGCCCCACCTACCTCACAAGGTATCTGTTGTGGGAAGGGGAAGGGAAGGTGATTGTAAGCTGGTTTGATTCTTCCTTAAGTGGTAGAGAAAGTTGGCATATAAAAACCAACTCTTCTTCTTCTTCTTCTTCTCATAGAATCATAGAGTTAGAAGGGGCCACCAGGGTCATCTAGTCCAACCCTCCTCCTCCTCCTTCTTCTTCCTAAAATGTTGAAGAGTTACTACTCGCCCCCTGATGTTTTGTGGTTGGCTGAGCCTACAGTAGCCCTTTTGTAATTAGCTCCACCTTCTGCAGCAGCCATTTTGAAATAGTGCCCACTGCCCTGTGTCAGAACTCCAATGGTGCCTACAGGCTCAGAAAGGCCCTGCTGCCCTTCACTAGGGTATGCTTTCTCAATGTATCATGCTAGATTTTACTTCACCGCTTCCTTTCCGATCCTGTGGCTGCATGCAGACTTCCCTAACCCCCTGAACCATATTTTATTTAGGACGAGAATGAGGAAGAAGTCCTCAGGTTCACAAGGGTTGCCAAGCCCCAGGTATTAGCAGCAGATAGAGATCAGTTCACCTGGAGAAAAATGGCTGATTTGGCAATTGGACTCTATGGCATTGAAGTCCCTCCCCTCCCCAAACCCCACCCTCCTCAGGCTCCACCCCAAAACTCTCCTGCCAGTAGCGAAGAGGGACCTGGCAACCCTAGGTTCACATAATGGGTTGGAGGCGTGGGCCAGTAGTAGAGCATTCGCTTGGAGTGCAGAAGGTTCCAGGTTCAATCCCTGGCACGTCCAGTTAGAAGTATCTTCAGTTGAAAGATGAGGTCTTGGAAACCCCTACCAGGGGTCACCATAATCGGGGTATGACTTGACGGCACTTCACACACACACAAGGAAGGAAGGAAGGAACTGTTGTTGAATTCTGTGATTTTTTAATATATTCATTTTTTTTCATGAAACCATCTTGATCATTGGGGGAATGAGGATAGAGATTACAAATCCCAAGAACATTCAGCAGGAGTGCTACATTCCAGCTCTATTGTTGCTTATATGTTTGACCTTGACCCGAACACTGTGAACGGGGCTGCTAATTGGCAAAAAAGTTCTTTCTTTAAAAATGAAACGGGAATTATCTCCACACATGGCAAGTACTGCCTGAGTCCTTCTAAAAGCAAACTGTACCGCTCACGATGCCAAAGCTTGTTTGCTGATCCTCCCTGTCGTTTATTGAATATGTGGGTGTCCTGCCGTTCTTTTGCTGTGGAATGCAATGCATCTGATGTTAATAGGGTGGCCAGCCTCCCCGTGAGGCTGGGATATGTCCTGGACTAGTAGGTGAGACAAAAGATTTTACCTTCCAATGAGTGACTAAAAGCTACAAGCTATTTAGGGGTGGGGGGGCTGTGGCTCAGTGGTAGAGCATCTGCTTGGCATTCAGAAGGTCCCAGGTTCGATCCCCAGCATCTCCAGTTAAAAGGACTAGGCAAGTAGGTGCTGTGAAAGACCTCTACCTGAGACTCTGGAGAGCCGCTGCCAGTCTGAGTAGACAATACTGACTTGGATGGACCGTGGGTCTGGTTCAGTAGAAGGCAGCTTCATGTGTTCATGTGACTAGTACTCGGACAGCAAGCTGTAAACAATTACAAAATAAGATCTTAAATGAAGATTGGTCCTTCGTGTTGAAGGTCACAAATCATAAATGCTCCCCTCGCTTCTTCCAGATATCCTTCAACAGAACTTTCTCCATGCCAGACTATTTCCATAGGTTAGAAATTCATAAGTTCAGATGAGCTTTCTCATTGGCGAGATGTAATGCCCTAGACTCGGCCGAGACACGAGGGCGATACAACAAAATTATCGCAGAAGAACGAAAATGCCCATTTTATCCGGATCAAATAGACTCCCTAGCCCACATTGTTTTAGCATGACCACAAATTAATATTGCATGAAATAAATATATCACTCCCTGGATAAAACAGCTAAAGAAACTTTTGAGAAGCGGGTACTGCATTATCTGCTGTCAAATAGATTGGCCAATTGCGTGAGAGATGTGGCATCTTTTCTTTTTATAGTGTCGAGGGAAAATTAAATTTCATTTCTGCTTTTTTAAAGTGTGAAGTGGTTGATGGATAACCAGTGGCTGTTAAATCTAGGAAAAGGGAAGGAGATCTCCTGGAATTACAACTGCTCCACAGCACCTAATATATTCGGCATGCTCCTCTGATACTGGAGAGAACAGGTGTGCATCATGACTAATATTCATATTGACTAGTAGCCATGGATAGCTCTATCCTCCATGAACATGTCCATTCCCCTCTTAAATCCTTCCAAGTTGGCCGCCCTCACTACATCCTGGGGCAGGGAGTTCCACAATTTATCTACGCGTTGTTTGAATCAATACTTCCTTTTATCAGTTTTGAATCTCTCCCCCTCCAGCTTCAGCACTTTCTGGTATTATGAGAGAGGGAGAAAAGCTTCTCCCTGTCCACTCTCTCTGTACCATGCATCATTTTATAGACCTCTATCATGTCTCCCCTTAACCGCCTTCTTTCTAAGATAAACAGCCCTAAGCATTTTAACCGCTCCCCATAGGACAGTTGCTCTAGCCCCCTGATCATTTTGGTTGCTCTTTTCTGCAGCTTCTCAAGCTCTGCAATATCTTTTTTTAGGTGTGGTGACCAGAACTGTGCCCAGTATTCCAAGCGTGGTCTCCCCATAGATTTGTACAAGGGCAGAGTTCTTTCTCTTAAGTGTTCTCTTGGTTAAGGGACAAAGCTCCCAAGTCAGAACGGGCCATAAAAACAATCAACAGTTGGCAGACTCGAGGATAGGGCCTCCTGACCCAAAAAGCTGCCCGTGCGGAGGGGAAAAACATACACCGAAGACAAAAGAAGTATGAAGCAACAGTGTCATCCTGCACAAAGATTAATTTCTTATGGCTCGTTGTCATCCAGATGACTCAAGAGGGACCCCAGAGTAACACTGGAACACCGGGATGAAATCCAACCAAGCTTTCCCCTGTCTTTTATTTCTCTAGAAATTTATGGCAAGATTAAATAAGAATGGCCATGCTGGATCAGACCAAGGTCTATCAAGTCCAGCAGTCCGTTCTCACAGTGGCCAACCAGGTGCCTCTAGGAAGCTCCCAAACAAGACGACTGCAGCAGCATTGTCCTGCCTGTGCTCCACAGCTCCATAGATTTGTACAGGGGCAGTATGATAGTATACTCCTCCCGTTCCTTTTCTCTCCTCTCTTCCCGTTTCTGTGTCTCAACATTGCTGGGTAAATGAAGCGTAATGTGTCATTTTCCCAAGCTCTGTGACACTCCTCCAGGGCTCGGTTACATCCGCCGTTCCTGAAGCCCAAAATAAGTGAGCTTTTAATGAGCACAGAGGCTCGTTTAATAGTTGATTCGGGTACTTAGTAGCCCGTGTTATTTAATAGTGGCAGAATTATGGCACGTAAATGGCGGGATGATTAATAGACATACCTGCTCTGTAGCGCATTCTAACAGTTCTTTAATGGTGCCGGCTATCTTAAGAATTTATTCTTGTTTTGGGAGAGAGGGAGGGAGGGAAGGGAAAGGTCTTGTTGAGCTGTGATGCATTGCTTGAAGACAAACCATCACGCCAAAAGAATGGCAGTGAATTCTGCTTTCCTGGAATCATAGAATCATAGAGTTGGGAGGGATGACCAGGGTCATCTAGTCTAACCCCCTGTACAATGCAGGAAATTCACAACTGTCTCCGCCCCACACACACACACCCAGTGACCCCTACTCCCTTCCCAGAAGATGGCCAAGATGCCCTCCCTCTCATGAACTGCCTAAAGTCATAGAATCAGCCTGTTCCACTGAGGAACTGCTCTAACTGTTAGAAAATTCTTCTTAATGTCTAAATGGAAACTCTTTTATTTAATTTCAACCCATTGGTTCTGGGTTTAGCCAGAGAATCAGAGTTGGAAGGGGCCATAGAGGCCGTCTAGTCCAACCCCCTGCTCAGTGCAGGTTCAGCTTAGAGCATCCCTGACAAGTGTTCGTCCAGCTGCTGCTTGAAGACTGCCAGTGAGTGGGAGCTCACCACCTCCCTAGGCAGTCATCAAACAACCCTCCTCTTCTGTAGACCATCTGGAATGCAACGAGCTGTATCCATTATTGGCTGTTCCATCTAATTAACAGATATGCAGTAAATGTATGCTGCGAGGGCTGCCAAGCTCCTGGTGGGGGTGGGGGATCCCCGCGCCCAGGTCCCTCCACTGCTGTAGGTGGCAATGGGAGAAAAACTTTGTAAAAGAGAAATATGTCCCTGTCTACTTACAAGCAGTTCTTACCACAGAGTTCCTGGGTATTCCTAGAGCTACCTGGAAGTGACAAAGGGTGGCTCTAGGAATCACCTATGGTAAGAACTCTATGGTAAGAACTTCCTATAAATAGACGAAGTAGGGTTGCCAGGCCCCTCTTCACCACCAGTGGGAGGTTTTGAGGATGGAGCTGAGGAGGGTGGGGTTTGGGGAGGGGAAGGGCGTCAAGGGCATAGAGTCCAATTGCCAAAGCGGCCATTTTCTCCAGGTGAACTGATGTCTATTGGCTGGAGATCAGTTGTAATAGCAGGAGATCTCCAGCTAGTAGCTGGAGATTGGCAACTCAAAAATGAAGCCTTATTTTTATTTTTAATTCTCCCCCAATGCTGCCCTCTCACATGTTGCAACTAGGGTTTCCAACCTCCAGGTACTAGCTAGAGATCTCCTGCTATTACAACTGATCTCCAGCCAATAGAGATCAATTCAGCTGGAGAAAATGGCCGCTTTGGCCATTGGACTCTATGGCATTGAAGTTCCTCCCTTCCCCAAACCCCGCCCTCCTCAGACTCCGCCCCCAAAACCTCCCGCTGGTGGTGAAGAGGCACCTGGCAACCCTAGTTGCAACCATGTATGGTACATATATTGTGGGTACAACCAGCAGGTAGCTGGTGAGTGACTGGTACTTTGCTGGTTGCTGCAGAATAGTTTGTGCGTCCTTTTAAAAATATCTTTATTTCATATGATTTTTCTCTATGCCGCTTAACTGATAGCTTTCACTTTCTGTTGCTCTTCCTAGTTCCTATTTGGTTTCTAGGACAGAACAAAACTTGGTAGCATGCCAAGGGGGTGGGGGGCAGGAGTAGCTCAGGAGATTTTTCATTACTGAGAAGTAGCTCTCAATAAAGAAAAGCTTGGCAGCCCCTGCTAGAAGCCTCCAGCACTGATTAGTTGCGCCGTTGTGATATTATGGAGCATTCACAAGGCTGCCGGTTAAAGAATAATTTCTTCTGCTTCTGTGAGGGAAGGGAAAGCGGTCAGTTTGGTTGGGGTGACAGTCTTTAAAACAACTGAAGAAGAAGGGTGAACAAAGAAACTCAACCTACAAATCAGTAGAAACCAAAGGGGTTGACCTAAACCAACAGTAACCAATAAATCTAATTTAATTATATATTGTGCACAATTTTATTTAAAAACACAGGGCCTAATATACAGGCTTCCTAAAAAGCACAAACATAGTTACAAATATTTCCAACTCGTAACAGTTGATGCTAGAGGAGGAAGAGGAAGAAATGTTGGTTTTTATATGCCGACTTTCTCTACCACTTAAGGAAGAATCAAACCGGCTTACAATCACCTTCCCTTCCCCACAGCAGACACCCTGTGAGGTATGTGGGGCTGAGAGAGCTGTGACTAGCCCAAGGTCACCCAGATGGCTTCACGTGGAGGAGTGGGGAAACCAATCCGGTTCACCAGATTAGCGTCTGCCGCTCATGTGGAGGAGTGGGGAGTCAAACCCGGTCGCCCAGATCAGAGTCCACCGCTCCAAACCACCGCTCTTAACCACTACACCGCGTTGGCTTGCCTTCATATTACACGCTGGTTCGCCTTCATATTACATTTGCGGTGGGGTTTGGTTTGTACCTTGCAACCCAAATAGAAGAGACAATTTGTTTGCATAATTGTGAATGAAGGAGGCGTTATTGTACTGCATTCTTGGCTGGAAGCAAATTAATTTCAGGCTTCCGTCAAATGTGAATTCGGACTGCTGCCACACCACCAGAAAACAGAACCATGTGGCTCTCTATGAAGTGGCTACCAATGTAGCTTGGCATGGGGAGAGCGGTTTGAGGGCCTTATGGCTGAAATTTGCCGTACCATGTGGGAAGTGGCCGCAGATTCCCATGTGAAACAGTAACCGAATTCAGCTTTCTTGTTTTCAAGTGCATACCAAAGTGTAAGAGTGATGCATTACTCTTGTTAGGGCTTGTTCCATAGGGAAGAGAATAACTGAATTTTAGGAAAAAAACTTGTGGGACTAGGGCTCTAGCAGGCCCATCATTTGCAACTAGGATTGCCAACCTCCAGGTGGGGCCTGGAGATTGCCCAGAATTACAACTGATCTCCAGACTACAGAGATAATTTCTTCTAGAAAAAAAACATGGCTGCTCTGGAGGGCATTCTGTATGGAATTATACCCTGCTGAGGCCCCTCCCCTCCCCATATCCCATCCAGCCCAAGGTCCATCCCCCAAATTTTCAGGAGTTTCCCAACCCAGTTTCCATAGAGTTTTGGGAGGAATGTGCTAGAGCATCCCCATTAATCGCCCCCCCCCATCTTTGGCTGGCCTGCTTCTCCCCACCGACCAGCTGAGGGGCAGCCCCCTTAATTGGCGGGCAATTGCCCATCATTACCTGGCATCTGGCAACCCTATTTAATTACCTCAAAAATGTTAATCATCAACAGCCTGGCTTAGGTCTTGCAAACTGAGGACCATGGCTCCTTTTAATGAGTCAATCTATCTCATGTTGGGTCCTCCTTTTATTCCCTGCTCCCTCCAACTTTTCTTAGCATTACTGTCTTTTCCGATGAGTCTTGTCTTCTCATGATGTGACCAAAGTACAATAAGCCTCAGTATGGTCATTTAGCTTCTGGGGAGAGTTCAGGCTTACTTTGATCTAGAACCCACTGATTTGTCTTTTTGACGGTCCGTGGTATCTGTAAAACACTTCTCCAACACCACATTTCAGATCAATCAACTTTCTACCTATCAGTTTTCTTCATTGTCCAACTACCTCCTAAAAAGGATAGCTATCCATAATCTGTAAGTCAGAGAATTTTAAGAAAATATGTGTAGACAAAACATGTCATGCAACTTCCTGGAAGATCTTGGATCAGTCATCCTCTGTCAGAATAACTTTCCTTACAAGAATGTTGTCAGGGTCATGTGGGGAAAGGGGAGCTTTGAGTAGGGTTCCCAGAGAGGTGTGGGGTAAAGTTGCCAGATAAAGGATGGGAAATTCCTGGAAATTTGGGATTGGAGACTGGAGAAGACAGGTTCCTCAGTAGGGTATAATGCCACACAATCCACCCTCCAAAGCATCCCTTTTTCTCCTGGAAAACTGACCTCTATACACTGGAGATGAGTTGTAGGGCTGTCGGAAAAAAAATTCGGTAAAATTCGGATTCGGCAAAATTTGGTCCGTTTTGATTCAGGAAATGCCGAAGTCCGAACTCCCCCTGATTCGGATCCATGGAATTTGGCGCGAGATTCAAAGTTTGGGGGAAAATTCGGCCGAATAAAGCCATTAAAAACACATTTGCCACTTTCCGCAGCTCTGGGGGGGCATGTTTGGAGGTAGAGGTCCAAAACTTTCAGCGTAGCTTCAGGGGGCCCTTTTTGCAAGAACACCCACATTTTGTGATGATTGGGTCAGGGCCCCCCGAGATATGGGGCATGGAAGGGGTCCCCCCATGATCTGCCCATTGCAATAACGCTATTACAAACACATTCACAGCTTTCTGCGGCTCCGGGGGAGCATTTTTGGAGGCGGAGCTCCCAAACCTTTAGCGTAGCTTGAGGGGACCCTTCTTACAAGAACCCCCAAGTTTGCTGACAATTGGGGCAGGGCCCCCCGAGTTATTTGGCCTGGAAGGGGTTCCCCCCTCCGCCCTTTGGGATGAATAGAAATAAATAGACTGTTTGGGCTCGGAGTTTGCAAAACCATGCAAAGCAACACGTGACGCGACCTTGGGAGTTTGCAAACCATGGAAAGGGACAGAGGCGCTCCAGCTATGTATTAGGAGCAGGTGGGGGTGGAATTTCCCCTTTTGCATCGGACTCGGGAGTTGGGAGTCTCGGGACCAGGCAAATGCATTGTTTGTCACAATTTGAAAACCAGTTTTGAGCGAGCATCAAAACAGACATAACCGATCTTATGAATGAAGGAAAACCTGAGGACACACAACTGAAGCCCCCCCCCCTCAAACCATGGAGAGAGAGATGCGAGTGGGCACACACACTCCCAGGCAGAATGGGTGAAACCCCCCCTCTCAAACCAGTACAGCGCGGCTCAACCCCAAACGGGGAAAAAAACAAGGAGGAGGAGGCGCGGCCTGGGTGCCAAGTGGAGAGAGACTCACTAGCCGCCGCACAGACTCAACTTTACATGGCTTTAAAAACTTTAAAAGCAGAACACACACTCCCGCAGAGGCAAGCGGGCACACACCCCTTGGCAGAACGGGCGAAAGCCTCCTTTGGCTTCCCCCCCACCCACAGAAACTGCTCCCCCCACACACAGAGACTCTGCTCCCCCCACACACACACACAGGAGAAAAGGTATAGAGAAAAAACCCTAAAATCAAACTGTGTGGATGTCTTCTAGCAGGAGCACTGAGAAGTAAATCTTTAGGCAAACCCCCCTCGGCAGAATGGGCGAAAGCCCCCTTTGGCTCCCCCCACCCACAGGAACTGCTCCTCCCCCACAGACTCTGCTCCTCCCCCCCCCACACACAGAGGAAATAAATCATAGAGAAAAGCCCCAAAATGGGTCTTACTGTGGATGTCTTCTCAGGAGTAATCCAATACGATTCCATTTATGCACGGGAGGTTTTGCCTTGGATTTGCCGCTCTCTAGATGCACAGGATCACGCCTGCTCGCAATCATTCCAGTGGGTGGATGGGGGGGGCGCATATCTCAGCCCCGCCTGACCCAATCTTCACAAAGCTTGGGGGTTCTTGCAAGAAGGGTCACCTCAAGCTACACTGAAATTTTGGGATCTCTACCTCCAAAAGTGCCCCCCTCCGGAGCCGTGGAAAGCCGTGAATGTGTTCTTAATAGCTTTATTCCAATGGGCAGATTGGGGGGACCCCTTCCAGGCCCCATACGTCGGGGGCCCCTGACCCAGTCTTCACAAAAATTGGGGGTTCTTGCAAGAAGGGTCACCTCAAGCTACACTGAAATTTTGGGACCTCTACCTGCAAAAATGCCCCCCCCCGGAGCCATGGAAAGCCGCAAATGTGTTCTTTATCGCTTTATTCCAATGGGCAGATTGGGGGGACCCCTTCCGGGCCCCATACGTCGGGGGGCCCTGACCCAGTCTTCACAAAAATTGGGGGTTCTTGCAAGAAGGGTCACCTCAAGCTACACTGAAATTTTGGGACCTCTACCTCCAAAAATGCCCTCCGGAGCCGCGGAAAGGCGCAAATGTGCACATGCACCCCCCACCCCATGGGGATCTCTCTCACACACAAACTCTTTCTCTCCCAGGGCCACGCAGCAGCTGGGCTCATGTACGCAACCAAGACCCGGCTTGGCCACCATTGGCCACAGGAGAATGCTGCTTACTAACTGACGGTTATTCTGCTGATTCTGAGCCCCCAAATTTGCCGAATTTATTCGGGGTACCCCAAACTCGCCAAATTCGGCTCGTCGTTTTCCCTCCTTTTTTTGAATACGGTTTCATCTGAACTGAACACCGCTAAATCGGGGGAAAATTGGCTGTTTTTCGGTTCGGGACGAACCGAATCGACAGCCCTAATGAGCTGTAATTCCAGGGGATACCCAGGTCTCATCTGGAGGCTGGCATCCCTAGCTTTGAGAGGGCTTTTTGAGCACTGAGCTCCTTGATGAGATAGCCAGCATGGTGTAGTGGTTAAGAGCGGTGGTTTGGAGCGGTGGACTCTGATCTGGAGAACCGGGCTGGATTCCCCACTCCCCCACATGAGTAGCAGACGCTAATATTGTGAACTGGATTTGTTTCCGCACTCCTGCACCCAAAGCCAGCTGAATGACCTTGGGCCAGTCACAGTTCTCTCTGAACTCTCTCAGCCTCACCTACCTCTGTCTGTTGGAAGAGGAAGGGAAGGCGATTAAAAGCCATTTTGATTCTTCCTTAACTGGTAGAGAAAGTGGGCATATAAAAAACAACTCTTCTTCTTCTTCCTCCACATGAGCGGCGGATGCTAATCTGGTGAACTGGATTTGTTTCCCCACTCCTACACACGAAGCCCGCTGGGTGACCTTGGGCTAGTCATACTCTCTCAGCCCCACCTACCTCACAGGGTGTTTGCTGTGGGGAGGATAAAGGAAGGTGATTATAAGCCAGTTTGATTCTCTGTTAAGTGGTAGAGAAAGTCGGCATATAAAAACCAACTCTTCTTCTTCTTCTTCGGAAGGGGGGCTAAACATACTTTAGATCAGTGGTTCCCAACCTTTTTTTGACCAGGGATCACTAGGACTTTTTTGTTCAGTGCAGGAACCCCAAGGTTCAAAATAAAAATTCAGAGAATTTGAAAATAAACTTTAATCATAACTGTTAGTTAAACATTAAGCTTTGAATAATATTTGAATATATATTTTTATAATAGAGAACTTTTAATTGAAAATATTGATTTATTATGGGTTTATAACTTTGTTTCATGGACCTTAATTTAGTTCTCGCGGACCCCTTTGGGTCCACGGACCCCTGGTTGGGAACCAGTGCTTTAGATAGACACAAAACGAAGAATTGAACGTAGGAAGCAACATTGCCCTCTGAAATCTGACTGCTAAATCTACAGAGGAGATACTTATCCCTAAGAGGAGGAGAAGGAGAAGAAGACGACGACTTGGTTTTTATATGCTGACTTTCTCTACCACTTAAGGGAGAATCTAACCAGTTTATAATCTTCTTCCCTTCCCCTTCCTACAACAGACACCTTGTGAGGTCTGAGAGAGCTCCAAGAGCTGTAATTAGCCCAAGGTCACCCAGTTGGCTTCATGTGTAGGAGTGGGGAAACCAACCTGGTTCACCAGATTAGCCTCCACCGCTCATGTGGAGGAGTGGGGAATCAAACCCGGTTCATCAGATCAGAACCCACCACTCCAAACCTCTGCTCTTAACCACTACACCATGCTGTAAGGAGGGAAGAGAAAATGTGTGGAAGTGCTGTCAGAAGGAGGCCTTGGCTGTATGTTGAGGAGGAGTCAGGGGAAGGCATGGGAAAGCAAGAAAACGGGACTCTCTCTTGATTTAACAGTGATACACCTGTATTAAGGGTAAGCTGCTGTTTCAGGGAGGAAGAGAAATATATGGCTAAATTACATATTCGGTTGCCTGTAATTTGCATAGCATTGCCAGGGCTTGTGTTTATTTTGTAATTACGCTTGTTCTCAAATTGGTACCCTTGAACGTGAAGAATTGCAGTCAGACCTTGAAAAAAAATATTGTTATACGAGACACCTGCAGCCAGTGTTCCCCCTCCCCCCCCACTGGGATAATTTAATATACAAAATGTAGCTTCTCTATCCTCCACCTCTAGCATCTCATAACTGCCTCTGTGAGCGCTCTTCTCCCTACAAAGGCTTCCAGTTCCTCAGCTGCTACTGTTCCTGTTAGGTTTTGAGAGACCTGGCAGCAATAGGGATGGTTGCCAACCTCCAGGTACTCAAACAGGAGGTACCAACCTCCAAGTACTAGCTGGAGATCTAGGGTTGCCAACCAGTAGGTACTAGCTGGAGATCTCCTGCTATTAGAACTGATCTCTAGCCAATAGAGGTCAGTTCACCTGGAGAAAATGGCTGCTTTGGCCATTGGACTCTATGGCACTGAAGTCCTTCCCCTCCCCAAACCCCGCACTCCTCAGGCTCCACCCAAAAAACCTCCCACTGGTGGCAGAGAGGGACGTGGCAACCCTATGGAGATCTTCTGCTATTACAGCTCATCTCCAGCCAATAGAGATCACTCCACCTGGAGAAAATGGCCACTTTGGCAATTGGACTCCATGGCATTGAAGTCCCTCCCCTCCACAAACCCTGCCCTCCTCAGGCTCCGCCCCAAAAACCTCCCGCTGGTGGCGAGGAGGAGGAAAAAGAGGAGGAGGAAGAAGAAGACGATGACATACGTTTACTTATCCTATATTAAGTCCTATGAGGAAAAGTTGAATGAGCTGGGTATGTTTAGCCTGAATAGGAGAAGACTGAGAGGGGATATGATAACCATGTTCAAGTACCTGAAGGGCTGCCATAGAGAGGAGGGTGCCGAGTTGTTTTCTGTTGCCCCAGAAGGTCGGACCAGAACCAACGGGTTGAAATTAAATGAAAAGAGTTTCCGTCTAGATATTAGGAAGAATTTTCTGTTAGAGCGGTTCCTCAGTGGAACAGACTCCCTCGGGAGGTGGTGAGCTCTCCTTCCCTGGAGGTTTTTAAGAAGAGGTTAGATGGCCATCTGTCAGCAATGCTGATTCTATGACCTTAAGCAGATGATGTGAGGGAGGGCATCTTGGCCATCTCCTGGGCATGGAGTAGGGGTAACTGTGTGTGTGGGGGGGGAGGTAGTTGTGAATTTCCTGCATTGTGCAGGGGGTTGGACTAGATGACCCTGGTGGCCCCTTCCAACTCTACGATTCTATGATTCTATGAACTTATTTATTATACAAACAAAATAATATTATTATATTTACCCAAACAAGTATTCAGTTAAATCTGTCAGAACGTGCTCTGGTATTGGTAGGTCGATAGCAGGTGGCCTCATATCATCGAGGGAGGGCTTCTTGAGTTAGACCTCCACCTCTTGCTAAGCATTATTTTGAGTTCTTCAGCCATGATGTTTTTCAGCCACGGTGTTTTAGCCCCCTCTTGATGCCACTTCTTTATTTAGACAATGTTTTTCTGCTTCATCCCGCTGAATTTCCCCCTCTGCCGTAAAATGTACACATCTTTCCACATTATTTACACTTCAGTACATTCTATATCGATGTGTCTAAATTATGTATTTTTTGTAGGTACAAATTCCTTATAAACGGTGCGTGAAAACAGTACGGCACACAAACATGGTACAACTGAATCTATAAAACCAAGCACAGTTTGCTTAATTGAAACCACTGAGAGAAAGAAATCACATGGGAAGAAGAAGAAGAAGAGTTGGTTTTTATATGCCAACTTTCTCTACCATTTAAGGAAGAGTCAAACCAGCTTACAATCACCTTCCCTTCCCCTTCCCCTCCCCACAACAAACATCCTGTGAGGTAGGTGGGGCTGAGAGAGCTCTAAGAGAGCTGTGACTAGCCCAAGGTCACTCAGCAGGCTTCATGTGCAGGAGTGGGGAAACTAATCCAGTTCACCAGATTAGCCTCCACCGCTCATGTGGAGGAGTAGGGGAATCAAACCCGGTTCTCCAGATCAGAGTCCCCCGCTCCAAACCACCGCTCTTAACCACTTCTTGGCCAAGTGCCCAGTAGGGAGCCAGCGTGGAGTTCTTGGGCAGTTCTTGGCTAGGGAGCCAGCGTGGTGTTGTGGTTAGAAGCGGCAGACTCTAATCTGGAGAACCAGGTTTGATTCCCGACTCCTCCACATGAAGCCTGCTGGGTGACCTTGGGCCAGTCACAGTTCTCTCTGAACTCTCTCAGCCCCACCTACCTCACAAGGTGCCTGTTGCAGGGAGAGGAGGGGATTACCTAAGCCCATTTGAGACTCCTTAAGGTAGAGAAAAGCGGAATGTAAAAACCAACTCCTCTTCTTCTTTTGCTCAACCATCCCTTTGACTCTTCCCCAGCCTCCCTGCAATTCCTGTTCCTACCAAGAGTACAGAGCAGTGTATGCTCTTGAGTATTCATGACGAAGCCTTTCCCCTCCATTGTGGCATTGCAGCAGGTCAGCCACTGATCAGAGGAATGCTGTAAGCAAAGGAAAATATCATAGGTCATTTATGCTTGGGTACTTTCACTCACGTTCACACACCCCTGGTCTGCCCAGTTTGCTCCTTGGAGTTATGCATGAGTTTTCCCTCCATTAGAGATGACCTCCCTGCCAGCCTTCACACACCTCGGGTCTTCCCATTCCTCTGTCAACCCAATTCTTCCCTCTCTCCCTGAGCTCAACCTGCTTGAAATCCCCGTGCATAAGACAAAGCGTGGGATACAGAAGCTTGGTTTCTCTCACAGCCAATTACAAAGCGGCATGTCCAGAGGCGGGGATTCAAATACTTCCCGCTTCCTCTGAGCTCTTTCTGAGCCGAAGAAAGGCATTTTAAAACCAAGGCTTGGATTTCTCCCCCCGCCCTTCTTTTCAGATTGCTCCGTTTTTTGAATTATGTTCTTAAAATGCTTTTTTACACTGCAATTGGGTTGGAAGGGGAGAGAAATTTTCTCTCACTACAGCCCATTACGAAGCAGCATTTAAAGGGGCGGGGACTTGATTTGAGCTCGGAGACTACTGGTGCATAGACTCCCGACAGGAAAGTGTGGGTCCAGCCAGCAACGAACCGCAGGTAAAACTCCCAGGCATAAACGGCCAAAGCTTGTGTTTCTCTGCAAGGTTCTGGCTTTGCAGCTGATTGTACATATTTGCTGGGTAGATGAGCAATTCTTTTGCTTGGTTAGCAGATCTAACACTGATGTGTGAGTATCTTAAGATTGCTAGTGCTGAACGTTATAGTGCTTGGGATCCATTTTCACTGGGGAAAAATGACAGATTTACCCATTTTGTGGTTTCTGACTACAGCGTTGCCAGATCCAGGTTGGTGAACTCCTGGAGATTTGGGGGTGGAGCATGGGGAGGACAGGGACCTCAGTGGGTTACAGTGCCAATTCCACCCTCCAATCCATCCATTTTCTCCAGGGGAACTCATCTCTGTAGTCTGGAGATGAGCTGTAATTCCGGGGGATCCCCATGTCCCACCCGGACGTTGGCACCCCTAATGTGCCGAACTATATGCCCTTTCCCACTGCTTTTCTTTTGGCCGCTGGTTGGTAATGGATTTTGTTTTACCTTTTCGCACAAAGCTGTTGGTGAGTTGGGTTGGTTTTTTTTTTTTTAAAATCCTGCCCCAGGATGTGGTGATGGCTGCCAACTTGGAAGGCTTAAAAAGGAGAGGGGTATTCATGGCTACTAGTCAAAATGGATACTAGTCATGATGCATACCTATTCTCTCCAGGATCAGAGGAGCATGCCTGTTATATTATGTGCTGTGGAACACAGGCAGGATGGTGCTGCTGCAGTCGACTTGTTTGTGGGCTTCCTAGAGGCACTTGGTTGACCACTGTATGAACAGACTGCTGGACTTGATGGGCCTTGGTCTGATTCAGCACTGCTTTCCTTATGTTCTTATGTTCTTAACCACTGAGCCATGGATCCTGTCCCTAGGTGCTGGACCATATCTGGATGGACTGTGAGCCTCCATACACATTCCCAAACGGGGATTTGCTTTTGACATGCTTATCTGCGGAGTGAGTTTTGGAATCACTGCCCTCCCCCCTCCCTCCTTTGCCCTTTTGACAAAAAAAGTGTTTTGACTGCTGGACTGCATCATGATGTCCATTACCCTCCTGCCATGTTCAAGTGAGCATTTCATCCACCAGAATTATGACATTTTGATTTGAGTACAATTAGGCACATGAAAGATTGTATTCTGCTGAGGTATGAGTCAGTAGCTCCCAAGTTTATTCACAGCAGATATATTTTTTTAAAAAGATAACCATTATGAAATTTCAATCTGGAGAGTAGGACTTAAGATCCAAAGATACAAGTTAGTTTTACATAGAAAAGGAAATATGGAAACACATGTGAATGGCATAATAAGGCCTGTCTAGTCCAGCATGCATTTTCCAACATTGGCCCACTAGAAATCCCGGGAAAGCTTATAGAACAGTGGTCCCCAACATGGTATCCACTGACAGCTTACCTGGCACCTGCCAAGCATTTTCAGGAAGTGTGTGGGGTTAGGTGGGGCTGTTGCCCAGCATGGCTTCTGGTTGGCCATTGAAGATCTGATTGGCAGTGCAGATTAAAGTAACAATGCTTTGGTGGTGATTAAAATACTGTATAATTTAAATTACCCCTCTTCTTCCCTTCACCTGAACTTTGTCTGGGTGTGTGTGTGTGTGGGTTAGGGTTGCCAGGTCCCTCTTCGCCACCGGCGGGAGGTTCTTGGAGCGGAGCCTGAGGAGGGCAGGGTTTGGGGAGGGGGGGGACTTCACTGCCATAGAGTCCAATTGCCAAAGCGGCTACTTTATCCAGGGGAACTGATCTCCATCGGCTGGAGATCAGTTGTAATAGCGGGAGATCTCCAGCTACTACCTGGAGGTTGGCAACCCTAGTGTGGCTCCGCGGCTCATGTCGGCCATTTTGTGACTGTGCCCACCACCCTGTGTCAGAAAGACCGGGGACCCTTGTTACAGAGTATGATGGTATGACGTCCCCCATTGTTCAACAAGTTGTGGCCATGTGGTGCTGAGACTGGGAGAGAAAGGGCAAAACTGAATCTGAGATCAGGGAGTCCCTGGAGGCATCAGGATTGAGTCTGTGTCAGGCCAGAAATCAAGATCTGTAGCGGCAGTCCAAGGCTAGGAAGAAGTGTGATGGAGACCAGCCAAGTCATGAATTCTCAAGGCAAGGCACGAAGGTCAAGGATCAGAGTCATCAGAGGTAACTAACTCTTCACACCACAGCCTCTGGGCTCAGACTGATCCAGGTGAACTGATCTCTATCGGCTGGAGATCAGTTGTAATAGCAGGGGATCTCCAGCTAGTAACTGGAGGTTGGCAAGCCACTGGCACACAGAACAAAGCTCCAGGGATGGTGTGGTGGTTAGGAGCAGTGAAGTCTAATATGGTGAACCCGGTTTGATTTCCCCCTCCTCCACATGAGCGGCAGACCCAACTCTGGTGAACCAGGTTGGTTTCCCCACTCCTCCACATGAAGCCGTCTGGGTGATCTTGGGCCAGTCACAGTTCTCTCCGAACTCTCTCAGCCCTAACTACCTCACAGGGTGTCTGTTCTGGGTTGGGGAAGGGAAGGTGATTGTAAGCTGGTTTGACACTCCTTAAACATAGAGAAAACCAGGGTATAAAAACCAACTCCTCTTCTTCTTCCGGGTCTGAGCCCCCATATATGTTTTGTGTTCATTTCTGTCGGTATTTCTGACTCAGCTTTCTCCCCACTGGGAATTCCAAGGTGTTTACAGAGAAACATTAACATTTAATTAAGACAAACAAGAATATACAATTCCAACTCCTGGGTCTACTGGGCGAATGAACGCAAGCTGTAAGCTAAGAGCCAAGGTCTGGGAGCAGTTTGGCTCTTGTCTGCCTCAAAGGCTCATGCCTCCAACCACGCCCAGGCTACATACCTGCAGCAGAGGAGGAACAGAAGCTTAGCCAGCTTGATGGTGTAGTGGTCAAGAGCAGTGGTTTGGAGCGGTGGAATCTGATCTGGAGAACCGGGTTCAATTCCCTACTTCTCCACATGAGCGGCGGAGGCTCATCTAGTGAACTGGGTTGGTTTCCCCACTCTTCCACATGAAGCCAGCTGGGTGACCTTGGGCTAGTCACACTCTCTCAGCCCCACCTACCTCACAAGGTAGAGAAAGTTGGCATATGAAAGCCAACTCTTCTTCTTCTCCTCCTCAAAGTCCAAAGAGCCAGTGTGATGTCATGGTTAAGAGCAGCGGACTCTAATCTGGAGAACCAGGTTTGATTCCCTGCTCCTCCACATGACCAACAGACTCTAATCTGGAGAACCAGATTGATTTCCCCGCTCCTCCACATGAAGCCTGCTGGATGACTTTGGGCTAGTCACAGTTCTTTCAGAACTCTCTCAGCCCCATCTATTTCACAAGGTGTTTGTTGTGGGGAGAGGAAGGGAAGGCAACTGTAAGCCAGTTTGAGTTTCCTTAAAAGGTAGAGGAAGTCAGCATATAAAAATCAAGTCCTGCTCCTCCTGCTCTTCTTCTTCTTCTTCTTCTTCTTCTTCTTCTTCTTCTCCTCCTCCTCCCCGTCCCATTCAACTTGCACAAAGCATTTTGAAATAATCACAGAAGTTATGGAGGGTGAGTTTATTGGTTGGTTAGCAACGACAGCTAAACATTGGACCTTCATATTCCTACGTGGAACTGCTTAAACCGAGAATCCCAGAGTCTTGGGGCCACCACTAGAGAGGCCCTGCCCCTTGTGCTTAACTATCATGCCTCTGGCAGCAGGAGAATATGAGGCAAAGGCATCCACAGAACACCTTGGTGCATGAGAGAGGGAGAGTGTGGTGTAGTGGTTAGACCATTGTGCTTTTTTGGATGTGCTGTGGTTTTCCTGGAAGACTGCCCAAGGCAGGATGCGACACCTTTTAAATGCAACTCAATACACTTTGTGTACATTAAAACTGGCCGCTTTTAATGCAGTTCTTTTTTTCCCTTGCCAAAGTGATTAGCACCGAGCTCTTTTAAATACTAACAAAGTTTCCCTTCTGTCTCTCTCTCTCTCTCTTTCTCTCTTTTTTTCTTGCAGAGAGACCACCACAGAGTTATCTGGAACATTACCAAGGTAAGCAAGCTGTTCCGCTAAACCAAATCTGTGCGTTGGCTTTGGGGAGCCGCTGAAGGGAAGCGCAACGTCTCTAACTGAAGCATCCAAGGCAGGCTGTCAGGGGTTTTCAGAAAAGAGAACATTTGTATACGAAGCAGTCATTACAAAATACGTGATTTAGAGGAGGAGGGGACGGCTCTGTCACAAACAGCTGCGGAGGGACTCTTTGAACAACAGAAGATTGTATGAAATGTTTAAAAATGGTTTCATTTTCATGGGTGAGCGACTGTCTAAGGAAGAGCGTTCTGCCCGGTTGGGCCTTGGCACCCACTCCGGGTGACTTCAGTCTGCTTCGGGGCGTCTTCTTGTTTTGTGGTTCAACTATCTGAAGCATCAGAATCGTTCTGAACGTCCCAGCGAACCTCTGGAGGTGCTTGGAGACCCAACTTCATTGTTTTTACCTTGGAGATGATTTGATAGGACTTTCCGACCGTCTTGTGCGTTGGTTGGCTTTGCAAGCTTTTTGGAGCGCTTCAGAGATTCAAGATTCATAGATCTTGGTTCGACTAGCGATGGGGAAGGGAGAAAGAAGGCTGCAAACCACAGATATAGAGTGTGTATCACACCACCATATATTTGAAGAACGGTTGTATTGGTATCTGTGAGTTGGCTGGTAATGGAAGTCATCCAAGGTCAGCCATTTGCAAGGAAGTATGAAGGAGGAATGTTCGTTACGCTAATTCTCAGACTTTATACCAGGGGTGGGGAACGTCAGGCCCGGGGGCCGTGTAAGGCCCGCGAAATCATTTGGTCTGGCCCTTCATGGGTACTGGTAGATTCCTAGCTCAGAAGGATGCTGCCCTGCCTGAATCTATTGGGCCCAGCTGGGGACAGCAGAGCTCAAAAGCCAGTCGCTCTATGTGGCAGACACTCGGAGCCGTCTCTGGTCGTGCCTCTTGGCTAAATGTTTGACCAAATATAGCAGGCTAATTTTTAAGTTGATAATTTTTTATGGCCCCCAAATAATGTTATAAATATCCAAATGGCCCTTGGCAGAAAAAAGGTTCCCCATCCCTGCTTTACACTAAGGAAATCAACCAGTGGAATTTAATCATTGGTTGGGACCATGCCTGTGTTATTTGTTTTATTATTTGAGCTTCTCACCATGTTGGCCTGCAGTAGAAAAGCTAGATTCAAGTCCAGTAGTGCCTTAGAAACTAACAAGATTTTCGGGATTTTAGCTTTCCAGAGTCAAAGCTGGCCTCTGATGAAGGGAGCTTTGACTCTGGAAAGCTTGCCCCTCGAAAATCTTGTCGGTCTCTAAGGAGCTGCTGATAGGGTTGCCAACTTCCAGGAGAACTCCTGCTATTACAACTGATATCCAACCGGTAGAGATCAGTTCACCTGGAGAAAATGGCCGCTTTGGCCATTGGACTCTATGGCATTGAAATCCTTCCCCGCCCTAAACCGCGCCTTCCTCAGGCTCTGCCCCCAAAATCTCTCGCTGGTAGCGAAGAGGGATCTGGCAACCCTAGTTGCTGAACTTGAATCGACTTGTTATCTTATATTTGCCTGCAGCTTTTCTGGACTTCCCCAAAAAAGTCTTCAGACCCATCAGGAAAGTCTTTAGTTCTTGGCTCCTAAGAAGAGCATTATTCCAAAGGTGAGGGTGCAGTCACCAAAAAAAAAGCATTCCCTTAGGTTCCCAGAGTTGACTCCAGTAGCACCTTATTGACCAACAAAATTTTGGGGCTATGAGTTTTCAAGAGTCAGAGCTCCCTTCATTAGATACATTAGATCAGGGATGTCAAATATAAGGCCCGTGGGCTGGATCCAGCCCCTTGAGAGCTCTTGTCTGGCCCACAAGCCAGCCGAGGCAGCCCCCTCCCCCCAACTCTCAATCTGGACTGGCGAGGCATGGCCCAGCCTGACCAAGTGATATTTATGTCATATCCGGCCCTCGTAACAATTGAGTTTGCATTAGGTGGTACCTACTGAAGAGAGCTTTGACTCCCAAAAATGCATACCTTGAAAATCTTGTTAGTCTAAGGTTCAAATCAGATAAAAGGAGATATTTCTTCACACTACACCTGGTTACATTGTGGAACTCCCTGCCCCAGGAGGTAGTGGTGGCTGCCAACTTGGAAGGCTTTAAGAGGGGAGTGGACATGTTCATGGAAGAGAGGGGTATTCGTGGCTACTAGTCAAAATGAATACTGGTCATGATGCATACCTGTTTTCTTCAGGATGAGAGGAGCATACCTATTATGTTAGGTGCCGTGGAACACAGGCAGGACAATGCTGCTGCAGTCATCCTGTTTCTGGGCTTCCTAGAGGCACCTGTGTGGCCACTGTGGGAACAGACTGCTGGACTTGATGGGCTTTGGTCTGATGCTGCAGGGCTTTTCTTATGTTCTTGTGTTCTTAAGGTCCTATTGGAAAATGTATCTGTTCTACCACAGACCGACATGGCTACCCTCTGAAATGACCCTAGGTTCCCAATAACAAACATCTGCTAATGTTGGTTCTCAAAGGAATTCCTCTCAAGCCTCAGGTTGGTTGAGACAGGTGTAGACTGACCTAGATACTCTGCTTCTAAACTATTTAGGCATTTAAAGTCAAAACTAGCACTTTGTATAGAGTCGGGGGAGACTCTGAAAGTCATTGTAGATGGTATACTCTCAGCTTAACATGATTTCCCTGGCAGATAAAGACCCTTTGGGCCAAGTGAACTTTCTGAACTGTTGGTTAGGCGCATCTGATTTGGCAATCTTCTGGACTGTTGTTGTTAGGGTTGCCAACCTCCAGGTACTAGTTGGAGATCTCCTGCTATTATGACTGATCTCCAGCCAATTAAGATCAGTTCCCATGGAGAAAATGGCCACTTTGGCCATCAGACTCGAAGGCATTGAAGTCCCCCCCCAACCCCTCCCTCCTCAGGCTCTGCCCCAAAAACCTCCCACCGGTGGGGAAGAGGGACCTGGCAACCCTACTATTGTTGTTAGGGTTGCCAGGCCCCCCCAGCCACTGGTAAGGAACAGGGGGCATAGGGTGGCCAGCTTCAGGTTGGATAGCTTCTGGAGATTTGGGGGTGGCGCCTGGGGAGGTCAGGGGCCTCAGTGGGGTACAATGCCATAGAGTCCATCCTCCAAAGCATCAATTTTCTCCAGGGGAACTGATCTCTGTAGTCTGGAGATGAGCTATAATTCTGGTGGCTCCTGCCCCCCCCCCGGAGGCTGGCATCCTCACTGTTGTTCATAGTTTCAGAGGGTAGCCATGTTGTTCTGCAGTAAAACTGGACCCGAGTCAAGTAGAACAGCTAGACTCGAGTAGGGTTGCCAGGTTCCTCTTCGCCTCCAGCGGGAGGTTTTTGGGGTGGAGCCTGAGGAGGACGGAGTTTGCGGAGGGGAGGGACTTCAATGCCATAGAGTCCAGTTACCAAAGCGGCCATTGTTCTCCAGGTGAACTGATTTCTATCGGCTGGAGATCAGTGGTAATAGCGGGAGATCTCCAGCTAGTACCTGGAGATTGGCAACCCTAGACTCAAGTCAAGGTAGATATACAGTTAGTGTAGTGTAGCTCATCCCAGTCAGTTTTCCCCATTCAATAAGTGAATTATTACTGCGTAAAGGCTTTTCTAGGATAAACCCCCAGGAGTTACCCCCTTGGCAAAACAACCGGAGAATCCAAAGTAACAGTTGCACAATACCTAGCTTTTGCTCCGTTTTGCATTCTGCTGCCGCCTGTTCATTATTATTCCACAGGGCTATTTTTTTAATGAGCTTTCTGATGGGGGAGGGGGTGTTTGGTGAATATTGTATTGCAATTTGATGTTTATTCATAATGAAAATGTGTAACATGAAAACAGCGATATCCTCATTGCAATTATACTACAGCTTGTTAACAAACATTTTAACAAGAATATTTATTAACCGTGGCATTTTTTCGTATATGCTGAAGCAAGCCAAAAGGGTAGCTTTTGGGTTTTTTTTTTAACCGAGTTGGATATCCTTGTGGCTTTGCTAAATATTGCGATATTTTGTCTTATTTTGTTTGGGGGCAATTCTTTATTTCTGGACAGCGGCTTGGTAGGCCCCACTGGTGTTGTGTATAAATTGTCAGCTTGTCTTTCTCGCCCCGTGCTTAGCTTCTCTGTGTCTTTTCAATACCTCCGTCTGCGTCGTGGAACAATTTGAAACAAGGCGCCAGAAGTTATTTTGTTTATCCGTTAGTTAATGATGGTTAGTGCACGACGCTTTGTGATTAAAAAAAAAATACTTTGGAGTTGCCAAGGTATGCTGACATTTCAATCTAGCGAGCGGGAAACATTGAAAACAGTTGTAGCCGTGTTAGTCTGTAGTAGAACAGCCAAATTCGAGTCCAGGAACACCTTAGAAGCCAACAACATTTTTGGGGTGTGAGCTTCAAGAATATCTGACTCAGGGTGCTTTGATTCTCAACCGATTACACCCCAAAAATATTCTCGGTCTCTAAGGTCCTACTGGACTCGAATCTAGACATTCATAACAGTAGCAGTATTTGGTTAAAACACAATAAGCGCGAGTGAATAATTAGTACTTCATTTAGCTGCGTTTTTCGCCAACCATTTTGATTCCCTGCTTTTGTAGATTCACTGCAATTGTTGTGTGCCTTTTATGTGGTATTTATATGTACTGTGGATGTTATATATATATATATATATATATATATATATATATATATATATATATATATATATATATATATATATATATATATATATATAATATGTGATAATGGTTTATCACATAATAATAATGATAATAATAATGATAATAATGATAGTGATAATGTTTATATATATATATATATATAACATTATCACTATCATTATTATCATTATTATTATCATTATTATTATGTAATAAACCATTATCACATATTATATATATATATATATATATATATATATATATATATATATATATATATATATATATATATATTAAAAATATGTGATAATGGTTTATCACAAAACACAACATGTTGGAAAATGCAGACATTTGGGGGGAGGCAGGAAAGAGAAAATAACATTGAATTTAAAAAAAATCACTTTGCACAAGGGAGTAGTACAACTGAGCCAGAGATTATTTAGGTTGAAACAGCAGGGAAGAAAAACGTGGAATCATCCCTGGGAGACAGCAGCATCTCTCCAGCGTCATTTTATAATCATTTGGCAGTGCGTAAGTTCATCCAGTGTCAGGCTGGAAAAAGGTGTTGAGATCCCTTTATGAGCGGAGGGGGAGGATTCTTAATTACACTGGCTATTGTTAATCTCACTTGGGCCGGCAATTAACGGGCAATGGATATAGTGAAAATAAACTGTCTTCCTCACATCGGAAAGCAATTAGAAGTAAATCCCCCCCCCAAAAAAAAGCTTTGGAGTTTTAAAAAGAGGTATCTTGAAGAGTCTGCCGAATGCGTGCCAATCCTCTTCCCTTCCTTTTAATAAACTTAATCTCGGGCTGAATTCTCAGCTCCGTCGAAAATGAAAATCTAGCGGCATGTCACTTGACAAAAATTAGATTTATACAAGCAATGTGTGGCTGACTGTAATGAGAATCAATAACCGAGCTCAGATTAGCACCGGCGTTTAGAGATGGGCGCATTCCGGCAGTTGGCGGCGAGAGCTGAGAAATACCTTTTAGATGAGGCCTGTCATTCGTGAAAGAAAGAAAAAACCAGGCAAAGAATATCCTTGTGTTTCCGATTGATTGACACGTAAATAATGACCAATGTAGCCTTCTGATTTATTGCAAGCTGACGTGTCATAGCCACTTAAAAAAACACACACTCTTAATATCCCTCTATATAATAATATATATTAATAACATATAAAAACCAACTGTTCTTCTTCAAAAAGAGAGGAAGTCTAGAGAGAAGAACAGCAAATGAGCTAAGGGGGGGGGGAGATATTAATAGTGTGTGTATTTTTAAGTGGCTATGACACGTCAGCTTGCAATACATCAGAAGGCTACACTGACCATTGGCTTACAATCACCTTCCCTTCCCTTCTCCAGAACAGATACCCTGTGAGGTAGGTGGGGCTGAGAGAGTTCAGAGAGAGCTGTGACTGGCCCAAGGTCACCCAGCTGGCTTCATGTGTAGGAGTGGGGAAACAAATCCAGTTCACCAGATTGGCCTCCGCCGCTCATGTGGAGGAGTGGGGAATCGAACCTGGTTCTCCAGATTAGAGTCCACCGCTCCAAATCACCACTGTTAACCACTACACCATGCTGGCTCTTGAAGCCTTCATAGATTAGTTCAGGCCCCCCCAATAGGGTTGCTAGTCCCTCTTCGCCA
The DNA here is from genome assembly GCF_029931775.1 of Euleptes europaea. NCBI lineage: Eukaryota > Metazoa > Chordata > Lepidosauria > Squamata > Sphaerodactylidae > Euleptes > Euleptes europaea. The sequence goes on along the minus strand of NC_079314.1, from coordinate 115,064,832 downwards.
CCGGCAGGAGGTTTTTGGGATGGAGCCTGAGGAGGGCGGGGTTTGGGGAGGGGAGCGCCTTTAATGTCATAGAATCCAATTGCCAAAGCAGCCATTTTCTCCAGGGGAACTGATCTCTGTTGGCTGGAGATCAGTTGTAATAGCAGGAGATCTCCAGCTGGTACCTGGAGGCCATGTGGCCCACCGACACCTTTCCTGGCACCTGCCAAGTGTTTTCAGAAAGTGGGCGGTGCCACGTGGGGCTGTCGCCCAGCGATGCTTTTGATTGGCCATTGGAGATCTGATTGGCTGTGCAAATGAAAATAATATCACTTTTGGTGGCAGCTGCTGCCACAGTGTTGGTTTTATGCACGTTCTCACTCCTCTTTCCCCACTCCTCCACATGAACCTGCTGGGCCAGTCACAGTTCTCTTAGAACTCTCTCAGCCCACTGGGAGGCATGCAACGGCAAACCTCCTCCCAATGCCTCTTGCCTTGAAAACCCTACGGGGTCGCCATAAGTCAGCTGTGACTTGACGGCACTTCCCACCCAGGGTTGCCAGGTCCCTCGTCGCCACCGGCGGGATGTTTTTGGGGCAGAGACTGAGGAGGGTCGGGTTTGGGGAAGGGAGGGACTTCAATGCCATAGAGTCCAATTACCAAAGCGGCCATTTTCTTCAGGGGAACCGATCTCTGTTGGCTGGAGATCAGCTGTAATAGCAGGAGATCTCCAGCTGGCACCTGGCAGTTGTCAACCCTATGTCCACCACCACCACCTGCTGAACTGGGTATATTTTTGGTGCACTTGTTTCATCTGATCATAATTGGTTGAGTTCTTGGTATGGATACAGTTAGTCCATACCTTTTTGCTGTCATGACCTGTTTCTCATTTCTCATAAACAGAATTCTCAGCGGATTCCAGGAAATGCCACATGTGGTGAATGTCAGATAACTCATTGGCCACATTGAACATCTATGTTCTCTTCTTGATTTGGTACGGTCTGCATGGCTGTCTGCCTTATGTAACTTTTACAGTGTTGCCAAGAAGAGTAAAAACTCTTCTGCATATTTAAAATAATGACGCCATGATTGTGTTATGTTTGCAAGAAGGACTTTTCTAATATCGTGGCCCAACGAAGCCATAGTTCCTAAATAAAGTGATGTTTGGTTAAGAGGAGCTAGTGTGGTGTAGTGGTTAAGGGCGGTGGACTCTAATCTGGAGAACTGGGTTTGATTCCCCCCTCCTCCACATGAGCGGCGGAGGCTAATCTGGTGAACCGGGTTGGTTTCCCCGCTCCTCCACATGAAGCTTGCTGGGTGACCTTGGGCTTTTCACAGTTCTCTCCGAACTCTTTCAGCCCCACCTACCTCAGAAGGTGCCTGTTATAGGGAGAGGATGGGAAGGTGATTGTAAGCCAGTTTGAATCTTCCTTAAGTTATAAAGTCGGCATATAAAAACCAACTCCTCCTCCTCCTCCTCCTCCTCCTCCTCCTCTTCTTCTTCTTCTTCTTCCTCTTCTTCTTCTTCTTCTTCTTCTTCTTCTTCTTCTTGTTTTTTCATGGTTAACATCATTGATATCTTAACTAGGGTTAGGGCAAAGAGTAATATAGGGCTAATAGTAATATAGTTCATTGCCTCAAAACATTTTCAGCAAACATGCCTATCAGGAGTGCACATGCTCATGATATGCATGGTTGCCACGCTGGGTGGACACGGGCAATGCACATATCTTTCATGCGCTACAGTCTCAGTTTGCACGAAGGAGAACCCTGAAAAATCCAGTGATCAATTCTCACGTACTGATGTATGCGCATGCGAAATACACACATTGCTCCTGTTTGCACAACATGGTGGCTGCCCTGAAAAGGTTTTCAGTCATGCTAAGATCCCAAACACACATGGAAACCAAGGTATAGCTCAATAAGCGAAGTGCTGCCTCCTTGGTGGGCATTTATTTGAAGCAAACAATGTCGCTCACTCTGACAGACAAGAGGCTGTCCTACCCCCAAAGGGAATAACAGCCAGTCAGCTGTTGCGCCCCTGAACCTATGGGAGTGCGGCTCGGGATGGATGTCGGAGGGCAGCACAGCGGCAGTCTTAGTTCCGGTCTGCTTCAGGCCATCGTTTCCAGTCTGCCTCAGCAAGAGAGCAGACCGTTGGAAGGGGAGCTCTGCCTGGTAGCGTGGCAGAGTGGTTCAGCTCTACCTGGTCATGCGGCCTGTCTCTGGTGATGAGTAGACCTTGGACCATTGAGTCGGTCTACCGGGCCAAGAGCAGACTGGTGTAGGTGGAATCCTGCGTGTGTGAAAGGATCCAACCCGCTGGCTGGTCAGCGAAAGCCTGTTGGTACCCGCAAGCATTCAAGAGAATCCAAACCACGCTCTGAAGCCATAACTAGCTTAAATTTATGTGCCTCAGCCTGGCTTCTCCTTCGGCTGTCTGGAGACCTGTGCTGCTGACATATTCTTGAGAAACAACCTGTAAATACATAATTCTCCTTTGTAATTTACATCCAGCTCATGCCCCAGCAATCTCCACCTCCGTCTTGCTAAATCTGCTTATGTTTCTGCTTGCGCATTGCTGGATCCAAGCCATGTCATTTTGAAATGGATTTGGAATGGTAGGCTTTGATATGGTAGACCAGGTGCCCCCAACCTTTTTGAGCCTGGAGAGCCTATCCTCTCTAGGATCAGAGGAGCATGCCTGTTATATTAGGTGCTATGAAACACAGGCAGGATGGTGCTGCTGCAGTCGTCTTGTTTGGGGGCTTCCTAGGGGCCCCTGGTTGGCCACTGTGTGAACAGACCGCTGGACTTAATGGGCCTTGGTCTGATCCAGTGTGTCATTTCTTATGTTCTTATGAGAAATAATCTGTGGCTTGGTGTTGGGCGTATGGTGGTCAACTCCAGGTTGGGAAATTCCTGAAGATTTTGTCCTTCCACAAATTGTGTAAGACAGAACTTTTCAGGATCTCTTGTTTGTAAATTGCTTTGATGTTTTCACTATTTTTCAGAGGTTGTATTGTTATTCACTGGTTTTATGTAGTTTATTATTAGTTTTCAATATTTTAGTTTTATTGTTAGTGAATGAGTCTTAAGTATTTCTGAGGTCCATCCAGAGTCTTCTTGAGAAAACTGGAGTATAAATGCCATCATTAAATTAAATAAAAAATTTTCTCAAGGACTCTTCAATCAAGTGGAGAGCAACAGGTACTTTGGGCAGTTTATGGGTAGACATAATCCAGATCAACTTGATCATTACAGAGTGAATTGCATGTTAGTCACTCTGTATTGAGAGCTTCAGCCCCTTTTCTGAGCAACTTGCCTTTCTTATGGTGGAAGGAGAAACTATATTTGATACAGGTCTGCTGTCTAAAATGCCATCTCTATTCCCCCATAATGTTTGGGTCAATTTAATATCATTTCATTGGCCATTTATGCATGGTTGTTTCCTCGCGGCCACCTAGGGTTGCCAACCTCCAGGTAGTAGCTGGAAATCTCCTGCTATTACAACTGATCTCCAGCTGATAGAGATCAGTTCCCCTGGAGAAAATGGCCACTTTGGCCATTGGACTCTATGGCATCGGAGTCCCTCCCCAAAACCCGCCCTCATCAGGATATACCCCAAATACCTCCCGCCGGTGGAGGAGAGGGACCTAGCAACCCTGCGGTCGCCCCACCGACTACTTTGGGGCTTTTCTTTGATTATGCTTGCATTTTCTGACCGTCAGAGGTCTCCTCACTTTCCCCACATGTTTCTGCACATTTCCCCCACATTTTCTAGATGCTGGCTAAACACAGATCCAGAAAACGTGAAGGAAACGCACGGGGAGAGCAAGGCGACCTCTGACGGCTGGAAAATGCAGGCATAATCAAAGCAAAGCCCCGAAGTCGTCTGTGGGGTGGCCATGAGGAAACAGCCATGCGTAAATTGACATTTTGTGTTTCTCTGCTGTCCCCAGCCAGCGTTTCAAGTTGGGAAAACATACCATATGATGACATCATGGAAAGTCTAAGGGTTCCTAAATATTATGATGACAACTGGGGAACAGGATACTGGGGTGCTGTTTTTTGGTGGTAGCCTCATGTCACACATAGCATATAGTTATAGACATCCATGATCGATACCAATGTTTGATACTTTAATTGTTTTTGCTAATTAGATACATAATTTATAATATAGATGGGCTTCATATTAAATCTGGTGTTTTAGGAAGGAATCCAGTTAAAATTCTTTGTTTGTTTTATAAGCTCTGTCCAAAGGCCTGGATTTTGTCTGCCTTTTCCTTCCTAACCATGCCAAACAGTTATTTTCTGCACAAAACAGTGTATCAAAGGGGGAAAAATCTTCTCGTGGCACCGTCTTTATAATATCGCCAAGATGTTCGTTGCCTTGACCTATTTAGAGTGCTCAGATTCTTTTGGTTGTAGATGACATAATTAAATTTTAAATGGAACATGATAAAGAAATTATATTGCAGATCTCTAGAGATTCGTGTACCCTATTTGGTTCTTTGCAAGAGTATGTAGCAAAGGCATAGTTTAAATTTTCATATAGGTCTGGCCTAATTCCCCCCCCCCCCCCAAATCTTCCTGCATTTTTGTGAGCTGCAGCTTTCTAAATTTAAGGACATAAGAACATAAGAAAGGCCATGCTGGATCAGACCAAGGTCCATCAAATCCAGCAGTCTGTTCACACAGTGGCCTACCAGGTGCCTCCAGGAAGCCCACAAGCAAGACGACTGCAGCAGCATAATCCTGCCTGTGTGCCACAGCACCTAAGATAATAGGCATGGTACTCTGAACCTGGAGAGAATAGGTTTGCATCATGACTAGTATCCATTTTTACTAGTAGCCATGCATAGCCCTCTCCTTAAAGCCTTCCAAGTTGGCAGCCATCACCACATCCTGGGACAGGGAGTTCCACAATTTAACTATGTGTTGTGTGAAGAATTTAAGTGCCAAAGCTTTATCGTAAGGTTAGATACCAGAATGATCATGCCAAACTATATATAATAAAATAGCAATTCAATCTAAACTTTAAAATAACAGTTGAATAGCACAATATAATATCAAAAGAAAGCTGCCTTAGACCATCTAACTTGTTATTGGCTGTTTTCACTCAGGGTCATGAAAATGCCCCCATCATGGCAGTGGCAGGAAGGGGCATGAGAATACCTAGCATGCCTGTCCCCACTTGGAGTGTGAAACAGTACACCCAAGGAACATTATTACCAAGTAGCCTGCTAACGGTGTGGTCCAGCTCTTTATATACTTTCAGCCTTAACTTCTTCCATACATGGTAGAATAGAGGGAATCTTGTGGTAGCGTTCGTGTAGATCTTTTCTAGCTCTCTCAGTGTATGAGGATCGCGGCGGCTACACACAAACGTCCGTTTTGCTGCATGAAGTGAAATTGTCTAGCAGCAGGTGGACGAAGAGTGTATTTCCATAACTGTTAAAATCCACCTACTAGCCAATCGCCTTCCAAAACTGTATTTATGATACTTAAGCAATGAAAGAGAGAGTTGCCCATTAGGGTTCTCCAGATGTTTCGAATTCTAACTATAGCCGGAGTGTTTGCTCAGTCTTCAGAAGTCTCCTGGCAGAGAGCCTCTAATTTTAGTAAGCTGTATAATTATCCTATCAAATTACCTGGCATTCAAATTGGCAGCCATTTTTACCACCTGCCGATGACTATTAGAACACTTGACAAACGCTAATGAATTTAGCCTCACGCCATCTACATGAAGTTAGTTGTGGTTGTTCCTTCGCTTATAGCTGGAGATTCCGAAGGCAGGTTCACATAATTTGTGTGCGCGCGTGTGCGTATACCCATGTGCAAATGCATGCAATAAAAAAAAATCTCAAAGGAAATCTGGTAAAATATCATATCAGTTACAGTGCAATCCTATGCAGAGTGTCTCCAGTCTACGTCCATGGAAAAGACCAGGAATTGGGGCTATGCACTCTTCTCCTGTTGGCTTTGTTGGTGACTCAGGATGCCAAGCTCCTGTCTGGCACCCTTTGGAAGGATTCGGGGTGGTACAGGTGCATCGAAGTGATGCCAGTGCATGACATAACTTCCAGTGAAATTCAGGAAGGAACATCATGACATCGGGACCAACACTCTAGGATTCACCTCTATGGTTAAACCACAGAGGTTTTAGCAAATCCTAGAGTGCTCCCTAACATCATGACACCAGTTCCATTTTATGGTGGAAGTAATGTCATGCAACACCAGCATGCACACCCCTCCCCCCATTCCTCTCCGCCAGCGTTCGATGCTTCAGTAGGCAACGGGAGGGATCGCTGGGAGGTCTCCTGCCATAATGGAGACCTGGCATCCCTAGTGGTGACCAACGTTGGATTTGGAATTGATTTCTTTAAAAAAACGGACAAAGGGATTTGGCGCCGGATGGATATCTGAAATGAATCTGCAGGAGAAGACTGATAGGTGATATGATAAACCATCTTCAAGTACTTGAAGGGCTGTCATAGAGAGGAGGGTGCCGAATTGTTTTCTGTGGCTCCAGAAGGTCAGACCAGAACCAATGGGTGGAAATTAAATCAAAGGAGTTTCCATCTAGATATTAGGAAGAATTTTCTAACAGTTGGAGCAGTTCCTCAGTGGAACAGGCTTCCTCTGGAGGTGGTGAGCTCTCCTTCCCTGGAGGTTTTTAAGAAGAGGTTAGATGGCCATCTGTCAGCAATGCTGATTCTGTGACCTTAGGCAGATCGTGAGAGGGAGGGCATCTTGGCCATCTTCTGGGCGTGGAGTAGGGGTAACTGGGGGTGTGGGGGGGGAGGTAGTTGTGCATTTCCTGCATTGTGCAGGGGGGGTTGCACTAGATGACCCTGGTGGTCCCTTCCAGCTCCATGATTCTATGATGTTGTGCAGATTATTTTAAAATCTGCTTTAGGGATCGCTCTCACACCCCATTTGACTTGCAGCTTCTTTACCCTGCGCTGGAAAGTAGTGTGGAACTAAGCCGCCATATTGGTAGGCACTAGCCCCAAATGCAAAGTTTCTTCTCCTCTTAATTAATCTGTATTACTTCTGCTGCTCCTCCTGGAGTCTCTGCCCCTGGCCCCGCCCGAGTGCCCGAATCTTTCCCCCCTGAAATCCAAAGTTGTCAACCCTACTTAGTTCCCTCGACCACCTCATCAATCACCGTCTGCTGTATTTCATTTCAGGGTCTCCTGTCAGTGAAAAGTAAAGGGAAGTTTCCCGGCGAGAGAGTTTTATTGAGCCAGAATGAATTATTATTCCTGCCATGGAACAATCGAATCCCCAGATGTCCTCTTTCGATATCACTGGCTGTGGACGATGTGACTTGACAGAGAGAAAAGAGCGTGAATTGATTTGTATGTGTGTGTTCTCTGCCAGCCCGGCTGACGCAACTCTGTATTTCTGCCTTTTAAAAACCTGATTATTAGGAACTGACATTACAAGCTACGCAGCTTTTACCGGAAAAAAAGAATCTTTTTCACTTCCCCAATATCTAAAATATTACACAAATCGCTTTGCTCAGCTGCCCCAAGCAGAGGCATGTTGGAAAATATCAAACGATCAACTTTGGAAAAGCTGTCCCCCTCGGGGATGCTCTCCCCTATTACCACTGAAGATTTTGAACATAGTGATATTATTTAAGCAACAATGAGCTGCTCGCTTTCGAGAGTGCTCACCCTCGCAACTCCTTCTGCTTGGAATTCCCTCCCCGGAACAGCTGTGTGGTGGAAACTCCCCTCTTTGTCTCAAAACCCACATTTTCCGCGAAGCCGTTGGCTCAACTCTTTAGTTCCCCCCCCCTCAAGTGGAACCTAAGTATCGATGGCTCCATTTGCTCATGTCAGTCAAACTTTTGTCGCGGCCTCGCTATCCCTCCCCTTTTTTGCATCTCTCCCGCTGCTGGTGTTTAAATTTGTGAACCCCTCAGGCCGAGGGTTGCCAACTGCCAGGTAGTTGGACAAATATGCAGTTAGCCTGCTATATAGTTAGTTAGCAAAACCCAAAATAGCAGAAAACATTCACTAGGAAATTGGTTCAATTAGACATATGTATTTCAAATTATGCGTTCATTAATAATGCCAAAATCATACAAATTCTAAATCATATCAAATCACATATGTGCTGTTGAATCACAAGCATTTCAAATCAATATGAATGTGTCACATATGTGATTTGATATGATTTAGAATTTTTATGATTTTGGCATTATTAATGAATGCATTATTTGGAAATGCATATGCCTAATTGAACCAATTTCCTAGTGAATGTTTTCTGCTATTTTGGGTTTTGCTAACTGCCAGGTAGTAGCAGGAGATCTCCTGCTAATTCAACTGGTCTCCAGCCGATAGAGATGGCCGCTTTGGCAGTCTATGGCATTGAAGCCCCTCCCCTCCCCAAACCCCGCCTTCCTCAAGCTCCGTCCCCAAAATCTCCCACCGGTGGCAAAGAGGGACCTGGCAATGCTACTCAGGCCACAGACTTGTATGTTCTTTATTGATGTTCCTTTCCCACGTGTGTTCCTTTCACAGGGGAAATTAGTGGATCTCTCAGATGGGGCCTTCTTGATTGTTGCCCCCACAAACTGCGGAACATCTGGCCACTTGAATAGGCTTGCCAAACTCCCAGTGGTGGCTGGAGATCTCCCAGCATAACAACGGATCTGCAGATGACAGTGGCCAGTTCCCCTGGAGAAAATGGCTGCTTTGGAGGGTGAACTATATGTAGGGTTGCTCTTCACCACTGGCGGGAGGTTTTGGGGGCAGAGCCTGAGGAGCGTGGGGTTTGGGGAGGGGAGGGACTTCAATGGCATAGAGTCCAATTGCCAAAGTGGCCATTTTCTCCAGGTGAACTGATCTCTATCGGCTGGAGATTAGTTGTAATAGCAGGAACTCTCCAGCTAGTACCCTGCGGTGGCTTCAATTGTATATAGAATTTACTTGGCTGGACATTGTCCATGTTTGTTGTACCATATGTATGGTGCATGATTATTTGTTGTTTAATACAAACTTGGATTGTTTTGCAGTTTGAAGCTGTTTCTTTGTTTGCTAACTAACTTACAGCTTGCTAATTTGTGTGTGCCCACAGTACCCGGAGGCCGGCAACCCTAACCCCAATTGAAGTTCTGGGTATTGTAGTTCTAGGTCTGGCTAGAAACTCTTTGTGTGAACCTGGGCTCTTCATATATAAATATTTTTTAAAAAATTAGATTGGAGGAAGAGAACACTTTTTGTGATGGTCACAGCTCTGCTGCCAATCAGTTTGTAATTGAGGTTGTGCTGAAAAATGTGCGCCATCAGAAAATGAAAAATGGGAAGGTGTGCTTGTGCATGTTTTCATTGAACAGGGACTGAAAAATTGGAAAGAGAGCTGACTTGTGGAATGTGCGGCTGCTGTTGTCTATGATGTGTGGGAGAATGGTCAACTTCCCAAACAGAAGGCGAAAGCTAGGAGGGTTGCTTTGGGGCACCATTTTGTTCCTGGCTGGGGCTTCTTTGGGGCATGTGATGATATCGTCAACCTTTTTGCAAGTCGTTTCCTATTTAGAGCGAGAACAGTGCTTCATCGACTTGCTTCCTTTTGCAATGCCAGAAAAACTGCCAAGGCAGCAAATAAAAGTACCTCTCTTTTCATCTGAGTTCTACCTAGGGTTGCCAGGTCCCTCTTCGCCACCGGCAGGAGGTTTTTGGGGCAGAGTCTGAGGAGGGCAGGGTTAGGGGAGGGGAGGGTCTTCAATGCCATAGAGTCCAATTGCCAAAGCAGCCATTTTCTCCAGGTGAACTGATCTCTATCGGCAGGAGATCAGTTGTAAAAGAGATCTCCAGTTACTACCTGGAATTTGGCAACCCTAGTTCTACCCTATTCTCCAGTCTGGTTCTCACACACAAGGAGTGCGGTGGTACACTGCAGCACCACCAATTCAGACTGCAAATGCAGGATTGTGAAGAATCTCATTTGTGAATGCCCCTCCATGTAAAAAATCAACCTGCAAATAGAAAATCTGCACTACAAGCAGCAGGAGGGGAGAATCTTTCACTTTGCTTTGCTAGTTTTGTATTTCCTTGGTTTTATTTTAAAATGCAAAGGTATATTCAGAATTAGAGAGCCAGCGTGGTACTGTGGTTAGAATGTTGGACTAGGATCTGGGAAACAGGTTCGAATCCCCACTCGGCCATAGAAACTTGCTGGGTGACCTTGGGCCAGTCACACACTCTCAGCCTCAACAATGACAAATATTTTGATGGGAGACCTCCAAGGAATACCAGGGTCACGACATGGAGGCAGAGAATGGCAAACCCACCTCTGAACGTCTCTTGCCTTGGACTAGATGAACCTGGTGGTCCCTTCCAATCCCTCCAGGGCAAAAACTAATAATAACAATATAGAATTGGAATCTATTAACTGCCCTCTGAAATGAGGCATAGTTTATGAAATCTCTGGTACCTTACTCCCACCTCATTCTCCTGTATGTGTGAACTGGACCTGATTTGGGAGTTGGAAGTACTCAATTTCTAGTTAAGCTCTATAATGAAGTTGGCATCAGCTAGGCATCACGTGTGTAACACACACCCATTCCTCTGGATGGCATGAGATTGTATGTCGGCAGGATGTGAAGCGTGAATGCGTATAAGATTCCCTTTGAAGGCAGATGGCCATTGACACTTTCCTTTTCCAGTCTGTGCATGAGACAAGCAATGGATGTGAAACAGACCGTTTTCTTCCGATTTATAAGTAAAAGCAGTGGACAGACATTTGACCACGTTTTGGTTCAAATTGGGGAAGACAGCTGAGGATCAGATAGAATTGCTTACAGGGTCAGATCAGGTTCTGGAGCTGCCGGTTGCCCACCTCCAGATTTGTAAGATAAGTAGGTTTGTTTTTAATTATGAATTTAGCGGCATAAATGCCACTGCTGTCCTTAACATCTCCCGTATTCCAAAAATAATAATTGACTGTAATAAAAGCTTGAGCAGAAAATGTCATTTCAGAAAAGCAATTTGGTGCGCTCATTGTTACATGTGTTCTAATTTTAGACTTAAATAAATGACATTTTATTAATTTGTTGCACATATTGGCAAGGCTTGCCGGGCATTTTGCGACAGATGTTTCCCAGTGTGAAGTCTGTGGCATGAATGGCAGGTATCTACCAGAATTGTCAGAGCGGATCAGTCTAAGGGTGCATCTCAGCTTCCTTCTATCCTGTTTCCAACTGTCACGGGCTCCAACTGTCTCGGATAACATGGGGGGCACCCTGCCGTCATCAGCCGTCACTGTATAATCCCACTTTAGGGAAAGGCTGGTTTGTTCTGAAGATCCTTTTCTGAATATACATGCCATCTACAAGCCAAGTTTTGACGGTCCATTTTTATCCATGCCTACATTGAGCCATATTCCTCATTCCTGGCTTCCTGTCACTTATATATCCTACACCAGCCAGCGTGGTGCAGTGGTTAAGGGTGGTGGAGTCTCATCTGGAGAACCGAGTTTGATTCCCCACTCCTCCACATGAGCAGCGGACTCTAATCTGGTGAACCAGGTTGGTTTCTCTACTCCTGCACGTGAAGCCAGCTGGGTGACCTTGCACTAGTCACAGTTCTCTCCAAACTCTCTCAACCCACCTACCTCACAAGGTGTCTTTTGTGTGGAGAGGAAGGGAAGGATATTGTAAGCTGGTTTGATTCTCCTTAAAAGGTAGAGAAAGTCGGCATATAAAAACCAACTCTCCTCCTCCTCCACCAAGGAGCTCAAGATGACAAGCTGAGAAAGGGTGGTAGTGGTTATCCATTCAGTTCCAAAAGTGAGTGATTGGTAGAAATCTAAATTTACATCTCCCTGGTCCACAAAAGAAAGAAATGATTGAAGGTATAGTTGGTCTGGAGCAGGGGTGTCGCGCTCATTTGTTACCAGGGCCAGAGATTACATTGATATCACTGGATCAGGTCGGGACCATTACATTTAATGCCAGGTACCGAAGATACAAACTTTATAGAAAACTCAAGCCAAGTAGGGTTGGCAGGTCCCTCTTCACCACCGGTGGGAGATTTTGGGGGTGGAGCCTGAGGAGGGCGGGGTTTGGGGAGGGGAGGGTCTTCAATGCCATAGAGTCTAATTGCCAAAGTGGCCATTTTCTCCAGGTGAACTGATCTCTATTGGCTGGAGATCAATTGAAATAGCTGGAGATCTCCTGCTACTACCTGGAGGTTTAAATAAGTGCTACGTGTGCTGAATAAACACTAGTTAAAGGAAAAAATACAGCACCAGCTCAATGTATCTATATATCACTCTTCGTTTATAGCTTCAAGAAATTAATCATAACAAAAACAGTATGGGTGGACTCTCTAAAAGTTGATTTGAATTTGGAAACCTATTACGGTTTGTGAAATCTTCCGGAACCCATTAATTTCTTTGAACTGACACAAGTCATACCTGAGACTTGATATCGGACCTTGATACCTCTTGGACTCGGGACTTTATATTTTGGACAATTCGTCCTTACTTTTGTTTGCAGACATTTATATCGTGTGTACTGGTGAAGCCACCAGAGTCTGGTACTTAAGTTGTCATCGCATGATTTGATATGTTTTGTACATGTCTATATACCATAGAAGTCTTAGGTATTCTTATTTTGTAGAGAGTCCACCCATATTGTTTTTGTTTTGATTAATTTCTTGAAGCTATAAACAAAGAGTGATATATAGATACATTGAGCTGGTGCTGTATTTTTTCCTTAAACTACCTGGAGGTTGGCAACCCTAGTGACCTTGGGCAAGTTACAGCTCTGTTAGAGCTCTCCCAGCCCCACCTACCTCACAGGGTGTCTGTTGTGGGGAGGGGAAGGGAAGGTGATTGTAAGACAGTTTGATGCTTTCTTAAGTGGTAGAGAAAGTCAGCATATAAAAACCAACTCTTCTTCTTCTACTTCAAAGGGAATGGGCAAGTTAGGCAGATAACAAAGTTGAAAAGGACCCAGGTGTTGAGATCAGGTAAAGGAGCAGAACTGATGACCAGTTGTGGACTAAGAGGAGTGTTGGAAGTGAAATGTCACATGTTACGTTATGTGTTGTCAAACCAATGAAATGGCAAATGGATCAAGGTATAAGATAAAGGAAGCCACAGCCTTCAATTTGCAAGATCTGAGCAAGGCTGTCAAAGATAGGACATTTTGGAGGACTTTCATTCATAGGAAGCGACTTGACGGCACTTAACACACACATAAAATGTATTGCACAGCGATTGTCTCCTAGCTCAAACTTTGGAGATGACTCCCTGGCATCAGTCTGTTCATGGCCATGAATAAACTTTATTTTCCTTACATGAAGTATGTGTTGTAATTGATCTCAACACAGCACCTGGCAAATGAACCTGAACCCCAATTTGCGTATCAGAATGTCCATGTTTTGGTATACAACTCTATTAAAATTTTATCCTTTGAGTGTCTAGAGAGAAGTCTGAATTTGGCAGCTGGTTGAACGTGCTTATAAAGTAGATTCAAAATTTTGATTCAGGTCTCTTCTTGTTGAAATGTCTAGACAGCATACATTCCTTTCTATGTGTAATGCCTCCGAAAAGAGTATGTTAAAGTGAAGCCCCTTGGGGAGGTGCTGTGGCTCAGCCTCTGCTTGGCATGCAGAAGGTCCCGGGTTCAATCCCCAGCATCTCCAGTTAAAGGGACAAGGCAGGTAGGTGATGTGAAAGACCTCTGCCTGAGACCCTGGAAAGCTGCTGCCAGTCTGAGTAGACAATACGGACTTTGATGGACCAAGGGTCTGGTTCAGCAGAAGGCAGCTTCATGTGTTCATGTGAAGCACTGATGGATGGATGTAAAGTTTTATGTCTGACCTTGCTCTCAGTGCATAGATAATCTTGGACTAAGGCCTATTTCTCAATAATGCCCATAAAAACCATAGTGCTTCCAACAATTCCTAGAGCTACCACCATCACTTCTAGGTTTTCTTAATCTGGCAACCCTGGAGAAGGCACTTCTAAAAGTCACTCCTCTAAGTGACAGCTCTTCAAATACTTCAAGAGAGCAATCCTGTCCCCCCTCAACCTCCTCTTCTCCAGAATGAACATTCCCGAGTCCCTCAGCCTTTCCTCATAGGGTTTGGTCTCCAGGCCCCTGAACATCTTCATTGCTCTCCTCTGCACCCGCTCCATTCTGTCCACAACATTTTTGAAGTGAGGCCTCCAGAACTGCACATAATACTCCAGGTGCGGCCCGACCAACACAGTGTACAGCCATGAACCAGCCGTGTACCTGAAATCTCTTTCGTTCCTTTCTCCATCACATTTTCCCCTGCCATAATAGCCTGTATCTCTCTCTCTCTCTCTCTCTCTCTCTCTCTCTCTCTCTCTCTCTCTCTCTCTCTCTCTCTCTCTCTCTCTCTCTCTTTCTTTTTTCCCCCCCTTTTTTTTTGAATCTGAACTTAGGGAATTATCTTCAAGAGCCAAGTATATGGCTCGGGGGACTCTTTTGCTATTATTGTCAAAATTTTAACATTGTTTTCTCCTGATAGGAAGAAAGTGTTAATATGCTACCTGGGGACAAGGCGCAATATGTCAATATGTTTTTACAGTACATCTGCATGCTTCCCTTAGGGAATTTTCATTATAAAATCATATCTCCGCTTATCAAGTTTCCATAATCATGGGATGTGTATACTGAATACCTGGGGGGAAAACTGAACGTCGCCATCAGAAAATACTGTTAAATAGGCCTGTGCACGATTCTCTTGACAAAGAATGTTGCTAGCTTTATTAAATACTTTTTTGCCTTGGTGGGAACTCCTAAATATGCCTTTGTAAATTTATTTGTGGTTGAATTCAGGGTCAGCCTGGAGAACACGAGAGTCACAGGTGTTGGTTTAGTGGGCAGTCATGGTGGCAAAGGGCAAATTCTGTGCCAGGGATTATTTGTAAGGAGACTGAAAATGAAAATAGCTAGTATGATATTCAAATATCAATGTATGGAGCAGATTCGTAAAAGTATTGACAAAAGGCACTGGTTATAGCCTGAAAATTTCCTGGAGATTTGGGGGTAGATCCTGCAGAAGAAGAAGAAGAAGAGTTGGTTTTTATATGCCGACTTTCACTGCCACTTAAGGGAGAATCAAACTGGCTTACAATCGCCTTCCCTTCTCCTCCCACAACAAACACCCTGTGAGGTAGGTGAGGCGGAGAGAGAATGACTAGCCCAAGGCCACCTAGCTGGCTTCGTGTGGAGGAGTGGGGAAACAAATCCAGTTCACCAGATTAGCCTCCGGAGCGGGGAATCAAACCCGGTTCTCCAGATCAGACTCTACCGCTCCAAACCACCTTAACCACTGGCTCTCGCAGGGACTAAGACTCCCTCTATTCTGGAGATCAGGTGTAATTCTGGGAGATCTCCAGGCCCCATCTAGAGCTTGGCATCTTCTATCACTTCCCAGAATGTGCAAAGGAGGAGGAGGAGATGAAGAAGAAGGAGGAGGAGACCCCTGCCTGAGACCCTAGACAGCCGCTGCTGGTCTAAGTAGACAACACTGACTTTGATGGACCAAGGGTCTGATTCAGTAGGAGGCAGCTTCGTGTGTTCAACCACGACACCATGCTGGCACTGGTTTCTAAATAATTTGAAGCAGGCATCTATAAACAAGAAATGTTTCCCCCCGCCCAGCCTTGGGCTTTGGGGAAGATTTATGACTTAAGGACTTGGGTAAATGTTATCTTCAGATAACCAGGAAACAAGAGATTAAAGGGCTTGACCCCTCCATGGCTTCACAACTGTCAAATATATTTACTATCTAGCTGCATCCTTGGCTTCTCATGCCATTATATGGAAGCAGAAATTTTTCCAATGATATTTTTAAAGGGAAAGTAGAGTTAAGTAGTCTGTCTCTTAACATGGTGGGGGTGTCTCAAATTAATAGCATTGCTTGGGATAATATTCATTAAGTATTTGCAGTGCTGTGCAGACATCATTGGCTTGGAGCGCCTTGTTGTTATCGCTGTTGTTTTAAATGTGTGTGTAAAGTGGCATCAAGTCACAACTGACTTAGGGTGACCCCGTAGGATTTTCAAGGCAAGAGACGTTCGGAGGTGGTTTGCCATTGCCTTCCTCTGCACAATGACCCTGGTATTCTTTGGTGGTCTCCCATCCAAATACTTACCAGGGCCGACTCTGCTTAGCTTCCGAGATCTGATGAGATCGGGCTGTCCTGGGTCATCCAGGTTAGGGTGTTGTTTTAAATCAGGGATGGGGAACCTCAGGCCCGGGGGCCGTATGCGGCCCCCGAGGAATTTTTTTGTGGCCCTTGGCAGCTCCGGGGCCCTGCCAACGGCTGTTGGTCAGCAAGAGGAGGGGGAGGGACGCTTCCCCCAAGGCTGCCCCCTATAGCCGCAGCGTGCAGGAACGCCAGGGCACACTGTAAGCCCCTCTCACTGCCTGTCGGCTGTTGAGCAGCAAGAGGAAGGGGGGGAAAGAGGCCCGCAGCTCCCGGAGGCAGAGCATGCTCGCAGGAGCTGATCGGGCTTTGGGGGGGCTTTTGTGGACTTGGGGGGGGAGGGCATGGAGCCTGGGGCCAGGTCGCGGGTGTGTGTGTGTGGGGGGGGAAGGCTTTTCTCTCTCCCTCTCTTTCTGTCTCTTTCTTTGTCTGTCTCCCTCCGTCCTTTTCTTTCTCCCCCTCTTTCCATTTTTCTCCCTCTCTCCCTTTTCCTCTTTCTGTTTTCCTTCCTTCCTCCCTTGCCGATCAACCGCGGGCTGCGCCCCCCTGGTGCCTCGTTTGCTCGGGCCCACCGCTAGCTGCCCTCCCACCTGGGAGGGGGAGGACCGGGGGACCGGGGGCGCCCTCCAAGCCTTCTCTGCATGGCCTCCCCTGGGGTTTCCAACCTCCAGGTGGTGGCCGGAGACCTGGCAACCCTAGCCTCCCCCCCCCGGAGATCTACACCTGGTATGGCCCCCGAATGATGTTATAAATGTGCAAATGGCCCTTGGCAGGAAAAAGGTTCCCCACCCCTGTTTTAAATACTTTGTGTTTTTTTTTAGTGTGTCCTGAGAGTTCAAAGCACTTCAAATTCATTAGTTTACTAGTCCTTCTCACAAACCAACTCTTCTTCTTCTATGATTCTAAGCTGCCTTATTGTGAATCAGACCACTGGTCCATCAAGGCTGATATTGTCTACTCAGATCGGCAGCGGCTCTCCAGGGGCTCAGGCAGAGGTCTTTCACATCACCTGCTCACCTAGTCTCTTTAACTGGAGATGCCGAGGATTGAACCTGGGACCTTCTGCATGCCAAGCAGATGCTCTACCACTGAGCCATGGCCCCTCCCCAGGTCCTTTTCACAAACCTATGAAATAGGTTAGTGTTTTAGTTGGTTTCGCTGCAGATGAGTCCTAACTGTGATGGCCCAGGCTAGCCCAATCTTGTCAGATCTTGGAAGATAGGCAATGTTGGTCCTGATTAGTACTTGGATGGGAGACCACCAAAGAAGTCCAGGGTTGCTATGCAGAGGCAGGCAGTGGCAAACCGCCTCTCTCACCTTCAAAACCCCATAAGAGGTTGCCATAAGTTGACTGTGACTTGATGGTACTTTATTTATTTATTTTATTCTATTTATACCCCGCTCTCTTCCCGGCCGAGAAGACTACACACAGATGGTGTGTGGGGGATTATACAATGGGTTACCTCGATCTGATAGGTGAGTGCATGATTGAAGTAACCTGGGGGATTTACTGGGAGACCGAGAAAGTTGTCCTAAGTAGATTTCATGCAGAAGTCCCATGTTATTCAATGAATTTTACTCCTGGGGAAATGTCTTTAGTATTGCAGCCCAACAGTGCACTGCTATGCAGACTTACTCCTTTCTTGAAGCATTGACTTCCATGGACTTAGAATGGTGCAGCTCTGCGTAGGATGTCCTAGGGTTGCCACCCTCCAGATGGGACATGGAGATTTCATGGACTGGCAACTGCTTTTCAGACTACTGATACAGAATCATCTAGTCCAACTCCCTTCACAATGCAGGAAATACACAACTACCTCCCCCCCACACCCCCAGTGACCCCCACAGCGTGGTGTAGTGGCTACGAGCGGTGGTTTAGAGCAGTGGAGTCTGATCTGGAGAACTGGGTTTGATTCACCACTGCTCCACATGAGTGGCAAAGGCTAATCCGGTGAACTGGATTTGTTTTCCCACTCCTACACACGAAGCTAGCCGGGTGACCTTGGTCTAGTCACACTTTCTCAGCCCCACCTACCTCACAGGGTGTCTGTTGTGGGGCGGGGAAAGGAAGGTGATTGTAAGCTGGTTTGATTCTTCCTTAAGTGGTAGAGAAAGTTGGCCTATAAAAACCAACTCTCCTCCTCCTCCTCCATGCCCAGAAGATGGCAACAGAAACCCTCCAGGATCCCTAGCCAATCTGGCCTGGAGGAAAATGGCTTCCTCGCCCCATGCTGGTGATTGGCATTACCCTGGGCTTGTAAGAAAGGGCCCCACCTGGAGAAAATGGCTGCTTTGGAGGATGGACTCTGTGGTGTATGTTTGAACGTAGGGGAAGATTCCAAAATGTGATGGTTCTCTCACATTCTGCCACCTCAAACCCCTGTGGCTTCTTTTTCTTACATGTTTGAATTAGATTTGAGTCAGACCATTGGTCCAGCTTCCCATCTACAGGCATTGGCTTTCTGGGGTCTAATTCAGGGGGCTTTCCCATCTTTGGTGCCTTAGACACTTTACCAGGAAATGCTAAGGACTGAACTGGGGATCTTCATGATCTCAAGTGTAGGTTCTGGGTGATGTCCCCTGCCTAAATATTAACATTTTTTTCCTTTAAAAAAGAAAGAAATATTGACAACCTGAAGCATTTTCCTCTTCTCCTCACTCTTTTTGAAGTGCTGCAACTGATACATTTAACAGCTCTCCACTTCGTCATAGTTCAGAGACAAAGAAGCCATCACTTGTAAAGGAAGATGGAGATCAAAGAGAAAAATAGATTATATGAGCTGGGTTTAGGAAAGCTTGTGTGAAGATCAAAAGGACCTCAGGGCGATAGTGGGGATAGATTTGCAAGGTTAACATGTTCCATGTCTTGCACTTGAGGCAGTATCCACCGTCCAGTTGTCCCCATGTTAGCAAATAACCACTTCCCTCCAAGTTCAAGATGGCCTTCTCTGACGAAGTGTGGAAACTCCACATTCAGAGGCAGTCACCCTCTAAATACTAGTAACAGGAGGTAAGCTCAGGGAAATTCCTCAGCCTGTATTCCCTGTTGTTGGACCTCCTGAGGAACTGCTTGGCTCAGTGTGAGACAGGATGCTAGACCAGATGGACCACTGGTCTGATCCAATAGGGCTCTTCTTATGTTCTTACGATGCTGGACTAGATGGACCACGGGCCTGATCCAGCAGGGATCTTCTTATGTTCTTAGGATGCTGGACTAGATGGACCACTGGCCTGATCCAGCAGGGCTCTTCATATGTTCTTTGGGTGCTGAACTAGATGGATCACTGGTCTGATCCAGCAGGGCTCTTCTTATGTTCTTAGGATGCTGGACTGGATGGACTACTGGTCTGATCCAGCAGGGCTCTTCTTATGTTCTTAGGATGCTGGACTGGATGGACCACTGGTCTGATCCAGCAGGGCTCTTCTTATGTTCTTAGGATGCTGGACTGGATGGACTACTGGTCTGATCCAGCAGGGCTCTTCTTATGTTCTTAGGATGCTGGACTGGATGGACCACTGGTCTGATCCAGCAGGGCTCTTCTTATGTTCTTAGGATGCTGGACTGGATGGACCACTGGTCTGATCCAGCAGGGCTCTTCTTATGTTCTTAGGATGATGGACTGGATGGACCACTGGTCTGACCCAGCCAGGCTCTTCTTATGTTCTTAGGATGCTGGACTGGATGGACCACTGGTGTGATCCAGCAGGGCTCTTCTTATGTTCTTAGGATGCTGGACTGGATGGACTACTGGTCTGATCCAGCAGGGCTCTTCTTATGTTCTTAGGATGCTGGACTAGATGGACCACTGGTCTGATCCAGCAGGGCTCTTCTTATGTTCGTATGATTGCTAGGGCAGCTGCTTTCTGACATCGCCCAACATATATATAATCCTGATTGGGATCCAACCCTTTCATGAGGATCTTGGTCTGTTTTAACAGGCTGCTGAAGAAACACAAGGGATAAGGGGGCGTAATGAAAGGCCGTCCCTTATCCCTTACTGTCCTGAGAGGAGGTCCTTGGGTGTGCCCAGAGAACAGCAGGAAGGTCCTTGTTAGAGGCTGTTCCTCCTGGGATGAGAGAAAGTTGACTCTGCTTTTGCAGAGAGTCCTTTGCAAGCACGATGGGTTACAGCCATACTAGGGCTGCCAATCTCCAGGTACTAGAAACAAAGAGGATAACCTATGCTGGAACTAATGGAGACTGTTGGAGTAGGCAGCGCGTGGCTCAATAGTAATGGCAGAGTGGTTTAGCTCTCCCCGGTCGTGCAGCCTGTCTCTGGTGATGAGCAGACCTCGCACAATTTAGTCTGTCTCTCGGGCCAAGGGCAGGCTGGTGTGGGTGGAATCCTGCGTGTGTGTGAAAGGATCCAACCCGCCGGCTGGTCAGCGAAAGCCTGTTGGTACCCGCAAGCATTCAAGAGAATCCAAACCACGCTCTGAAGCCAAAACTAGCTTAAATTTATGTGCCTCGGCCGGGCTTCTCCTTCGGCTGTCTGGAAATCTGTGCTGCTGATCTGTTCTTTAAAAACCACCTGTAAACAAATAAATCTTTGTTGTTTACACACACCTCCTGCCCCAGCGATCTCCACATTCTTTGCACTGGCCACAAAGCCTATACTCTTGCTACCCTAAGAACATCTTGTAACCGAGAGGAAGATTCATATCTCAAAACAAACCTGGTTTCCCAAAAGCTCCTGCTTTAGATTTCATATCCTGAGGAAGACATTGGGATAAACAACCTGTGATTCTCTGAATTAAAGTGTATCTGTCATACTACCTGAAACTATTTCTCTCTTCTGCTAACAGAATCGGATGGGGGGAAAGAATGGGGCCATCAAATGGAAGATTATGTTACTTCTGAATGCTAGATTTTTTTTCCAGTTGACAATCTCTGGCATTGTGGGTAGAATGTTGGACTTGGGTTTGGATTCAAACTCTTGCTCCTTCAAGCAGTTCACCAAATATCCTGGAGAAAATTGCTGACGCTCATCCTAACCTACCACACCTGAGCTTTTCCACCAATAGACCAAGCGCTGTCACAACTATATGCTCGTCAATTCATTTTTCTTGTAGACCCTTCCACTATGCCAGCGTAGTTTAGCGGTTAAGAGCGGTGGTTTGGCGCAGTGGACTCTAATCTGGAGAACCAGGTTTGACTCCCCACTCCTCCACATGAGCGGTGGACGCTAATCTGGTGAACTGGGTTGGTTTCCCCACTCCTCCACATGAAGCCAGCTGGATGACCTTGGGCTAGTCATACTCTCTTAGCCCCACCTCCCTTGTGGGGAGGGGAAGGGAAGGTGACTGTAAGCTGGTTTGATTCGTCCTTAAGAAGTAGAAAAAGTCAGCCTCACGAGGTGTCTGTTGTGGGGAGAGGGAGGGAAGGTGACTGTAAGCCAGTTTGATTCTCCTTAAAAGGTACCGAAAATCGGCATATATAAAAGCTCTGCTCACAGCCTGAGTTCGATCCCGACGGAAGTCGGTTTCGGGTAGCCGGCTCAAGGATGACTCAGCCTTCCATCCTTCCAAGGTCGGTAAAATGACCAGCTTGGTGGGGGTAAAGTGTAGACGACTGGGGAGGGCAATGGCAAACCACCCCGTAAACAAAGTCTGCCTAGTAAATTTCAGGATGTAACGTCACCCCATGGGTCAGTAATGACCCAGTGTTTGCACAGGGGACTGCCTTTACATTTATAATGGAAAAAATGGCACTAAATCACTTTGAAGAACTATGTTAGAGATACTCACTGTTCCCTTTATTTCCTATCATATTGACTATATACCCCCTCCAAAAAAAACCTCAACATTAATGATTCTTTACTTAGAACTATTTGTCTAGTATCTTTATCTTTCCCCAGAATTCAACCAGCTGCTGACAAGCCTTTTAATATGGATGTCTGGCTAGATTGGGAAATCAAGTCCTAATGTGATTATTCTGTGCTAACATCAGCATTTCCCTCTGGAAGTAGCTATGGGCTGTGCATGAATCGTATCAGGAAGCTTCACCATCTCTTTATAGCAGTTGGGTATTAATAAGAGCTTAACCCAATAACTTCAACCCTTGAGAGCCAGCATGGTATAGTGGTTAAGAGCGGTGGTTTGGAGCGGTGGAATCTGATCTGGAAAAATGGGTTTGATTCCCCGCTCCTCCACATGAGTCTTCGTCTTCGTCTTCTTCTTCTTCAAGTAACATAGGGAAGGTTTTTACAACAGTGCTACCCTATAATCTGCATAGAAAAGCCCTGTTCTTCACACAATTCTCTGCCACAAGAAGCAATGGTGGTCCGCAGCATGGACAAATCAGACAAATTAAGGGAGGAATTGTTGTTGAGGGCCCTAGAACTGCCATAGTTGGAGGCCGTGGATCTCTGCAATCCTGTTGCTAGAAAACAACTGCAGGGAACTGTCCTTTGTTCCCCATTAATGGGCTTCTTGGAAGTGTCTGGCTAGACTCTTTGGGTGGCTAGACTCTTTGGGAGGCAGGATGCTGACCAGATGGATCGTGGACCTGATTCTGCAGGGCTCTTACCAAGAGCTTCTTTTTCTTAAATGCAGTGTGAGGGAGAGACAGAGAATTCCCCCTTGATCATTTGGTTAAAGGTTAGCAGCAGTCCTGAATAGTGATTTTAAATTTTGGGTTTTATGTTCTATGTGATGTGGTAGCTAAAAAGGCAAATGGGATCTTGGGCTGCTTCAACAGAAGTATAGTGTCCAGATCATGTGAAGTGATTATATCATTTTACTCTGCTCTAGTTAGACCTCACCTAGAGTATTGTGTTCAGTTTTGGGCACCACAATTTAGGAAGGATGTAGACAAGCTGGAATGTGTCAAGAGGAGGGCAGCAAAGATGGTGAGGGGTCTGGAGACCAAGTCCTATGAGGAAAGGTTGAAGGAGCTGAGTGGGTATATTTAGCCTGAAGAGGAGAAGACTGGAAGGGGATATAATAACCATCTTCAAGTACTTGAAGGGCTGTCATATAGAGGATGGTGCCAAGTTGTTTTCTGTTGCCCCAGTAGGTTGGAGCAGAACCAACGGGTTGAAATTAAATCAAAAGAGTTTCTGTCCAGACATTAGGAAGAATTTTCTAACAGTTAGAGCGGTTCTTCAGTGGAACAGGCTTCTTGGGAGGTGGTACGCTCTCCTTCCCTGGAGGTTTTTAAGCAGAGATTAGATGGCCATCAGTCAGCAATGCTGATTCTATGACCTTAAGCAGATTATGAGAGGGAGGGCATCTTGGACACCTTCTGGGCATGGAGTAGGGGTCACTGGGGGTGTGTGTGGGGGAGGTAGTTGTGAATTTCCTGCATTGAGCAGGGGTTGGACTAGATGACCCTGGTGGTCCCTTCCAACTCTATGATTCTTCTGTGTTTTTGATACATTCATTTGGTGTGTGTTGCCTATCCTGGTAAGCCGCCTCGAGCTCCGTAAGGAAGAAAGGTGGCTGGTAAATGTTTTAAATAAATAAATAAATAAATAAATAAAATCCCTCTGTGATGCCTGACCACTTGAGTCCAGTTGGCATCATTTCCAAAGCTGGGCCTGCAGACTCCTCATTTCTATACTTGGTGCATCTGGATTTGCATTCTAATTCCCAACAGAGAGTTGTGGGGTGTGTGTGGGGGGGTGCATATTAGAAGCAGATGCTAGGAAGATTCTGAAAATTGATCGCTTGTCCTGACAGCTTTATCATAAAGAGAAGCCCATGAAAATGTCACTGCTGTTTTGGGCTGCTGCCCACTGATCAGAGGACGAAATACAGCCTTTGTGATAGACAGAAGAGTTAACTGCGTCACTGTCGCCTCCAGGTACAATCGGTTTCTCATTATTAACATGCAGCTAATTAGTAAAGATTTTCGGTGATCAAACAGGAGGGTGATTTTTAAAGCAGGGAGATTAAACACAGTATAACTGGGCAAGGGGGAATGGCAGAGAGGATTCTTTGAGAGTGTGTAGGTCATTGTCCTTAGGTGAAGGCAAATCGATCCGCGCCTCGCTTTGACAGGTATCCGACTGTTTTAAAACAAAGAAGTGGTTTAATTTGTCAGCTCGTGGTTCTGCCGTCGTCTCCTTGAAAGAATTAGGAATGAGTTTATGATGTAGAGTAGAATAAATGTGGCGAAGCCTCCAGCCCCCCAAATTGACCGTGGGAATAGGGCTGCAGTTGGAAAGCATTGCCCATGCCACAAAAAAGTTGCCCCCCCTTTTTTTGTAAAAGATGTGTTACTTGGTTAGGAGGACCAAATGTTCTCTGTCATTGCTTTTTATAGTCACTTATTTCCTAGTGAGGCAATGAGGTATAATGGTTAGAGCAGTGGTGTGAAAAACATCTGTTAAGAGCCTAAACTCTTATTGCTTGAATGCCATCTTCCCCTGTTTTTATTCTCTCCGTTGACTACTCTTCTTCTCTCACCCCAACATATGGTTGAAGGCAGTGAGGGTACATTTTTGGCTGGCCTCCCAGCCCAGCATGGTGTAGTGGTTACGAGCGGTAGACTCTAATCTGGAGATCCGGGTTGGTTTCCCCACTCCTCCACATGAAGCCAGCTGGGTTACCTTGGGCTAGTCACAGATCTCTTAGAGCACTCTCCGCCCCACCTACCTCACAGGGTGTCTGTTGTGAGGAGGGTAAAGGAAGGTCAATGCAAGCCAGTTTGATTCTTCCTTCAGTGGTAGGGAAAGTCAGCATATCAAAAACCAACTCTTCTTCTTCTAATAGCCCTTCCCTCGCCTTTCTCCAGATGTCTTGAAACCCAGTGCAAGAAGCCACCCATGATGAACAGGGCTTCCCAAACTCTCATGAGATGCAAGATTTTGGGAAGCCTTACTGTGCATGTGCAACTTGCTGCAGTGTGTTTTAAGATGTCTGGGGAAAGAGGGCGGAAGATTTTACGACCCCTTTCCCCAAATCTAAGTTTAACTTTTAAAAATCGGGAAGCTAGCCTAAATTGTTCTCTTTCATTGGTATCACATATTTGAGGAAGGGAGCTGTGGTTCATGCAAGCTCAAATAAGCTGAAATAAATGTTGGTAGTCTTTCAGATGCTGCTGGACTTTTATATATATATATGTGTGTGTGTGTGTGTGTGTGTGCGTGTGTGTGTATGTGTATGTGTATATATATATATGTCTGAAAACCAGACCACCCAATTAGGACAGTTTTCTAATCAGCTGGCAGCCCTCCCTGCTGGTTAATTCACCCCCACATTCCTTGGACCAAATGTGTTGTGTGTAGGGTTCCCAATCCCCCACCCCGGGAGCAGGGGATCTCCCCCATTGCAGCCCCTCCCGCCGGCGCCATTCAGCCAGCCAACGGGAACTTACCAGCAGTAAACTTAGGCCTAGCTCTCTAACGTCAGCAACTTGGTGACGTCACTTCCGTCGTGGGCCGGAAGTGACATCGTCACATCGCCGATGACCACAGGGGTGCTCTGGTATTTGGGTAACATTCTATGGGGAAAAATGGCTTCTACCACAGAGTTTTGCCCAAATTCCAGAGTATCCCCATGGTTGTCAGCAACGGGATGATGTCACTCCCGGTGCATGCAAGCAGAGTTACTAAAATGGCATAGTTAGAACGTAACTACCCAGCCAGATGCTTCCAGAAGTCCTGCTTGAAGCCCTGGCCGCTAGTGGGGGAAAGTGGACAACTAAGTGGTCTTTCATAGCTGCCGTTATTATTAAGAAATCCCTGATCAACTCTGGAAGAAGCTCAGGATTCCTAATAATGTAGCTCGAGAATGGCCAGCGCCTTAAAAGAAGGGGTGATTCCTAGCAGGGCTCATTCTCTCCCAAATCATTTGCAACCCAATTGCGACTCTTATCTCCTACTCTTCTCCGTCCAAGAAAAAATCATTTAACTCCCTGACCCGAGGCCAAGACACAAAGGCTTTTTTTTTTGTAGTAATACCAGCACAAGGTTATAAAAAGCACACAACTCTACAGTGACCCAGCTTTATTCCATTAAAAAAATTGGAACATCTATAATGTCTCAAGTGCTGAAAATCATGTTCTGATATAGATCCTGGGACCTCCAGAGACACTTTGCAAAAAGTACACTGCCCCTATTAGAAAAAGCAAGACGTTTCGTTCCTGGGCTGTGATAGCCTGGCTCAACGGAGGAAGACTTTCCCCCTCCTGCTCCTAATGCCCCACATTAGCGCCCTCAGTCAGCCTGACCCCCATAAATAGATCTCCTCCTCCTGCATCCAATATCCCAAGACACCTGTAGGAGTCACCCCAAGAAACCCAGCTTTCACAAACATAAACAGAAAACAAGTTTCTAGCCCTCTTGATCATCACTTTTCCACAGCTGCTGATATCCCCATTGTCAACATCTATGTAAAGCTCTGGGAGAGCAACTCAGCTGCTGAAAAGAGTTTCAGGGTCCCCGGCATCTGCATTTGTAAGGATCAAGGGGAAGGGGGTTTCTCTACCTGAGACCCTGGAGAGCCTTTGACAGCCGGAGTAATAGGTAGGGTTGCCAGGTCCCTCTTTGCCACCAGTGGGAGGTTTTTGGGGTGGAGATCAGCTGTAATAGCATAAGATCTCCGGCTATTGCCTGGAGGTTGTCAACCTTAGTAATGGGGTAGCCAGGTGGGTGGTTTCAGCCGGGAATTGCCCGCCAATCCTCCAAACTGCTCCGGAGCGGGGAACCCCACACTTGTGCGGCTTCACGCACACGATTACATCACTTCCGGGTTTACCCCAGAAGGTGGCGTTTGGGGGGTTTCAATGCTAAAACGGCTGCGGCGATGCGGTGCTTCCGGGGGATAAACCCAGAAGTGATGTAATCATGTGCGCGATCGCCCCAGCCCCGCTCCCCAAAACCTCCCGCCAATGGAGAGGGGGGACCTTGCAACCGTACTGAGTAAACTGCACTGACCTTAATAGACCAGCTGACTCAGTAGAAGGCAGCTTCCTGTGCACATGTGTTATCGTTAATAGCCATCAAGTGACCTCGCGTCCATGGATTTATCTTACCTTGTAAAATCAACTAAACGAGTGTCCACCGCTTCATCCTGTGGCAGTGAGTTCCACAAGTCAACCCCTCTTTGAGGAATAAAGACATCGTTGAGAGCTTGGATTCGTTTCATGTGCAAGATGATGTGAGCGACTGATAGGGTTGCCAACCTCCAGGTACTTGCTGGAGAGTTCCTGCTATTACAACTGATCTCCAGCTGATAGAGATCAGTTCACCTGGATAAAATGGCCGCGTTGGCAATTGGACTCTACGGCATTGAAGTCCCTCCCCTTCCCAAACCCCACCTTCCTCAGGCTCCGCCCCCAAAACCTCCCGCCGGTGGCAAAGAGGGACCTGGCAACCCTAGCCACTGACAACCCTATACCATGGAGCGTACTTCACGGTGATGCAAGGGTCTTCTCCAGCATCTCAGCAGGGACATTTCTTGCTGGAGAGTTTTGTGAGACAAGTGTTTTCCTAGCGGCTGATTTAATATCGGAGGGAAAGAGAGGGAAGGGGAAATTAATGTTTCTTCCAAGCTACCAATCTCATAAAAGCCACTAGCGAGAGCCAAAGCAGGCCTGTCCTGATTTGGCGAGAGCATTTTTCCGTCCTTACCGAGTGCCATGTTTTTAATCAAATGTGAAATATAGTCTTGGCAGGTTGAAATGGATTAGCCTCTGCCGTAAGTGACTCTGCCTGCTTTAGTCAACAGGGCGACCATTTTTCCTGCGGTTTCACACGAAAGTTGTCGTTTTTAACTTCATCAGATTAATGGGCCTGTGGAGCTTGGGTTTGTCGGAGGTGGTTGCCGTTTCGGGAGGGTAAAAAACGGTGGCCGTTGTGTTTAAATGAAAGGGGTATTCTCTCCTGCCCCGTTTGGGATCAGGACAAGCAAGATGGTCTATGGGAAAATAAGAGAAAATAATTTAAAAAATGTGTTGCAGTATTGCAAGAAGATAAGCACATGCCGCTTTTAAATGTTCTTTTCATCCAGCACCGGTGATTCAGATACTGGTGGCAGCTTGAAATGTATTTATTTAAAACACTTATTAGCCACCTTCTTTCCTTATGGAGCTCAAGGTAGCTTACAATTTAGATAAAACACATAGAGTAAAACACGTTAAAACATAAGCACCAAAATTTAAAAGCACGAACTCGGGACTGCTAGTAAAGTTAACCAGATGCTGTCCTAAATAAAACAGTCTTTAACTGCCTCCTGAAAATCAAAAGTGAGGGGTCCAGGCGCACCTCCCTGGGAAGGTTGTTCCATAATCATGGGGCTGCCACTGAAAAGGCCCTCTCTCGTGTACCCACCCAAACAAGCATCTTTCATTGATAGGGTTGCCAGGTCCCTCTTCGCAACCGGCGGGAGATTTTGGGGGGCGGAGCCTGAAGAAGGTGGGGTTTGGGGAGGGGAGGGACTTCAACGCCGTAGATTCCAATTGCCAAAGCGGCCATTTTTCTCCAGGTGATCTGATCTCTATCGGCTGGAGATCAGTTGAATTAGCAGGAGATCTCCTGCTACTACCTGGCAGTTGGCAACCCTATTCATTGATGGGAAAGTCAGGAGGGCCTCTCCCTGTAATCTTAATTCATGGGTAGGAACGTATGGGAGAAGACCATTCTTCAGATACCCCAGTCCCAAGCCATGTAGGTGAGATGCGAGGATGCAAGCAGAAGAGTTAGGGGTTTTTTTACCCGCTTTTCTCTACCTGTAAAGAGTCTCGAAGCGGCTTACAATCGCCTTCCTCACTACTGAGGTATGGCCTCTACTCCCAGTCACCAGCAACTGTATGGGTAATGGGTAGACATTACCAGCCCTTCTGTACATCACTCCATCTGAAATTACCAAATATTTTCCCCTCCACATATTGGCACTCCAGTCCAGTAGGATGGAGTTTCTTGTTTTCTTTTGCATAGCTATAAAGAAGGATTTTTTCCTCCACCTGCCAGATTGGGTAATGCAACTAACTCCCTTTTATCTGCCAAAACGCTCAGAAGGGAGTATCCATTTCCCTGGCATAGGTTAGTTTTTTTCTGAAGTTTTTGGAGTGGATGACAAAATTGTCTTAAATGGTATAATTTTAGGTGGGAATAACTTTGAAGGGGGGGTTCTTGCATTTATTTATAATTACCGCAGGCTCTGCTCCAGAAGTTTCCTACAGAAATGTGCCACTGCACGTTTGAAGAACAATACTGACATTTCAGACAAAGATGCCGAAGGAAATCTGCTCGGTTCGTTGAGGCACCTGGATTGCCGGCCCCACCAGCCCTGGGGTGCGCGCCAGACGCAAGCCACGTGTACAGTGTTATGCGGGATCAGGATCTAAATCCCTAATCTTGTAAAGTCAATCGGTCTCTCTGCAAAAGGATTTTTTTTTTACGTTAATCTCTCTGTAATCTGCGGGCTGACTTTCTCAACTGCGGTTTTGCAGCGTTTGTTGCCAGTGTTTCGATGAGAATGGACCATTTATGTTCCATCGGTTTGGCGACGGGGGGGAAACAACTTCCAGTGACATTTTTTATATTAACGCTATTAGGTGGCAGCTTGGATAGCCCTGATTACCTCAAGCTTCTTGGAGCTCAGAAGCTAAGCAGGGTTGGCTGTAGTTAGTAGAAGAAGAATTGGTTTTTATACCCTAATTTTCCCTGCCTTTAAGGAGTCTCAAAGAGATTTACAATCACCTTCCCCTCCCACAACAGACACCCTTTGAGGTAGGTGGGGCTAAGAGAGTTCAGAGACAACTGTGACTAGCCCAAGGTCACCCAGCAGGCTTCATGTGTAGGAGTAAGAATCGAACCTGGTTCACCAGATTAGAGTCCGTCGCTCATGTGGAGGAGTGGGAAATCAAACCCGGTTCTCCAGATTAGTGTCCATCACACATGTGGAGGAGTGGGGAATCGAACCCGGTTCACCAGATTAGAGTCTGTTGCTCATGAGTTTGTGGACTTCGTAGAGGCACCTGATTGGCCACTGTGATGAACAGATTGCTGGACTTGATGGCCCTTGGTCTGATCTAGCATGGCTTTCCTTGTGTTCTTATGTATTAAGAGGCAGGGCTACCATTGGCCAACAAAATGCTGGAATGGATGAATCATTCATCTGATCCATAAGGGCTTTTCTGACCATCTTAATTCCAGCTCAGAGTCCACCTCTCTCAATCCCTTGCCCTCATTTGAAAAGAAAAGAAATTGCTGTATATCGAAGGCTGAGGACTGTTCTTCCAGTGATTGGTGGTTACTATTAGTCACGGGTAATGATTCAGCCTCCTGATGTCTGGAGCTCGGATAAAAATGAGATATTGATGACTTTTGGTCTCCAAGCCTGGATTGCAATTAGCAGTGATGGTGGGGTGAGGTTTTTAACACAGGGCTATCACTAAATGGGGGAAGAAGCTGAAGAAGGGGCAGCTAAGGAAACTAATGACTATTGATGTTCCAGTAAGACGCGGAGGGGCTTTACAAATGGAAGCTGCCCGTTTCTAATGGGACTTCTTGTGTGCATGTTGTGTTTTGGAAAAAAAAACCAGTATGAAAGTAAAAGTCAACAAGAACTTTAATAATGTATACCAGGAGGCGATCCTCTTCTCCCATGCTGTGCTAATGCGCCAAAGCATACCCCGTTGTTGACACTGTCTTTCCAAATTCAAAGCCATTCCATTTTTTTTAAGTTTTCAGTCGAGCTGCAGAGTATTTACTGATCTCAATCACACTGTGCTGTCTCGAATGTAGGACATCCAGAGAAATTAGCAGAAGCACAAACAAAAGCCCGGGGAAGCCCGATACCAGTTCGGTTTACCAACGAACAAGACTGTTGTACAAAGGCTAGATCAAAACCGTATGCTTTTTCGGCAGCTTCCGTCAGCTAGCGCAATAAAATGAAAGGGTCGAAGCCATCCAAGAGGGCAGTTTTTCAGAAAAGATCCTGAGCAAATTCAGGAGATGGGATCTTGGTGAAGACCGATTCTCTTGTTCATTTCTTTTATGTTGGCATTTTTATCAGTGGTTTCAGCGCTCATTTGTGTTGTTGGTACTGCAGGTTCATTTTGTACTATGTATGCACATTGTGAGCCAGCGTGGTGTAGTGGTTAAGAGCGGCCGACTCTAATCTGGAGACCCGGGTTTGATTCCCCACTCTACCACATGAAGCCTGCTGGGTGACCTTGGGCTAGTCACAGTTTTCTTAGAGCTCTTAGAGCTCTCTCAGCCCCTCCTACCTCACAAGGTGCCTGTTGGGAGAGGAAGAGAAGGCAATTGTAAGCCGCTTTGAGACTCCTTAAGGTAGATAACAGCAAGGTATAAAAACCAACTTTCCTTCTTCTTCTTGTTGTTCTTCTTCTTCAGAACCAGTGTGGTATAGTGCTTAAGAGCAGTGGTTTGGAGCAGTGGCGTTTGATCTGGAGAACCGGGTTTGAATCCCCACTCCTCCACATGAGCGGTGGATGCTAATCTGGTGAACTGGATTGGTTTCCCCATTCCTACACATGAAGCCAGCTGGGCGACCTTGGGCTAGTCACACTCAGCCCCACCCACCTCGCAGGGTGTCTGCTGTGGGGAGAGGAAGGGAAGGTGATTGTAAGCCGGTTTGAGTCTCCCTTAAGTGGTAGAGAAAGTTGACATATAAAAACCAACTCTTCTTCTTCCTCTTCCTCTACAAGGTGCCTATTGTGGGGAGAGGAAAGGAAGGCAATTGTAAGCTGCTTTCAGACTCCTTAAGGTAAAGAAAAGCAGGGTATAAAAACCAACTCTTCTTCTTCTCCTCCTCCTCTTCCTCCTCCTCCTCCGTGCAGTGATTTCCCCTCGATATATAACACAGCTCTACACCCCCAAAGCTGTGCCCGTATTGTCTACAAACTAAAAACTCAGAGAGGCAGCGAACACTTCACAGCGTTGACACGGGTGGGACAAATAAGGTCACGCCTACACCGTTTTACTCATCGGGAATTTTGAAGGGTGTCGTTCCACTCCCCCCTTTCAAATCTGCCTGCCAGAGGAGGAAGAAAGAACATAAAATACAAGTGTTCAAGCACAAGGTCGCGGTTGAAATATGCACAGAATTTGAAAGGACCAAGTAGCTGTCAGCAGCATATTCCCCCACCCCCCGCAATGACGAGGAAATGACTTAGTCGCAGAGAGTAAGAGCACTTCTATTTACTTTCCCAGCGGTAATGGACTGCTGCAGGCCTTGGCTGCTCTCCGTTTTTATGCCTGCAGGTATTACTCAGCCAGAGTAGGCCGTGTAAATAATGCCAGCGAGATCCCCACATCTTTAGTACAAATGCGCTGCGAGAATCCCATCAATAAGGGCCGTCCACAGCTGAGAGCATCATCTGGGCGGTTCAGAAAGCTATCAGAGGCCCAGATATGCCTTGGGGTGGGGTGGGGGGGGACAGTAAACCTCATGGATTACTTCCACCGCTGCATGAAGGACTTAACTGGATGTTGAAATCCAATTGATTTGGTTGCGTCCATAGCTGGCGACAGCAAGCCTGCATAGCCCTGAATTGCCCAAACGCATCAGAGCTTGGAAGTTAAGCAGGGTTGGCCATAGTTAGTCCTTGGATAGGAGGCCATGGGGTTGCCAGGTCCCTCTTTGCCACCACCGGGAGGTTTTTTTGGGGCGGAGCCTGAGGAGGGCGGGGTTTGGGGAGGGGAGGGACTTCAATGCCACAGAGTCCAATGGCCAAAGGGGCCATTTTCTCCAGGTGAAGTGATCTCTATCGGCTGGCAATCGGTTGTAATGGCGGGAGATCTCCAGCTAGTATCTGGAGCTTGGCAACCCTAGGAGGCCACTAAGGAAGACAACCATGAAAGGGGGAAAGAACTCAACCAAAAAAGTGCAGGGAACCTACAGGTTGAGCTGAAAACTAAAAATTCTTTAAAAGTATTATATTTATTAGGTGTATACAATAAAATGGATTAAAACACTGGGCCTGGACTATGGGCTACATTTAAAACTACCAGTTTAAACTATTACGAAAATAATCAACACCATTGATAATTATGGTTGCCAACCTCCAGGTACTAGCTGGAGATCTCCTGCTATTACAACTGATCTCCAGCTGATAGAGATCAGTTCCTCCGGAGAAAATGGCTGCTTTGGCCATTGGACTCTATGGCATTGAAGTCCCTCCCCTCCCCAAACCCCACCCTCATCAGGCTCCACCCCAACAACCTCCCGCCG
Source organism: Euleptes europaea (assembly GCF_029931775.1). Taxonomy (NCBI): domain Eukaryota; kingdom Metazoa; phylum Chordata; class Lepidosauria; order Squamata; family Sphaerodactylidae; genus Euleptes; species Euleptes europaea. The sequence continues at coordinate 115,031,494 of NC_079314.1, read as the reverse complement.
GTGGCAAAGAAGGACCTGGAAACCCGACTGATTATATGTAAAATGTAGATGACCAATAGACCATACACATTTCGGCCTCTTGGGCCTTCCTCATAGTTAAATTGTGGAACTCCCTGCCCCAGGATGTGGTGATGGCTGTCAGCTTGGAAGACTTTAAGAGGGGAGTGGATATGTTCATGGAGGAGAGGGATATCTGTGGCTTCTAGTCAAAATGGATACTAGTCATGATGCATCCCTATTCTCTCCAGGATCAGAGGAGCAGGCCTATTATATTAGGTGCTGTGGAACACAGGCAGGACAATGCTGCTGCAGTCATCTTGTTTGTGGGCTTCCTAGAGGCACCTGGTTGTCCACTGTGTGAACAGACTGCTGGACTGGACTGCAGCAGCATTATCCTGCCTGTGTTCCAAAGCGCCCAATATAATGGGCATGCTCCTCTGATCCTGGAGAGAATAGGTATGCACCATGACTAGTATCCATTTTGACTAGTAGCCATGGATAGCCCTATCCTCCATGAACATGTCCACTCCCCTCTTAAAGCCTTCCAAGTTGGCAACCATCACCACATCCCAGGGCAGGGAGTTCCACAATTTGAACAAATACAGTCTGAGCGAGAAAGACCAATGGATGTCATCCAGTGATGGAACTCAGTAGTCGGTTAATCTCCCATTGGGTACCAAATCCTTTTAAAAGCCTGAACTATCAAGGGACCTCATGAATTCTGACCTGAGGATTCAACGAATACTTACTAATGGCTGCCAGATAGGAATTTCCTCCAGGTAACAGGTGTGATTCAGTTAACGGTGGGATTGCAGCTAAGATGAGCCCCTGGAGATTCATGGGGCCGTCCTAAACAGAGTTACACCCTTCTGCATCCTATGAAGTCAGTGGCCTTAAAAGAATGCAACTCTGTTTAGGATCATGCTGACCATCAAGACATCTTTAATTTTCTTTAAAAACAGCCATGGGGAGAGAAATTGATGGCAGCTTTGGCATTGGGACGGGAGTATTAATTATTTCCTCCTTCCATACTGTTTTCCTAAGAAAAATTGCCTCCCCAGGGTGGTAAGGATGGACAACCCATTTATTTTTTCTCCTTACCTTTATTAGGATTAATTACCGCTCCAGGCTAGCAGTTTCTATATAGGAGTAACGGTACTCAAAAGTGTCTCCCTTGTAACTGTTTCTAATGAAAATTAAAGACATCTAGAGTTCCAAGCATCAATTTCCAACACCTTATTTAATTGTGACATGACATTTGCCCAAAATTGTGTTAGTCTTTTAGGTTCTACTGAACTCTTCCTCTTTTCTAGAGATGGGGATTCCAGATCTCTGTTCAATCCAGGAGAGTGCGTAGCCTTGAGTTTCATTATTAGTTGTAACTCAGCAGTCTCTTTCTAATCTCCCTTCGAAACCCCTTTGCAAGAGAACTGCTGCTCTGAAGTCAGCAACCGAATGTCCTGGAAGGTGAAAATATTCCCCTACTGGTTTTTGAATATTGTGGTTTCTGTCAACAGAGATTAGTTCCCCTGCAAAAAATGGCTGCTTTGGAGGGTTTGGAGGCTGTTTTTGGAGGGTGGACTCGATGGCATTATATTCCAGTAAGGTCCCTCCTTTCCCTATGCTTCACCCTCTAAATCTCCAGGTGTTTCCCAACCAAAAGTTTGAAGAAGAAGAAGAATTGGTTTTTATATGCCAACTTTGTCTACCACTTAAGGAAGAATCAAAGTGGCTTACAATCACCTTCCCCTCCCCGCAACAGACACCCTGTGAGGTGGGTGGGGCTGAGAGACTGTGACTGGCCCAAGGTCACCCAGCTGGCTTCGTGTGTAGGAGTGGGGAAACAAATCCAGTTCACCAGATTAGCCTCCGCTGCTCATGTGGAGGAGTGGGGAATCAAACCTGATTCTCCAGATCAGAGTCCAATGCTCTAAAACACCGCTCTTAACCACCGCTCTTAACCACTACACCACACTGGCAACCCTCCCTAGGCTTTTGATGCCAATTGTTATCTATTTCTTCGGGAAATAGGTTTGCTGCTTTGAGTATTGGGAACCGGGATCAGTTTTTTGCAAACACAATTTTTTACGATGCTTTGTTTTCATTATCATGAAATATTGATTTTGGTGCCTTTAGGTTTTAAGCAAACTAAATGCTGTTTTCCCTGTATTTTTTATAAAAAAAGGAAGATGGGTAAGTTGCCTTTCTGAATGTGGAGCATTAATTCAGAAGAAATTTCCCTATTAAATATTCAGCAGTTGGGTGTTTATTGAAATGAAATGCAGGCAGCAGTTCCCATTGCTTTTAACCAGCCAGTCTTGGTCAGGGCTGAATTTTGCTTTCCGGCGCTATTTAAATAAAATGATCTGCTAAGGAGCATCTGAAATATCTAATGGTGCTTTTCAATTAAAGATAAGATCTTAAGATATGGGGGCAAGACAGATGAATGAAGTCTCAGCTCAAGAGTGTTCTGTATTTATCAGTGCTGTTGCCGGCCCTTCCAGAAGGATCAGGGATAGCCATAATCTTACATATTCCTGCAAGAGATAAAAAGAAGGCCAAGGCCAATGAAGAAGAAGAGTTGGTTTTAATATGCCGACTTTCTCTACCACTTAAGGAAGACTAAAACCGGCTTACAATCACCATCCCTTCCCCAGCGTGGTTAACAGCGGTGGCTTGGAGCGATGGATTCTGATCTGTAGAACCGGGTTCAATTCCCCGGTCCTCCACATGAGCGGCGGAGGCTAATCTGGTGAACCGGATTTGTTTCCCCACTCCTACGCACGAAGCCAGCTGGGCGACCTTGGGCCAGTCACAGTCTCTCCGCCCCACCCACCTCACAGGATGTCTGTTGTGGGGAGGAGGAGGGGAAATGATTGTACACCGGTTTGAGACTCCCTTAAGTGGTAGAGAAAGTCAGCATGTAAAAACCACCTCTTCTTCTTCCCTTCCCACAACAGACACCTTGTGAGGTAGGTGGGGCTGAGAGAGCTCTAAGAGAGCCTTGACGCAGAAGAAGAAGAAGAAGAAGAAGAAGAAGAAGAAGAGCCATATTATGTGAGTTATATATGTTTTTTTCCACCCAGCAGAAGCCCTGCAATTTCCCAAGTGTATGGCAGCCTCCAGGTGGGATCCCCCGGAATTACAGCTTGGATCAGTTCCCCTGGTGAAAATGGATGCTTTAGAGGATGGACTCTATGGCATTGTAACTCACTGAGGTCCCTGTCCTCCCCACACTCCTTTTCCCAAATCTTCAACTGTTTCCTAATTTGGATCTGGAAACCCCACCCCCCATCCCCGTTGGTGGCCAGGTAGGGTTGCCAACCTCCAGGTACTAGCAGGAGATCTCCTGTTTTTACAACTGATCTCCAGCCGATAGAGATCAGTTCACCTGGAGAAAACGGCCGCTTTGCCAGTTGTACTCTATGGCATTGAAGTCCCTCCCCTCCCCAAACCTTGCCCTCCTCAGGCTCTGCCCCAAAAACCTCCCACTGGTGGCAAAGAGGGACCTGGCAAACCTAGGGCCAGGGGAGACCCTGCTGGCTATGCATTATTAACTGGGATCACAATAACCAATTGCTTTCCCTTGCAAACTCATATACGCGTGTTAGAAAGTTGTTTTAGCCGCTTCATTTGGGAAGCCTGAATATCTTCAAATAACCTTTGTTTAGAACCCTGTGCTTAAAAGCCCTGACTCACTCTTCACTTTCCCCAGCGAGACGGGGAGAGAGACAAAGCATGCAGATTTCCCCCCCCCCTCCAACTGCAATCCTAAAGTTTGTGGGAACACCATAATTATTCCGCAGTGCATTCACCTTGCTACAAATCCTGCTTGTGTTTAGAAGATGTAGCACATCTATCAGTCTGGGCCCTTTCAACAGTGTATACAGAAGGGACGTTTACTAATGAAGCTTGCCGGATAGCATACGGAGACGGCTTTCTCAAGCCACGTTAAGCTAGCAAATTCTGTAAATAAGATGATACAGCCCTAACATTCTCCTCCTGGGTTTTGTCTCCCAAGGACCCGGTAGCTGGAACATTTGCCTGTGTGTGGCAAAGCTGAAATCTCTTTTCCTGTTGTTTTTTAAAACCCACAACCCTCTTATTTATTTATTTTCTCCCCGGAAAAGCTCTGCAGTTGTAATGCCATCGAGTTGAACGGTTTTGGGATTGCCATGGCTTTTGATACCTCCTGGAAATATAGTCAAGTGTCCTCTTTCCTAATGAGCCCCTGCTCAGCCAACGTGGTGTAGTGGTTAAGAGCGGTGGTTTGGAGCGGCGGACTCTGATCTGGAGAAATGGGTTTGATTCCCCACTCCTCCCCATGAGCAGCGGAGGCTAATCTGGCGAACCGGATTTGTTTCCCCACTCCTACACACGAAGCCAGCTGGGTGACCTTGGGCCAGTCACACTTTCTCAGCCCCACCTACCTCACAGGGAAGGTGATTGTAAGCTGGTTTGATTCTTCCTTAAGTGGTAGAGAAAGTCGGCATATAAAAACCAACTCCTCCTCCCCTCCCCCTCTTCTTCTTCTTCTTCTTCTTCCTCCTTTAACCAAGAAGAGGAAAAAAATGCCCCTGTTCCCCAGCTAAGGGGAGTGGTGCTAATGAGACACCAGTGTCTCTTCCAAAATAGATACTGTAGGTCATGAGCGTGGAGTAACACATTTCAAACCATCCAGTGCTCTTGATCAGGCAACTGGTTGCTTGCGCTACATCTTGTTATCGCTGTCTGACTCATTCTGTCCTCTGAGGGGCTGTTTTGTTCGTCAATTTTTATTTTATTTTATTAAACTTATATCCCACCCTCCCCAGCAAAGCCGGGCTCAGGGAGGAGCACAACATATTCAAAAACTTCGCCGCATAATTAAAACATATAAACAGCAAGTCATAAAGAAAACACTTATATCCAATAAGGTGTTTGCCAAAAGGATTGTTGTTATATATAAATTGCTTCTCAAAGTTAATCATATATATATATATATATATTGGCAATCGCCGGGGCACATGTAGAGCCTATAGCAATGCCGTGTCACTGGATGAAGATTTGATCTAGGTATCTAAAGAAGTTGTTTTCAAAACTCAGGTCCAATAAGTCTAAGAGAAAATGGGTCGGAGGCAAAACCTCCTCCCTATTCAGCAGAATTTCTTGAATGACCTGTCTTGCCTTTTCAAGAGGAACATTGGTGTATAAGGCAGTCACATCAACCGTTGCCAGTATACAATCAGTTGGTATTTCAATATTTTCCACATATTCTATTAAAGCTCTAGTATCTTCTATATAGGAGTCAATCTGGAAAGAAAAAGGTCTTAAATAAAAATCGAGATATTTTACAATAGGTTCCAAAACTGAGTTCCCTCCCCTAAATATTCTAGTTTTCAAACTCGGGTGGATGTATACATAATGATAAGACTATTAAAATTAAAATAAATGTTTGGAACAGAAACAACTGTGAGTCATGACCACACTTTCAGACCAAGATCAAGATTTATTCCATCCCAAACAAGCTACCTCCCAGGACATGGTCCTGAAAGATATAGAAAAATTGGAACAACGGAAAAAACCCAAATTTAAAAATCTTACACAGGAGGAGGAAACTGCTATACACAAACTTACATCGGATCCTAGATTAATAATTAGACAAGCGGATAAAGGAGGAGCAATTGTTTTACAATTGTAGAACAATATGATAATGAAATTATGAGACAATTAAGTCAGGAGGAGTATTATAGAACAATGAGCAAAGATCCTACAGAGGTAGTCACGCTGAGTATAAGGACAGTAGTCTATGAAGGTCTTAATATGGGATATATTAGTCAAAATACAGCTGATTATCTTATAAATAAATTTCCAAAAATGCCTACATTCTACACTCTCCCTAAAACCCATAAAATGAAAACACCTGGGGAAATCCCCCAAGGTAGTCCAATCGAAGCAGCTATAAACTCAGTTTTGGAACCTATTGTAAAATATCTAGATTTTTATTTAAGACCTTTTTCTTTCTATACTGATTCCTATATAGGAGATATTAGAGCTTTAATAGAATATGTGGAAAATATTGAAATACCAACTGATTGTATATTGGCAACAGTTGATGTGACTGCCTTATATACCAATGTTCCTCTTGAAAAGGCAAGACAGATCATTCAAGAAATTCTGCTGAATAGGGAGGAGGTTTTGCCTCCAACCCATTTTTTCTTAGACTTATTGGACCTGAGTTTTGAAAACAACTTCTTTAGATACCTAGATCAAATCTTCATCCAGTGACACGGCATTGCTATGGGCTCTGCATGTGCCTCGGCGATTGCCAATATATATATGATTAACTTTGAGAAGCAATTTATATATAACAACAATCCTTTTGGCAAACACCTTATTGGATATAAGCGTTTTCTTGATGACTTGTTGTTTATATTTTCCAGGGAAATCGATTTTGATGCATTTTTAATATGGCTTAATCCTCGGTCAGAAATCATATTTACAGGTACATCTAACAAAACCGAAATTCTACTTCTGGACATGATAATTTACAAACATAAAAACTGCTTAGCTGTAAGAATTTATAAAAAACCAACGGACCGTAACTTTTTGCTCCATTTGGGATCATTCCATCCAGTCCGTATGAGAAACAACTTACCTTATGGACAACTATTACTTTTAAAACATAATTCAACGGAGGAGACACATTACAGACAGGCAGCGAGAGAGTTAACCAAATCACTGTATGAGAGAGGCTATCGAAAAACCACCATTACGCATGCGCTAGTTAGAATGGAAGGGGTTGAAAGAAAAACACTCCTGAATAAACGCAAAAAGAAACAGCAAGGAGGCATAAATGTAGCCTTCCAATATACACATCTATCCAATTATATTATTAAAATCATCAGACAATGCTGGTATCTGGTAGAAGATATCCCAGACTGTAAGCTCCCGCCAAGAGTAGGCTTAAGAAGAACATTATCTCTAAGAGACCAGTGGGTAAAAGCGGATTTTAGAATAACTACACCGGACAATAAACCGCAAGGACACTTCCGGTGTAATGGGTGTGCTGCCTGCCCCTTATGCCTGGAAGTAAAAGAATTTAGAAAAGCTGATTCAAACTTTGTATATAAACTTAATAATTTCACAAATTGTAAGACTTGCAGAATTGTTTACGCTATTCTATGTTCTTGCAATAAAATGTATATAGGGGCTAGTATACGAGCGGTAAAAAGCAGAATTTTAGAACATCATTCTAGGATTAGGGGTAGGGTCTTAGAGGCCCCCCTAGTGGAGCATTTTGTGAACTACAAACATTCGGAGAATAATCTCAGATATTTTGTTGTATGGCATTTAAAAAGTAAAATCTATGATAGAGTAGACGTGGAAAGAATTCTTAAACAAAAAGAAGCTTATTATATCCACCTGTTTCAAACTATTACCCCTAGGGGCTTGAATATGGAAAACGATCTATCTTGTTATATAGGAAATTGAATATGTAGCTTTAAGAAACTGGGATGAATAACATCACAACTGTAGGCAAGTTAATGTTGAGGATTAGCATCTTATCTGATATCCCAAAGAGGAATCTATGGAACCTGACTAGCCTGAAGGAGCAGAGAATTTGTGAGTAAAATACTAAATTATAATATATAATATATACTATCCTAATTATAGTGTAGGTTGTCTAAAGTAAAAGGATTTATTTTGGTTATAGGTTTTTGAACTACCCATGGGGAGCTTTTAAATAAAGGAAAGAACTTATGTAAAAATGAAGGAATATACCAACTGGTAAACTTAAGGTAATTTATTCAAATATAGGTAATAAAAGAAGAGTGCTTTTAATAGTCAGGTGGAAGTAAATGTTATTTATTGGCAAATAGGGTCTGAAGAGGAACTGAAGAAGAAAGAAACAGCCGTCTTCCTCTACTACCTGGCATCTGAAACAAGAATTCATATATGATTAGTCTTTTATAGACAATATTGTTAACTAGAGTAAAAAAAATATTTATTATACTTATCTGATATAAGAAAGATCTTGTACCTTTTTGATACTTTGTATGTGTACACTAGTTGGTGGATTGTATAGTTTATAGGGGGGTGTTGACAATTTTTGTAACAAAGAATTTGCATCTATATTAAGTTGTGACTGTGTTTTTTGGGTTGTAACTACCTGGAGGTTGGCAACCCCAATGGGTGTGAGTCAGATCCACGCCGCCTGGCCTCTCGGAAGTCAGGAGAGGTGCAGATCTGCTTGTGTGCCGACTCAAAAGGACCAGTTTTTGGATCAGTCTGGACATTGGATGTCTGGATACTCAACCTATACCAGTGCCTTACATGCACTTTATCACGGATTGATGGTATACACATCCGTTCAACATTAGAAATACGTTACAAGACTTTTGTGGAAAGGTGGGATCAAAAATGTAATACAAATAATAAATCTTTGTGCTGGGGAGCCAGAGTGGTTTAGAACGGTGGTTTGGAGCGGTTGATTCTGATCTGGAGAACCGTGTTTGATTCCCCACTCCTCCACAAGAGCGGCAGAGGCTAATCTAGTAATCTGGATTGGTTTCCCCACCCCTACACATGAAGCCAGCTGGGTGAATTTGGGCTAGTCACACTCTCAGTCCCACCCACCTCACAGGGTGTCTGTTGTGGGGAGGGGAAGGGAAGGTGATTGTAAGCTGGTCTGAGTCTCCCTTCAGTGGTAGAGAAAGTCGGCATATAAAAACCAACTCTTCTTCTTCTTCTCTGCAATACTGGATGAATCGTGACAACTTACCGTACAGGGATGTTAAGATTATTTAAATCATAGGTGCGAAGTGCTTTCTAACATTGTTTAGCAGTATTTAATATTGTCATTATGTTTTGCTAAAACACATTAGAAGGTATCTGTTTATGTATCTTGTCTAATTTGTAGGACTAGTCTGAATAACGTTCTTCGAAGGATATTATAACACGGTGTCGCCATCGCAAACCACAAGTACTTGTCCTACAACAGGGAAAAGGGTTGGTTATTTTTAGAATTTTGTACACTTACTTCTATCCAACATCCACTTTTAAGTGCTGGAAAATTGGTTTCGTTTCCCCCCCCCCCTTCCATCCATTAATAACAATTAGGGTTTAAAATAAATGCTGCCGCATGTCATTAAGCTACACTTAAGTAACTTAGAATTGACAATTAACTCAGCATGGTAATACATTATCATAACATTTTCTCATGATGAGTTTGTCTCTTTAAAGAAAAAAAAGAGGAAAAGACAAAGGACCTCTTTGTAGAAAGCCTACATTAGCAAATTTTCTTGTTCTAATTATTCGAGCTTTTTTTATTAGCACACCTTGGCAGAAAGTTTGAACAATGGAAACATCATTTGAGGACATTTGAAATTCTGACGTCCCGCTCTAGTGAGGGAGATCTGCAGAATGTGGCATAAAGACCTTGAAACTTAGAATCATAGAGTTGGAAGGGGTCCCCTGGGTCATCTAGTCCAACCCCCTGCACAATGCAGGAAAATCACAACAATCGCCCCACTACACCTCCAGTGACCCCTACTCTGTGCCCAGACGATGGCTAGCCTAGGCTATCCAGGTCAAGGCCAAAACAGCTTACAAAAGTTGAAATCCTAAAAAAAAGACGAGACGCATACACCCCAACCGACAGTATCGTCTATTCCAGTCACTTCAGCCAGCATGTTTGTAGTGGTTAAAAGCAGTGGTTTGGAACGGTGGGCTCTGATCTGGAGAACCGGGTTTGATTCCCCACTCCTCCACATGTGCGGCGGAGGCTAATCTGGTAAACTGGGTTGGTTTCCCCACTCTTCCACATGAAGCCAGCTGGGTGACCTTGGGCTAGTCACACTCTCTCAGCCTCACCTACCTCACAGGGTGTCTGTTGTGGGGAGGGGAAGGGAAGGTGATTGTAAGCCAGTTTGAGTCTCCCTTAAGTGGTAGAGAAGGTCGGCAAATAAAAACCAACCCTCCTCCTCTTCCTCCGCCTCCGCCTCCGCCTCCTCCTCCTCCTCCTCCTCCTCCTCCTCCTCCTCCTCCTCCTCCTCCTCCTCCTCCTCCTCCTTCTTCTTCTTCTTCTTCTTCTTCTTCTTCTTCTTCTTCTTCTTCTTCTTCTTCTTCTTCTTCGCTCTCTAATGATATTTTGCATAATTCAGCCCTACATCCCTTCCCAAACAGCTGGGCTGCCTCTTGGCCTCTGGTAGAGCATTCTGTAAAATAGGGCTAGCCTGGTACCCAAACTGTAGCTATTTTTACCGCCATGTAGTAAGGCACGGGCACCTACAACAGGGCCCAGGTCAAGAAATGGAGGTGCTGTCTAGACCATATCTGGTGTAGCAGTGAGTGTAAGTCTGGGGAGACTGAAGCTCAGTTCTGTACTTGGCTAGCAACCTGACAGGGTGACATAGGGCCAGTCCTTCTCTTCCGTGGTGTAGTGGTTAAGAGTGGTGGACACTAAGCTGCAGAACCGGGTTTGATTCCCCACTCCTCCACATGAGCGGCGGAGGCTAATCTGGTGAATTGGATTTGTTTCCCCACTCCTCTGCATGAAGCCAGCTAGGTGACCTTGGGCTAGTCACAGTTCTCTCCGAACTCTCTCAGCCCACCTACCTCACAAGGTGTCTGATGAGGAGAGAAGGAGATTGTAAACGGGTTTGATCCTCCTTTAAAGGGAGAGAAAGTCGGAACATACAAACCAACTCTTCTCCTCCTCCTCCTCCTTTTTCTTCTTCCAGCCTAGACTAAAGAGACCAATGTCCAGCACTCCACAATTAGGACAACTACTGGGCATTGATGCACACTATTAACTTGTTTTATTGTACAGGCATACCTTTCTTTATTGCGGTTCGCAGATATTGCGTTTTCGAGCAAGTCTATCAGCGCCATTTCCCCAACATCATGAGCTCACTTCATGTCACTTTTTGGTAATTCTTGCAACATGTCAAAATTTTTCATTATTATTACAGTACATTTTTTTAGACACAGTGCTGTTGCACACTTAATAGCCCACAGTAAGTGTTAACATAACTTTTATCTGCACTGGGAAACCAAAAAATTCACGCGACTTGCTTAATTGCGATGTTTGCTTTATTGCCAAACCCGCAATATCTCTGAGTTATGCTTGTACGTCACTTTGAGCAGACTGGAGAAGCGGTGTAGAAAATTAATTTTTAAAAAACTATTTCATGGGGTTATGGTGAGGATTTCATGGAAGGTCAGGTTCAGGCAATTGTAAATAAATATATTTTCACCGGGCACCTAAAACTAACAAACGATTGTTGCCAGATGAGCAGCTGTACGTAGGAGGGGGGGTCTACAATCATGGCATGAACACAGAGAAGACACTTCACAGTGAGTAGCCGTGTTAGTCTGTCTGCAGTAGTAGAAAAGGGCAAGAGTCCAGTAGTACCTTAAAGACTATCAAAAATATTTTCTGATAGGGTATGAGCTTTCGTGAGCCACAGCTCACTTCTTCAGATACCAAGAGAAGACACTGCCTGTGGTGGGCCCCTAGGACTGGCAACCAGCGGGAGCCATTGGGGGTCGGGGCAATGTTTCATTTTGAACCTGGAAAAGACATCATGATGGTCTATGAATTCATTCATCTCTATGTTTTTTTTTTGGGGGGGGGGGTTACCATAGAGATGTGTGAATTCCTACAGCAGGGGTGTCCAACTCAATTGTTACGAGGGACGGCTATGACATAAATGTCACTTGGTCAGGCCGGGCCATGCCTCGCCAGCCCAGATCGAGGGGAGGGGTGGCTGCCTCGGCTGGCTCGCGGGCCGGATAAGAGCTCTCAGGGGGCTGGATCTGGCCCGCGTGCCTTCTGTTGGACACCTCTGTCCTAGAGGGTTGTGACATCCTTTCCAGGTATAAACTGGAATTAATTTCATGATGGGACATCTCTCCCCACCCACAAAAGCTCCTGCTGGAGAAAAGAAGCCCAGCAGGGCCTGGTGTACGGGGCCACGAGCTTGCCAGCTGTCCCCGGAAGGGATGGCAAACCTCTGATCACCCCTTTCACTTTTGAAGGTGTGGATTGCCAGCCTCTGTAGATGATGTCAACTGACGGGGAGGCTGATATTGGCACGAGTGAGCTTTCGATAAGAGGAAAGAGGAGTTGGAGTTGGTTTTTATATGCCGGCTTTCTCTACCTTTTAAGGAGAATCAAACTGGTTTGCAATCACAGATACCTTGTGAGGTGGGGGGGGGGCTGAGAGAGTTCAGAGAGAACTGTGACTAGCCCAAAATCACCCACCTGGCTTCATGTGTAGGAGTCGGGTGACCAACCTGGCTCACCAGATTAGAGTCTGCCGCTCATGTGGAGGAGTGGGGAATCAAACCCAGCTCCCCAGATTAGAGCCCACCGCCTGTAACCACCCCACCACGCTGGCACTTTAAATTGTGGCCCCAAACCAAGTGGCAGCTGGTGTAGCTCTTTTCCAGAACCGGCAAGGTGGGTCCCATGCCACTCTCCCCAGGCAGCAAACTTGGTCTTCCATTGCTGCCCCAGCAGGTCCCTGTTGGTTTTTTTTCCACCCAGCAGACTCACACAGCTGCTACTCCTGCAAAGGTTGGGGGAATGTCAGGGAAATTTCATATTGAGGTTTCAAGGGCCCTCGAAGCTCTTGAGGACGTGTAGATCCAATATTGCAGGCACGATGAGAACTGTGCAAAATACGCCACTTGAAACGAGAATGTTGGGGTGGAACATGCCATTACCGGATTTCCTCTCTCAAGATCGTCATATATAGTCGTGCTTAAGAATTTGAAATCTCTTTGGGGTGTTCTCAAGTGCAGCTAAAGGGTTAAACCTCGGGCATCTCTCCCTCCCACCCTGCACGACTACCTTCCTGTGCGGACCAATGGATTGCCAGCGTGCGAGGCTTCCTTCAAAGGTTACTATGACAATGATAGTTCCCACCACCACCACCCTGCTTCCTAGGCAGCCAATGGGGACTGACCCGATGCTGTCAAAACATGTCAGAAGCAATAAGGGTGCCACTGGCCTAGTAAAAAGGGGGAGGAAATGGACACTTTTTTTTATCTAGGGCGTTTCATTGAATTACCATATATTGAGTTGTTACAGCTGTACTTAAAGACAACAACTGTGGATTTCTCTCTAAGAACTGCCACATCAAAGGCGGTGGTGGACGGACGCCGAGAATGTCAGGCTGATGTTTTCGGAAGGGAAAGAAGGAAAATGCACTTTTTTTCTTTTTAAAAAGAAAGCCCACTTTAAAAAATAGCCTCCCGGCTTCCTCCTGGTCCCTCTTAGATTGTATGTTCATTATGGGCTGGGACTTCTTTGTGTTTTGCTGATGGCCGATGGGAGGGGCCATGGCTCAGTGGTAGAGCATCTGCTTGGCATGCAGAAGGTCCCAGGTTCAATCCCCAGTAGGGAGCCAGCGTGGTGTAGTGGTTAAGAGCTGTGGTTTGGAGTGGTGGAGTCTGATCTGGAGAGCCGGGTTCGATTCCCCCACTCCTCCACATGAGCGGCGGAGGCTAACCTGGTGAACTGGATTTGTTTCCCCGCTCCTACACACGAAGCCAGCTGGGTGACCTTGGGCCAGTCACACTTTCTCAGCCCCACTTACCTGACTGTTGTATGGAGGGGAAGGGAAGGTGATTGTAAGCCGGTTTGAGTCTCCCTTAAGTGGTTGAGAAAGTCGGCATATAAAAACCAACTCTTCTTCTTCAAGTAGGTGATGTGAAAGACCTCTGCCTGAGACCCTGGAGAGCCATGGGGAGGGGCTGTGGCTCAGTGGTAGAGCATGTGCTTGGCATGAAGAAGGTCCCAGCTTCAATCCTCAGCATCTCCAGTTAAAGGGACTAGGCAAGTAGGTGATGGGAAAGACCCCTGCCTGAGACCCTGGAGAGCTGCCGCCCATCTGAGTAGACAGTACTGACTTTGATGGACCAAGGGTCTGATATTGTATAAGGTAGCTTCATGTGCTCTGATGTGCACTCTGATGTGTCATGTATGCTAATGAAGCTGTTTAAATAATATACATTCTTTTGATTACTGCTCCAGATTGTCGGGACATGGTCTGAAATCCGAGATTTGGATGGGGCGTGACAATTTGAAGCAGGCTAGCCCTATCTCGTTCTCACTCGGAAGCTAAGCAGGGCCAGCCCTGGTTAGTATTTGGATGGGAGACAGCCAACGATGCCCAGGGTGGGCTAATGGCAAACCACCTCTGAACATCTTTTGCCTCAAAAACCCCATGGGGTTGCCATAAGTCGGCTGCTACTTCCTTTCCGCCACCACATCTGGGCAGTAGGTGGGATAGAAAGAATAATTTGCCCTTTGAGAGCCGGCGTGGTCTAGTAGTTAGAAGAAGGAGGGTTGGTTGTTATACACTGCTTTTTCTCCACCTTTAAGGAGTATCAAAGCAGCTGACAATCACCTTCCCTTCCCCACAGCAGATACCATGTGAGGTAGGTGAGGCTGAGAGAGTTCAGAGAGAACTGTGACTAGCCCAAGGTCACCCAGCTGGCTTCATGTGGACAAGTGGGGAATCAAACACGGTTCTCCAGATTAGAGTCTGCCACTCTTAACTACTGCACCACACTGGCTCTCATGAATCCCTGGGAATCCTTGTGGGGTCCCCTCTAGCCAACCACCCAGGAGAAATTTTTGTGCTCTCATCTAAGCATCTCAAGTACCCTGACCTGGATGGCCCAGGCTAGCCCAATCTCATCAGATGTCAGAAGCTAAACAAAGCTGGCTCTGGGGAATACTTGGATGGGAGGCCGCCAATGAAGTCGAGAGTTGCTACACAAATGGAGGCAATAGCAAAACACCGTTGTTTGCCTGTTGCCTTGCAAACCCTATGGGGTCACCATAAAGGAAGTATTTCTTCACACAACGCGTAGTTAAGTTGTGGAACTCCCTGCCCCAGGATGTGGTGATGGCTGCCAACTTGGAAGGCTTGAAGAGGGGATTGGCATGTTCATGGAGGAGATGGCTATCCATGGCTACTAGTAAAAATGGATTCTAGTCATGATGCATACCTATTCTCTCCAGGATCAGAGGAGCAGGCCTATTATCTTAGGTGTTTTGGAACACAGGCAGGACAATGCTACTGCAGTTGTCTTGTTTGTGGGCTTCCTGGAGGCACCTGGTTGGCCACTGTGTGAACAGACTGCTGGACTTGATGGTCCTTGGTCTGATCCAGCATGGCTTTCCTTATGTTCTTATGTTCTCTCCAGGATCAGAGGAGCGTGCCTATTCTATTAGGTGCTGTGGAACGCAGGCAGGATGGTGTTGCTGCTGTTATCTTGCTTGCGGGCTTCCTGGTTGGCCACTGTGTGTGTAAATAGACTGCTGGACTTGATGGGCCTTGGTCTGATCCAGCAAGGCTTTTATTATGTCCTCATGTTCACTTTACACACACACAAGGATCTCAGAACATTTCAGTCTTTTTGGCAGTGAAGGTGCTCCAGCCTCGTGGTGGTTTTGATTACCTTTTTTTCAGCCGCAAGGAGGAAGCCCCAGTGTAGGAGTTCCAGCGGCTTTTGATAGAACGCTATAGGCGTTCCAGTTGGTTTCATGGGTGGCAAATGGGGAAAACACCACTCTCCCATCCCTTCCTAGGTTATGATGCATTATTTTCAGGATGGCTCATTGGCTGTTTGGTTAGCGGTGCCATTCATCGGGAGACTGTTCAGGCCTGAACTAGGCATTCCGCTTTTGATTACAAATGATGCCGGTGCTTGCAGAAATGAAACATTTAAAAATTCTGATTGAGAGCCAGCGTGGTGTAGTGGCTAAGAGCGGTGGTTTGGAACGGTGGACTCTGATCTGGAGAACTGGGTTTGATTTCTCACTCCTCCACATGAGCGGCAGAGGCTAATCTGGTGGACTGGATAGGTTCCCCCACTCCTACACATGAAGTACTTGAAGGGCTGTCATATAGAGGAGGGTGCCGAGTTGTTTTCTGTTGCCCCAGAAGGTCAGACAAGAAACAACAGGTTGAAATTAAACCAATAGAGTTTCTGTCTAGACATTAGGAAGAATTAGGCTTCCTTGGGAGGTGGCAAGCTCTCCTTTCCTGGAGGTTTTTAAGAAGAGGCTAGATGGCCATCTGTGAGCAATGCAGATTCTGTGACCTTAGACAGATGATGAGAGGGAAGGCAATTTGGCCATCTTCTGGTCACTGGGGGCGTGGGGGGGGGAGGTAGTTGTGAATTTCCTGCATTGTGAAGGGGGTTGGACTAGATGACCCTGGTGGTCCCATCCAACTCTATGATTCTAAGCCAGCTGGGTGACCTTGGGCTAGTCACACTCTCTCAGCCTCACATACCTCACAGGGTGTCTGTTGTGGGGAGGGGAATGGAAGGTGATTGTAAGCCGGTTTGATTCTTCCTTAAGTGGTAGAGAAAGTCGGCATATAAAAACCAACTCTTCTCCTTCTTTTCTGGAGGGGAAGGGAGAGGGAATTCAGCCCTAGGTAAATGTAATGTGCTGCATGTGCATAAAACAATTATGAGTCTTATTAGCAAAATTAGCTCAAGCAAATTTACCAGAAAGGAACTGTTGCTGTTTAGTACTCTAATTACATGTCACTATTCTTTGAGCCTAGAAGACTTAATGAAAGTAATTTCATTTGCTCGTTCTGCAGAGAGAGGGAGAGAGGGAGAGAGAGGGGTTTCTAAGACTTGCTGAACACCGAGACCTCCTGTTGTTCTATGTTACAAGATTAGCTGATCTTCAGGGGCTCCAAAAACTTTAGCAAGAAGTCAAACTGGCAATGAATATAAACCTTATCATCTAAAACATTATATATAATCCATCGGGAGGAGCAGAATGTGAGGAAATGCGATATATGCCTTTCATCTTTTTCTGCACGTGCATATCACAGTCCCAGAGCAGTTTGGGAATAGTTTTGGAAAGTTTCAAGAGTAAATGTTTCTCCACACCTGAGCCCTTTCTTAAAAAGCAGAACAGAAGAATGGGAAGCTGCCACTCCCTCTCACTATTATCTTGCTATTCAGAGTATATTTTGAACCAGTGCAGTGTAGTGATTGTGGTGCTGGACTGGGTTCAAATCCCCATTCCGCCATAGGTGCTTGCTGGGCGACCCTGGGTCATTCACGCATTTTCAGCCTAACCTACCTCACAGAGTTTTGTGAGGGGAAGAAGAAGAACAAGAAGTACAACAAGAAGAAGAACCACCACCACCACCACCACCGGGTTGAAATTAAATCAAAAGAGTTTATGTCTTGACATTAGAAAGATTTTTCTAACAGTTAGAGCGGTTCCTCATTGGAAGAGGCTTCCTCGGGAGGTGGTGAGCTCTCCTTCCCTGGAGGTTTTTAAGAGGAGGTTAGATGGCCATTTGTCAGCAATGCTGATTCTGTGACCTTAGGCAGATGATGAGAGGGAGGGCACCTTTTCCATCTTCTGGTCACTGGGGGCATGGTGGGGAAGGTAGTTGTGAACTTCCTGCATTGTGCAGGGGGTTGGACTAGATGACCCTGGTGGTCCCTTCCAATTCTATGATTCTAAACAAATCTCTGGGGTTTTCCCCACCACCACCATGATGTTCGAAGCATATAAAACACAAGCTGAATACACTTTTAGTAACACTACATAATTCAAAAGAGAAGGAGGCGTTCCCATAAATGACTTAAACTGACTTAAGATAAGACAATAGAGAGCGCAGTGGGAAAAGACAAAACAAAAAGGATGTCCCCCCTCTTTTCTCTGAAACGAAGAAGAAGAACCAGAACCAGAACCACATGACTTCCCGAGTCTGTGGTGCATACAGGGTGGATTGCATCCCAAAAGGTTATTTAATTTACCAGGCCTCTTTCACAGCATGCTAAGATACCAGCCCACATAGTTTGTTTTGGGATAGCAAAAAGGAGTTTTGGTGGCACCTGAACAACTAACTGATTGAAGAAGAAGAGTTGTTTTTTATACCCCGCTTTTCTCCACCTTGAAGGGGCATCAGAGTGGCTTACAGTCACCTTCCCTTTCCCCTTACCACAACAGGAACCTTGTGAGGTAGGTGAGGCTGAGAAAGTTCAGAGAGAACTGTGACTGGCCCAAGGTTACCCAGCAGGCTTCATATAGGGGAGAGGAGAATCAGACCCGGTTCTCCAGATTAGAGTCTGCTGCTCATGTGGAGGAGAGGTATGTGGAGAGTGTATCTCACCTCCCCTGTTGTGTCCACCCCACAGTCCTGTAAAATAGTTAGACTCCCCAGTTGTCCTATGGGGAGCGGTTAGGATGCTTAGGGCTGTTTAGCTTGGAAAGAAGGCGGCTAAGGGGAGACATGAAGGAGGTCTATAAAATGATGCAGGGTATGGAGAGAGTGGACAGGGAGAAGCTTTTCTCCCTCTCTCATAATACCAGAAAGTGCTGAAGCTGGAGGGCGAGAGATTCAAAACAGATAAAAGGAAGCATTTTTCACACAATGCATAGTTAAATTGTGGAACTCCCTGCCCCAGGATGTGGTGATGGCTGCCAGCTTGGAGGGCTTTAAGAGGGGAGTGGACATATTCATGGAGGAGAGGGGTATTCATGGCTATTAGTTAGAATGGATACTGGTCATGCTGCATACCTATTCTCTCCAGGATCAGAGGAGCATGCCGAATAGAGGAGCATGCCGAATAGAGGAGCATAGGCGGAATAATGCTGCTGCAGTCGTCTTGTTTGTGGCTTCCTAAAGGCACCTGGTTGGCCACTGTGGGAACAGACTGCTGGACTTGATGGGCCTCGGTCTGATCCAGCAGGGCCTTTCTTATGTTCTTATGTTCTTAAGAGGGTAAATTGTCACACTTCTCTCCTCCTCAATAAAGAGGCTATTCCATGCCCGCAACAGGAAATGGGGAACTTTCTTGTCCTCCACGGTGCCCAGAGGAATTTTGTCCCCCTGTCCCCCCCCCCCTCAGCAGCCCTGGTTAAGGGGAGATAGCTCCTTTCTTCTTCAGAAATAGTTGAATCAGGGAAGTCTTCCTACCCTTGAGACTCACCACAACACATTTTGGAAACCTCTGGGCTCCACAGGAGAAATTTCGGAAGGAAATTAATTGTGACTATCGGGGACTTTTCAACCAATCACTCCCTTGAACTAAAACTCTTAGCTCAGTAGGTCTTAAGCTTCTTTGTCCTAGAGAATTCATTTGACTAAGAGATTATCTCATTGACTTCATTATCTCCTGTTCACAAAGAGCGCATCTTTTCTAAATGGGATTAGCAGCCTGCAGAACCTTCCAGAAGTTGACCTGCTTGCAAAGTAACCTGTGTGTAAGGATTTTCGACTTCATCCTTGGGAGATGCTGTTGGCAGAGATCTTGGATTCTGTCCCAGGAAGAACCAGTTGCAGCCTCCGTTCCCATGTATGCACATGGATGAGATCCTTTGTCATGGAATGTCCTCTTGTCCTTGCCAAATACTATGGCAGCGTGCGCCATTGCGTACCCCCCTGGAGGACGTGTGCGTTCGTGACGCGACAGCATATTAGGAAAGCAACAATAATTTAGTACAATTACAGCATTAACAATGCAATAACCTTTAAAGATGTGTTAAAGCAATTTAGGAATTTGAATAATTAGCCTGAAGAACCATGGGGAAGAAGAAGAGTCGGTTTTTATTTGCCAACTTTCTCTACCTCTTAAGGAGACTCAAACTGGCTTGCAATCGCCTTCCCTTCTTCTCCCCACAACAGACCCCTTGTGAGGTCGGTGGGGCTGAGAGAGTTCGGAGAGAACTGTGACTGGCCCAGGGTCACCCAGCTGGCTTCATGTGGAGGAGTGGGGAAACCAACCCGATTCACCAGATTAGCATCCGCCGCTCATGTGGAGGAGTGAAGAATCAAACCTGGTTCTACAGATTAGAGACCCCTGCTCTTAAAAATATGGTTTGGAAGGGACTGTGGCTCAATGTTATAGTGCCTGTTTTCTATACTGAAGGTCCCAGGTTCAATCTCTGGCACCTTCAGTTAAAAGGAATAGGGGATGTTGAATACCTCTACCTTAGACCCAGGAAAGCTGTCGTGAGATAGCGTGGTGGTGGTGGAGCAAAGTGCCATCAAGTTGCAGCTGACTTATGACAACCCCGTATGATTTTCAAGGCAAAAGCTGAACGCAGGTAGTTTGTGGCTTAGCGGTAGAGCATCTGCTTGGCATGGAGAAGGTTCAATCCCTGGCATCTCCAGTTAAAGGAACTAGGCAAGTAGGTGATGTGAAAGACCTCAGCCTGAGGCCCTGGAGAGCCGCTGCCAGTCTGAGTAGATTTGATTCTTCCATAAGCGGTAGAGAAAGTCAGCATATAAAAACCAACTCCTCTTCTTATTATTATTAATAATGATAAGTAATAATAAAAAAAATATCAACACTCTTTCCTGGTTCCTGTGTCCAAGCTGTAATACTAAGAAGGGTTTCTTGTATGGATCTCTACTGGAAGCCTGTGGACCTACTTAAATGAAGGTCGGAATATGGAGCAGCTTTGTTTTGGGGAGTGGCTGTGGCTCAGGGGTAGAGCATCTGCTTGGCATGCAGAAGGTCTCGGGTTCAATCCTTGGCATCTCCAGTAAAAAGGACTAGGTTATATGAAAGTCCTCAACCTGAGATGCTGGAGAGCCACTGCCAGTTTGAGTAGACAATGCTGACATTGATGAACCAATGCTCTGATGCAGTATAACACAGCTTCACATGTGGACTGCCCTGTGGTAAAGAAGGCGGTTAAGGGGAGACATGATAGAGGTCTATTAAATTATGCATGGTATGGAGAGAAAGGAGAAGCTTGTCTCCCTCTCTCATAATACCAGAATGCGGGATCATCTGCTGAAGCTGGAGGGTGAGAGATTCAAAACAGACCAAAGGAAGTATTCCTTCACACAACACATAGTTAAATTGTGGAACTCCCTGCCCCAGGATGTGGTGATGGCTGCCAACTTGGAAGGCTTTAAGAGGGGAGTGGACATGTTCATGGAGGAGAGGGCTATCCATGGCTACTAGTAAAAATGTATTCTAGTCATGATGCATACCTATTCTCTCCAGGATCAGAGGAGCATGCCTATTGTATTAGGTGCTGTGGAACACAGGCAGGATGGTGCTGCTGCAGTCGTCTTGTTTGTGGGCTTCCTAGAGGCACCTGGTTGGCTACTGTATGAACAGACTGCTGGACCTGATGGACCTTGGTCTGATCCAGCATAGCCTTTCTTATGTTCTTATTCTATAAATGCCTCCAGCCATTATGGCCCAGGTTGATTTTGCTTGTCACTGGAAGCTTTTTTTTCCAGCAGTTTGCCCGTGACACATACCCTGACCCTTATTCTAGGTCTTCTGCAACATCTCCTTGAACCGCTAGGGGTATTTTCACAGTGCCTCCAAAGAAAAATTAAACCTCCGCCTAAGCAAACAGCACACTGATTTTCGGAGCTTGAAGGAGAAGCATGTGCTTTGTTAAACACTGGTGTTCAAACAGCGAGCACCGAAACTCTTATCCTACCCCAAGACTTGTAATAGAATTATGAATTAAAAGACTAAACAATGCAGTATTTATTTGGGCAGTGAGCCAGACAGAAGCTTTAGGGCTCGTATTATTCAATCTTTTGTGCGCGAACACTGTCGTATTAGCAAGAAGCTCGTTTTACACATTTGCCGTGACAGGGTGAGAGGGAAACGCAATTGGCTTCGCGAAAATCGAGCAACGTTCCTGGTAAGTGTAACACCCAAGCCCAGTACAGGCAAATTCCGGCCCACAATGCTTCAAGAGGATTGGGTTGTAGGTGGCGTGGAAGTGTTTAACCAATACAACCCTGATCGGCCTGAATAGCCCAGACTAGCTAGATCTTGTCAGCACTCAGATGCTAAGGAAGGTCAGTACTTGGATGAGAAACCAGCAAGGAAGTCTACCGAGAGGGGCTGTGGCTCAGTGGTAGAGCCTCTGCTTAGCATGCAGAAGGCCCCAGGTTCAATCCCCGGCATCTCCAGTTACAGGCACTAGGCAAGTAGGTGATGTGAAAGACCTCTGCCTGAGACCCTGGAGAGCCACTGTCGGTCTGAGTAGACAATACTGGCTTTGATGGACCAAGGGTCTGATTCAGTAGAAGACAGCTTCATGTGTTCATGTGTTGCTACGCAGAGGAAGGCAATGGCAAAGCATCTCTGCTCATCTCATCCCTTGAAAAACCCCACGTGGGGTTGCCATAAGTCAGTTGCAACTTGATAACACTCTATCATCATCTTCATCATCATCATTAGTTAATGCAAAGATGTGGGGGGGGGGGGGTTGTTGCTAACCAGGTCTAAAATTCAGTGCCATTAGGTAACCATCAGTTTTCAATGGTGTTTCTTTTAAGTTTTTGGATATTCACCAACAACTGTCTGGGACGGTTGACATTCACCAAGTCATGGATGTTCACTTAACGTCTGTCTGTCCACCTGTCCACCCAGATAATATACACACAGGCTGCCATACATTATGTCCACTTAAAAGAGTGCAACCAGATTACTATTTAAGGAGAAATTATAGCAGGTTCTTCACTCTTGAAGTGATTCTTGTTTCTGTCCTCCGTATGCAAAGGCTGTGAATGTCGGAATACTACTTGCTTGGGGTTCATTGTGGGGGGCAACGGCACCCTTTGCGTGATGCTTGTTGGTTTCTCTGAAACTTCTGGTTAACCACTAAAAAAAAAATGGAATACTGACTATGAACTTGTAAAGTATTATTATTTTTGAGAATGAATGAGTAAGCAAAAAGCAATATTAATGATATAAAGCTAGAACAGTATCATAGAATCATAAAGTTGGAAGGGGCCATATAGGCCATCTAGTCCAACCCCCTGCTTAATGCAGAATCAGCCTAGAGCATCCCTGACAAGTGCTTGTCCAGCCTCTGCTTAAAGACTGCCAGTGAGGGGGAGCTCACCACCTCCCCAGGTAGTTGATTCCACTGTCGAACAATTCTTACTGTTAAAAGAAAATCCTAATATCAAGCCGGTATCTCTTCACCTGCCTAGGTAGCTCACCACCTCCATAGGTAGTTGATTCCAATGTCAAACAACTCTTACTGTAAAAAATTTTTCCCTAATATCCAGCCAGTACCTCTATGCCCACAATTTAAACCCACTGTTGCGAGTCCTGTCCTCTGCTGCCAACAGGAACAGCTCCCTGCCCTCCTTTGGGTGACAGCCTTTGAAATACTTAAAGAGAGCAATCATGCCCCCCCTCAACCTCCTCTTTCCCCATACTGAAAAAGTTTGGGAACTAGTGTAAGCTACCTTGAGCGCCCTAAGTAAGAAAGGCAGCTACCGTATTTTTCGCTCCATATGATGCACCTGACCATAAGACGCACCTAGTTTTTAGAGGAGGAAAACAAGTTTTTAGAGGAGGCTTTAAAGCAGAGTCCCTGGAAGCTGGGTGGGGGGTCTTGAAAGTGCTCTGTGCTGCCTGGGATGGCAGCACAGAGCACTTTCAAGACACACACACACACCCCGCCTGGGCAGGCAGCGCAGAGCAGTTCAAAGATCCACCGCCCCCTTCCCGGGACTTTGGTCCTACTTTGGTCACTGTACGATTTTCCATCAAATTTATATGAGTTTCATGTATTTATTGACTGTGAATGACTCGCCTATGATACAGGCCTTATGTTTTCAACTTTACTGTGCACCATATTAAAAATTTGTACGTTTGTAATTTTAGTATTTTTTAGCTCAACCTCTTCAGTATGGATTCAACATTTTGGTTGAGTTTAATTTGTTCCCCCCCCCTCCACCCCTTTTGTTGTTATTGCTTAGAGATCTCCCATCCAAATACTTGTCAGGGTCGAGAGCGTGTGGCGGGCCAGAGGTCACCCAGCAAGCTTCCGTGGCAGAGTGGGGATTCGAACCTGGGTTTCCCAGATCCTCGCCTGACAGCTTAACCACTACAACACACTGGCACCCAACCATGCATAAAAAGAGTCAGTGTGGCATCGTGGTTAGAATGTTGGCCTAGGATCTGGGAGTCTTTGGGTCAAACCCCCATCCTTACATGAAGCTCACGGGGTGACCTTGAGCCAAACTTGCTCTATCAGCCTGTGTGTGTGTGTGTAAAGTGCCTTCAAGTCACAGCCGACTTATGGCGACCCCTTTTTGTGGTTTCATGGCAAGAGACTAACAGAGGTGGTTTGCCAGTGCCTTCCTCTGCACAGCAACCCTGGTATTCCTTGGTGGTCTCCCATCGAAATACTACCCAGGGCTGACCCTGCTTAGCTTCTGAGATCTGACGAGATCAGGCTAACCTGGGACATCCAGGTCAGGGCCCTATCAGCCTAACCTATTTCATATGTTTTTGTGTGTGAAAGAAAGCTGGGATGGAAGGGTCGAGCAACCTGCCCTGAGTTATTTGGGGAGGGGCTGTGGCTCAGTGGTAGAGCATCTGCTTGGCATGCAGAAGGTCCCACGTTCAATCCCCGGCATCTCCACTTAAAGGGACCCGGTAGGTATGTGAAAGACCCCTGCCTGAGACCCTGGAGAGCCGTCATCTCATACATTATCATTGATGGTGTTTTCATTACTCCATGCCAAGTGAGATTGTTGTTATGGAAGCATATAATCAGGACTAAATAGCACCAGTGTTATTACTGCCAAGGACCCCAGTCATGCATTTGACAAATCAGCGGTTATAGGAAGGCAGGACTCATATCGACTGCTCACTTTCATGGTTCAGCTATCTAGAAAGTGCTATTACTTAGGCTGGATTATTATTTTTGTATTTCAGTGAAGGGTGTGGCTCAGTGGCAGAGCATCTGCTTTGCATGGAGAAGGTCACAGGTTCAGTCCCTGGCATCTCCCATTAAAGGGACTAGGCAAGTAGGTGATGTGAAGGACCTCAGCCTGAGACCCCGTAGAGCCGCTGCCAGTCTGAGTAGACAATACTGACTTGGATGGACCAAGGGTCTGATTCAGTATCAGGCAGCTTCATGCATTCATGTATTTGGAGGAAAGGTAGAATTTTTAAAAAAATGTCCTTGATAGACAGCCTTTAAGGGTGCTTCCATTGTGGAGTAATAATATAGCCCATTCACCCCACACCCCATGCTCTCCCAAGCAGAAATGCTCATGTCATCCTCACTGTGCACTGAGAATATAAAGAAGGGGAAGGGCCATGGCTCAGTCTTAGAGCATCTGCTTGGCATGCAGAAGGTCCCAGGTTAAATCCCCAGCATCTCCCGTTAAAGGGACTCGGCATGAAGGTGATGTGAAGGACCTCTACCTGAGACCCTGGAAAGCCGCTACCTGTCTGAGTAGACAAAACTGACTTGGATGGACCAAGGGTCTGATTCAGTAGAAGGCATGCGTTCATGTATCAGGAGGAAAGGTAGAATTTTTTTAAAAAATGCCCTTGATAGACAGGAAATTGTGAAAGAATTATTAAAAATACATATGTACATATCCCAAGATAATGAAAAAGTATTCAGAAATTTAAGAGCGGCACCCCCAAATGCATTCCATTCGAAGCTTATGGGGCACACCACTGCCCCCCCCCACATGTGTCTGTGGGCCTGTAAGGGTGCTTCCATTGTGGAGTAATAATATAGCCCATTCATCCCACACCCCATGCCCTCCCAAGCAGAAATGCTCATGTCATCCTCACTTAAATTGTACGCGATGGCTCTGTCCTCGGAATTATTCCATGGAGGAGACAACCCCTGCGACTGCCAGCTTCATTAAAAATCTTCCCTTGGACTTCACCGGGGCACTCATTCACACTGAACAAACAAACACACGCTGCCTTTGTGGTGCAGAACAAAGGGAGTTTTCCCCACTTTTGTTTGATGTCAATCACGCCCGAGATTAAAGCGCCTGTCTTTATGCATTCATACATTCTTTTCCCCCCTTTCCCCTCCCCGATCTGGCTTTTTGAGGACTTGCTATAGACTTCAAAAGTACTCACTTAAAAAAAAATGGCACTAACGATAAGCAGCCTCACAAGTGACAATTTCAGGCACCTGAATATGGTTTAAATCGTTTGTAATTTTTTGCTGCTCTGGCCTGTTCTGTAGGCAAAGGATAGGTTGCGCCGCACTGAGCGGCGGAGCTTAGAGCAAAGGCAGAAATCAATGTGTAGAGAAGTAGGGGTTGTTTGGGAACACTCAGATCACGTTCGGCGTGAACATTCCCCTCCAAAGAGCAAGCTTTGGGGAAAAGAACGTTTTGCAGATTTGCAGAAAAGCCCTTTTCCTGATCATGGGGAGGGAGCCTAGGCTCGTGCACTTACCGCATGTGTAGACTCCATGCTCAGAACTTGGTGGGGTTGCCAACCTCCAGGTACTCAACCAAAGGACTCAAAACCACTGTTAATACAATATTGTAAGAACCAAACAGGGCAGGCTCGCAACTTACAAGAATAACAAACGTGTATTAATAGTCTAAATCAGTGCAAAACATGAACAAACAGTACAGTGTGATATAAATATATACAATATAGACCAACTCTCTAACGGATAGGCTAACAAATAAGCACACTGGCTGTTTCTTGAGTCAGACGTGATTTAGACTATTAATACACATTTGTTGTTCTTGTAAGTTGCGAGCCTGCCCTGTTTGGTTCTTACAACCTCCAGGTACTAGCTGGAGATCTCTCTCTTTTACAATTTCCTGCCTTGTGCAGGGGGTTGGAGTAGATGACCTTTGTGGTCCCTTCCAACTCTATGATTCCATGATTCTATGAACTAATCTCCAGCCGATAGAGATCAGTTCACCTGGAGGAAATGGCCGCTTTGACCATTAGACTCTATGGCATTGAAGTCCCTCTCCTCTCCAAACCCCACCCTCCTCCCTCTCCAAACCCCACCCCAAAAACCTCCAGCCGGTGGCAAAGAGGGACCCGACAACCCTAGAACTTGGCAATCAATCATCAGCAATGCCAGAACACTCCTGCCTGCTTGTTCTCTGCTTATGTTGATTCCATCATGTGTAATTTCATGTGTAGGGGTCCCTACCTTGTAAGTACAGTTGGCATTTCCTAGAATCATACAATCATAGAGTTGGAAGGGGCCATATGGGCCATCTAGTCCAATTCTCTGCTCAATACAGGATCAGCCTAGAGCATCCCTGACAAGTGCTTGTCCAGCCTCTGCTTAAAGACTGCCAGTGAGGGGGAGCTCACCACCTCCCTAGGTAGCTGATTCCACTGTCGAACAACTCTGACTGTAAAAACAAAAAAATCCTAATACTAGACAGCATCTATCCGCCTGCAATTTAAACCCATTATTGCGAGTCCTATCCTCTGCTTCCAACAGGAACAGCTCCCTGCCCTCCTCCAAGTGACAGCCCTTCAAATACTTAAAGAGAGCAATCCTGTCCCCCCTCACCCTCCTCTTCTCCAGACTGAACATTCCCAAGCCCCTCAGCCTTTCCTCTTAGGGCTTGGTCTCCAGGCCCCCGATCATCCTCGTCGCTATCCTCTGTACCCACTCCATTCTGTCCACATCCTTTTTGAAGTGGGGCCTCCAGAACTGCACACAGTACTCCAGGTGCGGCCTGACCAACCCGGTGTACAGTGGAACTATGACATCTTGCGATTTGGATGTTATGCCTCTGTCGATGCACCCCAAGATAGCATTAGCTTGTTTTGTTGCTGCACCACACTGGCTGCTCATATTAACTTACGGTCCACACGTACCCCATGACCTTGTTCACACACACTGCTACCCAGTATACATTTGGTGTGTTGATAAAGGGGCCTGTGCATTAGCTCAGATTTGAGAATGCTGACTCTTGGCAGCATGTGAATGGACAGTAATAACAGAAACATAGAGTGGGAAGGGACCACCAGGGTCAACTAGTCCAACCCCCTGCACAATGCAGGAAATTCACAATTACCGCCTCCCCAACACCCCCAGTGACCCCTACTCCACGCCCAGAAGATGGCAACAAAACCCCTCCAGGACCCCTAGCCAATGTGGCCTGGATGAAAATTGCTTCCTGACCCCAAAGTGGCAATCGGCATTAGCCTGGGCATGTAAGGAAGGGCCACGAGAGCCAAACACTGACATAGCCCTTCCTTTCCTCCCTCTCATGCTCTTCCTCAGTTCACAGAATCAGCATTGCTGTCAGATGGCCATGTAGCCTCTGCTTAAAAACCTCCACTGAGGAAACACTTTGTCAGAAAGATCTTCCTAAAGTTTAGCCACATCCTTTTAGCTGAGGTGTGGCCTTTGTGTCCTCATTCAGAGAGGAGCAGTTGCTAGCAACGTGTGCTCATACTCCCCGAAAAACCTCCCTCACAGGGTAGCACGGATGCCCTGATTTTGGAGTAATGTGGGCATGTAACAATACAAAACTTTGTCTCGCTCTTCCTGGGGACATCGAACAGATTTTTCTGTGATTTCTCCTTATAACTTTTTGTGAGTTATTCTCATGTTTGTTTTGAGAGATATACCCAGTGGGTAGGATTGCCAGGTCCCTCTTCATCACTGGCAGGTGGTTTTTGGGGCAGAGTCTGAGGAGGGCGGGGTTTGGGGAGGGGAGGGACTTCGATGCCATAGAGTCCAATGGCCAAAGCGGCCATTTTCTCCAGGGGAACTGATCTCTATTGGCTGCAGATCAGTTGTAATAGCAGGAGATCGCCAGCTAGTACCTGGAGGTTGGAAACCCTACCAGTGGGGGACCTGAAGTCTTTTACATCAGTCTCTTCTGCTCTATTTTATCCTTAGAGTTTCCATAGAGTTTTTGGAGGAATGTGCTAGAGTGTCCCCTGCGATGTTGGTGCTTCCGGGGTGAACCGGGAAGTGACGTCATCGGGCCCCGCGCGCTCTGCACACAAGGATAGCCACCCCCAGCCTCGCCCCCAGGAAGCTCCTGCAGGTGGTGTTTTGATACCCCGCTTTTCTTTACCTTTAAGGAGTCTCAAAGCGGCTTGCAAACTCCTTCCCTTCCCCTCCCCACAACAGACACCTTGCGAGGTAGGTGGGGCTGAGAGAGTTCAGAGAGAACTGTGGCTAGCCCAAGGTCACCCAGCAGGCTTCATGTGGAGGAGTGGGGGATCGAACCTGCTCCTCCAGATTAGAGTCCGCCGCTCTTAACCACTTCACCATGCTGGCTCCTAGAGAAGGGTGGAAGGGCACAACCATACAGTGGTGAATTGACATGCTTATGGGGCATCAGCAGAGTGCATGCCAAGGGATGGGGGGGAACTGGCAACCCTAACAATTATGCACATCTTCAGCATGGCTGTTCGTTCCAATCTTAGCGCGGCGACATTTTTGAATGATTTACCTGTTAGTTGTCCGGTATTCTCCTGCCAATCTTCTCTCCTTCATCGGCATTCAGTGGGTGCCGGCTATCTGTCATTCCTTTGGATCTGTTGCATAAACCAGAGGGGAAAATAGACGGAATGGATAATGATTGTACCACCTTGCTCATATCTTTGAAATCTCTTGACATCAGAGCATCGCAATGTCAATATTACTGCTCAGAACTGGCGCACCGATCTCCTATGAATGTGCTGATAGCAAAAGGGGTCTTATTACTGGGGAGGATTTTGACTTTCTCATCCCGGCCAGCCGTCAACCTAAAAAACCCCATCACAATTTTGCTTCCTCCTCACGTGACTCGAAACCATGATCTGTGAGTTTTGTGCCCAACTTATTTTCTCACGCTGTTTTTGTTTCCCTTTCAAATAAATGTGCATTAATAAAACAGAGTTACATATTGTGTCCCTTACAGGTACAAATGCCAGTATGGTTCTTTGGAGAGGCATATCAGTAAATAATAAATGGTATGCATTGTTCATTGAAATACCATATAAATAGGATTGCCAGGTCCCTCTTCACCACTGGTGGGAGGTTTTTGGGGCAGAGCCTGAGGAGGGCGGGGTTTGGGGAGGGACTTCAATGTCATAGAATCCAATGGCTAAAGCGGCCTTTTTCTCCAGGTGAACTGATCTCTATCGGCTGGAGATCAGTTGTCATAGCAAGAGATCTCCAGCTAGTACCTGGAGGTTGGCAACCCTACATATAAATGGTGCAGAAAAAGACATACACTGGGAGGTTCCAAAACAGGTCAGTCTACAAAACTAACAGCAAAAACCAGTGAACCAAACCAATTTACAAAAAAAAAAAA
This sequence comes from Euleptes europaea, assembly GCF_029931775.1. Classification (NCBI taxonomy): domain Eukaryota; kingdom Metazoa; phylum Chordata; class Lepidosauria; order Squamata; family Sphaerodactylidae; genus Euleptes; species Euleptes europaea. The sequence continues at coordinate 115,001,435 of NC_079314.1, read as the reverse complement.
AAAAATTAACAAAATATCTAAAGAAATAAAAGAGGAAAAGTTCACTCAACCTTACTCACTGTGCACTGGATAATTTAAAGTCCATAAGGAACATTAGTCTCCTCTGTATGCTGGTCTCAGTGGACATGTTCATGGAGGAGAGGGTTATTCATGGCTACTAGTAAAAATGGATACTAGTCATGATGCATACCTATTCTCTCCAGGATCAGAGGAGCATGCCTATTACATGAGGTGCTGTGGAACACAGGCAGGATGGTGCTGCTGCAGTCGTCTTGTTTGTGGGTTTCCTGGAGGCCCCTGGTTGGCCACTGTGGGAACAGATTGCTGGACTTGATGGACCTTGGTCTGATCCAGCACAGCCTTTCTTATGTCAAAGAGCGAATGAATTCTGACCTTGCTACCGCTTTATTCAAGACAGGACTTTGCATCATGGGCTTCTGTGGACTTTGTACAGTCAGACCTCAGAGCTGTCAAACACAGGAGTGTGCAACGTTGGCCCCCGCGGTTTGCGGCTGCTCCTTTGGGTTGACCCCATCTGATCGAACTCCTGGAAGTTTGCCTTTCTGTTTTTGCCTGGTCAAACAAAACAATCCTATCTGCTCGCTGCACGCCAGCTTAGTGCACTGGGGTCCCTGAGCTCATCTAGACTCTCCGAACCTTGATGCGGAGACGGTTTCCCGGAACCTCTCGACAACTCTATTGCACAAAGAAACTTGAAGCAGCGATAACGGCGCGTGGGCTAAACGGGAGTTCCCTTCTCGCCATCACTGTCCGCGGATAGTTTTATCTCTTACCTGCACTCTCCCGTTGTTCCATCGAGATAATTTCCCAGCTGCCTGCGTACGGCTGCTGAGGCTTAATTGTCGCAAAGCCCTTTCAGCAACGTGACGAAAGTTAAAGGGGGTCTACGGGACTTTGGCATTTTTGTTTCGCGGCGAGTTTAAATGCCTCTGGTCTCGCGCCCCGGGTCTGGAGTGCTAACGCAGACCTGCCTTTCCGTTTTCAATACTACTAAATATATACCACTTATGCAACAATACAGACTGTAATGCAAACACATAGCATAGCATACCAAGATGAGGAGTTATATATAACAAAGGAAAATCCTTGTTAACAAGTATCTAAATGTATCTTTTACTTATCAAAGGGGGTTACCGCACTTTGTATTCCCAGCGATGTATTAAGAATTTGAAAATGTTATAAAAAACATCGCTTTAAAAGGGTTTTTGATACCATGGCTTATAAATGGCTGGAAGACGTCTTCACAGCTAAGGGGCCAAACAAAGTGTGAACAGTATTTTTTATAACGTTTTTGAACTCTTAATACATCGGTGGGAATACATAGAAAGTGCGAACAGTATTTTTTATAACATTTTCAAACTCTTAATACATCGCTGGGAATACAAGTGTGGTAACCCCCATAGACTTTTTCTTCATACCACATACTTCATTCTTTCTTTCATCAGGCAGTGCTTCGACAGGTGTAGAATGGCATAATTGCTGGCTACACGAAATTGCAAATGTCTTGCAAGAATGGGCATTTGCAATTTCGTGTAGCGAGCAATTATGCCATTCTACACCTGTCGAAGCTCTGCCTAGTTTGTGTACTATATATGGCAGCTTGAAGTGGTTTACGTGCCTTTTTTTTACTTTACCTGATGACATGCTGTCTGTAGTATGAAGGAAACGCTCATTATAAGCAAAAGATAATTTCGATACTCGTTATTTATTTATTTTTATTTATTTTTCAAATTCATAGCCCGCCCTCATCCCCAGCGAGCCAGGCTCAGGGCGGGTAACAACGACTAAAAACATAAATGTATCCAATATATAAAATCATCAACTTCATTAAAACCATAATCTTAATAAATCATTTATACTCAGATGGCCATAAATATACCTAGGGGCCACAGCATCATAAATAACAGCAGATCAGCAGGGTTGCCAGGTCCCTCTTTGCCATGGGCGGGAGGTTTTTGGAGTGGAGCCTGAGGAGGGCGGGGTTTGGGGAGGGGAGGGGAGGGAAGGGACTCCAATTGCCAAAGAGTCCAATTGCCAAAGCGGCCATTTTCTCCAGGGAAACTGATCTCTATCGGCTAGAGATCAGTTGTAATAGCAGGAGATCTCCAGCTAGTCCCTGGAGGTTAGTGATTAAATGAAACCTATGCTGGCAATAGAACACAGCGGAACCTAATAAACAGCACGTGGGCTCAAAATATAAATACAATACTCCCAATGCAAAGAAGTGATTATTACAAAAACCATTAATACATGACGACCAACTGCCAATGGAAAAACAATTGTATTAGATCAGTGGTTCCCAACCTTTTTTTGACCAGGGACCACTAGGACTTTTTTGTTCAGTGCAGGGACCCCAAGGTTCAAAATAAAAATTCGGAGAATTTGAAAATAAACTTTAATCATAACTGTTAGTTAAACATTAAGCTTAGAATAATATTTGAATATATATATTTATAATAGAGAACTTTTAATTGAAAATATTAATTTATTATGGGTTTATAACTTTGTTTCGTGGACCTTAATTTAGTTCTCGCGGACCCCTGGGGGTCCACGGACCCCTGGTTGGGAACCAATGGAGGTTGGCAACCCTACAAATCAGCCCCCCACAAATTTCAAGAGTGGGGGCAGGATGGGGAGGCCGGTAAAGATGAATCTTCTTGCAGCTGCCCTCAGTTATATGCCTGGCAGAATAGCTCCATTTGGCAGGCCCTGCGGAACTCCTTACGATCCCACAGGGCCCTGATGTCACCAGGAAGACTCTTCCACCAGGCCGGGGCCGAAAAAGCCCTGGCCCTTGTTGAGGACAGCCGCACGAAGGATTATCCTTTGTTATATACAACTCCTCATCTTGGTATGCTATGCTAGTTGTTTCCGCCTTCAGCGTCAGCCACTCCGGGGCCTCCCCGTAAGGGCTGAGCGATGCCTTGCCGTTCTCTTTGATACCAAACTGATAGCCAAACGGAGCCCCAGTGAGCCATTTGAGTCGGTCCCGATGATTGAAGTCCTGCCTTAATGGTGTGCTGGATGCCAAAATGCTGTCTCGAGCGCGATTGTTCTTTATACGCTTGGGCCCCTGCCAGACTTGTCTTCCCAAAAAACAGCAACATGAAATGATTCTTTGTTCTGTCTCCTTGGCTGCGGTGATTTAGGGTTTGAGGCCTGGTAACTATGCTTCTGTATCAAGTGGGAGACGCACAATGACTGCCCTACATATTATTCCGGCTGGTGTCGGGGAGTAAAAGAGTGCCATCTTTCAAAAGACTTCACTTAGCTCTTAAACAATGTGTGGTGTTCATGATGAAGAAGAGGAGTTTGGTTTTTATATGCCGACTTTCTCTACCACTTAAGGGAGAATCAAATCAGCTTACAGTCACCTTCCCTTCCCCTCAACAGACAGCCTGTGAGGTACTGTAGGTGGGGCTGAGAGAGCCCTAAGAGAGTTGTTACTAGCCCAAGGTCACCCAGCTGGCTTCATGAGTAGGAGTGGGGAATCAAACCCGGTTCTCCAGATCAGAGTCCACCACTTCAAACCACCGGTTTTAGCCCCTACACCATGATGTCAGAGACCCCTGTTGCCTAAGCCAGGGACTCATCCTAGAGAACTATCTGGGATTTTGTGTGTCGATTCGACAGAGTCCACATCAGGCACAGATGGGACTAGGGATGGCATTACGAGGCATTAGGAGAGAATTATGGGCTATGCTTCAAGCAGTGGCGGGGGAATTTATTTTTAAACAGCATTGCCACCGGAAGTGATGGCAAGTAGCTCTAAGAATTGCTGGAAATGCTGTGGTTTTACCACAGTGTTTCTGACAATTCCAAGAGCTACCAGCTATTGCTTCCAGATTCTCCCCAAAAGTGTTGTCATCATGTTGGCAACACAACTGTTCCCCGCCATGTCCCCACCCCCAACCTTCCTGCTGGTTGCCAGGCTCGGCCTGGGAACCCCCTATATTGAAAAGCTTCGATTGGACTGCCATACAGCAGGCTTGTTTTTCTGACGTTATCTGGTCAACAGGACACTTCAGACAGCAACACAAAGCAAGCAACTGATTTCATTGTCTTTGAGATGGAGAGCCAGTGTTATGGTGGTTGGAGTGTTAGACTGGGACTAGGTCTAACCATGAAGCTCTACTGTGAAGCTTGCTGTATCTTGGAACAGTTCCTTTCTTTCTCTCATAAGAACCTAAGGAAAGCCCTGCTGGATCAGACCAAGGTCCATCAAGTCCAGTAGTCTGTTCACACAATGGCCAACCAAGTGCCTCCAGGAAGCCGACAAACAAGACAACTGCAGCAGCATTATCCTGCCTGTGTTCCACAGCACCCAATATAATAGGCATGATCTTCTGATCCTGGAGACAATAGGCATGCATCATGATTAGTGTCCATGTTGATTAGTAGCCATGGATAGCCCTCTCCTCGATGAACATGTCCACTCGCCTCTTAAAGCCTTCCAAGTTGGCAGCCATCACCACAACCTGGGGCAGGGAGCTCCACGCATTAAGTATGTGTTGTGTGAAGGAATACTTCCTTTTGTCTGTTTTGAATCTCTCTACTTAATCTACCTCCCCACGGTTTTTATCAGAAGCAAATCGGGTATGGGAAACCATGTATGCCATCCTGAGCTCCTTGAAGTGAAGGGTGGGATAAAAATCTGCTAGATAAATAGACAGATAAGAATTCATAACTTAGTATCTTCCAAACCACATCTAGTTAGGCCCTCAGCCAAACTTAATGACAGGGATGATGACTGCACACCCCATGTGGTGGAAGCTGTGGCTCAGTAGCTCAGTTGTAGAGCATCTGCTTGGCGTGCAGAGGGTTCCAGGTTCAATCCTTAGCATCTCCAGTTAAACAATCTGGCAGAAGGTGATGTGAAAGGCCTCTGCCTGAGACCTTGGAGAGCCCCTGCCAGTTTGAGTAGACAATCTGAGAGCCAATGTGGTGTAGCAGAGTCCAGCCAATGTGGTGGACTCTGTTCTTGAGAACCGGGTTGGTTCCCCCATTCCTAGACATGAAGCCAGCTCGGTGACCTTGGGCTTATCACAGTTCTCTCTGAACTCTCTCAGCCTCACCTACCTCACAAGGTGTCTGTTGTGGGGAGAGGAAGGGAAGGAGATTGTAAACTGGTTTGGTAGCGAAAATCAGCATATAAAAGCCAACTCTTCTTCTACTACTACTTACCTGGATGGACCCAGTGGTCTGATTCATGTCTTCTTGTGTAAAACGGATGGGTGCAAAACTTGCCAGCAGGTTGACAATTTGCAGCATCCTTGGGAGTGGAAAGTGTCGTAAAGTTGCAGTCGATTCATGGCGACCCCGTAGGGCTTTCAAGGCAAGAGACAAACAGAAGTAGTTTGCTGCTGCCTGGCTCTGCATAGCAGCCCTGGACTTCTTTGATGGTTTCCCATCTAAAAATAGCCCGGGCCGACCCTGCTGCACTTCCAAGATCTGACAAGATCAGGATAGCCTGGCCCATCAAGCTCAGGGCGAGGCAGCCTTACTTCAATAATCATGTCTGTTCCAGTTCAGAATTTACTCCCATTTACAGGGTCATTCACAGGTCAGTGTGAGCATGCAGGGAACCATGTCTGCTTAGCATGGAACAGGCATTTTGCTTTTTTTCCCCTTGTAAGATGATTCCTTTAGTGAATCAAAATAAGGGTCACACACCCCAAGAAACCTCTGATATTATATCATTTTTTCCCAAGGTCCTACAGCTTCTAAATAATGCCATGTGCCTAAAACAGCAGCAGATAAGTTACAGTAACATACACGGTTACCATATAAGATAAACCTCCCATATGAAGACAGCCTTCGATGCTATTGGGTTTCCTGTGTAAGGCTACAATGTCCTCCCTAACTGACATCAAGTGCTGGGTGGATTTTTTTAATTATTTTTTTTACAAATATGCCCTGAAAGAAATAACAATTTATATTCAACTTATCGAGCAAATAGCAGAGGTATCTTTTTAACAGCGCGAGTGGGAAAATAACCAATTTCGGGCTTGCATGCAAAGCTGCTCAGGCCAATTGGCGTGAAATTTAATTTGCATTAATCACCATGAGGTCAGCGAGAAATTAGTTTAAGGTGTGTGGATTTCGCATAAAAGCAGCATTTGGAAGGAGGGGCTATTTGGAGAGGGTGCTTAGTGTGCGCCATTCCCACGGGAGTCTGGAGGGGTCTGCCACTTCCCCACTTCTTAAAGGAGAATCAAAAGGTGTTTGGGTTCTGGATTTGGGGAAGTGTTTTGCAGACTCCAGGGCATGTGTACTAAGGTTGCCAACTTCCAGGCACTAGCTGGAGATCTCCTGCTATTGCAACCGATCTCCATCTGATAGAGATCAGTTCCTCTGGAGAAAATGGATGCTTTGGCCATTGGACTCTATGGCATTGAAGTCCCCTCCCCTCCCCAAACCAGTGTGGTATAATGGTTAAGAGCGGTGGTTTGGAGTGGTGGACTCTGATCTGGACAACGGGGTTTGATTCCCCACTCCTCCACATGAGCTGCGGAGGCTAATCTGGTGGACTGGATTTATTTCCCCACTTCTACACACGAAGCCAGCTGGGTGACCTTGGGCAAGTTACAGCTCTGTTAAAGCTCTCTCAGCCCCACCTACCTCACAGGGTGTCTGTTGTGGGGAGGGGAAGGGAAGGTGATTGTAAGCTGGTTTGATTCTCCCTTAAGTGGTAGAGAAAGTCGGCATATAAAAACCAACTCTTCTTCTTCTTCTTCTCCTCCTCCTCTTCCTCCTCCTCCTCCTCCTCCCACCCTCCTCAGGCTCTGCCCCAGAAACCTCCCACCAGTAGCAAAGAGGGACCTGGCAACCCTAATGTGTACCGAGTTAGCTTGTAACCATGTTAAAGTCCACGTTTACCAAGGTGCTTCTGAAGTTCTCCTCCAGGTCCCTTCTGGGAGTTTGGAGCTCTAACAGCACAAGCCCATGCAGACTAAGCACATCGGACAGAGTTGGTTTACACCATTTAAGTTTACTATGTAAAAGTTGTCTGCGACCAACATACCTTAAGGAATGCCTCCTCCCATATGAACCTATCTGCAGTCTCTGGTCATCTTTGGAGGCCCTGCTTTGATTGCCCCCACCATCTGAGGCTGCATGGGTGGTGACCCGAGATAGGGCTTTCTCAGTTCTGGCGCCCAAAATTTGGAACTCCCTGCCCAGGGAGATTTGTCTATCCATTTCTTTCACCAACATGGGAAGACTTTTTAATGTATGTTTAGCCTGGAGAGGAGATGAGTGAGAGGTGATATGATAACCATCTTCAAGTACTTGAAGGGCTATCGTATAGAGGAGGGTGCCGAGTTGTTTTCTGTTGCCCAGGAAGGTCAGACCAGAACCAACAGGTTGAAATTAAATCAAAAGATTTTTTGGCTAAACGTTAGAAAGAACTTTCTGACAGTAAGAGCAGTTCCTCAGTGGAACAGGCTTCCTTGGGAGGTGGTGGGTTCTCTTTCTTGGGAGGTTTTTAAGCAGAGGCTAGAAGGCCATCTGTCAGCACGGCTGATTCTGTGAACTTAGGCAGATCATGAGAGGGAGGGCAAGAAGGGTTGCATCAGTGCTTGGCTCTCGTGGTCCTTTCTTACATGGCCATGGTAATGCCGATCACCACTTTGGGGTCAGGAAGCAATTTTCCTTCAGGCCAGATTGGCCAGAGACCCTGGATGGTGGTGTTTTTTTTGGGGGGGGGGCATCTTCTGGGCATGTAGGGGTCACTTGGGGGGGACGCAGTTGTGAATTTCCTGCATTGTGCAAGGTGTTGGACTAGATGACCCTCGTGGTCCCGTCCAACTCTATGATTCTTTCCTTTGCCATACACCCAGTAACGATTACTGACCCTACATCGTGGTTCGAGCTCTGTTTGTTTATGTGTTCTCATTGAATTATTTTTATAATTTTATATGTCTTTTTAATTGTTCAAATGTTTTGCTGTTTTATATTTGCCGCTTTGGGGACCCTGATTGGGTGGAAAGGCTGCATGAAAATTCCTTATTGGTACTGAAGAGGAAGAGCTGGGGAGCCCTCCAGGAAACTCTCGCGGGCCACCAGTGCTTCCTCTTGGAAGTAGTATCTCTGCCTTGTGAGAGCCAGCATGGTGTAGTGAGCAGCGGACTCGAATCTGGTGAACCAGGTTGGTTTCCCCAGTCCTCTACATGAAGCCAGCTGGGTGACCTTGGGCTAGTGACAGTTCTCTTAGAGCTCTCTCAGCCCCACATACCTCACAAGGTGTCTGTTGTGGGGAGGGGGAGGGAAGGTGTTTGTAATGCTGAATCAGACCAAGGTCCATCAATTTCAGCAGTCTGTTCCCACAGTGGCCAACCAGGTGCCTCTAGGAAGCCGACAAACAAGACGACTGCAGCCGCATTGTCCTGCCTGTGTTAAGAACATAAGAAAAACCCTGCTGGATCAGACCAAGGCCCATCAAGTCCAGCAGTCTGTTCTGCTGTGGCTAGCCCAAGGTCACCCAGCTGGCTTCATGCGTAGGAGTGGGGAAACCAACCTGCTTCACCAGATTAGAGTCCGCCGCTCATGTGGAGGAGTGGGGAATCAAACCCGGTTCTCCAGGTCAACGTCCACCACTCCAAACCACTGCTCTTAACCACTTTGCCACACTGGCTTCAAAAGCCAGCCTCACCCACCACATATAGCCCCACCAGAGGCGTGCTAAGTTGCTTCTTTCCTTGGAAGCCATCCCCGTAGCCTTCCTGCATCCCTGTCGCCTGCAAGCCTGTCCTGGTTGCACTGTAGCTCGGGTTAGTGGCGCCAGGGCAGCCACCCTCACCCCAGGGCAAGCGAGGACAGGCTGGAACCATCCCAATGGAGCACAGCCTGGCTGGTGGTGCAGGAAGGTTGTCTTGGCTTTCTGTTGCCGCAATGGAGGAGAAAGAGGGACTTGTATTGCTGCAGCCGGTAAGGTCAGGTTGGGTCCTGCAGCCCGACACCTGTTTCAAGATTTGCACCTGTGATAATTCATCATGAACTCCAAGCAATGTTAAGAATTTATTTTGAGTTAGAACCAAAATGCATGTTGTTAAACATGATTCCACCTCAGATTGACAATTTACAGAAAAAAAACTTTATCAATATGCAATTGCAGCTGCCAGAAGTATCTTTGCTAGAAACTGGAAACTTTCAACATTACCAAAAATATCAGAGTAGAAGGATAAATGTTATGAATTTGCTTTATTGACCAAGCTTACAAATCAAGTAAATAGTAAACCTTCTGATTTATTTCAAAAGAGATGGAAGCTGTTTTATCAATATTATTGATTTTATTATGATTATTTTAAAATTATATTAGAGTTTATAGTAACACACAGTAATACAGATAGTAAGTCGTATTTTAAATTATATCGTAAATATCTCCTTGCAGTTTTACATATATAGGCATGTCTTACTGTGCTGTTATGTTTATTACACTTTAATCTGGGTTATAACTGAGTTTGTGTATTCAGAAAGGAAGAAAGGAAGATAAGAAGAGAAAGAAAGAAGACAGGACAAGAAATGTTGAAAAGATCCGATATTATTTTTAGTGGATAGTTTTTAATGTATTAGGGAGTTTATCGCAACATATTTTGGGTGCCAAGGAAGAAAAGAGAAAAGAGTATATTGTATGTAATTCCTTATTACGGTACCTTTTCCTGATTTCCCCCCTCCCCTTTTCTTTCTAGCTTTAAAAAAACTATAAAAAAAGATTTGCTCCTGTAAAGTACATTGGAGCAAGATATTTCAATTTTTGGTTGATGTTTGACTAGTTTCAGTCTGCTCGAAATTTCTCCTGAAAATGGTTGTGCGAATATTCACCTTTTTCGGTACGGTTCAGGGCCACAGTTCCTCGAAACTGTTTCCAGTTTGTCACCGTTTTCCTCTCCCAATTGCTTTTCTGGATTGGTCACGTTGGCCATCTCCCACCCAATGGGAAATCAAGCATCAAGCGGGATAACCTCATAATTCTATATCACTACATCTTAGCTGGCTATGTGATAATGTGACTCGGGCAGTTTCAATTAACAGTATTCATGGAGGAGTCCATGGAGGAGAGGGCTATCCATGGCTACTAGTCAAAATGGATACTAGTCCTGATGCACACCTAATCTCTCCAGGATCAGAGGAGCATGCTCATTATATTAGGTGCTGTGGAACACAGGCAGGATGGTGCTGCTGCAGTTGTCTTGTTTGTGGGCTTCCTAGAGGCCCCTGGTTGGCCACTTTGTGAACCGACTGCTGGACTTGATTGGCCTTGGTTTGATCCAGCAGGGTTTTTCTTATGTTCTTAAAGACACTTTATTGACTGAATAGTTTTTCTTCCTGCCCAGCTCACTTGGAGCCTTGGAGATTAGGGCTGTTCAGCTTAAAAAGAAGGCAGTTAAGGGGAGACATGATAGAGGTCTAGAAAATTATGCATGGTATGGAGAGAGTGGACAGGGAGAAGCTTTTCTCCCTTTCTCATAATACTAGAACGTGGGGTCATCTGCTGAAGCTGGAGGGTGAGAGATTCAAAAAGACAAAAGGAGGTCTTTCTTCACACAACACATAGTTAAATTGTGGAACTCCCTGCCCAAGGATGTAGTGATGGCTGCCAACTTGGAGGGCTTTAAGAGGGGTGTGGACTTGTTCATGGAGGAGAGGGCTCTCCATGGCTACTAGTCAAAATGAATACTAATAATGCATACCTATTCTCTCTAGTATCTGAGGAGCATGTCTATCATATTAAGTGTTGTGGAATGTGGGCAGGACAATGCTGCTGCAGTCATCTTGTTTGTGGGCTTCCTGGAGGCCCCTGGTTGGCCACTGTGTGAACAGACTGCTGGTCTTGATGGGCCTTGGTCTGATCCAGCAGGGCCTTTCTTATGTCCTTATGTTAACTGTTTTTGCGGGGACCACCAAGCAGACTTCCAAAGAGTTGGAGAGAATCTTTCAGCGCTGCTAAAAGTACATACAAAAAGCTGTGTTGCTTTAGTAGTTAGAAAGCCATTCAAGATGCCTTCTCCGTAGCTGGAAGAAAAACAGTGTCACGCACATCAGTCTCTGCAGCAAGGGTACATTGAATTAGGAGGTTAAAATAATACAGGAAACTGGAAGCTTTCAGAAGAAATCCCTAAGCCTGTAAATGAAAACTCCCCTCCCCCAATTTTCTTGATCTAAGCTAGTAGATCCCCTAAAGCCCCTCAACCCTGAATGCAGAGGGAGCAAAGCATAGAATAGTGGTTCCCAAAGTGGATAATACCACCCCCTGGGGGGCAGTGGGATTACCTAGGGGCAGCACTAAGAGGCAGGGGGTGCTAGAGTTGGGCCCCTTCAACAGTGTTATTAGAAAGAATAGGGGGCACTGGGGTTGAGTTTGTGGAACCAAGGGGGCGGTGCTCCCAAAGGTTTGGGAACCACTGGCATAGAACATAAGAACATATGAAAGCCATGCTGGATCCGACCAAGGTCCATCAAGTCCAGCAGTCCTTTCACACAGTGGCCAGGTGCCTCCAGGAAGCCCCCAAACAAGTCAACTGCAGCAGCATTGTCCTGCCTGTGTTCCACAGCACCTAATAGAACATGCATGCTCCTCTGATCCTGGAGAGGATAGGTATGACTCATGACTAGCATCCATTTTTACTAGTAGCCATGGATAGCCCTCTCCTCCATGAACATGTCCCCTCCCCTCTTAAAGCCTTCCAAGTTGGCAGCCATCACCACATCCTGGGGCAGGGAGTTCCACAATTTAACTATGCACTGTGTACTTCCTTTGTTTTGAATCTCTCACCCTCTAGCTTCAGCAGATGACCCCACATTCTGGTGTGATGAGAGAGGCAAAAAGGTCTCATGCTGTGATTCTCCACGTCGCAGGAAAAGAGCTCATTCTCTCCCCCCCCCCCCCCCCGTTCCTTCAAGAGTGCAAGAAGTTCTCTGTAACCAAAATGATTAAAATGCTGGAGGAACAACTGACTTGTCAGGTCACGCAAATGAGACTTTCCGAATGCACTCCGAAGAAATAGATGCACTTTCCTCGTTTCCCTTCTTTGTGTGTGTTTGTGTGCATTTCCTCTCTCCCTCTCTCTCTTTTGGAGGGTCCTACATTTCTGTCCTTTTTAAAATGATAATGAGGAGAAGCTCACGCCAGCCAGGGAAGCGGGAATGCAAACAAGGCACCCCTATAGGCAGCCGAGTGCATTAATGTAAAATATGCCTAGACAACATAACTTGTCAGAGAGGATTATTTCTGTTCAGTGAATCTGCCGGGGCCCCTTTGCTCCGCCACTCGGCGTCTGGCGAGAGACAGAGAGGAGAAAGAGTAGCCATTAGCGAGTCGCTACTGTGGCATTGATGTTTGAGCGCACTTCTGAACCGGCTTTTGTTGCAAAGATCGGTGTAGGAAGCATGCGCTGTCCCAAATCCGCTGTTACCATGAGAAATGAAGAGCTTCTTTTAAGGTAGGTGGGACGCGTCCTTTGTTTTCATGGGTGCTTTCCCCAGATGCCAGGGCGGGCCCGTTGTGAACTGCGGATGCACTTGGTCCCCTTCTGCTGCCCTGATTTTTGTGGGGAAGGTTGGGGTTTTGATTGTATTGGTAATAATACGGATCCGGCTTTGTGTCGACGCCTTTTAGGAATCGCTAACCTCCAGTGGCACGTAACCAGAAATGGGTGAACCAGGCAGGAAGCGATTAAATTAAAAAAAAAAAAACTCCTCCCCAAAGCTTGTTCATGGGAGCTCTTATATCGCCTTCTTCATTATTATGCATTGGGCATGTACTAAGTGTGGGGAAAAAAGCAAACGGGAGACTCCATAGTAGAGCTGGAGAGCCGGTGCCCTAAATACTATTTTAATTTGCTCCTGGGTTATGTAAACAAGCAATTCCATGCCGAAGCTATATTTGACCACTGGACTTTTTGGGGTGGGCAGGAGGGGGAAAGTATGCATAATCGGGAGAAACACGGATCAATGTATTCTTAGCGCTCCAGGGTGCAGCGAAGAATCCGGCATTAACAGAAGCTTTTCAGAACGAGGGGCTGGGGAGGGAGGTCGCCAGAATTCGGCTCAAACTGGCACCCTAATCTTTTTTGGGAGAGAAAAAAAATGTAGCCTTTTGTCTATTTCCTAGCAGCCATTCTAGTGTGTGAATACATCTTTTGGGCCAGCAATGGGACGATAGAACAATGGAGCTGTCAGGCTAGCTTCAGAAATGTCAGGGCTGTAGTAGTAGTTGTATGTGTTTTTGTTTTAAAAAAATGTCCAACCCATTTAATTACCTCTGATCTTCTTCATCTGGACGGGGATACGAAGCAAACTTCTGTTGTTTTTTTATCTCTTTCAAAAATTCAGTAGCCGCTATTTTAAGTTGGGGAGGGGTGGCTAGGAAGGGTTAACGGACCATTTTGCCTATCAGAAACAAACTTATAGCTCTGTCCGCCATACTTCCTTTTTATCGGGACAATGACCAAATTTCGAAGGCTTACAATGCCGCATTTCAGTTTGCCGAGGGTCTTGTTGGTAACTACCTCTGCTGTAATCTTAGTTTGGATCATGTCAACTTCCTCTTTTGCTTGGCAAAAACATTTGCTCAATTTCGATCTGGGGCATTTTTTTTAAGCTGCTTTTAACAGATGTCAGGATGTTTGAGGGGTGTACCTGTGCCTAAATGATTTTAGAAAACGTAACAAGAGAGAGAATATCCCACTTACCTCGGTAGAAAGACCTTGCCTGGAGTTATAACACTGAGGACCCCTCAGCAGTTATTCAAGAGTCTTGCAAAACACAGTTGCGAAAAGAGCCATCAGATTGTCCAAGCATTTCAAAACACTGGAATTCTTTCTCGTTTCTGTTTTATGGGACTGGGTGTGCTCTAATAACTCCAAAGGATAGTTTTGTGTACGTGAGTCATGCCAAATTGTGTTTTTTTTTTAAAGTTAGCTGATTCAATAACAGTTGTAAGCATTGGTTCTTGACAAGTTTCTTTCAGGCATTGGGTTGCGTTTGCTGAAGGGTGATCTGTGTTTGAATTTAGGTCGAATCGTCATGTGTCTATCCATGCATTGGAGGGCCGGGGATGATGATGTGGGTACATACGCTGAGATGGTTCTGAAACAACGTTGCTGAGCCTTGTGCGCACATGTTCGAGTGAGAGAATCGGTGCTGTCGATTTCAGTGGGAGGGAGTCTGTGGCCAGAATCGCAGACCAAGATCACAAGGGGGGGGGCGGAGGGGGGGAATCGGTCCTTTCAGGAGCCCTGAAAATATGGGTGTCACAGTTCTGCGAAGTAGCCTTTGAAGGTGTGTGTTTATCTGACAAATGGGCTTTTAAAAAACTACGGGAGATGAACTCTTAGGCTTCTGAAGCAGAAGATGGATACTGTTGCTCTGGGAGTTGCTAATATAAAGAAAATAAGCTTTAAGACGCCAGAGTTAGGAATCAGTGTCTCCAACACAGCTAAAGATGGCTTTGACTAAAGTCATGCTAAAGTCACTGGGAAAACGGTGTCATAACTAAACCTCAATGGAAAGTAGCCCTGACTAACTTTTATCCGGGTTTGAGCCATCATGGTCATTTTGAAATTTACCTAAGAGAGTGGTAACTGGGCAGCATCTGTCATCCTCCCAGTTGTTGCCCTTCCATTGGTGTTTTAATTTCCCATTAATTTCCCCCCTACCTGGGCAAGTGCCGGAAAGTTCTCTTCTCTCCTGAACCTTCAGCGCGGCCTGCTTTTAATATCGACTTTCCCTTTCTTTATTGAGAGCCTGTATCCCAGCTGCTGTTTTCATGTTCCCTTGTGACTCTCTGGGGAGGAAGCATGGGAATACCTCTCTTCAGAGTACATGTGAGCACAAGTTAACGAAGGGATGGTTTCTTAACCGTGAGGCCAGCGGGCCACAACTACCAGCTGTCAAAGTCTCGGTGAGCCTGTTGCCGAGAACTGAACGTTCTGTAAACTTGTGCCTGACGGGCGAATTTCTGCCGAGCAGCCCTGATGCTCAGTTCTGTATGTGTGCTTGCATGCATGTGGTGAAGCATGGGGGGTGGAGTGTTGCGCTCGGTGTGTGCACTGTGTACACTGAGCATTTGGATTGTACCCTGACAACATGGTAGGATTGTTTTCCACAGAGCAAAATGTTTGCGCATCTCGCTCTGTCAAGAGATGCTTAGTTTATCACGGGTTCTGGGAACTTTCATTTTAGAATGCCAAGTTTTACCCTGTCCATTTTTCATGGGTGTACAAGCATATCTCAGAGATCCTGCGGGTTCGGTTCCAGTATTCGTGATAAAGCGAATATTGCAATAAAGTGAGTCACATGGTTTTTTTTGGTTGCCCAAGGTATATAAAAGTTAGGTTTATGCTATACTGTAGTATGTTAACTGTGCAATAACATTATGTCTAAAAAATGTACTGTAATAATAATGAAAAAGTTTTGAAATATTGCGAGAATTACTAAAATGTGACCCAGAGGCACGAAGTGAGCACGTACTGTTGGGAAAATGGCGCTGATAGACTTGATCGAAAGCGCAATATCAGCAGAGCGCAATAAAGCAATGTGCAATAAAATGAGGTGGGCCTGTAGTATAAAAAAAATGAATGTTGAGACTTTTCATATTAAAAGGAAAAATCCTTCATGATATGATCCTGAATGGTCTTTCAATTTTTAGAAGCTGTCTCTCACTTAATTACAAACATTTCCTCGATATGAAGCAGTTCTAAATGCGTGCTAAGCTTTACGAGGTAATTTCGTTTTCGACTAAAGCATAAATTGATCAGTTGGATAATAGTCAACGGAAGCCATCAGCCAGGCTTACAGATGTGGGTTTTAAATCAAGCGTTAATCAGAGCTGTTCGCTGCTTTCAGTAGCGATCATATTATTTCAAACCTATGTGCATATGTTGATCAAGCTAATGAGAACAATCTCAGGTTATCTCCACAGGCCCTGTTAGTTTTCTGACTGATGTCAGTCTGCGTTAATGGTACTTAGGCAAGACAAATTCAGAAAGGCATAGATTTTGTTTCTCCTTATTTCCTTGTTGAGAGGGAAAGTGTTGGTTTTATTGAGCACTATTAGAATCCAATACATGGAAGAGAGATTGGACAGAGTAATTTTTTTCTTCCTGAGCTCCTTTTTTCTTCCTGTTGCCTGCTGCTGCTCCAAGCGATGGCAGGAGAAAAAATTAAAAACTGGCTGCAGTGCATGCCCCGTTACAACACTTTGTGGGGAACCCTGGAAGTGATGGCAGGTAGCTCTAGGAATCGCTAGAAACTCTTTGGTTTTACTTCCAGGAAAACCCGGAACTGTCATTATTACACCAATGATGCCCAGTCCACCATGTCCTTGCCCCCAACCCTCCCACCAGTTGCCAGGCCAGTATTGTGATGGTATTAGGCTCTGGTATTATGATCGAGTTGGCCTAGTTACCTAGGGAGGTGGTGAGCTCCCCCGCACTGGTAGTCTTTAAGCAGAGGTTGGACAAACACTTGACAGGGATGCTCTAGACAAAAACTCTCTTGATTTAATTTCTCCGTCTAGACATCGGGAATAATTTTCTAACAGTTAGAGAGATTCCTCAGTGGAGCAGACTTCCTCAGGAGGTGGTAAGCTCTCCTACCCTGGAGGTTTTTAAGAAGAGGTTAGATGGCCATCTGTCAGCAATGCTGATTCTATGACAGGCAGATCATGAGAGGGAGGGCATCTTGGCCATCTTCTGGGCATGGAGTAGGGGTCACTGGAGGGGGAGGTAGTTTTGAATTTCCTGCATTGTGCAGGGGGTTGGACTAGAGGACCTTGGTGGTCCCTTCCAACTCTATGATTCCATAGTTCTAGGATTCTCTAGGCTGATCCTGCGTTAAGCAGGGGGTTGGACTAGATGGCCTGTATGGCCCCTTACAACTCTATGGTTCTATGATTCTATCTCCACAGTATTTTGTCATGAAAACGCTTTTTATATGGTTCCCTATTCAAAGTTGAAACCAGCCAGCTATTGCACATCTTGTCTGATCTAGCTGACGCTCACTACAATCCCCTGTTCAAAGCACATTCCTGGATAGCTATTGTGCATCCTGCTGGCCTTCTTCTTATCAGTCCACCATCCCAGCTATCGAGCCGGCTGGCTATTGAATGGTGTTCTGTTTTTAACCGAGTGCCGCTTTCTTCCCCATAGTCCTGCAAAGACTACCTGAACCTCCACTGAGAGCCAGCATGGTATAGTGGTTAAGAACAGTGGTTTGGAGCGGTGGACTCTAATCTGGAGAACCAGCATGCACCGGGTCATTCCTGACCCATGGGGTGATGTCACATCCCGACATTTCCGAGGCAGACTTTGTTTGCGGGGTGGTTTGCCAGTGCCTTCCCCAGTCATCTTTCCTTTACCCCCAGAAAGCTGGGTATTCATTTTACTGACCTTGGAAGGATGGAAGGCTGAGTCGACCTTGAGTTGGCTACCTGCAACCGACTTCCATCAGGATCAAACTCAGGCCGTGTCAATCTGCAACATAAGCACAATAATAATGCTGACCAACCTTATATGGCTGTTGTCAAGATTACTGCTGTTTAAAAAAGTGCTCTGAACACTGAAACTCTTATATAAATGCTAAGTATTGCTATTATGTCTCCTTTCTTTGAGCTGCTGCTCAGCCTTGACGTAGTTTCTCTAACAACGTAAGGCTGTAATGAGTTCAGGCACCATTATCTTGTGGTACAACTATGTATAAACAGTCCCAGAATTGAAACAAGACTACTATTCCTTTATCTGTGCTCCCAAGATAGCCTTCCGATTCTTTCTCTCTCACACACATGGCCCTTCTTGGGAACAAACAGTGGCTGTAAAATGATTGTGCATTTTACACAAACTCGCTGCTGAAATGCCAAGCTCTCACGCTTGGGAACACTTTGTTTTGTGTTGGCCATAGGTCATTCATAGGGTTGCCACCCTCCAGGTAATAGCTGGAGATCTCCTGCTTTTATAACTGATCTCCAGCCAATAGAGATCAGTTCCCCTGGAGAAAATGGCCGCTTTGGCCATTGGACTCTATGGCATTGAAGTCCCTCCCCTCCCCAAACCCCGCCATCCTCAGGCTCCGCCTCAAAAACCTCCTGCCAGTGGTGAAGACGGACCTGGCAACCCTACCTCCAAACCTCCAGGGATTTCCCTGCTCAGAGCTGGCAACCCAAGGGAGGGACCTCAGCCATACATACTGCTGTAGAGTTAGGGTTGCCAACCTCCAGGTACTAGCTGGAGACCTCCTGCTATTACAACTGATCTCCAGCCGATAGAGATCAGTTCACCTGGAGAAAATGGCCGCTTTGGCCATTGGACTCTATGGCATTGAAGTCCCTCCCCTAACCCCACCCTCAGGCTCTGCCCCCAAAACCTCCCGCCGGTGGTGAAGAGGGACCTGGCAACCCTACACAGAGTCCACCCTCCAAAGCAGCCATTCTCTTCAGGGGGACTGGAGATAAGTTGTAATTCCAGGAGATATTCAGCCCTCACCTAGAGGCTGGCAAACCTATTCGACACAGTGGCCATAGACAGCTGAACTTAAGCTCTCTCGGATCAATACAGTAGGGCTCTCAACCCTCTTCATTCTCTGCTGTTGACCTTATCTATCATATACATTAATCCATTACAGTGTAACACACAAGAGATGCTTAGATTCTCATGACGAAATGGCTGTTTGTTTATTTATTTGATTTATATCTCTTCCCGACCAAGGCCGGACTCGGGGCGGCTCACATCCCAACGGACAATCGCATTCCGTTTAAAACAATAACATAATAATATGTAGCATTAAAACATTGGTAAACAAACCCTAAAAATTACTCATTGCACAATCCATGACGCCACTCATACGTAGAGATATCCATCTAGTTAGGAGGGGAAGGCGGGGTGGGCTCAAGTAACCCAATATGGAACAAAATACTGCCATAGAATCATAGAGTTGGAAAGATCCACCAGGGTTATCTAGTCCAACCCCTTGCACAATGCAGGAAATTCCCAACTGCCTTCCCCCCCACACCCCCAGCGACTCCTACTCCATGCCCAGAAGATGCCCAAGGTGCCCTCCCTCTCATGATCTGCCTAAGGTCACAGAATCAGCATTGCTGACAGATGGCCATCTAGCCTCTGCTTAAAAACCTCCAGGGAAGGAGAGCTCACCACCTCCCGAGGAAGCCTGTTCCACTGAGGAACCGCTCTAACTGTTAGAAAATCCTTCCTAATGTCTAGACGGAAACGCTTTGGATTTAATGTCAACCCGTTGGTTCTGGTCCAACCAATGGTATTGGACTGGTCGTATTTCTGTAACTGGGTAGTTACTGTGTGTGTGTAAAGCGCCGTCAAGTCGCAGCCGACTTATGGCGACCCCTTTTGGGGTTTTCATGGCAAGAGACTAACAGAGGTGGTTTGCCAGTGCCTTCCTCTGCACAGCAACCCTGGTCTTCTTTGGGGGTCTCCCATCCAAATACTAACCAGGGATGACCCTGCTTAGCTTCTGAGATCTGACGAGATCAGGCTAGCCTGGGCCATCCAGGTCAGGGCGGGTAGTTACTACTGGGTAGTATTTCTTTAACAACTGTAAAAGTTATCTTTCCCATTTGCTTTGCAGGTTGCCCTCTCCGGGTTGCATCGACAGGCATTCCCCCCCCCCCCCACGATCAAAACATGGACTAGAAAAACCTGTCCAGCAATTAGAATGCAACCGGTCCCCTCCCCCCATTTCCTGTTTCGTCAAATTGCAACATATCAAATTGCGCATCAGACCTTGGGGGCTGCGTGACTCCCCCTCCCCCCCATAAAAAAAAGAAACAGCCGAATTAATATTCATACGTGGGTCTTCTACTTCCAAGCATAACTTGCACTTGGCTACTTAAGAAGTCATTCAGGAGTGAATCAATAGTAATTACTGTAATCAGGAGGGCTAATTAGCTGACGACGACGCAGATGGAAAGTTCATTGCTTTACAGCCCCGAAAACACCTAAGTTGATGAAGCCTGCAGGCAAAGGGAGGGGGGGCGCTAATGGAGAGGTTTTGCTTTTGATCTGCTGAATGAAGGACCTGCTCTTCAAAGTGAGGAGTCGCGGTCTGGAGATGTGTCTCCATACTCATAATGCTGTATACACATGATTGATTGGTTGATTGATTGATTGGTTGATTGATTGATATTTCTATCCTGCCCTCAATCCCTGGCCAAGGCCGGGTTCAGGGCGGGTAACAACAGTCAATTGCGATAATACAATAAAATCACAATTGAACCATTAAAGCTCTTAAAACATCCAATAAGTTAATGTGAGAACATGAGAAAGGCCATGCTGGATCATAATAAGGCCCATCAAGTCCAGCAGTCTGTTCACACAGTGGCCAACCAGGAAGCCCGAAAGCAAGATAACAGCAGCAACACCATCCTGCCTGCGTTCCACAGCACCTAATAGAATAGGCACGCTCCTCTGATCCTGGAGAGAACATAAGAACATAAGGAAAGCCATGCTGGATCAGACCAAGGACCATCAAGTCCAGCATTCTGTTCACACAGTGGCCAACCAGGTGCCTCCAGGAAGCCCACAAACAAGACAACTGCAGTAGCATTGTCCTGCCTGTGTTCCACAGCACCTAATATATCTGGCATGCTCCTCTGATCCTGGAGAGAATAGGTATGCATCATGACTAGAATCCATTTTTACTAGTAGCCATGGATAGCCCTCTCCTCCATGAACATGTCCACTCCCCTCTTAAAGCCTTCCAAGTTGGCAGCCATCACCACATCCTGGGGTGAAAGGAGTTCCACAATTGAACTATGCGTTGTGTGAAGAAATACTTCCTTTTGTCTGTTTTGAATCTCTCACCCTCCAGCTTCAGCAGATGACCCCTTTTTCTAGTATTATGACAGAGGGAGAAAAGCCTCTACCTGTCCACTCTCTCTATACCATGCATGATTTTATAGACCTCTATCATGTCTCTTTTTAACCGCCTTCTTAACCATTAAACTCTTAAAATATACAGTAATATTAATATAGCAGATGGCACACAATTAATGTTGCCAACCTTCCACTGTGCCCAGGCTTCACCCCCAAATCTCCACTAAGTGCTTAGCCCAGAGTCCTGCTTTGTATGGTGGACTGTATGGCATTGTACCCTAAGTCCCCTCTCCTCCCCAAACCATGCCCTAGGGTTGCCAACTTCCAGGTACTAGCTGGCGATCTCCTGCTATTGCAACGAATCTCCAGCCGTCTCCGGAGTGGCTGGATGGATTGGCAGGCATATATCACCCACCTGGTAACCCTAGAATTCCACCAGGACAGGGCTAGTTATAACTACCAATGACCCCAGTCATGTATTCGACAAATTAGTGGTTATAGAAAGGTACGACCTATAGCGATTGCTTGCTTTCATGGTTCAGCTACCTGGAAAGTGATATTACTTAAGCTGGATTGCTATTTTGTATTTCAGTGAAGGGTGAGAGCACGTTTAGCGTGCACTCCCCTCTCTGTGTTAGGGTTGCCAACCACCAAAGTGGGCCTATAGATCTCCAGGAATTACAGTTGAAGAAGAAGAAGAAGAGTTGTTTTTTACATGCCAACTTTCTCTACCACTTAAGAGAGACTCAAACCCCCTTACAATCACCTTCCCTTCTCCTCTCCACAATAGACACCCTGTGAGGTAGGTGAGGCTGAGAGAGCTGTGACTAGCCCAAGGTCGCCCAGCTGGCTTCGTGTGTAGGAGCAGGGAAACAAATCCAGTTCACCAGATTAGCCTCCGCCGCTCATGTGGAGGAGCGGGGAATCAAACCCGGTTCTCCAGATTAGAGACCACCGCTTCAAACCACCGCTCTTAACCACTACACCCCCACCCCCACCACCACACAGTTGATCCCCAGACAACAGAAATCAGTTTCCCTGGAGAAAATGTCTGCTTTGGAGGGTTGATCCTACATCATTATACCCAGCTGAGGTCCCTCCCCTCCCCAAACCCTGCCCTCCCCAGACTCTGCCCCCAAATCTCCATGAATTGCCCAATCTGGAGCTGGCAACCCTTCTCTGCGTATTTTTGTATGGTAGAGGCTAATGGAAAGTTTTAATGGCCTGTTCTTGGATATATTCAAGATTTAGACCTAGTCATCTCTATGGAGATAAAGTTACATCTGAGCTACGCCTCTTCAGATAGCAGGTGGCTCTCACAGTCTGAATGCTTCTCCATAAAGAAGAGTAGGTACCTTCCATATACCGAACTGGATGGTAGTACAAGAGCGACCCTGCCCTCTTCCTGACATGCTAGTTTTCTACGTCCAGGGATTTTTTTGTACACAGAATCATTCAGTTATGTGAGCCACAACTTGAACATGAAGTTGTCTAGCCACAGGTCTACCACTACAGTGGAAATTGATCAGAATCCCCCCCAGGGTTGCCAACTTCCAGGGGGTGGCTGGAGATCTCCTGTTATTACAACTGATCTCCAGCTGATAGAGATCAGTTCGTCTGGAGAAAATGGCCACTTTGGCAATGGGACTCTATGGCATTGAAGTCCCTCCCCTCCCCAAACCCCGCCCTCCTCAGGCTCCGCTCCAAAATATCCAGGTATTTCCCAACCTGGAGCTGGCAACCCTAGTCAGTAATAAAGCTTGAGATAGCATTGGGGCAATTGAGTGTACGCCCACCCTCACAATTTGGGATGGGGGGTTGGGGAGGCCTAGGGTTGCCAACCTCCAGGTACCAGCTCGAGATCTCCTGCTATTACCACTGATCTCCAGCCAATAGAGTTCAGTTCACCTGGAGAAAACAGACGCTTTGGCAATTGGACTCTATGGCATTGAAGTCCCGCCCCTCCCCAAACCCCACCCTCCTCAGGCTCCACCCACCAAAATCTCCAGGTATTTCCAAACCCGGAGCGTCCAACCCTACCCCCCAAAGTGTATATTATTTTATTTATTTAGGGTATCCTGAGAGTTTGTGAGGAGGCATAGAATAATAGTAAAGACAATGAAACGCCCCCCCCCCAAAATAATGAGCAGCAATAATAATAATTGTATAAAATTATAAAACGAACTCAGGACAGCATCAAAATCAAAACCAGTTCAACATAATGGAAAACACCACCTCGAGGCTTAAAAGGGGGGGGGGGGCTCTGAGCGAGCCCCACCAAAAACCATAAAACTTTCACGCAACTATGAAAATTAACTATAATACTGGAATAAAATGACAATGAACAAGAAAGGGAGCCAGGAGAAAAAACTCAGTGAAAAGAATGTTATCATTTCTTTTTTATATATATACCTCACAAAATCTAGAGGTGTAGGTTCTTTTGAGGTGAAATTCTATGTATAAAGGGAATTCCCTCCTTAAATGGCACCCTGGGTCCCTAGTAGGGTTGCCAGGTCCGGGTTGGGAATTTCCTGGAGATTTTGGGGGGTGGAGCCTGGGGAGGGGAGGGTTTGGGGAGAGGAGGCACCTCAGCAAAGTATAACGCGATAGAGTCCACTCGTCAAAGCAGCCTTTTCCCCGGGGAAAGGATCCCTTTAGTCTAGAGATCAGTGGTAATTCCAGGAGATCTCCAGCCACCACCTGGAGGGTATAACAATCGAACAAATTCTCGAGTGCTAAGCATATAGTTTAACAATCACAATAGCTAGCACTACTGGCAAGAAAACACACAAATAGTATGCCAAGTGAATATATTCCAAACTAGTAACAACAAAAGCATTCCAATAGTTGTCACAAAAATGTGCAAAGTACAGTTTTTTTTTCACAGCAGGTGTAATTATATAAAATATCAATCAAGTATAAATGTGAGGTATCAATTTGATGTCAATCAAGTGCAAAGTTCATAGTTGCCGATATAATGGGCCTCCGGTAAGTTGTCCCATTTCGCAGCAGCTTCTTCATTAAAGGCAATTCTATGATCATAGTTCATGGAACGTATGTTCTGAAAGACACATATATGTATAACATTTACCCAGTTGGTTATGACAAATTAGCAGCTAGCAAATAACTTGCACCTAATACAGAATCTTATTGTAAAACATTACAACTCACTCTTAGCATGTATTACGTACAAAAGAAATTAAATTGCTCCAAAAAGCAACAAACATACCCACACATGGATGTATAACCTCCTGTATTAGTGGATGGCTTGCTGAGTCACCTAACTTGATGCGACTCCACCCCTATTTAAACGATGTTGTAAGGAGGGTGGCAACTCTAGTTCGGTGGGAGGAACACCTGAAGGGGTGCCCTGCATTTCAAAAGCACATGCATTAGGGTATCAGTGACGCTTTGACTGAAAGCGGCCCCTGAGAGGTGACATTGGGTGACGCTGAGCTCTCTCTCAGCCTACCTCGCTGGGTTGTTGCGAGGATAAAATGGAGAACTCTGTACACCGCTCTGATCTCCTTGGTGGAAAGGCAAAATAAAATTGCACTGGGTAGCTAGTAGTGACTTTCCTCATAGGGTTGTTCTGCTATTGCAATAGTGTAATGTAGGTATGTGAAGCACCGTGCACATCTGAAAGCATTGCTCAAAATGTTAATGTATGTCACAGTAGATTCTTCAGCTTCCTTGGGGCTTCCCAGTTTGCAGGAGAGAAGGGGCCTACCGTCATTCATGCTGGCCCTATTTTCCTAGTTTCAACCCCTGGCATAGCCAAGCACATGGTCCTCCAGCGTGGTATAGTGGTTGAGAGCAGTGGTTTAGAGCGGTGGCCTCTGATCTGGAGAACCGGGTTTGATTCCCCACTCCTCCACATGAGCGGTGGAGGCTAATCTGATGAACTGATTTGTTTCCCCGCTCCTACACATGAAGCCAGCTGGGTGACCTTGGGCTAGTCACAGCTCTCTTTGAGCTCTCTCAGTCCAGCCTACCTCACAGGGTGTCTGTTGTAGGGAGGGGAAGGGAAGGTGACTGTAAGCCGGTAGGAGTCTCCCTTAAGCGGTAGAGAAAGTCAGCATATAAAAACCAACTCTCCTTCTTCTCCATGCTGGGAGGGGGGTTCCCCCCTCCCCACTCATCTCTTTGAAAACTATAGAGCATCTCCCCATTTTCTTTAAGCACAGGATCTTGAAGGGGAAAGGGAGGGAGTAGGGTTGTCAGGTCCCTCTTTGCAACCGGTGGGAGGTTTTTGGGGCAGAGCCTGAAGAGGGCAGGGTTTGGGGAGGGGAGGGACTTCAATGCCGTAGAGTTCAATTGCCAAAGCGGCCATTTTTCTCCAGGTGATCTGATCTCTATCGGCTGGAGATCAGTTGTATTAGCAGGAGATCTCCTGCTACCTGGCAGTTGGCAACCCTAGGAGGAATTAAACATTGTGCAAAGAAATGAGACCGTTTCTCTTTCCCGGCGCATCGTTCCCGGCTCTCTAACATCCTTAGAGATGAGCCGGCGCCCGGTCGCTGTTTATCTTTGCAATCGCTTCCCCGTGACCGTTTTACTGCTTCCAACACATTGACACATTATGTCAGCTGTATAAAAGGTAACTGGAAATGGCAGCTGGCGAGAGAGCATGTCGCCATGCCTGGAATGACATGGATTATCGGGGCAGCGGGAGCGGCTGGCACAGCGGCCCGTTTCTTCTTGACCTGCAGCATGATTGGCTGTACTGGAGAGGGATGAGTCAGTGGAGTTTGTAAACCTCGGCAGCTGGCTTCCCTACTGAGGAAATAAAAATGGGAATTTACCCTTTAAATGCTACTGAAATGGTAAATTGCATAGGGTTTTTTGTTTTTTTACCCTTGGGATTTTCACCTTCCTCATAATTCCCCTGTTATCCCATTCCTTTTATCAGATCTATATTCAGATACTAAGAAAATACATCAGATGGTGAAATACCTAGCACATGTAATGACCCTAAAGCTATCAAATAGCTCTGATAACGCAAGTTTACCCTGTACCTAGGAAAAGTTGAGGGCAGCAGGAAAAGAGGAAGACCCAACAAGAGATGGATTGACTCAATAAAGGAAGCCACAGCCTTCAATTTGCAAGATCTGAATAAGGCTGTCAAAGATAGGACGTTTTGGAGGACTTTCATTCATAGGGTCGCCATGAGTCGGAAGCGACTTGACGGCACTTAACACACACACACCCTGTACCACTAATAGGGTTGCCAATTGCCAGGTAGTAGCAGGAGATCTCCTGCTAATACAACTGATCTCCAACCGATAGAGATCAGATCACCTGGAGAAAAATGGCCGCTTTGGCAATTGAACTCTATGGCGTTGAAGTCCCTCCCCCCCCCCAAACCAGCGTGGTGTAATGGTGGTGAAGAGGGACCTGGCAACCCTAACCACTAATGTATAAAGTCATTTATTAATTGTTTTACTTTAAAATTGTAAAGTTGTTTATTTATCTGTTTCTCTATAGTATGAATACTTAAGACTTTGTCAATGAGCAATAAAGGTTACATACATACGTAATTCCCCTGTTTTTCTCACAGTTAGGGACAAGAGAATATTCTGTACATTGTATCTTTTTATATTGGTGCGTCCCCCTCTCTGCACGGTTTTGGTTTTCCACTTTTCGACGTCGGTTTGGTAGAATCATTTTGCGTCATGAAGACACATACCCGTTTGTTACACAATTCATGCATGTGATGTAGGGTTACTTTTTATACCTATCTGGTTTGCAGAATGCCGATTTGCTGATGTGCAGATCAGGTTGGAGAAAACGGATATGTTTTGCAGGGGAAAATTCATTGCAAAGTGGCATGAGACGAATCACAAGGATTAGAGAGAAGCAAATGAAATGGGAGTCTTCTGGTTAACAGGACAAGGATTTGCATTTCGGAAACCCTACCTACTTGTGCTAGATTCGCGTCCATTAGGACATTGAAGGCCAACAAGATTTTTGCTGTATAAGCTTTGACTTTCAAAAACTTGTACCCCAAAAGTCTCTTCGGTCTCTAATGTGCTACTTAGGGTTGCCAAGTGCCCGGTGGTGGCGGGCAAACCTCCGCCAATCCACCCCCGCTGCCCACCGACCAGCTGAGGGTCGGCGGACAAACATGTACTCGCCACCGGCGAGAGCTTCATTGTGGTGGGGCCGCAGGGGATGATCGATGCAATGACATCACTTCCTGGGTAAACCCGGAAGTGACAGGGACACTCTACTACATCCCTCCAAAAATGACGCGATAACATCATCCATGACTCTGATTGGGTGACATTGAGCTCTCTCTCAGCCTACCTCACTGGGTTGTTGTGAGGATAAAATGGAGAACTGTGCACAGCGCTCTGATCTCCTTGGTGGAAAGGCAAAATAAAAATGTACTGGGTAGCTAATAGTGACCTTCCTCATAGGGTTGTTCTGCTATTGCAATAATGTAATGAAGCACTGCTACAATTTTTTTTAAAGTTATGAATATCCTCTCAAGAGATGATTGGGGTTAGGGTTGCCCGCTCCCACTTCACCACCGACAGGACGCTTTTGGGGCAGAGCCTGAGGAGGGTGGTGTTTGGGGAGGGGAGGAGAAGGGAGGGACTTCCATAGAGTCCAATTGCAAAAGCGGCCATTTTCTCCAGGGGAACTCATCTCTGTTGGTTGGAGATCAGCTATAATAGCAGGAGATTTCCAGCCAGTACCTGGAGGTTGGGAACCCTAAGCACAGCACATCTGAAAGCATTGCTCAAAATGTTCATGTAGATTCTTCAGCTTCCTTGGGGCTTCCCAGTTTGCAGGCGAGAAGGGGCCTACTGTCTTTCATGCTGACCCTGTTTCCCTAGTTTCAACCCCTGGCATAGCCAAGGACACGGACCTCGATGCTGGGGGAGGGGTTTTTTTGCGTGGGTCTTTGGCAAACCATTGCTCCTCAGAGCTGACAATACTGGGCCAGAGAGACCGATTGTCAGTCTCAGATGTACATCGATGTGAAACTGTTTCCAAAGAATGTGAACAGCATGTTCGGAAAGAAACAAAACAGAGATGGGGAGTTCTCGTATTTGGATCCAAGTGCTGCGGTGGCCAAGAGAGGAATGCAGGAAGTAGTCGAGAGCAAATAACTCTGTTGTTGTGCTGTTCTGTTCACTTCCACTGCTCCGTGGATCTTCATGCCACCACGACACCCCCGCAGAATCTGCCATCCTATGCACCCTTGTGAGTAACTGCCGTTGAATTGGGTGGAATTTAGTTCCAAATAAACACCCAAACACACAGAGCTGGACTTTCAGTGTCTATGTTTTCCACCCTGGCAGCTGGTAGGAAGAAAGTAGATTCCTTTGAAATGTGGTGTTGGAGGAGAGTGTTATGGGTACCGTGGACTGCCCCCCCCAAAAAAAAAAACAAAATTGGTGGGTTCTAGATCAAATCAAGCCTGAACTGACCCTAGAAGCTAAAATGACTAAACCGAGGCTGTCGTACTTTGGTCACATTATGAGAAGACGAGAGTCGCTGGAAAAGACAATCGTGCTGGGAAAAGTCGAGGGCAGCAGGAAAAGAGAAAGACCCAACAAGAGATGGATTGGCTCTATAAAGGAAGCCACGGCCCTCAATTTGCAAGACCTGAGCAAGGCTGTTAATGCTAGGATGATTTGGAGGACATTGATTCATAGGGTCGCCATGAGTTGGAAGCAACTTGGCAGCACTTAACACACACACACACAGCTAGGTCCCCCTGGCCACCAGTGGGGGAATGGGGCTGTGGCTCAGTGGTAGAGCATCTGCTTGGCATGCAGATGGTCCCAGGTTAACTCCCCAGCATCTCCAGTTAAAGGGACTAGGCAGGTAGGCGATGTGAAAGACCTCTGCCTGAGCCCCTGGAGAGCCACTGCCAGTCTGAGTAGACAATACTGACTTTGATGGACCCAGGGTCTGGTTCAGTATAAGGCAGCTTCATATGTGTTCGTGTGTGTTCATGGGATGTAGAGTTGCCAGATCCAGGTTGGGAAACTCCCGGAGATTTGAGGGTGGAGCCTGGGGAGGGATCTCAGTGGGGTACAATGCCGTAGAGCCCACCCTCCAAAACATCCATTTTCTCCAGGGAAACTGCTCTCTGCAGTCTGGAGATGAGCTGTAATTCCAGGGGATCCACAGGTTCCACCTGGAGGCTGGCATCCTTACTGGCAGCCTTTCTCTAAGGTCTGAGCCCTGACCGTTGAGGGCCAGCATTGGCATACCCTGAGCTGCGGCAGCTGCCGGGGTCCAAGACGTCCGGAAGGGCCGCAGCTCCCAACTACCCAGCACACATTTCTCCCCTGCTACCTATGCACAAGCACTCAGCCAGGGCCAGCTGAACTCACTGCTGAACATGATGCCCGGTTGGGTTTCCAGCCTCCAGGTAATAGCTGGATGCCTCCTGCTATTACAACTGATCTCCAGCCGATAGAGATCCACTCACCTGGGGGAAATGGCTGCTTTGGCCATTGGACTCTATGGCATTTAAGCCCCGCCCCTCCCCAAACCCCACCCTCCTCAGGCTCCACCCAAAAAATATCCCGCTGTTGGTGAAGAGGAACCTGGCAACCCTATGCCTGGTGCCACCAGGGAAAGGCAATCAGATGGTGTACAGTGGGTGGGGGGCAGCATTTCCGGTGGCCATGGAGGTGGCCACACCACCTAATGCTGTCTGGGAAGGGTTTTTGGCAGTACAGGGGACTGTGAGCACAAGTGCATGGAGGGCATGTGGTTGTGTGGGGGGCAGAAAGGGAACACAAGCAGAGGCCATGGAGGTGGGCAGAGGAGAGGGGGCCTTGGCACTCCTAGCCCCGTTTGAGAACATAAGTACAGAAGAACATAAGAAAAACCCTGCTGGATCAGACCAAGGCCCAACAAGTCCAGCAGTCTGTTCACACAGTGGCCAACCAGGTGCCTCTAGGAAGCCCACAAACAAGATGACTGCACCAGCATTCTCCTGCTTTTCTCCCTCTCCCATAATACTAGAATGCGAGGTCATCTGTGGAAGCTGGAGGGTGAGAGATTCAAAACAGATAAAAGGAAGTATTTTTTCACACACCGCATAGTTAAATTGTGGAACTCCCTGCCCCGGGATGTGGTGATGGCTGCCAACTTGGAAGGCTTGAAGAGGGGAGTGGACATGTTCATGGAGGAGAGGACTATTTAAAGCTATTAGTTAAAATGGATACTAGTCATGCTGCATACCTATTCTCTCTAGTATCAGAGGAGCATGCCCATTATATTAGGTGTTGTGGAACACAGGCAGGATGGTGCTGCTGCAGTCGTCTTGTTTGTGGGCTTCCTAGAGGCACCTGGTTGGCCACTGTGTGAAGAGGCTGCTGGACTTGATGGGCCTGGGTCAGATCCAGCAGGGCCTTTCTTGTGTTCTTATGTTCTTATGCCTGTGTTCCACAGCACCCAATATAATAGGCCTGCTCCTCTGAGACTGGAGAGAATAGGGATGCATCATTACTAGTAGCCATGGATAGCCCTCTCCTCCATGAACATGTCCACTCCCCTCTTAAAGCCTTCCAAGCTGGCAGCCATCACCACATCCTGGGGCAGGGAGTTCCACAGTTTAAGTATGCATTGTGTGAAGAAATGCTTCCTTTTTATCTGTTTTGAATCTCTCACCCTCCAGCTTCAGCAGACGACCCCACATTCTAGTATTATGAGAGAGGGCGAAAAGCTTCTCCCTGTCCACTCTTTCCATACCATGCATAATTTTATAGACCTCTATCATGTCATGTTTTAAAGACAAACATATGCAAATTCCGTTAATTGAAATCAGGAAATTAAGCACATACTTAAATCTCCCTCACTGAAATCTGAATGTCTTAAAAGTGTATAACTTTGCCTATATCATGATCAAGGGGTGAGATTGGGGAGGAGGGGAATACCTGTTAATAAATACCTTTCACATGGGCTCTTCACCTAACCTTTAGAGGTTAGGTGGCAGCTCCTGGGGAAAGAGCCTTTTTGGTGGTGGCTTCCCAGTGACGGCATTTCTCTCCTGCCAAATTCACCTAGGGTGAAATTGTTCCTGCTTTCTCTTGCTTTTAATAATATCTACCCTGGAAGGGATCCACTTCATTTACAAAATAAGCACTCGTTATATTGTATTGCCGAGCTCATCCGTTCTTAAATTTTCATGTTATCGTTTTGTATCATTTAAAAGTATTTAAGTCTCCCTCTGGGTTGTTTGTGGCAGAAAAGTGGGTAGGATATACCTACGTAAACAAAAACAAACAAACAAACAAAGGTAGGTCAAAGAATCTGGTTTTCCCACTTCGTCCTTGGTTTCTTTTTTCTCCTTTCTTCCTGCTTCTTTTTAATTCCAGCCGCTCCAGATTAATCATCATAACCAATTTCATTAACCGTAATGGCCACACGTTGTTTAGTGTATTATATTGCGATAATGTAATGGGATATATTGTATAACTTTAATTTTTTTTATGGGAAATGAGTAAAAACGGAAGATAAAAGTGTACCAGTAGATAAAAATCCCAACGATTAAGAGGTAATTTTCTGCCTGAGCCTTTGCTGGCTGGCAGAGCATGTGGTTAAGAATCAATGACAACAGTTCCCTGCTAAAGCGACTTCTCTATCGCTTCCTGGATTTTTCGAGTTCAGTTCTGAATTCTCTGATCTTGCTTCCAAAATGGGGCCGAAGGATTTATTTATTTATAATATTTGCACGCTTGCCTTTCTCCTGAGGCGGGCAACAAAAATATAAAAGCAAGTTCACTTGTGGACATTGCTGTGGCTTAATATTGAACCTTTATGGACTTTGCTAGGCTTTGGAATTACCATTGTATGGATGTAAGTATATATTTTTATATAATGAGTACCAATGGAAATATGGATATGAAACTATTTTAATGCTAATATTTATATGTAGGAGATAATGTGGGGCTGAAGAAACCAAGGTGAAACGGCCGTCCCCCATTCTTTTGATCTATAAATTTTGGATCTATACCTGTTGGATTTATACCTGAGAATAACTTATGCCATTGGAACGGATCATCTTTGAAATATTTAAGAAGAGGACTTTTTTGCCTGTAAAATTACAAATTCCATGTATATATTGTAAATTGTTTAGTCACAGTTGTTAGGAATATTTGCTTCACACTGTTTGTCTCTCTTTTCTAGCACCTATTAATATTTGCATTTTGCTACTTGGCTCTGTGCATTTGTGAACCTCCAGGTAGTAGCTGGAGATCTCCCGCTATTACAACTGATCTCCAGCCGATAGTGATCAGTTCACCTGGAGAAAATGGCCGCTTTGGCAATCGGACTCTATGACATTAAAGTCCCTCCCCTCACCAAACCCACTTTCCTCAGGCTTTGCCCCAAAAACCACCCGCCGGTGGCGAAGAGGGACCTGGCAACCCTAGGTGTAGTGGTTAAGAATGGAAGACCCGTTAAGATCTGGAGACCAGGGTTTGATTCCGGGCTCCTGCACATGAAGCCTGCTGGGTGACCTTGGGTTAGTCACAGTTCTCTCTGAACTCTCTCAGCCCATGTGGAGGCAGGCAATGGCAAACCACCTCCTAACGTCTCTTGCCCTGAAAACTCTCCGGGGGCGCCATAAGTCAGTCGACATGTAGACTGATAACACACAACACCCCACCCCCAAAAAGCAGTTGTGATGGTATGAAAAGGGCTATTCGGATTCTTTTTGTGTATTGTGTTACCAATCCAAGCAGCACATCCATGCAGCGGTGAAACGCTGCTCCAAAAGGATCTTCACTCCCTAATCCGTGATATGTGAGAGCCAGTGGGATGTAGTGGTTAAGTGCTGGACTAGCTTCTGGGAGACCCAGGTTCAAATCTCCACTCCGCCACAAAAGCTTACCGGGTGACCTTGGCCCTCAGCCTAACCTACCTCACAGGGTTATTGTGAGCATAAAATAGAAACAAGAATGGAAACGAGAAAATTATAAAATGCTCTGTTTTGAGTCCCCCCTGAGGAGAAAAGCAGGATATAAATGGAGTAAATAATAATAAATATTATGTTATGACAATTGTAGGAACCCCGTGGCACAGAGTGTTAAGCTGCAGTACTGCAGTCCAAGCTCTGCTCACGACCTGAGTTCGATCCCGACGGAAGTCGGTTGCAGGTCGCCGGCTCAAGGTTGACTCAGCCTTCCATCCTTCCGAGGTCGGTGAAATGAGTACCCAGCTTGCTGGAGGTAAAGGGAAGACGACTGGGGAAGGCACTGGCAATCCACTCCGCAAACAAAGTCTGCCTAGGAAACGTCGGGATGTGACGTCACCCCATGGGTCAGGAATGACCCGGTGCTTGCACAGGGGACCTTTACCTTTTGTTATAACAATTGTGCAATCTTGAAGGGGCCCCCCCCCGGAGGCAAACAGGAACTGGCATGACCCCTATGCTGTCATTGGTGCCACTGACATGGACGCCGGTGCAGGGCAACTTAGGTTGATCCCAGGGCACTGTTCAACAGCATGAGCCTCCTGTGCCTGGAGCAGCCTCCCGGCGGCTTATGTCCAGCACAAGTGTTTCCACATGCGTCTGGGGGGGGGGCGTTCCCAGGGCCTTCCTAACCCCTTTTGGGCTGAACCAGAGCCATTTTGCAGACGTGACGCGACCCCGTGGAACTCTCTCTGAAAATACCGTTTTAATTTATTTTTCGGCTCGCCCACCCGCCTGCCTGTCTGCCTCCCGATTCAGGGATGGGCTGCAAGTCTGCAATGGCCAATCAGAAGCCCTGCTAGCCAAACACCGCACCTGGACCTGTTCACTTTCTAAAATCACTTGGTGGCACTAGGAAACGTGTCCGTGGGGACCCCTGACATACATGTATAAAATTACTGATTTATATCCTGCCTTTCTCACCAATGGGGATCCAAAGAAGCATCACTACATAGGAAGTAACCTTGGGTTCCAATACAACGGCTGGTACTGGACTTAAAAAATAATCTATGAACCTGCATCCTTGGGGGGGGGGGAGGTCCAGTTAGGGAGGAGCTGTGGCTCAGTGGTAGAGCCTCTACTTGGCACGCATAAAGTCCCAGGTTCAATCCCCGACATCTCCAGTTAAAGGGAATAGGCAGGTAGGTGATGGGAAAGACCTCTGTTTGCGACCCTGGAGAGCCGCTGCCAGTCTGAGTAGACAATACTGACTCTGACGGACCAAGGGTCTGGTTCAGTGTAAGGCAGCTTCATGTGTTCATGTGTTCAAACCTTGTTTCCTTTGAAATGTCGAGAAATGCTTTTGGGGAGGGACCGTGCCTCAGTGGTAGAACCTCTGCTTGGCATGCAGAAGGTCCCAGGTTCAATCCCAGGCATTGTCAGGCCTGCTCTCCTCTCTCTGCATTTGAAAGTGTTTTGTCTTCTCGCAGATGCTTTGCTCAAGGATTGTTTACCTAACTGTTGCATTCCTCTCCAGCCTTTGATGCCCATGGGAGCCTGGCACCGTTAGCCTGGGGTTGCCATGTCAACCTGTACTATCTGATATGACCTGTACGACCACTATTCCTCCATATATTCTGCTGTATGTCCTTGCCCCCCCCCATTCCTGCCTTTTTACTTCTGCAAGCTCTGAATACCTGTATGTTTTCCAATAAAAGTCAACTCTCCTTTGGACTACCTGCCTGCGGATGTTGCTTTTGGGAGTACTACGGGGACAAGTGCTTACAGGCATCTCCAGTTAAAGGAACTAGTCAGGTAGGTGATGTGAAAGACCTCTGCCTGAGACCCTGGAGAGCCACTGCTGGTCTGAGTAGACAATACTGACTTTGATGGACCAAGGGTCTGAGTCAGTAGAAGGCAGCTTCATGTGTTCATGGGGATATGCAGCCCTCCCTCGCAAAGGTTTATTGTCAAAACTCAGACTCCTCAAAACCCTCAAAAAATCTGCCAGAGCAGGCAGTTGCCTCTTTCATTTAGGCGAAATTCACTGGTGATCCTATTCTGCGAAGCATGGAGTGATGCACCTTTAAAACACCAATGCATGCATCACCTGCATTTCATTCCCCATCAGTTTCACATGCATACCGGAATAACACAGGAAGCATCATGAGCTCTTTAAAAAAAAATCCCCATGTTCCTGTACTTTTCTCCTTTCTGTCTGTGGAGAAGTGCTAAAATGTCCTTTCTCCTTTGAGGTTTGATCCTCTTTCTTTTCTTAAAAAAAAATTCTCCCTCCTATACTTAGGGTATTCGACATTTCCAAAAAGCACTTATCAATGATAACCTACTGATCTGCTCTCCTGGGAATCTGCTTAAGGTGACAGAAATGTTTACCCATCATCCTGATGGAGGCTTTTGGGTCAACACATCCATTAAACTGCTCGCTGCTTGAAAAGAGCTCTCCTTCCAACATTTTGGCATGGTATTTTGCGGGACCAACAAAAGGCCTGTCATCATATCCCAGAAAAGCCAGCACCACTGTGGGAACGAGCATAGCTCAGTGGTAACACATGCGTAGCATGCATAAGTCCTAGGCTCGGTTCCCAGCACTAAAAAGGAGCTCGATAATAAAACTGCTGCTATCATAGATTCATAGAGTTGGAAGGGACCACCAGGGTCATCTAGTCCAACCCCCTGCACAATGTAGGAAACCCACAACTACCTCCCCACCCCCACCTCCAGGGACCCCTACTCCGTGCCCAGAAGATGCCCAAGGTGCCCTCCCTCTCATGATCTGCCTAAGGTAATAGAATCAGCATTGCTGACAGATGGCCATCTAGCCTCTTCTTAAAAACCTCCAGAGAAGGAGCGCTCACCACCTCCTGAGGAAGCCTGTTCCACTGAGGAACCGCTCTGTTAGAAAATTCTTCCTAATGTCTAGACGGAAACTCTTTTGATTTAATTTCAACCCGTTGGTTCTGGTCCGACGTTCTGGAGCAACAGGAAACAACGCGGTACTCCCCTTGTACAAATCTATGGTGACACCACACTTGTAATACTGTGTACAGTTCTAGTCACCACACCTAAAAAAAGGATATTGCAGAGCTTGAGAAGGGGCAGGCAAGAGCAACCAAAACGATCAGGGGGTTAGAGCAATGGCCCTATGAGGATACTAGTCATGATGCATACCTATTCTCTCCAGGATCAGAGGAGCATGCCAGTTATATTAGATGCTGTAGAACACAGGTGGGACAATGCTGCTGCAGTTGTCTTGTTTGTGGGCTTCCTGGAGGCACCTGGTTGGCCATTGTGTGAACAGACTGCTGGACTTGATGGTCCTTGGTCTGATCCAGCAGGGCTTTCTTTATGTTCTTATGTTCTCTCCAGGATCAGAGGAGCATGCCTATTGTCTTAGGTGCTGTGGGACACAGGCAGGACAATGCTGCTGCAGTTGTCTTGTTTGTGGGCCTCCTAGAGGCAGTCCGTGTGAACAGTCTGCTGGACTCGATGGGCCTTACTCGGATCCAGCAGGGCTTTTCTTATGTTCTTAAAAACAGTGGGAATGATCAGTAAAAGCCATGCTGTCTTGAGGTCCTATTCTACAGAGTCTTGCCGTTCACACAAATTTGGCAATGCTGTACAATATGAAGAGCAAGAACTATGCAGAGCTACAGAATGGTAGAATCAAAACATGTCTGAGAGGTAATCAAACTGTCAGTCCCAGCATAATAAATAGCCCATAATTGTGTCCTTTTTGAAAATATAATCTTCTTCCCATTTCCATCCTTAGGCATGCGTGCAATGCCTGTCTCAACATCTCGGCTCCGTTTCTTCATGTGACACAAACAACTATTGCCTTGGTTAAGGAATAAGTAACGCTGGAAAGTGCCGTCAATCGGGTTGCCATCCTCCAGGTACTAGCTGGAGATCTCCTGCTATTACAACTGATCTCCCGCCGAAAGAGATCAGTTTCCCTGGAGAAAATGGCCGCTTTGGCAAATGGACTGTATGGCATTGAAGTCCCTCTCCAAGCCCCGGCCTCCTTAGGCTCCATCCCAAAAACCTCCCACCGGTGTCGAAAAGGGACCTGGCAACCTAGCCATCAAGTCACAGCCAATTTAGGGCGATCCTAGAATTGCCAGGCCCCTCTTTGCCACCAGCAAGAGGTTTTTAGGGCAGAGCCTGGGGAGGGTGGGGTTTTGAGAGGGGAGGGACTTCAATGCCATAGAGTCCAATTGCCAAAGTGGCCATTTTCTCCAGGGGAACTGATCTCTATTGGCTGGAGATCAGTTGTAATAGCAAGAGATCTCCAGCTAGTACCTGGAGGTTGGCAACCCTACCATTCACCATTATAGCTCTGACTCAGAAATGTGAGGCTAGCCATTCTCCATTGGAATCCCAAGAATGGAGTCACTTGTACAAATGAAGAATATTTATCTCCTACCAACAGCTTTCGATGCGAAAACCATAGGATTTTGTTTTAAATGTTGAGATTTTTATCCTGCCATAAGAATTGGTGAGATGTTTTTGTTTTTTTTCCCCATCTCAGAGCAATGTAAAAGCTCTCTCTAGAGCTCAGGAACTTGTCTGCAGCTTTTCAGCCCACATTTAATTTTAATGAGCGCGTTACATAACTCCTTTAAAAATAACGGAAGCCTTCTATGCCGTGAGCTGCTGCACAACGGCATGGCGCTACTTGAGATCTGTTGGATGGAGAGAGAACTTCTCTGATTTGAGAGCAGATTGGCTCCCTCACTCCTCAAAACAGAGTTTGTGTTTGCACTTAAGGTGAGGGATTGAGCCTAGTTCACATGCTCATGGTCTTCACCTGAAGAAGAAAAAGAGTTGGTTTTTGTACGCCGACTTTCTCTACCCCTTAAGGAAAAATCAGGCCAGCTTACAATCACCTTCCCTTCCACTCCCCAAAACAGACACCCTGGGAGGTAGGCGGGGCTGAGAGAGCTCTAGCAGAGCTGTGACTGGCCCAAGGTCGCCCAGCTGGCTTCATGTGGAGGAGTGGGGAATCAAACTTGGTTCTCCAGATTAGAGTCCACCTCTCCAAACCACCGCTCTCAACCACTACACCACACTGTCTCTTCTCCTGGGGTTGGATATACATGCAGTAGGGTTGTCAGGTCCCTCTTCGCCACCAGCGGGAGGTTTTTGGGGCGGAGCCTGAGGAGGGAAGGGTTTGGGGAGGGAAGGGACTTCAATGCCATAGAGTCCAATTGCCAAAACAACCATTTTCTCCGGGTGAACTGATCCCTATCGGCTGGAGATCAGTTGTAATAGCAGGAGATCTCCAGCTAGTACCTGGAAGTTGCCAACCCTAGTGACCTTGGGCTAGTTACAGTTCTCTCCGAACTCTCTCAGCCCTACCTCACAAGGTGTCTGTTGTGGAGAGAGAAAGGGAAGGAGAGTGTAAGTCGCTTTGAGCGTCCTTAAAAAGGTAGAGAAAATCAGGGTATAAAAACCAACTCTTCTCTAAAAATATTTAATCTCATATGAAGGAAATTATAACTTGAAGTATTAAGTAATCAAGACTATAAACCAGATTTTTGTAACACAATATAAATGGGGAGGTGAGAAAACACTGTATAGAAATTCAACAATGCTGTCCTTTAACAACAGTACGTGTCCATAATTGTACTAGCAATCTACAACATTTCAAACCTATTCAGAGCACCTTCTGTAAAAGACTAACAATGTTCAATAAATTCTAGCTGGAGCTTCTGATTCCAATAATCGTAAAAGGGTTTCCGTCCACAAGCAAAATTGTCAAGGTGGCTAACAAAGCGCCAACAAGTTGCAAATGCATAAATACAGCAATCACAAAATCCAAATGGCGGAGCGGAATCTACCCAAACCAGATTACCATCCACCAAACACCCTTGGAAATAAAAATTTTACGTTCATCTCTTAATCAGGTAGAAGTAAGCATCTTTGCCATCTTCTGGGCATGGAGTAGGGGTCACTGGTGTGTGTGTGTGGGGGGGAGGTTGTTGTGACTTTCCTGCATTATGCAGGGGGTTGGACTAGATGACCCTGGTGATCCCTTCCAACTCTACGATTCTAACACAGGAACACATGAAGCTGCCTCATACTGAATCAGATCCTTGGTCCATCAAAGTCAGTACTGTCTACTCAGACCAGCAGCAGCTCTCCAGGGTTTCAGGCAGAGGTCTTTCACATCACCTACCTGCCTAGTCCCTTTAACTGGAGATGCCGGGGATTGTACCTGGGACCTTCTGCATGCCAAGCAGATGCTCTACCACTGAGCCACAGCCCCTCCTCCTTGTATATTGCCTACCAACTAAAGCAGGGGTGGGGAACGTCAGGCCCGGGGGCTGTTTAAGGCCCGCAAAATCATTTGGTCTGGCCCTTTGTGGGTCCTGGCAGTTCTCTAGCTCAGAAGGATCTAAGTCTGGTGATCCACCCCCTCCCGCAGACAGGAATAGACTTCCTTCAAGGCGGATGTGAGTTTGTTTTGCCAAGAAAAGGAACCCTTTCCCCCCCCTTGCAGAAGTGTCATTAGCTATGGAGCTGCTAGGGCCGCCCAAGAAACTGTGTTAACCCTTTCCCACCTGGGCCATGGAGAAACATATTCCCTCTGTACTACAAGAGGGCTGGGAGCGGAAGTGGCGACAACGGAGGGGTTAAAGGGGGCAGGGGCAGAATGCGCGCGGGGGTGGGGGCGAGTTCTTAGCCAGCGTGTTCTCATTTCATCCCTGCAGGCGGAGGTAGCAGGATCCGGCCCCGACCATGCAGAGCAGGAGCAACTCTGGTGTGCAGCTGAACAGCTGGTGCAACAGACCATCCACCAGTTGGATGCCTGCCTTCCCGTGTGGGGGGAAGGTCATCTGGGGCAGCTGCCTGCTTGGGGCTTGGTCGGCTAATTTTTAAGTTGATAATTTTGCATGGCCCGCGAATGACGTTATAAATATCCAAATGGCCCTTGGCGGAAAAAAGGTTTCCCCCCCCTGAACTAAAGGTTATCCTTTTGGGTTCAATATGACAGTACTGTAGGTGGGGAGGTGGGGAAGAGGGTAGCAATGCAGCCAAAATTAAACCTCCTGCAGCGCAGTCCTCAACATGTGTACTAAAAAGTAAAATCCCACTGAGTTCAATGGGACTTGCTCCCAAGTAAATGTGCTTAGAACTGAAGCCTTGAATTCCCAGAGTGATTCACTCTTTCATTGTAAC
Organism: Euleptes europaea; assembly: GCF_029931775.1. Classification (NCBI taxonomy): domain Eukaryota; kingdom Metazoa; phylum Chordata; class Lepidosauria; order Squamata; family Sphaerodactylidae; genus Euleptes; species Euleptes europaea. Next base: position 114,961,481 of record NC_079314.1, on the reverse strand, counting down.
CAGTGGGGCTTAAAAAGTGCTTAAATTTATTTTTTTGAAGATATTTTATTAACATTTTCAGAAAGAAAGCACACAAATTACATATACACATATACATACACACATATACATATACATTCACACAGTTTGTACTCCTTCGGGGAGTCTGTCTCTTCATTTCAAATATCCTATTCATTATTCTTATAGTCAACGGGTGTTTTTTTTTTAATAAGTTCCTTCTATTCTATATAGTAAGTTTTATAAACTAATCTTCATCTCTAACAATCTATCTTTTCTTAAGTGCTTAAATTTAGACAGAATATGTGTACAGCAACAGAAAGCCCCCAAGACGTCCCTCCAATCTTAAGATAATATGGTGCCCATTTTGATCAGCTTAGGGTTGCCAACCTCCAGGAATTAGCTGGAGATCACCTGCTATTACAACTGACCTCCAGCCGATAGAGATCAGTTCCACAGGAGAAAACGGACACTTTGGCAATTGGACTCTATGGCATTGAAGTCCCTCCCCTCCCCAAATCCCGCCCTCCTCAGGCTCCGCACTAAAAACCTCCTGCCGGTGGCGAAGATGGACCTGGCAACCCTAGATCAGCTACATACAGGGCCGAAGTTCACCGCAAAAAGAGTTGTTGATCATATATGTATATTATAGAGTAAGGATAACAAGTCTCTTTTCCTAGTTTAGATAATTATATCGTTTATGTATTACAGGAAATTATAATGTTTATATGATACCATGCGAATAGGTAAAAGCATATATTATTAGTTGTAACTGTAATAAATTTGTAGCGCTGCTGATATTTTAAACAAACCGACTGAGAGGCTTACAGCCCATTCCTGAGAATTGGGCCGAAACTTTTGCGGAGGCGGCATGACCTCGCCGCCAGCGTGTTTACATGCACTTACGCTGGCGGCGACAGTGGTCCCGTTGGCGGCAGAGCACCGTTGGCGGCTGCGCCTCCCCCCTCTGCCTGCGCGGCCTCTCCGTGGCGTGGCAACGGTGTGGAGAGGCCACGCCAGTGCAGGGGTGCCTTCCGGGGGGCAAGTCGGGGGGAGGAGCCGCCGGTTAGGCAGCTCCCTATCCCCTTTCGGTCACTTCTGCCAGCGCCGGGAATGGCGGTGCTGCACCTGCTTTTTAGCCCCGATGGGGCAAAAGGCCCCAGTTAAACAAAAAAAAAGTCGCAAAACGGCTTTTTTTGTTTTGTTTAACGTAGTACAGGGAGCAGCTTAGGAAGAGACCCCGCTGCACCTCTTCCCCACCGTGCCTGTACGCCTCAGCTCAGGAATGGGCTGTTGTAGTATACTACTAGTATTATATAATACTAGTATCTGAAGAAGTGAGCTGTGGCTCACGAAAGCTCATACCCTACCAGAAAATATTTTTGTTAGTCTTTAAGGTGCTACTGGACTCTTGCCCTTTTTGAGTATTATATAATAACATTCAAATATGGAAATTCATTTAGCTTGTGTGAAGGTTAGAATATACGTCTAGATATTTCACGCTTTGTTAAAGACTTGTTTTTTCTACAGATTTAAAGAGACGTTCTTAGAATAATGCAAAAAAAGGAATAGAATGATTCAGATCCCCTCCAAATAGTAATTGATGAAGGTCTTGTTGCATCAGGTGTGTTTGTTGTATGTTTTGTTTTATGTGGTTTTAAAAAAATAAAAAATAATACAAAAAAAGATAATATATGTACATTATGTTCATCGATTATATGTGTGTGTGTTAAGTGCCGTCAAGTTGCTTCCGACTCCTGGCGACCCTATGAACCAATGTCCTCCAAAATTGGTTCTTGTAGGTTATCCGGGCTGTCTGACCGTGGTCTTGGTATTTTCTTTCCAGACGTTTCGCCAGCAGCTGTGGCAGGCATCTTCAGAGGAGTAACACTGAAGGATAGTGTCTCTCCTCCAAAATGTCCTAGCTTTGACAGCCTTGCTCAGATCTCGCAAACTGAGGGCTGTGGCTTCCTTTATTGAGTCAGTCCATCTCTTGTTGGGTTTTCCTGCTGCTTCTTCTGCAGAACCTTTCCTAGCATGACTGTCTTTTCCAGTGACATTTGTCTTCTCATAATGTGACCAAAATACAATAGCCTCAGTTGATTATATACATTAATATAAAGAAGAAATAGGTATATAATATATGGGGGCGTCATTTTGTAGTTTTGCCCCCCTTTTAAAAAAATGTAGATTCGGCCCTGATCAGACCAGTGCTCCATCAGGGTCCGTATTGTCTACCCAGACTCAAAATGGCTCTCCAGGATCTCAGACAGAGGTCTTTCACATCACCTACTGCCTGGTCTGTTTTAACTGGAGATGCCAGGGATTGAACCTGGGACCTTCTGCATGCAAAACAGAGGCTCTTCCACTGAGCCACAGCCTGTCCCCTGACTAGAAGTGATACAGATGCAGAAGTAAAACTGACAACACAGTACTTCAAGTGAAGGATAAGTTTAGGCACTTTTCAGAAGAATTAATGAATACATTATAATTTTTTGTAAGAAGCATTTTTCACTTTTGAGGCTATGATGGACAGAAGTTGGCCATCGTACTCTGTGGTTTTCTGATTGTGGGATTAAGGGTGCGGAAGACATAATCCTTTATTTGATAGTTTCATATTTCTTTACCATAATTTGAGTGGTTACGGGTTAATCCAGAAAGAACTTGAATAATCTTTCTCAAACATCAAAGCCCGGGAGTGACCCATGGAGAACCATGAAGATGATAACTTGTTAGGAAATTCCACCCTGGAGCAAATCTCCCAAGACCACTATGAACATGTAGGATCTTGAACATCTTTTCCTGTTTTATGTTTTAATGAGTCTCAGCTGTTCTCAACATTCCTAAGGCAACAGTCATGTTCAGTCCTCATAAAGCAGTTTGTTTTTTATGGTCGTGGCGGTTGTCTACTTTTTAATTTACGAAGTCATGGGAGGTTTTTTGCAAATCTGGTGATGCAACATGCTGTTAATTTGCATCCTATAGGTGACCCAAAGGTAAAGTCAGCATATAAAAACAAACTCTTCTCCTTCTCCTCCTCCTTCTCCTTCTTCTCCTTCTCCTTCTTTCAAGGCAAGAGATAAACAGAAATCGAAGAATAAGAGTTGGTTTTTATACCCCGCTTTTCTCTACCAAAAGGAGTCTCAAAGTGGCTTACCATCACCTTCTTAAGCACATAAGAAAGGCCATGTTGGTTCAGACCAAGGTCCATCAAGTCCTCCACAACAGGCACCTTGTGAGGTAGGTGGGGCTGAGGGAGTTAGGAGAGAACTATGACTAGCCCAAGGTCGCCCAGCATGCTTCATGTGGAGGAGTGGGGGATCAATCCTGGTCCTCCAGATTAGAGTCCACTGCTCATGTGGAGGAGTGGGGAACCAAACCTGGTTCTCCACATTAAAGTTCACTGCTCTTAACCACTACACCACACTGGCTCTCAGAGGTGGTTTGCCATCGCCTGCCTCTGCATAGCTTGGACTTCTTGATAGTCTCCCATCCATGTACTAACCAGGGGCAGACCCTGCTTAGTTTCTGAGATCTGATGAGATCAGGCTAGTCTGGGCCATCCAGATCAGGGCTTTGAATACCTTGGTGTCACCAAAGGATACAGAACCTCTATCCTGGCTGTGAGTGGCCCTGTTTGATAGTAAAGCAGAAGGCTGTGTTCCTGTTACAGGGAACAAGCCTGCTGCCAGCAAGGATTCATGTAAGGTTGCCAGGTCCCTCTTTGCCATTGGTGGGAGGTTTTAGGAGCAGAGCCTGAGGAGGGTGGGGTTTGGAGAGGGGACGGACTTCAATGCCATAGAGTCCAATAACCAAAGCGGCCATTTCCCCCCAGGTGAACTGATCTCTATTGACTGGAAATCAGTTGTAATAGCAGGAGATCTCCAGATACTACCTGGAGGTTGGCAACCCTAGATTCATGGCTCTGGGGATATATATTTGGGAATACACACACACACACACACACACACACAAATCTCCTCTCTAAGATTCTGTAAGCTCTCAAGGGTTGATAGGGCCAATCTGCCAGTTCTCATCTACATGAAGTTTGCAGTGTGCCGAATTGGAAATATGCCAGCGCTCTCATTATAGAATTCTTTCACTCCTTCCAGGATCAGGAAGCTGATGAAGACAGAGCTACTAACTTTTGATTTCAATAATTCCTCTCTTTATTTTGGTATGCTAATTTCCCACCTAAAAGTGGGGCAAGAATGTTCATTGGGTTGAAAGATAACCATCCAATTCCAATTAAGTCCAAATCCAAATAGAATTGATTTCTCTAATAAATTCCACACCAACAGTTCCATTCCAGAACTTCCCTTTGGAGTCTTTCTTGCTGAAACATAATGACTTTGAGATCAGCAGCGCAGAACTCTGGAGGACTGAAGCATTCCCCCCGTAGATGCTGAATTCTTCCATTTTTTGACGTCTGTTCGCATCTCGCTTATTTAGATAGAACAAACAGCATAAGGACATTGTTGACAGGTGATGGCAGATATCAAGAGCATAGCTGACAGGTGATGGCATATATCATGGTGGAGCATGTGCAAGTGAATAAGCATGTTATTAGGTTTTGTAACAGTATTGCTTGAATAGATCTGGAGACCAAGTCCTATGAGGAAAGGTTGAAGGAGCTGGGTATGTTTGGCCAGAAGAGGAGAAGACTGAGAGGGGATATGATAACCATCTTCAAGTACCTGAAGGGCGGTAATATAGAGGAGGGTGCAGGGTGCCGAGTTGTTTTCTGTTGCCCCAGAAGGTCGGAGCACAACCAACGGGTTGAAATTAAATCAAAAGCGTTTCCGTCTAGACATTAGGAAGAATTTTCTAACAGTTAGAGCTGTTCCTCAGTGGAACAGGCTTCCTCAGGAGGTGGTGAGCGCTCCTTCCCTGGAGGTTTTTAAGCAGAGGCTAGATGACCATCTGTCAGCAATGCTAATTCTATGACCTTAAGCAGTTGATGAGAGGGAGGGCATCGTGGCCATCTTCTGAGCATGGAGTAGGGGTCACTGTGGGGGGTGTGGGAGGTAGTTGTGAATTTCCTGCATTGTGCAGGGGGTCGGACTAGATAATCCTGGTGGTCCCTTCCAACTCCATGATTCTATGGTTCTATGATTCTAGATGCAGGACCGTGCTGGCACTCTGCTTTCCTGCAGGGCTGAGTTCCAGGGCCTGTGGCTTGGCTAGATGGTTTATTGTCAATGGTGACTCTCCATTTTCTACTAGAGGGTTGCCTGTAAGTGAGGGCCGACCTACCGTCCAAGGCCTGTGTGAAAGAAGCACCATTGTTCTGGATGGCTTGTAGATCCTCGGTGATAAATTGGATTGGTTTTTTCTGGGAGCTACAGCTGACAACATGGGGTGTTCTGTCACTTTGACTGCTGGGCCTGTCACTCTGTCACTCTGTTTGTTCTCTTTGCTGGGTAAGCATGAATCCATCTCCAAGGAAATGGAACAGCTGCAGGTGTGCTGTAGGACTTGTCTGTAGGAACGATGGGGAGGGGCTGTGGCTCAGTGGTAGAGCATTTGCTTGGCATGCAGAAGGTCCCAGGTTCAGTCCCTGGCATCTCCAGTTAGAGGGACCAGGCAAGTAGGTGATGGGAAAGACCCCTGCCTGAGACCCTGGAGAGCCGCTGCCAGTCTGTGTAGACAATAGTGACTTTGATGGACCAAAGGTCTGATTCAGTATAAGTCAGCTTCATGTGTTCATGTGTTCATGTATATACTTGGCTGTGATCACATGGAAAGCCAGCGTGGTGTAGTGGTTAAGAGCGGTGGTTTGGAGCGGTGGACTCTGATCTGGAGAACCGGGCTTCATTCCCCCCTCCTCCACATGAGCGGCGGAGACTGTCTGGTGAAGTGGATTTGTTTCCCCACTCCTCCACATGAAGCCAGTTGGGTGGCCTTGAGCTAGTCACGCTCTCTCAGCCCCACCTACCTCACAGGGTGTCTGTTGTGGGGAGGGGAAGGGAAGGTAATTGTAAGCAAGTTTGATTCTTCCTTGAGTGGTAGAGAAAGTTGGCATATAAAAACCAATTCTTCTTCTTCTTCTTCTTCCTGTGTAGTAGATGGAAGCATGAAGATATGTGTAACACTCTTGTCGGGTTCAGGTGTGAAATAGTGTTTATATGTCCATTGTATTTGTCATGAGGTATCCAGAAAATAAACCATTTGCATGGACTGGCGCAGGCTCAGGTTCATGGAAGGATGGAAGATGCTGAAGGACCTTCTTCCTTGAGATCTGGATGATGGAGATGGCATCCATATACCTCGAGGGTCCACAACCTTTCTGAACCTACGGGCACTGTTTGAAATTCTGTCTGTTTCTCAGGGGAGAGGAATCTCAACATCCATATGTGTATCTTGCCTCTTCTTATAACATGTTACAAGAGCCTATGTAATCCCCTTGCTTCAGTTTTCCAATTGATGCCCACACCCTCTCTGGCAGATTTCTTTCCCTCTCCCTCAGAACCCTAAAAGAAATCAGTGCACATATTAGCTGTAACCTACTTCTGTCATCATTATAAGGTGTGTTTTTTATTTAAAAAAAATCCTTTCTCATTCTGAAGTAACAGGAAAATGTAGCCTGATCCTTAGGGTTGCCAGCTCCGGGTTGGGAAATACCTGGGGATTTTGGAGGCGGAGGGTGGGGTTTGGGGAGGGGAGGGACTTCAATGCCATAGAGTCCAATTGCCAAAGCGGCCATTTTCTCCAGGGGAACTGATCTCTGTGGGCTGGAGATCAGATGTAACAGCGGGAGATCTCCAGCTGTTGTTTGGTTTGCTACTTCGCTGCCTTTTCCAAATGCGGTGGCCTCCCCCTCCCAGTATCTCCACACCAATTTCCCTCTAAATGTAAAAGTAAAAAAAGGTCCTGCCAATTTCACCCCCGGGCTTTGCTGAGTTGTTTGTCCATTTCTGTTTTCAGGGCAAAAGTACATTTTTCAGGGGACCTGCAATATTTCTTGAAAAATCTGCTAATGCTGGATGCCCTTCATCTTTTTTTTCACACCTGTTAAGTCAGGGTGGTTGTTGATTCTCCCGAACTGCTATTTCACTGGCATCCTTTTTTATCCACTGGTAAGGCTGTCTTCTTTATAAAGTGATCAGGTTCGCTTACGTCATAGGAGGGCGGGTCCTTCCCAATCTGGCTTCATGGGTGAGCATAGCCAATCAGGAATGTGAGAGCGAATGAAACCTTCTCTGGACCGTGCTTCAAATGAGACTGAAATGGTTTTAAATTTAGAAAAAACCCGAAAATGGGGGGAAATGCCTCATTGCAAACAGCAATGCTGTGCCACTGTTTCATTAGGGGGCGTTCCCACCGTGAAAGGCATTAGGGGGCATTCCCAGCGCGAAACGGCAGCTCTGCCCCCGGGACACCCAAGGAACGCCTCCTGTAGGGTTGCCAAGTGCCAGGTGGGGGCGGGCAAACCCCCGCCAATCTACCTGGCTGCCCGCCGACCACCTGAGGGTCAGCGGGGCAACATGTGCATGCGCGCCTGCCCATTGCGCCACATCACTTCTGCATCGCAAGGGGCTTTTACCACGCAAACTCCCAGTCTGATGCGGCCGCGCGATCTTTCCCTACCTCTGCCCAAAAACCTCCCGTCGGAGGAGAGGGGAGACCTGGCAACCCTAGCCTCCTGGGACGCCAGCGCGGGGACACGCACAGGGAGATGCTGGTGGAAGGCCATGCAGGCGCCCGAGGGCCACACTGCCGCCGCGGTCCAGGGGACCTGAGTACATAGTCCAAAGCCAGTATCCCTCCTTCAGGAAAGCACCGTTTGTGGTAGTGCATGGGTAGGTTCTTTGGGGAAAGACCCAGGAAGGGGGACAGCGGGTCCCACTTCCCCTCCGCCCCCTTCTTGTGTTGATTACCCCCAGATTTTTAGCCATCTGCCCAAAGCCTTTGGCTTCTGCACAAATCCCGTTAACAGCCAGGCAGCTCCGAGGAATCCTTCTTTTTAAGTGTAAAATCAGCTGTTAAAGAGGTCTGCATTTTGTCTCTGAAGCTTGCCTAATTGCTTTAGGAAAGACTGAGTTGTTACTCAGCAAGCTCTGGAACATGATGATGAAATCATCTTTTCATTTGTGTAAAACAGGAAGAGAGGGAGAAGTTAAAGCTGCAGCCACTGAGATGCCGTAACTTTTTTCCCCGCCTCTCCTCCTCCCCGAAGCTGAATGCTGCAGGAAATTTTCATTCCAGTCACCTTTTCAGTCTACTAATTTTGAGCAACATTTACTTCTGCCAATCACTAATTAAGATAACAGCCAGCTCTGGAACGGAGGGAAATAAAATAAAAAAAAACCCTCTTATATATACATACATGCCAATTTAATCAGCATCTGAAGTAGACTGGCTAGGCCAGAGGGGGTCTCGCTAGGGTTGCAAGGTCCCTCTTCGCCACCGGCGGGAGTTTTTTTGGGGCGGAGCCTCTGGAGGGCGTGGTTTGGGGAGGGGACTTCAGTGCCATAGAGTCCAATGGCCAAAGCGGCCATTTTCTCCAGGTGAACTGATCTCTATCGGCTGGAGATCAGTGGTAATAGCAGGAGACCTGATACCTGGAGGATGGCAACCCTAGGTCTTGCATTTTATTAGTAGGCCTCCCTAACCCCCTGACCCGAATTGTGAGGGTAGGCATACACTCAGTTGCCCCAATGCTATCTCAAGCTGTATTACTAACTAGGGTTGCCAGCTCCAGGTTTTGAAATACCTGGAGATTTTGGGGGTGGAGCCTGAGGAGGGCAGGGTTTGGGGAGGGGAGAGATTTCCATGCCATAGAGTCTGATTGCCAAAGCGGCCATTTACTACAGGTGAACTGATCTCTATCGGCTGGAGATCAGTTGTAACGGCAGGAGATCTCCAGCTAGGCTGGCAACCCTAAACGTAATTGCATCGCGTGCCGCCACGCGTGCATGCAGTCGCCCCAGCCCCAAAAACCTCCCATCAATGGAGAGGGGGGACCTGGCAGCCTTAGTTGCCAGCCGCCTGGAGAAACAAATGCCCTGCCCTTTAACAGAGGTTCAATAGGACATTATTTACCAGGTGATATCATTTGCCTCCATTCGACCTGTCCCTTTCCATGCATGAAGCCTCCGTTCATGGGGGCAGGACACATTTTCTCCAGGTCGTCAGCAATCCTAGCATTCATTCTTCCTGCTGGAATAGTCTGCCACCGGCTCTAACGTTAACAATGCCGATATGGAGGTCTTTGCAAGGAACAGAGCTCTTCTTCTTCTTCTTTTTTTGCCAGCCAGTCCTGCCTTTAATGTGTTTGTTAGCCCTGCCTCTAATTTTTGAAACGGCGAAGGCAGATCACCTCCGAGGAGCACACCGCACTGTTAGTTGTTAAATAAAGCAATAACCTATGCACTTGCAATGCTTTTGCGGTGACCTACTTACGTACTCCTTCACCCTCCTTATAGTATGATTAAAAGCGCCTTTGAATCCACTATTCCCTCCAGGGATTTTGAGGCCTCGAATTTAACAAACTGCTCGCAAGGCTTAAGTCAGTAAGAGGGGCTCCTCTACAGCTTCTCCCGGCTAATTCACGTGTAATTAAAAGGGAAATAAATATTGCAAACGAATCGAGGTTCCTCGAACAAAAGGCCTTTTCTCTTTCCGGCGTGCCTGTCGGATGGGGGAAGAGACGGATAATGCCCGGAGAGTCAGATGTTGGTTTCAAATGAGATTTCGGGGGGCATCTGGGCGTTTTGCCTTCATGCAGAGAAATTCTGAGACGCTCATCCCGTTCGCATTTGAGAAGGGCAGGAATTGACCTCTGGAAAAATGAGGTCAGGAAACTGGGCCCATGACCTATTTCTTGAGGGGGGCGGAATGGATGACCAAGCCTCGCCCATCTTCCCTCCCTTCCCCCACCCGTCTCTCGGAGAGAGAAGGGGAGATCGCGGAGGGTTAAAACCGGGAGGCGGAGGTTTCTTATTGAAATGAGTATCTTCATTTCTTCATCCTTATTGAGCTCTTGTCCCCCCTTCCACTGCGGACTGAGATCTGCCCTTTCCACAGTCACTCGATTTATTTATTTTTTTATTTTGAAATTGAAAGTTAATCCTCCTCGGCTCGAGGCTGGATTAACCACTGCGGCGGCCTCGGATCAGAAGTCAGGTGGCAGTGTCCATCTGGAGAAAGTTGTAATGCCTTTTCTCCCCCTCCCCTTTCCTTCATTCTCTTATTCTTGCCTGCTCATCCCCTCCCCACGCGTTTTGCTAGAGGGGTGAACACATGAAGCTGCCTGATACTGAATCAGACCCTGGGTCCATCCAAGTCGGTATTGTCTACTCAGACCGGCAGCGGCTCTCTAGGGTCTCAGGCAGGGGTCTTTCACATCACCTACCTGCCTCGTCCCTTTAACTGGAGATGCCGGGGATTGAACCTGGGACCTTCTGCATGCCCAGCAGATGCTCTTCCATAGCTCTCCAGGGTCTCAGGCAGGGGTCTGTCACATCACCTACCTGCCTGAATGAGACCCTTGGTCCATCAAGATCAGTATTGTCTACTCAGACTGGAAGTGGCTCTCCAGGGTTTCAGGCAGGCATCTTTCACACCACTTACCTGCTCGGTCCCTTTAACGGGAGATGCCGGGGATTGAACCTGCGACCTTCTGCATGCCAGGCAGAGGCTCTACCACTGAGCCACAGCCCCTCCCCTAGATTCGTTTGCAATGTTTACTAGTGGTTGCTGGGAATTTTTTGAAAAATTAAGCTAACATTCTGGAATATTCCATGACCACCCTTCAGTACCATCCAGCTGTGCGAGAGGGGCCAAGCACCAGTGGGGGCCGGGAATCCCATTGTGACAGCAGGAGGGGGGAATTATAAATGGCACTGCATCACTTTTGGTAAAAACCTGGAAGTGAGATAGGGTAGCTCTAGAGTTGCCAGGTCCCTCTTCACCAGTGAAGGAGGTTTTTGGGGTGGGGCCTGCGGAGGGCGGGGTTTAGGGAGGGGAGGGACTTCAATGCCATAGAGTCCAATTGCCCAAGCGGCCATTTTCTCCAGGGGACCTGATATCTATTGGCTGGAGAACAGTTGTAATCGTCAGTTTAATACAGCAAATACTGTAATTGTTCGAAATCTCCAGCTGGTACCTGGAGGTTGGCAAGCCTATTTATTCCTCACCTTTCCAAACAAATGTCCAAGGTGCCTGCCGCTGAGATAAACAGGGCTGAGAAACCAGATCAACGATCCCTCTTGTGTTTTTCGAACTGTTTTTTGGAGACAGCTTTCGAAAGCGTTTTATGATAGTGGAGCTGGAAAAAGTACCAGAAATGGGCAACCAAAACGATTGAGGGGTTGGAGTACCTTCTCACGGTTGGGACTTTTTTGGGGGGGAGGGATGATTATGGTTGCCAACTGCAATCCTAAACAGAGTTAAAGCCTTCAATCCCCACTGCTTTCCATCTGTCTGTCAAATGTTTATCCACCTCTTTCTCTGATGAGCGCAGGATGGTATGCATGGGTCACGCATAGGGTTGCCAGGTCCCTCTTCGCCACCAGCGGGAGGTTTTGGGGGCGGAGCCTGAGGAAGGTGGGGTTTGGGGAGGGACTTCAATGCCATAGAGTCCAATTGCCAAAGTGGCCATTTTCTCCAGGGGAACTGATCTTTACAAGCTGGAGATCAGTTGTAATACCTGGAGATCTCCAGCTAGTACCTGGAGGTTGGCAACCCTAGCCATGTGCCGCCATTTTATTCTCCCAGCTGCCCTATGGGGTTAGAGAGATTGATTGGCCCCAAAATTGCCCAACGGGCTCTGCTGCCAAAACGGAAGTTTTGAACGCCAGTCCTGTGAAACTCTAGCCTGGCATTCTGACCACTATCCCACGCTGCCTTTTGTTGAGAAGTAACTGTGATGCTCTAACGCACATCTTTGCCAGCAGAAGAGCAGCAGCTGTTGTTTGCCTTGCTGTTAAATGCTGATGATATTTCACAAACATCCCAAATTTAGAAATTGTAAAAATAAAAAGTATAGGGTGGGGCTGACAGGTTTTTAATCCCTCTCTCCGTGGAGAGAATCATAGTTCTCTGCATACACAGTTTTTGTGCCATGAGACAAATTTATTTTATTTATTTTTTACTTATTTTCAGATTTATACCCTGCTCTCTATCCCAACCAAGGCGGGGCTCAGCGCGGCTAACAACCACTAAAAGCAATCAAACACATACTATGTAAAAAGTCAATTTAATACAGCAAAAGAAAATAAATAAATAAAATTTAACAATACGGCCAATAAAACCAATTAAACCTGTTGGCGCCTATTAATAGCACACCGGTTCCCAGTGAGTCATGAGGAATTGCAGTCAGGACCCCACTTAAAATGTTATGTCTGGTTCTGGGGTAATGAAAACATTCATTTGTTTGAAGCAAAGAGATTACCCCCCCACTATAGAACGTGGAGAGCCAGCGTTGTGTAGTGGTTAAGAGCGGTGGTTCAGAGCGGTGAAGTCTAATCTGGAGAGCCGGGTTTGATTCCCGACTCCTCCACATGAGCAGCGGAGGCGAATCTGGTGAACTGGGTTGGTTTTCCCACTCCTTCACATGAAGGCAGTTGGATGACCTTGGGCTAGTCACAGCTCTCTTAGAGCTCTCTCAGCCCCACCTACCTCACAGGGCGTCTGTTGTGGGGAGGGGAAGGGAAAGTGATTGTGAGTCGGTTTGATTCTCCTTAAAGTTAGAGAAAGTCAGCATATAAAATCCAACTCTTCTTCTTCTTCCTCCTCCTCCTAAGGAGGCGCCCCTGGTCTTAATCTGTAACTGTGTTCTGACATTAAGCACAAACTCCAGTTCGTTCACAAAGAGAATAAGACCTGTTTGTCCCAGTCAGCTTTCCCTCAATGAAGACCCAAGACAGCAGCGTGGATTTAACTCGTTTATTTGAGCGTCTGATCAATGTCATAATTGTCAGAATAAGCTAGCATATTTTAAGGGAAGGCTGTGCTAGGCAGCCTGCCAATGAATGCCTTTGTTGGGCGGATCCACCCTGTCTCCAAACTCGGCCGGCGATTCTACATGTCTGGTTTAATCTATAGAACCATAGAATCATAGAGTTGGAAGGGACCACTAGGGTCATCTAGTCCAACCCCCTGCACAATGTAGGAAATTCACAACTACCTCCCATACCACACACCCCAGTGACCCCTACTCCATACCCAGAAGATGGCCAAGATGCCCTCCCTCTGCCTAAGGTCAGAGAATCAGCATTGCTGACAGATGGTCATGTAGCCTCTGCTTGAAAACCTCCAGGGAACTAGCCTGCGTATATTTTCAGATGAGGGAGACCAAACCTCATCCTCCTCTGATGCATCATAAGCCACTACCAGGTTTAGGTCATGCTCCTCAACCCCAAGAGAACTCCATCGCAAGCCACATGAATGCCACAAGCCTTTGGGTGCCTGACGGTTCTCCATATAGCCCAGTCTTGTCAGAACTTGGAAGCTAAGCAGGGTCAGCCCTGGTTATTACTTGGATGGGAGACCACCAAGGAAGTCCAGGGTTGCTAAGCAGAGGCAGGTAATGTTTGTTAAGTTTTATTAGAGGGGTAATTGGGATGATAGAATAGCCAGCATGCATAGTGAATAGGAAGCAGAGGTTTTTATGGGACCAAAGGGATTATTTATGGCCCGGCTAACCCCATCTCAGAAGCAAAGCAGGGTTAACCCTGGTTGGTACTTGGACGGGAGGTAGGTGGATGAGAGGTAGGTGGAGCAGAGGGAGTTCTGAAAGAGCTGTGACTAACTCAAGGTCAGCCAGCTGGTTTCATGTGGAGTAGTGGGGAAACCAACCCGGTTCTCCAGATTACAGTCCACCGCTCTTGGGAAATTTTTTCTAACAGAGTGGTTCCACAGTGGAACAGGCTTCCTCAGGAGGTGGTAAGCTCTCCTTACCTGGAGGTTTTTAAGAAGAGGTTAGATGGCCATCTGTCAGCAATGCTGATTCAATGACTTTAGGCAGATCATGAGAGTGAGGGCATCTTGGCCATCTTCTGGGCATGGAGTAGGGGTCACTGGGGGTGTAGGGAGGGAGGTAGTTGTGAATTTCCTGCATTGTGCAGGAGGTTGGACTACATGACCCTGGTGGTCCCTATGATTCTAACCACTACAGCACACTAGCTGTTGAGGAAATCCAGGGTTGCTTCACAGAGGCAGGAAATGGCAAACCACCTCTATTCATCTCTTGCCTTGAAAAAACTTTTAAAATAAATTAACAAAGTCTATCTTATCCTTGTATCAGATCAAACACCTATGACTTTGGATTGCAGCCTTTGTCAAGCTAGAGAAAGCAACTCAAGACGGGGCTTTTCAGAAACACATTTGCTGCATTGCTGAGCTGCTGACAATGTTAAGGGCTGTTTGATAGGACTGCTGATCACAATTCTTTGAACTGTATTTATTTTTAATGTGCCATTTCTAAGCACCTTTGAGACTCTCTTTCGCTGTAAGCAGGGCAGAAATGGTAAAATAAATACAGTTCCAGTAACTGGACTCGGGTGAAGGTCGCTTGCTTTGTGTGTTTCTGCTTCTCCCACTTCGAGGAAGTCCTCTTTCACATAAAATAAAACAAAGGGTACCTAATTGTATTGGACAAATGTTGGAGGGGAAGAAGAAGAAGAAGAAGAGTTGGTTTTTATATGCTGACTTTCTATACCATTAGAGGAAGACTCAAACTGGCTTACAATCACCTTCCCGCCCCACCTCAGGCACCCTGTGAGGTAGGTGGGGTTGAGAGAATGGGACATGCCCAAGGTCACGCAGCTGGCTTCATGTGTAGGAGTGGGGAAACCAACCCGGTTCACCCAATTAGCTCATGTGAAGGAGTGGGGAATCAAACCCGGTTCTCCAGATCAGACTCCACCACTCCAAACCACCACTCTTAACCACTACACCACGCTGAACCAACCCTCATGTAACTGTATGGTGGCGTCTCCTCCAAATGTGCCTGTTTGCTTGGTAGAAGAGTAGTCCCCGTGTCTGAGTACCAGATTGAGTGACCTTTATAGCACATTCTTGTGTTTTTTTTTTAAAGTGTAATAGAGTACCGGGACACAATTTGTGCATCATTCTGAAACCATACGGGGGTTAGTATTTGTCTTCAAAAAGATCTCTTTGCTGGGAGGGGATGGAGAAAAATACATGCTGGTGAGTGGTGGGGTTGCAACCCCACAACACTGCTTTCGAAAAGACCTTCAGCACAGTCCTGTGAGCAGCATGGTACAGTGGTTAAGAGTGTTGGACTAGGATCTAGGAAAGCCAGGTTCAAATCCCCACTCTGGCAGGGAAGCTTGCTTGGTAACCTTGGGCAGATCATGTATGCTCTGTCTAACCTACCTCACAGGGTTGTCGTGAGGATGAAATGGAGGAGAGGGGAATAGTTAAATTGAGGAACTCCCTGTCCCAGGATGGGGTGTTGGCTGCCAACTTGGAAGCTTTAAGAGGGGTGTGGACATTTTCATGGAGGACAGGGCTATTCATGGCTACTCATCAAAATGGATGCATACCTATTCTCTGCAGGATCAGAGGAGCATGCCTATTATATTAGATGCTGTGGACCACAGGCAGGATAATGCTGCCGCAGTTGTCTTGTTTGTGGGCTTCCTAGAGGCCCCTGGTTGGCCACTGTGTGAACAGATTGCTTGTCTAGATGGACCTCGGTCTTATCCAGCATGGTCTTTCTTATGTTCTTATGATGAAAGCTGCTTTGGGTCCCTATGGGGAGAAAGAAATGAAATAAATCAGTCGATCAATACATATGCGGAGTTGCTCCAGTGTAATGCCAATGGTCTTCTACTGGAGTATCTCAGCATGATATTGCACTGTAATAAATTCATTATTATTTTTAAACGCTATTGCAGAAATCCTAAGCATGCTTGCTGTCTAATAAGTCACATAGAACCTGTGGGAGTTGCTTCTGAATAAGCACATTTATTAGGGCTGGACAAATGTCACCTCGTCTGTGCTTTTCTTGTAATTTAGCAGTATCTGACAAAGGGATCTGACAAAGTGAGCTTTGACTCTCAAAAGCTTATACCCTGGAAATCTTGTCAATCATCGGGGTCCATGTTTCCCAGGAACCAAATCGTCATACAAAACATGTGACCCCCCCCCTTCGTGTCATCTCAGTCCTTCTCCCAGCCAGCTTGAGAGCCAGTGTGGTGTAGTGGTTAAGAGCGATGGTTTGGAGCAGTGGACTCTGCTCTAGAGAACTGGGTTTGATTCCCCACTCCTGCACATGAGCGGTGGACTCTAATCTGGTGAACCGGGTTTGATTCCCCACTCCTCCACATGAGCAGCAGAGGCTAATCTGGTGATCTGGATTTGTATCCCCACTCCTACACAAGGAGCCCCGTGGCGCAGAGTGGTAAGCTGCAGTACTGCAGTCCAAAGCTTTGCTCACGACCTGAGTTCGATCCCGACGGAAGTTGGTTTCAGGTAGCCGGCTCAAGGTTGACTCAGCCTTTCATCCTTCCAAGGTCGGTCAAATGAGTACCCAGCTTGCTGGGAGTAAAGGGAAGATTACTGGGGAAGGCAATGGCAAACCACCCCATAAACAAAGTCTGCCTAGAAAAGGTCGGGATGTGACATCACCCCATGGGTCAAGAATGACCCGGTGCTTGCACAGGGGACCTTTACCTTTACACATGAAACCAGCTGGGTGACCTTGGGCTAGTCACAGTTCTCTCCTAACTATCTCAGCCATTCGTACCTCACAGGGTATATGTTGTGGGGAGGGGAAAGGAAGGTGATCGTAAGCCGGTTTGATTCTCCTTGAGAGGTAGAGGAAGTCAGCAAATAAAAACCAACTCTTCTTCTTCTTCCAACAGCAAATGAAGTATCCCATGACTGAATTGTTCTCCGTGACAAATGTTCTCTGGCAGATATGAAACTGAGCTGATGTTAAGGAGGACAAATGTAGTCTCAACTTCTCCCTGATATGCATGTTTTGTGCATGCAGGTTGATCTTTTATTTCCGGGGGAAGCCTTCAGACCAAGATGGGGACGTCATATGATTGAACTGTACAATTCAGGAGCCCCTTGACATCTGTGTATGGGGCTAATTTGCAAGCAGGAGATTGCATTGGGTGGAAACAGACCTTGCCTCTCACAGCTAATCACAGCGCTATTGCATGGAGCGGTGGACTCTAATCTGGAGAACCTGGTTTGATTCCCCACTCCACCACATGAGTGGCAGACTCTAATCTGGGGCACTGGGTTATTTCCTTCCATCAAAGGAGCATCCGCGGTTTCTCGAGGCGACGTAAGAATTGAATTGCTCTTTCAGGCCCCGTACGCAATCCAAAATTTCACCAGTGTCTTTTGGTCTTAGTTGTAGAGGGTTCCAGCTTTCACCGTTTGTGAGAGCCAGTGTGATAGAGGTTAAGAGTGGTGGTTAGGGGCAGTGGACTCTAATCTGGAGAACCGGGTTTGATTCCCCACTCCTCCACTTGAGCCGAGGACGCCAATCTGGTGAACTGGGTTGGTTTCCCCCCTCCTACGCATGAAACCAGCTGGGTGACTTTGGGCTAGCCACAGCTCTCTTAGAGCTCTCTCAGCCTCACCTACCTCACAGGGGAGGGGAAGGGAAGGTGATTGTAAGCTGCCAGCTGGTTTGATCCTGCCTTAAGTGGTAGAGAAAGTCGGCATATAAAAACCAACTCTTCTCCCTCTCCCTCCTTCTCCTCCTCCTATCTGGCTTCAGTGTATTCAGAGATGCTTTATCCAACAGGTGACTACATATTGATACATAGGGGGACTCTTCTTCTTCTTCTTCTTCTTCTTCTAACAGATTGGGTAAGAAATGTTGATTTCGGTAAACTCTCCATTGCTGGTTGAGTCACGCAGTTCCGGTTAAGGATTTCTGTGTTTAACACATAACCACGGACTGGAGGAAAAAAAAAAGAGAATCAATTGCCACTGGCAACATAGTGCTTCATGTACGCTGCGGTCTTTAAATGCAATTAGCTGAAGATATGATAGAGATGAAATCATACCTGTGTCGGTTGCATGTGGTCGGAATGGCCCTTTACGGTTAGATCTTCCTCCCGGAACACTGCACGGTACCGTCTCTTTGGCTCTGTTCCCTCAGATCTCTTGTCAAGCCCACCTTTTCCCACGAAAGCTTCAGATTAACCCCTTAGGCCCCAACGCCCACTGAAATAAAGACTGCAATGCCTAGAAATGGGATTTGCCTATATTCAGCTCATTAGCCTTGGCCGGTTGCTTCCTTCCGCCTGTTTTGTGGTTTCCTACCCTGTTGAAATTCATGTTATGAGCTGATCGGGTCAGCGCCCTGCCTTCATGCCTCAGGTTAGCCTGCTTAGCCTCACGGTACACTGACGGCGTAATATAAATAAATAATGGGGAAGCAACACGCAGACAATGTCCACGTTTAAGGTTCGATAAAAGCAGCACTAACCTTTTCACCTTTATTTGTCAGTAGTTATGCTTTTTGTTCTAAAAAAAGGGTGATTGTGGCACAGAAGAAAAGTTGGGCACAGGATAATATGGCCCCGCGGTTCCCCTGGGGAGTGCGATGTGTCGGTTTTATTCTTAAACCGACCTGCCATGTTGGGTGCTGTCTCTAAATATATACATTGCCGATGCAAAAGGAGTGTGGGCCAATGTCTCTGTCTCCTGACAAATTATTCAACCCTTGCCAGCGTGGCGTAGTGGTTAAGAGCAGTGATTTGGAGTGGTGGGCTCTGATCTGGAGAACCGGGTTTGATTCCCCGCTCCTCCACATGAGCGGCGGAGGCTAATCGGGTGAACTGGGTTGGTTTCCCCACTCCTACGCATGAAGCCATCTGGGTGACCTTGGGCTAGTCGCAGTTCCTTCTGAACTCTCTCAGCCTGGCCCACCTCACAAGGCATGTGTTCTGGAGAAGGAGATTGTAAACCGGTTTGATTGTCCCTTAAGTGGTAGAGAAAGTCGGCATATATAAACCAACTCTCCTCCTCCTCCTCCTCCTCCTCCTCCTCTTCTTCTTCTTTCTTCTTTCTTCTTTCTTCTTCTTTCTTCTTCTTCCAAATGCGTGTGCTGGGCAGTGCTTTCTAACCCCCCCCCAACTGCTTTTTTTTATGGGCGCCATTTTCTTTCTCCTTCTCGGCCCTCACTGTCCTCAGCATCAGTGACCCTCACTGTGATTCCGTCCGATTGGCCGTGGCAGCCCACCTGATTTTGTTTACCTGCATCCGTGAAGGCATCCGCCTGTCAAATCTGGAGTTGTCGCATCAAAACAATAGGATGCCTCACAGCTCTGAAACAATGTGAACGTTTGGAGGGTGAGCGGTTTTCTGGACACTTGGCTTGGCTACATTAAGTATGCCAATTTCAACATGCATGAGTATCTCAATGAGAGAATAGTCTATACGGCAATAATATTTATTAGGAATGTGCAAATGTTTCTTACTTAGCTCCTTCCTTCCTTCTTCCTTCCTTCCTTCTTTCCTTCCTTCCTTCCTTGCTTCCATTTTGTCAGCGGCTTTGGCCTTGGAGATTTGCATTATGTAAGCATATATGGTCTGTGTTCGTAATTTACATGTGAGTTATACTTCCACTATGATACTTATACACATCGTGTGTGGAGCTAATTCATCAAGGTACAAATAATCTTACAAATCTGCAAGGAAACAGAAAATGGCACATTTCAAAAAAAAATCACAGGTTCGAGTCACACAAGGCAGATGCGAGATCAGAATGGGGGTTTGTGAGTCCAAATTGTTAGGACATGGAATTCGGAATCATCCCTAAAATTCTGTTTGCAGGGGAAAGAATGCTTTGTGGTTGGCGTTGCATTTTGTGTTTCAGACTTTCAGTTTGAACAAATACTGTTCCGTATAACGCTGAATTTATTTCTAAGATTAGTGCTGTAATATTTTGAGGGACTGAAAGAGAAGAAAAACGCGGTGTCTCATTTCTGCTGCTGAAGTTTTCGCAGCACCTAACAACGGCGTTCTCATCTTTGGAACCGAGCACTGCGGGCTCTGAATCAACATACAATTGTTGGGTGAAAAGTAAAAAATGTGTTTTCGTTTCATTAAGTTTAGACTGGTGGACTGATGTGAGGGAGACCTCTGCCTTAAAATGAGCCCTGCCTTAGTCAAAGCACCTCATATATTATAATGACCGGTATAAGATTGCTTCATACTTCAAATTCCAAAGAGGTTGTTATCAGGTCTCCGAATTGGCATTTAGGTCTCGTGGATTCTGGCCCATAAATATATAAAACCCGACATGGTCTTTAATCATAAATTCGTCTCTTGTCTGCATACCTCTGCTTTCGTTTCCTAGTGCCAAAATGCCTCCCTATGGCACACATCACCGTGTTCTAAATGCTTCAGACCAAAGGATGCATATTCTCAAATGTCATAAAATGGAATGATTATGACAGGTTTATAAGCAGTGCTGATTTATTGGGGTGGTGATTAGCTGCTTTCATCCATGTGTATGTTTCTTTTATCTGCATGGATTTGAGGAGCAGGAAAGAGGGAGATGTGCTTTGTAGCCAAGTACAAACATCGAAACCGTCAAATCTATTAATATATAAACTGGTTGCTTCTCTTTGCCTAATAGCGACGACCACAGTTGAATTTGCCGGATGGTGATTTTTAATGCTGTTGACTTCCAGTTTTGAAAGCTCGGGAGGGGGGGTTGAAATCTGTTCCTAGAAATTTGATTGGGACCAGCACAAGTGAATCTGGGTTCAACAAGGGGGGGAAGTCTGGGGGTGGGTGGGGAGACAAAAAAACGACAACCTCAAACTGTCTGAAATATTGCAGAGGAATGCTTGGTCAAATCTCCGGCGAGCAAGACAAAGCAGGGTCGGAAACGTAACAGAAACAGTCCCCTGAAGTTGCGATATGTTGGAGAAGGCCGCTGTCTCTTAATTAAAAGGGAAAAAAATTCCTGTACATCCGCCGTCCGGCGCGTTCGGAGAGCCTCTGCCCAGAGCGGCAGGGGTTAACTTCTAGCTGCAGTGGGAAAGGAGCTCCGCCTCTTGTTTCAGCACCTGGCGCTCTATAGACAGTTGCCTCAGCAGTAGATTTCAGAGGGGATTGGAGGAAAACAAGAGGGGGAGAGAATGTGACAACTGCCGACTCTGACTGCCGCCTTGGGGAGGCCTCCTCCTGCACCTGTCTCTGCCTGTCTCCCGGCCAGCACAGTTGTTGAATCAGACAAGCAGAGGAACGTTCTTATTTGCCAGACCAGAACGGTGTGCACAGGGGGGGAAGAGCGGAAGAACGAGAGAGAGAGAGCGGAAAAAAAGAGAGAGACGGAGAGAGAGAGACAGAGAGAACATGACTTCTTCATTCAAGCTGGATTTTCTGCCGGAGATGATGGTCGATAGCCGTTTGCTAGTTTCTGACAGAATGTAAGTACCGGCTCGCTCGCCCCGGCAGCAGCCCGGATCTCGAGCTGAGCTTTCGTTCATCTTTTCCTAGAGGTTTTTTGGACAAAAAACCCGAAAAGCATTCGGGGTTTTGTCTCGGAGGGCTTGCTGTTGGAAGTCTCCGAGTCAGGATTGATTCCCCTCTTTGTTGCTTGCAAATTCTTTTGTGGTCTGTAGTTTTATTTTATTTTTTTTATTTTTTTTTCACTTCCTTTCCCTCATGCTGTCGCGGTCCTCCCCTCTGGGAAGCCGTTCCGTTTTGATCGGTAGCGTTCTCGGTAAGGAACGCAGGTTATAAAGATAGATGGGGTGGGAAAGGAGAGTGTGATTAATATTCTGCTTAGGTCAGGTGGAAAAGGCATGCAAACCTTGCAGGAATAATAATAATAAAAGGCATGCAAACCTTGCAGGAATAATAATAATAAAAGCCCACCCTTAATAGGCAGGAGAAATTCCTATACAGATATTCGTCTTCTGCACCGAATCTCAACTCAGTTGGGGCGAGTGTGGTGTGTCAGCTGTTCCCGTTGTGAACGAAAATCCACTTACCGATGAAATCTGTCACAAACGGTATTAAAATGCGTTGAACGAACAAGGCTGTTAAGTTGGTTGGTTTGGACGGTGCCGGCAAATGAATGGTGAAGATAGTGTGAATTATGGGGAAGATGGTTCTTGAACATGGGGACGAAAGGCTAGCAAGATTGATTGGACAGGGCGTGCGTGCTGGAATTTCGAGACAGGGAGCACATTCAGTTAATTCTCTGCCCTTCCCATTCATCCAAAAGTTTCTATCGCTTTATCATCAGCTGAGGCCAGGCGTTGCCAGGAACTGTGCATTTTGGGTACTCTAGGAAAGAGAGAGAAATGTAAGTTCACAAAAACCCGAAATAAAAGGTACATGAAAAGGAAACAGGCTAAAACATTATTCGGTTATTGGGGGGGGGGGAGTTGGAAATGTTGACCCTATTAAAATGCTGGTATTTGTAATGAGAAAGGAGAAAAGTAGATTACAGTATCAGTTCTGTGGTTTTAATGGAAGTTATGTTTTGAGGTATACATCTTAATAAAAGTTTGTATGTGGTCTTCAAACAACCATTTGTGAAATATATAGTTTGGTGCTGGTCGCATTGTAAACTCATTCAAAGTTGCAACATTAAATTCTCCCCCCTCCTCAAGTAAATGGTTCCTTGAGGCATTAGATATTTTTTTTTGTTGGCCACAAAGCAATTGAGAAGAGCTATTCATAAATTAGCCATCTGCTTCAGCAGCTGAGGATTAATACATGTATTGAGGGGTGTGTGAGTGAGGGAGTCATATTTTATAGGGTGACCCTTTCCGTTATGAGCATTATGGGTAATATACTATACAATTGACCCTCTTCATTGTCCAGTTTTTGACAATCCTGAATTTTAGATTCTTGAGTTTCTTGTTGGGGATGACGAATATATTAAAATGGTGGTTTTACTTGACCCAATGTCTCAATATTTTGTGCTATAGCTATCTTGTGCGTGTGCTTATGTTACCTACTAATATCCGTTACATTGCATGTAGATGGTTGAGGCTCTCAAACAGTTCTTGAGAAGGTCTGTTGACAAACAAGTGTTTACTGGTGTCTCCACTTTTTATTTCTACAACCGCTCTGCCAGCCCTGTAGTCAGTAATATGCACAAACTCATATCCATTTTGGAATTCCAGTCACTATTAGCCAAATCTCACAGTGCCTTGGCTCTAAATGTTTATGGAAAACGTATCCTCAACTTACCCATTACAGTTTGACAACCTTGTCAAACCGTTCCTTGAGAATGCCTTGATACCTTCCTTGGGGATATTTTTTCCCCCTTGCTTGCATAGCAACACTGTTGTTCTACGGCAGTAGTTATTTTCTTTTTGTTTAATTGATTTTTGGACCACCAGAGTACCGAGACACCTCTGGTTGAAAATGATGTGGAATTATATTTAGAGCGGCTGTGATGAATTGCTTCATACTCAGGGTGTTCCCCCCCCCCTTAAGAAACATGAGCCGTATCAGCAGTAAGTCTTGTATATTGTCTGTCTTAGTGATCGCATTATGAGATCCCATCAAGACGCAGAAATGGAACTTAGCTGATAGTCTAAATAGCTGTAAAGATTGATGCTTTCCAGGGATTGCTCGCCCTGCCTATGCATTTAAATGTGGAATGCTAGGTTGGTTTCAGCTGGGACAGGGACAGCAGGGATGTCCGGTCCTTAAATAGGAATGTGCAACCTCTCTCTATCTCTCAAATGGAAAGCAATTGCATAATGATACCCTTTTCCCATCGGCGTGTGGCAAGGGGGGTACGTGTCCGGGTGAAACCTTTTGGGCTTTATCACTGCTGATGAGCGAACATCTGAAAGAGCTTGATTGCCCGTGAAGGGCCGTTTGTCATACAAGCGTGCTGCCCTTTCGGGGAGCCCATCCCAGATGCCTCAAGGGATGCCACTAACATACAAAACCGTTTCAGTCCTTCTAGTGCAACTCATTCTGCAGGCTGCTTAAAGTTTTAACAAAGGACATAATCCTCTAGGAAAGTCTCCATTGAAATGAATGGGAGTGATCCCAGGACACTTCTCAAGGCATAATGCCCCTTGGATGGAATCCATTTCCCCTAACCTTTAAACTGATCTCATGCTATGAGATAATCGATTGCCTGTTTTTTTATTATTATTTTTCAAGAGGGGGGAATTAACACTTGTAAATACCTGTAGGTATTGTGCATGCAAGTTTCTGAGTTCATTTTTGAATAAATGTTCATCATTAAGGGTGCCTTATTAAGGGTTTTCTTGGTTCTGCTTGAGGAAAATGGATATTTTCAATCCCCCCGCCCAATATTGATAGAAAACATTCCTTGCATTTCTGGATTGGTTTTAAACAAAATTATGCCATCAGCCTCAAACATGCATCAGTCAAAATCTGTCATTTGAATATTCAGCAACAATAACAAATGAACAAAAATGTCCCAAATATTGTGGAACATTTGCAGACTGGTTTCTTGTACTTTAGAGTGAATAACATTTGAGTCGGTTTTTTGTACCCAATACATAGCGAGCATTGTTTAGATGGCGTTATCCTTTGATTCTCATATTTGACTTCTGACAACTTGATTCTCAAGGTGTGGTGTCATAGCATTGGCTGAAAAAGCTATTACCGCAGCTTGTGCACAATGGAACATCCTGTGGCACTGCCTTGTACGGTGGTATTATGAACAGTTACCACCAAATGCTAGGCATTGGTGTTTGTACCAAACTATCCGGTGGCAGCCAACAGGGTAGTTAGGAGTATTGTCTCTCTTCTATACCTCTTCTTTCTTCCTCCTAATGGTTTCCTCCAAAAACACCTTTGCATTGCGACACATGGCTTTATATTGCAGTAGCTAGTGTGGCTGGTGTAAAACTAAGGCTGGTTGGAGAGGGTCTTAAGACTAGCGAAAGGCGCATCACCCTACCTGTTCCACCAATCTCTCTTTACATGGTGCACGATGTGCAAGATGATCCTTGGCGTACCTTCCCTTCCTCCTCCAAGTTAACAGTGCCTTGCCTCAAGGGACCTAGAATCTTGGCGCTAGAGGAGGAAGCACTGCACCACCCTATGGTTCCACTGCCAGTTCATGGGCTAGATCCTATCATCAGTAGCACATCACCGAACATAGAGTTATGCTGGCTCATTAACGTAATGTCCCCATCCCTTCCACTCCTTTGCTGACACAGCAGTTCCAGGGAACCAGAGCTCAGTGGTAGAGCATCTGCTTGGCATGCAGAAGGTCCCAGGTTCAGTCCCCCGCATCTCCAGTTAAAGGGACTAGGCAAGGAGGTGATGTGAAAGACCTGAGATTTTGGAGAGCCGCTGCTGGTCGGAGTAGACAATACTGACTTTGATGGACCAAGGGTCTGATTCAGTATAAGGCAGCTTAATGTGTGTTCATGTGTTCAGACATCGTCATACCCATCCTCATTGCCGTCTTCGTCTTTCATTGACACAGCAGCTCCTAGAAGCATCCACCATCACACTAGCATTCCTCACAATCTTCAGCTTTCCCACCATCGCAGCCAAGTTTCACATTTACCCAGATGCACATTGTCAGGTTGATCCAAGACCACATAGCCCCATTTTTTGCGGGGAGGGCTTGGGGGGTAGAAGAAGATCCACACACACAGAGGGATGTGTTTGCGCGTGTGGAACTGATGGGCACATGGAGCTCCCTGTGGCCATTGGCATTTCGTGGCAAGTTACTGGATAAGTAGTTTAAAATCCATCTTCCAATTACAAGCGAATGTTCGTTGTTTAGACAAACATTTGGAATGGCATCACGCACTGCAACAGATTGCTATGACATGATTTCTAAAGTGTTTGCGGGATAAGAAGTGAGGCCTTCCTGAGAGCAGAACCTGATGATTTCACCCATTCACCCTGATCCAGTAGGGTACGCTTTCACCTCCATAGAAGCCATGGGCGCATAGGCACCTTCCTTTGGAGCGGTGGACTCAGATATGGAGAACCGGGTTTGATTCCCCACTCCTCCACATGAGCGGCAGAGGCTAATCGGGTGAACTGGGCTTGTTTCCCCACTCCTACACATGAAGCCAGCTGGGTGATCTTGGGCTAGTCACAGCTCTCTCAGCCTCACCTACCTCACAGGGTGTCTGTTGTGGAGAGGGGAAGGGAAGGTGATTGTAAGCCGGTTTGATTCTTCCTTAAGTGGTAGAGTAAGTCAGCATATAAAAACCAACTTTTCTTCTTCTTCTTCTTCGCATTATCTGTTATCCTGGTTGCATCCCCAAGAATCCAATATATATTGGAGTGCACGCCGGGTCCTGGATCAGAGCAGTTGCTGGCTAAATTGATTAGAGCACCATTCGTCACTGAGGAGATAGGTCTTGGCTGACCAGTCCACCAACTAGATCTACTGTGGATTCCATGTCACATCAGTTGGCTGATTTTGGGATTAATTAAGTGAATGTCATAGACACCAACTGGATTTGACTTTTATGTTTTGATGATTCAGTATATAATGATTGAAGTTGGATATTCATTGGAGAGTTGCGTGAAAGTGATTGGGTTGCATTACAAAATGCCATACAATGAAGTCTGTCTCTGAGATGAGTCAAATTCTCACATGTACGTGCAATGTGTTAATTAAATGGTGGTTGGAGATGTGTTTAAGGAGGTTGCTTCTTTTCTCCTTAAGATCTTAGCTGTACCATGGAAAGCAATCAGTACAAGATTTCATTGTCCGTGGACCATCTTTCTGGGGAAAAAAGAAGCAAGCTGCTAGAAATTCCTCTGAGGAGGTACCCAGTTTTTATGTGAGTTGCTGCACAGTAGGAAATCTGCAACTGCATTGAAAAATATCACATCGCCAAACATATATTACAGAAAGATTTTGTGCTCAGCTATCTACTGGAAGTAAGCAACCAGCACCGCGTTATCAGCTGTTGTTTGATTCTGCTTTCCTTATCTTACGTTGATAGTTTGGCAGGCAGTTTCCATGTTCAGCTGGGTTAGCTGTATCATTTTGAATTACTGTTATGTTGATAATTCATTGAACTTTGTTTTCCCCCTGAATTCTTTGGCATCCATTGACAAAAAGGACAGAGAAGGTGGGGGGGATAAAAAAGAACCTTGAATGGAGATTAAAAACCTTCCCAAATGAATAAGGATTTTCACCAAGTAATTAAGATGGGGTTACTTTTCTTTCTCCCCTACATGTTCCTGCAACAATTATTTTGTAATCGTAAAGACCCTGTTCTGAATTTTGCTTTGTGGAATGTCTAGGTTCACAGGTGCGCAGAAGGAATTTTAATATATATTTTTCAAGTGTCTGCAAATTCAGGCAATATAGAATGCAATAAACACACTAAAAATGTCATCTGATTTTAATTTATTTGAAAAGAAGCCAACAAAAAACAGATATATGTAAGATGGGGTACATTTTATAGAACACTTCACACTATTATTATTAGTATTTGTATTAGTATTATTACAGCATTGCCTCTCAGTATTTTGGTGCCTGCCTACCAGATATGCAGCATGTTGCTTCAAACGCCCATATATTCATTTTTGTTTATTTTCTTGTGTCATTTCACCCAAATTAAAACCTAGTGACTGATTTGCTTTATTTATTTTCCATCATTAAAAATAAATGTTCTTCTAAATATTTCACAATCTGTTTTGTTGTATTTTTAATATGTGTGACATTATATAGTCATGTTGGCTAAGACAATCAAGTTCATAATTAATCCCAAATGTGTTTCTTTTTTTAAAAAAAAAATGCCCATGATGATGGGGTGGGTGGGAAATATGCACAAAAAAAAATCTTGGCTCTTTAAAAATTCATAGAATGTAGGGAGTGCATATCAAGAAGAAACGTCCCTCTGGAGATTGATGGGCGCCATTGATGCGCCACCGAATATGCACATCACATCAACTCCTGAGTTCCATTCTGGGAAGGTCAAGTTTTCAGTTTTTTAGTATGTCTGGTTCTTTTCATTGTGGTGGTGTTTGGCACTTAAATGAATAATCGGAGCAAAATGTGTATCCATGTCTTCTGAGGCTATTGTGTCTAGTGGTGATTAGGGAGAAGGAGCAAAGGTCAAATGTTTCTAGTCAACCTTCAGGCAGTCCCAGGTGTTGTTGCTGAGGGGAAACTTTAGCTCTTGGGGCAAAGAGCGAAAAGGCATCTGAAGAGGGAACGGGATGCCAAAATGAGAGAGTCTATTTGGAAAAAATTTTTAAAAACTATTTAGAGCAGTAAAAGCGGCTCGCCAAACTAATTGTGGAATTATTGTTCCCATTTAGAATCGGCAGCCTTTAATTGCGTTGCCACCATTCCCAAGATCAATTTTCATATGTGAAGGGACAACGCTGCCTGCATTTCGCGTGAGATTTTTGGCCTTCAAATTGCATGACGTTTTGCTTGAAGGCTTCCTCGAATTAAAATATTGTCGAATGTTCCTCGAATGTTCTCGAATTTTCTGGAGGGATTCGAATTCCCCCCCCCCCTTCTGTGAATGGTGTCGACGGGTGACATACATAGCGTGGTACACGCCGTCCGTACAGTTTTGGTGCCCGGTGGCTCTTCCTTGAACGCCTCCTGAGATACGTTTGTGTGGCTCTGTCGTCGTTGGATGCCGTGTGACAATCAATTTCTCCTCGAAATGTGAGCATCCATTGTAGAAATGTGGCACTCCTCGGCTGCACGTTCTTTTGTTCACAGCTTGATCCCCTTCAGATAATAACTTTAAAATTATAACAGCGAGGCAATATGATTGTCTGCCGTTTAAAGCGACGTTTGCAAGCAGCTTCTGTTTGTGTTCTGTCTTAAGTTTCCTGTGTTCTAATGAATACCCAGGTGAGCCCGTTTGCAAAGGAGCTGCCAGCTATATTTGCATGACCCAAGCCAGCTGTTTATCAACCTGCAGTGGATCTTAAGCTATTGACTTGTGGACTGTCAATTCCCGGTGTCTCCAGATGATCTTGGTTAGCAGATGCTGGGGAAAGACCTTTTCCTGCCTGAGACCCGGACGCATCGCTGCCAGGTGGAAGAAGAAGAACAGTTGGTTTTTATATGCCAATTTTCTCTACCTTTTAAGGAGACTCAAACCAGCTAACAATCTCCTTCCCTTCCTCACCCCACAACAGACATCTTGTGAGGTAGGGGAGGCTGAGTGGAGTTATACGATATGTGCAAATAAGTTAGGGACATTTATTCCTGGCACCAGAAGGACCGTTGGGTTGAAATTATGGGCAGAAAGGTACTGGCTGGATATTAGGAAAATATTTTACAGTAAGAGTTGCTCAGCAGTGGAATCGGCTACCTCAGAAGGTGATGAGCTCCCCTTCACTGGCAGTCTTTAAGCAGCAGGACGAACATTTGTCAGGGATGCTCTAGGCGGATCCTGCATTGAGCAGGAAGTTGGACTAGATGGCCAACTTATGGCAACCCTGTAGGGCAGGGGTGTCAAATATAAGGCCCATGGGTTCAATCTGGACCCTTGAGAGCTCTTATCTGGCCCACAAGCTGTGGCAGTCACGTCCGAGGCATGGCCCAGTCCGACCAAGTGACATTTATGAAGAAGAAGAGTTGGTTTTTATACCCCTATTTTCTCTACCGAAAGGAGTTTCAAACCGGCTTACAATCACTTTCCCTTCCTCTCCCCACAACAGACACCTTGCGAGGTAGTTGGGGCTGAGAGAGTTCAGAGAAAACTGTGACTGGCCCAAGGTCACCCAACTGGCTTCATGTGGAAGAGTGGGAAAACCAACCTGGCTCTCCAGATTAGAGTCAACCATTCTTAACCACTGTGCCACGCTGGCGCTAGGCAACACTAAGTTCGACCTTGGTCTGACTTAAGATTGCTGAATTGTACACTGGGAAACAGTAAGATCTTAAGTGCCCCATGAACAAGTGGCAGAGCCTTCAGTGGCTCCTTCGGAATCACAGTTTTGGGATATATAGACGATATGGGTCAGCCATGGTTAGTACTTGGATGGGAGACCACCATGGAAGTCCCGGGTTGATACACAGAAACAGGCAATGGCAAACTATCTCTGTTCATCTCTTGCCTTGAACACATGAAGCTGCCTTATACTGAATCAGACCCTTGGTCTATCAAAGTCAGTTTTGTCTACTCAGACTGGCAGCGGTTCTCCAAGGTCTCAGGCAGGGGTCTTTCACATCACCCACCTGCCTATTCCCTTTAACTGGAAATGCCCGGGATTGAACCTGGGACTTTCTCAGGCTTTCTGTATGCAAGTAGATGCTCTACCACTGAGCCAAGGCCCTTCCCCTTGAAAGCCCTCCTGGGTTGGCGTAGGTTGGGTTCAACTTGACGGCACATTGCACCACCAGACGACATGGAGCTGACTCAGATTACACTTCCATCTATTCCAGTGTGATCTTCTCTGGTGTCTCACCAGAGTTTCAGGAAGAGATCTATCCTCCTTCTGCTACCTAAAACCTTTTGGTGTGTGTGTGTGTGTGTTTTTTAACTTGGAGATGCCTGGAGCATCTGGGACTTCCTGTGTGCAAAGCATGGGTTTTGTCACTGAACTATCGCCCTCCCTCTCAAGGTAGCTTCAGAATTAATTTCAACCTTAATGTTTGGCTTTGGGTTGAGAATTTAATGACCTTTCTGTAGGATTAAAGACCATCCTAATCTCTCTGACATAGACGGTCTTGTAACTTGGTCCATTCATCTGTTTCCTATTTATATTTTTTCTGCATTGTATAAAAATGTGGTAATAACGAGGGTCTGTTTCTGTCACTGAGACATCTTTTCATGATTGGCTAGTGAAAAGACATTGACCCCCACCTGGTAGAGAGAATGCCCATGTTTTCATAAAGAAAACTGATGGACCAGTGAATGTTGCTTTTGAAGAATCACCTAGGAGGTAATCTGTGCCTGGAAAATCATGATCTTAGAAGAAGTTGAAGGAGGGAGGGGAGGAAAACGTAGTTGAATATAAATTATGTAGATACGGGATGTACAGTTTTCCTAGATGGTTCCAGAGCAGAGAGATCATGAGTTAGACCGCTGGTTTTGCACCAGTGGGACGTCTGCCACCAGTGGGATGCTGATTGGTCTAGGCGGCACTCAGGGTATTCATAACAATTGCTAAAAATTGTTTTCCTCAATCCACATGCCTACCTGCAAGTATTTCATGCGGTCTTCTGCCAGCATGGTGTAATGGTTAAGATCAGAGGACACTAATCTGGTGAACCAGGTTCGATACCCCACTCCTCCACATGAAACCCTGCTGGGTAACCTTGGGCCAGTCACAGTTCTCTGAGAACTCTCTCAGTCCCACCTACATCACAAGGTATCTGTTGTAGGGAGGGGAATGGAAGGTGATTGTAAGAAGAAGAGTTGGTTTTTATACCCCAATTTTTGCTACCTTTAAGGAGTCTCAAACTGGTTTACAATCTTCCTCTCCCCAAAACAGACCCCTAGTGAGATAAGTGGGGCTGAGAGAGTCCGGAGAGAACTGTGACTAGCCCAAGGTCACCCAGCTGGCTCCATGTGTAGGAGTGGGGAAACAAACCTGGTTCTCCACATTAGAGTCCACCACTCCTAACCACTACACCACTTTGAGAGAAAAGCAGGGTATAAAAACCAGCTCTTCTTATTCTTCTTCTCCAGTTCTGTTCTTTTGGCATACTAATAATAACCTTTGACATTTGTTGTTTCTCCTGATCCCCCATTATTCTCCTTGCCCACCAGCAAGTGTGTCTGATTTTTTTGCTTCCTGCTGACCTTACCTGTCAGGTATGATACACTTAAAGCCAGAAAATGTAGTCCCAACAATACTGCTGCAACTTTTACATACTTAAAACATGTCGTAAATGCTAAATATAATAACAGAATGCCTGTGGACATATATAAATGTCCTTCTCAGAAAAAGGGGCCTTTGGTTTCTATCAGGACCCAGGGTTCTTTGATGGTGAGATTGGTGGGGCATAAGATACGAAATGTTGAGAACCACTGAGTTAGACAAAACTAGCGGAAAGGATAAGACAGCTAATGTATCCTACTGGTTAGGAGAACAAACAGTAAACCAGGAAATCTCAGGTTTGAGCTATGATGAATGGGGATATTTATTAAAGATTAAAACTGAGAGGTTCCAGCGTAACATAATAACAACATAGTTCAGAAGGATGAAGAGATGCGGAAGAACCTGCATTACAGGATTGTTGTAAGCATTACTTAGGTGATGTCTGAGAAGAGCTCAGAACATGCAGAAACAGTGTTGTAGACATTGTAGGCAATTGTGAAGAAGAAGCACATTAGAAGTACGAAAAGCTTTTTAAAAAATCATTTTGTTTTAATATAATAAAAGGTAAAGGTCCCCGGTGCAAGTACCGGGTCATTCCTGACCCATGGGGTGACGTCACAGGCCTATGTTTCCTAGGCAGACTGTGTTTGCGGGGTGGTTTGCCAGTGCCTTCCCCAGTCATCTTCCCTTTACCCCCAGCAAGCTGGGTACTCATTTCACCGACCTCGGAAGGATGGGAGGCGGAGTCAACCTTGAGCCGGCTACCTGAAACCAACTTCCGTTGGGATCGATCGAACTCAAGTCGTGAGCGGAGCTTGGACTGCAGTACGGCAGCTTAACACTCTGCGCCACAGGGCTCTTTTGTATAATAGGGTACAGAAAAAAGAAATAAGGGGGAAAGGGGGATCAAGAAAAAATATATCCATATCTATGTCCAAGGTTCATTATGATACCTACACATTTCTTCATCACTTAAAATGAGACTACAGCTTTCTAATGCTAATTGCCAATTTAAACAATCTTTATAATTACACACTAAATGCCAGGAAAGTTTGAGGCAAGTGAGTAATGATCATACAGTGGCTGCCATTTTATCTTGAAGTCATCTATTGACTTCATTTTCACCAAATGTGTCAATTTGGACATTGAAGCAAAATCAAATAATTTATTAGTCCACTCTGCGATGTCAGATATCGTACAGGATTTCCAGTAGGTTGCGTATAAAATTCTTGCGGCAGTAGTCACATATTGGAAAAGTTCTTTATGGGTTGAGTTCACTTGTGGGGGTGTTATGCCCAACAACATATCTTTTGGGTTTATTTCAAAGCTCACCTGTAACATGTTAGAAGTCTGAAAAGCTTTTTTGAGGCACCAAATCATGGAAACTCCTAAAACGTCACGGCGGTACTCCAGATTCCAAACGTCTTTCACTCCCCGTGTGAGCATGGGCCCCAATCTGTTGTGATCTGACTGAACGAAACAGGTTCCGCTTCACATATCGAACATTACAGTTGCAGATGCCGTTTCACCATTATTGCCCAGAGAGCTTTCCGGTTGCGCTAGTTACAGACGACTCTCCCACGTCAGCGGTAAGCCTGCCGTTTGTCGATTAATTGATATTAAAAAGCTCCGGCATGCAACCTGCTGACAGTATATCAAAGGGTGAGTAGTCAACGCCATGCCCTGACACTGCATTAATAGCAGCAGTCTATCTTTAGCTGCCGTGCATTAGTTGCTGGTGTTCAAAGAGACTGCGGATCAATTCTCGTTCGACTCGGCTGTCCACTGAGAACTGGTACCGTGATGTGGAGAGATGCCAGTACATCCTTTCAGGAAGCTTCCCAATGGGAGCAAGGAAACAGCAGTGGAATGGATTTGCCCTTTCCTTCCCATTTCCACAGAGAAGGACGTGTTTGTATGTTCTGCGCTTATGCTCTGATGTGTGTGTGCATGCATGTGTGTAGGTATAAACACATGTGCATGTGTTAGTGATACAGCAGAGAACACTGTCCTCTTAGAAGAGAATCATAGAGTTGGAAGGGACCACCAAGGTCATCTAGTCCAACCCCCTGCACAATGCAGGGAATTCACAACTACCTCTTGCGATCTAGAGCCAGCGTGGTGTAGTGGTTAAGAGCAGTAGTTTGGAGTGGTGGACTCTGATCTGGAGAACTGGGTTTGATTCCCCACTTCTCCACATGAGCAGCGGAGGCTAATCTGGTGAACTGGATTTGTTTCCCCACTTGTACACATGAAGCCAGCTGGGTGACCTTGGGTTCGTGGCTCGCTGGACCCATGCTTTCTTCTTTAGAAGCTATCCACCAGCAGACTGCAAGCTCAAAACAAGCAGCCCGCCCCTTGAAATGCTGCTTTATGATCAGCCGAAGTTCTTCCTTTGAAAGGAAAGTCTTCCCCCCACCCCGGCGCAATAATCCCAAATTCCCAGCCAAAACGCATTCTAAAATACAAAAACAAAACGGAGCACCCTAAAAGGAATGGGGGGGTGGGCAAGCCTCGTTTTAAAAGTCCGTTCTTCTAACCAGAAAGAACTCCCAGGAAGCAGGAAGTGTTTGAATCCCTGCCTCTTTACACACTGCTTTGCCATTGGCTGTGAGAGAAACCAAGTTTGCGTTCCCCACACTTTGCCTGATGCACGGGGATTTCACCTGGGCTGAGCTCAGAGGAGAGGGAAGAATCGGGTTAACAGAAGAACGGGAAGTCCCGGGATTTGTCAGGTCTGGCAGCGAGGTCATCTCTAGTGGAGGGAAAACTCATGCATAACTCCAAGGAACAACTGAGACTGACTGGGGCGCGAACATGAGTGAAAGTACCCATGCATAAACGACCAAGGAGGGTTGGCTTTGTTTTAGGGCTCACATAGGGATAGGATTGCCAGTCAGTGTTCAGCAACCAGTGGGGAGGGGGCAGCATTCTAGGAGAAAACTTTTTAAAAGAAAAGAAAAATAAGGTCTTCTCTACTTATAGGAATTTATTACCAGAGAGTTCCTGGTGATTCCTAGAGCTACTCAGAAGTGAAAAGGGCAGCTCTAGGAATCACCAGAAACTGTAAAACTGGAAGTTCTTACCATAGATTTTCTGTGATTCCTAGAGCTTCTCTTTTTACTTTCGGGTAAGTGTAGGAATTGCGGGAACTCTATGATAAGAACCTCCCGTAGGTAGGTGAGGCCTTATTTTTATTTTTTCTCCTGACACTGCTTCAAGTGGAGGCAGGCAACGGGACCTGGGAGAGGGTGATCCCCCACCCCACCCCCACTGGGGGCTTAGCAGCCCTACATAGAGGGACAGCCTGACCAAAACCCCTATTGAACCCGCACAGCCCTATATCACACTTCGGGTTCCTCATAGGGTTTTCAGGTCCCCCTTCTCCTCCGGTGGGAGGTATTTGGGGTGGAGGTGAGGCAAAGATTGCACTGTCACGGCCGCAGCAACACGATCACGTCCCTTCTGGTTTACACCCGGAAGCGCTGCATCCCAAGGGGCCTTTTACCACTCAAACTGGGAGTTTGAGTGGTAAACGGCCCATTGCAAAGTGGCGCTTCCAGGTGTAAACCAGAAGTTACGTGGTGCTGCAGGCAGGCGCATGTGCACACACTGCCCGCCGACCCTCAGCTGGTCGGCAGGTAGCCAGGTGGATTCGTGGGGGTTTGCCCGCCACCACCTGGCCCTTGGCAACCCTAGTTCCTCATCAGGCAAGGTTCTCTGAAGAAAGCTTGAAAACCGCTGCATCGATTCGCCCTTTTTTTCCTTTTGTTGTTTGGACCACGAGCGGTTTTTCAAAACGGTGACATTTTTCCTCTCTCCGTGTTTGACATTCCTCTTTGTACCTTTATGTCCAGCGGTGCCTGACTAGCTGCCAGGAAAAGTGATCAGTGGGGTTGCATGACACGACCACTCGCTTGCCTCATCGACTTTCACCCTCGCCGGCGCTTGGCGCAGCAGCAAGGCGAGAGCGTGGTTTGGTTCCAGACAAGTGCACTTCATTTGTCTGAAATGGGCCCAGGTAATTGAGAGTTATTAACTTGTGGCGAAGGTTGAATAACATTTGAAAATCTGCAAAATCGAGCAATTTTCCTAATGCTTTCCCTAAGAGAGTCGACTGTCCAAGCATGTCTGCTGCTTTCCTCTAGACCTTTGTGAACAATGGGCTTGTCTGGTAACAGCCAACCGCCTTCGTTTCTTGTTAACGTGAATGTCGGCAGAGGAAACAGTGGACGATCGTTTCAAAACCTTAACTGGAGCCATCAATAAACAACATTCTTGAACAAGGGTGACAAACTTATTTGTTACAAGGGCTGGATATGACATAAATATCACTTGGTCAGGCCGGGCCATGCCTCGCCAGCCCAGATTGAGAGTTGTGGGGTGGCTGCCTCGGCTGGCTTGTGGGCCAGATAAGAGCTCTCAAGGGGCCGGATCCAGCCCTTGGGCCGTATGTTGGAGACCCCTATTCTAGAATCTTCAAGGCCCTAAAGAAGAAGGACCGTAGATCAGGGACCGAGTGTGTGCTTGTGTTAGAGTTTCCAGGTCCCTCTTTGCCACTGGCGGGAGGTTTTCAGGCGGACCCTGAGGAGGGCGGGGCTTTGGGAGGGACTTCAGGGCCATAGAGTCCAATTGCCAAAGTGGCCATTTTCTCTATTGGCTGGAGGTCAGTTGTCATAGCAGATCTCGAGCTATTACCTGGAGGTTGGCAACCCTAGCTTGCATGCAGAAGGTCCCAGGGTCGATCCCAGTCATCTCCAACAAGAATATTACAGGTTGTGGATGCTGGGAAAGATCTTTCTCCACATGAGACTCAGGAGAGCTGCTGCCAGTTGGCATAGGCAGTAGTGAGCTCGATGGATCGGTGGGTCTGACTCAGTAGGAAGCCACCTCAGATGTTGGAGGGGCCGTGGCTCAGTGGTAGAGCATCTGCGTAGCATGCAGAAGGTCCCAGGTTCAATCCCCGGCATCTCCAGTTAAAGGGACTAGGCAAGAAGGTGATGTGAAAGACCCCTGCCTGAGACCCTGGAGAACCGCTGTCAGTCTGAGTAGACTATACTGACTTTGGTGGACCAAGGGTCTGATTCAGGATAATGTGTTCATGTTAATAGATACATTTGCATGTTATGATGCGTGTTCACCATCCATTGAATTGAGAGAAGGGAGGGCCAGCTCTCTGGGGAAGGAGTGGATCTCAGTAGAAGAACATCTGTTTTGCATTCAGAAGAATTCATGTTCAGTTCCAGAGTCTTCCACCCAAGGCATTTCAGGTACTAGAAAAGGCCTGAAACCCTGGAGAGCTATTGCCATTTGGAATAGGGAGCATTCAGCTAGATGGTCTCTGACTCAATATATGGCAGGTTCAGACGACCAACTGGGGCTGGAAGGGTATCTCACATATTGACCATCCAATGTATGATTTTTTTTAACCGTCAAGTCACATTGGACTTATGGCGACCCCTGGTGGGGTTTTCAAGGCAAGAGACTTTTGGAGGTGGTTTGCCATTGCCTGCCTCCATGTCATGACCCTGGTATTCCTTGGAGTTTTCCAATCCAAACACTTGCCAGGGTCGACCCTGATTAGCTTCTGAGATAAGAACATAAGAAAGGCCCTGCTGGATCAGACCGAGGCCCATCAAGTCCAGCAGTCTGTTCACACAGTGGCCAACCAGGTGCCTCTAGGAAGCTCACAAACAAGACGACTGCAGCAGCACCATCCTGCCTGGGTTCCACAGCACCTAATATAATAGGCATGCTCCTCTGACCCTGGAGCGAATAGGTATCCATCATGACTAGTATCCATTTTAACTAATAGCCATGAATACCCCTTTCCACCATGAATATGTCCACTCCCCTCTTAAAGCCTTCCAAGTTGGCAGCCATCACCACATCCTGGGGCAGGGAGTTCCACAATTTAACTATGCATTGTGTGAAAAAATACTTCCTTTTATCTGTTTTGAATCTCTCACCCTCCAGCTTCAGCAGATGACCCGTGTTCTTCTCCCTGTCCACTCTGTCCACACCCTGCATAATTTTATAGACCTCTATCATGTCTCCCCTTAGCCGCCTTCTTTCCAAGCTAAACAGCCCTAAGCATCTTAACCGCTCCCCATAGGACAGTTGCTCTACTCCCCTAATCATTTTGATGTGATGAAATGTGATGAGATGTGATGAGATCAGGCTGTCCAAGTCTCAGTACATAATATCTGATGTATTTTTGAAGTGCCTATATTTTGACCCCTCACCTGGATGGCCCAGGCTAGCATGATCTTGTCCGATCTTGGAAGCTAAGCAGGGTTGGCCCTGGTTAGTATTTGAATGGGAGGAAGTCCAGGGTCGCTTGCTACACAAAGGCAGGCAATGGCAAACCACCTCTGAACGTCTCTTGCCTTGAAACCCCTATAGCAGTGGTGTCAAACTCATAGACAGCCAGCGTGGTGTAGTGGTTAAGAGCGGTGGTTTGGAGTGGTGGACTCGAATCTGGAGAACCGGGTTTGATTCCCCACTACTCCACATGAGCAGTGGTCGTTAATGTGGTGAACTGGGCTGATTTCCCCACTTCTACACAAGAAGACAGCTGGGTGACCTTGGGCTAGTCACAGTTCTCTTAGAGCTCTCTCATTCCACCTACCTCACAGGGTGGCTGTTATGGGGAGGGGAAGGGAAGGTGATTGTAAGCTGGTTTGATTCTTCCTAAAGTGGTAGCGGAAGTCAGCATATAAAAACCAACTCTTCTTCTTCTTCTTTGTTACGAGGGTCAGATATGACATACACCAGTGTGATGTAGTGGTTAAGAGTGGTGGACTCTAATCTGGAGAGCAGTGTTTGATTCCCCACTCCTCCACATGAGCAGCGGACTCTGATCTGGTGAACCCAGTTGGTTTCCCCACTCCCTCACATGAAGCCTGCTGGGTGGCCTTGGGCTAGTAACAGTTCTCTCTGAACTATCTCAGCCCCACCTACCTCACACGGTGTCTGTTGTGGGGAGAGGAAGGGAAGGAGATTGTAAGCTGGTTTGAGTCTCCTTTTGGTAGAGAAAATTGGGATATTAAAACCAGCTGTCCTTCTTCATAAATGTCACTTGGTCGGGCTGGGCCATGCCTTGGGGGTGGCTGCCTCAGCTGGGCTCGTGGGCTGGATAAGAGCTCTCAAGGGGGCAGATTCGGCCCACGGCCTTATGTTTGACACCCTTGCCCTACAGGGTTGCCACAAGTCGACTGCAAGTTGACCGCACTTTACACATACACACAGAGAGATACTAGCATTGTTCAGAGTTGCTAAATTCAGTGCCGTCGGCAAGGTGGGAGGATCCCTCTCCCAGCGAAATCAGGCAGTCCTACGCCACCCAAAACCGACGGCGCTCGCCAGTAAATCCCGTCTCGTTTAGCAATTCGGTGCACGTCGGCAATCGTAAGGTGAGGGAACCTGATGTTGTCCCCATTAAATGGATACACTTCAAGGGTCTTTGCATTACAGAAGGGGGCACATAACTAGATGATTTGCAGGTGGAGAGAAGCGAGCCTCGTTCTCGTGGCTGTGTAATGCGCGGTTTCTCCTTTTTTGAGCTCGGAAGTAGGTCAGTGCTGAACATGCAAAACGAGCAGAAGCTGAGCTTTAGTTCTTCCGTCGCCCAGCAGGATCTGGGTTTTACTGACTTTCCCCCCCTTCAGAATCAGAAAGAGTCAGGGCAGGGCTGGGGTTCTTTTTCAGAATAAACGAGGAAGATGATCTTTTTTGAGAGGGGGGGGGAAGGAAACGGACAGAAATATTATTGGAAGGCACAGCTGGAAATTGTGCAGCCACATATTCCTCGGCTGCACCTTTTAAATCATTACAACCCTTCCTTCTTTTCTCACATTGGTCATTGCGGCATCCCACATTTCTTTCTTGAAAGCTTTAAAGGCGCTAGATTCTAGGCTATCCTCAGGAGTGCCTTCTCTGTTCCCCCTTGTGCTTGTTTAATATGTCAGAGAAGCTCTGCTGCATTTCTATGACGTGCAATCACACAGGTGCCAGCAACAAGCCCATACGAGGCAGAAGCCTCTGGGTGACTGTGGCAGCCATAGGTTCCGATGGCTACTACAAGCATTTGCGGAGAGCCCCTTTCCAGCCTTCTGCCAGCACCACCTATCCTTTAACCCTCCTTCAGTGCCCCCTTGGGCTTTTGCAGCAGCAGAGGAGGGAGAGCACTTCCTACAGCTCTGCTCTTGATGCAAAACGGAAATAACATCCTTCCTCGGTGGTGCCACAAGACGAAATCATCAGATGCTGCCAGGGGACAAGCAACTGGGCAGTAGCACCAAGAGAAAAGTGTAAGGGGGGTCAAAGTGCGGAGCTGGGATTCCTTCTCCCTGGTTTTTCAAACTCCAAATGCCCCTTTCAGTTTGGCATATTGTACAAACACTTTATTCTTGCACCGTTCTCTGTTTTATTTCCCCCTGAATTTCCCCTGTAAAATATAAATATTTTTTATTTCAGCAAATTGGCATTGGGAGATATGGAATGATATGGTATAGCAGAGGAAGGCCATGGCAAACCACCTCTGCTTGATCACTTTTTAGGGTCACCATGGGATTGCCAATGGTGCTTGGAGGTGTCCTGGACGTATAAATTATCTCCATACAGATATCATAGATTTGGAAGGGGCCATACAGGCCATCTAGTCCAACCCTCCTCAATGCAGGTTCTTCCTAGATCAGTTCCCCTAGAGCAAATGGGTGTGTTGGAGGATGGATTCTATAGCATTATACCCCTTTCTTAAATGCCCAGGGTAAAGCTGATCACTACTTTGTGGTCAGGAAGCACTTTTCTTCCAGGCCAGCTTGGTAGGGTTGCCAACCTCCAGGTACTAGCTGGAGATCTCCTGCTATTACAACTGATCTCCAGCCGATAGGGATCAGCTCACTTGGAGAAAATGGCCACTTTGGCAATTGGACTCTATGGCATTGAAGTCCCTCCCCTCCCCAAACCCCGCCCTCAGGCTCTGCCCCAAAAACCTCCCGCCGATGGCAAAGAGGGACCTGGCAACTCTACAGATTGGCCAGGGATTCTGGAGTATCCCCCCCCCCATGTTCTGGGCATGGAGTAGGGGTCACTGGGGGTATGGGTGGAGGTAGTTGTGAATTTCCTGCATTGTGCAGGAGGTTGGACTAGATGGCCCTGGTGGCTGGCTGGCTGGCTGGAGGGATGGATGGATGGATGGATGGATGGATGTCTTGGCAAGGCCAATGCTGACATCTGCTGCCTTTCCTTACTAGATAGGCCCAGAATGTGGTCTGAGTGGTCAGGCTAATCCAGTAATAAGGGCCTGTTGGCAACCCTGCAGTGGGAGGGGCTTACAACTTCCTCCTCCGGCAGCTTGTGAATGTTGGCAGGAATATAACATGCTCTCGTACAGGATTAAGTTCTACTTTTAAGTGTATGCAAAGTGCATGTTGCTTAGGGGAAAGCTTTGCTCTCTGAATTAGCTCTTTAGCTGTGAAATGCTGGAACGTGTTCAAGTTCTCTTCTCCGGCACAACGAGACGGGCACCCCCGCTCTCGTTTTGCTGGTAATGCAAAAACCAGCCTTTGCTTAAATATCTGGAAAGCA
Organism: Euleptes europaea; assembly: GCF_029931775.1. NCBI lineage: Eukaryota > Metazoa > Chordata > Lepidosauria > Squamata > Sphaerodactylidae > Euleptes > Euleptes europaea. The sequence goes on along the minus strand of NC_079314.1, from coordinate 114,920,198 downwards.
ACCTCATTTTCTTGGTGGAGGAGCTTAAAGCTCAGCAAAGAATGAGGATGTTCGGGTTGGGGCGGTGGGGACCAGAGCAGCTTCAAGATCATTTGATCAGCCCCAGGGCTGGTTTTCAGTTTACTACTGAGCACTAGATACTCTGAACATAGAAGCATGGATCATATATATTTTTAAAAAATAATAATTGTTATTTTAACAGTGATTCACTTTCTGCTACGCTGAACTAGGATTGCCAACTCTGGGTGGGGAAATTCCTGGAGATTTGGGAGGGGAGCCTGAGGAGGGCGGGGTTTGGGGAGGGGAGGGAGCTCACCATGGATGTGATGCCATTAGGGTTGCCAGCCTCCAGGTCCTAGCTGGAGATCTCCCACTATTGCAACTGATCTCCAGCCGATTGAGATTGAGAGGAGTGAAGAAAACCCAGGGTATACATTTGATCTACAAAAAGGAACCCAGGTTAGAGGGGTTGAGTTTAGGGTTGCCAGCCCCCAGAATTACAACTGGTCTCTGGACAACAGAGAATAGTTCCCCTGGAGAAAATGGCCACTTTGGCAATTGGACTCTATGGCATTCTCCAAACCCCACCCTCCTCAGGCTCCGCCCCAAAAACCTCCTGCCAGTGGCGAAGAGGGACCTGGCAACCCCTAGATGCTATAGAGTCCAACCTCCAAAGCTGGCATTTCCCCCAGGGGAACTATTCTCTGTTGTCCAGAGACCTGTTGTAATTCTGGGGGCTGGCAACCCTAAACTCAACCCCTCTAACCTGGGTTCCTTTTTGTAGATCAAATGTATACCCTGGGTTTTCTTCACTCCTCTCTTTTCTTAAAATAATATTCACCCAGTTTGCTCAGGCCAAATTAAATTTTTATTGCTTTTTCTTCATCTCCATTTTTTTTTTACGAGAATGGAAACTGGTTTCATTTGCAGTTTTTAAATATTGTGCTAGAGGAAAAGCAGGCTGGCCATGTTGGTACGCTGCTGGCACTGTAAGGAAGGGAACCTCAATTAGATATTATCAACGCTTATTCTAGCATGAATTTTCGTCAGGCAGAGCTCACTTCTTCAGGTGCTATGAAGAAGTCATTTCCCACATTTTTATAAGGAGAATTACAGAAGGGGAGGGAGAAATGTTGGCAGACTTTTGCCTTTGCAAGGGGCGCAGATAAGGTTGCCAACCTCCAGGTGGTAGCTGGAGATCTCCTTCTCTTCTCGGCAGAGGAGGAAACACTTTGAAGACTTCCGAGGAGCCGAAAGATCCAATCCGCTGGTTCTTTCAGGTCGGAGAGAGCCCCGTTGACCAAACCACCCTAGCGCTCACAATGGAGGGATGCTTGAATCTTGAATTGTGGAACTCCCTGCCCCAGGATGTGGTGATGGCTGCCAACTTGGGAGGCTTTAAGAGGGGACATGTTCATGGAGGAGAGGGCTATTCATGGCTGCTAGTCAAAATGGATACTAGTCATGATGCATTACTATTATCTCCAGGATCAGAGGAGCATGCCTATTATATTAGGTGCTTTGGAACACAGGCAAGATAAATGCTGCTGCAGTCGTCTTGTTTGTGGGCTTCCTAGAGGCACCTGGTTGGCCACTGTGTGAACAGACTGCTGGACTTGATGGACCTTGGTCTGATCCAGCATGGCCTTTCTTATGTTCCTATGATACTAGTCATGATGCATACCTATCATCTCCAGGATCAGAGGAGCATGCCTATTATCTTAGGTGCTGTGGAACACAGGCAGGATAATGCTGCTGCAGTCACCTTGTTTGTGGGCTTCCTGGTTGGCCACTGTGTGAACAGACTGCTGGACTTGATGGGCTTTGATCTGATCCAGCATGACTTTTCTTAAGTTCTTATGAGGTTGCTGTGCAGAGGAAGGCAATGGTAAACCACCTCTGAACATCTCTTGCCTGGAATACCCCATGGATGGGGTCGCCACGAGTTGGTTGCGACTCAACGGCATGGTCCTCTTCCAGCTTCTAGCTGAAATGACAAAAGTGCTTTTTTCAGCTTCAGTTCCTGAAAGAATCAGCACCTCATATTCACTCCGGTCTGAAATGCATCCCTTGATGCTAAGGCTCAGACAATGGAGGACGCGAGAAAGCAGGATGTCGCATCCAAGCATGCAAGCCACCTTGTGCCAAATATTCGTTTGTTGAAGAGCTGTTGATTTTGGTAAATAAATAAATTTTATTTGCGGCTAGTATGCCAGATAAAACAGGTAAAACAGAAACTGACCATACAGAGGTTTACAACCAAGGCCAACAAAATTAGGAATCACCCAATTTTACATTTCCACAGATTAAGGAAGTACATTAAGGCGCCATAGCTTCATTGCTACTGCACAATATTTTGCGACCTGGGTGGTGATTGGTGAGCTGTCTCCCAGCAGAAACCTTTTGGCCCATTCACCCTCATCGCCAGAGCCCATTTCCCCAATCAAAAGGTCAATAATATTGAAGCAGGTTGACTTGTAGAGGGGACATCTAAAAATACATGCTCAGTGGTTTCCAGCTCCCCTATGTTACACAGGCAAAGTCTCTCCACCCTGGGGATCTTCTTGAATCTCCCTTCTGATACGGCAGATGGTAGGGCTGCACATCTGGCCAGTGTATAGGCCCTCCTATCTGTGTTCCTTTCCAGGGAGTATAGTTGCTTGTGGTAGAAGGCAAGCTTTGTAACCTAAGAGGATGCTTGTCGGAGTGGGGCTTCCATGCCCCGTGTGTTCACTGTGTTCACGCTACTGATGCAAACATTATCTATAATTACATTTTCAAGAGACTGAAAATTGCAGTCTTTTGTTGCGCAAAATTGCCGCGAAAGAATGGAATGTATATCCTTTCTACCCTCATTAAAAGGACTTCAGAGGATAAGAATATAAGATCCCATGGGCTTTCACCAATACAAAACGAGGTCCATTCTCCTGTTCGGAGGAAAATACGTAACAGCAACAACAACAAAACTGTTGTTTTTTTAGTATGCCAGGAACCACTATGACAAATCCCAGTTGCATTAATAATGGCTCCAGTGCATTCTTTTACTTAACAAGCCCTCACCCACTGTTAGATTTAGCTTGTAAGTTCTTTGGGACAGAGACCTGCCTTTTCTGTCTTTTCACCCATCACATTTTCATAGCCTGTGCTGACTGAGGATGCTACAGAGAGCCTGAAAAAAGAGGATTCCTCGACAGAGCAAATTAGCGAGCGTATTCCGATGAAACCTGGTGTAATATGTACCGGGCTTCTGGAAAACCACCAAATGTATAGTGGTTAAGAGCAGTGGTTTGGAGCGGTGGAGTTTGATTCCCCACTCCTCCACATGAGCGGCGGACGCTAATCTGGTGAACTGGATTCGTTTCCCCACTCCTACACATGAAGCCAGCTGGGTGACCTTGGGCTAGTCACACTCTCTCAGCCTCACCTACCTCACAGGGTGTCTGTTGTGGGGATGGGAAGGGTAAGGTGATTGAAGGTGGTTTGATTCTGCCCTAAGTGGTAGAGAAAGTCAGCATATAAAAACCAACTCTTCTTCTTTGGCGGATTAGTTCAGTGGGACGCGAACTGAACTTTAACCTTGAATCTAAGATGACAAAATATACCTAGTGCTAAAGATTAAAAGCCATGTTGTCTTGGATCACTCGCATGTTTTTAATAAATGACCATTTACACCAATGATGAATGGATAGTTTTTTTAATTGATCTGCCACTGCAGGAAGAGTATCATGACTACGTCAGCGGATGTTCACTAGGGTTGTTCATGCATGGCCGCTTGCCCATTCCAGACTGCATTTCTATACAAATGATGCATATATTTAAGCTGCTTTTAGCACGTACGTCTTAATCTGATAATAGGGTTGCCAACCTCCAGGTGGCAGCTGGAGCTCTCCTGGGATTACACCTGATCTCCAGGTGACAGAGATCAGTACACCTGGAGACAATGGCTGCTTTGGGAGGTGGACTCAGTAGCATTATACCCCATTGAAGACCCTCCCCTCCCTAAACCCCACCCTCCGCAGGCTCCACCACCCCCCAAATCTCCAGGTATTTCCCAACCCAGAGCTGGCAACCCTAGCTAAAAAAGTGCCGGTGATAAATTCCAATACAGTATTAAAAGGGCAATATTACAACATGATAAATTATCAGTAAGAACAACAAGTTAGAGAACAACAATAACACTGGCTGGTTGAAAGAATAAAACAGCATAGGATTTTCAGACCAAAGGATAAAACTAAAACTAGCACAGCAATCATATGATCATAAGAACATAAGAAAAGCCCTGCTGGATCAGACCAAGGACCATCAAGTCCAGCAGTCTGTTCACACAGTGGCCAAACAGGTGCCTCCAGGAAGCCCACAAACAAGACGACTGTGGCAGCACCATCCTGCCTGTATTCCACAGCTCCTACTGTAATAGGAATGCTCCTCTGATCCTGGAGAGAATAGGGATGCATCATGACTAGTAGCCATTTTGACTAGTGGCCATGGATAGCCCCCTCTTCCATGAACATGCCCACTCTCCTCTTAAAGTCTCCCAAGTGGGCAGCCATCACCACATCCTGGGGCAGGGAGTTCCACTATTTAATTATGGCTTACAGCATCCTCTCCTTTTCCATTTTAAACTCACAACAACCCTTTGAGGTAGGTTAGGCCGAGAGTGTGTGACTTCCCTAAGGTCTCCCAGCGAGCATCCATGGCAGAGTGAAGATTCAAATCTGGGTCTCCCAGCCTGTAGTCCAACACTCTGTTTCCAACAACAATCGTTTTCATTTATTTATGTTTTCACACAGTATTTTGAGCTTTGTCGTTTTGCTCATTTATGTTACCTGCATTGCTTATTTTATTGTGTTTTACAGCATTTTAATGCCATTTATACATACATTATGCCAAAAATGTTAAAATTTCATAATGGGAACAAGTCCTTGAGAGGTAAAAAAAAAAAAGGTAGGCACAGATAGATGTTTGATTCACATGGGCAGGAATGGAAGCAGAGGGTTGTGTTTTTGTCTTAGTCAAAGTAGTCAGGGCTCAAAATACAACACTAATAGGGTTGCAAGGTCCCTCTTCACCACTGGTGGGAGGTTTTTGGGGCGGAGCCTGGGAAGGGTGGGGTTTGGGAAGGGGAGGGACTTCAATGCCATAGAGTCCAATGGCCAAAATGGCCATTTTCTCCAGGGGAACTGATCTCTGTCGGCTGGAGATCAGTTGTAATAGCAGGCGATCTCTAGCTAGTACCTGGAGGTTGGCAACCCTAAACCCTAAGCAGAACTTGTGAGACGGGAACCACAATGAAAGGCCTGAGAAATAAAATAAATGTTTTCATCTAGCACTTTAAACTAGACAGTGTAGGCTTGAGTAGTTTTGTTGTTTATTTCATATTAGATAAGCCCAAGATAACTCTGAAGGTTAATTATTGAATAATGTGTTTATGTGCTGTATTTTGATAAGAGGTGCCCCGTGGCGCAGAGTGGTAAGCTGCAGTACTGCGGTCCAAGCTCTGCTCAAGGCCTGAGTTCGATCCCCACGGAAGTCAGTTTCAGGTAGCCGGCTCAAGGTGGACTCAGCCTTCCATCCTTCCAAGGTCGGTCAAAGGAGTACCTGGCTTGCTGGGGGTAAAGGGAAGACGCCTGGGGAGGGCACTGGCAAACCACCCCGTAAACAAAGTCTGCCTAGAAAATGTTGGGATGTGACGTCACCCCATGGGTCAGGAATGACCCGGTGCTTGCACTGGGGACCTTTACCTTTTTATTTTGATAAGACCCAGAGGGTTAGAGAAACGTACCCATAAAGCTTTTAATTTGTTACTAAAATGTAACTTTTATTAATGATTGGCATCCAGTTTCATGGTGTTTTATTTTTTGTTTATTTTTGGTATCGCCCATTGGCCATTTGCACTAAAAACTGAACTGAACTGAAGGCCCGAGAAAGAAATGTTTTCATCTAGCACCTAAAACTAGGCAGTGTAGGCACCAAGTGAAAATTTCTGTGGAAAATTCCAGAAGCCACACTCCGTCAATGACGGGGCTACCAATCGCACTTTTATAATATGTTTTAAAGTTGTTAGCCACCTTGGTGGCCCTTATGAGGGCAGAAAGGTGGGGTATAAACTTTGTAAAATATAAATAAATACTTGTGAGGCTAGGGGTGCACAGAAAAGAGGGTCCCCCCCCCCGAAGATCTTAACTAATAGAGTGAACAAGCCTAAGCGGGTCTACTCTGTAGTAAGTCCCATGTTATTCCTTGACCCATAGGGTGATGCTTGGTTGTCAACATAGCAGTTCGCTGCCCAGTAATGTGTTTCACTTTGAACCAAGTCTTCTCGGTCGGCTAGTAAATTGAACGTGATTCTCTTGTGGTATGACTTCTTCCATCAGTGGAAATGCAAGTCTGCAAACTAATCCCACTTGGACCAGAATCTGGTGACTTCTCTCATTCTAAGTAATTGGTTGGACCAATCAAAGACAGCCTTTCTGGAAAAAAAAACTTTTTTATTAGCAGTGAAGAAAGCCTGCGATTCATCTGCCTGAAGTCAATTTCCAGGCCCCAGAGGAGAGTCCTGTTTCCTTCACAGTCGCTTCTTGCTCCGTTGTATACTCCCTCCTTTTCAGTCGCATATTTTGGATAGTATCACATTGATTATAATGATGTCACCATCTCCTCCCTTGCCTCCCTCTCTTAAAATATATTTCAAGTACGTTAGGATTGTCTTCTCTATCAAACCATCTCAGGATTCTGGAGGGGTTTCTCAAACTGGTGGGGGGAATTTTCTAGCAATGTAGAGCTTCTGAAAGAACACATATCCTTCTCTCCTCTCAAGTGGTACAGCAATTGTTCCATCCCTGGTCAAGCAGTCCTGACTAGGTGGCTGGAAGTTTTCTGGTGGAGACATCTGGCCAGTAGTAGAGCATCTGCTTGGCATGCAGAAGGTCCCAGGTTCAATCCCCGGCATCTCCAGTTAAAGGGACCAGGCAAGTAGGTGATGTGAAAGACCTCGACCTGAGACCCTGGAGAGCCACTGCCGGTCTGAGTAGACCATACTGACTTTGATGGACCAAGGGTCTGATTCAGTAGAAGGCAGCTTCATGTGTCCATGTGTTCATCCGAGGTTCGAAGTGTGGGGTCGTCCTCTGAAGATGAAGTATCTGTCCAAATGGAACGGATGCTGTGATAGAGAAACAGGCATGTTTGAGGGGATGAAAAGCGTAGCCATCCTGTCAGACAAGGCCTAGACTTGTCTGTTGTCTAGTCCAAGGGTCAGGCCTGACCTGGAACCATTCTAGCCAGGTCAGGTCAGGTCAGGTCAAGAAGAACCAATGGGCTATCTTGAGCAGTTAACCATCCTGAGTGGCTCATCATAAGACGAAGAGTTGTTTTTTGTACCCTGCTTTTCTCTACCTTGAGGAGTCTCAAAGCATTTTACAACCTGGCAACCCTAATTCCAGGTCCAGTGTTTTTATCCATTTGATTGTGTACACCTAATAAATATATCACTTTTGTGAGGAAGCGGGGAAGGAGGTTCTGTTCTTGTTGTTTCCCAACCTTTTTGGACCCTCACAAATTTCTCCCTGTTTCCAGTAGCTGAGAGGATTTAGTACTCTTTCTACCCCACAGTCTGTCACCCTTGCTTAAGTGAGGAGAGTTTCCCTTTCCTTCCCCCCAGGAGAAATGGAAAGGCTTAGAGGCAGAAGCTGAATAAGTATGACTAAAATGATATTTATTATTTACAGAAAGGTTGTAAGATTGTTGGTTATTCTTCTGGAGAGGCACGGAGCTTAAATGGTTACAGGCCGTTCAAAATCTTAGATGGTTACAGGCACAGCTCTTAATTCAAAGTTCAGTTTCTTCAGGATACCTCCAGCTAGTACCTGGAGGTTAAAAAGGTAAAGGTCCCCTGTGCAAGCACCAGGTCATTCTTGACCCATGGGGTGATGTCACATCCTGACATTTTCAAGGAAACTTTGTTTATGGGGTGGTTTGCCAGTGCCTTCCCCAGTCATCTTCCCTTAACCCCCAGCAAGCTGGGTTCTCATTTTACCGACCTCAGAAGGGTGGAAGGCTGAGTCAACCTTGAGCCAGCTACCTCAAACCAACTTCCATTGGGATCGAACTCAGGTCGTGAGCAAAACTTTGGACTGCAGTACTGCAGCTTACCACTCTGCACCACGGGGCTCCTACCTGGAGGTTGGCAACCCTAATTATTCAGGATGTGTGAAAGTGCCCCAAGTCTCAGGGTTTAACCCCGTATCCGTCACAACTTTATAAGAATGTTTTGTTTCCAGCTCAACTGTTAGGTTACCTGTACTTTTCTGGTTGAGTTCTCTCCCCCGCCCTCCCCAGTTGTCTGTACATACCGCAACAGAACTGCTCCCGCACCCAGAATGTTGGGTAAATTTGCACACTTTCTTGGTGTTGAACCATGGATGGTTTTGATCAGCGAGGAAGCTGAACTTCCGCTCCTTGGGTTGCGTTGTTCTGAAACGCTAATGGCTCTTGAAACGCCATTTATTGTGTTTGGAGGCTGCTGAGCTCCCACACAAGCTTCTCCTTGTGATTTTCCTGATCTTTGCAACTCGGCCCAGCTGTTTGTTATTCAGTTCAGCCATCAGCATCTGAGTCTCAATGGACCATGTAATATGCAGCTGTAGCCAGATGTAACGTTTCCACTTTTCTAAGTGTTTTCTCTTAGAAGCACAGAGTGGCAGGCTAAAGACGACTGATAACAGAGTTGCTTGTGTTAATTTAAACTCTGGAGCGGCGCCGGTTCTGTTTGGCGAATTTTATGCAACGGCCGACAAGCTGAGCACCGATTCCCCCCGTCCTCTGCCACGCGAGTGGTGTTGACATTAAATACATCAGACCAGGACTGCGCCGATATGGTTATGTTGCTAATTCAAATAGGAGGAAGATGTCCAATCTACATAAACAAATACATTTATTCAGTACGAGGCTTAGCGAGAGGGGGGGGGGGGACTTGCACGCTGCCAGCAGAGATAAACAACGATAAGCATTCTGTATATACTAACCTGCACCGTGGCATAATGTTTCATAGAATCATAGAGTTGGAAGGGACCACGAGGGTCATCTAGTCCAGCCCCCTGCACAATGCAGGAAATTCACAACTACCTCCCCCCCACACCCCCAGTGACCCCTACTCCATGCCCATAAGATGCCCAAGATGCCACTAGTCAAGATACTAGTTATGATGCATACCTATTCTCTCCAGGATCAGAGGAGCATGCCTATTATATTAGGCGCTGTGGAACACAGGCAGGATGGTGCTGCTGCAGTCGTCCTATTTGTGGGCTTCCTAGAGGCACCTGGTTGGCCACTGTGTTAACAGGCTGCTGAACTTGATGGGCCTTGGTCTGATCCAGCAGGGCCTTTCTTATGTTCTTATGTTCTTATGCCTGACCTGGATGGCCCAGGCTAGCCTGATCTCGTCAGATCTCAGAAGCTAAGCAGGGTCATCCCTAGTTAGTATTTGGATGGGAGACCACCAAGGAATACCAGGGTTTCTGTGCAGAGGAAGGCACTGGCAAACCACCTCTGTTAGTCTCTTGCCATGAAAACCCCAAAAAGGGGTCGCCATAAGTCAGCTGCGACTTGATGGCACTTTACACACACACACACACACACACACACACACACACACACAAATAAATAAATAAATGCACAGACATAAATGCATAATCCTTGTCTTGATTTCTCATCTTCTCTTGGGCAATTTAAACTCTTGATTATTTGTGTGTGTGTGTGTGTGTGTGTGTGTGTGTTGCCTTGCATAGCTGTACAACGTATACATTTTAAATTTCTTTTGTGCATCGATAAGTTGACATTCTAGGTAAATCTACAAACAAGATACTTTCTGCATATAAATACAGTATAAATTGCATATAAAATCATATTGTGTTCATATCCAATACAAAACCAGTGGTACAAAGCAGAGAATTAAAGCCATTGAAAGTTAAACTATCTGTCTGTCTGTCTGTCTGTCTGTCTGTCTGTCTGTCTGTCTATCTATCTATCTATCTGTCTGTCTGTCTGTCTGTCTGTCTGTCTGTCTATCTATCTATCTATCTATCTATCTATCTATCTATCTATCTACCTATCGCTATCTATATTTCTATATAGCCAGCGTGGTGTAGTGGTTAACAGCGGTGGACTCTAATCTGGAGAACCAGGTTTGACTCCCCACTCTTCCACATGAGTGGTGGGCACTAATCTAGTGAATCAGGTTTGTTTCCCCACTCCTGCACATGAAGCCAGCTGGGTGACCTTGGGCTAGTTACAGCTCTCTTAGAGGTCTCTCAGTCCCACCTACCTTACAGGGTATCTGTTGTGGGGAGGGGAGGGGAAGATGATTGTAAACCAGTGTGATTCTTCCTTAAGTGGTAGAGGAAGTCGGCATGTAAAAACCTTCTTCTTCCTCCTCTTCTTCTTCTATATAGGCATCAGGGTTGGAAAGACAGGCAACAATTGAAAGGGGGGGAGTTTGCGTTCCCCCTGAAAAGTTCCCTAGCAAACCCCGCCGTACATTTTCCAGTACTGTTTTGTCAGCATTACCGAACTTTCCCCTCTGTCACAGCTGTTCGGCGTAAAGTGATTCACGGCTTTTGTTCCCCCCCCCCACCATGAACGTATATGCAAAAATAGCCTTCACTAATCCATCAGAAGTATTCCAGCAAACGTCACGATAACAACAAGCTGTCTTTCCCCCTTTGCTTCCCACCCCCGTTTTGCTCTCTGGCTCTGTACACTGTTTATAAGTCCCACCGAGGACGAGTCGTGTCACTCTCCTGTGGCAGGCGATTGGCGGCATGTTCCCGACTCCCCCCCCACACACACCAAATGCACAGCGTTTCACAGGAAGCCACAAATGCTGCTGTGGCAATGAATTACATAAGAGAGACTCAGGTTTAGAAATCCACTCCATGACCTGAGACCCTGGACCATTGCAAAGTCGAGGGTTCCCCTCCGACGGGCCAGCCTCAAACATCTCTTTCAGAGGGGGAAGGCTTAATGGGCTGTTTAATTGAGTGGCAAAAATTGTTTACAGCCCGTGATCCCGAGGTTTGTCATTTTAATAATGGTTAAATTCGCTCTTTCCTTCCTTCTTTCCTCCCGGCTCTTGTCAGCATTTCGTAACCAGCTTACATTGAGCTTACATTCATTTGGGTGCATTACGGCTGGATTTCCCCCGTGCCGACCCGGTGTTGGCTTAATTGGGATATTGTCATCATCCAGAATGGAGAGTGACTGCTACAGAATAGCCTAATGTTAAATATCAAAGATCTGGGGGTGGGGGGGGGAGGACAGAAAAGGGCAAGCCAGATGTTCCAGCAGATGTGGCACCTTGGTGACAAAAGGTTAAAGCTCTTGGGCTTGGAGTTTGGGTCTGTGTGTGTGTGTTAAGTGCTGTCAAGTCGCTTCCGACTCATGGCGACCCTATGAATCAATGGTGTTTGGGAGGGGGGGGGAAACAACCAAGGGGAATTTTTATATGCACCAGGGAACAAAAAAATTCACGTGACTTGCTTTATTGCAATATTCGCTTTGTTGTGATGGCCTGGAACTGAACCCGCAATAAGGTTGCTATATCAGGGTCCTTCAGACCATGGTTGCAATCTGTAAGTTGGCTAATTCTTGGAGATATGGGGGTGGATCTAGGGGAGGGGGGAGTTTGGCAAAAAGAGGGACCTCATTGGCATACAATGTCATAGAGCCCATCCTCCAGAGCAGCCATTTTCTCCAGGGGAACCGATCTCTGTAGTCTGCAGATAAATTATAATTTGGGGAGATCTCCAGAGCCCACCTAGAGGTTGGTAACCCTACTTTAGACCATACCATGGAATTGATGGCACTGTCTTTGACTCTTGACCAATTTGTACCTTTCAGTGGTACATAGATATGGGCAGGGAGGGAAGGCAGCTTGGTATAGTCCTACCTTGTCAGATCTTGGAAGCTAAGCAGGGTCGGTACTTGGAAGGGAGACCTCCAAGGAAGACTCTGCAGAGGAAGGTGATGGCAAACCACCCCTGCTTCTCACTTGCTTTGAAAGCCCCTCGTTGGGATCGCTATAAGTCAGTCATAACTTGATGGCACTTGGGTGTGTACCTTTCAAGGTGCCATCAAGGATTGTAACAACGTACGGGGAGTGCTTTGAATGCTAAATGTATCTCTGCAAAATATTTATTTACTTTTTGTACCCTGCCTTTCCCTCCAGTGAGGACCTAAAGTGGTACATAGATATGGACAGGGAGGGAAGGCAGCGTGGTATAGCCCTATCATGTCAGATCTTGGAAGCTAAGCAGGGTCAGTACTTGGATGGGAGACCACTGAGGGAGACTCTGTAGAGGAAGGCAATGGCAAACCCCCTCTGCTTCTCACTTGCCTTGAAAGCCCTTTTCTGGGGTCATCATAAGTCTGTTGTGACTTGACGGCACTTTACACACCCATAAAGGCAGAACGAGTTGGTTCCATTCCTGAAATAGTAGTTCTGTGAAACCCCATTTTTCATTCACATTCTGCCAAACTTCAAGATATGGGATCCAGAATCAATTTGTATCTATCTGTCTGTCTGTCTGTCTGTCTGTCTGTCTGTCTGTCTGTCTGTCTGTCTATCTATCTATCTATCTATCTATCTATCTATCTATCTATCTATCTATCTATCTATCTATCTATCTATCTATCTGACTTTTATCCCACCCTCACCCCCGCCAAAGCCAGGCTCAGGGGGCTACCAACTAGTATCAATATGACAAATACAATAAAACCTTTAATAGATAATCAATAAATAAACATTAAAACCATCCTAATAACCTCAGCAATTTAAATTTTTCAAACATTTATACATTTATAAAGCCAGTGTGGTGCAGTGGTTAAGAGCAGTGGTTTGGAGCGGTGGTTTGGAGCGGTGGCCTCTGATCTGGAGAACCGGGTTCGATTCCCCACTCCAGATTATGAGCAGCAGAATCTAATACCTGAGAACTGGATTTGTTTCCCCACTCCTACACACAAAGCCAGCTGGGTGACCTTGGGCTAGTCACAGCTCTCTTAGAGCTCTCTCAGCCTCACCTACCTCACAGGGCGTCTGTTGTGGGGAGGGGAAGGGAAGGTGATTGTAAGTTGGTTTGAGTCTTCCTTAAGTGGTAGAGAAAGTCGGCATAGAAAAACCAGCTCCTCCTCCTCTTCTTCTTCTTCTTCTTCTTCTTCTTCTTCTTCTTCTTCTTCTTCTTCTTCTTCTTCTTCTTCTTGTTTCTCCATTATTGGAAGTGCTTCACAGCAGTATGTCAAAACATCATTTAAAAAAAATTCCATTTAAAAAAAAATCTTAAAGCCAACAACCTATAAAGCCAACTTCCAAAAAAATGTGTTGCATTAAACCCCTTTATGAAGCTAAAAGGGATTGAAATTGATTAAAATATGATAACCGGGCTTGATTTCTTGGCAAACGTACTGGGTAAGGCTCTGCTCCATGGCTGTGCAAACATATGCAATATTTCGGACTGTGCCATACATGTGCAGAGTTCTCCCGTGCCAACATGTTTCAGTGAGACCATTGTGGCATCTCTGTGTGGGTGGAGGAATGTGGTGGCCTAGTGAATTATTTAATTGGGCCGTAATTCTTTGGGCTGGCAGGGTTTGACTCAAAACTTCGGCTTTCATTGGGACTCTGTAAAAATTTATGAGATGGAAGCAGAGAGAGAGAGAGCAGAGGAAAGGACACAGACAGAGAGGGAAGGCTGTATATTTTTCTGCGATTGTTGGTCTATTAGGCAAGCTGCTTCCTGTCGATTAGCGGGTAGGATTTTAGGAGCTTTTCCCTGTTTGTGTATGCCTGCTGCCTCTTCAGTCCCACCCTCTCCTCCAAGTAGGGTTGCCAGGTGGGTGGTTTCAGCAGGAAATAGCCAGCGTTTGGGGGATTTGAGTGCTAAAGTGGCCGCTGTGATGCGGCACTTCCGGGGGTAAACCCAAAAGTGACACAATCGCGTCACAGTTGTGCACATGTGTGGTCACCCCAGCCCCACCCCTCAAAACCTCCCGCCGATTGACGGGGGACCTGGCAACCCTAACTCCAAGGAATCTCCTGGCATTACAACCGATCTCCAGCCAACAGAGATCAGTTCACCTGGAGAAAATGGCCGCTTTGGCCATTGGACTCTATGGCATTGAAGTCCCTTCCCAAGCCCCACCCTCCTCAGGCTCCGCCTCCAAAATCTCCAGGTATTTCCCAACCCGGAGTTGGCAACCCTACAGATCCAGGAGACACAGGCTCATGAGACCATAGCAAGAGCCCTGCTGGATCAGACGTGTGGTCCATCGAGACCAGCATCCTGTCTCACACGGTGGCCAACCAGTTACTCTTGAGGGCCAACAAAAGAGGCCAAGGCTTTCCCCTGATATTGCCTCCTGCCCCTGGGTTTCAGAGATTTCCTGCCTGTGAATGAGGAGGTGTCCTTTCAGTGCCTGCCTTCCACACATGTTCTAGCTCTCCTTATTGGCCAGAGCTTGGAAGATCTGGAACACCGACCGGGGAGAAGTGAACAGACTGCTGGACTTGATGGACCTTGGTCTGATCTAGAATTAGGGTTGTCAGCCTCCAGGTATTGGCTGGAGATCTCCTGCTATTACAACTGATCTCTAGCCGATTTGGCCATTGGACTCTATGGCATTAAAGTCCCTCCCCAAACCCCACCCTCCTCAGGCTCCGCCCCAGAAACCTCCCGCCGGTGGCAAACAGGGATCTGGCAACCTTATCCAGCATGGCTTTTCTTATGTTCTTACCCATGGTTCACTGGTAGAGCATCTGCTTGGCATACAGACGGTCCCGGCATTCAAAAACCCAGCATCTCCATTTACAGGACCATATAGTAGGTGATGCAAAAGACTTCGAAGACTATGCCAGTCTGAGTAGACAAGCTAACTTAGAGGGACCAGTGGTTTGCTTCAGTAGAAGGCAGCTTGGTATGTTTTGTACCTGTGACAGATATTTGTCCAAATATCTGAATACAGCCACCCAGCTTCTCAGGATTTGAACCCAGGCCTTCACAATCCAAGTCCAGCGCATTCTTTGCTCTTCAACTCATATCTCAGTTGGATCACTTGTTACACCTCAGACGGGGTGTGTGTGTGGTGCAAATTATAGGTAAATGTATAAGGGAAGGAAAGATCTGGTTCTCTTCCAGCCACATCTGCATTTATGTTGCAGCAAGCAAACAAATAAACATAACTAGATTTCAGCCTATTGTAAAGGTAATGATATGTGTCCTGGATTACAGGGAAATTTGAATGCATACCGCTCTTTGCAACACATTTTGCATTCCTTTGTATTGCAATAATTGGGAGAAAATGGTTTCGCAATTGTGCACACAGTGATGATAAAAAAAACCCTTTTAAAATAGTGTAATCCACCCTAAATGTATTTTAAGCGTGCCTTGTAATGGACCGGAGATAGATAACATTCTTTTGGTGTTTTTCTATAACCCTTGTTGCAACGGTGTATTAAAACACAGCTTGTACTGTTAATTCTTGCCTTGAATTTTGACCTTACTCACTTTCATAAGAGCAGGGGCAGAGAGGGAGGAAATAACTGAATGCCTTGAGAGAAAAGCAAGGAGATTAATACCAGACTTGTTGGTAAGTTTCTGGTGGGTGGGTGAACATAAGAACATAAGAGAGGCCGTGCTGGATCAGACCAAGGCCCATCAAGTCCAGCAGTCTGTTCACACTGTGGCCAACCAGGGGCCTCCAGGAAGCCAAGAAACATGACAACTGCAGCAGCATTATCCTGCCTGCGCCCCACAGTACCTAATATAATAGGCATGCTCCTCTGATCCTGGAGATAATAGGTATGCATCATGACTAGTATCCATTTTTATTGTGTGTGTGTGTAAAGTGCTACTAGTAGCCATGAATACCCCTCTCCTTCATGAACATGTCCACCCCTCTCTTAAAGGATTCCAAAAAGAATTCTTGAGCTTCGGGTATGGAACTCCAACCACTGGCAATGTAGATGTAGAGGGTGGATCCTGGGGTGGGGAGGATTTAAGAACATAACAACATAGCCCAAGGTCACATAAGCTGGCCTGATGTGTAGGAGTGGTGAAACCAACCCAGTTCACCAGATTAGTGTCCACCACTCATGTGGAGGAGTGGGGAATCGTACCCGGTTCTCCAGATTAGAGGCCACCACTCCAAACCACCGCTCTTAACCACTATACCACACTGGCTCTGGACTCCTGCTCTTTTCTGCAGTGGCTCAGCTGTGGTTTTCCCTCCCAGATGGGTAAACACGTGGATGTACCTTATGCCAAGTCAAGATGTTGGTTGCCTTAGGTCAACCCTGTGACTCACAGTAGCGCTCTGAAGGCTCCCGGTAGAGAGGTCTTCCCAGGACCTACCATATTTAGAACCGTCTTCTTTTCAATAGGAGATGCCAGAGATGAAAATCTGGGATGGGATCTCTGCCATTGAGCTACAGCCCCAGTTCGGCTGCGAGGGCCCGCCTAGTAAGGTTTCTGGGGACACCACGCAGAATGCTAAATTGCTCTTCCTGATACAAATTGCAGCAAATTGAAGCTAAACTCCGTTTGAATAACAACCCAATTCGTGTCTTCAGAAGCTGCAAGTAATTAATTACAAGTTGCAAAAATGTATGGAAATAAAAATTAGCAATCAAGCCACTTTAATTATTGGAAGCGAAAAGGACAGCTGCGGCACAGGTACACGTTTTCTTTGTAATTTCCCTTTCTGAACCAAGGCGCTTTCATCCTTTTAAGCCCTCGTTTTTTGTATTGTCTGGGCTAGGAGAGAAGTACTTCTGAGATGAAAGGCAGGCTTCCGGTTCCTTGAGAACGCTTTTTTTTTTTTTTTGGTTTTCCAACAAAAGCTTCTCAGAAAGTGTTTTTGGGAACGCTGATCTTGGGTTATTTCCCCCTAATTTACGACATCCAGAAACTCCATCAATCAGGGTAGAAAGTTCTTCCCTTCCCTTCCTTCTAGTGTCAAAACAAACACTGAGAAGCTCCCAGAAGTAGCTACAGTGTTGGTAAGGAAAGCGATCACTCTTTTGCTCTGAATTGTAGAGTATGCATGCTGACCTTCACGTTGGTTCTGGTCCACAGTGTTTATGGGCAGGGGTCCGTGTGGGCTCCACTCGTGTGTTTGCAGATTGTGAGGATGAGATGCACTGAATGACCACATCCAACCTCTGGATATTAGAGCATTGGATTTCTTGTTCTAAGTGGATCAGTGTCTCATGAAAGGAGCTGTAGACTTTGCCATCTTTTGGAGCATCCTGGGTACAAACAGCCTGGCTCCTCTGTGTTCTGGGCAACACATTCATCCACAGACACCTTCTCACTCATTTCAATCCTTGGTTTGGAATCCTTCATCGCCAAGGCCAGTTCGGTTCACTCATGGGACAGAGCCTTCTCGGGGGTGACATCTGCCCTCTAGGAGACCCTCTTTAGAGAAATCCACCTCCCTTATACCTTCCTATATTTTGCCATGGCTATTAGCCATTATCTACCTTGAGTCTTTGACGGAAATATAGACTATAACTAGAGTGTTAACAGTTCATAAGAACATAAGAAAAGCCATGCTGGATTAGACCAAGGCCCATCAAGTCCAGCAGTCTGTTTACACAGTGGCCAACCAGGTACCTCTAGAAAGCCCCCAAACAAGACAACTGCAGCAGCACCATCCTGCCTGTGTTCCACAGCACCTAATATATTTGGCATGCTCCTCTGATCCTGGAGAGAATAGGTATGCATCATGACTAGTAGCCATTTTAACTAGTAGCCATGAATAGCCCTATCCTCCATGAGTTCAGTTCAATTCTAAGGAGAGTTACTCCAGTCTAAACCCATTTGTTTCAATGGGCTTAGACTGGAGTTACTGCATGGGATTGCTCTGTAAATAAACAAAGACTAGCTAAATGGAAACTCCATGTCTGTGGGCAGTGTATCTCTTAATAACAGTGGCTGAAAGAAAACAATAGGGGAAGTCCTCATGTGCTATAGGTTGATTACCCTTTATTCGGACTGCTTGGGACCAGAAGTGGTCCATATTTTGGATCTTTTTGTATTTTGCAATGTTTTGGAATTTTTTGCATATACATAATGAGATACCTTGGGGATGGGACCCAAATTCATTTATGTTTCATATATCTTTAAATAGACACTTTATACACATAGCCTGAATGTAATTTCAAATAGTATTTTTAATTATTTTGTGTACATGGAGCCATCGGAAAGCAAAGGTGTAACGATCTCACCAGAATATTGTCGAAGGCTTTCACGGTCAGAGTTCATTGGTTCTTGTGGGTTATCCGGGCTGTGTAACCGTGTAACCGTTTAACTGTGTAACCGTCTGCTGGTGAAACGTCAGGAAAGAAAATACCAAGACCACGGTTACACAGCCCGGATAACCCACAAGAACCAATGATCTCACCAGACTTCAGAGAGGCCGAGTGGCAAGGATGTGAGTCAGATCCACGCTGCCTGACCTTTTGGAAGCCAGGAGAGGCTGGATGGTGCACATCTGCCTGCATGCATCAGTCTTGATAGTGGATGTCCGGATAAGGGATACTCAACCTTTACTCGTGGGCTTTCCAAAAGCATCTGGCTGTACACCATTGTACCAACCTTTGACCCGTCTGTCCATCTGGCTACGTACACAAGTGCCCTCAAGTTGCACCTCACTTGAGGTGACCCCAGCAGGGGCCTTTCAAGGCAAGTGAGAAGCAGAGGTGGTTTGCCATTGCCTTCCTCGGCAGAGTTTCCCTTGGTGCTCCCCCAATCCCTGTTTAGCCTCTGAGATTGATTGAGATTGAATTATACCATGCCGCCTTCCCTACGTTCGTCTATCTAATACGTTTTTATCCCACTCTACCGCCAAGGAGCTCAGTTCAAGATACAAAGTTCTTAAAAGGTAAAGGTCCCCTATGCAAGCACCGGGTCATTCCTGACCCATGGGGTGACATCACATGCCGACATTTACTAGGCAGACTTTGTTTACGGGGTGGTTTGCCAGTGCCTTCCCCAGTCGTCTTCCCTTTACCCCCAAGCAAGCTGGGCACTCATTTTACCAACCTCGGAAGGAAGGAAGGCTGAGTCAACCCTGAGTCAGCTACCTGAACCCGACTTCCGTCGGGATCGAACTCAGGTCATGAGCAGAGCTTGGACTGCAGTACTGCAGCTTACCACTCTGCGCCACAAAGTCCTTACTTCGCCATTTTATCCTCACACTGAAACAGGCGAGGCTAAGAGAGAGGTGGGACTGAGGCCGCCCAGCAAGCTTCATGGCAGAATCGACATTTGAACTCGGGTTTCCCATATCCGACTCTGACACTCAGAGGACTTCACTCCTCTGATTCTCCGAGTCAGTCTAATCCAGCAGGGCTCTGATGTTCTTACACCATCAAGTAAAGGGCAATCTTATCTAGGAGGGTTTATTTTTGTCAGCGGCTGACATTTTAATGCCTTAGTGCTCCTAAAAATGAAATATACTCTGAATTCTGGTTTTTAGGCTTGCGTTTTATGGCCGCAGTAGTGGCTCATAACCTGAACATCGCTGCGGTGTTAATTGATGTTCTACAAGATGGTGATGCTGTGTGTTTTTCACTCTGCTTTGGATCTCTTGGGATGCTTGGGGAACAGAAAATGTGACCTAAGTTTTTTCTAAGAATAACAAACAACCAGGGCGGAGAGTCGCTTCGCGACTGCTGTGTGACAGCCAGTTGGGACAGGAGATGTGTCAGTGGCCCCAGTCCAGCTCATAGTGAGAATGGATCCGTCCTGCAAAGAGCCGTTGGCACTTTGCGAGATCCTCGCCTCACTAGAAAGCCCAGGGATTGAATAGATGTGAAAGAGGAAAGTCAACTCATCCCTGGAGGAATGTCGGACGGGAGCCCTCCGTCAGCTCCTGCTGTTCGAGTCCTGGCTAGTCTTCTGCATCACTAAGTGGAGATTAAGCCTATTCCCATTCTTAGGATACCACTTGCCCCGTTGTGCCTTTGTGAGAAGCAAGTGAAATGACTGGTTGATCACTGCATCACACGTTTGGTTTGCGGTTAGAATCTCCTCGCCGCTTAGCCGAGAGGGTATACAAAGATACCATAGAAAAAGTAACTTGTTTGCCCTTGACAGGATGTTAGGAGAATTCTGTGTTGTTGCCCATCAGGTGCAGAATCAGACGTGTATATGAAGCTTGGTGAAACAGCAGTCTGTCTCAACACAGGGAGGTTCATAGGAACATAACGAACATACGAAAGGCCCTGCTGGATCAGACCAGGGTCCATCAAATCCAGCGGTCTGTTCACACAGTGGCCAACCAGGGGCCTCTAGGAAGCCCCCAAACAAGACGACTGCAGCAGCACCATAGTGCCTGTGTTCCACAGCACCTCGTATAATAGGCATGATCCCCTGATACTGGAGAGAATAGGTATGCATCATGACGAGTATCATAAGAACATAAGAAAGGCCATCCTGGATCAAACCAAGGTCTATCAAGTCCAGCGGTCTTTTCACATAGTGGCCAACCAGGTGCCTCGAGGAAGCCCACAAACAAGACGACTGCAGCTGCAGCATCCTGCCTATGTTCCACAGCACCTAATATAATAGGCTAGCTCCTCTGATCCTGGAGAGAATAGGTATGCATCATTACTAGTATCCATTTTGACTAGCAGCCATGAATACCCCTCTTCTCCACGAACATGACCATTCCCCTCTTAAAGCCTTCCAAGTTGGCAGCCATGACCACATCCTGGGGCAGGGAGTTCCACAATTCAAGGTTCATGTAGAACCTGGGGAGGGCTGTGGCTCAGTGGTAGAGCTTCTACTTGGCATGCAGAAAGTCCCAGGTTCAATCCCTGAAATCTCCAGTTAAAGGGACTAGGCAAGTGGGTGATGTGAAAGACCTCTGCCTGAGACCCTGGAGATCCGCTGCCGGTCTGAGTAGACAATACTCACTTTGATGCACCAAGGGTCTGATTCAGTATAAGGCAGCTTCATGTGTTCATGTATCCCACCATTGTGAGCACTAGGGTGGTTTGGTAAACGGGGCTCCGTCTGACCTGAAAGAACCAGTGGGCTGGATCTTTCAGCTCCTCGGAAGTCTTCAAAGTGTTTCTTCCTCCGCCGAGAAGAGAAGGGACCGCAAGAATCCTTCCCCTTTTGAATGCTAACAAGCCTGTGGATTAATTTATGCCGCGGCTCAGAGTTTTGACCACAAGCTACCATCCAGCCCGCTGCCGCTGGAGCCTTAGGGGCTTCAGAAAATAATCACATTCTTTAACAATGCTGTAAATTTATATGGCGCCCCGAGGGGGTTGCTTTATTTGCATGACAGCGTGACTCATTAACAGCGCCGGATTGAGCCCGGAGGACTCCGGAGCCAAGTCAAGTGGCTCGGTCCTAGACAAGCTACACAAGAAATTGCCCTCCCATGCAAAAGAGGGGGGGGAGAGAGAGAGTAGAAAGTGTTGTCTTGAAGGCACTGTTTAAAAAATTGCCATAAAACATTAAAATGAAGTGGGTTCTCACCGCACTCTGGAATGCTTCCCAGCCATCTCTGTCACCTCACGGCCCGCCGCGACGCGGCTTTTGAGATGGAACAATGGCGCGGCAGTGATTAGTTTCTCGGTGCCGGAAGTCGGTTCCCAAGCCCTTGCCCTCCTCTGGGGTCAGAGCGGTCCACAAATCTCATTGGCTGCGTCGCCTGGAGGGCTTTGTGGAAGAGAGAAGCCGGCCCCAGAAAAATAATTTTTTAAAAAAGAAAGACAACCCAGTAGCTGTACCATCAAACATGATTTGCGTTCTTGGCCTCTGGCCAGCCTGGTAATGTGAGATGTTGTGTTCAGGCTTGCTGGGAGAAGCTGCAGGTTGGGGGCAGCCAACGTTCTTCCACCTGAGGGCTGCGTCACGAGCTCTTTGTACGGCTGGCGGCCGTAGGAGGCAGCGCACCTTCCAGAAGAAGAATTGGTTTTGACACCCTGCTTTTCTCTACCTTTAGGAGTCTCAAACCTAAACCCAGCGTGGTGTCGGGGTTAAGAGTGGTGGTTTGAAGCGGTGGGCTCTGATCTGGAGAACCGGGTTTGATTCCCCACTCCTCCACATGAGCGGCGGAGGCTAATCGGGTGAACCGGGTTGGCTTCCCCACTCTTCCTCATGAAGCCAGCTGGGTGACCTTGGGCTAGTCACAGCTCTCTTAGAGCTCTCTCAGCCCCACCTACCTGAGAAGGTGCCTGTTGTGGGGAGAGGAAGGGAAGGTGATTGTAAGCCGGTTTGAGTCTCCCTTAAACGGTAGAGAAAGTCGGCATATAAAAACCAACTCTTCCTCTTCTTTAAACCAGCTTACAGTTGCCTCCCCCACACACAACAGGCAACTTATGAGGTAGGTGGGGCTGAGAGAGTTCGGAGAGAAGGGTAGCGTTGGTGCTTGGCCCTTGTGGTCCTTCCTTGCATGCCCAGGGAAATGCTAATTGCCACTTTGGGGTCAGGAAGGAATTTTCCTCCAGGCCAGATTGGCCAGGGATCCTGGAGGTAGGGTTGTCCACCTCCAGGTACTAGCTGGAGATCTCCTGCTATTACAACTGATCTCTAGCCGATAGAGATCATTTCATTTTGGGCAACTGGGCTCTATGACATTGAAGTCCCCCCCCCCCAAACCCAGCCCTCCTCAGGCTCCACCCCAAAAACTTGCCACCAGTGGCAAAGAGGGACCTGGCAACCCTACCTGGAGGGGTTTCCCCCTGTCTTCTGGGCATGGAGTAGGAGTTACTGGGGGTGTGGGGTGGGGAGGTAGTTGTGAATTTCCTACTTTGTGCAGGGGGTTGGACTAGATGACCCCGGAGATCCCTTCCAGCTCTATGATTCTATCTCTGCTGTTCAGTTAGACCAGAAAAAAAGCATAAAGAAGCATAAAGAAGACAGTGTTCAAATCCTAGTTTCACCTTATTCCCAGCTGTGCTGACCCCCACCCATCTGAATCATCCTTCATTTCTTCTTCTGCATAGCCCTCTCCTCTGTTTTGTCTGCTGGCCACACAAGAGCGCAACAGAATGTTGCAAACTGGACTTTAAAAATAAAGAAGATTGATATTTGACCGCAGTCAAATATTTCCCGAAGCCAAGCATGCCCTTATGTATGTAACAGGGAGCTGGAAACCAGCAGTCAATAATGAACGGCGTGCAAAGTGTTTGTGGTTTGCTTGTTAAATTACAGTTTTACAGTTACAATTACTTATAGTGGGTGTGGTGCGGATTATTTGTAGGAAATTATATTTAAAGACCTGGTGCATTTCAAGTTGCATATAGGTAGGGTTGCCAGTGGGAGACTTGGGGGACAGGGACATGGGGGGGGGTGTCGTAACCTCAGTGATGCTTCCAATGTCATTACCAGGGTTGCCAATAGGGTTGCCAACCTCCAGGTACTAGCTGGCGATCTCCTGCTATTACAACTGATCTCCAGCTGATAGAGATCAGTTCCCCTGGAGAAAAATGGCCGCTTTGCCAATTGGACTCTATGGCATTGAAGTCCCTCCCCTATCCAAACACTGCCCTCCTCAGGCTCTGCCCCAAAACCTCCAGCTGGTGGCAAAGAGGGACCTGCAACCCTAGTTACCATCCTCCAGGTACAAGCTGGAGATCTCCTGCTATTACAACTGATCGCCAGCCAATAGAGATCAGTTCACCTGGAGAAAATGGCCGCTTTAGCAATTGGACTCTATGGCATTGAAGCCCCTTCCCTCCTCAAACCCCACCCTCCTCAGGCTCCACCTCCAAAAATCTCCCACCAGTGATGAAGGGGGACTTGGCAACCCTAGTCATTACATTACTTCTGGGCACAACCAGGAAGTGAAATGGGTAGCTCTGGGAACCACTGGAAATGCTGTTGTAAAACTGTAGAGTTTCCAGTGATTTCTAGAACCAGTCTTCGTCACTTCCAGGTACAACCCACAGGTAGGCTAGGCTGAGAGTGGATAGCCATCCCCGTACTCAATAGGAATCCGCTCACTTGTTTGTGAGCAACTCTACTGAGCATAAGAAGAACAAGAGTTGGTTTTTATACCCCGATTTTCTCTACGTTTAAGGAGTCTCAAAGCGGCTTATAGTCGCCTTCCCTTCCTCTCCCCACAACAGACACCTTGTGAGGTAGGTGGGGCTGAGAGAGTTTGGAGAGAACTGTGACTAGCCCAAGGTCACCCAGCAGGCTTCACGTGGTAGAGTGGGGATGCTCTTCCACTGAGCCACAGCCCCTCCCCTCAACAACTGGCCACCTCCTTCCAAGCAGCCCTCAAGTAGGTCATGAAGTCAGCAGCCTGCCTTCGTTGTTGGTCCCATCCAGTGGTACGCTGCCTTTCCACATGGAGGCTGCATTTAGTATGCTGAGATTAACAGCTACGGAGAGACAGAGCCTCCATACGTGTGCCTAGATTCTGTTTAAATGACGGTTTAGTATTGCACTCTATGGCAGCCAATTCCACAAATTTAATTATGGGCAGGCCCTGCTTCTTTTTGTTGGTCCTGGCTCCGATGCCGATCGATTCCATTGACGGGCGGGCTGCGGCCACGGTTACCCGTGCTCTGAACACAGCCCCGAATGGACTCATGTGATGCTCGCTATGTGGGGCTGCCTTTGAAGACTGTTCGGAAGCTCCAATTAGTGCCGAATGCAGCTGCTACATTATTGACCGGCTCGGGAGCTATCGAGAACATCTCCTGCTGGTGTTGCAAAGAATGACTTTGGCTGCCGGTTTGCTCCTAAGCGCAATTCAAAAGGCTGGCTATTAGCTTTCAAGATCTGAATGGTTTGGGGACATAGGATTTAAAGGACTGTTTCATCTAGGGGTAGGGTTGCCAACCTCCAGATACTAGCTGGAGATCTCCCGCTCTTAGCACTGATCTCCAGCCAATAGAGATAATTTCCTCTAGAGAAAATGGCCACTTTGGCAATTGGACTCTATGGCATTGAAGTCCCCCCACCTCCTCAAACCCTGCCTTCCACAGGCTCCGCCCCAAAACCTCCCACCGGTGGCAAAGAGGGACCTGGCAACCCTATTTAGGGGAGCCGGGCTCCAGATGGGGCCTGGAGATCTCCCAGAATCTCTATGGTATTATACCCCACTGAGGTCTATTTCCTCCGCTAACCACCGTCTCTACTCCCAAATTTCCAGGAATGTCCCACCCCATATTTGGCAACCCTACCTTTATCTGCCGTATGAAACTGCAGTATCTTTGTTGCCTCACTCTCAGGATTGTGGCGACCAGGAAAAGGCCTTCTCCACAGTGGCACCTTGTTTTTTGAAAACTTCTCCCCATGACTCTGCCTGTTTTCATCAACCATCAGTGTAATTCAGAGGGTTGTAGCCTCTAAACATGGAGGTTCCTTTTAGTCATCGTGGTTGATAGCCGTTGGTGGACCTCTCCACTGTGAATTTTGGCTATTTATTTATCTATGTATTTATGTTTCGCTTATACACCACCTTTCTCCCCAATGAGGACCCAAAGTGACTTATATCATTCTCCTCTCCTCTGTTTTATCCTCACAACAGCCCTGCGCAGTAGGTGAGGATGAGAACGTGTGGCCTGCCCAAAGCCACCTAGCAAGCTTCCATGGGAGGGTGGGGATCTGAACCTTGGTCTCCCAGATCCTAGTCCAACACTTTAACCACTACTTCACTCCCGCTCTGATTTGCCAAGTCTTCAGAGTAGGGTTGCCAACCTCCAGGTAGTAGCTGGAGAGCTCCTGCTATTACAACTGATCTCCAGCCGACAGAGATCAGTTCACCTATGAAAATGGCCACTTTGGCAATTAGACTCTATGGCACTGAAGTCCCTCCCCTCCTCAAACCACGCCCTCCTCAGGCTCTACCCCAAAAAACCTCCTGCCAGTCGTGAAGAGGGACCTGGCAACCCTACTTCAGACTAATGCCGATTTGGTATGGTATTCAAATGTGGGTGTCTGGAGAAATTGTAGTTTGTGTCTCCCCACACCTTAAGTGGGAATCTAAACCAGACATACACACATAGATGCAGTTTGTACCCTCATTCACTGTTTGTGGTGAACAGGGTTAATGGGTTCACTATGGGGGGGAAATCTAAGCTTGGTTCCACTATAGAAACATTACATTTTGAGGTGTATTCTTATGATACTTTTCACGCATCATTGCAAATGTAATGCATGTTAAACAAGTGTGGACAGGCATGTTTGGTAAGAACATAGGAAAAGCCTTCTGGATCAGACCAAGGCCCATCAAGTCCAGCAGTCTGTTCCCACAATGGCCAACCAGGGGCCTCCAGGAAGCCCCCAAACAAGACGATGGCAGCAGAACCATGTGTGTGTTCCACAGCACCTTATGTAATGGGCTTTAAGAGGGGAGTGGACATATTCATGGAGGAAAGGGGTATTCATGGCTATTAGTTAGAATGGATACTAGTCGTGCTGCATACCTATTCTCTCCAGGATCAGAGGAGCATGGCTATTATCTTAGGTGCTTTGCAACACAGGCAGGATGGTGCTGCTGCAGTCGTCTTGTTTGTGGCTTCCTAGAGGCACCTGGTTGGCCACTGTATGAACAGACTGCTGGACTTGATAGGCCTTGGTCTGATCCAGCAGGGCCTTTCTTATGTTCTTATGCACGCTCCTCTGATCCTGGAGAGAACAGCGGTGCATCATGACTAGTATCCATTTTTGCTAGTAGCCATGGATAGCCCTCTCCTCCATGAACATGTCCACTCCCCTCTTAAAGCCTTCCAAGCTGGCAGCCATCACCACATCCTGGGGCAGGGAGTTCCACACTTTAACTATGTGTTGTGTAAAGAAATATTTCCTTTTATCAGTTTTGAATCTCTCACCGTCCAGCTTCAGCAGAGCAGACCCCACGTTCTAGTATTATGTGAGAGGGAGAAAAGCTTCTCCCTGTAATACACACACAGGTTTCTACTTTGTGCCCTATACACAATGGTTTCTACTTTGTGCCCTATACAGTTCATATCACTTAACTCTTTACGCGGCCCAGGGATTTCGTTTAAGCTTTTAGAGGAGATAGTAAAACAGGCCCGTGGATTTGGCGGAAAATCTAGGAATGAAATTGGAGGAAGTTTGACCAGCCGGCTGGAGAGCCCTAAACCGTCCTTGGCCTGCGAACTATTATTAGCCCGACACCTGATTGGCATCGTTCGCCATGGCGCGGAGGCCTGTTTTCACTTGTGGGAATCTGTCACGACTCCCGTCACACCAACTAACAGCTTTGCTCCACTGCTA
Source organism: Euleptes europaea (assembly GCF_029931775.1). Classification (NCBI taxonomy): domain Eukaryota; kingdom Metazoa; phylum Chordata; class Lepidosauria; order Squamata; family Sphaerodactylidae; genus Euleptes; species Euleptes europaea. The sequence goes on along the minus strand of NC_079314.1, from coordinate 114,892,932 downwards.
GCAGTAGCTGGACGGCACTGGAAATGTCCCAGGTTTTTATTTTTAAAGCAAACCGTAAGATAACCGAAGAGAGGGAAGATAACCGAAAGTTGATACAAATGCAAACTAAGGCATGTCACGCTCTGTTTGCAGAGGTTGGACCTTTTGCCTCAAGATTTGTATCCGGGAGGCAGCCTGTGTGTCAAATCCGGTTATCTGAAAATTTCTTGTCACCACCCTTCAGATTTTCCCTTTCCCCCACCATTTCTTTGCTCCAATTCCTCATCTTGCAACTTCAGGGAGCACCGATATCCCGCTCCTGGCTGCCATGTTTCTAGTTTCTGCTAAGGTTGCCAACCTCCAGATATTAGCGGGAGATCTCCTGCTATTACAACTGATCTCTAGCCGATAGAGATCAGTTCGCCTGGAGAAAAACGGCTGCTTTGGCCATTGGACTCTATGGCATTGAAATCCCTCCCCTCCCCAAATACCGCCCTCCTCAGGCTCCGCCCAAAAACCTCCCACTGGTGGTGAAGAGAGACCTGGCAACTCTAGTTTCTGCCCAAGTGTAGGGTCGCCAAGCTCACAATTGGAGGTAAGAAATCCCCCGCCCCCAGGTCCCATTGTCCACAGTTGCTCCAAGCAGCAGTGGGGAGAAAATAAAATAATAAAAAATTTAAAAGTAGCCTTGTCTACTTCCTGGAAGTTCAAACAGGAAGTGTCAAAGGGTAGTTCTAGGAATCGCTGGAAACTCTATGGTTGACTATTTCTCAGGACAGAAATGTTTCCCAGCCTAGCTGCTTGAGATTCTTTTGCCAGGCAATGCCGTGGATTGAACCGGTGACCCTGTGTGTGCAGAACATGGACTCTAGTCACTGAGCTCTGGCGTTTCCTGATCTGAAGCTTTTGAAAGCCCTCTGTCTGTTTCTGTTTAGCTAGAAGCTAAAATGACTAAACTGGGGCTATTGTATTTTGGTCACATTGTGACAAGACAAGAATCACTGGAAGAGACAGTCATGCTAGGAAAAGTTGAGGGCAGCAGGAAAAGAGGAAGACCCAACAAGAGATGGATGGACTCAATAAAGGAAGCCTCAGCCTTCAATTTGCAAGATCTGAGCAAGACTGACAAAGATAAGACATTTTGGAGGACTTTCATTCATAGGGTCGCCATGAGTTGGAAGCGACTTGATGGCACTTAACACACACAAGCTCTGTTTCTCTCTTAAAGAGGCCATATTCTTTTTCATCCCCAGTAGATCATAGTTCTACTGAACATTGCATTGGTCAGGCCGCACCGGGAGTCCTGTGTGCAGTTGTGGAGGCCCCACTTCACATAGGATGTGGACAGAATGGAGTGGGTGCTGAGGAGAGCGATGAGGATGATCAGGGGGCTGGAGACCGAGCCCTGCGAGGAAAGGCTGCGGGAGTTGGGAATGTTCAGTCTGGAGAAGAGGAGGTTGAGGATGGACAGGATTGCTCTCTTTAAGTATTTGAAGGGCTGCCACTGAGAGGAGGGCAGGGAGCTGTCCCTGGTGGCAGCAAAGGATAGGATTCGCAATAAGGAGTTTAAATTGCAGGCGGAAAGGTACCAGTTGGATATTAGGAAAAAAACTATTTTACAGTAAGAGTGGACGGTGGAATGAGCCACCTAGGGAGGTGGTGAGCTCTCCCCCTCACCGGCAGTCTTTAAGCAGAGGCTGGGCAAGCACTTGCCAGGGATGCTCTAGGCTGATCCTGCATTGAGCAGGGGGTTGGACTAGATGGTCTGTATGGCCCCTTCCAATAGGGTTGCCAACCTCCAGGTACTAGCTGGAGATCTCCTGCTGTTACAACTGATCTCCAGCCGACAGAGATCAGTTCGCCTGGAGAAAATGGCTGCTCTGGCCATTGGACTCTATGGCATTGAAGTCCCTCCCCTCCCCAAACCCCGCCCTCCTCAGGCTCCACCCCAAAAACCTCCCGCCAGTGGCGAACAGGGACCTGGCAACCCTACCTTCCAACTCTATTATTCTATGATTCTATAAGCCCAAATTTTCGCCGCGTGCACATCCTTAAGAATTGCAAACAGAAGGCTCCTAGTCAGTCGAGGAAGAGAGACCTTTTCCCGAGCCTTGATCTTCTGCCAAGGCCTCTGGGCGAAGCTCCTGCCTTTCTTCCCCTGCCGCTTTGACATCGTAAACACCTGGGCTAATGTGAGAAATTCAGAGGCTGCTATTCTCTGGCTGGTTTCAGTTGTTAGCAATATCATCGTTGCTAGAGAAACCTAGATACTTGGCCTGGGATCCTGGCAGGGACGAGAGGAGAGAACAGGCAGAAGGCCTTCCTGGTCGCATCAGTTTTGCAAAGTACGTTTGAGGGAGTGAACTTTGTGAACAAAGGAAATAGGCCTGTGTGTCCACCAGGGACGCCAGATGTTGCTTATTATGAAGCACACCATTGTATCAAGGAACATAATTAGAGTCCCTTGCTTCGGACGTCTCTGTTAAGTACATTTGCCTCTCTATTAAGTCCATTTGCCAGGGTGGTGTAGTGGTTAAGAGCGGTGGTTTGGAGCTGTGGACTCTGATCTCCCCACTCCTCCACATGAGCGGCGGAGGCTAATCTGGTGGACCGGATTAGTTTCCCCACTACTACACACGAAGCCATCTAGGTGACCTTGGGCTAGTCACAGCTCTCTTAGAGCTCTCTCACCCCACCTACCTCACAGGGTATCTGTTGTGGGGAGGGGAAGGGAAGGTGATTGTAAGCCGGTTTGATTCTTCCTTAAGTGGTAGAGAAAGTCGGCATATAACTCTTCTTCTTCTTCAAAAGGGAGTTGGCACAACACATGAGAACAAAACAAATGGGGGGGAAAACCCAAACTTATTTACACATCCCACAAAGTCATACATAGGATGGGTTATGGGGTTTGTGGGAGTTCCCCCTTCCTACACTGAACCAGCTTTCCCGTCACCTTGAATGGAGTTATAGTGGCAAGTAGGAATGAATCTACGCTTGCTAAATTCAAGCAGAGAGATTATAAGGTGTATCCTAGTTTTACAGTACATTAGTCCTTCAACAGCCTTTTGGCCAGATGCATAGAAGCCCTCAGTGTTCAAGCCAGAGTCGTCCTATATCAATAAAATTTGACGTGATGTGTACCATAAATGCAGTGCTTAATGGTTTTCCCAATGTTATTTCTGCCAGTCATTTGTGAAATGTGGCCTCGCTTTCTGTAATTTATGCGACACTCGAAGAGTGTTCTGCTCTCTTGAAGGTAATATATTTTGTGCACCGTTAGGGGAATGGAATGAATTCCTCGAGGGTGAAAGGACATGGCCAATGGCATATTCTTGGGCAGATGTTTGCCAAATATAGGTGTGGTGCACCTTGTTCACTCCTGCTGACTTTTTGTTTGTGTTAAGTAGGCTAATCTATGGTGGAGGGTTGCTGGTAAGAGGGCCACACCAAGGAATGTATGTTATGTATTTGCAGACCATGAAGTCCCTTCTATGGGCCTTATGAACCCCTCCATTAATTGGTGGGGCTGTGGCAGAATGCATGCCTTGCATGCTCAATCCTCGGCATCTCCGGTTAAAAGCTAGCGTGCTGTAGTTGGTAAGAGTGGTGGCTTGGAGTGGTGGACTCTGATCTGGAGAACCAGGTTTGATTCCCCCACTCCTCCACATGAGCGGCAGATGCTAATCTGATGAATGGAATATGTTTCCCCACTCCTACACATGAAGCCAGCCATGGGTGACCCTGGGCTAGTCTCACTCTCTCAGCCCCAGCTACCTCACAGGGTGTGTGTTGTGGGGAGGGAAAGGGAAAGTGAGTGTAAGCCGGTTTGATTCTCCCTTAAGTGGTAGAGAAAGTCGGCATATAAAAACCAACTCTTCTTCTTCTTCTTTTTCTCCTCCTCCTCCTCCTCCTCCTCCACCACCACCACCACCACCACCAAGGAAATTCAGGGTTGCTACTCAGCGGCAGGCAATGGCAACCACCTGTGAACATCTTTCCTTGAAACCCCTACAGGGTTGCCATAAGTTGGTTGCGACTTGATGGCAAAAGAAGAAGAAGAAGTAGCAGAGATGGGAAATATCACTAATATATGACGCTGCAGCGCTGCCACCAGTTGACCTTTGGTGAGCTGGATGGGCCAAGGGTCTGGTTCCATATGAAGCAGCGGAATATGTTGACATCATCCACTGCTTCATACATTCCATGTGCTGACACTGCCTGGGTCTTGCCAAGGATAAGAAACATTTTTAATAAGAAACCTTATTAGAAAGGGAACAGACAAACAGTGGCAGATCATAGAAGGCTTGTCAACAAACTAAGGTCTGAAGGCAGTCGTTGACGGCACTGAGATGTCAGAAACAGGTTTGTTCGGGAGGGTTGTGATCTGGGCGAGTTGTACTAGGGAACTTCCTGCCTTTGTGCAGAGTGTGTGATTGAAGAAGTGCTAACTCCAGCGAGTGGTGATGGCCCCTTGGAGGCATCTGCACACAATGGAGTTGATTTGTCCCGCAACAATCAGGAGGATTAAATTGACCAGGAGTATAAACCAGATCCTCGCCCATGATGAACAAGACATCTGCATAGAACCAGTGGGTCATTTTATACAAGCAATCTTGTGGTGAATTAGTTTTTTTCCCCCACTCTCCCTTGACGATGGCCATGGGACAGTGGAAGAGCATGCACTTGGCACACAGAAGGTCCCAGGTTCAATTCCTAGTATCTCTAGCTTTAAAATAGGATCAGGTAGTAGGTGATGTGAAAGACCTTGACTTAAGACCCCGGAGAGTTGCTTCCAGTCGGAGTTGACTGTACTAACATTGATGGTCCAATGGTCTGATTCAGTATAAGGCAGCTTCACGTGCCTCATTCCAGGGTGGAAGGAGGAGGTTACATGACATATTTGAATTTTTACATGAACTTAGGCAGATCATGAGAGGGAGGGCAGGAAGGGTTGCGTCAATGCTTGGCTCTCGTGGCCCTTTCTTACATGCCCAGGGTAATACCATAAGAACATAAGAAAGGCCCTACTGGATCAGACCAAGGCCCATCAAGTCCAGCAGTCTGTTCACACAGTGGCCAACCAGGTGCCTCTAGAAAGCCACAAACAAGATGACTGCAGCAGCACCATCCTGCCTATCGATACCGATCACCACTCTGGGGTCAAGAAGGAATTTTCCTCCATGCTAGATTGGCCAGGAATCCTGGAGGTTTGGGGCCATCTTCTGGGCATAGAGCAGGGGTCACTGGGAGGGACGAGGGGAGGTAGTTGTGAATATCCTGCATTGTTCACGGGGTTGGACTAGATGTCCCTTGTGGTCCCTTCTATGATTCTATGATTTTACGATTCTACCTGACATGGAGGTGGGGAGTGAAGGCGGCATGGTATGGCCTGATCTCAACAGATCACAGAAGCTAAGCAGGGTTGGTACTTGGATGGGAGACCACCAAGCAACACACTGCAGAGGCAAGGAAGGGCAAACCATCTCTCCTTCTCACTTGCCTTGAAAGTCCCTTGCTGGAGTCGCCATAAGTTGCTTGTGACTTGACGGCACGTAACATATTTATGTAACATGATATTTTTCTGTTTGCAGGGTTGTCGATTTTTTTTTCCAATAGAGGAATCAGCCGCTTATCTGGTTGATACTGGTATGAACACCTTGTACGAAGGCTAACACAGCCCAGAAAAGAACAAGCAGAAAGTATACCACAGCAGTGGACTCTTTAATTTTTATAAATTTTATAGAATATATTGGGCACAGAGTCAAATTGGAATGCATCCCTACATACATACCTGGGTTGTTATAATTCTGCTTGAATACATAATTCTGCTTGAATACACTGTTATACATGTCGTATTATGTATTGGTGTGCATTATAAGTAATGTTATTAGACCACTGATGAGGGTCAGGGGGCCAAAACGTGTTTGTATTGTGGTTTTAGTTTATCAACCGGTATTAGTTGCCATTTGTGCTTTTTATTAATATATATATATATATTTAATGCTTTTAATATAAATATCAGTGCCTCAAAATGAATAGATTTCTATACATAATTGAGTCTTTTCCCACCCAACCTTTGGGTACCCAGTCCAAACCTTACCACTAGGGTTGCCAGGTCCCTCTTCACCACTGGCAGGAGGTTTTTGGGGTGGAGCCTGAGGAGGGCGGGGTTTGGGGAGGGGCTTCAATGCCACAGAGTCCAATTGCCAAAGCAGCCATTTTCTCCATCTCTATCGGCTGGAGATCAGTTGTAGTAGCAGAAGATCTCCAGCTTGTCCCTGGAGGTTAGGTCACAATAATATCACAACTTGGACCGCAAAAATAAAGTTAGTCAATTGTATGCAGTCACTATGGCTTATTGGATAAAATGAAATGATAAACCAACAACACAAAAAATATATGAAGAATGCAACTAATGTGTAATAGTCATTTGTTACTTCACAAAGACCATATGGTTCATACACTTTCTTAATTGCTGCTTATATAGTAATAACATAAACAATAAAAGGACTATAAACAAGCAAGACATCCTTGTAGGATCACAAGGTCCCTCTTCACCACCGGCGGGAGGTTTTTGGGATGGAGCTTGAGGAAGGCGGGGTCATACCAGATCCCTGTCTCGTTTGTTTATAGTCCTTTTATTGTTTATGTTATTACTATATAAGCTGCAATTAAGAAAGTGTATGAACCATATGGTCTTTGTGAAGTAACAAATGACTATTACACATTAGTTGCATTCTTCATTTTTTTTGTGTGTGTGTTGTTGGTTTATCATTTCATTTTGTCCCTGGAGGTTGGCAACCCTACTTACCACTTGAATCGGCTCGCTATATAAACTGATGTTTAATCTCCGGCGTTAACAGGAGAGTGGAATTCATTTTTATGGCAAACAGATGTATTAAAATATTGTCGAAGGCTTTCACGGTCAGAGTTCATTGGTTCTTGTAGGTTATTCGGGCTGTGTAACCGTGGTCTTGGAATTTTCTTTCCTGACGTTTCGCCAGCAACTGTGGCAGGCATCTTCAGAGTAGTAACACTGAAGGACAGTGTCTCTCAGTGTCAAGGGTGTAGAAAGAGTAATATATAGTCAGAAAGGGGTTGGGTTTGAGCTGAGTATTGTCCTGCAAAAGTATTGTCCTGTAAGTATCAAGATAATGTGCTAATGAGGGTATGGTATGTTAATATGGAACCATTGTATCCTGAAGTGATCTGTTAATGTGTGTAATCCAAAACTAATCTGTATGGCTATTGTTGAATGTTGTCTTTGTCTGGAGGTGTTTCAGGGCAGGAAGCCAAGCCTTATTCATTCTTAAACTCTCCTCTTTTCTGTTAAAGTTGTGCTGATGTTTGTGAATTTCAATGGCTTCTCTGTGCAATCTGACAAAATAGTTGGTAGAATTGTCCAGTCTTTCAGTGTCTTGGAATAAGACCCTGTGTCCTGTTTGTGTCAGTCCATGTTCAGCCACTGCTGATTTCTCAGGTTGGCCAAGTCTGCAGTATCTTTCATGTTCTTTTATCCTTGTTTGTATGCTGCGTTTTGTGGTCCCGATGTAAACTTCTCCACAGCTGCAAGGTATACGATATACTCCTGCAGAGGTGAGGGGGTCTCTTTTGTCTTTTGCTGATCGTAGCATTTGTTGTATTTTCTTGGTGGGTTTAAACACTGTTTGTAGGTTATGTTTTTTCAAAAGTTTCTCCATCCTATCAGTGACTCCTTTAATAAATGGCAAGAATACCTTTCCTATGGGAGACTGTTTTTCTTGAGTTTTCTGATTTTTGTTTGGTTCAATGGCCCTTCTGATTTCATTCTTGGAGTAGCCGTTTGCTAGCAGTGCGTGATTTAGATGGTTAGTTTCCACTCTTCATCCCGACACACACAGAAAACTATGCAAGACTGAAGCACAACCACCACGATTATATGGACTACCCAAAATTCATAAGGATTCCGTTCCACTCCGACCCATCGTGAGTGCCATTGGTTCCCCAACATATGAATTAGCTAAATATTTGACCACCCTCCTACAGGACCACATTGGAAAAACCACTTCGTACATCAAAGATTCAACTCACTTCATCAACAAAATCAGTCCGTTAAGACTCAATCCAAAGGATATATTAATCAGTTTTGATGTTGTATCCCTCTTTACCAAGGTTCCAGTTAAAGACACAATCTCATTGATTAACCAGATTTTTCCAGAAGATATAACAGCCTTATTTCACCATTGTTTGACAACAAGTTATTTCCTATGGGATCAAGAATTTTATGAACAGAGTGATGGAGTAGCTATGGGAAGTCCACTCAGTCCAGTAATAGCAAACTTTTACATGGAATATTTTGAAAAGACAGCATTAGAATCAGCACCTTACAAACCTACAGTCTGGTTCAGGTTCGTAGATGATACATTTACCATTTGGAGCCATGGTGAAGAAAAATTAATGGACTTTCTAAACCATCTTAATAATATCCATCCAAACATTCAGTTTACCATGGAAAAGGAAATTGAGGGTAAACTCCCATTTCTTGATACCCTTGTCATCCGTAAATCAAACCTTCAGTTAGGTCACAAGGTCTACCGGAAACCAACTCACACAGATCGCTACTTACACAAAAACTCCAACCACCACCCCCGACAGAAAAGAGGAATAATCAAAACATTAATGGACCGTGCAAGACGGATCTGTGAACCACAGTTTCTCAAGGAAGAAACTAACCATCTAAATCACGCACTGCTAGCAAACGGCTACTCCAAGAATGAAATCAGAAGGGCCATTGAACCAAACAAAAATCAGAAAACTCAAGAAAAACAGTCTCCCATAGGAAAGGTATTCTTGCCATTTATTAAAGGAGTCACTGATAGGATGGAGAAACTTTTGAAAAAACATAACCTACAAACAGTGTTTAAACCCACCAAGAAAATACAACAAATGCTACGATCAGCAAAAGACAAAAGAGACCCCCTCACCTCTGCAGGAGTATATCGTATACCTTGCAGCTGTGGAGAAGTTTACATCGGGACCACAAAACGCAGCATACAAACAAGGATAAAAGAACATGAAAGATACTGCAGACTTGGCCAACCTGAGAAATCAGCAGTGGCTGAACATGGACTGACACAAACAGGACACAGGGTCTTATTCCAAGACACTGAAAGACTGGACAATTCTACCAACTATTTTGTCAGATTGCACAGAGAAGCCATTGAAATTCACAAACATCAGCACAACTTTAACAGAAAAGAGGAGAGTTTAAGAATGAATAAGGCTTGGCTTCCTGCCCTGAAACACCTCCAGACAAAGACAACATTCAACAATAGCCATACAGATTAGTTTTGGATTACACACATTAACAGATCACTTCAGGATACAATGGTTCCATATTAACATACCATACCCTCATTAGCACATTATCTTGATACTTACAGGACAATACTTTTGCAGGACAATACTCAGCTCAAACCCAACCCCTTTCTGACTATATATTACTCTTTCTACACCCTTGACACTGAGAGACACTGTCCTTCAGTGTTACTACTCTGAAGATGCCTGCCACAGTTGCTGGCGAAACGTCAGGAAAGAAAATTCCAAGACCACGGTTACACAGCCCGAATAACCTACAAGAACCAGATGTATTAAAGCCACTTACTCATTGTGGGGGAGGTGGAAATGTAATGTCTTCAGTTCTTAACTGTTTCCGTGGAAGGCTGATATGTAAATAGATGGTGATGGATGAAACCTGGCATGGGAGATCAGATCTACAGGGGAAACGTTGGTCCCAGTCACTTACGGGGAGCTTTTTTCTGTTGTGATTTTGATTGATTTTTCGTTTTTCTAGTGTTGGCACAGTACGTATGTCAAGCAGACAAATCTCTATATCATATCGTTTAGAAGTGGCAACGTTAACTTCTGGGACTAATTAGCTCTCGTTCTTTTGACAGCACATTGCCGATTGTTCAGGCCCACTGAGCTATAAAACCGAGCCATTAAACCATTCTGCTCAAAGAATAGATCCACCGTGGTGTTCCTTTTTTTCTCTCTCCTCCCAGAATGTTATTTAGTGCATTCATGTCGGAGGGATTGTCCACACTACTGACGGGTTTGTTACCCATTCCCTCGCCATGAGGAACCTTGCAGGGGGTCACTGGGGTTGTGCGGTGGGAGGTAGTTTAGAAATTCCTGCATTGTGCAGGGGGTTGGACTAGATGACCCTGGTGGTCCCTTCCAATAGGGCTGTTGGGAAAAAAGTTCAGCTTCGGCAAAATTCGGCCCGTTTAAATTCAGGACGTGCCGAAGTCCGAACTCCCCCACTTCGGATCCGCGAACTTCGGCGAGAGATCCGGAGCTCAGGGGAAAATCCCCCCCCCGCAGGCCTTCACGGGGCTTCCATGAAGGCGCGTGGGGGGGGGGGAAACAGATCTGTGCCTCCCTCCCTGCCTTCCAGCTGGAAGGTGCAGATCTGTTTAAAGGGCCCAAATTTGCCGAATTTATTCACGAACACCCCGAACTCGCCGAATTCGGCTCCCTGTTTTCCCGCCTTTTTTGAGTTCGGTTCAATCCTAACCGAAAAACCGCCGAATCGGGGGAAATTCGGCTGTTTTTTTGATTTGGGACGAACCGAATCGACAGCCCAACCTTCCAACTCTATGATTCTATGATTCTATAGGGCTGTCCTAAGCAGAGTTACACCCTTCTAGGTAAATGGGCTTGGAAGGTCGTGACTCTGTTTAGGATTGCACCGTTGGAGACCTGCAATTCCACAGGACCTGCAAGATTGAGATGTTCCACCAGGCCTATGGTGGAGGACAGCAACGGTTTCCATATTAGCTGGCCTCCCCTCTCCCTTCCCCTTCCCCCTTTCTTTTCCCTTCCCCACCCTACTGTTTTTTAGTTATGTTATCAATAGGGTTACCAACCTCCAAGTACTAGCTGGAGATCTCCTGGTATTACAAATGATCTCCGGCCGACAGAGATCAGTTCCCCTGGAGAAAATGGCCACTTTGGCCAATGGACTCTATGGCATTGAAGTCCCTCCCCTCCCAAAACCCCGCCTTCCTGAAGCTCCATCCCAAAAACCTCCCCCCAGTGGCGAAGAGGGACCTGGCGACCCTAATTATCAATTATGTTTACCCTTGACCCCTCTTGCTGGGATTGTACTATTCTTACTTGGCTGGCACCCACAACTAGAATGATTCAGGGTGCCCTTAGAAACTGTTAAGATGTTGGAATGTTTAACAGGAAACTTATGTTTTCTGTATTGCAATGTTTGAGCTGCCCCGGCCCGGCATTGCCAGGGAGGGGCAGGGTATAAATCATATCAATCAGACTCCATATCAATCAGACTATGTGACAGAGTTTGTCAAGAGCTTGTTTTTATATCCCGCTTTTCTCTACCTTTAAGGAGTCTCAAAGTGGTTTACAATCTCCTTCCCTTCCTCTCCCCACAACAGGCACCTTGTGAGGTAGGTGGGGCTGAGAGAGTTTGGAGAGAGCTGTGACTAGCCTAAGGTCACCCAGCTGGCTTCATGTGGAGGAGTGGGGAAACCAACCTGGTTCACCAGTTTAGAGTCCGCCGCTCAGGTGGAGGAGTGGGGAATCAAACCCGGTTCTCCAGATTAATGTCTCTTAACCACTACACCACGCTGGAGCTTGGCAACACCAGCAATACCCCTGGGAGGAGTGGTGCCCACGGTACAGATCTTGTATATTAGGCCCATGATTGGCATCTGGTCCCCGCAGCATTGAAAATGAGGCAATGTCCCCCCCCCCCCCGCCTGGCTGTCACAACTGAGAAAATATGCAACCGGAGAAGCCCTTGCCAATTGCGCAATCTCCCGGAGAGAACGTTGGGTGTAACCCATTACCTTGCCTTGCTGGCACTGAAAAGGAAAGCCGCCTGCAATCTTGTGTGCGCTGTCTCTGTAACGCAGCACAAAACGTCCTCTTCATAAAATGTCGAAGGTTTTCCTTTTTTTTCCCCTTTTCTCCCCCTTCATTAGACAAGAAGCTCATGCATAGGGGATTAAGTGTCCGTCTCTTCGTTTCTCAAGCAGTAGGGATTTTGGACTCTTGAGCATTAGCTCATGTCGAGCACCGCTCTTGTGAAGCGGCTGGCTGTTGAAGCTTTGTGGTTGCCTGTCTGTGGGATATTTCTGATTGTCAGGGATAACGGAGCCACTGCTAGGGATGGGCGCTTTTGTGCCATCCAAGAACCAAGGGTTGAAAAGGCTGGTTCCTCAGTGGAACAGACTTCCTTGGGAGGTGGTATGCGCTCCTTCCCTGGAGGTTTTTAAGCAGAGGCTAGATGGCCATCTGTCAGCAATGCTGATTCTATGACAAGCAGATGATGAGAGGGAAGGCATCTTGGGCATCTTCTGGGCATGGAGTAGGGGTCACTGGGGGTGTGGGAGGGAGGTAGTTGTGAATTTCCTGCATTGTGCAGGGGGTTGGACTAGATGACCCTGGTGGTCCTTTCCAACTCTATGATTCTATGATTCTATGACATCATTTCTGCCAATCCATTGCCCACCAACCCATCGGCTGGCTCAGGAGCGGGGAGCATGTGTGCGGCCAAGCCAACATGATCATGTCACTTCCGCCAATCCGTCGGCTGGCTCAGGAGCAGGGATCATGTGCGTGCGGCCACACAGACATGCTTACGTCACTTCCGGTTTACACCCGAAAGCGCCATACATTGCGATGGGCCGCATTACTACTCAAACCCCCCAAGCGCATGCCTTCTCTTTCCTTCTGTTTGTCATAGGTGTTGTTTTCCTGGCCTCCTTCATAAGATGGGTTCACGATCCTGAGGGTTAGCAGTTGCTTGTTTGCTTCTGTGGGTCTCCCCCTGTGCACAGCATCTGAGGGTCTCCTCTGCTTAGGACTGGTAACAGCCACCACAATGAGAGCTGGGTGGGTTTCGAAATAGTAATGTATACAACTGCTTTTATTGTGCTATATGATCATATGAAGCTGCCTTATACCGAATCAGACCTTTGGTCTATCAAAGTCAGTATTGTCTACTCAGACCGGCAGTGGCTCTCCAGGCTCTCAAGAGCTGAGGTCTTTCACATCACCAACTTGCCCGGTCCCTTTAACTGGAGTTGCCGGGGATTGAACCTGGGACCTTCTGCATGCCAATGTCACTTGTGAGATTTCACAGCATGCAAAAGCAACCTTTCAAATATAGCCACAAGACATACTACCCCAAAATGTTTTCACTAGCCTACAGGTGCCTGTGTTAAGTCATTTGTGCCTTACAGTCTCAGGTGAGTCCAGGCCAGATGTAAAATATGAGTCGGGTTGGGGAAACTAGAGTTTCCAGGCTGTACCTGGCAATTGGCAGGAGATCGAGGGGCAGGAATAGGGGAGGAATGCAGTGGGGCATGTGCTATGATGTCACTTCTAAGAAACAGCAGAAGTAGCACTGGGTAGCTCTAGGACTCGCCAGCAACTCTGTGGTTTTACTGGATATTGTGGAGTTGCTGGATATTTCTAGAGCTAGCTATAGAGTTTCTAGGAATTTTACCATAGAGTTTCTCTATGGTTTTACCATAGAGTTTCTGGGAATTCCTACAGCTACCTGATATCACTTCTGGATTTTCCATGGAAGGGATGTCATGGTGCACATGCCACCAACTTAAAAAAAATTCTCCTGCTGTGAATCTGAGCTTTCCTAGGAGAAACCTGCAACTCGACTTGAGTTTCCTGCTTCATGTAATGAGATCCTTAAACAACAAAGCACCTTTTAAAATGAGCTTCCCTGAGAGGACCCCTGAAATGATTTTTATTAGCTATTCTTGGTACTCGGAACGAAATTGCAGCGGCGGATTTCCCTAATCAAAAATAAACCAAAATTTGGTAAAAAAGAAAAAAAAAGTATGCCTGTTTTTGCATTTAAATAGACATATCGGCGGCATGAAAATAGCGTAAGTACACCATACAAAATGGCACAATATCGCTCTCCGAATTCGGATCCACTTAGGAGGAGCCGGCAACCCCGAACACAGGAGAGGCAGATTGCGAAACAGCGGAGGAGAGAGAGAAGTTTCACTTCACCACACAGGATGTTAAATTGAGCCATTAGGGCTTGTGTGCCGTGTGTGTTCAGTGACCTTTACACAGGAAGTACCATTAACTGAACAGAAACACAGCAGAGCCTGTTTACAGGAGGGGATGTGTGCGAGTTCCCCTTATTTGCTCTCTCTCCGACACAAATCACAGAACAAGTGAAACAGTCACTCCGGGACCAGCTGGAAGCACCATGATTGATAGGGTTGTCCACCTCCAGGTACTAGCTGGAGATCTCCTGCTCTTACAACTGATCTCCAGCTGATAGCGATCAGTTCACCTGGAGAAAATGGCCGCTTTGGCCATTGGGCTCTATGGCATTGAAGACCCTCCCACCGGTTGTTAAGAGGGACCTGGCAACCCTAATGATTGAAGATGTGGAAGGCAAGCTTTGGAGCTTCACCAAAGTCTTCCGCAGACTGGCGATATCACTGGGCAAGATCATCCCTAGACAAGGCATGGATCTGACCTCAAAAATCACACCAGTACAAAACCAGTGGGAGATAGGATTGCCAACCTCTAGGTAGCAGCTGGAGATCTCCCGCTATTACAACTGATCTCCAGCTGAGAGATCAGTTCTCCTGGAGAAAATGCCAATTGGACTCTAAGGCATTGAAGTACCTCCCCCAACCCCCACCCTCCTCAGGCTCCGCCCCAAAAACCTCCTGCCCGTGGTGAAGAGGGACCTGGCCACCCTAGTGGGAGAACATTTTAATCTTCCAGGACATTCCATTGCTGACCTAAGATTGGCAATCCTCAAACAGATAAGCTTCAAGGGGACATTACAACGTGAGATTGCTGAACTTGGGTTCATTCACAAGTTCAGGACAATGGATCCCCCAGGGCTGAATAGGGACACAGGATTCTTATTTCACTACAGATGCTAATTGCTGTCCTGCTCTAATCAAGCTGATTACATTTTGTGTTGTACCTCTGCATCCCAGCTCCTGTGAGCTGGGATATAAGGACTCAGCGAACTCCATTCCAACTTGTACCTGACGACGGGAGCTTAGACTCTCCAGAGTTTATACCCCCCAAATCGTGTTGGTCTCTGAATTGCTGCTGGACTTAAAGCTAACTGTGCAAGATTGTGATCTTTGAGGGTTATGGTGTTTATTGGGGGCGTTTATCTCATTTTATCCTCAAAAGAACCCTGTCTAGAAGGCTTGGGTGAAAGACGGTGACTTGCCCAAGGGACCACACAGTTTATAGCATAACTTACGGGGCAGTCAGGCTGTGATAAATAAAGATAAAGTAAAATCAAACGAAGTGGCGCTTTTCTTTCTCTGTGGATCTCCACATTTTTCTTTCTTTTCTTTTAAAAAATGTAAAACAATCCAAAGAGGAGGAGAAAAATCCCCAAGCATCTGGTGCAGAACGTTTTTTTTTATGGACTCGGGTCACCATAAAAATGTTTGAAGAGCTATAAAGTTAATTCTGGAAAGGATTTTCCCATTATTTTTTATTACTCTTAAGTGCTGCTGGTGAGTGAAGATTTCATGTCAATTTCACAATCGCTGAAGAAATACCAAAAAGACAGCTTTGGACCATTTTCTGCCGTATTAATTAATTTTTAAACAATGCATTCAGCCGTTCAAAGGAACTCATTTCTTGGGCGGGACTTTTCGGGCGTTTGAGAGAACCAGCGTTGGAGGCTGAAGTAGAGGCCATTATTTAAAGGAGATTACAGTTCAGGTGCGCAGTTTCCCCCTGCAAAATGATCATTTTATAATATAAGTGAGGGGCAGTGTGGTGCAGTGGTTAGAGTATTAGACCAGGGAGACTCTGGAAGGTCACTGGCTGACCTTGGGCCAGCACACATTCTCAGTCCACTCTACCTCGCAGGGTTGTTGTGAGGGTAAAAAAGAAGAAGGGAAGTGATGTAAACCACTTTAGGGCAATTGGACCCTATAGCATTGAAGTCCCTCCCCTCCCCAAACCCTGCCCTCCTCAGGCTCCGCCCCAAAAACCTCCCGCTGGTGGCAAAGAGGGACCTGGCAACCCTAGAGGCATGAGAGGGCTCGTGGTTGCTGGTCCATGCTCCGCCTCCCTGCATGCCTCCAGCTCAACTTTTGATAGAGTGTACAAACCATAGAAAGAGCCCCGTGGCGCAGAGTGGTAAGCTGCAGTACTGCTCTGCTCACGACCTGAGTTCAATCCCGACAGAAGTCGGTTTCAGGTAGCCGGCTCAAGGTGGACTCAGCCTTCCATCCTTCCGAGGTCGGTAAAAGGAGTACCCAGTTTGCTGGGGGTAAAGGGAAGATGACTGGGGAAGGCCCTGGCAAACCACCCTGCAAACAAAGTCTGCCTAGGAAACGTCGGGATGTGACGTCACCCCATGGGTCAGGAATGACCTGGTGCTTGCACAGGGGACCTTTACCTTTTTTTTTTTTTTTTACAACCATAGACATGTGTACGTGCACAGACAGTTTCATCTTCCATGAGCATAGGCTCCCCTTTCTATGTGTACTCCTCTACAGGCTGAGAACATGTGCACCGTTCTAGGAGCATTGTGCCGGACCAGGTCTTCGATGCAGCCATTAACTTGAATGGTATTCACCTCGTTGTTTCCTTCTGGTTTGGCAGTACTGTCCAAGAATGCATTAAGAGACGGCAACTTCCCGCATTCTGAATGGCCCCGCACCAAAAATGCAGGCATGCAGTAGGAACATGCGATCTCATGTCTCATTTGGATTGGAGACGTTCTTTATGTTGAAGCTGTTAATCTCGGGATTGAGCAGGAATGAGAACGGTGTCTTGTGTGGTTTCGGGTGTCATCTGGAGCATGTTAATTTAAAGAGACCTTTTCCCCCCGTGGGGAGGGGAGGGGAGAGGAATACACTGATTCTTCCACCATTGCTAGATGGCAGGCTGGGCGTTTCTGATGTGGGGCGGGGCATGTGAAGCCAGCGTGGTGTCGTGGTTAAGAGCGGTGGTTTGGAGCGGTGGAGTCTGATCTGGAGAACCGGGTTTGATTCCCCACTCCTCAACATGAGCAGTTGAGGCTAATCTGGTGAACTGGACTGTTTTCCCTGCTCCTCCACGCAAAGCCAGCTGGGTGACCTTGGGCTATTCACAGTCTCTCAGCCCCACCTACCTCACAGGGTGTCTGTTGTGGGGAGGGGGAGGGAAGGTGATTGTAAGCCGGTTTGACTCTCCCTTAAGTGGTAGAGAAAGTCAGCACATAAAAACCAACTCCTCCTCTTCTTCTTCTTCTTCTTCTTCTTCTTCTTCTTCTTCTTCTTCTTCTTCTTCTTCTTCTTCTTCTTCTGAACCTCAGCAAGATTCAAAGGCTGCCACTGGTTTTGAACGCAGCATTGCTAGTCCTTGTGACGGTGTCGTAGGTGATCTTGAAAACAAGAGAAAGAAGAATGAAGAAAGGAGGCTGAGCAGAATTTCTACGAGGGCCGTTTCACTCCTGGGGACAGGAGATTGACAGCAGGCTTCCAAGGCCTGCAAGTCTGAGAGTCATTCACAATTAAATAGTATATCTCGTAATAACTGTAGCCAAGTTATCTTCACAACAGAGGTCATAGTCACCTTTGCCTCAGCAAAAATGGGTTTTGTGCATTTGGTATGCACAGCTGATATATTAGCCTGTTTAACTGTTTATAGTATTAACGGAGGTCCACCAAATTGGCCGGAGATATAGATGCGCCAGTGAAATGGTCAAAGGTGGTATGATCCAAGAAAGTGCTAAGACTGACCGTAAAAACCCAACACTACGAAACTGAGAGGTTTTCACATTTAGTTTCTGTTGTTCTAAATGGCCGAGAATTGAAATGTGTGTTGTCGGATGGATAGGATGTTAGCCTGGAATCTGGGAGAACCACGCTCAAATCACTGCCCTACAATGAAGCTCATGGGGTGACCGCAAGCCGGTCCCATTCCTTCAGCTTAACCCCGCTTCCCCAGATACGGTGAGGACAAAAAGGAGAAGGGAGAAACACGTTATGCCTGTCTGAGTTCCTTCAAGAAAGAGTGGGTTAAAAAAGGTATTAGTTAAATCTGGGAATGATCATTGTAGCTAGGGTTCCCAACACTGTCTCAGTGAATGTGTTAAGATTTTTGGGGGGGGGGGTTGAAGGAGGGTGGACATTCTAGGCCAGGGGTGTCAAACATACGAGGGCCGGATATGAAATAAATGTCACCTGGTTGGGCCAGGCCGTGCCTCGCCAGCCCACATCGTGAGTAGGGGGTTGGCTGCCTTGGCTGGCTCGCGGGGTGCGTAAGTGCTCTCAAGGAGCCGGATCCAGCCCGCAGGCCTTATGTTTGACACCCCTGCTCTAGGCTATCTTCCCATGTCCCTGAGGTCTGTACCATAGAGACTAAGGGAACTCTTTAGATCACTGGTTCCCAGCCAGGGGTCCGTGGACCCCCAGGGATCCGCGAGAACTAAATTAAGGTCCGCGAAACAAAGTTATAAACCCATAATAAATTAATATTTTCAATTAAAAGTTCTCTATTAGAATAATATTTGAATATATATTTTTATAAGTTTAATGTTTAACTAACAGTTATGATTAAAGTTTATTTTCAAATTCTCAGAATTTTTATTTTGAACCTTGGGGTCCGAACAAAAAAGTCCTAGTGGTCCCTGGTCAAAAAAAGGTTGGGAACTACTGCTTTAGAGTATTGTTATGTGGAGGACTTTTTTTCCCCCTTCCACTCCTCAACTCCTCAGGGGTGGGATTTGGGGGCAGGAGGAGGCTGATAATTTCCTGTCCTGGAGGAGGGGGGTGTAGATAGAAATCATATATGTAACATTGGTGGTGGTTCCTCACCTAATTAATAGGGTTTCTAGGTCCCTCTTCGCCACTGGCAGGAGGTTTTGGGGGCAGAGCCTGAGGAGGGGAGGGTTTGGGGAGGGGAGGGACTTCAATGCCATAGAGTCCTATTGCCAAAGCGGCCATTTCCTCCTGGTGAACTGATCTCTATCGGCTGGAGTTCAGTTGTAATAACAGGAGATCTTCAGTTAGTACCTGGAAGTTGGCAAGCCTACTAATTAAATGGTACACCGTGTCCTTGGTATCATGATTTTTGCCATTTCGTTTGGTACATGCATAAAATGCAACAAAACGCATGGTGTCTCCCTCTTTTAAATATTCCATTCCAGAATTCCTTTTCTACTGTTTCAGTCTTAAAAAGTCATATCAAGGGTATACTTGGGTGGGTTTTTTTCACTGCAAGATATGATGAAACATTGTACAGCTTTGAGTGGGAGCCGGCATGTTAAAAGAGAAGGGCAATTATAGAAAGCTTAGGAAAATCAAGAGACCTCAATCAACCCAGCAGACAAAAGAGAAATAGATCAGCAGTTTAACTCATCTTGAGACCCTTTAAGGAAAATAGTTCTTCTGAATGATTTTCATTCCCCATCCTTGGCTTGACATTCACTAAGTTCTTCACTTCCTGGGAGGAGGAGGGTAGGGTTTTCTTCTAAATCTGTGAACTTCCTAGATGTGGTAGGTTTACTTGTACAAATGTGCTCTACAGCGTACTTAGTGCTCCGCAAAACATCCCCTAGTGCTCCGCGAAGAGGTTGGAAAGAAAAATACTACTGTCACTAATCTGGTGAACTGGGTTGGTTTCCCCACTCCTCCACATGAAGCCAGCTGGGTGACCTTGGGCTAGTCACAGCTCTCTTAGAGCTCTCTCAGCCCCACCTACCTCACAGGGTGTCTGTTGTAGGGAGGGGAAGGGAAGGTGATTGTAAGCTGGCTTGATTCTTCCTTAAGTAGTAGAGAAAGTCGGCATATAAAAACCAACTCTTTTTCTTCGTCTGTGAGTCTATGAGAGTCCTTAAGGATTGCCAATCTCCAGGTGTGACCTGGAGATCTCCCAGAATTATAAGTGATATCTAGATGACATATATCAGTATCCCTAGAGAAAATGGCTTCTGTGGAGGGTAGACTGTATGGCATTTTATCCCACTGAGCTCCCTCCCCAATCCAAACCCAAGGGCCACCCCCAAAATCTCCAGGAATTTCCCAGCCCAGAGTTGGTAACCCTCCTAGCCAGTTCACTCACAGCCAATAGTGAAACCTGGTCTAGCAGTACCCTTGACTCTGGTACCCTGAGACGACAATGGACTTCTGAATATTACAGATCCCTGGGTAGAAAAGGGGTTTATTAGTTTATTATACATTTATTATTTACATGTTTATTCCATCCTTTGTCCAAGAAGAGCACCAGTGTGGTATAGTCCTACTAGGATCTGGGAGACCCAGGTTTGAATCCCTACTCCGCCGTGGAAACTTGCTGGGTGACCAGTCACACACTCTCAGCCCAAGCTGAGAGTGTGTGACTGACCCGGGGTCACCCACCATGTTTCCATGGAAGAGTGGGGATTTGAACCTGGGTCTCCCAGATCCTAGTATGACTACACCACACTGGCATCTAGTTGGACAAAGGATGGAATAAAAATGTAACTAATAATTATCAGAGGAGGGAAGGCAGCATGCAGGGTTGCCAGGTCTCTCTTTGCCACTGGCGGGAAGTTTTTGGGGCAGAGCCTGAGGAGAGTGGGGTTTGGGGAGGGACTTCAATGCCATAGAGTCCAATTGCCAAAGTGGCCATTTTCTCCAGGAGAACTGATCTCTATAGGCTGGAGGTTGGCAACCCTATTCTGAAGTCCAGTTCTGAATGTCTGGTAGGGATGCCAGCTCAGGGTTGGGAAATACCTGTAGATTTTTTTGGGTGGAGCCTGTGGAGGGCAGGGTTTGGGGAGGGACTTCAATGCCATAGAGTCCAATGGCCAAAGCAGCCATTTTTCTCCAGGCGAACTGATCGCTGTCGGCTGAATATCAGTTGTAATAGCAGGAGATCTCCAGCTAGTACCTGGAGGTTGGCAACCCTAGCAGCATGGTGTAGCCTGATGTCATCAGATCTTGGAAGCTAAGCAGGTTTGGTACTAGGAAGGGAGACCTCCAAGGAAGGCAGTGGCAAGTTACCTTTTCTTCTCACCTGCCCTGAAAGCCCCTTGCCGGGGTCGCCATAAATCGGCTGCGACTTGACAGCACTTTACACACATAGTAAATGTAAGATAAAGGAGAGGAGAGTAATGAATAGGAGGGGGCCAGGGCATTCTTCAGCAAGTTGCTTTGCCCATGCTGTTATCCAGAGGATGCCTGAGCGTATGTCTAATTCCATGCTTGGTGGCTTCTAAAACATAAAAATGAAGAGCCCGTTTTTAAGACACTTGCTAGAGTGGAGGTGGATTAGTCCCCTGCCCAGGATGGAAACAGTAACCTCCCAGCTGTTTTTTGTTCACAGCTGGCTCTGAGACAGTAAGCTGATGTAAACTGATCAGTGAGGTTGAAAGGAGCAAACAGCAGGCCTCCACTTTCGGCTTCAAGAGGCTGTGAACTGATCTTGACATTTTTTTTCCTCTCCCCCCCCCCCAGCAAACGCTCAGAGATGGATCTTTAAGGAAGGTTTAAATTGACTTCCCCCGAACCCCTCCTAGGGTTGCAAACCGCCAGGTCCTAGCTGGAGATCTCCTGCTATTACTGGTGGCGAAGAGGGACCTGGTAACTAGGGTTGCCATCTTTCAGATACTAGCTGGAGATCTCCCGCTATTACAACTGACCTCCAGCCGATAGAGATCAGTTCACCTGAAGGAAATGGCCGCTGTGGCAATTGGACAGTGTGGCATTGCAGTCCCTTCCCTCCCCAAACCCCGCCCTCCACCCTAAAACCTCCTGCTGGTGGCGAAGAGGGATTTGGCAACCCTAACCTCTCCCTTTGAAGCTTAAAACAGCACCCATCCAGGAACAAGTGCTTCGTGGCCTCGCACAGTTCAGAGAGAGAGACATCAGGCTCCCTTTTTGCTAGGGGTGCAGCGAGGGAAGGATTTTATTTTATTTATTCGTTTTGTTCCATTTATACTCCGGCCTATTTCCCAGCCAGGGCTGGGCTCAGAGCGGCTAACTATGATTAAATGGACCCATACATAAACTTCAACAATCGATAAAAATTATAAGCAGTTACTGAAAGAGCCGTTAAAATCCAATCATACCAATTAGTGCCATTTGTGGAACACTAAGCCACAGAGACTTTGGGGGCGGGGGGGGGTTAGTCAGTAGGGTTGCCAGCTCCAGGTTGGGAAATACCTGAAATATTTGGGGGGCGAAGCCTGAGGAGGGTGGGGTTTGGGGCGGGGAAGGACTTCAATGCCATAGACTCGAATTGCCAAAGTGGCCATTTTCTCCAGGTGATCTGATCTCAGCTGGAGTTCAGTTGTAATAGCGGGAGGTCTCCAGCCACCACCTAGAGATTGGCAACCCTAGTTTTGGCATAGAATATGCCATTTTCTTACAGTCTCGCGAAGTATGGCTTATTTGGAACTAGTTTTAGAGGGTAGTCATGTTGGTGGAACAGCTAGATTTGAGTCCAGTAGCCCCCAAAAGCCCTGACCTGGATGGCCCAGGCTAGCCTGATCTCGTCAGATCTCAGAAGCTAAGCAGGGTCAGCCCTGGTTAGTATTTGGATAGGAGACCACCAAGGAATACCAGGGTTGCTGTGCAGAGGGAGGCACTGGCAAACCACCTCTGTTACTCTCTTGCCATGAAAACCCCAAAAGGGGTCGCCATAAGTCGGCTGCAACTTGATGGCACACACACACACACACACACACACACACACACACACACACACAGCACCCAAAAAGATTTTCAGCGTATACTTTTTCCACAGTCAAAGCTCCCTTCATCAGATCCTAGCGAGAATGGTCCTTCCCTCTCATTCAGAAGGTGGGAAGGGTGTTGCAAAGAAGGAACTCGGGATGCAAAGGTGCCATGCATATTATCAGCAGAGGGGGGATGCTCAGAGGCAGAAAATTAGCATCTGTAGTGATGGAGCTCTTCTTTGGACCTCTTTCCTAACGCAACGGGCCCTTTGTCCCAAATACCCCTCCCCCACACCAAGGCACATTGCTCAGCCTTAGCCAATGGTCCTATGTTTCCGCGGTCCAACGAAAGGATGCAGGATGCAGTTGCTAGGCAACCATCGGATGGGAGATGCAGCCTGGTCCTCAAGCCAGGCTAAGCTAGGCCAGGACGCCTGAAGAGCTGTCTGAGAGATTTCATCATTAATAAGCATCAGGCTTTGGTTTTTTGCATAGCTTACGAAGCTTCCCCAAAAATAATAACAGCGCCTGGCCGTTTCCAAACCCTTCAACCAAACAAGGTTATGGGGGGGTTGCCGGACTATGCAGGACATGAAGAGTGCAAATTAATGTGGGTCAAGTGGAGATGTGCTAAAAATAAAGGCGCTCGGAGGGCCCGCTGTGCAGGAGAGGAGGGAGAGGCTCTGTCCCTTGTGCTCTCGGCAGCCCTGCAATTGGCAATAGGCTAACCCCCGGCGCAATCTCTTGCTGAAGGCGACTGTAACTTCACAAGTACCTTGAAGTGCAGGCAGGCGATTACCTGCGGGAAATGTTGATTTCAGTAAGCATTAGAATGGAGAGAGGGCGGACAAGGAAGGAAAACAAACCTCGCAGGATCACAAAGAGCTGAGTCACCAACACGCCGGGGGAGAATCGGTTGTTGCGTTATACGGATCGGGCCGTTTAGATTGGTATGAGTCCTACGTCCTTGGAACGGTGCTGTGATTTGCCCTTATTCAGTGCCTGGTAACCTCTTCTTAGGCCGTGGCGGTTGATGCCGCTCAACAGATGTGTTTATTTTCTAAGTAGTGGCTCTAAATATGTCACTGATATTCAAATAGGGTTGCCAGGTCCCTCTTTGCCACTAAAGGGAGGTTTTTGGGGCGGAGCCTGAGGAGGGTGGGGTTTGGGGAGGGACTTCCGTGCCATAGAGTCCAATGGCCAAAGTGGCCATTTTTCTCCAGGGAAACTGATTTCTATTGGCTGGAGATCAGTTGTAATAGCAGGAGATCTCCAGCTAGTACCTGGAGGTTGGTAACCCTGTATTCAAACTTCAGTTGCAAGACCTGAACAAGGCTGTTGGTGATAGAATATTTTGGAGGTTGTTAATTCGTAGGGGCCCTGACCTGGATAGCCCAGGCTAGCCTGATCTCATCAGATTGAAGAAGCTAAGCACAGTCGATCCTGGCGAATATTTGCATAGGAGACCTTTAAGGAATACCAGGGTTGTGTCGTGGAGGCAGGCAATGGCCAACCACCTCTGAATGTCTCTTGCCTTGAAAACCCCACCGGGGTCGCCATAAGTCGGATGTGACTTGACGGCAAAAAATATATTAGGGTCACCGTATGTTAGAAGCGACCTGATGGTACATAACTCTCTCACACACACACAATATCCAAACCACTTACTAGTTCAATTGTGGAGGGGTTTTTTGAGGGTTGAAAGCTCCTTACATTTTTAGCTGTTTGGGTGTTAGAAGAAAACCCGATTACATCATTTCAGAATTTGTGTTCTCAGGCCCTTTTGTTTCTTCTGGTTTGCCGTCCCTATCCTCGCCCTCGTTTGCCCGCACTGCTCTTCAGTTGTGTTGGTTGGCTGGGATGCCCTGTGTGACTGTTGATAATGTTCTAGTCGCTGCCCCAAGGGCTTTCATTTTAGGGGCGCTGGTAGATTAAATCCTGTGGCTCGCCACAGCCAATCTGATGAAGCCGCATCATGAGCAACTGCGGTTGCCAACCTCCAGGTGGTTTAATAGTAGGAAGCACCTACACTAACTAGTCACGTTGTGCAAAGGAATAGTAACAAGCTCTTGCAATATATGCAAAATAGTGATGTTATTCAAAAAGTGCAAAAACATGCAAAGTTACAATGATATGACGAACTCACACTTATATACATAAGTCTTCCTAAAGGAAGTCAAGCGGAAGACTTATGTATATAAGTGTGAGTTCGTCATATCACTGTAACTTTGCATGTTTTTGCACTTTTTGAATAACATCACTATTTTGCATATACTGCAAGAGCTTGTTACTATTCCTTTGCACAACCTGCAGAAGGTGGCTGAAGTCCTTCCCCTCCACAAATCCCATCTTCCTCAGGCCTCACCCCCAAAATTTCCAGATAGTTTCCAAACTGAAGCTGGCAAACCCTAGGAGCAACTGAGGTGAAGGTCCAGTGAAGGAAAATGGAATTAGGAATGATCAGCTTATGGGAACCAAAGGACACTGGACAGCATAGAAACAATGCCAATATTCAGGTAGATAAGTATCGCTTTTGGTCATTTGTTTCAGCAGTGCTTCTTTAGAAGTGAAATCTCTACATTATAAGATGTTTGGTACACTTATGGTCTGCAACAGACCAATCTTCACCATTGGTGGTGTGACTCAGGATGGCTGGGTCCAGTGGTTCCCAACCTTTTCAAGTTTGAGAACCCCTTCTTAACCTTTTGCAGACCCCCATACGATAGTAACTGCCCTGTTAGAATCTGCTGATGGAAAAAATACATAATGAGAAAAAGATCAAAATGACACTGCTTTGTGCACATCTGGTTTCGTGGACCCCTTGCAATAATTCTGCACACGCACACCCCAGCGGTCCCCAGATCCCAGGTTGGGAACCACTGGCTGGGTCAGAAGCTGGTGTCTTGCAGTTAGCAGTGAGTGAACGTTCTCTGTTGCATTTCTTTTGGTATTAAGTTGTTGTTGTTGTTTTGACAGTTATTTCAGTTCATCGGCCGCAAAGAACATCTGAGCAACGGGGAGCCAGTTAGGGTACACGACCTTTTAAATTGCCCCAGAAATGGGTGACCAGAGAGCATCCGAAGCATTCTTGCCATTTAGATTTTCTCGCCGAAGTCTGAAATCCCCGTGTTGACTAAAACGAACAGCAGAAACTTGAATGAATTAAAAATGAAACAAATATATATATATATTAAAAAAAGAGAGAAATGAAGAAAACGGAGGCATTTAAAATGGAAACAGAGAAACATTTTTTTCCCTAGGCAATTTGCTAGGCATATCAAAGCAGTAAGTAGGGATGCATTTAGTTGGCAGATAAATTAACTAAAGCTTGGGTAGATTAGACCAGGAGTCCCCAATTTGGTGCCCGTGGATGCCACCATAGAAAGTGGGTGGGGCCAGGTAGGACTTTTGCCTAGCTAGACTTCTGATTGTCTGTGCAATTTTTTTTAAAGTGTTGCTTTGGCAGCAGCTGCCAGCACAGCACAAGGATCAACACTGTGTTAAGCTGTGGCAGATATTTTGTGGCTGGCTCCGCCTCCTGCAGCAGCCATTTTGTAGCAGCCATTTTGTTGCTGTGCCCGCCACGGCGTGTCAGAATTGCAGATGTGCCCGCAGGCTCAAAAAGGTTGGGGACCCCTGCATTAGACGGCGAGAGGGGACACAGTTTGGTTTGTGGAGCTGAGAATTAAGGCCACAAATGTTTATTTCTGAAGCTGTTTTAGTTTGCTACTATAACTGGAAAATGAAATAAAAGAGTTAAAAAATAACCTTTTGTTTTCACCGAGTGATAACTTTTGGTTAATTAAAATAACTTGCATATTCTGGTTTTGGATTCCTGGAGAGTACGGGGCTGGAAACAAATTTACAGAGTAACTGATAATATTACTAAAGACACCTATATTAAGGTTTCAAGAATGCATATATGTCTGTAAATTTAATAATGAATTTGTTACAAAGGAAATCATCAATCCTTTAAATGTTGTTCGTCAATCAGCCAACCTAAGAATGAAACAAATAAAAAAATCAGTGCAGCCTATAAAATACATTTGGAGTCAGTCTTGATGAAGCTGCCTCTTATTTACGGAGGGATGGGAGAACAACCAAATATTTTTTTTAAAGAGCTCTGCTTTTTAAGAGCTGAAAGTAGGGTTATCACTGATCTCCAGCCGATAGAGATCAGTTCACCTGGAGAAAACGGCCACTTTGGCAACTGGACTCTATGGCGTTAAAGTCCCTCCCCTCCCCAAACCCCGCCCTCCTCAGGCTCCACCCCCAAAACCTCCCACCGGTGGCAAAGAGGCACCTGGCAACCTTAGCTGAAAGTCGGGTTGCCAACTGCCAGGTAGTTTGACTCTATATAAGAAGAAGAATACAAAAATGCGAGACTTGAATATGCTATACAATCTTAAGAATACTAATATTGCTATATTACTATTAGCAATATTAGTATTCTTAAGATTGTACAGCATATTCGAGTCTCGCATTTTTGTATTATTCTTCTTATATAGAGTCAAATATACTTGGCTCAAGCCACCTTAAGCCCGATGGACAAAGCATCAGCGAAATAGGAAAATACCAGAATCCTATTTCGGGCTTAAAATATTCTAAGGAAATTCTCCTCAAAGTAAAGGGCAATTTAGCCCTAATTTTTGTTACAATATACTTTAAAATCAAGTTTTGGCTCAAAATTCTTCGGCTGCATACAGCCAACATCGATCTGCTACTACTTTTGCCTGCGGTACCTGTTTCATCTGCAGCTTGGCATGCTGCTAGTGCCGCCCCAGTGAACGGATCTCCAGCCTTCACCTGGAACTTGGCAACCGGGAGACCTCACCCGGTGAAATTTATTTTCACCACGGGACTTTGTTTGCTTCTATTTAACTGCCAGGTAGTAGCAGGAGATCTCATGCTAATACAACTGATCTCCAGCCGATAGAGATCAGATCACCTGGAGAAAAAATGAATTTGTTAAAAAGGAAATCATCAATCCTTTAAATATTGTTCGTCAATCAGCCAACCTAAGAATGAAACAAATAAAAAAATCAGTGCAGCCTATAAAGTACATTTGGAGTCAGTAGAACTCTAGGTAGAACTCGATGGCATTGAAGCCCCTCCCCTCCCCAAACCCCGCCCTCCTCAGGCTCCGCCCCAAAAATCTCTCGCCGGTGGCGAAAAGGGACCTGGCAACCCTAGCTGAAAGTCTGAATTAAAGAAAATCGCTCTATAGATCCTTCTGGAGACATTTTGATTTTGCGTACAAGCAAAACAATTTTGAAATTCCCCACCGGGGCTTTCTCTTATCTCCCCTTTTTTTTAAAAAGTCAAAAAACAGGTAGGTAAACGTACCCTTTTATTTCAATTCGGCAACCGCGAGAGAGTTTGGGATTAGTGCCTAATGTATACAAGCGCTGCTAATGTACTAGAATTAAAACACTGAACGCCGTCATACCCTTAGTTCAGCCATTAAAAATACATTAATGTTATGTTTCCTGCAAATTGGCCCCCTTTCTCTGTAATTTATTCAGCAATAACTGCTATTTTTATACATATATTTCCCT
This sequence comes from Euleptes europaea, assembly GCF_029931775.1. Lineage (NCBI taxonomy): Eukaryota > Metazoa > Chordata > Lepidosauria > Squamata > Sphaerodactylidae > Euleptes > Euleptes europaea. The sequence continues at coordinate 114,864,702 of NC_079314.1, read as the reverse complement.
GGAAAGTTAATAGGCCTCCCTCCTCTGAAAGCATTTTGAGTTTGCAAAAAATAAAATAAAATAAACTGAACATGGTGACATTGCCTGTGTTTGTGTGTGTGTTTTATGCCCAGGGTTGAGTTTTTCTTTCTTTTTACAATTGTTGCAATTTGGCATGGGGATAGGGTTGCCAGATCGAGATTGGGAAATTCTGGGAAGGGTGGGATTTGGGAAGGGGAGAGACTAGGGTTGCCAACCTCCAGGTAGTAGCTGGAGATCTCCTGCTGTTACAACTGATCTCCACCGTTAGAGATCAGTTCCCCTGGAGAAAAATGGCCGCTTTGGTAATTGGGCTCTACGGCATTGAAGTCCCTCCCCTCCCCAAACCCCGCCCTCCTCAGGCTCCACCCCAAAAACCTCCTGCTGGTGGCAAAGAGGGACCTGGCAGCCCTAGGAGAGACCTTAGCAGGGTATCATGTAGAATCATAGAATCATAGAGTTGGAAGGGACCACCAGGGCCATCAAGTCCAACCCCCTGCACAATGCCGGAAATTTACAACTACCTCCCCCCTCCACACCCCTAGTGACCAGAAGATGACTAAGATGCCCTCCCTCTCATCATCTGCCTAAGGTCACAGAATCAGCATTGCTGACAGATGGCCCCCTATGTATGGTTGCCAACCTCCAGGTGGGACCTGGAGTTCCTCTGGAGTCTTGGAGTCCACCCTTCAAAGCAGCCATTTTCTCCAGGGGAACCGATTTCTGTTATCTGGAGATCAGCTGTAATTCCAGAGGAACTCCAGGTCCCACCTGCAGGTTGGCAACCCTAGATAGGGGGCACTACGGCCTCTATGTGGATTCTTAATTGAAATTAAATCAAAAGAGTATCCGGCTAAACATTAGGAAGAAGTTTCTGAAAGTCAGAGAGGTTCTTCAGTGGAACAGGCTTCCTCGGGAGGTGGTGAGCTCTCCTTCCCTGGAGATTTTGAAGCAGGGGCTAGATGGCCATCTGTCAGCAATGCTGTTCCTGTGAACTTAGGCAGATCATGAAGAAGGAGAGCCTGAAAAGGAGATGACTGAGAGGGGATATGATAACCATCTTCAAGTATTTGAAGGGCTGTCATATAGAGGAGGGTGCCGAGTTGTTTTCTGTTGCCCTAGGAGGTTTAACCAGAGCCAACGGGTTGAAATTAAATCAAAAGAGTTTCCGTCTAGACATTAGGAAGAATTTTTTACAGTTAGAGCAGTTCCTCAGTGGAACAGGCTTCCTCAGGAAGTGGTAAGCTCTCCTTCCCTGGAGGTTTTTAAGAGGAGATTAGATGGCCATCTGTCAGTAATACTGATTCTGTGACCTTAGGCAGATGATGAGAGGGAGGGCATCTTGGCAATCTTCTGGTCACTGGGGATGTGGGGGGGGGGAGGTAGTTGTGAGTTTCCTGCATTGTGCAGGGGGTTGGACTAGATGACCCTGGTGGTCCCTTCCAATTCTGATTATATTATTCTGATCCCACCCAGTTGTTTAACCCATTGTTGGCACAGGGGAGCAAAGCCTATCTACCCATCTTACACAGATGCAGATTCTTAATTCAGCAGCTTGGGTGGGTGTTTTGGATCTCATGGGAACTGGGAGTGATAATGCTAAACAATGTCTTCTTTTTTTATGAATAAGACGAGAATCATGAATGTGCCCTGAAAATAGGGCTGCCAATCTCCAGCCGAGGCTTGGAGATCTCCCGGAATTCACCTGATCTCCAGACCACAGAGGTCAGTTCTCCTGGAGAAAACGGCAGCTTCGCAGGGCAAATTCTGTGATATTCCATAGATTCTAGGTGAAATTTCTCCCCAGACTCCCCCCTCCACAGGCGCTGCCCCCAGATCTCCAGGAATTTCCCAGGCCACAGCTGGCAACCCTCCCGAAAAAGGAAAACCATCAGCCTCTTCCTCAGAGAAGAGTTTCAGTAGCACAATCTTTTGAAGCTTCTCTTGTTTTGAAGCAGGAGGGGCATTTTAAAGAAATTGTCATGCCATGGCCGCTTCTTTCCCCCACCCCACCCCTTTCCTGTGTGGTGTGCATTTTTAAAGCCTTGGAAAAGAATCTGGAAACTCTCTTAAAATACAAGAGAGAGAGAGTGAAGTGTCTGCGGCAGACAGCAAACATGTAGCCGCGTGCTTGGAGATAACAGCTGGCTGGGGCACGGAGGAGGAAAATGCAGAGATGGATTCAGGCCATACTCAAACTTGCCTTTCAGCAATATGCTTTCTCTTTGGTGGCTTTAATTGCTTCAGTCCTGCCAGAATCTTTGAGGTGGGTGGGATGGAACGGGGAGCAGGGAGCTGGGGAAAGGAGTGCCATGAAATTCCTCGATGCATCATAAGAACATAAGAAAAGCCATGCGGGATCAGACCAAGGCCCACGAAGTTCACACAGTGGCCAACCAGGTGCCTCTAGGAAGGCCACAAACAAGACGACTGCAGCAGCATTGTCCTGCCCTGTGTTCTGCATCGCCTCATATCATAGGCATGCGCCTCTGATCCTGGAGGTAATAGGTATGCATCGTGACTAGTATTCATTTTGACTAGTAGCCATGGATAGCCCTCTCCTCCATGAATATGTCCACTCCCCTCTTCAAGCCTTCCAAGTGGGCAGCCATCACCACATCCTGGGGCAGGGAGTTCCACAATTTAACTATGCGTTGTGTGAAGGAATACTTCTTTTTTTCTGTTTTGAATCTCTCATCCTTCAGTTTCAGCAGATGACCCTGTGTTCTAGTACTATGAGAGAGGGAGAAGCTTTTCTCCCTGTCCACTCTCTCCACATCATGCATAATTTTATAGACATCTGTCATATTGCCCCTTAACCGTCTCCCTTTAACCATCTCATCGGTGGTAGCGATTGTGTTACTTCAAATGCGATAAAATATTCTGGTTTTCAGCAAGACCCATTCACCTGTGGCTTATTGGAGATCCTGACCCACCCTCCAATATATGATTTTGTGTTTCCACATGTGTCCCACCCACCGACCCCCGGCCACTTCCTTAAGGACATCAGAGCCTGGGTAATATCTGCTTATTCCATGATTTTATAGGCAACCCCTTAGCTACGTATCTCGGGTAAAAATGGGGCTGCATAACTGCAACTAGATCACAGTGGACTTCACCCTTTAGGCAACCTTGCTAAACCAATATGCAACTAGAAATTTTGTAGAGGTAGAAGCTAATGGGTATTGCACTTTACCAGGGGAGCACCTTAATCTATGCGAAACAGCAACAGTTCTAGATAACTCAACACAAGGGAATGCAAAATCTCCCGGAGCCACCAGCCGACAGGTAAATAATCATTGACCCTTAACGAGCTGCCGTGCTTAGTGGTTAGAGCAGTGGTCTAGGATCTGGGATACCCAGGTTCGAATTCCCATGGTTGGCACCCCTATTTGCAACTCTTGTCTCTGAGGCCTGCTGACGTGAAGATTCAAGAAACTGAGGGAATTAGTTTGTTCTCTGTTGCTTTAGAGACTAGACTAGAACACGGAGTAATGGATATAAACTAAGAGAAAAGCGATTCCACCTAAACATTAGGAAGAACTTTCTGACGGTGAGGGCGGTTCGACGGTGGAATGCGCTGCATCGGAGGGTGGTGGAGTCCCCATCTTTGGAGGTCTTTAAGCAGAGGCTGGATGGCCATCTGTTGGGAGCGCTTTGATTGTGGGACCCTGCATGGCAGGGGGTTGGACTGGATGGCCCTTGTGGTCTCTTCCAACCTTGTGTGATTTTGTGATTTGTGAACTTGGGGCCTTCTGCATGTACATGTAGTACGGTACATGTAGGCATTATACCCTACCGAGGTCCCTCCCCAAACTACGCCGTCCCCAGGCTCCACCCTCAAAATCTCCAGGAATTTTCCATCTTGGAGCTGGCAGTCCTAGGTTTGCCTGGTATGCGGCCATAGACCTTTTAGTCTTGTGCTGGCCAATGGCCGTAACAATAAATGTAAATGTATGACCTTTTAGTCCGTTGTGGCAAATTTCCTTTTTCAGCGGCTGTCGCCCTAGCTAATTTAAGGCAAATTTACTACACTTTCTCCCACTTGGTAGAAACAAGCTAAGGAAAGGGAAAGTGTATATACTGATGAAAGCCCTCGAGCTGGTGGAATTTGATTGCCACAAGGAATTGAAAATCTTCCCTTTTAAAGTAAACCAAGTGGCCGTTGCAGGGCTTTTCTCCTCGTGGATTGCAACTAATTTAATTCACGGTGTGTTTGCTTTCTACAGGGGAGTACCTTGGTAAGAACAGCACACGGGGTGGGGGGGAATCAAGCCAAATGGCTCCAATTTAATCCTAGATGCCTACCTATCATGTAGATCCAGAGTAATTTTCTTGACTGTAGTAGATGTCGCTACTTAATTTTCAGCACAGAGAGGTCTGGCACAAAGGCGCATGTGCACCAAAGTTGAGACAACAGAGATCATTCATGCATAAGGTGGCATTTTGCATAGTGATTGCACTTATCAAAGGATAGCCCCGTCCTGCTAAATTTCTGGCCTGTTTCAACGTATGCTAGCAGTGAGCACTCTCTTGCACTGCACTTCAAAATTATTAATTGTATAGAGTGCTGTTGGGGTGGTGAGAGCCTGCGTGGTGTAGTGGTTAAGAGTGGTGGACTCTGATCTGGAGAACTGGGTTTGATTCCCCCACTCCTCCACATGAGCGGCGGACTCTAATCTGGTGAACCAGGTTGGTTTCTCTACTCCTACACATGAAGCCAGCTGGGTGACCTTGGGCTAGTCACAGCTCTCTTAGAGCTCTCACAGCCTCACCTACCTCACAGGGTGTCTGTTGTGGGGAGGGGAAGGGAAGGTGATTGTAAGCCGGTTTGATTCTTCCTTAAGTGGTAGAGAAAGTCAGCATATAAAAACCAACTTGTCTTCTTCTTCTTCTTCTTCTTCTTCTTCTTCTTCCCCAAGGTACGTAGCTTAGGGTTTACCTAGGGTTGATTCTTCCTTAAGTGGTAGAGAAAGTCAGCATATAAAAACCAACGCTGCTGCTTCTTCTTCTTCTTCTTCTTCTTCTTCTTCTTCTTCTTCTTCTTCTTCTTCTTCTAGTTCAGCAGTGAAATGGGCTGCCTAGGGAGGTGGTGAGCTCCCCCTCAATGGCAGTCTTCAAGCAGCAGCTGGGCGAACACTTGTCAAAGATGCTCTAGGCTCATCCTGCATTGAGCAGGGGCTCGGACATCATTCGGTCCACTTCTTGAATCTTCTTATTCAGAGAGAGGCAGAATCATTACGTTATAGCACAATATTCAACTTTGTGTGGATCTTACCACCTGAGATCCTTTATCTGAAGAGGAGGGAGACTTGAGGCCTTCAGCTGTCAAAACATGTACTTGACCACGGACCTGTGGCCCCGTATCATAGTCCTCTCATTAAATCTGATGCCGGCGCTCCGCTCTCAACCGTACCTAACTTTTTGCCGACGCCGACAGCTAAAAAACCTTAAAAGTGAAACCCATAATCACTCACCTGACCGGCAAACTAAGTGCCTCATGCTAATGAAAGTTAAACCTTTAAGGATTACAGGGAGAGCGGAGGTGAGAAATCATTACGCCGATTCCATTAAAAAAATATTACCGCCGAAGAACCTTAAGTGCAGAAAGCCCTTCTCGGTGGTGTGGAGCGCGTTGTAATTTTAGACAATTCCCTGGTCACCAGAGAATTTGACTCTCGCACAGTCCAGCCTGCGCTCCATCAACTCACTTTTTATCTCTATGGCCGCAGGTTATATTATCTCATGAATGAACTGTTATGTAGGTCAGTTAAGAGCCGGCTCCTAATTGAATGCACGCTCCGGCATTGGCATTCATGCCCTAGATATCAACGTTCTTGACAATGGGAGGGGGGGTGAGCAGAAGCAGCGCTCCTGAAGGGAAGAGGGTGGAGGAGAGAATGGCGAAAAACAGACTATGCTTCGGGAAAAGGGGGAAGGGGGAGAGAAAGCAGAATTGACGGGATCCGTCCCAGATTTGTTACATGTCCCATTTTGGGGAGGCTGTGGATTGCAAACATAAGTCTGCAACAGAATATCTCCTAGCGTGATGTATTCTGCAGGCAGAAAACATGGGGAAGGGCTGTGGCTTAGTGGTAGAGCATCTGCTTGGCATGCAGAAGGTCCCAGGTTCAATCCCTGGCATCTCCAGTTAAAGGGACTGGGCAAGTAGGTGATGTGAAAGACCCCTGCCTGAGACCCCGGAGAGCTGCTGCTGGTCTGAATAGACAATACTGACTTTGATGGACCAAGAGTCTGATTCAGTTTAAGGCAGCTTTATGTGTTCATGTGTGAACATGATCGTTGCGATATATTGCACAAACTGGTTTAATAGTTTTTCCCCCCCTTCTTCCCAGGGAATGCTAGGAGCTTGTACTTTTTTTGAGGAGGCGGGAGGCACTAGGGTTGCCAGGTCCCTCTTCGTAACCGGTGGAAGATTTTTGGGGTGGAGCTTGAGGAGGGCGGAGTTTGGAGAGGGGAGGGACTTCAATTCCATAAAGTCCAATTGCCAAAGCAGCCGTTTTCTCCAGGGGAACTGATCTCTGTCGGCTGAAGATCAGTTGTAATAGCTGGAGATCTCCAGCTAGTACCTGGAGGTTGGCAACTCTAATACCCCATCTCAGAGAGATTGTGCCAGTGTGGTATAGGGGATGTAGAAACCATGAAGCATATTCTCGTCCACTGCTCTTACTGTGAAGAGATTCGTGGCAAATTTATTTGGCCGTGGACTAACAAGCTCTCAGATAACTTGGAGTGGGCAAGGAAGTTGCTCTCAGAAAAAAATCCAAGGGTTTCCGCTGACACTGCTAAATTTTGTGCTGCCGCATCCAAAATTAGGTGCAAATTGTTGGGATGACCTGCCTTATTATCTGTGTATATAGTAGTGTCCCCTTAGGATTTTATGTAGTCTCCAGTGTATTTTATACTTGGAATTCCTGGTTTTAATGTATTAATGGTTTTTTGTATATGTCTGGCTATGTGCTGTATTAATAAATGACTGACTGACTGTAACCCTAATATGAAGGCATTATGATACTTTCGGTTTTATTCCCAACTCCCCCTTCTCTAATAACCCCTAGCAAGGAATCTGACTTTTCACTGCTGCCACAAATGTTCCCCGGTTGGGAAATTATCAAGTGGGAAGGACTCCTAAGAAGAGTCCTCCCCAAACATTCCCCTGCAATTTGGAAAGAAACTGCATAGCTAAAGGGGTGTTTACATGGCCAAACCTCGCCAATAGGGTTGCCAACCTCCAGGTACTAGCTGGAGATCTCCTGCCATTACAACTCCAGCCGATAGAGATCAGTTCCCCTGGAGAGAATGGCTGCTTTGGCAATTGGACTCTATGGCATTGGAGTCACTCCCCTCCCCAAACCCTGCCTTCCTCAGGCTCTGCCCAAGAAACCTCCTGCCGGGGGCAAAGAGGGACCTGGCAACCCTACTCACCAAGGTGGTAAATCTTATTCTGGACTGTACCATATCTGGCTGCAGTTTGGAGGATCTCTGGGTTGTTCAACTGTTTCCATGTGTGTGTGTGGGGGGGGAATGCCTTGCACGTGTAAAACTAGACTATCCGGGAGAAGCTAGAAAGCCTCCTCTGATACTGTTTGCTGCTTCTATATGCAGAAACGTTTTCACAAAAGGAGCCTTGAAGTCATGTGATCCTGCAGCTGAAAGTTGTCAGTGTGGCGCAATTTTACTTCCTCATCTGCTGCTGGCGAGAACCGGGGTTTTGATGCAAAACAGAAACCCAGAGGAGTTAAGGGGAGGCCGAGGGAACTATGGGTCACCACACCCGTAGAAGCTCTTCACAATTCCTCAGTGGAAAGAAGCTGCTGCTGCTTCTCCTTCTCCTTCTTCTCCTTCTTCTTCTTCGTCTTCGTCTTCATCTTCATCTTCATCTTCTTCTTCTTCTTCCATGCTGCCTTACCTCCCCCATCTACTGGAGCTGCTGGGGATTGAATCTGGGAACTTTTATGTGCAACGCAGATGATCTTCCACAAAGCTATGGCCCCTGTCTGGGGTGACCCTTGGGCTTGTTCCACACAATGTTGGATATAGGGTTGCCAACCTCCAGGTAGTAGCTGGAGATCTCCTGCTATTAGCTTCTGAGGTCTGACGAGATCAGGCCAGCCTGGGCCATCCAGGTCAGGATGGGGGCCTTGCACTTACTTAAATTCTTAGATTGCTGGGTTGTGTTTTCTTTTCAGCAGTGTTGATGGCTAGGGGTGACACACCTGTCCTGCAATGAACTCCTGTTCCTTATTTCAATGGACAGAAGAGCATACTACCTCACAAAATGAGTGTTCCTTGCTCATGCTCCCTGACCCTGAGATAATTTCCAGTCCTAGCTGGGCTTATTTCCAGTCTTGGAGCGTGGCTGAGGGAATGCAATGAGTTTGTGGAATTTCAGTCACTGGGGATGGTTAAGCGCTCTTCCCTGTCAACGCCTTTCCCCTCACAAAACAAATGCATTCGCTTTGTCGGGCAAATGTAGGTTTTTGGCCCTTTTTAGATTGCGCATGGGTGACCATCTACAGATAACAAAAAACTATGAAGAAAGAGCCATAAAAAAGGACAGAATTTGCATATGCTAATGTATATTCCTAGGTACAAAAAAACAAATCAGTGGGTTATAGATCAAATCAAACCTGAACTGACCCTAGAAGCTAAAATGACTAAACTGAGACTATCGTATTTTGGTCACGTCATGAGACGACAAGTCACTGGAAAAGACAGTCATGCTAGGAAAAGTTGAGGGCAGCAGGAAAAGAGGAAGACCCAACAAGAGATGGATTGCCTCAATAAAGGAAGCCACAGCCTTCAATTTGCAAGACCTGAGCAAGGCTGTCAAAGTTAGGACATTTTGGAGGACTTTCATTCATAGGGTTGCCATGAGTCGGAAGGGACTTGACGGCACTTAACACACACACAGGTACAAATTAACTGATGACTACTATAATTTGAGTAGAGCTACAGCCCACCACAGTGCCAGCTGTGTCTCCTATCCAGGTGTTAACTGGGGATGGGGAATTTTCCCAAGCTCCTCCTCTTCTCCCTTCTTTTGGCTCATTGTTTTTATTGTGCCCCCAACCTGGTTACCTTTAATAGTCCTTCCAACTGCTGGCTGTTCAGGAATTGAGCCCATGCCGGCCCCTTCTGCCTATTTGACCGAACAGAAGCAGAATTCAGGCATTCCATGGGCCTCAAAAAAGAGGGGTTGCCCTCAAGAAAAGAGGGCATCTAATTTACTCCATAGCAGTCAACACCGTACCCATTACTTACCTTCAGAGGGCTTATAAATCAAGTTGATCAGTGGGTAGAGGAGGAGGAGGAGGAGGAGTTGGGTTTTATATGCCGACTTTCTCTACCTTTGAAGGAAAATCAAGCCACTCTCCTTCGCTTCCTCTCCCCACAACAGACACCTTGTGAGGTAAGTGGGGCTGAGAGAGTTCAGAGAGAGCTGTGACTAGCTGAAGGTCATCCAGCTGCCTTCATGTGTAGGAGTGGGGAAACCACCCCGGTCCACCAGATTAGAATCCGCCGCTCATGTGGAGGAATGGGGAATCAAACTCGGTTCTCCAGATCAGAGTCCTCCGCTCCTAACCACTGCACCCCACTAGTACTCTGTGCATGCTCTGAGGTACTTTTATTTGTGTTACTTCATATCAGTTCCTTTTTAAAAGCAGAGAGATTGGAAGGGGAGTACCACTGAGTGAATATTTGGACTGCCAACTCCAGGTTGGGAAATACCTGGAGATTTGGGGGTGGAACCTGAGGAGGGTAGAGTTTGGGGAGGAGAGGGATGTGTTGCTATAGAGTCCATCATAAATAACTGCCATTTTTTCTCGGGGAGATTGGATCTCTGACGTCTGGAGATCGGTTGAAATTCCTGGGGAATTTCAGTCCCCACCTGAAGGTGGTTACAGTCAAAGGAAGAGGAGGAAGTAGGGTTGACAACTCCAGATTGGGGGAAGCTCCTGGAGATGTTGAGGGGTACAGCATGGAGAGGGCACTTTCTCCAAGGAAACTAACCTCTGTAGTCTGGAAATCAGTTGTAATTCCAGGAGGTCTCTAGTCCCCACATGAAGGCTGGCAACCCTAGGAGCGGTACTTAGGGGAGCCAGCGTGGTGTAGTGGTTAAGAGCCGTTGTCTGGAGTGGTGGACTCTGATCTGGAGAACCGGGTTTGATTCCCCGCTGCTCCACATGAGCGGCGGAGGCTAATCTGGTGAACTGGATCTGTTTCCCCACTCCTGCACATGAAACCAGCTGGGTGACCTTGAACTAGTCACAGCTCTCTCAGCCCCACCTACCTCACAGGGTGTCTGTTGTGGGGAGGGGGTGACTGTAAGCTGGTTTGAGTCTTCCTTAAGTGGTAGAGAAAGTTGGCATATAAAAACCAACTTTCTTCTTCTTCTTCTTCATTTTGAAGGCCTCCAGGATGTTCAAAAGATTCCCCTCACCCCAGCTTTCTCTGCCTGTTCACAGTTTGGTGGCCTCCATTCTAGGAACAGGAAACAAACTGCACTGACCGCTTCCCTTCCAGATCTACAAAATGGTGTTCATCCGGTGGCCGTTTTCAGAAATGCCCGTTAACAATTTTGTAGGGGACTTGAATACTTTTTTTCCCGCCGTGCCTGTCTCTTCTGTGAATCTTCATACTGTTCCCCTTCCCTGCTCAGACGTGTTTGTAAATGCCCCCCCCCCCAAAAAAAACCCTCCAAAGCGTTGGTTCAGTGCAGCCAGAGGAGTGAATGTGCTGCTCGACGGATGCATTCGCCTGTCGCCAAACCACAAAGGAAGTAGAGGCGCGGGCTCGAAGCCTCTGCAACCAGTTGCAAAGCCGGAACTGGAACAAGTGTGTGTCTGCCATCGCTTCCCGATCTATGGGGCCATGAGGTATTCTTTTAAAACTCTCTTTTTTTTCCCCTTGAATCCCTTTGGTGCTTTGTCCTTAACAGAAGCTTTAGCAACGGGGCTCCAGGTTGTGGGAGAGGCCGAGCGACCTTTTCTGTGGAGGCCGAGGACAGATGGCACGTTGCAAAGCCCGTCTCTTTTGAAAACTCGGGCTATTGTGAGGGGAGGAGGGCAAGCGAGGGAGCGGCTCGCCATGGGAGAAAGAGAAGGGGTTCTCTTGAAAAGGGAGAAGCATTGTGAGGGCGACACAATGCGCTGGAGGGGGACTTTGAAAGGGCCGAAGAGAAGGGTGTTTCATCTAGAAATAGTTCAGGGCATGGCTGGACACCTCGCCCTTTCTCTGTTCGGCGCTCTTTGGCTTGTGGGAGGTTTGTCCTATTTCTCCCCCCCCCCCTCCTTTTAACTAGTCCTCTGGAACCTGGAAACTTTCCCAGCCTTTCGTGTTCCTGCAGAAGAACTTGCAGCCTGAATCCTGACCTCAGGGTTAGCAGTCGGCACGAAGCGGGCGCGGAGCGTTTTTGGATTTGCTTCCCAGAGATTCCTCTGGGGAAATGCTGAAGAAGGGTTTTGACCAAGCTGTTGTAGATCAGGATGGGATTCGGGCGGCCCGGTGTCCATATTGACTGTGACGCTTGCTATGGCTCTGTTACTTCACAGGAGGCACATTTGAAGAGGCATTTGGGATGCCCAAATCATAGCCCCCAAATTATGGAATGGTCTCCCCAGGGAGGTTTATCTTCCTGCCAACGCCCCCTTAACTATCTTTTGCTAGTGGGTGAAGACCTGTTTTGTTCTGTTGAGTGTTGCCTCGCTGAAACGTCTTCCTTTGTTTGTTTTAACGGCTTACGCATTTTAACTTTGGGGTAAATGTTGTTTTTCACTACGCATTTTTCATATATTGCACATCTTAAAAGCTTGTTTGAATGTATTATTATTATTATTATTATTATTATTATTATTATTTGCTGCCGCGGGGTCCCTTAGCTGGTTGGAAAGGTGGCATAAAAGCGTTTTCAATAAATAAATTCATCGTTCCATCGCTAGCATGACAAAAGAGAGCAGGGAGATCCAGTGTCATTGTAAATCGATGCACGGTACGTGAACTTCATTGATACAGAACAGATCACGGAAGGGATCTTGAGGTGATGGTGGGCGGCTGGATGAAAATGTCGACTTGTTGTGCGGCAGCGGTGAAAAAGGCGAATGCTATGTTGGGGCTTTTTAGGGAAAGGGTTGAAAACAAAATGGCTGCTTTCGTCATGCTTTCGTTCAGATCTGTGGTACGGCTGCATTGGGAAGAGGCCTTCCGGCTCGGATTGCTGTGTCTCAAAAAGGATGTTGTGGTGTTAGAAAAGGGGCAGAAAAGGGCAACCAAAACAATCTAGGAAACGCGATGGATTTGGGCCGCTTTAGTTTACACAAAGGATGACAAAAGGGTGACGTGGCAGAAGTTTGTAAAATTATGCACGGGGAAGAGAAAGTGGATAGAGGGAACTTTTTCTCCTTTGCTCTTAATGCTCATAGACATGTAATAAAATTGATAGGCAACAGGTCCAGTGCCCATTTTTTGTTTAAAAAGTCCATTATTCAGAGATTAATTTGTTGAAGTAACTGATGCAGGGTGTACTGGTGACCATTGATTTAGATGGCTTTAGACAAATTCATAGAGAAGAGGTCCATCAAAGGCTATTAGCCATGTTAAACTAACATGAACTAAATTGAACCTCCATGCTCAAAGGCAAAAAACAAACAGACTCTGAGTAACAGTGTTGTGGGCCAATGAGAGAACGTGGCTTTGGCCTCTATGCCCTAAGGTGTTCTAAGGGCATCTGGTCGACCATCATATGAAACAGGATGCTGGACTAGATTGACCAATGGTTTGATCATAGGATCTTAGAATCACAGAGTTGGAAGGGACCACCAGGGTCATCTAGTCCGACCCCCTGCATAATGCAGGAAATTCACAGCTACTTCCCCTCCACACACCCAGTGACCCCTACTCCATGCCCAGAAGATGGCCAAGATGCCCTCCCTCTCATGAACTGCCTAAGGTCAGAGAATCATCATCATCAGGTGCTCCTGGTGATGGCGTTGGAAAGTGCTGTCAAGTCACAGCCGACTTACAGTGACCCCATAGGGGTTTTCAAGGCAAAAGATGAAGACAGATGATTTGTCGTTGCCTGCCTCTGTGTAGAGACCCTGGATTTCCTTGGTTGGTCTCCCATCCAAGTACTAATCAGGGCCAACTCTGCTTAGCTTCTAAGATATGGCAAGATTGGGCTAGCCTGGGCCATCCAGGTCAAGGCCAGCTTCTCTTACTCTCCCTGGATTGGTCCACCAGACAATTACCTTTGGGATCGCTGGGCATGAGGAACTCAGATCTGGCAGGTTGAAATCCCCTCAGCACACTACATTACACTAGCTCAGAGGATGCTCACAGCGCTACCAAGCAGCATCTCCAGGTCGTTTCGGGAAGTTGCCTTGTCCATGTACTTTGGAAACAAATGTGAAACATTTAGAAATCTCGGGAATCCAGGGAGTAATATTTTGAACACTCCAAGCAATTAATTCCCTGACCTGGATAGCCCAGGCTAGCCTGATCTCATCAGATCTCAGAAGCTAAGCAGGGTTGGCCTTGGTTGGTAATTTCATGAGAGACCACCAAGGAAGACCAGGGTGTCTCTATGCAGAGGAGGGCAACAGCAAGCCACCTCTGTTAGTCTCCTGCCTGGAAAACCCTACTGGGTCGCCATAAGTCAGCTGTGACTTGATGGCAAAGAAAAAAATGAATATACATATGGGGATAGATTCATGACAGCAAGCTCCACCCCCACGTATATGTGGATTCTTGGGAGCAGATTCATAGAGCCTACACCTGCACAGATGTATGTGCTCGAGTGGCTTTTCATGTGATTGGGAGCCCTATTTTTGGCAGGTCCTTGATTTCATGGAGACAAATGTATGTGTATGCGCTCACGTGCACATAGGCTCTAAGCACATCTCTCAGTGAATTTCTGTGCATCAGGGCAGAACTTGGTGTTGCAATCCAACTTCCCCTCTGACTAGGGTTGCCAACCTCCAGGTACTAGCCGGAGATCTCCTGCTTTCATAACTGATCTCCAGCCAATAGAGATCAGTTCACCTGGAGAAAATGGCCATTTTGACAATTGGATTCTATGGCATTGGACTAGATTGGGGTTTGGACTAGATGACCTGGTTGTCCCTTCCAACTATGATTCTATGCATCGAAGTCCCTCCCCAAACGCTGTCTTCCTTAGGTTCTGCCCCCCAAATCTCCAAGTATTTCTCATCCCGGAGCTGGCAACCCCACCTCTGACATCTATGAGCTTAGAACCTTTGAAAAAGGGCTTCACTGGCTGCTACACCCAATTTATAAAGACGGGAAGGGCAAAACAGTTCTCTTAAGGCCACAAGACTCTGGTGGCTGATTGGAACAAATGCAAGAAAGTGGCTTCCTGTGTGATAGCGGAGATGGTAAGGCCAGGGATTGCAACTTTAACCACGCACCGCTGCTACAAAGATAATCTAGTTACTGGCCCTGAAGCTGGCTCCTGAACATGAAGACGAGTCTTCTGACCAAGCTGAAGGATTTCTCTGAGAGCCGCATTATCACCTGTTAGAAAGTGATAGGGGTCTCCATGACCGATAGCCCACCTTTTAGTACTGTACCGTGCAAACTGAAATGTATGCCGTTCCATCTGTAATCTGGGCGCAACAGACCCCTGCCAGGGAAATGCGCACACACGCTCCGGAAAGTGCCAATATCTGGGGAAACTGAAAGGAGTATGAGTTTCCAGTCATTGCGAAATGCTTGCGTCCTTAAGGGGAGAGGAGCGAGTCTATTTCACTTTAGAGAAGTATACAGAAATGGAAGAGGAGAGGGAAGTATTTGAAACCTGTTTCATTGGAACTAGATAACATCGTAGATTGCTAGGCTATGTGTTAGTGTGTGTGTGTGTGTGTGTGTGTGTGTGTGTGTGTGTGTGTGTGTGTGTGGTGTGTGGCAGCAGGGAGAATTTTGGCAAATTACTGTTGTCAAATTTTGAAATAATTTTCTTAAAATATTTGCTTCACCTCCTAAATTTCCAGGTTTTCCCCAACTCAGAGCTGGCCACCCTACCATTCGCAGAATGTTAGAAGATTCTGTGAAGTGTTAAGGGGTTTCAAGCCCTCCCATGAGTAGGGCTGCCAACCTCCAGGTGGTGGCTGGAGATCTCCCGCTATTACAACTGATCTCCAGGCGATAGAAATCAGATCCCCTGGAGAAAATGGCCGCTCTGGCAATTGGACACTGTGGCATTGAAGTCCCTCCCCTCTCCAAACCCCGCCCTCCTCAGGCTCCACCCCCCCAATCTGTAGGTATTTCCCAACCCGGAGCTGGCCACCCTACCCCTGAGAGGCAGCTGCTTCTAACTGGACACTCCCTGCAAATGCAAAGGCGACGTCTTGGATCGATTGAAGCATTTCTGTTAGGCACTGCCTGGCAACTGGCAGGTGGCCAAGTCCAGGGAGAAAAATTAAAGATTAAATTAAATTACAATTAAGCCATCTACTTACGGGAAGTTCTGACCATAGAGTTCCTGGCAATTCCTAGAGCTACCTGGAAGTGAGAAGGGTAGCTCTAAAAATCACCAGCAACTCTGTGATCAGAACTTCCCATAAGTAAACAAGGCCTTATTTTTCTTTTAAATTTTATCCTCAGGAAACACCCCCCGCCCAATTTGGCCCTATTTTCCACCCACCGATCAAGCAGGCAAGGGCCAAAATTACCTGGAGGTCTCCCGCCACAAGCAGGCAAATGGGAACCCTAATATCCATGCTGCCCCTTCTTCTTTCAGCCTCAGATGCTGATGCTAGAGGACAGGGGACCCCTCTAGAAGAAGCATTTGTGGATACAGCAGCAGGCAGTTGTCAAGAAAGTAACACTCTACAAATAGAAATCAATCCACCAGGGAAATGCTACGCTGGATCCTATCCAATGTTTTCTCGGCTCTTCTGAAGCACATCTTGGATTGAGGAGGTGAAAGGAAGCCAGGATTGGCTCTTTACTTTTGAAGAAGAAGAAGAAGAGCTGGTTTTTATATGCCAACTTTCTCTACCACTTAAGGGAGACTCAAACCGGCTTACAATCACTTTCCCTTCCCCTCCCCACAACAGACACCCTGTGAGGTGGGTGAGGCTGAGAGAATGTGACTGGCCCAAGGTCACCCAAGCTGGCTTTGTGTGCAGGAGTGGGGAAACCAACCCGGTTCACCAGATCAGCCTCCTCTGCTCATGTGGAGGAGTGGGGAATCAAACCCGGTTCTCCAGATCAGACTTCACTGCTCCGAACCACCGCTCTTAACCACGACACCACGCTGGCTCCCACGCTTTTTGAAAGAGATACTGTTTGTTTTTGGCCAAGCGGAGGGAACAGGGCTGTGATGCACCTGCCCAGGATGAGTTTGGAGCTTTTGCGAGCCACTCTGGTAAGAAGGGACATGAAGCTCCTTGCTTTTTTCTGTTCCATTGGAAATCCTTTTCATCTTGCCACCAAAGCTCAAGAAATAAGTAGGGGGTATGCATATCAATATGCTGACTATCCCCACCCCCTGAAAAAAATACTTTCCCAGTATTTTCAGAGGGTTTTTTTTTTAACCAGCAAAAAATAGTGGCACTAAATGGGAGCCCAAAATGTGGATTCGAATAATTGTTATGGGTTTGGGTTTATTCGCCCAAATTTTTTTTGAAAAATCCGGAAAACCTAAAAGCTTAGAGCAGTGATTCTCAACCCAGTGCCTACTTATTTCTAGGGGTGTGCACCAATCCTTTTTGGTATTTTTCGGGTTCGGGTTTATCAAACCCAGAAATTTTCAAAAAAATCAGAAATTTCAGGGTTTGATAAACCCGAACCCAAAAAATACCAAAAAGGATTGGTGTCCGCTCCTAGAAATAAGCAGGCAATATGTTAAGAATCACTGCTGTAAGCTTTTGGGGTCTTAGTGTGGTACAGTGGTTAGAGTGGATCTGGGAGATCCGGGTTCAAATCCCCACTCTTCCATGGAAGTTCTCTGGCCAAGTTTTCTGTCCTGGTCAACTGGCAAGTTTACCCTAATCTCCCTTCATTAGAGCTTATTTTGTCACACATATGAGAAGTCTTGGGGGGGGGAGAATGCAGCACATTCCTGTTGAGATTAAGAGCCCGGTGGACATGGTATAGTCCCTTTGTATGCTTTGGTTTACAGTTGCCAATTTCCAGGTGCGGCCTGAAGTTCTCCTGGAATTTACTGGTTTGGTTGGGAGAGAAGGACTGCGTTTCCATCTGCCTCTGCCCAGATATTAGGAAGAACTTTCTGACAGAGTGATTCCTTAGTGGAACAGGCATCCTCAGGAGGTGGTGGGCTTCTTTAGAGGTTTTAAAGCCGAGGCTAGATGGCCATCTGTCAGCAATACTGATTCTGTGACTGTAGGCAGATCATGAGAGGGAGGGCAGGAAGGGTTGTGTCAGTGTCCGGCTGTCATGGCCCTTTCTTACATGCCCAGGGTAATGCTGATTGCTACTTTGGGGTCAGGAAGCAATCTTCCTCCAGGCCAGATTGGCTAGGGATCCTGTCAGGTTTTCTCCCCATCTTCTGGACATGGAGTAGGGGTCACAGGGGTGTGTGGGGGTGGAGGTAGTTGTGGATTTCCTGCACTGTGCACAGGGTTTGACTAGATGACCCTGGTGGTCCTTCCCAACGCTATGATTCTGCGATCCACAATTGGGAGCCCTGAAAGAGCTGCGTATTTCTCTCCATACATGTGTGGTATCTCCCTGGAGAAGCTCTCCTCCTTCCGAAATGCCATAAGAAAAAGCCTGATTATGATAAGTGGGGCTTGCGCACTTTCAAATTGCTTTTCCTTGCAAGGCACCATAGAAAAGTAATAGAACAAAATAATGCTGGCATTAGTGATAGTTTTCTCTTTCGTGGGAGAAAAATACATTACAGGCATAACGGCTCTAGGAGACACACAAATGTTTCTAGTTAACCTTTGCACAAACGCTTTCCCTCCTATTTTAATACACTCTGCAAAGGGAAATGGTGGGGGGGAGGCAATGTAATGGCTTGTGAGTAATTGTGCAATTTGAGCTGTATATGTAATTCCCCTTTGCTTGTGTTGTCTGTGGCGTCTGTTTAAAGGACCCCCCTCCCTGATCTCCGAACACGGCACTCGTTGTCTGAAACGAAATTGATTGAATCTGATGTCGCTTATTAGAACATTAGTTTATTGAATATTATGGAGGTAATCAGGACCTCTGGAACGACTCCTTGCCTGCGGCCATTGCCGGCTTGAGGCGGCCCAAGACATTGGTGTGCCTGAGGCAGAGAATCAAAATGGCGCTCCCTACCCCTTTAGAGAAATAAAAAGGGGAAGGGTGCGCCATTTTATACATAAAATCAACTAAGGCGCTGTTTGGCTGCCTTTTGATTTTCCACCACTTGAGGTGAACCACCTCTCACCTTGCTGAGCGGTAGAGTCCATCCCGCCTCTAGCACAGCACACCTGGCTCATTTTTTTCCCTCTGCCCCAAATGGATTTGTTACCCCTGTTTGCTTTGTAGATGCTGGAGGATGGGGGGAGGTCCCTTTGTAGACCTTCGTTCCTTCTTTCCTTCCTTCCTTCCTTCCTTCCTTCCTTCCTTCCTTCCTTCCTTAGTTTCAGGTTATTCCAGATTCATTTGTTATTTGCTGCAAGAAATGCACGCTATTGGATCCTGTTCAAACAGGACAACTGAAAGACCATCTGTGGTCCGAGGAGTGAGCTGAAGCACAGTAGGCGCTTAATCTGTTGTTGTAAATCACACCTCCTTCAGGGCTTGAGTCGGCAATTGGCTAGGCAACATTTGGCTATGCCGATCACCGGTGTCATTCTCTTTTGCCTACTGAATTCCTGTTTTGCATTCCTTACCCACCCTTTGCTCTGCTTTCCCATTGCTTTTGCTGTGCACAGACTGCATTTTCTTATGGGTCCTAGGGCCAAAGAAAGCACAGTGGGGCAGCCATATTTGTTGTTCCTCGATATGTCCTGTTCACGTATAAAGAAGAGGGGGGCACTTGATTTATTGTCAAAGGTGTGTGTGTATGAACATAAGAAAGGCCATACTGGATCAGACCAAGGCCCATCAAGTCCAGCAGTCTGTTCACACAGTGGCCAACCAGGTGCCTCCAGGAAGCCCTCAAACAAGACGACTGCAGCAGCACCGTCCTGCCTGTGTTCCACAGCACCTGATATAATAGGCACACACCTCTGATCCTAGAAAAAGATGAACCTTTCCACTCTCCATCTTAAGTCCTTACGGTTCATCACCTGAACCCTTTTTCTGCAGCATTGGGGAGGGGCTGTGGCACAGTCTGCTTGGCATGGATAAGGTCCCAGGTTCAACCCCTGGCATCTCCAGTTAAAGGGATGAGGCAAGTAGGTGATGTGAAAGACCTCAGCCTGAGACCCTGGAGAGCCACTGCCAGTCTGAGTAGACAATACTGACTTTGATGGGCCAAGGGTCTGATTCAGTAGAAGGCAGCTTCATGTGTTCATGGGTTGTTCCATGGCACATGTGCAGCTCTCCTATGGTAGACAAGTCATTAAGGACAGTGTTCTCTGAAGGTAGAAGGCTTGGAAATGGCTGGACAACAGCTTGGAGACATGGAACAGAGGGATACGTTGGGGGAGAAGCCACAAGGCTTGTCTGAAAACTGGATGTGCCTTCTTGTTGGAACTCTTGAGTTCCCCGTTTCTATTTTGGGTTGGGCGTCTCCTATCACATGCTGTCTCAAGTTTGGGTGATCGCGTTGCATCTCGCCACTTAAGTTGCATCCCGTCATCTTAGCACCAGCATGACCTTCTTCATGAACGTCGACGCTTGCCAAGTCATGGACGCAACCAAGCCCGGCATGTTCACATGCTGCTTTGCTTTGCATTTTTTCTTTCTTTTTATGTTTCTGTTTTGATGCTGATACAAGCCAGTTGCTATTACCAGTTGCATCCAATTTGGCTCTGGTTTAAGGGGGCTGGGAATGTTTAGTCTGGAGAAAAGGAGGTTGAGGGGGCACATGATTGTTCTCTTGAAATATTTGAAGGGCTGTCACTTAGAGGAGGGCAGGGAGCTTTTCCTGTTGGCAGCAGAGGATAGGACTCACAATAATGGGTTTAAATTGTGGGTGGAAAGGTACCGGCTGGATATTAGGGACTTTTTTTTACAGTAAGAGTTGTTCAACAGTGGAATCAGCTTCCTAGGGAGATGGAGAGCCCCCCCCCCCCAAAGACAGTCTAAGCAGAAGCTGGACAAGCACTTGTCAGGGATGTTCTACACTGATCCTGCATTGAACTGGAGGTTGGACTAGATAGCACGGATGGCCCCTTCCAGCTCTATGATCTATGATTCTATAATGTCATATCAGTGAGTTCTGAGATGGATCTAGGGTTGCCAACCTCCAGGTGGAGAGCTGGAGTTCTACTGGAATTTCAACTGATCCGCAGACTGCAGATATCAGTTCCCTTGAAGAAAATGGCTGCTAAAGGTGTTCTCTATGGCATCTTATCCCCGCTGAGCTCCCACCCTTCCTCAAACTCCGCACTCTCCAGACTCCACCCCCAGCCAGCATGGCATAGTGGTTAAGAGTGGCGGACTCTAATCTGGAGAACGGGGTTTGATTCCCCACTCTTCCACATGAAGCCTGCTGGGTGATCTTGGGCCAGTCACAGCTCTGTCAGAAATCTCTCAGCCCCACCTACCTCACAAGGTGCCTGTTGTGGGGAGGGGAAGGGAAGGTCAGTTTGAGGCTCATTAAAGGAATAGAAAAGCAGGATATAAAAACTAACGCTTCTTCAGATATCCTGGTATTTCCCAACACAGCACTGGAAACCCTAGTTGGATCCAGTGGTAGGTTTCCACTAATTGAAAGGGAGCAATTTTCTCCAATTCTTACTTCTACTGCAGACCTTCAATTCATCACTCAAGCTCGTCTGTAAGATCCTCTGTCTTCGAGGAGCAGCATTATGGGATGGAGGATGCAAGAAAGCCCCATCCCACTGTCCAAAATCCCTTCCGTCAGCAGAAATGTCCTCTGGATCCAACCCAAAATCTTAAGTGTTTTGTAATGTTATATAATGCCGGAGTAAACCTTAGGAAGTAGTAAGGAGGCTCTCTTAAGAGGAAAGGGGGGAATTGTTTTCTAAGCACATATTTATCATACTGTTCAGCAGCAAGACAAAGGAACAGAGTACTCAACAGTAGCATTATTATTATTATTTATGGACTGTCTTGGCATACCTGGCGCTTTGCAAAGCACATGAGAGATTATTGCCCTGAGAAACATGCAGTCTAAATTTAGATGTGTGCGTGGGGGGGGGGGAGGTTTGACAGAGGGAAGAGATAAGGGTACCAAGAATTTGATGCATGTGGTAAGTCTTTAAGCTCTTTTTCACTTGGGGACGAGGCCTTAAGGTGTTGAGTCCCATTCCAGGCCAAAGGGATGGGATTTTAAACTGAGGTTGGAAAGGTAAGAGGAAGAAAGAGACAAGAAGATGCTGGTAAAGGTAAAGGTCCTCTGTGCAAGCACCAGGTCATTCCTGACCCATGGGGTGATGTCACATCCCGACGTTTACTAGGCAGACTTTGTTTATGGGGTGGTTTGCCAGTGCCTTCCCCAGTCATCTTCCCTTTACTCTCAGCAAGCTGGGTACTCATTTTACCGACCTCGGAAGGATGGAAGGCTGAGTCAACCTTGAGCCGGCTACCTGAAACTAACCTCCATCGGGATCGAACTCAGGTCTAACACCTTGTAATTTCAGCCCTTTCTTGGGGGAAATAGGGCCCTATGAGAGAAGTCCAGAAGGTCACATGGCATAGCCCCCGTGGTGTAGTGGTTAAGAGCAGTGGACTGTAATCTGGAGAACCGGTTTTGATTCCCCGCTCCTCCCCATGAAGCCAGCTGGGTGACCTTGGGACAGTCACAGTTCTCTCCTATTCTTTCCAGGATCAGAGGAGCATGCCTATTGTATTAGGTGCTGTGGAGCACAGGCAGGATAATGCTGCTGCAGTCGTCTTGCTTGTGGGCTTCCTAGAGGCACCTGGTTGGCCATTGTGTGAACAGACTGCTGGACTTGATGGACCTCAGTCTGATCCAGCATGGCTTTCCTTATGTCCTTATGTTCTCTCTAGGATCAGAGGAGCATGCCTATTATATTAGGTGCTGTGGAATACAGGCAGGACAATGTGAACAGACTGCTGGACTTGATGGGCCCTCTTGGTCTGATCCAGTTTTTCTTATGTTCTTAACACAGGCAGGATAATGCTGCTGCAGTAGTCTTGTTTGTGGGCTTCCTAGAGGCACCTGGTTGGCCACTGTGTGAACAGACTGCTGGACTTGATGGGCCTTGGTCTGATCCAGTGTGGCCTTTCTTATGTTCTCATGTTCTTATGTAGTGTGCAAACAAACCTCAAACAGCTTGCAATATTCCTGCCTCCGGGCTTTGAAACCTGAGTGCCAGTAACTGGGCCTCCCTCCTCAAAAAAACACAAAACATCCCTGTCTGGGAAGGGTTTGCAGTCGTTGGGATCTGTTTGCTGTGCTGGCACGGTTCTGCTGCCCACCTGCTCTTGCCATGTGGCATGCTCCGGCTAAAACGGCGTGACGGTGTTTGGGGGGCGGGGTGAAGGCGGTGGGCGAAAAGTCCCGCGTTGTGCACGGGGCTAGGCCAGATGGCGACGGGGCTCGGTACACTGTTGCATTATCTGAAGCTGGCTCGAGAGTCGCGAACCTCCGCCCTCGCGTGTGGTCAAAAGCACTTCTTCTCGGAGTGCTTTGCTCCGCGAGCTGATTGGATTTCTCCGAGCCCTCTTGATCCCGCACTCGAGAGCAGGAAGGTGCTTGAAACGTACGGCACAAAAGCCTCCTGCTCTTCCCATGCCATTTCTGACCTACATTTTATTTATTGACGTGTTGGTTTATTTTAAAACGGAACACCCTCGCTGTATTTTCACAGCTCCGGGTGGCCCGCGGACTAATAAAAGGCCTGCCATTTCACAGCTCGGGCGTCGGCTGCAAATCTTTTGCATTGGGAAGTTAACGGGTTTGCAAGGTGCAAATAGGGTTGCCAGCCTCCAGGGAGGACCTGGAGATCTCCCAGAATTACTACTGACCTCCAGATGACAAAGATCAGTTACCCTGAACAAAATGGGTGGTCTCTATGGCATTATACCCCACTGAGGTCATTCCAGTCCCCAAACCCCAGGCTCCACCCCTAAAATCTTTTCTCAGAAAAGAGAGTGTTTTCTTTACATATGGGAATACTGGAAAGAAGATGCCAGTGCTTCATTATAATATTTCTGATATATGGATATCTGGTATCATATGTCAAAGGAATAACCATCCTCTTTGTATTATCTTTCTTATTTTTAGGTGTCAATAACGAGGACCTATTGATATTTTTAGCCTTTTTAAAACAGGCTGAAATCTTGGTGTGCCAGTTCCTACAAAGAGGATACCCCTTTAAGACTGTTAGAAGTGCCTTCTTTAAGGCTAAAAATATCAATAGGTCCTCGTTATTGACACCCCAAAATAAGAAAGATAATACAAAGGGGATGGTTATTCCTTTGACGTATGATACCAGATGCTAGGAAAAGTTGAGGGCAGCAAGAAAAGAGGAAGACCCAACAAGAGATGGATTGACTCCATAAAGGAAGCCACAGCCCTCAATTTGCAAGATCTGAGCAAGGCTATTAAAGATTGGATGTTTTGGAGGACATTCATAGGCCATTTATACAGGGTCGATTTTGATGCTTGCTCAAAGTTGCTTTTTTAAATCCGCCCTTTAAAATGACTGTTCGTGGTCCCGATGCAAGAGGAATAGCCATTAGCAATGGTTGTTAGCATCGCTAAGCTGTGGCTGTGATTTTTCATGGCTCCTTCAATGAATGCTTCGATGTGGGGGTGGAGCAAATACAAAAGGTTGTGTTAAAGGGGCTCTTAAGAAATGCAAAGCAGGTATGCAGCGACTTCGCAGTGATGGCTGGAATGACGGTTCAGCTTGAAGAAATAATAAAAAAAAATGTGTGGCGCTTCAGCCTGGAATGCACTGCTAATTACCAAGCATAAACGGCCATAGGGTTGCCATGAGTCAGACAGCATTTAACACACACATGATACCAGATATCCATATATCAGAAATATTATAACGAAGCATTGGCACCTTCTTTCCAGTATTCCCATATGTAAAGAAAACACTCTCTTTACTCAGAAAAGATCTATAAATTTGAGGGATATGTTAGTTAGAGGCAAATGGGATTTCACCATTAAAATCTCCTGGAATTTCCCAGCTTGCAGTTGGCAGCCCTTGACGGGAGCGCATTTGCACATGGGAGACATTTTCCACTACGCCGTCGCTTTCTGTCTCCTGCCAGCAGGTTCAAAAGTGGATGCATAGTTCTGCTGTTATGGCTGGACTCTCGCTTACACCCCTGCATTCCCTAAGAACAGGTTCACGCATCCCAAAATAGCCATCTCTGGTGACATACAGCAGGAGAAATCCAACATGGATTCCCCCCCCCTTAGGCCAAGCATCAGCCTTGTCAAAGGAGCATGTTATGTGCTTTGCATTCAGTGCGCATTCTTCAGCTGCCTGGCCATTAATTCAGTACTGTCCGTCTGTGTTTTATTCACCGTGGGTTTAAAATTCCACGCTGGGGATATTTTAAGTGATATTCCTTTCAAAACCGGTTGTGATCTGCTGTTTAAAGCCCTGCTGCGTGGATTTAAAAGCCCCCTTTTTGAGAGGCGCTTTTGATGTTCAGCAATATTCTTTTCCCTTTTTTTATGCCTGGTTGCAGATGGTTATGCGCTATGAAGTCGTGATGTTCAACCTGGGACGATCCCTTAGAATAGAGAACATTTCAAAATCCAGCAGGGCGGCTTGACAAACCATTGCGACTTGTAGATTTGTAGGGGAAGGGACTGTTGGTTTCTGTAGTGGGTTCCAGGAAACCCTGTCCAGGATTCCGCAATGAAAAGATCAATAGTGGTGAGGGGCTTTCCTAAAAGGCAGATTTGCTTGCCGCCACTGAGCTTATGAAACTATTTTATAATGAAAGAAAAAAGAGGGGAATAAAACCCAACCTGAAAACAAGCTGGGTACCCATGGTTGGGTAGAAAGAAAATATATGTATATAAATACTGAAAATATAATTTATTCAAAGCACTATGTAAAGGTTAAAAATATTTAAAAACATTAAAATAGCACAATGGCATTTCCTAGGGTTGATAACTGTAACCACATACCAAACGCGTTTCGGCCTATTAGGCCTTCATTAGTGGTTAATTAAAATACATGTTAAGCCTGCACACATTTACAGAAATAAATAAATACATACATATACAAACAGTTCAAACCCAACCAGGCATGTGTATAGGTTGTAAAATCTATTACCAATTACTCAAACATCTGGTCGATTGGTTCTAGTTGTAATACTGGTTAGTATATGTCTATATCAAGATCAGGTTAATTCATGCCATCGTATTCCCTATTACAATGTATGGGTGTGAGAGCTGGACAATGAAGAAAGCGGACAGGAAGAAAGTAGATTCCTTTGAAATGTGGTGTTGGAGGAGAGTGTTACTGATACCCTGGACCGCCAAAAAAACAAATCAGTGAGTTCTAGATCAAATCAAGCCTGAACTGACCCTAAAATGACTAAACTGAGGCTGTCTTACTTTGGACATATGAGAAGACAAGAGTCACTGGAAAAGACAGTCATGCTAGGAAAAGTTGAAGGCAGCAGGAAAAGAGGAAGACCCAACAAGAGATGGATTGACTCTATAAAGGAAGCCATGGCCCTCAGTTTGCAAGATCTGAGCAAAGCTGTTAAGGATAGGACACTTTGGAGGACGTTGATTCATAGGATCGCCATGAGTCGGAAACAACTTGACGGCACTTAACACACACACACATATGTCTCTCATATACTATGTGTGCAGGTATCAACTTAGTAGAGCAGACTGCTCTACTTTTACAACCTATACAGGGGAGTCACTTGGGGCGCTGATATTGGCCTGAAAAGCTGGATAAAAATATAAGGGAGGAAAGTAGGACATACCATCAATCAGCAGCAATCTCTAATCAAATAGATATATTTAAAAATCCATCACAAGTGTAAGAAAGCAGAAATTGCAGTTTAAAAGAAAAGAAAAGAAACTACAGCATATACAGTACAACAAGCCTTTCTCTGGCTGGCTGACAGATGCCCATATTTATTTTGCAGGGGGAAAAAGTTTAAGATGAATACCAAGGTCAAGTAGAGTTTTGCTGCATTTTTCTCCCAGAGTGCTTACGTTCTATGGTATACGCCTTTCTTCTAATCTGCCTGCCAAAAGGGGTCATGGGTCACTGCGACCCTTCTGTTCCTAGAATTTAATCTGTTGACAGCTGACACCGGCAGTCGGAGAAGAAAAATGTGACTTGCTAAAAAGCGCCATTATCAGCCCTGACAGCTGCACATTGTTGTCTTACCCATGGCAGGCTTCGGGACCCCACTAAAAATGTCACGAGACACTTCCTCTGTCCAGCCTTCTAGTAACTTTGTAGTAGAACCTCTCTTCCATGATGCAATTTAGACACTGAGCAAATATCAACATGATATACCTCCACCTTTTAACAGAGAAAGAGAAGAAGAAGTAGAAGAGTTGGTTTTATACCCCGATTTTCTCTACCTTGAAGGAGTCTCAAAGCAGCTTGCAATCACCTTCCCTTCCCCTCCCCACAACAGACATCTTGTGAGGCAGGTGGGGCTGAGAGAGTTCGGAGAGAGCTGTGACTGGCTTAAGGTCACCCAGAAAGATGCATGTGGAGGAGTGGGGAATTGAACCCAGTTCCCCAGATTAGAGTCTGCCGCTCATGTGGAGGAGCGGGGAATCAAACCCGGTTCTCCAGATTAGAGTCCAGCGCTCCTAACCGCTACACCATGCTGGCTCTCAGCATGAGAGGTGAGAATCATCTTGGATTTTGCAAGAAGTTGCCATCATTCACTCTCCTGCCTCTAAGCCATGTGTAAAGTGCCGTCAAGTAACAGCTGATTTATGGCAACCCAGTAGGGTTTTCAAGGCAAGAGACTAACAGAGGTGGTTTGTCATTGCCTTCCTCTGCATAGCGACCCTGGTACTCCTTGGTGGTTTCCCATCCAAGTACTAACCATAGCTGACCCTACTTAGCTTCTGAGCTCTGACAAGATCAGGCTAGCCTTGGGCTATCCAGGTCAGGGCATAAGCCATGTAGATGGCATAATATTTCCATGAGCAGGCTTCTCATGTTTAGTCCTGATGTATTTGCCCTGTGTTTTGTTCAGAGGATCATGTAAACTGGATCCTGGATTCTTGGATGTATCTTATCGATAGGGTTGCCTGCCTCCAGGTACTAGCTGGAGATTTCTTGCTATTACAACCGATCTTCAGCCGATAGAGATCAGCTCACCTGGAGAAAATAACCACTTTGGCAATTGGACTCTATGACATTGAAGCCCCTCCCCAAACCCTGCCCTCCTCAAGCTCCGCCCCCAAAACTCCCGGCGGTGGCGAAGAGGGACCTGGCAACCCTAAACATGTAGGATAAAGTGACTGGTTCATGAAGATGATGCAGGGGGGAAATGTGGACTTTTTTTCTTCTAAGCTACTGCCTGGTTTTAGTAGCATTAAAAAAAAAAAAAGGAAGTTACTTCATTCAGTACTAGTTTAGAAACGGCAGTGTCTCCATTTTAACACCTGTGCTGCTTTGTGGATTAATACAAACGAGACACGATATCTCTTTTAGATCCACTTGCTGTTAATAACTTTATGTTTCGCCGTGGTTCTGTCAAGCGGCTAGTAATGCCTACTGTTTGTAAAAGACCGTATCACAAGATTGATTTTTCAGTGACCTGCCGTATAATCCAATCTTTTGAATGATGTTAGGAGAGCATGCTTGATCTATTTGTTTTATCTGGAACTCTTATTTATTTGCCCAGAAACCGGTGACTAGGACAGGCCCCCGCTCCTAAGTGATATTGAAGATTCCTAAGAGGTCTTTAGGAAGATTATTTCTCCTTTTCTGAAGTAGGAGAGAGAAAAAATTCTGACCCTTCTCCCAACTAGGTTTGCCAACCTCCAGGTAGTAGCTGGAGATCTCCTGCTATTACGACTGATCTTCAGCTGATAGAGATCAATTCACCTGGAGAAAATGGCCGCTTTAGCAGTTGGACTCTATGGCACTGAAGTCCCTCCCCTCTCCAAACCCCGCCCTCCGCCCCAAAAACTTCCCGCCGGTGGAGAAGAGGGACCTGGCGACCCTATTCCCACCCCAAGATCAAAGTAGGCCCTCTGTTTCTGTCTGCTGCTTTGACAACCAGCGTGGTGTAGTGTTCACAGTATCAGATTAGAGTCTGGAAGTCCTAGGTTCGAATCCTCACTGCCATGGAAGCTTACTGGGAGACCTGGGGCGATCAGTTTCTCTTGCCCTATCCTAACTGTCCGGGTTGTTAGGGAATAAAGTGGAAGAGTGGAAAATGATGTTGTAGCCACTCTGGGTCTCCATGGGGGCAAAAAATACTGGGCACAAATATATACATGGATAAGTGAATAAATAAACTTTACCACGGCCCAAGTGGTAATTTCATGGGGCTGGTCATTCAAGGGAGGGCCTGTGGCAGGGATTCCCTGCCAAAATATTGATGGTGAAGGTAAAGCTGCAAGAGACATGGGGTGCCTCTAGGGTTGCCAACCTCCAGGTAGTAGCTGGAGATCTCCCGCTTTTACAACTGATCTCCAGCTGATAGACATCTGTTCACCTGGAGAAAATGGCCACTTTGGCAATTGGACACTATGGCATTGAAACCCCTCCCCCTGCACAATGCTGGAAATTCACAACTATCTCCCCCACACACATATCCAGTGACCCATGCTCCATGTCTAGGAGATCCCTAGCCAATCTGGCCTGGAGGAAAATTGCTTCCTGACCCCAAAGTGGCAATCGGCACTACCCTGGGCTTGCAAGAAAGGGTCACAAGAGCCAAACACTGATGCCAACCTTCCTTTCTCCCTCTCATGATCTGCCTAAGTTCACAGAATCAGCATTGCTGACAGGGGGCCATCTAGCCTCTGCTTAAAAACCTCCAAGGAAGGAGAGCCTGCCACCTCCCGAGGAAGCCTGTTCCACTGAGGAACCGCTCTAACTGTCAGGAAGTTCATCCCAAGATCTGCATTTCCAGAGCAGTATTTGAGGTTTGGCCACTATTACATCACATGTGATCAGGTATGGATGGTTTCTATGCGTGGATCCATGTGGATAATCCCATTTGTTAATTAGACCAGGCTTGGACCTAGACCTGTCCAAGTTATTCCAAAGACTGCCTGTTCAGGCAGGCCTTTCGTTTTTGAAGAACTCACCTGGGCCCGTCTCATTGTGGAAATTGACGAACGTCACATCGCGGTGGCTCTTTGCTCCGCATTTGCAATTAATCCACGTCTCTATTTGCATTTGTTATGGGCTTCTTGATGGCACCAGCGCGACGAGAAGAAATGAACAACCTGTGTAATAAATCTCGGGAGACATTCAGCAACTGCCACAGGCCTCATTAATCTTGATTATTTCCCATAATAGATTCACAAATCATCCAATATCCCCAATCATGGCAGTAAAGATAATGTGTGTATGTGTATAAATATATGGAGATGGAGATGTTTACAGATTCCACATGGTCTATAGGCTTCTTGTGCGGTGATTGCAAAGCAGGAGGGAATTTGGAAAAGATGTACACCTTGACAGCCGGAAGATGAATGTTGGATAGAAAATAGGAAGGTGGGGGGGGGGGGTGATTCCATTTCGAAAGTAGAGGTGGAAACGTGAGAAAGGAATCCCCTGTCTCTGGCTCTTCTATGAAAGAAGAATTGCTCTTGTTCTCACAAGCTTTGGTTGTTGTTGTTTTTTTCCATTAATGATGTCTTTATTTAAATCAAGTACTTTAAAATAAGAACATAAGAAAGGCCATGCTGGATCAGACCAAGGTCCATCAAGTCCAGCAGTCTGTTCACACAGTGGCCAACCAGGTACCTCTAGGAAGCCCACAAACAAGTCGACTGCGGCAGCACCATCCTGCCTGTGTTCCACCGCACCCAAGACAATAGACATGCTCCTCTGATCCTGACCTGGAGAGAATAGGTATGCATGATGACTAGTACCCATTTTGACTAGTAGCCATGAATAGCCCTCTCCTCCATGAACATGTCCACTCCCCTCTTAAAGCCTTCCAAGTTGGCAGCCGTCACCACATCCTGGGGCGGGAAGTTCCACATTTTAACTATGTTAAAATACCCATATGTGTTGTGTGAAATAATACTTCCTTTTATCTGTTTTGAATCCGTCACCCTCCAGCTTCAGCAGATGACCCCGCATTTTAGTATTATGAGAGAGGGAGAAAATTTGTTCATTTATATCCTGAAGAAGAAGGGTGTTTGGTTTGGTTTTGAGGGTTTTTTTCTTCTTCTTTTTTGGTCTGGCAGACAAAAGGAATCTGTGCTTGCCACGTCGCTGATTATTGTTGAAGGAATGCAGAGGGAAAGAACAGGCAAGGGAGGTTTGTTAGCCTGAGGTTGAACTTGGGGGCCTGGCGCTCTCCGTCAGTGAGCTTGTTTTCTTGCAACTCGAGAATCTTCTGAACAACTGAGAGATTGCAGCAGTGTTGGTATTCACGTTCAGGGCACAGTTCGTCATGTCAAGTTCAGAAACCTATTCTACCCCTTTCAAGAGAAAGGGGGGGGGGAATATAAAATGCTTTGGAAGATATCAACCACCTTGTGTTTTGAGCAGGTTGGTAGCAGGGGAAACTGGCTTTCAGACTCAGAGCACCTTTAAGATCCCACAAGACATTTTGCTAACACCGTTACCCATCTGGATTTTTATTTTAAGTAAACGTAGCCTTGAGTATCTGAAGAATGTAAAGAAGTGAGCTGTGGCTCACGAAAGCTCATACCCTATCAGAAAATTTGTTTTAAGGTGTTACTGGACTCTTGCTCTTTTCTTCTGTAACCCTCAGTATCTGTCAGCGCCTTGCTTGCATTTAATTATAGACGTTCTTGGCAGGGTTTACATTAATTTCATGAATTCTGTAGAGTTCTTAGGGCTTCCGGGCAGAATGGTAGATTGTATCTTCTATGTAAGTATTTCCCTTCCCCAGCAAATCCTATGTAATCTTAACAGAATTAAAATATGTGTTTGGCATGGAGTTTGGAGTTTAACCATTCACATGTAGTGCGCTTGGGATGGGGGAACCTGAGACTCGATTTAGTTTTAATAAAAGTTTAATCCTGGATCCTGGCCGCTTGCAGAATAGATTGTTGTACCCCTTTGAAACGTTGTAGGCTGTCTTAAAATAGCATCACCGTGATTGCATTAGAGCTCTCTCGGGAGGCGTAACATATGCACAGTCTTGGCTGTCCAAACTGGGGATACATCTCCTGGGGCTGCCAGCTCTGGACTGGGGAATTCCTGAAGATTTGGGGGTGGAGCCTGGTGAGGGGAGGGCTTGGGGAGGGGAGGGACCTCAGTGGGGTATAATGCCATAGAGGCCACCCTCCAAAGCATCTATTTTTTCCAGGGGAACTGAGCTGTGCAGTCTGAAGATCAGGTGAAATCCTCAGGCCCCATCTGGAGGTTGCCAACCCTACTATCTCACCCCCACTTAAAAAAAAAAAGGTTTGTTGTAGGATATTTTTGTCATGTCAGCAGAATGAAGCAGCTACTTAGAGGAAGGTGACGAGTTTCCACAAGGCAGTTCCATCTCGGTAAATCTAGACTAATTTTGTCTCCCCCCCCCCCTTCAAAAAAAATGTTCCCGGCATCCGACAGACAAGCAAATTATCATGGCTATAAATATTCTCACTGGTTCGTTTCCCAAGGTTTATAATATTATTTGCACGTCAAAAGTGATGTCTCATCCTTATGATTCCGCGGGAAGAGATCTAATTTTGTGTCTCAGGATGCCCCTTAAGGAAAGAGAGATTTGTTTTTCACGGAGTGTAAAACTCAATTTGTAGTTTTGTGTATAAAAGATGACTTTATGGCAGATTAGCTGGCTGTGGATGTTGCTTCTACCTTGACAGCGTGCCGGGAAAAGAAGATATTAGCATTGAAAGCTGCCTTAATGGCAAGATATGAGTTATTTTTTACAGGGGAGGAGGGTGGGCGTTCCATAGGAATCCTGGTTGGTGGGAAGCGATAAAGGCTAGTGGTTTCTCCACATGTGAAGTGGATTCTGATGATCAAACAAGCTAGGGTTGTCAACTCTGGGTTGGGAAATTCCTGGAGATTTGGGGGTGCAGCCTGGGGAGGGTCCTTAGTGAGTAGGGTAGCCAACCTCCAGTTGTATCCAACTATTGGTTTGAACTTATATTCAAGACTCACAATGTGTTTGTATATAAATATGAATTCAGTCTATGGAAGGTGATTATGCGTTGGTAACTCATTAAGAGAAGGAAACACCATAGCCTAAGATAAAAGCATTATATAAGGATCTGAGGAATTCTATGTATGTACTGTGTGTGTTAAGTGCCGTCAAGTTGCTTCCGACTCATGGCGACCCTATGAATCAACGTCCTCCAAAATGTCCTATCTTTGACAGCCTTGCTCAGACCTTGCAAACTGAGGGCTGTGGCTTCCTTTATTGAGTCCATCCATCTCTTGTTGGGTCTTCCTGTTTTCCTGCTGCCCTCAACTTTTCCTAGCATGATTGTCTTTTCCAGTGACTTGTCTTCTCATAATGTGACCTAAATAAGATAGCTTCAGTTTAGTCATTTTAGCTTCAAGGGTCAGTTCAGGTTTGATTTGATCTCTAACCCACGGATTTGTTTTTTTGTCAGTCTACGATATCCGTAACACTCTCCTCTGACACCACATTTCAAAGGAATCTACTTTCTTCCTATCAGCTTTCTTCAATGTCCAGCTTTCACACTCACAGCAGGTAACCATCGTTAAGAAATCCTGGACTAGTCCATCTACCCTAAGCAGGTAACCATGGTTAAGAAATTCTGGATTATTCCATCTTCACTAGGCACAGCAGGTAACCATGGTTAAGAAATCCTGGACTAGTCCATCTACACTAAGCACAGCAGGTAACCATGGTTAAGAAATTCTGGATTATTCCATCTTCACTAGACACAGCAGGTAACCATGGTTAAGAAATCCTGGACTAGTCCGTCTACACTAAGCACAGCAGGTAACCATGGTTAAGAAATCTTGGACTATTCCATCTTCACTAGGCACAGCAGGTAGAGAAGAACCTTCGGCAATGGATAATAAGGGCAAGGGATCCTTGGTGTGAAACAGAGGTCGCAAACGCTTCCATAGATCCATCTGTGAAATACCAGAGCATACAAAGAACCCTTTTGATGTGATATTTGTAGTGTCAATTAATTCCTAAGTGTGGTAAATAATGATGTGTGAAAGCTACATAATTATATTTTCTGCCACAGTAATAACTGAATATGATCTGGGGTTTTTTGAAAAACATTTAAACTTCATGTTCACTCAAGTGATTGTTCTTTTTAGTAGAGTTTGCCCTCCCCCCATCCTGATTTTTCGAGAACCTCTCTCCATCCCTCTCTACATAGCTAAGAGAGGGATTACCTGTTTTAGCCTTGTTAGCGCTGTTACTTTGAAATGTTTTCGAAGTTAAATTCCCCCCTCTCTCCCCGGCCTTTTGACAGCAGCAGATGTAATTTCAATCTAGGGTTGCCATCTCTGGGTTGGGAAATTACTGGAGATTTGGAGAGGGCGGGGTTTGGGAAGGGGAGGGACCTAGGATTGCCAACCTCCAGGTACTAGCTGGAGATCTCTCGGTATAACAACTGATCTCCAGCCAATAGAGATCTGTTCCCCTGGAAAAAATGGCCGCTTTGGCAATTGGACTCTATGGCATTGAAGTCCCTCCCCTCCTCAAATCCTGCCCTCCTCAGGCTCCGCCCCAGAAACCTCCTGCCGGTGGTGAAGAGGGACCTGGTAACCCTAGAGGGATCTCATTGGGGGATAATGCCATAGTCTCCCCAAATCTCTAATGCCATAGAGTACCCCCTCCAAAGCAGTCATTTTCTCCAGGGACACTGATCTCTGTCGTCTGGAGACCATTTCTAATTCCAGATCTCCAGGCCCAACCTGAAGGTTGGCAGCCCTCTTTTATCTCTAGCAAATCCCCTCTACCCTCCCCACCACCTGCTCAATCCCCAAGGTGTACCGCATTTGGCCACAGATTTGTCTAGGAAAGAGTGCAAATTTTGTGCAAATTTTGTGAGTTTGTTGAAATGTTTTCAGTTGGAACCCAGATTTTGTAGACATCATCTGCAAGCATGCCTGAAGGCAGTTTTTCCTTCTGTAGATATTGTGTTGTTGTAGTAATTGTGTTGTTGTAGTAATTTTTGGATTGCATACGGCAACTGCCTTCCCCTGACTACATTTTCCAATGGAACAGGACTCTGCTCAGCAGAAAATAGCTGTTTCTTGGGTTACCAGTCTCCAGGCAGGGCTTGAAGTTCTGGAATTACAGCTGATTTCCAGACTACAGACATCAGTTCCCCTTGGAGAAAATGGCTACGTGATGTCGCTTCTGTTTTCCCCCAGAAGTGATATCATGGCGTACACGATATCATGCTATGGTTGCCAACCTCTAGGTAGTTGCTGGAGATCTCCTGCTATTACAACTGATTTCCAGCCAATAGAGATCAGTTCACCTGGAGAAAATGGCTGCTTTGGCAATTGGACTCTATGGCCGCTATGGCAATTGGACTCTGTGGCATAGATGGACTCTGTCTCCCCTCCACAAACCCTGCCCTCCTCAGGCACTGCCCCAAAAACCTCCCGCTGGTGGCGAAGAGGGACCTGGCAACCCTATGTCATGCCCCCCCAAGTCTTTGCTCCCCCAAACTCCTGCAGGTTGCCAGGAGACCCTATGCACACAGAGTCGTCGGGTCCCTCTTCGCCACTGGTGGGAGGTTTTGGGGCGGAGCCTGAGGAGGGTGGGATTTGGGAGGGGAGGGACTTCAATGCCATAGAGTCCAATTGGCAAAACGGCTATTTTCTCCAGGTGAACTGATCTCTATCGGCTGGAAATCAGTTGCAATAGCAGGAGATCTCCAGCTAGTACCTGGAGGTTGGCAACCCTATATGCACAGTATCAAGGGGTGGTTT
The DNA here is from genome assembly GCF_029931775.1 of Euleptes europaea. Lineage (NCBI taxonomy): Eukaryota > Metazoa > Chordata > Lepidosauria > Squamata > Sphaerodactylidae > Euleptes > Euleptes europaea. Next base: position 114,829,528 of record NC_079314.1, on the reverse strand, counting down.
GTTCAGCTGGGAAGTAGGAGGGTAGGGTTGCCAGGCCCCGCTTCACCACCAGCGGGAGGTTTTTGGGGCGGAACCTGAGGAGGGCGGGGTTTGGGGAGAGGAGAGACTTCAATGCCATAGAGTCCAATGGCCAAAGTGGCCATTTTCTCCAGGGCAACTGATCTCTATCGGCTGGAGATCAGTTGCAATAGCAGGAGATCTCCAGCTAGTACCTAGAGGTTGGCAACCCTAAAGGAGGGGCTATCTAGGAAGTAGTTCCCAAGGGGTCACGTCCAGCCAGATGTGATGTTGTATTCAGTTGGTTGGGCTTTCTCCCAAGAAACCTGGAAATTGTAGTTTCATTAAACAGCTGGAAAACTCTGAACTACAGTTCCCAGAGTCCAGTGCGTCAAATGTGGCACTGGCATGCCAGGTCTCTGCAATAGCTTTTTCTAGGCTTTCAAGGAAACCCAGTGACTTCCTAACTGAGGGCTGCTCTGCAGTCGGTCGGAGTGCTTCTGAATTCCAGCAGTTGTGCCCTAGTAATTAAATTCCGGCAAACAGATGAGCAAACAATCTCCCGGAGTAATGAGGCTGAGTCAATGAACCACAAGTGTTCACAAGTGCTAACAATAAGAGCAAAATACAAATGAAACAACCACCTGTGTGTTAACGGGAAGCCCGAGAACCAAATTGTGTTTACCTTTTGGTGTATTATCTAAATTTAGACTCCCATCTAAATCATCGCATTAAGATATTAAGCTCTCTTGACAGGAGGGGAAAACACAAAGCCAAAATACAATCTTTTTTTATTACATTATTTACAGCCTCCTGACGTTTGCAGCGTCGTTTCTCTCTTTCCTTCCCCCACCCCTTAGGCACGTACGGTCTACTCTTTCTTTTCCAGTAAGCTGAGTGTGTTTAACAAAGGTGAAAACGTGGGCCCTGTTTGCGTAGTATCTCCTTAGGGTTGCCAATCTCCAATTACTACCTGGAGATCTCCCGCTACTACAACTGATCTCCAGCCGATAGAAATCAGCTCACCTGGAGAAAATGGCCACTTGGGCAATTGGACTCTATAGGATTGAAGTCCCTCCCTTCCCCAAACCCCACCCTCCTCAGGCTCCACCCCAAAAATCTCCAGGTGTTTCCCAACCCGGAGCTGGCAACCCTATATCTCCTGCAGCAGTCTTGTGTGTGGTGCACTAAGAAATGTGGGGGGAATGCACCAATGGGGGGGGGGCACAAGGAAATGGGTCATAGACATAGGGTTGGCAACCTCCAGGTGTTAACCGGAGATCTCCCAGAATTACAAGTGATGTCCAGGCTACAGAGATTCCCTGGGAGAAAATGGCTGCTTTGGAGAAAGAGCTCTATACCCCACTGAGCTCCCTCCCTTCCCAATTCTATTTTGATCAAAGGGAAATCCAAAGCGAGGAGAGACAGGAAAGCAGGTTCTGCAAAAAAATTCAGAATTTCACTCTGCAGGTGCTCAGAGGTGGGCAGTGTCTTCACAAACCTTCCTTACCACCCTGTGTTGTGAAACATAAAACAATTTGGCCAGGTTTTGTAAAATAGTATTTAATTTTCGGAAATCTAAATAGAAGAGGGACCGGACATCCCTAGGGCTCAGGGATCTGCATTCCTACTTGTATCTGACAAAGGGAGCTTTGCCTCTGGAAAGTATGGGTGGATGTACCGTGAACCTTTCACTCCAATCCTATGCCAATTGTTCAGTGAGTTTTGAGTGTAATAACTCTGCATAGGATTGGGCTGTCAGTTTCCTCCGTCCGCTTCTTGGGTTACCCACTGTGCGCTTAATACACGAGCATTATCTCAAATAAACGTCCAAGCGCGGTGGTTTCAGGAATCAAAATGCCTCCTTCGTTTCTCTGCTCCCCTCTGCGTTGCAGTGAAGCTCTGCCTTCAATAGCAGTCGGAGAGAGCCTCTCTTCTCCCCTCTTCCTGGAATCGATTTGCCTGATACCATCCTTTGGGGCCCATATCCTGCTTACTATTACCATTTTTATGCGGCTTTGTAATGATCGTCGCCTTTGTTGACAATTTAGGATAATGATAGAAAAACACAATAATTGCTGATATGCATCTTGTTTTAAAGCAATTTCCTGTGGGTGAGATCAGCTTCTCGTATTAAAATTTATAGCCTTGATGTAATAAATTAAATTCCTTAAAGGTGTAATAACTCCTTCTTAAGGAAGCCCGTCCTGCCATGGAGTAGCTGATGAATTCGCCCTAATTAGTGTGATGCCTGGTGCCTTTGCTACAGTTACAATACCCAATATCAACCTCGATTTGGAGAGGTTTATTAATTTGGCAGTCGCAAAAGTGAATCGCTGTCAGACGCGGCTCCTGTATGAAATTGCTTTGTAATACCAAAGAAGAAGAAGAGTTGGTTTTTATACCCAGCTTTTTCTCTACCAGCGTGGAGAGCCAGCGTTGTGTAGTGGTTAAGAGTGGTGGTTTGGGGCGGTGGACTCTGATCTGGAGAACCGGGGTTGATTCCCCACTCCTCCACATGAGCAGCGGACACTGATATGGTGAACTGGATTTCTTTCCCCACTCTTACACACAAAGCCAGCTGGGTGACGTATAAAAACCAACTCTTCTTCTTCTACACTGAGCAGGGGCTCAGTAATTAGATCACTTCCTTACAAATAGAGACCCCTGAGATGTTAATGTACTGCATCTCTGGCAGCTCCTTAGGGGCTTGACAGACCTCATCTTTTTATTGTCTTTAAGGTTGCCAACTCTGAGTTGGAAAATTCCTGAAGATTTGGGGGTACAGCCTGGGGAAGGAGGACTTTGGGGAGGGGAGAGACCTCAGCAGCACATAGTGTAGGGTTGCCAGGTCCTTCTTCGCCACCAGCGGGAGGTCTTTGGGGTGGAGCCTGAGGAGGGTTTGGGGAGGGGCTTCAATGCCATAGATTCCAATGGCTAAAGTGGCCATTTTCTCCAGGTGAACTGATCTCTATTGGCTGGAGATCACTTGTAATAGCAGGAGATTTCCAGCAAGTACCTGGAGGTTGGCAACCCTAACATAATGCCATGGATTCCACACTCCAAAGCAGCCTCTTTCTCCAGGGGGAACTGATCGCTGTCGTCTGGAGATCAGTTGCAATTCCAGGAGATCTCCACATCCCCACCTGGAGGCTGGCAACCTTAGTTATTTATTTATTACATTTCTACCCCGCTCTCCCCAACCCAAAGATTGGGCTCAGAGCGGCTAGTTGCCTGCTTGGTACTGCAAAAATGAGAGAAAGAGTCCTGCTGAGGCCTGACACAAATAATATCAGGCATCAGATCTGGAGAACCGGGTTTGATTCCCCACTCCTCCACATGAGCGGCGGAGGCTAATCTGGTGAACTGGATTTGTTTCCTCACTCCTACACATGAAGCCAGCTGGGTGACCTTGGGCTAGTCGCAGCTCTCTTAGAGCTCTCTCAGCCGCACCTGCCTCCTTCCTTAAGTGGTAAAGAAAGTCGGCATATTAAAACCAACTCTTCTTCTTCTTCATGATCATCATCATCATACTTGGCTTTGGTGAGTCACAGTTTTCATGTACATGCTCAACATCTTGTTAAAGCAGGAAGCCCTGGCTTCGATTTGTATGTGGAGTTCTGTTTGTGAGTGAAGCCAGTGTGGGGCGGGGGTGCGTGCATTTCAACGGGGAGTTTCTCTGCTTCAGCAGAGCAACTGGATAATAAGCAGTCCGAGTCTAGAAGACCGAGCCAGTCGCAGTTTTCAATTCACATTCGGTGTGGCATTTTCAGGTCAAGCATGTGGGGTTTGTGGGCAATTTTTCAGCTTGCTAAGTGAGAAAAGGGACTTTTGTGCATGCTAGCACAGCGACCGTTTCTTAAAGATGACAGTGACTTATATGCAGCGTTATCTCTCTCTCCCCCATCCCACTATTTGTGATTTATTTATTTACAAAATGTGATTTATTTATTTACCTTTCTGCCCAATCAGAGTCGCCAAAGCAGCTAACAATCAAGGCACAACATTAGAAAAGTATATCATAAGAACGATTAATAAAAACGATTAATACCAAAATTTAGGTACATATCCAAAGCATCCAAAACAATAACTAAAACATAGGGCAGGAAAGAGAGGGAGGGACTTCAGTGCCATAAAGTCCAATTGCCAAAGCGGCCATTTTCTCCAGGTGAACTGATCTTTATTGGCTGGAGATCAGTTGCAATAGCAGGAGATCTCCAGCTACTACCTAGAGGTTGGCAACCTTATAAGCAGGGTCGGCCCTGGTTAGTAATTGGGAGGGAGACCTCCAAGGGAGTCCAGGGTTACTACACAGAGGCAGGCAATGGCAAACCACCTCTGTTTGTCTCCTGCCTGGAAAACCCCTATGGGGTTGCCACAAGTCCAGCTGTGGCATGACGTCACGTTCCAGCACCACCAGGCGGTCCTTCTGGTGCCCTGGCTCCAAGCCGTATAAGGTCAACACTTGAATTGGGCTCAGAAACAAACTGAAAGCCAGTGTAGGCGCGCCAAGACTGGAGTAATAGGGTCCCCGCTCCAATTGACATCCTGGCTGCAGAGTTCTGTACCAGCTGAGAGCCAGCGTGGTGTAGTGGTTAAGAGCGGTGGTTTGGAGCAGTGGATTCTGATCTGACAAACCGGGTTTGATTCCCCACTGCTCCACATGAGTGGCAGAGGCTAACTGGATTGGTTTCCCTTCTCCTACACACGAAGCCAGCTGGGTGACCTTGGGCCAGTCACGCTCTCTCAGCCTCACCTACCTCACAGGGTGTCTGTTGTGGGGAAGGGAAGGTGATTGTAAGCCAGTTTGAGTCTCCCTTAAGTGGTAGAGAAAGTCGGCATATAAAAGCCAACTCTTCTTCTTCTTATTCAAATTTCCGAGCACTTTTCAAAGGCAAACCCCATAAAGTAGTAGTAACTGCAGTAACTGGTGTTATTGAGTTACGCCTTTTGTCTTGCACCATTTGGAAAATGAAGAGGTAGGGGAATCCCACGGGCCTTTTTTTAATCCATTCAACTAGAACTGCGAGCTCCTTCAACAACAGAACGGCTGGCTGTAAGAATTTCAAAATGTATTCCTGCCTTCTTCAATCTCGCACTCGGGGTAGGAGAGCTTCTCCAAATAAAACTCATGATGTGCCCATAACTGCACCCGAGTTCTTGAGGGTTTTGTTTTGGGAGCGCGTCTTTCCTAATCAGAGAGCGCTGATGAGATGGCAGCTGGAAGGATTTCAAACATCAAGTGTCCCTTTTTGACATTGCTGTACAACAGATGCTTGGGCTAAAGTACTGCACCATTTAAAAGCCAAGCAGATCTATTCTTTTAAGGGAGCGAAGAGACACAGCCCCAAATTTAAGGTTAACGTAGTAAAAATGTGGTTCAGGAAAGCCAGTGATGGAAATATGGCCTGTAAAGAAATCATCATCGATTCTCCCTTAAGTGGTAGAGATCGTTGGCACATAAAAACCAACTCTTCTTCTAAAACTAGGAAAAGGAAATTATTATTATTATTATTATTCCCTTTACCTTTACCTTTCCCTAGTTGTAGAAGAAGAAGAGTTGTTTTTTTATGTGCCGACATTCCCTACCACTTAAGGGTAGAATCAAACCGTCTTACCATCACCTTCCCTTCCCCTCCTTCCCGCCACAGACACCCTGTGAGGTAGGTGGGGCTGAGAGAGCTGTGACTAGCCCAAGGTTACCCGGCTGGCTTCATGTGTAGGAGTGGGGGAACAAATCCAGTTCACCAGATTAGCCTCCACCATTCATGTGGAGGAGTGGGGAATCAAACCCAGCTCTACAGATTAAAGTCCACTGCTCCAAACCACCACTCTTAACCACTACACCGTGCCACCAGCTATTCATCTGCCATTTCACACTTTTAAAAAGGGGGGGGATGAATTTCTTCTTGACACTATAAAGAGAAAAGTCGCCACGTTTCTTACACAATTCACTGATCTGCTTGATGGCAGATAACGCAGTATCCGCTTCTCAGAAAGTGTCATTAGCTGTTTTATCCATGGAGTGATATATTTATTTCCTGCAATATTATTTTGTGAACATGCTAAAACAACAACAGCAATAATAAAGGCTGGCTCTAGAAAAGTCAATTGCAAAGAAGAAGAAGAAAAGGCAAGTTGATGTATGAAGAATTTGAGCGATGACACCCAGATCAATGGCTCTATTTTCAAGCAGCGAAGCATGAGAGTGTGGGATAAGGGCAGTTAGTCTATGAAATAGTGACTGGCATTGCTCTTTTACTGCTGGCATTTGGACTCCGGTATTGATCTCCGCTGTCACTTGCCAACAAAAGCCCATGGAGGGTGGGTTTTGTGCTTGGCCTGCTCGCTTAGATAACGCCACTTTTGACGGCTCCAGAATTTGTCGCGGCCCCTGGAGGAGGGTCCTGAAGGGGTTAATCCCGGGCGGTCCCTCTCCTCCTTTCGGTTTGATTGCATCTTCTGTGTGGCTGCCGGCAATTATAATCTTCTACCATTCAGCCAGAAAGCATATAACCCAACTGCAGCCTCAAGAGGCTCTTTTCAAAGAATCCTGTGTTTTGGCTGTTGGTCGTGCGGTGTAGGGTTGCCAGGTCCCTCTTCGCCAGCTGCAGGAGGTTTGGGGGCGGAGCCTGAGGAGGGTGGGGTTTGGGGAGGGGACCTGCTGGTTTTGAAGAGGGACCTTGCAACCCAAGTTAGGAGAGGGCTCAGCAGAGCAAGCTTTTTCGTTAGCTGTGACAAGCTGCTTTGACCAGGAATGAATAGGCGGTGTGGATGAGCACGTGCATATAAAATTGTGTTGGGGGCATGCCCGACAACTGCTGAAATGCCCATGCTCAGAGACCCTGAGTGCATATATCGTAAAATCAGGGGCTGCCAGTGGAGCTGATGATCCTGGGATGCCAGGACGCAACGCATAATTAAATTGTGGAACTCTCTGCCCCAGGATGTAGTGATGGCTGCCAACTTGGAAGGCTTGAAGAGGGGAGTGGACACGTTCATGGAGGAGAGGGCTATCCATGGCTACTAGTAAAAATGGCTACTAATCATGATGCATACCTATTCTCTCCAGGATCAGATGAGCATGCCTATTCCATTAGGTGCTGTGGAACTCAGGCAGGATGGTGCTGCTGCCGTCTTGTTTGTGGGCTTCCTAGAGGCACCTGGTTGGCCACTGTGTTAACAGACTGCTGGACTTGATGGGCCTTGGTCTGATCCAGGATGGCCTTTCTTATGTTATGTTCTTATGGTACGTCAACTGCTTTTCCTGCATTCTTCCCTGCTCTTTTCCCTAGCTCTTCTTCTCCCTGTTTGGACCCTTTCATTGTGTCTGCGATTGGCCAGGGACTGCGTGGAGGACAGTGTCTTGCCAGGATTCCCCCAGGCTAAAGATATACAACATGAAAAGAATTGCAGAGGCTTCTGAGCAAAGCGCAGCACTCAAGATTTTGTTATGCCGGCCTCCCCGAGGAAGTTCAAGTTAGGGGTTGTTGTGAAAATGGAGATGGATAAAATGTAGGATTGCTGGTGTTAAAAGGTTGTGAGCCACTCTTAGCAAGGCTTGGGCCAGGAAAGGGCAGCCTATAAATCTAATCAACAACAAAAATAATAAATTCCCAGTGCTCACAAAAGTGAGCTGTGACTCATGAAAGCTCATACCCTGCCCGAAATTTTGTTAGTCTGTAAGGTGCTACTGGACTCTTGTTCTTTTCTACTGCTTAGGGTGGCCAACCTCCCAGTGACAGAGATCAGTTCCCCTGGAGAAAATGCCTGCTTTGGCAATTGGACTCTATGGCATTGAAGTCCCTCCCCTCTCCAAACCCCACCCTCCTTAGGCTCCACCCACTCCAAATCTCTAGGTAATTCCCATCCTGGAGCTGGTAACCCTAAGGAGGAGAGAGAGAACTACATGCCCCTTTGGAAGATGCAAAAAATTGTGGCTGATGCCAACCAATAGCTGGAATAATATTCATATTAACATAACATAAGAACATAAGAAAAGCCATGCTGGATCAGACGAAGGCCCATCAAGTCCAGCAGTCTGTTCACACAGTGGCCAACCAGGTGTCTCTCGGAAGCCCACAAACAAGACGACAGCAGCAGCACCATCCTGCCTGTGTTTCATAGCACCTAATATATTCAACATGGTCCTCTGATCCTGGAGAGAATAGGTATGCATCATGACTAGTATCCATTTAACTAGTAGCCGTGAATATTCCTCTCTTCCATGAACAAGTCCACTCCTGTCTTAAAGCCTTCCAAGTTGGCAGCCATCACCACATCCTGGGACAGGGAGTTCCACGATTTAACTATGCGTTGTGTAAAGAAATATTTCCTAATCTCTCACCCTCCAGCTTCAGCAGGTGACCCTGCGTTCTAGTATTATGAGAGAGGGAGAAAAGCTTCTCCCTGTCCACTCTCTCCAAACCATGCATATTTTTATAGACCTCTATCATATTAAAAACTAGTGGTGGGTGGATCCAGTGAGCTAAGCCTGGACCCCAGGGATATTACTGAAGTTTGTGAAGACACTGTTTCGGGTGGAAAATTCCAGTGTGCACCATGGGTTCTTCTTGCTTTTTGGGGAGGTGGGGGATAGGGCTGTAGTTATCTTTTCCCCAGCTGTACTAAGAAAATTCAAGAGAAATCTTTACTGTTAAAGCTGAACTTGTGTTTTTGTGTTGAGTGAATGCAAATTATTCATAATATTAATAGGGGTGTATAATTACATATTATTTATTATAGACAGGTATACTTGAATGCCCTACAGTTCACCTTGCCGGTTACAAGCAGGGTGTTGGTTATGCTACAGGCTGTTTGGATATGTCCACTTTGCAAGATTACACTGGCGTTGGTTGTTTTTCTTCACAAATACGCCACTTTTTCTCCAGTGCCAGACCTGACACATCTTCCACCATTTCCAGTGTTTAAAAAGACATACAGTTAAAACGAAAACCAATTATGTATGAATTGAGACTTACTATTTAGGTGTCTCTGTGTGCATTCGTTGTCTGCTCATTTAGATGATGCATCTGCTTCCTGCTCTGTTCATTGATGCCAGGGGAAGTATAACTTTGTAATTTCTCTTCAGTTTGAGCTTATTGGCGCTGTTATACCAGGATGCCAGGAATATCACCTAGAGGCCGAAATAGTGTAATAGGTATCCATTTCAATTCTGTTTTTAAAATGATGATCACAGCAAGCAGGTTGTCAACCAGAACTGTGACAACTGAAGCAGCAGCAACCTGTGCAGGTACAAAACTGCTTGGCGTGAGCTTTGATGGTGGTCACCAGGGCAATCCGATCAGGAGCTTACTGCATGTCTAATCGAGGGTTATGAACAAGGTAACTTTGCCTGATGATTGTGTGAGTATCAAGGTACACAGCAAACAGATGACCTGGGAAAATCCGCAATGAAACAAAAAGACTCCCAGAGACAGCATGTGAGTGAGTGGACTAGGTTGTCAACCTCCAGGTGGCACTTGGAGATCTCCCAGAATTACAACGGATCTCCAGACTACAGAGCTCAGTTCCCCTAGAGAAAAAGGCTGCTTTGGAGGGTGGACACTATGGTGTTACACCCTGCAAAGGCTCCATCCCCCAAATCTCCAGGTATTTCCCAACCCGGAGTTGTCAACCCTAGGGGTAACTTAAGGGTAGGTTTCCCACCTCCAAGTTGAGAAATAGAAGGAGAAGAAGAGTTGGTTTTTATATGCCGACTTTCTCACCCACTTAAAGGAGACTCAAACTGGCTTACTATTACCTTCCCCCCCCCCCAAAAAAAAGCAGACACCCTGTGAGGTAGGTGGGGCTGAGAGTGTGTGATTAGCCCAAGGCCACCCAGCTGGTTTCATGTGTAGGAGGGGGGAAACAAATCCAGTTCACCAGATTAGCCTCCGCCGCTCATGTGGAGGAGTGGGGAATCAAACCCGGTTCTCCAGATCAGAGTCCACCCATACGTCGCCCTCATTTATCGTAGCCCCGTACTTTGCTGAAATGTCCAGAATATTACAGGCAGACCAGAACTACAGAGAAGTTGTTTTGCAAACATCAGCTGTCGTCGAGTTGTTATTATTCCTTCAGGGAAAGTCCATTTAGTTTAATGTTCGTTTGACTGGCATCTGTTTTAAGACCTCCGCACCCTAATGATCTTTCAAAGACGTTTCGCGGTGTCACGGTGGTGGGTAGCATGTAATTTCCTTTGACAGTAAGTGCTTGAGACCTTGCCAAAATGGCTCCTTTCCCCATTGTTGAATCGCTTGCTATTTCGACGTGGCGCTCTTTGACTCCTCATCGAGACGCCGGAACGGCACCGGGTGCTTTCTTTCCTTCCCCCCCACCCTTTTCTTAATTTTTAACCGTAAGGAAGAACAAAATTAGTTCCAAATAGTTCGTCCTTTTTTGCATTAGGTGGAGTTTAAAGAAGGCAGCAGACGGTGGAGGGGGGGGGGATGCTACCTTTTGATCACAGCCGTACGTGGGCCTGCCTGATATCGGGATGCTCGCTTAGCCGTGGTTTTAGGCAGCTGAGTAATTGCAGGTTTGCAGCTCTTTTCTCTGGGCGCCTGTTGGCATTTGAATAGCGACGTGGTATTCGGCAATTCACAGCTGGCAGTTGCCTGACGGGAAAGTGAGAGAGGGGCGGGCCCATAGTTCAGTGATAGAGCACATGGTTTCCATGTAGAATTCCTGGCATTGTCTCTTACAGGGATCTCAGTTGACAGGACTGGGAAATCTTCTGCAATGTGCAGGAGAGATGGCTGCAGAAATATGTGTCATTTTCCGTTTCTTTTCATTCCTGTGCATGATCGGAAGGACCGTTTTCGTCCTGTTTTTGGAGCGCGGAGGATTTCCTTATTTGTTTCAATTTCATCTCGTGTCATGTGTACTTTACATGGCATTTTTACATAATTTTAATAGTGTGTATCCCTGATATGCTATTTTACAGTGGGTATCTGAAGAAGTGAGCTGTGGCTCACGAAAGCTCATACCCTACCAGAAAATATTTTTGTTAGTCTTTAAGGTGCTACTGGACTCTTGCCCTTTTTGACTAATGCTATTTTACATTTTATTCATTTATTCTAAAGATTTCTTGAGTCTAACAGCCCATTCCTGGGGTTGGGGGCCTCCCTTCAGGATCCTGCCAGCACAAATCCTCGCACCGACTGCTATTACAACTGATCTCCAGCCGATAGAAAACAGTTTCGCTGGATGCAATGGCTGCTTTGGCAATTGGACTCTATAGCATTGAAGTCCCTCCCCAAACTGTGACCTCCCCTGGCTCCACCTTCAAATCTCCTGGAATTTCCCGATGCGGGAGTTGACAAACCAAACACAAGCTCATATTGGAAATGACATCCCTTTGTGTGTAGGCCCTAGGCTGTGAAGGGCTTTGAACAGCTTGTAAAATATTTATAAGCAACTGGCATAAAACCGTGTGTTAATTTTAACATTCATATGGCTCTTAAACTTTGTTGGTATGCGAAGGGGAGAGGAGACGGTTGCAGTTTCTTCCCAAGTGGGGAGAAATGATACAAGAAACCTGAAATGTTCAACTCAAACCAGTATGGTTACATAGACCGTGTGCTCTAGAGCAAAGCTTCTTAAACTGTGGGTCACGATCCCATATGGGTTCGCGTAACTGATTGTGGGGGTCGCAAATAATTTGGCAACAGTAAATGGTTTCTTTATGATTTATTTATCAGCAGGGCTTATTAAACTTTTTCCCACTCGCGACCCATTTTCACCCGAGAATTTTTTACGTGACCCTGGGTATATAGATATATAAAAAAGGTATGGGTCTCGTTGGCTGTATGTCTCAGGGTGCATGGGTTGCACTTTGGGGGGAAGAAAATAGAATTTTTAAAGGCAAGACAGCGCAGGGCTCTTGAGAGTGCAGCCGTTGAGCACAGCGATGCTCCGCTTTCAAGGCCTGGAGGCTCACAATAAATAGTATTCATCTTAGCTTCTGGTTCCGATCTTGTAAAAGCTAACTCATGCATGCCCAACATGATAGACCGTGTCACGCCTCAGAGCCTTTTTTAGCACGATCATCCCATACATTTTTTATAAGCTGGAGAGTGCAAATAGGCCTCAAAAAGGGATTCAATTTTTGTAATATTTCTGCAAAACGGGGAGGGGGGGAGGAATCCATGAGGATTTGCTCCTTAAAACGAAAACAAAAAGAGGTGATAGTCCACATGCATGTTAAGTATGTCATTTTCTTTTCCGTCCCATCCCGCTAAATCTCTGATCTGGAGAACAGAGTTTGATCCCCCCCCCCTCCTCCACATGAACGGCGGAAGCTGATATGGTGAACTGGATTTCTTTCCCCACACCTACATATGAAGCCAGCTGGGTGACCTTGGGCGACTCACATTCTCTCCGCCTTGTCTACCTCACAAGGTGACTGTTGTGGGCAGGGGAAGGGAAGGTGACTGTAAGCCTACCATTGAACTCAGAACATTGTGCATCGCAAAGCGCGGGCTGTATCACTGAGCGGCAGTCCCTTCCATCACTACCCCCTGAAACAAACATGTGTGTAAAGTATCTCAAGTCGCAGCCAACATATGGCAACCCCATAGGGTTTTCAAGGCAAGAGACTAAAAGAAGTGGTTTGCCATTGCCTTCCTCTGCATAGCGATCCTGGTATTCTTCAGTGGTCTCCCATCCAAGTACTAGCCAGGGCCGACCCTGCTTAGCTTCTGTGATCTGAGGAAATCGAGCTAGCCCGGGCTACCCAGGTCAGGGCCCTCAAATTTGGGTTGCCAACCTCCAGGTACTTGCTGGAGATCTCCTGCTATTACAACTGATCTCCAGCCAATAGAGATCAGTTCACTTGGAAAAAATGGCCGCTTTTGCAATTGGACTCTATGGCATTGAAGTTCCTCCCCTCCCCAAACCCCGCCCTCCTCAGGCTCCGCCCCAAAAACCTCCCGCTGGTGGCGAAGAGGGACCTGGCAACCCTACCTCAAACAAATAGGCCAACGCGATATCCCAACAAAACTGATCAGCTAGGGTGGCCAAACTCCAGGTACTAGTTGGAGATCTCCTGCTATTTCAACTGATCTCCAGCTGATACAGATGGGTTCCCCTGGAGAAAATGGCCACTTTGGCAATTGAACTCTATGCCATTGAAGTCCCTCCCCTCCTCAAACCTTGCCTTCCTCAGGCTCCGTCCCCAAAATCCCCTGTCAGTTATGAAGAGGGACCTGGCAACCTTAGACCAGCAGAGGAGAACTCAAAAAAGCTTGCAAAAGCATCTGGGCCTTGAAGACTGTCGGGGGATTTGGGAGTTAAGGAACGACAGGGCCCAATGCAATTGTCTTCGCATTACAAACGTTGAATTGGAGAAAGTTACAGCTCATTCCGGAGCTAATATCCCTAACGCGCCCTGACAGCGGCAAATTCATTCCACTGTCGGGGAGGGAGGGGGAAGGTTTAAATGAAAAGTGGTGTTAAGTGCCACGAACGTATAGGTGAGCGGGAGCAGAACTGACTAGCAGCATATCCAATAGGGCAGCAAATGAAATCAAAAAAAGGCTCTGGACTTCCCGAAGATCCCAGACCCCCGCTGCACCGCAAACGGTTCCACAAAGCCTGCCTTGATCAGAAAACGATCCAATTAAGTGCCGCCCTGCCAGGCTAGACAATGGCGGCGGCAATCCGACTGGTACCACCCACAAGCGAGGGAAATCAAAAGCGACTTTGGAGATGGGTCTCGCCGAGGGAGAGCCAGCTGGTGGACTTTTCAGAATGCCTCTGGGGAAGCACCATTAGGGGACTGAAAGTGGTCCTGTGCATGGACGGAGGTCAGAGAGCGACGAGCTCCGGTTTGAACCGAATGCGGCCAAGCGGCGGGATGCTTTCCCCCCAACAGTTCAAAAGTTGGATGTTGAATTCCTTTAAAAAAAAATAAGCCACAACTCCAGCTGTTGGATAATGGGTAAAAAATATTACTGCGGTGGAGCAGATCCTCAGAAAGGATGACAAGAAACCCAGATAAATTTAGCCGTGGTTCGTGTGGCGTCGTAAACAGCAGCTCTTAGGGGGGAGTAGAGGGGAGTTTTGGGGGGGAGGAACACAATAATTTATGCATTTGTTTAAATTGTCTTTCCCGCAGTTTTGGTCCGCAAGGAGCCTTTTAAGGCATCTTACAATCCAGCGCTGTAAAAACAAAGAGTAAGCTAAAAATCATGAAACCAATTAAAACCCATCTAGAAACCACAACACCGGCCCCAGGCACTCCGCCGCAATAAAAACCATTTATAAAAAGGCAGCGGCGTCCGGATTAGCCGTCCCCAAATGCCCGGTGGAACACTCACCGATTTCTTGAAGCTCTCGGTGGGCCAGGCTGGATAATCCTCGTCTCAGAAGGGGGTCCGGCAGGGTTGGCAGGGCCCCGGAAAGGGAATTTTGAGCGCCGCCTCATGAGATACCCCACATATCGAGTCGCGATAGTACTCTTGGGTTTTGCCTCTGGGTTCCGTTATCAGCGGTCCCGGCTGTTTGCCTTCCTGCATTTTTCGGTAGTAATATTTTGTAGCAGGATGGTTCCGAGCGGCGCCATGAAAACAGAAAAAGAGAAAGAATTGCACACAGCCTGAACGCCCGTTATAAACTGAAAGCTGCCGTTGGCCAAGATTCCCTGCGGGTGCGGTAGGACTTGCCTTTAATCTTTGACACTAACCTGGTGAAAGCTCTCTAGGGATATTTTGCAATGGAAAAGAGAATGGAAAATCATCCCTCAGTGGGTGTTTGATCAGAGCCACGTCTTGATCCACCGATAGCTGTCAGGGTCAGAGGAAGTAGTATTAAAAGTGCTTCTTATAAAGGGCCTTCAAAGAGCAGAGAAGCCAACCTCGTAGGTTTCTGCCTGACAAACGTTGGCATCCATAAACAATGCAATGTGAATTATTCTCCAGTGCTGACATCTGTTTCTGAGCATGAATAGCCTTTTAGTTCAGATATGTTATGGGTAGGGCTGCCAGGCCTCTCGCTATCTGCTGGAAACTCTATGGTTTATCATAGAGTTTCCAGCGATTCCTAGAGCTGCCCTACATCATTTCCAGGTTTTCACCGGAAATGACATTGCTGATATCGTGTCCGCCATGTCCCTGCCCCCAACCCTCCTTCTGATTGCCAGGCTTGGACTGGCAACCCTAGTTGTGGGAATAGGATTGCCAACCTCCAGGTATTAGCTGGAGATCTCCTGCTATTACAACTGATCTTTAGCTGATAGAGATCAGTTCACCTGGAGGAAATGGCTGCTTTGGCAATTGGACTCTATGGTATTGAGGTCCCTCCCTTCTCCAAACGCCGCCCTTCTCAGGCTCCGTCCCAAAAACCTCCCACCGGTGGCCAAGAGGGACCTGGCAACCCTATGTGGGATGACTGATCTCTTTTGCCATCCTGTTCTGGTCATTACCTGGGGTTTAAAATAGCAGTGGAAGTGATGTTAGTAGCTCTTCAAGAACCACCCCAGCAGGAAACTGTGAAGAAGTGAGCATAATTCAACAAAGAACGCAGAGGATTCCTTTTATGTTACCTTCCCTTACCCCCCTGCCTTATCTAGTGTGCATATCTGCATATAAAAAAAGATTTTAAATGATGCCAACTGTGACTGATCTGCCAGCATTAATAATGTGTTTTTTATGTCTAAAATATTGATTTAGAGGCAGCAGTTATCCTAGATTCAAGCGTTTGATGGCATTATAAGTAATTAATTAACCAGCATCATGCAGAGGTTGGCTGTCTTTTTAAATTTCTACCAGTCAGCAAAAGAGGTCTGGGTATCCTTGCCGGGTTAGGAACAAAGAAATATGGAAAGCGGAGAGATTTTTTAAAGTGTTCGGACTGGAAATTCGCCACTCGATCTCCCTTGTCCGCCCGTTAGCACCAAGTTTAGGAATGGACAGGGCATTTCTTTATCTAAAAAAATTCTGTACTGCCTTTGCAACCCAAATAGGTGTCATACATCAGACCATTAAAACATTTCAATATGAAAACTATGTTTAAAATACAGTATACATGAAACAATTCAATGAAAACATAAATACACATTACACTTAATTCAGGGAGGAAAGCCAATAATATATATTGGGGGAATGCCGCACAAAGCAAACAAAAGCTTGAAAGCCAGTGTGGTATAGTGGTTAGGAGTGGTGGACTCGACTCTGGGGATTGGTATAGTGGTTAGGAGTGTGATATTGTGATTAGGAGGAGCCCCCTGGTGCAGAGTGGTAAGCTGCAATATTGCAGTCCAAAGCTTTGCTTACGACCTGAGTTCAATCCCAACAGAAGTGGTTTCAGGTAGCCGGCTCAAGATCGACTCAGCCTTCCATCCTTCCGAGGTCAGTAAAATGAGTACCCAGCTTGCTTGGGATAAAGGGAAGATGATTAGGGAAGGCACTGGCAAACCACCTCGTAAACAAAGCATGCCTAGAAAATGTCGGGATGTGACATCACCCCATGGGTCAAGAATGACCTGGTGCTTGCACAGGGGACCTTTACCTTTATTGTGGTTAGGAGCGATGGACTCTAATGGGGACTCTAATCTGGGTTTGATTCCCCACTTCTCCACATGAGCGGTAGACTCTAATCTGGTGACCCGGGTTAGTTTCCCCACTCCTCCACATAAGTGGTGGGCTGTCATCTGGAGATCTGGGTTGGTTTTCCCATGCCTAAACATGAAGCCTGCTGGGTGACCTTGGGCTAATCACAGTTCTCACCGAACTCTCTCAGCCCCACTAACCTCACAAGGTGTCTGTTGTGTGGAGAGGAGGGGAAGGAGATTGTAAACAGGTTTGAGACTCCTTAAAGGTAGAGAAAATGGGGGTATAGAAACCAACTCTTCTTCTAAAGTAGGAAACGCTTTAACAAGTAATCAGTGTTCCCTTCACAGATGGTCACCAACCATGTTCCACCCGCCCATCCCACCTGTTTCTACCCATTTAAGATTCCTTCAGGCTTATGGTGGACTTTTCAAGATTCTTTACACCCCTGTGGTACTTGAATGATGTGGGGGTGGGGGGGAGCCCAGGCGGTGGGCAGAGCTGTGTGCTTCAAACCAGGGTGGTAAGGAGTAGGTTTTGCAATCCCTTGTTAAGTGGAGACCTGCTGAGAATTAACTGGGGCAAGTATTTGTGCAGATGTTATGACCAGCAATTGTGTTTAAAGTTGGAATTGAAAGGGTGGTTCACAGTGCAGCAGGAGTGAAGAAGAAGAAGAGTTGGTTTTCATATGCCGACTTTCTCTACCACTTAAGGAAGAATCAAACCGGCTTACAATCACCTTCCCTTCCCCTCCCCACAACAGACACCCTGTGAGGTAGGTGGGGCTGTGAGACCTCTAAGAGAGCTGTGACTAGCCCAAGGTCACCCAGCTGGCTTCATGTGTAGGAGTGGAGAAACAAATCCAGTTCACCAGATTAGCCTCCGCCGCTCATGTGGAAGAGTGGGAATTGAACACGGCTCTCCAGATCAGAGTCCACCACTCCAAACCACAGCGCTTAAGCGTTTCCTACTATAGAAGAAGAAGATGAGTTGGTTTTTATACCAGCGTGATGTAGTGGTTAAGAGCGGTGGTTTGGAGCGGTGGGCTCTGATGTGGAGAACCGGGTTTGATTCCCCACTCCTCCACATGAGCAGTGGAGGCTAATCTGGTGAACTGGATTTGTTTCCCCACTCCTACACACGAAGCCACCTGGGTGACCTTGGGCAAATTACAGCTCTGTTAGAGCTCTTTCAGCCCTACCTACCTCACAAAGTGTCTGTTGTGGGGAGGGGAAGGGAAGGTGATTGTAAGCCGGTTTGAGTCTCCCTTAAGTGGTAGAGAAAGTCAGCATATAAAAACCAACTCTTCTTCTACTACACCACGTTGGCTGGATGAGAACGAGGATCTCCCAACCTGTGCCGCCCAGGTTGCAAACCACCATTTACACGGCGCCAATGCAGCCTTTGTACCAGGTGTAATGAATCCGAACTCTACTGAATTCACTCTGTTTGTTCCCCGCTAAATAAGGACATATTGTCTCCTGCACGTCACTTATAAAGCATTGATTGGAGCAACTTTCTAATCTGATAATCCCATTTACTGCATACTCACCGTCAGAGGTGATCTTTAAATGGTCAAAGCGAAAGCATGAGGGTTTGAAAATATGAGGAAGGGCCAAGAACACGGGGTCAGCCTGAAGTAGTAATCAAGGAACACTGAGAGTCGCTTGGGACACCAGGATTGAAGACTTGAAGCTGTTTTATGATGACTCAGTAGGGTTGCCAACCTCCAAGTGTGGCCTGGGGATCTCTTGCTATTACAACTGATCTCCAGACAATAGAGGCCCCTGGAGAAAATGGCTGCTTTGGAGGGTGGACTCTGTGGCATTATACCCTGTTGAGCTCCCTCCCCTCACCAAACCCCGCCCTCCCCGGACTCCACCCCAAAATCTCCAGGTATTTCCCAACCCAGAGCTGGCAACCCTTTGAATCAGACCATTGGTCTGTCAGAGTCAGAACTGGCTCTTCTGGCTTTTTTAGGGTCTCAGGCAGACGTCTACCATAGAATCATAGAGTTGGAAGGGGCCATATTGGCAGTCTAGTCCAACTCCTTGCTCAATGTAGGATCAACTGAAAGCATCCCTTACAAGTATTCATCCAGCCACTTCTTGAAGACTGCCAGTGAGGGGGGTGAAGAAGAGTTGCTTTTTATATGCTGACTTTCTCTACCACTGAAGGAAGAATCAAACCGACTCACAATCACCTTCCCTTCCCCTTCCCACAATAGACGCCCTGTGAGGTAGGTGAGGCTGAGAGAGTGTGACTGGCCCAAGGTCACCCAGCTGGCTTCTTGTGTAGGAGTGGGGAACTCAATCCAGTTCTCCAGATTAGCCTCCACTGCTCATGTGGAGGTGTGGGGAATCAAACCAGTTCTCCAGATCAGCATCCACCGCTACAAACCACTGCTCTTAACCACTACACCAAGCTGTATACTTATGAAGAAGAAGAGTTGGTTTTTATATGCCGAGAGTGTGACTAGCCCAAGGTCACCCAGCTGGCTTCATGTGTCGGAGTGGGGAAACCAATCCAGTTCACCAGATTAGCCTCCACCGCTCATGTGGAGGAGTGGGGAATCAAACCCGGTTCTCCAGATCAGAGTCCACTGCTCCAAACCACCACTCTTAACCACTACACCACGCTGGCTCCCACCTTCCTAGACAGCTGATTCCACTGCTGAACTACTATTACTGTAAAAAAATATCCTCAATGGGGTACAGTGCGATAGGGTCCACCCTCTAAAGCATCCATTTTCCCCAAGGGAACTGGTCATTATCTGGAGATGAGCTGTTATTCTGGGGGATCCCCAGGCCCCACCTGGAGGCTGGCGTCCCTAGTACAGCAACCCCCAATGTCCAGGTATGCCACATTGCCTAATCCCAACAAAAAAAGTTGGGGGGGGGGCTGACAGACAGGCTCTGATGTTTTTTAAGACCTCCTGGCCCAATGAGCAAAGCAAAGCGATCTTTTGAAAAAACTAGAACACATGATGCTGCCTTATACTGAATCAGACCTTTGGTCCATCAAAGTCAGTATTGTCTACTCAGACCGGCAGCAGCTCTCCAGGGTCTCAGACAAAGGTCTTTCACATCACCTACTCGCCTAGTCCCTTTAACTGGAGATGGTGGGGATTGAACCTGGGACCTTCTGCATGCCAAGCAGATGCCCTGCCACTGAGCCACAGCCCCTCCCCAGCAAGCAGAAGGAAGCTCAGTGGAAGACTTCAATGCTGTCAAGGGAGAATGCCTACTGATTAGAGCCGTTTATGTGAAATCTGAAAGGGCTATTATACCGAGAATTCAGAATGAGGAGTAATTAAAAAAAAAAGGCTTTCCCCCTTTATGTGTGTATATTCCTTTGTCTTTCTCTCCTTTTCTCTCACTCGCTCTTAAAATAAAAAAAATCAAAGTGCCCCTGGAGAGCTGGCGCTTATTAGAAAAATCCCATCTTTGTGCTAAGCCTATTTCTCCAAGTGGTTCTGTGGTTGGCTTTCTTGAATGTAAAACAGGATCTTGTTCGGAGCACTTGCCAAGTAGGGGCTTTGTCGGAGGGCGAAAATCCAAAAGGAGGGAAAAGCATCTATGTCTGTGCACTTATTTTTTTAAAATGGATTCTCGGCAGTGGAACCCTTGTTTTGGTCGACAGAATGGGGACCCCCCACACCCAATCTTCAAGAAAGGGGGGGCCCAGGACTGAGCCACTGCAAAGATAAGGTTTCTCAATTATCCATTTATTTACAGTCGCAGACCATCAGATAAAACAGGATCGCAGAACTGCTTGATGAATAGCCAAACACATAGACAAAATGTGGCTAAAATTAAAAAGTAAAAGGTAAAGGTCCCCTGTGCAAGCACCGGGTCATTCCTGACCCACGGGGTGACGTCACATCCCAACCTTTACTAGGCAGACTTTGCTTACGGGGTGGTTTGTCAGTGCTTCCCCAGTCATCTTCCCTTTACCCCCAGCAAGAATATTACAAAAATAACCCAGTCACCTATATTCATAAGATTAGTATAAAACCAGTCTGAAAAGTTCCAGACAGTAAAGATCCCATGTTTCCTTGGCTGGTGCATAGATTTGGTTCAACTTCTGCCTTATTTTAATTGCTAGCCAAGCAAATCTGGCAACTATATTAGTTAAATTAGCTATTGTATTCAATAATAAAAGCTTAAGACATTGTTTCCTCAAAACTCTAGGATGATCTACAAGTAACGGGATCAATGATCTTGTGCGTATATGATTGTACAGTTTGCATTCGAATAACACAAGTTCAGAGATTTCGAGTGCATCTTGGTTGGAGCCAGCGTGGTGTAGTGGTTAAGAGCGGTAGTGTAGTGGTTAAGAGCGGTGTTTTGTTGCCGTGGACTCTGATCTGGAGAACCAGGTTTGATTCCCCACTCCTCCACATGAGCGGCGGAGGCTAATCTGGTGAACTGGATTTGTTTCCCCACTCCGACGCATGAAGCCAGCTGGGTGACCTTGGGCTAGTCACACTCTCTCAGCTCCACCTGCCTCACAGGGGGAGAAGGGAAGGCGATTGTAAGCCAGTTTGAGTTTCCCTTAAGTGGTAGAGAAAGTCGGCATATAAAAAGCAACTCCTCTTCTTCTTCTTCTTCTTCTTCTTCTTCTTCTTCTCTCTTCCCCAATGTATGGACCATGCAGTAAAATGACCCCCCTGTCCTTTGTTTAGGCCGAATTCTAATTGGGATCGAGTATAGTGTAGTAGCTGAGAAACTGGGCTTCCAACCAAGGAGTGTGTTAATTCGAGTGTGAGTCAAGCGGAGGTGAGAACAGATGACGTGCTAAGGTTAATGAACAAATTAAAAACTAACTAGTCATTGGGTGACGGTCCAAAAACGCTGCAAAGCGGCCAAATTTGCATACGGCACCAAATTATGCAGGATGATGACAACAGAATTGGGTTCTGAAGGGACCCGTAAAGATCTCTTCAAAGTGGGCGATTGCATATATATTTATTATATGTTGTGTTTATTTATAGGGAAACCAAAGGGGTTGAGCTTAATCGAACAACCGATAAATCTATTTTTTATTCAATATTGTGCACAAATGCATTTAAAAACACAGGGCCTAAAATACAGGCTTCTTTAAAAGCACAAACATAGGTACAAATATCACCCACACATAGCAGTTGACGTTAGTACATAAAATGACCAAAATCTGACCATACGCGTTTCGGCCTTTTCAGTGGTCATACAAACACAATTTTACAATACACATCCTGACAAGGGTTGCCAAGCTCCAGGTACTAGCTGGAGGGTCTCCTGCTATTACGATGATCTCCAGCTGATAGAGATCAGTTCCCCTGGAGAAAATGGCCGCTTTGGCAAGTAGACTCTATGCAGGGTTCCCAGGTGCCCGCTGGTGGCTGTCAAACCCCTGGTAATGTGCCCCTCTGCCCGCTGACCAGCTGAGGGCCGGCTGAGGGCCGGCGGGCAATCGTGCATGTGCGTGCCGCCTCGCAAGGAGCTTTAGACCACTCAAACTCTTTTGGTTGCTGTGTCCCTTTACCGGAAGTGCGCGCGTGCGTGTGAACGCTCGCACACAACCCTAACTCTATGGCATTGAAGTCCCTCCCCTCCCCAAACCCCGCCCTCCTCAGGCTCCATCCCAAAAACCTCCCGCCAATGGCGAAGAGGGACTTGGCAACCATAATCCTGACGTATACACAAATGTTGTATGAGGTTGAATATATATATAAGAGCCTTTTATTCTGTGTGGCTTTATGTTAAAATGGTTAGTCCATGTGCCTTAAAACATGGCTCACGGCTCACACCTTGTATATGGAGACACGACACACGTTTCAGGATGTGTATAACATCAACACACATGAAGAAATAGCCCTTCTTTCTCAGGGCAGATTAGGCAGAATAAAACACTGCAATCCAATAGCATGAGAGCATGAGGTATCTCATAAACAGTGCAATAGGACTAGGGCAGGGGTCCACACTCTTTCTGGGCCCGTGGGTACGTTTGCAATTCTGACCCAGCATGGCTGGCGCAGCAACAAAATGGCTGCTGCAGTAGGCGGAGCCCGCAACAAGAATGGCTGCCGCACCTTAACTGCAGTAGCACAGTGTAGATCCTTGTGCTGGAGATCAGTTGAAATAGCGGGAGATCTTCATCCACCACCTGGAGGTGGGTCACCCTACCTCGCAAGGTGGAGCCCACTATGGAAAAGGCATATGTACAGGCACCGGTCCTTCCCACATAATTGCAGGGAGGCCCTAATGAGATTCCGTGTAAGCGTAAAGTGATGCACATCGCAGCAAAAACACAAATCGTATCTTTTAAATATACCCTAAATGGACTGAACTGACAGTAATTGACTGGGGAAGAAATCTTGGGGTTGTGGTGGATAGTTCAATTAAACATCACCTCAATGTAGGGTTGCCAACCTCCTCCAGGTACTAGCTGGAGATCTCCTGCTATTACAACTGATCTCCAGATGATAGAGATCAGTTCCCCTGGAGAAAATGGCCGCTTTGGCCATTGGACTCAATGGCATTGAAGTCCCTCTCCTCCCCAAACCTCACCCTCCTCAGGCTCCATCCCAAAAACCTCCCGCCGGTGGCAAAGAGGGGCTTGCCAATCCTATCTCAATGTGAGAAATGAATTGGAAGCACCCACAGCTCCAACGGACAAATATCACATCTCGCAACGATATCACACAAAACCCAGGGTACCATGTTGTGTATATGGTTTTCATTTGTGCTTTTTAAGTTGATGCTACTCCTTCAAGCATTTCTTACTCCTGATCCATGTGAAGAAAAAGAAACGACAAAGGGAACACTCCCATATCCATAGTCTGAGGCTCTCAATTTGTTTGCGAGGAGTATATTGCTTTGGTGCTGGAAAACGGACTTCAAGGTCTGGGGTGTGGATGTAAAGTGAAGGACTTTGTATTTACAGATTTGTATTTTCAAAATGGGCTTGTGGTGCAGTGAAAGAGATGACGTTGACATCCAGTTTGCGAACTGAGAGCTACTACAGCTGCTAGGGTTGCCAGGTCCCCCTTCGGCACCGATGGAAGGTTTTTGGGGTGGAGCCTGAGGAGGGCGGGGTTTGGGGGAGGGGAGGGACTTCAATGCCATAGAGTCCAATTGCCAAAGCGGCCTTTTTCTCCCAGGTGATCTGATCTATATTGGCTGGAGATCAGTTGTAATAGCAGGAGATCTCCGGCAAGTACCTGGAGGCTGGCAACCCTGGTAGCTGCATGATGTGCTCAGAGTTGTCCCAGTGGCAGTGCTGGGATTTGGACCTCGCCTTCCAAGGTCCGAATCCGACACGCAGCTCGCCGGATTCCATTGACATCGAGGGAGGGGGTTGTGCGTGCGGACGTGTTCGGAAAGGTTATTTTGTTTTAAGTACATCCCTGCGACGTGATGATTCGACTTGACAGGCTGGCTGTGGGGCCTTGCTTCCGCTTCAGGAAAACAGAAAATGTGGTTGAGTTGCCCTTTCCTGGTAAAACAAGGACATTAGCAATTCAGTTGACACTGTACTGGCAGGGGTCTGTTATCCTGCACTTGATAGCATGGGAGGGATCAGTAGGGCTGCCAGGTCCCTCTTCGCTACCGGTGGGAGGTTTTTGGGGTGGAGCCTGAGGAGGGAGGGGTTTGGGGAGGGAGGGACTTCACTGCCATAGAGTCTAATTGCCAAAGCGGCCATTGTTCTTCTTCAGTATAGAGGGTTACCAACTTTGCCTTGGGAAATTCTTGGAGATTTGGGGAGGGGGGACAGTGGCTGGGTGAAGCTGGAATTTGGGGAGTGTGGAGGGATGTCAGCAAGGATGTGATACCATAGAGTTTACCCTTTGAAGACACCATTTCCTCTTGGGGAACTGATGTCTGATGATTCGCTGTAATTACGGGAGAACTCCAGGCCCCACCTGGAGGTTGGCAACCTTATGTGTATTGTGTGGATGGATGGATGGATGGATGGATGGATGGATGGATGGATGGATGGATGGCCCAAACTAGCACAGGTTTTTTACATTTTACTTTCACGAAGCAAATCTTAGGATATTGGAAACTGGAGTTCGTAATACCATGTGAGGATTAAGTTTGAGAAGGGGGGGGAATCTTGGAATTGCTAAATGCAATTGTTGACAATGGTTCTATCCCTTTAAAATTATGAGAATAAAAAATCATATCGTTTGAGAACATAATATTTTGATGTATCTTTGTCACTGTGCTTCCTTAAAGTCTCCTACTGTTAGGGGACTTTTCCCCTACCTGTTTTTTACTCAACATTTGTGAAGACCAGAAAACTTCCTTTTCCCATATTTACCGTGTTTGGGGAATACAGGTTGGAAAGGGTGGTTATTGTTCAGCGTTGCGTCGGAAAGTTGGCCTTGTTAGCTACTTTTCTGGTGTTTTAAGAGCGAGGCCTCTGCCCTCCTCTCCCTCGGAGGGGTTGTCATTCTAAATTAGTGTTTTTCCTCAATTAACCTTCCTAAACCTTTCAATATGTGAGAAGCCGAGCTTTTCAAATACACCACAACATGTTTCACGCTCGCCTAATGGAATACAGCACCATAGGAACTATGGTTTCCGCAGGGTTACGCAAACCCCGGCGATCTTTAACTGCTGCTCCAAAGACAGGCTGATCTTTGTAGTGACATCACTAGAGGCTTCTTTCCGTCTCTGTCAGTTTTCAGATCCATCTGGTTCTCTCTGTGTCTTTTCCTCAGTCTCCCTCACGTCCTTGATGTGTCTATTTACTCGAAACAGCCAGGCTGTTTGTGTGTAGCCGTTCCCAGCAAAACCTAATTTAACCTGTGAAGAATGTAAGATGACATGAGGAATCTGGGATGCACTAGTGTCTTTGATCCCACATGAAGCTTTTAAAAAAAAAAACTTTCTTTTTAAAATCCTTAGACACCACTGTGCAAGTAACACGAACTTTTGGAAATTAGCACAGACATGCAAAATGTAACAAAGCGCAAAAGCTATATTAATAGGCTACACAATTATACAATGAAAAGGATTCTAACTTATATAACAACTACATCTATCCTAAACTGAAGTGCAATGATTCATCCCAATGGACATGAAAGTCTCAATAATACAAAGTTCAAGTCTCCATATAGGTAAGGTGGTAGAATATTCACAGTAATGAGATATAGTGCTGACATAACAATGTATTCTTCTTATTTTCTAGGTTTAAATAAATATCAAATCTTTGTTACAATATTATGTTTCAGTTATTACTTACAATGCAGATTTTCACAATTCATTCTCATCTTCAAATGTCAGAGTCTCGGCATCACATAAGGTCATGTTCCATCTTCCTACTTTAGGATAGCTTTCTGAGTTCCCAGCAGGGATACTACAAGGTGTGGTCAGAATCGCCTACAAAACTACTGTCTGCCTAACACTGTGCAGCTGTATAGCCAGCAGATCGCTGTTTGGCGTACAAGTCGCTGTTCTTAAAGGGCTAGCTGCCAATTTTAAAATGAAACAAGAGAGATCATTTTCTAAATTCAAACCTTTAGGGGTTATTGTATCAAAGAGGTGTATTAAAAAAAAGCCTCTTTTTGGCGTAGAATTCTTTCAGTATCACGCTTGTCAACCCGTTTGCCTTTTAGATGCCATATAACAAAGAAACGTAAGTCATTTTCTGAATGGCGCTGGGTGAGAAAATGTTGTACAACTGGAGTGTCTATAATTTTTGCACGGATCCAGGACCTATCTTCTAATATTCTGTTCTTAACAGGTCTGACAGTGGATCCGATGTACAATTTGCCACAGGGGCATAAGAGACAATAAACAATATTTTTTGTTTTACAATTAGTAAAATTTCTCAAGCGGAACACAAACCGCGAGTCTGTGCGTTTGAATTCTTTAACTTCCAAGCACAAATTGCAAGCTAAACATTTGTGACATCTAAAATCTCCAATTGTTCTATTATCAGATTGATTTTCTAACATATCTGAATGTACAAGTTTATCACGCAACGATGTAGCTCTTCGATATCCTATGCGGGGTGGTATCTCACATCCGGGGATGTCAGCTATCAAATGCCAATGTTTCTTAATAATTTGGCTGATTCTACCAGATAGATGAGTATACTGGAAGGCAAACGATAGTGATTCTTGAGGTCTACTGGTACTAGAAAATAAGAAGAATGCATTGTTATATCGGTACTATATCTCATTACTGTGAATATTCTACCACCTTACCTGTATGGAGGCTTGAACTTTGTACTATTGAGACTTTCGTGTCCATTGTGATGAATCATTGCACTTTAGCAGACCCTGTCCTTCTCATCCGGGCCTTGTGACAAGCACACCAGTGGTTTTGATGAACGTTAAGGCTTACGCCTCTCTTCTAGCTGCTTGCACCAGCTGTACGTCCAGGTTTTTATTTCTTTCTCTGGAAAAAGAGAGAGCTTCAAAGTGGCAAGTGAAAACAGATTGTCCCCTTGCTTGGGTTCTGAGGCAACAAGAGGCGCGCTGTGTAACAATGTGCTTCTGTGTAGGTTGGTGGGAGAGCAAACTGGCCTTTGGGAGCCATAGCGGAGCGCGACCGTTTCAAAAGGAATGGTGGGATTCTGTCTCGCGCCAACAACTTTCCTCCTTGTTAGGGATTTTGTTGTAAGGTTTTCTTTGAAGGCAGAGCTTGTGTGAGTGTGCAGCTTTCGTTCTTCAGATCTACAGTGGTGTAGACAGGAGAGTCTATGTTATTGGACTTATCTGGTGTGTTTTCCCCCCATGGAACTATAGAAGGAGCATATTTATGTCCATGCACATCTACTGTCAATAGTTACCGTCTGATGTAGGTAGGTAGCTGAAGTGTAGCTGTTTAGGATGTACAAGTGGGGAACCCGCCTCTGTATCCCCCTCCCCACGCTACTTCCTCTTTCTGAGTTGCTGCAAGTAGGGTTGCCAACCTCCAGGCACTAACTGGAGATCTCCTGCTGTTACAACTGATCTCCAGCCAATAGAGATCAGTTCACCTGGAGAAAATGGTCGCTTTGGCAATTGAACTCTATGGCATTGAAGTCCCTCCCCTCCCCAAACCCCGTCCCCCTAAGGCTCCACCCCCAAAACCTCCCGCTGGTGGCAAAGAGGGGCCTGGCAATTCTAGCTGCAAGGGAGGAGGAGAATCAAGTAGACCTGGGGGCCCAAAAAGCCCTGGGAAATTTCCCTGTCACCCTTTGGCTTTTGCTGACAGAAATCAATGCTTGAATGCTGGCAATAATGTTGTGGTTGCCTAGTAACCCTCATAATGGCCTACAGGGCATTCATTTCTTAAAACTGCAAGGTTGCTTCTATTTTGGGGGGGGGGGTGAGAGAATGCCCTGTACCCCTTCAAGATGATTACATTTTGGAATGCCCCTCTACGTAAAACATTCACTCCAAATAGGGAAGTACAACACCAAGCAAAGGGAAACCTTTCTCCCTGAGCTGCTACTTTTCTGTATGTGTGGAGTTTTCATGCAGAGGAAGATTCCAAGATGAAATCTACGACCTGCAGTGTATTCTACCCCAGCAAGGCTCCCCCACACACACACACCTTGCATATTTGGACCAGGCCTGAGATTTGCTGCTGTCCGCCTCCATGACCTCTTAGGTTTTAAGATGCAGCTATCTTCTGATGCCATTTAACAAAAAGACAAGAAAATCCCTCTGTGCACACGCATGCCGTGTGATTCGAGCAGGGTGCTGTATGGAGACCGAGAGATCCTGGCACCCATCCGCAGGCTCAGTTCCCTCCAGATCTGTGAGTCTTCATGAGCTGCATCTGAAGCTGTGTAGAGCGTTCTCTGCCTACTGGCCCAGCTGAGGCGTTGAAAAGAGCGTGGAGAGGGAAGGAGCTAAATATAGAACGTTATCGGCAGGCAGGGCTTGCAAGCCCGCTGTATTTTTGCAAGACCATTTCTCTGGAAATGAAGGGTTTCATGCCTGATGCAAGACAGTTATTGGAAAGGGTGGTGGTGGTTTTAATTATTGCAATTAATGTTCTCGGTGAATGAGCAGAATCTCTGTCTGCCTTAACAACTGTGGATTTTTTTCCTGCCATACCCATCCAATCAAATGTATTCGTGTTGTGGTCACAGACCTTAACAATCCAGCTACACCCAAAATAAAATAGAAATAAAATTCAACCCACAGCTGTATTGATCCAATATCACAATAACATCTACTACTACACGTTGAAATAAAACAATAAAAACTTCCCCCCATTAAAATCATTCACCAGGATGTTGTGGACCATAATCTTGACAGGATGATCTTGACAGGCTGGAGAATTTGGCTGAGAGAGGGGGCATGTTGGCCATCTTCTGGGCACTAGGTGTGTGTGCGGGAGGTAGTTGTGAATTTCCTGCATTGCACAAGGGGTTGGATTAGATGACCCTGGTGGTCCCTTCCAACTGTATGATTCTATGTTTCTATATCAAGTCATTATATTACCTGTAGGAGCCCTGTGGCGCAGAGTGGTAAGCTGCAGTATTGCAGTCCAAAACTCTGCTCACGACCTGAGTTCGATCCCAACGGAAGTTGGTTTCAGGTAGCCGGCTCAAGGTTGACTCAGCCTTCCATCCTTCCGAGGTCGGTCAAATGAGTACCCAGCTTGCTGGGGGTAAAGGGAAGATGACTGGGGAAGGCACTGGCAAACCACCCCGTAAACAAAGTCTGCCTAGAAAATGTCGAGATGTGACATCACCCCATGGGTCAAGAATGACCCGGTGCTTGCACAGGGGACCTTTACCTTACCTATGAGGCCTATTACAACCATTCCGTAGTTTAAACAGTCTAATGAAAAAAGAGGCAACTCTCTGTGTAATAGATAAATTTACATCCGCCAGCAAGAATCTTGCTCGCGCTTCTTCTGAGACCAACACCTGTGGTATGCACTGGATCAATCTAGGTCGTATCGCAATGTCCAGAGCCCAGTGGAAAAGCACATGCGGCAGGTCTTCTACCATACATGATCCGGAGTTCTGCATTGTAAATGAAGCACCTCTAGTATTGGACTTTCAGAAAGCGGTATAGGAGTCAGGGACAATTCAGAGGTTACTGAAAGGGTGTGTGGATGACTGCTTGATTCTCGTACGCTCGGTGGCTCAGCCGCATGTGTGAACTGTCTCGGTTGACAAGTGTTGTGTTGACGTTCCGCAGTCTGAAATTTCAGATGGGTCATTCAGACATCTATCTGGCGCAGGGGTGCTGAACTCAATTGTTACGAGGAGTGGATATTTATTTATTATTTATTTATTTGTTAGATCTATAACCCGCCCTCCCCAGCAAGCCGGCTCAGGGAGGGTAACGTCATTTTAAAAATACAACAATATACAATATAAATATACAGTAAAATCCATAATAAAACCATCAATAAAATTCTAAAAACCTAACATGATGGCTCACAAGTCTAAAAGCTGTAGGGGTCTGTATAGGTGGCAACCCTTTGCTACTTGTTCCCACTAAGGGGGAAAAGGGGGGAAGGCCAGTAGATGGTATAAATAATATGAGCAAATATAGGCGGCTGTCCTCAATTGTAGGCCTGGTGGAAAAGCTCTGTCTTTCAGGTCCTGCCGAAAACTTTCAGATCCCTCAGGGCCCTGAGGTTACCAGGCAGAGCGTTCCACCAGGCCGGAGCCAGGGCCAAAAAAGCCCTGGCTCTTGTCGAGGACAGCAGCACGCTCTTAGGGCCAGGGACCACCAGTAAAATTTCGTCGGACGATCTTAATGTCCTTCGGGGGGGGTATACCAGGAGAGGATAAATGTCACTTGGTCGGGCCAGCCCATCCCTCCTAGCCCAGATTGCAAGTGGGGCAGGAGTCGCTGCCTCGGCTGAATCACGGGCCACATAAGTGCTCTCAAGGGGCCGCATCCAGCCCGTGGGCCTTATGTTTGACACCCCTAATCTAGTGCATTTCTGTCTCTCCAAGGAGCTTGGGGGTGTTCCTAGTTCTCCTTTTCCCATTTTACCCTCATAACAACAACCCTATGAGGTAGGTTAGGTCCAACGATTGGCCCACGGTCTCCTAGTGAACTTCATGGCTGGATAGAGATTCTGAACTTGGTTCTTCTGGATCTTCCTCTGAGTAGGTAGAGACCCTCACCTTGACTGTGGGTGGTCCCAATGTGCCGATTTTGTCATCCTCATGGAAGTCAGACACTTTTATTATTAGATATGATCTTTAATCACAGTGTACTCTTTCCTTCAACAAGTCAGGCTTGCTTTAGCCGAAATTTGCCTTTCATGAGAACGTTATTGCTGTTTGTCAATGAAGCATCATTAACATGGTTATCACTGCCTGACATTTATCTTATAATTTACCAGAGCTGACGGTTACATCTCTGTAGAAAGCCAAATTGCCTTTGCAATGAGTCAAAAGATGAAAGGTATCCATACAGAATGGCCGCATTTACCTGGCTGCACTGTTTTGAGATCATACTTTAGAATCATACTTGAGATCATACTTGAGAATTCATAATATTTTATGATTATTGCCTCTTATACCAAAAGTACAGTTTAGATATTTACATGGGAAGAATTGGGGAATCGGGATCAATGGAGGTATGGGATGAAAAGGGATTATTCAATCCAGTTCAAAAGAATGTACACATCTATGGTGAGACCAAACTTGGAATATTGTGTACAGTTCTGGTCACCACACCTAAAATAGGATATTGCAGAGATTGAGAAGGTACAGAAAAGAGCAACCAAAATGATCAGGGGACTGGGGCAACTGCCCTATGAGGAGCGGTTAAAACGCTTGGGGCTGTTTAGCTAGGAAAGAAGGTGGTTAAGGGGAGACATGATAGAGGTCTGTAAAAGTATGCATGGTTTGGCGGGAGTGGACAGGGAGAAACTTTTTCTCCTTCTCTCATAATGCTAGAATGCGGGGTCATCTGCTGAAGCTGGAGGGAGAGAGAGTCAAAACAGATAAAAGGAAGTATTGCTTCACACAACACATAGTTAAACTGTGGAACTCCCTGCCCCAGGATGTGGTGATGGCTGCCAACTTGGAAGGCTTTAAGAAGGGAGGGGACATGTTCATGGAGGAGAGGGTTATTCATGGCTACTAGTTAAAATGGATACTAGTCATGATGCACGCCTATTCTCTCCAGGATCAGAGGAGCATGCTGGAGCATATTATATTAGGTACTGCGGAACACAGGCAGGACAATGCTGCTGCAGTTGTCTTGTTTGTTGGCTTTCTAGAGGCATCTGGTTGGCCACTGTGTGAACAGAGTGCTGGACTTGATGGGCCTTTGTCTGATCCAGCATGGCCTTTCTTATGTTCTTATGTCCTTAATACATGCTTGGGTTGATTGGTATCTTTTAAAGATCCACATGTCTGAACTTTGTCTGCAAATCACAGGTGATAAGTAGGATGAGGCCACAGCTCAGTGGCAAAATAAGCCATAGTACCCAACCCTTGAAGCTGGACTACTGTAATCAGTCCTACGTAGGGCAGCCCTTGTCGCTTGGCCAAAGTAAGCCAATGTGAGCATATTGCCTCCTTTCTGAAGCAAATTCCCTGTTGCCTGTTTCTTTCCGGGCTCAGTTTAAGATGCAGGCGCCGTCCCTCTGTGAATCCACGAGCCAATTAGGCAGCTGTCAAAAGTCCCTGCCTTCCGTGCTTTCCCTTAGGACTGTTCAGTCTTCTTGGGCCCAGTTACCCTCTCGGCTGTCTGGAATGGTTTATCAAAGGAAGTCAGAAGAATACCTTCGCGGGTGTCCTTTACCAAAACTTGTAAAGCTGTTTATGTTCCAGATGTTTTTTGGGTTGGAGAGTTGTTTTCTGTTGCCCCAGAAGGTCGGACCAGAACCAACGGGTTGAAATTAAATCAAAAGAGTTTCCGTCAAGACATTAGGAAGAATTTTCTAACAGTTAGAGCGGTTCCTCAGTGGAACAGGCTTCCTCGGGAGGTGGTGACCTCTCCTTCCGTGGAGGTTTTTAAGCAGAGGCTAGGTGGCCATCTGTCAGCAATGCAGATTCTATGACCTTAGGCAGTTCATGAGAGGGAGGGCATCTTGGCCATCTTCTGGGCATGGAGTAGGGGTCACTGGGGGTGTTTGGTGGAGGTCTTTGTGAATTTCCTGCATTGTGCAGGGGATTGGACTAGATGACCCTGGTGGTCCCTTCCAACTCTATGATTCGATGATGGAAGAGATTAGCACAAGGCTCAATGGAACTCTGTTCTCCTTGGTCCTTGGCTTTCGGACCACCACAGCACACCGACTATAGGTCACAGCAAATGGACCCAGCTTGCAAGCTTCTCCTGGTCATACCAGATGTGTAGGGTTGCCAACCTCCATGTACTAGCTGGAGATCTCCCGCTATTACAACTGATTTCCAGCCAATAGAGATCAGTTCCCCTGGAGAAAATGGCCGCTTTGGCTATTGAACTCTATGGCATTGAAGTCCCTCCCTTCCACAAACCCCGCCCTCCTCTGGCTCAGCCCCAAAAACCTCCCGCCGGTGGCGAAGAGGGACCTGGCAACCCTATGGATGTGAGGTGGGATTCTGGAAATATTTGCGGGAATGCTCACAGCCCTCCCACTGAAAGCAATGACCTGTGTGCATGAGTGGCTGAAGATCGACTCTAGAAGGGAGGAGGAAAAATGCTTCCCTTGATCCTTGTACCAATCCCTTCCTCTCCGTGCAGCTGTTCTAAAGCATCCTGGGAACTGTAGTCTGATGGGGCCGTCCTTAGATTCCTTGCTTAAAGACCCCTCATTCTCAGGCAGGGTTGCCAACAGGCCTGGAGAAAAATGCCCAGCGTCAGCCCTGGTGACAGCGACTTTGGAGATGGGTCATAGAGTCCAGTTGCCAAAGCGGCCATTTTTCTCCAGGTGAACTCATCTCTATTGGCTGGAGATCAGTTGTAACAGCAGGAGATCTCCTGCCCTGGATGGGCGACCTCCCAGGAACACCAGGGTTGCTACGTGGAGGCAGGCAATGGCAAACCACCTCAGATGTCTCTTGCCTTGAAAACTCTACGGGGTCGCAAAGGCACAAAATAATAATAATAATGAGCGTTATTCTAGATTAAGTATGTAGGATAGTTGCACTCCGCTCTGTTCTGTTGCGTTCTGCTCGGGGACTAAATCCCGTCGGGCCGTAATATAATCCCGCTGTATCCCAAGGGCAGGTTGTAACACTACCACCCAGAAAGATAATAATCAGACTCAAACAGTGGGACAGGGGGAGGGAGACACCCGTAAAAAGGCAATCGCAGATGGTAAGAGGGAGCGACCTGGTCGCTCGTAGTGTTGCCGGGTTGTCGTTTGGGAGGGTTTTCCCTGCAAGAGGGCGTACCTTCCTCCCTGTATACCTCAGGGCTGGAGCTCTTTGAAGTTCATGACTGTAAATCAATTTAGATAGTGCCTCAAAGCATCGAGTCAAGGAACTGGCAATGGTCCCAAGTGAATTAATCTGAAATTAATTTGATTTTGAAAGGCTCCATCTGGCTGTGTTTGGAAAAGGCAGTTAGACAGAGAGAGAAAGATATAAACAAATGATCATCTGTATTCTCTGCGCCAGATGTTTTGTTTTTTCCCCCCTCTCTTTAAAAAAAAAAAAAAGAGCCCACCGCCATCCAGAGAATTTTGGTTAAATAAAAAGGTGACGGAAATTCTGGTGCCATTAGGCCTCTCGAAATAAGGAATCTATTATAAGGTTTGCAAATACTGGTTTGTCATAAAGGGAAGTAAAAAAAGAGAAGGAAGTTGGCGAGAGGGAGGCTGGATGCCTTTAAAAAGGGAAGGGGGCGAAAATGGTCAGCAAAGGAAACACTTTCCATAAGTATGCTTTTGTTGACCATTTTTGATGCAGGGAGAGGACTAGTAATAACAAGCAGTAGTACGTTTCTTTGGAAAAAATACTCCTTGCCGTATTTAAGATTTTGAAAAGGACAGGCTTTTTGTTTTGTACATGAGTTTCCCCTGAAAGAAAGAAGACTGGTTTGGGTAAGAGGAAAAATAAATCTGGTAGAGGGAAAATAATAACTCTGTAGGTACTATCATTCTCAGTACAATGGAGTGCTTAAAGAGGGTATGGGCAGCTCCTTCAGTCTAGGGAATAGATCCTACCTAGTGACGTTGTAGTGATGGCCACAGGGAGAGACAGCTTTGAAAGGGGACTCATCAGATTCTTGGAGGACAGGTCTGTCAGTGGCTACTAGCCATGGTGACTAAAGGGAACCTCCATGTTCAGGGGTAGTAAACCTCTGAATACCAGTGCCAGGAGATCACATCAGGGGAAGGCCTCAGCCTCTGTGCCTGTTGTTGGCCCTCCAGAGGAACTGGTTGGCCATTGTGTGAGACAGGATGCTG
The DNA here is from genome assembly GCF_029931775.1 of Euleptes europaea. NCBI lineage: Eukaryota > Metazoa > Chordata > Lepidosauria > Squamata > Sphaerodactylidae > Euleptes > Euleptes europaea. The sequence goes on along the minus strand of NC_079314.1, from coordinate 114,794,664 downwards.
GACTAGATGGACAACTGGTCTGATCCAGCAGGGATCTTCTGATGTTCTTAGGATACTAGACTAGATGGACCACTGGTCTGATCTAGTAGGGCTCTTCTTATGTTCTTAGGATGCTGGACTAGATGGACCACTGGTCTGATCCAGCAGGGCTCTTCTGACATTCTTAGGATTCTGGACTAGATGGACCCCTGGTCTGATCCAGAAAGGCTCTTCTTTTGACCTCAACACGCCCCACAAGCAAATTGCCTGGGGATGGCTTGGACCTACCTGGAGATGTTGCAGTCCTGCTCCTCTAGTGAGGAGGGCTGGCTATGGCCTAAGGTGCCCCGTCATGCTTCAACAAATCCCTTTACCAGCACCACTCTGGGACCCTCATGATCCACTCCCCCATTCCAGAGGAAACTCTTGTAACCCCTGGCCCACATGGGCCACTGCTGGCTCTTTGAGATCCCTTTGTGTGGCCCCAGTCCGGCCCTCCTGAACATCTCTGCTGACCAAGTTTGCCAGTGCCACCCATTTCATACTCCTTGATGTTTGTTAATTTGAATAGAACACCCTGACAAGTGCTTGTCCAGCCTCTCCTTAAAGACTGCCAGTGAGGGGGAGCTCACCACCTCCCTAGGTAGCTGATTCCATTGTCGAACAGCTCTTACTGTAAAAAAAGTTTTCCTACTAACCAGCCGGTACCTTTCTTCCCACATTATTGTGAGTCCTATCCTCTGCTGCCCACAGGAACAGCTCCCTGCCCTCCTCTCATTGACAGCCCTTCAAATACTTAAAGACAGCAATCATGTCCCCCCTCAACCTTCTCTCCTCCAGATTAAACATTCCTAACTCCCTCAGCCTTTCCTCCTAGGGCTTGGTCTCCAGGCCCCTGATCATCCTCGTTGCTATGGCATTACATCCTGCTGAGCTCCCTCCCATCGCTCCAGACTCTGCCTCCAAAAACTCCAGGAATTTCCCATCTCAAAGTTGGCAACTCTAGGCCCTGTCATCTCAGACGGTACCAAAATAACCTTCCGCCTCTCTTCAATCCCTCCAGTAAGCTGGCACATGTGTCTGTGCCAATGTTGAAATGCCTGGCATCGCAGACTGTTTCCGGGACTAATTGCTCGGCTTTAGTTCTCAGGAGCAGGCGCTCAGCTTCCAAACAGGAGCTCCGTGGGGGGAGCGTCCCCCTCCCTGCCTCATCTGGCCCAGGTGTTTTTGAGCAAGCTGTGGAACAGCCTTGTAAATCTTCAATGGCCAAACAGCAATATGCAAGTTTGGGGGTGGGGCGGGGACAACAGGTGGGAGACGCAATCCAAGTTTGCAAGAAGAAAACCAAATGCACTCAGGATAAGGCAGCTTCAAGTGTGTTCATGTATGTAACCCTCTGAGACCTAGCCATAAGGAATTATGTGAACCAATCCAAGACAGAACTCTCAATTCCTACTTCTACCTCCAGATGCCTCAACAAGTTGGCATGCCCCACAGTGTCAAATGCTGCTGGTGGATAATAAACAGACAGACAGACAGACAGACAGACAGAAGAACATAAGAAGAAAAGCCATGCTGGATCAGACCAAGGTCCATCAAGTCCAGCAGTCTGTTCACACAGTGTCCAACTAGACAGAGAGAGAGAGAGAGAGAGAGAGAGAGAGAGAGAGAGAGAGAGAGAGAGAGAGAGAGAGAGAGAGAGAGAGAGAGAGAGAGAGAGAGAGAGAGAGAGAGAGAGAGAGAGAGAGAGAGAGAGAAGTTAATAAGAAACATGGCCGATAGAAGATTGATGATACGAAGATAGAAGATAAGAAGATAGATTGATAGATAGACACACATACAGACAGATAGATAGAAGTTAATAAGAAACATGGTAGATGATAAGATAGATTGATAGATAAATAGACAGACAGACAGAGAGGGGGGGAGAGAGAGAGAGAGAGAGAGAGAGAGAGAGAGAGAGAGAGAGAGAGAGAGAGAGAACTGGGAGCAACATGGTTTCCTTGAGGCCACGTGTCCTTGTGGCCATTCTGATGACATTTGAAATTACATGGAATGTATGACTTTATATGAGAAGCAGCCCCGCCCACACCGCCAGTCTCTGGAGCTTTGCAGGACAGATGTGACCATTTCCCCCATGTTCCGTTGCACTGAATCGAGGGTCTGCGGAGGACAGTGGGAAAGGGAATCAGGAAGGCGCCCATCCTCCCATGAGGGCGTGCCAAGCAGTGACGGCGTCATCAATAACTTTTCAGCGCAAGTGGCAGACTGCTTCTCATGAGCCCATTGTGCATCTGGAGGCTTGAGGAGGGAACGCTATAATAGCAATACTCATGCGTCGAGCGAAGGGAAGGCCATCTGTTGTCGAATGACTTGGTTGCTTGCTTATAGTATATTCTAGAGTGAGCTGCCTGTCGTTTGCTGAGAGGCTCTTGATGGCTGGAAGATATTTTTGGAATGAGCATTGATGGTCCGTCATGATCAGCTGTGGCACACATGCAAGCATATTCTTGGGTGGAGGCTGATGAGAAGAGGGGCTGTAGCTTAGGGGAAGGGACATGGCTCAGTGGTAGAGCATCTGCTTGGCATGCAGAAGGTCCCAAATTCAATACCTGGCATCTCCATTTAAAAGGACTTGGCAAGTAGGTGATGGGAAAGACACCTGCCTGAGACCCTGGAGAGCCACTCCCAGTCTGAGTAGGCAATACAGACTTTGATTCAGTATAAGATTCAGTATAAGACAACTTCAAGTGTTCATGTGTTCATTTGAGAATCTGATGGGAGATTAAAGGGTTGCAACCTGGGTCTTCCTTGGAGGTCTCCCATCCAAGTACTAACCATGCTCAGCCCTGCTTAACTTCCAAGATCTGATGAAATTGGGCTAGCCTGGGCCTTTCAGGTCAGGCCTATGATCCCTATTTGTGTGTGTCAAGTGCAGTCAAGTCACAGCCGACTTTTGGTGACCCCTTATCGGGTTTTTGATGCAAGAGACTAGCAGAGGTGGTTTGCCATTGTCTTCCTCTGCAAAGCAACCCTGGTATTCCTTGGTGGTCTCCCATCCAAATAAAACTAGGGCCAACCCTGCTTAACCTCTGAGATCTGACAAGATTGAGCTAGCCGGGGGGGGGGGGGAAGAGAATTTTCTCTCACAGTAAGCACTAAAAGAAAGCCAATTACAAAGCAGCATTTAAAGGGGCGGGGACTTGATTTGAGCTTGGAGACTGCTGGTGCATAGATTCCCAACAGGAAGGTATGGGTCCAGTGAGCAACAAACCTCAGGTAAAGCTCCCATGCATAAAAGACCAAAGCAGTATCACAGAAACACTGGACCTCTCCAGTACCCTCCCTTGTGAGGAAACAAATCCTTTAGTGACTTTCCTTGAAAATTCATCTTGCTTTGGGAAATGGCAAATTATGTAAGCCCAAAATACTGCATTGTTGCAGGAACAAAAAACATAAACCACCGGGAATATCAAAATTCCCGGATCAGCTTCTGAATCCGGTTAACTCAAAACAGGAAAAGAGCAAGAGTCCAGTAGCACCTTAAAGACTAACAAAATTTCTGGCAGGGTAGGAGCTTTCAAAATGGGAGCGATATTGAGGCTCCCTTTGGCTGACCGCTCATGGCTCCGGGCATATTCCTCCTCCCTTTTCCAAACCATGCCAGCTTGACTTTTGAACACCCTCGCCAGCTTTTCTTCGCCACCGCCAGCCGACAAAGGCGGGGGCCGCCACTCTCGGAGGCGATTAGAGAATTATGTTAATGTCATTTTACAATCCTGGCGACGGCCGCTGCCCGAAAAACAACCCCAGACCCAAAATGCCAGAAGCAGTAAGGTCAAAACAAATCCGTTGGAAATTAGCTTCTTCATTAGAGACTGGCAACAGAGAGCAACAAACGCTGATCAGATGGCAGCCAAGATGCATACGCCAAAAAAATAATTTCAGGAAAGAGAATCCTATTGCATATCCCCCCTCATCAGGCATGAGACATGGATCTGTTCATTTCCCAGTGCAATCTATTCTTCTTGCACACCTTGGCGTGTGCGGCTTGGCACTGAGGGTGCACTGGGATTAGGGGCCGTTTTATACCAAGTCACTCTTGTCTAAAGCCCACTGAAATCTACGAGCTTAGACCAGAGTGACTCTGCATTGGATTGTGTGGGAACATCTTGACAGTTGAGGGCAGGGCTGGCATCAGCATACATTGAAGTGGGGCAACGGCCAGGGCCTGTGGCTTCTGGTGGGGCCCGCTCACACCTGTGCACTGCCTGATTGTCAGTGCTTTGTCGCTTGGGCTCCTAGCGCACATGTGGGTGGTGCACAAAGCCGTTCATGGTGGCATTCATGGTGGCTATGGCAATGGCGCTCCGAGATGCCCCCAGAATTGCTGGGGAAAAGGCGTGCGGTCAGCGTGGAAAGCTTTTTGCTGCAGGCGGTGGGAGAATTTGCAAGGGGGCAGATAAGATGAAAAATGGCCGTGTTTTCTATTGCCCCATAAGGTCGGAAGGAGAAGAAAAACTAGGTGCAATGTAGAGAGTTTATTTATCCCTTCTATATCCCTACGCGTTTTGCATATGGCTTCATCAGGGGGTCTTCTATAAAGATTTCTCAGCTCCCACCTTAATTCTTCAAGGTGGGAGCTTAGAAATCTTTGTAGAAGATCCCCAGATGAAGCCATATGCAAAACGCGTAGGGATCTGGAAGGGATAAATAAACTCTCTACATTGCACCTAGTATTTCTTGCCCTTCCTGCCTACCTGTGCAGCCTTATTTTCCCCACAAGGTCGGACCAGAACCAACGGGCTGAAATTAACTCAAAAGAACTTTTGGCTAAACATTAGGAAGAACTTCCTGACCGAGCGGTTCCTTAGGGGAACAGGATTTCTCAGGAGGAGGTGGGCTATCTTTCTTTGGAGATTTTTAAGCGGAGGCTAGATGGCCATCAGACAGCAACACCGATTCTATGAACTTAGGCAGATCATGGGGGGGGGGGGGAGGACAGGAAGGAATGAGTCAGTGCTTGGCTCTTGTGGCCTTTTCTTACATGCCCACAGTAATGTCGATTACCACTTTGGGGTCAGGAAGGAATTTTCCACATCCCCGTGCCCAGATTGGCCAGGGATCCCAGAGGGTTTTTGTTTTTTTGCCTCCCTCTGGACATAGAGCAGGGGTCACTGGGGAAGTGAGGGGTTGGTTGCGAATTTCCTACATTGTGCAGGGGGTTGGTCTAGATGACCCTGGAGATTCCTTCCATCTGTATTGTTCTATGTGATGGCACACTTGATGCACTTCTAGAATAAAAAAGAGAAAGGGAGTTTGATCCTTGGAATGAAGGTGAAAAGGAGACAGTTTCTGCCCATGGGATCAGCTAGAGAAAAAACTGAAGGGGTGTCAAAGGGTTTGCCTGTGGAGGCAGGGACCGGGGCCTTTACTCAAACCAGCCGCCTTGCTGAGACTCACATTCAAGTCTCCCAGCATCCCTAAAAGGACATCCAGGGATGCTCTTTCCCCCCGCCATGATCTAGGAGAACTGGGAGGAAGAGAACGAAAGATGGCGTTTGGCTAATTGAAATGTATCCCCGTGGCAGCGCAAGCCAAGGTTAGGCACGTCGCAAAACTGGTGATCAAACTTTTCATTGTCAGTTTTTGAAATGTGCCTTTCATGTCACTTCGCCTCCCTTCAGGACCTGGGAGAAGTACAGAAGTTAATCTAGGCATATTAATGCGTTCAGGTGTGCTGACGCTTCAGAACAAATGAGGCGTGGGAGCCTAAATCATTTCCCTTTGCGCTAGTTTGTAGCCTCAAGGTAAACGTATATACACGGGGCTTTTCCTTCCAGTACTTGCTTTTTTTCACACCTATGTTATGATTTTTTCTTGGTAAGTAAAGTCCATGGTTTTGCCTTCTCTTTGTGGCAATCCTTGACTGATGTACAACTTATGGGTACCGTGCAGTTACTTGCATCGCACTCAGGAATACCCTGCCACGGAGAAATATCACCCCATTGGCAAGCAGGGAGGTGCCCTTGTGGAAGGAATGCAAACTGAACAGCACACTTTAGGGCAGGGGTGTCAAACATACGGCCCGCAGGCCGGATCTGGCCCCTTGAGAGCTCTTATCCGGCCCGCAAGCCAGCCAATGCAACTACACACACCCCACTCTCAATCTGGGCTGGCCCAACCAAGTGACATTTATGTCACATCCGGCCCTCGTAACAATTGAGTTCAACACCCCTGCTTTAGGGACTCAGCTAGAATCAAGTTCAGTGACATCTTTGAGGTCAACAAGATTTGAACCCAAGTCTCCCTAGTCGCTGTCCAACACTCTAACTACAATTCCACTCCGGCTCTTCTTGGCTGGAAGACTACGGGGTCCGTGTAGGCAACTTATCCGCTGGAGTGTTTTCAAATGTTTGGTGTAGCAATTTGACATGCACAGGGCGGGTTTCGTGGAATCTGCACATTCGTCTTGGGGTTCATGTTCTAATCGTCGACTGTCTTGCTGTTTTGCATTCCTTTTGTGTGACTTTTTAAAAATTTCCAAATGTGCATGCGTGGAAAAGAAAAGCCAGCGGACTCTTGTTAGCAGGAATGCCCGTGCTGAGGCTCTGTTCTGCAGAACACCATGTGATTATCAAGTAGCCCCCATACTTCTTGAAACGGCCTTTTCTTCCAACATCCACACACGTTGTTTCACGAGTAGAACTTGCCACCCCCTCGGTACACGATGGATTCAAACAGCGGCTTGCCGAGAAGGGCAAACAGAGGATAACGTAATTACAGATTTGCATTTTTTTTTGTTTGTGGCATTAACTTGGCATTTTCTTAGTGGCAGAACTTAATCAGCATGGAGAGAACAGTCAGGCTTTATTTGCCCCATATCTCCTCTTCCCTTTTGTTATTGCCTTTTTTTGCACACAAGTGGAATTATTTCTAAAATGTTTCCTCTGATAACACTCTCCACTCTTTCTTTGCCCTCCCTAGTAACGGCACAGCTAACAAGATGAATGGAGCTTTGGATCACTCAGACCAACCAGACCCAGATGCCATTAAGATGTTTGTCGGACAGATCCCCCGTTCCTGGTCGGAAAAAGAGCTGAAAGAACTTTTTGAGCCTTACGGAGCAGTCTACCAGATCAACGTTCTCCGAGATAGGAGTCAGAATCCTCCCCAAAGCAAAGGTACAGAGATCTTAACATTAACTTTCAAAGATAAAGTGGAGGTTGTTGTAGAGGTAAAATAATAGGGTTGCCAACTCCAGGGTGGGAACATCCTAAAGATTTGGGAGTAGCACCTGGGGAGAACAGGGTTTGGGGAAAGAAGAAACTTCAGCAGGGTATAATGCCATAGAGTCCATCTTCCAAAGCAGCAATTTTCTCCAGGTGAAGCAAACTCTGTCACCTGGAGATCAGTTGTAATAGTGGGGGGTCTCCAGCCAACCCCTGAAGGTTGGCAACCCTGTAAAATAACAATAAAAACTGCTGTGTGTCTTCATTTGGCTTATGTTAGGATTGCTGATATTGTATGAAAGAATCCGGGAGTTATTATCAGAAAGCAAATCATAGGCATTCGGGATGCTTCCAAAATTCTCCTCTGACAAATTTCTCCCCCAGGTTTTGGGCTCCTGAATTAAAGTACGAGAAGAGGTTTGGGCTTCCTGCCACTCCCCCCATTTCAAACATCTGCATTGCTCTAAAATAACTGTGGTGTTGTTTTCAAGGCGCACAGAATGACTTCTAAGGTCATTTAAGTGGTGGAGAAAGTCGGCGTATAAAAACCAACTCCTCCTCCTCCTCCTCTTCTTCTTCTCCTTCTTCTTCCTCCTCCTTCATCATTATAGGGAGGAGAGTTTAGGGACCCGAAGGTTTCACTCTATTACAGCTCTGTTTTGCGTAGCCAGCCCTGAGCAAAGAATGCTGCTCCCCCAGAAAGGGCAAGAAGAGGGAGGATCTCTTTGAGCCATTTGCTAGGCTGTTGTCTGGTCTCCTCACAGCTCTCATCAAAAACAACCGAGGGCTCCCACTTTCTCCTCTGCTGTCATTACCAAATGCCTTCTCTACCCTCTAACTACAAATGTCCTACTTCACTCCTTTGCCTGATCTCTCTGTGCAGCTGCCAATTCTGTATTGAGGGGAGATCTGTGTTTTTCCAGACCTTCATCCTTCCACTTGGCATAGTCTGGACTGAAAACTCTCCAGTTTTACACCTCCAGAGTTCACCTGAAGGGGAAAAAATGGCCATAATTAGGAAGAAAAAATGGGATGTGCAACCTAATTGGGGAATGGCCGTGGCTCAGTGGTAGAGCATCTGCTTGGCATGCAGAAGGTCTCAGGTTCAATCCCCGGCATCTCCAGACTAGGCAAGTAGGTGATGTGAAAGACCTCTGCCTGAGACCCTAGAGAGCCACTGCCAGTCTGAGTAGACAACACTGACTTTGATGGACCAAGGGTCTGATTCAGTATAAGGCAGTTTCATGTGTTCATGTGAACGTAAGAACATAAGAAAGGCCCTGCTGGATCAGACCAAGGCTCATCAAGTCCAGCAGTCTGTTCACACAGTGGCCAACCAGGTGCCCCCAGGAAGCCACAAACAAGACGACTGCAGCAGCACCATCCTGCCTGTGCTCCACTCACCCAAAATAATAGGCATGCTCCTCTGATACTAGAGAGAACAGGTATGCAGCATGACCAGCATCCATTCCAACTAATAGCCATGAATGCCCCTTTCCTCCATGAATATGTCCACTCCCCTCTTAAAGCCCTCCAAGCTGGCAGCCATCACCACATCCTGGGGCAGGGAGTTCCACAATTTAACTATGTGTTGTGTGAAAAAATATTTCCTTTTATCTGTTTTGAATCTCTCGCCCTCCAGCTTTAGCAGATGACCCCGTGTTCTAGTATTATGGGAGAGGGAGAAAAACTTCTCCCTGTCCACTCTCTCCAAACCATGCATAATTTTATAGACCTCTATCATGTCACCCCTTAGCCGCCTTCTTTCCAAGCTAAACAACCCTAAGCGTCTTAACCGCTCCCCATAGTGCAGTAGCACTAGTCCCCTAAATCATTTTGGTTGCTATTTTCTGCACCTTCTCAAGCTCTGTAATATCCTTTTTTAGGTGTGGTGACCAGAACTGTACACAGTATTCCAAGTGTGGTCTCACCATAGATTTGTACAAGGGCAGTATGATATCAGCAGTTTTATTTTCTATTCCTCGTCTAATTATGGCCAGCAAAGAATTTGCCTTTTTTACAGCAGCCGCACACTGGGTTGACATCTTCATTGAGCTATCCACTACCACCCCAAGATCCCTTTCTTGGTCGGTCGCTGCCAGCACAGATCCCATCAGTGAATATGTGAAGTTGGGATTTTTTGCCCCAATGTACATCACTTTACACTTACATTGAATCTCATTTTCCATTTTAATGCCCATTCTTCCAGTATGCAGAGATCCTTCTGGAGCTCTTCACAGTCCGATTTTGTTTTAACCACCCTAAATAATTTGGTGTCATCTGCAAACTTGGCTATTTCACTGTTTAACCCCAACTCCAGGTCATTGATGAACAGGTTGAAAAGCACCGATCCCAACACAGATCCCTGAGGCACCCCACTGCTCACATCCCTTCATTGTGAGAACTGACCATTGATTCCTACTCTCTGCTTCCTATTTTTCAGCCAGCTCTCAATCCATAAGAGGACTTGTCCTCTTATCCCATGACTATGAAATTTGCTTAGCAGTCTTTGGTGGGGGACTTTGTCAAAAGCTTTTTGGAAATCCAAATACACAATATCCACAGGCTCATTCCTGTCCACATGCTTATTGATGCTTTCAAAATAGTCTTAACAGGTTAGTGAGACAGGACCTACCCTTACAGAAGCTCTGTTGGGTTTTGCCCAGCAGACCTTGCCCTTCTATATGCTTGACAATTCTGTCTTTAATAATGCTTTCCACTAATTTACCCGGAACAGACGTTAAGCTAACTGGCCTGTAATTTCCTGGGTCCCCCCTGGAACCTTTTTTATAAATGGGTGTTACATTGGCCATTCTCCAACTCTAGGATGAATACCGTCTGCTGATGTGTACTGCTGATGTGTACTGATGTGTACTGATGTGTACTGCTGATTGTCAATTTTTGTATTCCATGTGCATGTTTGTGTGCGACAGAGAGAAGGGAAATGTCTGAAAGGGTTAAAGAACCCAATGTCTTTTTCTCTTGCAAGCGTTGCCAACTTCCAGGTGGGGTCTGGAGTTCTCCCAGAACTAGAACTGATCGCCAGACTATATAGATCACTCTTTTCCTATTCCGATTTATTTTATACATTTAAACATTTATGCCCCACATGATTTCCACAAACTCAAGTCAGCTAACAAAACAGCTGAGGCTGCAGGATAGAAACATCACATTCACCCCAGACTGCCTTGAGAGCCAGCGTGGTATAGTGGTTAAGAGCAGTGGTTTGCAGCGGTGGACTCTGATCCGGAGAACTGGGTTTGATTCCCCACTCCTCCACATGAGCGGCGGAGGCTAATCTGGTGAACTGGGTTTGTTTCCCCACTCCTCCACATGAAGCCAGCTGGGTGACCTTGGGCTAGTCACACTCTCTCAGCCCCACCTACCTCACAGGGTGTCTGTTTTGGGGAGAGGAAAGGAAGGTGATTGTAAGCCGGTTTGAGTCTCCCTTAAGTGGTAGAGAAAGTCAGCATATAAAAACCAACTCTTCTTCTTCTTAAAAAACTTTAGGAGAAAAAATCATAAAGTTCTGCGCAGCACATAATTGGATCCTGAGTAGTCAGGTTCAGGTTTATTGCATATGGCCACAGGCCGTTAAAAGAACTGACAAAAATCCATATAACAATCATTGATAAAAGTTATCTTTTGGTAACAGATTAAAACTCAAAAAGTATATCTCTCTAACCCGGCAGAGTTTATCAAAATACTGGACCATGACGTAGAACGGGGGGGGGGGGGGAATGTCAGGCCCGGGGTCCATTTAAGGCCCACAAAATCATTTGGTCTGGCCCTTTGTGGGTCCTGGCAGATCTCTAGCTCAGAAGGATCTAAGACTGGTGATCTTCCCCCTCCCGCGGACAGGAATAGCCTCTATTCAAGGCAGGTGTGAGTTTGTTTTGCCGAGGAAAGGAACCTTTTTTCCCACTTGCAGAAGAGTCATTAGCTATGGAGCTGCTAGGGCCGCCCAAGAAACTGTGTTAACCCTTTCCCACCCAGGCCATGGAGAAACGTTTTCCCTCTGTACTACAAGAGGGCTGGGGGGCAGAATTGGCGACAATGGAGCCGTTAAAGGGGGCAGGGCCAGCATGTGCGGGGGGGGGGGGGTTCTTAGCCAGTGTGTCCTCGTTGTATCCCTGCAGGCAGAGGTAACAGGAGCTGGCTGTAAAATCTGGCCCCGACCATGCAGAGCAGGAGCAACTCTGGCGTGCGGCTGGTCGGCTATGCCCAGCTGGTGCAACAGACCATCCTGTGCCACCAGGTGGGCACGTGCGCCACCGGTTGGATGCCTGCCTGCTTGCTCATGCCAGGGGGGTCATCTGGAGCAGCTGCCTGCTTGGGGCTTGGTCAGCTAATTTTTAAGTTGATAATTTTGTATGGCCCGCGAATGATTTTACAAATATCCAAATGGCCCTCGGGGGGAAAAAGGTTCCCCACCCCTGACGTAGAACATTCTTTTAAAATGTAACATTCGAAGTTATCTGGGTATACCCCAACATTAAATAAGCAGCAATGCCACTCCTGACTTGCAAAGAAACAGAATAAGCCCTAATAATTAGGTCTCAAGCCCAAACTTTGAATAGCTGCCCAAATGATTATGATTAGTAAATCCCACTTCCCGTTAAAAAAAAGAGTTTACATTTCAATTCTGTTCAGTATTACTACGTTGGATCAGCCTGGCCCGGATTTTCTTTGCTGCCAAAGCAAAAAAAAAGCACCTTTATGGGAGATTACTGGCTCTGTGAACCAGTGTGGTATAGTGGTTAAGAATGGTGGTCTGGAGCGGTGGACTCTGATCTGGAGAACCAGGTTTGATTCCCCACTCCTCCACATGAGTGGCGGACACTAATCTGGTGAACTGAATTGGTTTCCCCACTCCTCCACATGAAGCCAGCTGGGCTAGTCACAGATCTCTCAGCCCCACCTACCTCACAGGGTGTCTATTGTGGGGAGGGGAAGGTGATTGTAAGCTGGTTAGATTCTTCCTTAAGTGGTAGAGAACTTCGGCATATAAAAACCAACTCTTCTTCTTTTTCTTCATCTGTATCAGCAAGTAGAAATAAGATCTTCTCCGTCACAGTACATTGGACCAAATTGGCCAGGATTGACTCTAGTAATGTTTGCCTTGGTATAAGAAATAATGGGCAATCCAACAAGTAATTCTGGTTCAGAAACTCCACAAATACTTTGACGCTGAGTGACTGGTCTTTTGGTATAGCATCCTTCAAGCTCCCAAGTAGTCAATAGTTGGGGGTCATGAAAAACTTCTCATAGAGAGAAGCAGGCCATTCTCTGCTTTCAAGGGCTGACACCTATTCTCTGCTTAAAGATTATCTGCTGTAGTAGGTTAGTCTCTCCCCCTCCTGCTGGAAAAGTTACCGGTAGCTTGTGAAAATAGAGAACTGTCAGACAAGGGTATGTGTATCTATGTGTACAAGCACACACCTGCACATTTTGCAAGCATCATCATGTCAAGCACTCTCAAACAAGTGTGTTTTTTTAAGCATTTGAGAAAGCTGCTTGCAAAAACCATGGCAGAGTTTGGGGAGGGACTTCATTGTCATAGAGTCCAATTGCCAAAGTGGCCATTTTCTCCAGGTGAACTGATCTCTATTGGCTGGAGATCAACTTTAATAGTGGAAGATCTCCAGCTACTACCTGGAGGTTGGCAACCCTATGAATCAGACCCTTGGTCCATGAAGGTCAGTATTGTCTACTCAGATTGGCAGCGGTTAGGAGCTCAGGCAGAGGTCTTTCACATCACCTGCTTTCTGGTCCTTTTAACTGGAGATGCTGGGGATTGGACCCTGGACCTTCCGCATGCCAAGCAGATGCTCTATTGCTGAGCCACAGGGCCTCATTAAGCGCTTGCGCCAAGCACTGAGGTGTTTCTCCTTCACTACTTTACACATTGACTGTCCTTGACATGCCCATCAATAGTGTTTTCATTTGTACAAAACCTGGCCATCGGTTTGTGGCAGGGGTGAGTTACCTGGAGTTTATTGCCTTCGACCTGTGTTTTGGCACTTCAGTCTGCCAGGCAGAATTCATGGAGCTTGTTAACTCACAATGAACACATGAATCTGCCTTCTACTGAGTCAGACCTTGGTCTATAAATGGCAGTACTGTGTACTCCGTAGGGTTGCCAGGTCCAGGTTGGGAAATACATGGAGGTTTTTGGGGCGGAGCCTGGGGAGGGTGGGGTTTGGGGAGGAGAGGCCATTTACCAACAGACTGCGAATAATCCACATTTGCTTTTGCAGGTCACTCGCCCTAGCAAAAGGGAAATGTGGCATTATTTTTAAAAGCGATCCAGCAATGCTGGGGTTAAATATCTCGCCATCCTGACATTCAAGGGAAGGCGGGTTGAAGAGGCACCAGCGGATTCCATCTCAGCTTCAGCCTGCTGCTTGCAGGATTGTCAAGGCGCAGTATTGATTGTGGACTTATTAAACCCAAATGTACATATTTGCAGAAAAGAGAATGTGCAAAACAAACCGAGGCCTGCCTAGTGAAGGTTTCTCCCTTATTGTCTTTGCCCTTCATGGGTTCTCAGTTAACTACATTATCTGTACCTGTTGGCGTTAAGGCACAAACACAGGAACGCATAAGTACATGAAGCAAACAAAGAGGGAAAGAAAAAAAGAAAACAGTGAAACTAAAATTACAGCACTATTGGTCGAGTATTTGTTGCAAATTCGTGTGTGTGTGTGTACACCTTTTTCTTTTGATTGCAGGTATAAAAGGAGCATAGGTGGTTAATACATTTAGAAATGAGAAGAAGAGGAAGGGTCATTATAACTTTAATTGATCTTCCATAATCTTTGAAATGGTTTAGATGCATGTTGAATGTCTTTCTGGTTTGTGTATGAGATGAAATCATGCCACGTTTCATTAAAATAAAAAACACTAATATATTAGCTTGCTTTTAATAAGTCTAAGTCGATGTGTCCATTTTTCTGCCATAGCTATTTGCCACAATTCAGAATATCATGGACGTAATGCAAAGAATTCTGCCGTTTTCCAATATCTTGCTATAACACTCCGGGCGGCCATTAACATGAACATGATTAATCCTTTAGATGTTCCTTTTTGGTTATGCTCCTCCCATATTGGAGAATGCAGTTTGAACCTTCGGAGGTCTCGATCCAAGGCTGATTTATCCAGGGGACAGTCTGTGAACTGCCTTACTTTAAACCCTACGGACAGCTGAAGAAGACCATCGAAATGCTGGCATTATCTAGAATCCACATCCTCTTTTGGATCAGGTCCGCTAAGTCGGACTGAGCTTGCACTCCGTTGAATTGTATCCATGGGTCGGATTGGGGCCATTCTCGCACAGCCGGACTTTACTGAGCGTTTTTACGCTGTCTGCAGTTCAGTGTTATATGCATTATTGATTGTACTTGTGCTCTTACTTCTGTGTATGCTGATTTCATGTTTACTCCACTTGCACCTTTATGTGTATATATATATATATATATATATATATATATATATATATATATATATATATATATAGGTAAGGTAAAGGTAAAGGTCCCCTGTGCAAGCACCGGATCATTCCTGACCCACGGGGTGACGTCACATCCTGACGTTTCCTAGGCAGACTTTGTTTACGGGGTGGTTTGCCAGTGCCTTCCCCAGTCATCTTCCCTTTACCCCTTTACCCCCAGCAAGCTGGGTACTCCTTTTACCAACCTCGGAAGGATGGAAGGCTGAGTCAACCTTGAGCCAGCTACCTGAAAGCGACTTCCGTCAAGATCGAACTCAGGTCGTGAGCAGAGCTTTTGACTGCAGTACTGCAGCTTAACACTCTGCATCACGGGGCTCCTATATATATAGGACTATAGCATTTATTCACTAATATAGTGTATATTTTTTGAGAGAGCCTCCGTGCTGCTTTGTTTGTTTCTATCCTCCCATATTAATAGCAGGGCCAATGCAGGTGTGGCATGAAAGTTTTCAAGTGTCATATTTGGTTCCCTCCTTCCTGCCCAACATTTTAATTGTTGTTTTGATGGAAGTATTTTTTCACACAACACATAGTTGAATTGTGGAACTCCCTGCCCCAAAATGTGGTGGTGGCTGCCAACTTGAAAGGTTTTAAGGGGGGAGTGGACATGTTCATGGAGGAGAGGGCTATCCATGGCTACTAGTCAAAATGGATACTAGTCATGATGCACACCTATTCTCTCCATGATCAGAGGAGCATGCCTGTTATCTTAGGTGCTGTGGAGCACAGGCAGGATGGTGCTGCTGCAGTCGTCTTGCTTGTGGGCTTCCTAGAGGGACCTGGTTGGCCATTGTGGGAACAGACTGCTGGACTTGATGGGCCTTGGTCTGATCCAGCAGGGCTTTTCTTATGTTCTTATGTCTGTATGCATTTTTACCTCCAGTTTTGATTGTTTTAATGATGTGTGTTGGTGGGGATGGTTTTAAAATGTGCTCGTATCATGTCAGTTTTAAATGGTTAGCCGCCTCGGTGGCTCTCGGAAGGGCAGAAAGGCGGGACATGGGTTTTG
Source organism: Euleptes europaea (assembly GCF_029931775.1). Taxonomy (NCBI): domain Eukaryota; kingdom Metazoa; phylum Chordata; class Lepidosauria; order Squamata; family Sphaerodactylidae; genus Euleptes; species Euleptes europaea. Next base: position 114,778,931 of record NC_079314.1, on the reverse strand, counting down.
TGCAATAAAGAGGCTTGCTCGGGCCTCTGCGTCACGACAGCCACTTGCTGGCAGAATATGAAGCGGGTTGGCGAAGGAAGAATGAATTGGAGTGAGGCGAGGTCAAAGGTCAGGTTGGCAATTGGAGCAGGACAGCGATTGGTATTGGAGATCGATACGGTTTCCCTCACTCAGTAAATGACTTTTGTAAGAAAGGACCGCTGCCGTGGTAATGCAGGTTTATGGATCAAATAAGGCAGGTTGTCGAGCGGGGGAAGGAAAAATGTGTTGAGGAGGAAAGGCCTCCCCTTTCAGCGGCAGAGAAATGACCTTTTTTGAGGAGGGGGGAGAATAAACTTGAGGTGCGAGTCAAAGGAAGATGTGCTCCGCATGAGAAAGCCGCAGGTGCCATGGCAAAACAGAACCCCACAAAAGGCAGGAATCGTGGGCTGCCTGAGCAGAAATGCATTCAGAAACAGGCATTTTTGAACTGGGGGTGGGAGTGCATCCTGCTGTTCTGAGCATTTTTGGGCAATTCTGTGGAAAAAAAGAGGGGGGGATAGGGTTGCCAACCGCCAGTTACTAGCTGGAGATCTCCTGCTACTACAGCTGATCTCCAGCCGATAGAGGTCAGTTCCCCTGGAGAAAATGGCCACTTTGGCATTGGACTCTAAGGCATTGAAGTCCCTCCCCAAACCCTGCCCTCCTCAGGCTCTACCCCCAAAACCTCCAGCCAGTGTCGAAGAGGGACCTGGCAACCCTATACTGATATGGTATGTTTAGGGTTGCCAACCGCCAGTTACTAGCTGGAGATCTCCTGCTATTGCAACTGATCTCCAACCGATAGAGATCAGTTTCTCTGGAGAAAATGGCCGCTTTGGCCATTGGACTTTATGGCATTGAAATCCCTCCCCTCCCCAAACCCCGCCCTCCTCAGGCTCCACCCCAAAACCTCCCACCACTGGCAAAGAAGGGAGGAGGAATCAGATAAAAGGTGCAGAGGAGAATAAAAAGGAATCATCAAGGTCTGGCGTGGCAACAAATTCAAGCAGGCTTGGTAGGAAAAAAGTCTTGGGGCATTGAATGACAAGAAGGCTTGGGTTGGGGGGGAATACAGGCTTGTGCTTGCGTTGAGAAGGGGGAAGCAACAGTAAAGAGAAATGAGTGAAGTATTGCCAGATCCCCTACATAGCGAGCATGGAACAGGAAAATGGTGGCAGGAAGCTGCTCTGGCATCTAAGGGCTGTGGTCCATCGGGGCCTGCGTTAAGTGCCCCAGTTTGCATGGCACCAGTGGCACGGCCACCAGCATAGGAGTCATGCCACCTCCAAAGTAGTTTTGCCCGCCCTCCAGGAATGCACTGTAACAGAGGTGGTTTGCCATTGCCTTCCTCTGCATAGCGACCTGGGCCTTCCTTGGTGGTCTCCCATCCAGTACTAACCAGGGCCAACACTTGTTAGCTTCTGAGACCTGACGAGATCTGGCTAGCCTGGGCCACCTAGGTGAGGGAGATTCAAGTTTATCTCCTCCTTGTTTTACCATCAAGACGCAGCTGACTTATGGCAACCTTTGGGGTTTGCAAGGCAAGAGACATTCAGAGGCAGTTTGCCATTGCCTGTCTCTGCGTAGGGACCCTGGACTTTTTGGGTGGTCTCCCATCCATGTACTAACCAGAGCCGACCCTGCTTAGCTTCTGAGATGCGATAAGGTAGGGCTAGCCTGGTCCGTCCAGGTGAGGGCTCAAGTTTACCACCTCAATGAAAATAAGGCCATGTGTTATAAAATAAGGCCTTGTGTTATAAATGGTATAGGACAATCCATGTACTGCATTGTTATCCCACTCATCCTCAGGGTGTATGGTTTTTCCATGCCCCATTTATCCTTCACTGTAACCCTGTGAAATAGGAGAGGCTGACAGAAAATGATTGGCACATGGTCATCCAATAATCTTCATGGCCGAGTGGGGACTCGAATCTGGGTCTTCCAGAACCTAGCCTGACATACAGCCCATTAACACTCACTGGCCGTGTTACAGAGTAATGCATCACCAATACTGAGAGGGAGGGCACCTTGGCCATCTTCTGGGCATGTAGTGGGGGTCACTGGGGGTTTGGGGGGGGGAGGTTGTTGTGAATTTCCTGCACTGTGCAGGGGGTTGGACTAGATGACCCTGGTGGTCCCTTCCAAGTCTGATTCTACGATTCTATACTGCTTATGATATGCTCTAGATGTGTGGTGATATCAAAATGCTACAGCTAATTGGTACAGGTAACAGCAGAAAGGGATACACTCAACTGTATGTTGCATAGCATAGTAACAAAGAAAGTGAGTTGCTCCCCTAGAAATCTTCCTTTGGCACTACTCATTTAGGTTTGTTGACTTTCTGGGAGATGTTTCCCCATGTGTGTTTGGAGGTAATAATGTTAACTTAATGTACAAGACTGTAGCATGGATTTTTGAGTTTCTCACCCCTGCTCTTTTGACCTCCAGAATTCCCATTTCAATCACGTGCTTCCAGTATGCAGATCAAACCATTTTCCATTTCTTGAGGAATGGAATGTGTTTTTCACCATTTTCTGCGCAGTGTGTATAGCAGTATGTTATGTGCTGAAGAGGGCGTACATATAAATACTGCATGAATGGCGCATAAAATTCATGTGACGTACGGATGGACGGAATAAAAACAGATCTACAAAGAGTAAGGAACCAAAACCATAGGCCAACATGTAAACCAATATGGTGGAAAGTGCCATCAAGTCGCAGCTGACTTATGGCAACCCCATAGGGTTCGCGAGGCTAGTGAGAAGCAAAAGTGGTTTGCCATAATACATGAAAAGAAGTGTTTTCAGCAAAAGTATGTCTTACTCTTGGCACCAAGTCGTGATGCTGAAACCAAGAAGTCAGCCTCAGGAAGTTCTTGTGAGTGTGTGTAAAGTACTGTTAAATCGCAGCCAACTTCTGGTGACCCCAGCAAGGGGTTTTCAAGGCAAGTGAAGAGCAGAGGTGGTTGGCCATTGCCTTCCTCTGCAGATTCTTCCTTGGTGATCTCCCTTCCAAGTACTGACCCCACTTAGCTTCCGATATCTGATGAGATCGGGCTATACCATGCTGCCTTCCCGGAAGCTCTCTTACCCCATAGGAAATAGTAGCTCCGGTGGAAGAGGAGTGGACCAAGGACACCTTCCCATGTGGAAGAGGACCACTGCTAGATTTGGGCCTTGAGGCCACCATGCAAATCACCAGAATAGGTAACTCGAAACACTTCAGGGAATCCACCTGCCAACTTCCTCTGACCTCCCCAGGATATTGTTGTACTAAAGGGCCAAGAGACATGTCTAGAAATTGCATATGTCTATAGAAGTAGCATACTCCAGGCCAGAGGGCAGCTCTTGCAAGTCCTATTATGAGAACCAGTGTGGTGTAGCTGTTAAGAGAGGTGGTTAGGAGCGGTGGACTCCAATCTGGCGAACTGGGTTTGATTCCCCACTTTTTCACACTAGCGGCGGACTCTAATCTGGTGAACCGGGTTGGTTTCCCCACTCCTACACATGAAGCCAGCTGGGTGACCTTGGGCTAGTCACAGATCTCTTAGAGCTCTCTGAGTCCCATTTACCTCACAGAGTGACTGTTTTGGAGAGGGGAAGGGAAGGTGATTGTAAGACGGTTTGATTCTTCCTTAAGTGGTGGAGAAAGTCAGCAAATAAAAACCAACTCTTCTTCTTCTTCTTCTATTAATCAGACGGCTCTTAAATCTAAGAACTTCGAGCTGTGGAGGCGCTTTCCCTTTGAGCTGTCCATGGTGTGGAAACTGTGTCTCTGTTACCTATTGTTGTTTGCTTTTTAAACCTATTCAGGTGGCACCTGACAAGCCAAACTCCAGAGGACCTTATTAGTATCCACCTGCCTGACCCAGTCAAAACCAAGCAATTCATTTTACCCTCAGTGAATGCTATAATAATGAGAGGGAGGACGAAGGCCCGAATCAAGTAGAAAATGTTAAGCATGTGCCAGCGGCCACAAATTGATTGAGGATCCCTGGTAGATTCTGTTTACAGATACGATTCTTCTTTCCAAATTGTATGATGCTCAGCTCAAAGCCAAAAGTTTGACACAGAATAGACATCTCTCTTGCATTGGGAAGAGGTCATCGCGCAGGGATAAAGCACCTGCCTTGCATGCCTAAATTCAGCTTTGGAATCTCCTGGTAAAAAGAACTCAGAGTTTGGAGAACAGCTTCCCATCAGAATAAATGATATCGGGATTGGGTATAAGGCAACTTGAAGTTTTAATAAATAATTTCACTCCAGCATGATGTAGTGGTCAAGAGCAGTGGTTTGGAGTGGTGGACTCTGAACTGAAGAACCGAGTTTGATTCCCCACTCCTACACATGAGCGGCAGACGCTAATCTGGTGAACCGGGTTGGTTTCCCCACTCTTACACATGAAGCCAGCTGAGTGACCTTGGGCTAGTCACAGCTCTCTCAACCCCACCTACCTCACGGGATGTCTGTTGTGGGGAGGGGAAGGGAAGGCGATTGTAAGCCGGTTTGATTCTTCCTTAAGTGGTAGAGAAAGTCGGCATATAAAAACCAACTCTTCTTCTTCTTTTCTTGATACAGCGATAAGACTGAGAGCAACGATTAAGCATCTAGAGCACACACACAAAAAAACCCCACAATTTTTGGCCAGACATCGTGCTCAGGACAGCTTCCAACAATAACAACTCACAACGTATTACGATATAAATGTAAAATTAAAACATAGAATTTTAAACCAGTTGTCCAGTTTAGAGTAACAAGATGGCGTCCTAACTCCATAACCGCTTCTGAGAAATGACAAGAATATCCTCGATGGTGAGGATGGTCTAAGGCAGTGGTCCTCAACATGGGGCCATGTGGTCCCCCGGGAACCCCCAGGATATTCCAAGGCGGCCCCAGGTGAAAATTGCGTGAATGGGGGGCCACGGCACGAGACTAGGGGGCCACAGAGGGAAGTGAGAAGTGAAGAAAACAGAGAAATGACCGAGAAAAGAAAACGGAGAAGTAGAGTGAACAGATCCACTGAAGCTGTGACTACGTGCTGACTCTGTATCTAAACACAGGTTTCGTTTTGGGATACAATTTGTACCTTCAGTGGACTGAAAACCTAACACAGGACTTCATTCATTGCACTTCTATGCATCGTTTGCAACCATGGATTTTTGTATCGCTGTAATCTTGTGCAAAGGTGGTAGAGGCTTTGTTCTCCCTTGTATGTGAACATTATTGTTTATTAGCACGTTGTATTCCCTTTTTGTGGGGTATTTTTTATTTTGTAAATTTCAGTTTCCCAATAAGAACGGCATGCGTGCGTTTTGCGTGGCTGTTTATGCTTCTTTGTTCCTTGGCTATTTCCAAACAAAACATTTAAATAGCTACCCTTCTACGGGTAGGACAGGGGGGCCACAGGAAGGAAACAAGGTCGGAAGGGGGCCACGGTCGGAAAAAGTCTATGGTCTATGGGGACACTCAGGAGACCAACATCAACCCAGAAAGTCCCAGTTCCTCCAAGGAATAGGGACAGGAAGAGGGAGCAAGGAAAGGGGGAAGAGGACAAAGAAGGGAAGGGGGGGAAAGGAAAGGAAAGGAAAGGAAAAGGGAAGGGGAAAACAGAGAGGAAAGGGAAGGGAAGGGAGGCCAGCTGTTAAAAAGGCCCCTGTATCATATATGAACAAACCACACCTCTGACAGAGGTGGAACAAGGCGTAACTTAAAGATGCAAGTGTGCAGACAGGCTTGTAAGAAACGAGATGGTTCTTTAGATATCCTGTTCCCACGACGGGATTATTTCCAGTTTCTCATCCCTGCTGTTTCAGCTCCCAAACTCCCAGTTCTGTTTTTCTCCCCCCTCCCCTCCCCATGCAAATCAAACTGGTGCTTCTTACACATCATTCGCTGTTTCCTTTGTGTCGAGTTTTCCGTGTGCAGTATATGCCTCTCCAACCTTATTTGCATATCAGTGATTCAGCGTGATTCATTATGCTAATTGCATGTATAAATGACGGACACCGAGCAGATAAATGCCATCAAAGTGTGTAGAAAAAGGGTATAACATTGCAAACACAATATGAATAAACCTACCAGAGGCAGAGAGCTGGAAAATGTTGACAAAAGTGTTGACAAAAATGAATGGGTAGGAAAACGTATGGTCCAGGCTAGCCCGATCTCATCCAATGTCAGAAGCTAAGCAGAATCGCCCTTAAGAACATAAGAAAAGCCATGCTGGATCAGACCAAGGCCCATCAAGTCCAGCAGTCTGTTCACACAATGGCCAACCAGGGGCCTCCAGGAAGCCCACAAACAAGACAACTGCAGCAGCATTGTCCTGTCTGTGTTCCACAGCACCTAATATAATAGACATGCTCCTCTGATTCTGGAGAGGATAGATACACATCATGACTAGTATTCATTTTGATTAGTAGCCATGGATAGCCCTCTCCTCCATTAACATGTCCACTCCCCTCTTAAAGCCCTCCAAGTTGGCAGCCATCACCACACCCTGAGGCAGAGAGTTCCACACTTTAACTATGTGCTGTGTGAAGAAATACTTCCTTTTATCTTCCTTTTGAATCTCTCACCCTCCAACTTCAGTAGGTAAAAAAGGTAAAGGTAGTCCCCTGTGCAAGCACCAGGTCATTCCTGACCCACGGGGTGATGTCACATCCCGACGTTTCCTAAGCAGACTATGTTCACGGGGTAGTTTGCCAGTGCCTTCCCCAGAGCTTCAGTAGATGACCCCACATTCTAGTATTATGAGAGAGGCCACCAAGGAAGTCTAGGGTCACTATGCAGAGGCAAGCAATGGCAAACTACCTCTGAATATCTCTTTCCTTGAAAACCATTCAGGGTTGCCGTAAGTCAGCTGCGACTTGATGGCGCTTTCCTCCACCACCAAGATACAAGTGGTATGCTTTTTTCTGATGTGCTAGTATACTATAGACATGCCTTGTCCTGGATGGCCCAGGGTAGCTTGATCTTATCAGATCTCAGAAGCTAAGCCAGCATGGTATAGTGGTTAAGAGAGGTGGGCTCTGATCTGGAGAACCGAGTTTGATTCCCCATTCCTGCACATGGGCGGCAGAGGCTAATCTGGTGAACTGGATTTGTTTCCCCACTCCGACGCATGAAGCCAGCTGGGTGACCTTGGGCTAGTCACAGTTCTATTAAGATCTCTCTCAGCCCCACCTACCTCACAGAATGTCTGTTGTGGGGAGGGGAAAGGAAGGAGATTGTAGGCTGGTTTGATTCTCCCTTAAGTGGTAAAGTATATAAAAACCAACTCTTCTTCTTCTTCTTAAGCTGGGTTGGCCCTGGCTAGTACTTGGATGGGAGATGGTCAGTGAAATCCAGGGTTGCTACACAGAGGCAGATGATGGCCAACCAACTCTGTTCATCTCTTAACTCGAAAACCCTGCAGGATCACCAGAAGCCGGCTGTGACTTGACGACACTCTCCACCCCCAGAAAAAGAAAGAAAATCAGGAATATTGACTCATCCCCCATGTCAAAGGGTTTAGGTCAAGACCAGTACTTCAGAATGGGCTCAGAAGCAAACCAGGGACCACTGACAGGCCCCAGATTCTTAAGAATTAAATACAACTCTTTGCGTGAAATGTTCTTTGAAGAACTGGGTCACCTTACGATATCTCTTTTTCTTGAAAAAAATAGGACTTTTGGAGGAGGGGGAACGCGGGCGCATAAATTAAAACAAAGCACTTCCATTAGGTTGTTCCAGCTTTCCCCTCCACCTCATTATTGCCTAATCTATGCCCATGAGTACATAGTTTTAAGTGGGATGTGTCAGTCTTTGACACTGCAGATTAGACCCAGTGGTGCATAAATGTATGATTATTTGAAAGGCGAGAGAAACAGAGGGGGGAAATTCTGCTCTCTGGTACATTAAAGCTTTGATTTTAAATAACTGATGCTTTTGAGAGTATTGCATTGGTGTGTGTGTGTGTGTGTGTGTGTGTGGTTGTTGTTGTTTTTTTACAAGAGCAAAATTATCTGTATAGGGAAGGGTATTTGTTTGTATAATAAGCTGTGCCTTAGCAGAATTAACGCTCGATGACTTATGTTTGAAAGAATAAATGAACTGTAAAATGTGTTGGTAAGTTCAGGGCCGGCATAGTTTCCGAAGCTTTTCTTTTAATGAGCCCACCCAATTAGTGATTGCTAGGACAGATACCATAGATTCATGATTACATTTTTAATTACTTTAAAGTCATAAAGCGGAGATGCGAACAATTGTACGGGGTAATTTTAAATGAGCATCGATTGAAGTGGTGCACTGGGTGGGGGAAGAAATCCGCAAAGCATTAACCATTGCCCCCATTCAGATGAAAGTTTGAAGACATTCCACTCTTGACCTGTGTAAATGTTACAGACACAACACAGTGATGGCCGGGGGATGGAGACCTTGAAATGGGAGCTGCAGAAAATTACCAGGTGTCCTTTTCATAGAATCATAGAGTTGGAAGGGACCACCAGGGTCATCTAGTCCAACCCCCTGCGCAATGCAGGAAATTCACAACTACCTCCCCCCCACGCCCCTAGTGACCCCTACTCCATGCCCAGAAGATGGCCAAGATGCCCTCTCTCTCGTCATCTGCTTAAGGTCATAAAATCAGCATTGCTGGCATATGGCCATCTAGACTCTGCTTTAAAACCTCCAGGGAAGGAGAGCTCGCCACCTCCCGAGGAAGCCTGTTCCACTGAGGAACCGCTCTAAATGTTAGAAAATTCTTCCTCGTGTCTGGATGGAAACTCTTTTGATTTAATTTCAACCCGTTGGTTCTGGTCCGACCTTCTGGGACAACAGAAAACAACCATCCTCTATATGACAGCCCTTCAAGTACTTGAAGATGATATCCCCTCTCAGTCTTCTCCTCTTCAGGCTAAACATACCCAGCTCCTTCAACCTTTCCTCATAGGACTTGGTCTCCAGACCCCTCACCATCTTTGTTGCCCTCCTCTGGACACGTTCCAGCTTGTCCACACCTTTCTTAAATTGCGGTGTCCAAAACTGAACACAGTACTCTAGATGAGGTCTAACCAGAGCAGAGTAAAGCGATACCATCACTTCACGTGATCTGGACATTATATTCTCCTGCTGATATGGAGCCAAATAATTGTCCATTTGTCAGATTGTCCATTTACTAGCAAGGAAGTCCCAGCTAAGCAGGGCAGCAACTGCACAGTGAGGATTCTCTGTTTTGTTTACACTGCCATTGCAAATGTAAAGTTATACTCATTGGCAATGGAGCTTCCACACAGTAGTCTTCCACACACTTTCCTACCACTGCCATTACTGTCCCTGCATTTCCCTCCCCCTCCAACTCTGCTACTGGAGGACTAATTAAAAAAACAGTAATTGCTGTAGCGCTATAGCATTATAGCGCTACAAGGAGCCCCGTGGCGCAGAGTGTTAAGCTGTAGTACTGCAGTCCAAACTCTGCTCCCGACCTGAGTTCGATCCCGGCAGAAGTCGGTTTCAGGTAGCCGGCTCAAGGTTGACTCAGCTTTGCATCCTTCTGAGGTTGGTCAAATGAGTACCCAGCTTGCTGGGGGTAAAGGGAAGATGACTGGGGAAGGCACTGGCAAACCACCCCACAAACAAGGTCTGCCTAGGAAACGTCGGTATGTGACGTCACCCCATGGGTCAGGAATGACCCGGTGCTTGCACAGGGGACCTTTACCTTTATAGCATTATAGCACTCTAGTAATTATTCATTTAAAAAGTTCTCAAAATGGCAGCCACAAAGGGATTAGGAAAATGGCACTGATTGGCGGGGACCTTTGCAGGGCAAGATAATGTGCATCCAGTGATTTCTATAGTTCTACAGCATCACAGTGTTATAGCACTCTAGTAAATTGTGGAACTCCCTGCCCCAGGATGTGGTGATGGCTGCCAACTTGGAAGGCTTTAAGAGGGTGGTGGACATGTTCATGGAGGAGAGGGCTATCCATGGCTACTAGTAAAAATGGATACTAGTCATGATGCGTACCTATTCTCTCCAGGATCAGAGGAGCATGCCTATTATATCAGGTGCTGTGGAACACAGGCAGGATGGTGCTGCTGCAGTCGTCTTGTTTGTGGGCTTTTTAGAGGCACCTGGTTGGCCACTGTGTGAACAGACTGCTGGACTTGATGGACCTTGGTCTGACCCAGCGTTGCCTTTCTTATGTTCTTATGTAATCTCTATAAAAGCTTTGAGGTTGCTTGCTGGTCAGCCACTGGGAGAGATGGTCCTGCTGACCACAAGCAGCCTTGGGCTCCCTGTCCGCAACTGCACCTAAGCCATTTCTGCCTCTTTCTTGCATGCACACAGAACAATTTCTCATCTCAAATGTTTGGCTTCACTTTCATGGCACACCTGGATCAGGCAGTGCTAAAAAACGTTAAATTGCCGAAAAGAAGCTGCAAAAGTGCTCACGTTACCGTCCGTCCATCAGAAGACTGTGGGGGGGAGGAGAATCCTTCTGCCAGGAGTTCCTCACACATCCAAGCAGAGTGAATTAAAACTGACACCCGGGGAGAAAGGAAATCTAATTGAACGAGAGACAACACATAACACTTTGCTATAGAAACAGAGGGCCCCGGTGGAATTGCTCTGGTTAATACTGTCCGACTTAAAACAACAATAATTTTATATCTCCTGATCTGCAAATAGAAAAGGAAAGCTTTTGTTTAAGTATCCTGACATTAAATGGAGAGGAAATTGCAAGGAGGGAAATAATGTGGGGGGAGCAGAACTTCTAGCTAGCAGCAGCAGCAGCAGCAGCAGCAGCAGCAGCAGCAGCAGCAGCAGCAGAAGAAGAAGAAGAAGAAGAAGAAGAAGAAGAAGAAGAAGAAGAAGAAGAAGAAGAAAAAGAAGAAGAATTGGTTTTTATATGCCGACTTTCTCTACCACTTAAGGCAGAATCAAACCAGCGGAAACCAATCCAGTTCACCAGATTAGCGTCCACCACTCATGTGGAGGAGTGGGAAATGAAACCTGGTTCTCCAGATCAGAATCCACCACTCCAAACCACTGCTCTTAACCACTACACGTTGGCTCTGGTAGAATAAGTTGCTGAACCTAGAATAAGCAAGCATCCTGGTGGGGAGATCAATGTTCTAGTCCCCAGTAACATTTACTATGATTTAGGGCTGAGTCACAAAGGAAGGGCATTAACATTTTCATTGAGGCGTCAAGCAATTTTCCAGTATGGTTATGAGTGACAGCCTATTTAGAAAGCAATGTCCTCGGCCTCCATGTTCTTTCTTATTTAGTTAGTTCATTTATACCCCGCTGTTCTCCCCAATGGGGACCCATAGCAGCTTACATCATGCGCCTCTCCTCCATGTTACCCACACAACAACCCTGTGAGTTAGGTCAGATCCTAGCCTGACGCTCTCACCACTACACCACGTTTGACCCAAAGTGATTGCTGACTGGCTATGATAGTCCATGTGGCCAGTCCAGGAAGCAAGGCCTTCACTCTGCACTGGATTTGTTGAGTCTTGGTGAGGCGAGCTCGCCCTCAAATCTTACTGGCTATGTAGCATTCCATCATCCCGCTTCCTATATGATACTCGATTGCCTGGGTTCATTCTAGTAAGGAAACAAGGAAGGACCATGTATGTAGGTACTTCTCTGAGGTAGTTTAGGCTGTGACTGGTTCAAGGTCAGCCGGCAAGTTTCCATGGTACAGTGGGGATTTGAACTTGGGTCTCCCAGATCATAGTCAGACACTCTGACCATTACACCACACTGGGGAAAGACCCTCAGGGCAAAAAAAAAAATGGACCCCAAAGCAGCAACAAATAAGAACATAAGAAAGGCCATGCTGGATCAGACCAAGGTCCATCAAGTCTTCTAAGAGTGCTTCTCTCTGAATTATGGTGCCGTCCCAAGAGTTACACCCTTCCAAGCCCATTGATGATGATGATGATGATGATGAAGAAGAAGAAGAAGAAGAGGAGGAGGAGGAGGAGGAGGAGGAGGAGCTGGTTTTTATATGTCAACTTTCTCCACCATTTAAGGAAGAATCAAACCGACTTAAAATCACCTTCCCTTCCCCTCCTCACAACATACACCCTATGAGGTAGGTGGGGCTGAGAGAGTGTGACTAGCCCAAGGTCTCCCAGCTGGCTTCATGTGGAGAAGCAGGGAAAACCAATCTGGTTTACCAGATTAGCTTCCGCCGCTCATGTGGAGGAGTGGGGGATCAAACCCGGTTCTCCGGATCAGAGTCCACCGCTCCAAACCCACCGCTCTTAACCACAGTCCACCACACCACGCTGGCTAAACCTATTGACTTCAATAGGTTTAGAAGAGTGCAACTCTACTTAGAAGGGGCTCTGTTAGAAAACATAAAAGATCGCACACCTATTTATCCCATGAAAGAAATGTAAAGCTTTGCTGTTTCCTATGTAACAGCAGGTAGCTGCTGTACATTCCCAAAGGCTTTGAATTTCCATGCAAGAGAGCCATTTGTGATATGCACTTATGTATCTCAGATTTTTTTTTTAAAAAAAAGCTGGCCATGAAGAATTGAACAAAACCCAAATCTGATGTTGTTTATCCAGTTCTGTTTTGAATGGCGCATGTCACTTTGTCCCTGAGAATTCGGCATCTCGGAATGGTTAAAATAGCATGAGCCACGGGGGTGTTTTCACCCAGCCTCCACCCACCATTCTCCAGCGCCAGGCTCGTCTGAATTTCCTTTCTTTCTCTTCCCCCATCCCTGCTCCACTGTCTGCCGACTTGCAAATCTGCTGTTGTTTCCACTTTCGCGAGGGGAAACAAAGCCAATCCTTTCTTCAAGGACACGTTGATTACGCTGTTGTTCCCCGACTCTGAATTGTGATCACTCCATTGTGTGTTTTTTTTGCCTCAGAGAAGCTGAGGAAATTTCAGGGGAGAGGAATTTTCCAACTTGCTCAGCTCTGTTACTTACAGGCCTGCTGTTGGTCTGCCCGACGGCCGTTGACGGGAGGGTGGCGGGGTGTAAGATCCCAGGGCTCGACCACATTTGTTTTGCATGTGCCGTTCAGGATGGTTTCAAGTTTCTTGTCCCATGTGTTCCCATCCCCAAATCCCCACTTCAGATTTACCTGCCCCTTGTGTGACTTGAACCAGAATTCTTTAGTTTGGCACCATTCTTGGCTTCCTCACACTATTTTTTCATGTTGTGCATCAATAAATCGGTGACTTAGATTATTTGATATTATGCATGTAGAGTGTACATGTAAATATTATATATATGACTATATATAGAATCATAGAGTTGGAAGGGACCACCAGGGTCATCAAGTCCAACCCCCTGCACAATGCAGGAAACTCACAACTACCTCCCCCCGCCAACACCCCCAGTGACCAGAAGATGGCCAAGATGCCTTCCCTCTCATCATCTGCCTAAGGTCATAGACTCAGCATTGCTGACAGATGGCCATCTAACCTCCTCTTAAAAACCTCCAGGGAAGGAGAGCTTACCACCTCCCAAGGAAGCCTGTTCCACTGAGGAACTGCTCTAAGGTTAGAAAATATCTTTGTCTTGTGTGTGTATTTGTGTGTGCGTGTACATGATTTACAGGTAGGGTAGCCAGGTCCCTCTTCACCATCGGCGGGAGGTTTTTGGGGTGGGGTCTGAGGAGGGTGGGGTTTGGGAGGGAAAGGACTTCAATGCCATAGAGTCCAATGGCTGAAGCGGCCATTTTCTCCAGGTGAACTGATCTCTATCGGCTGGAGATCAGTTGTAATACTAAGAGATCTCCAGCTAGTACCTGGAGGTTGGCAACCCTATTTACAGGTCATTTTTACATGCAATATATATCTATCTACACACACGACACATAACAATGCCCTGAAAACAGCATATGAAACCAGTACAACACGCCAAACAAATTAATCCACAAAACCAAGTGCCAAAAATACAGAACCGAAACCACTGATTAAACAAACATAAAAAGGAAACCAAATGAAACATCTTTACATATTGAAGCAGTTCAGTCTGAAGCAGAGTTATTCTCGTCTAACTCCATTGAAGGCAATGGTTTTAGAGGGGTGTAACTCCTCTGAGGATTGCGATAGAAGGCTACATGTTCTTGGGAGTAAGTGCCATTGCACAAAAGTGCACTTACTTTTGAGTAGACCTGCTCAGGATTGCTTCCTCACTCATCCACTTGGAAAGCCACTTAATATCAGTCCTGGATATATAGCACTCGGATTTCTTGGCAAGGGTGTTTTGTCATCTGCAGTTTAACACTTTGAGTTTGTAAATACCAAATGTGCAGATAGGGGAAAGAAAAATAGAGTTGCCAACCTCCAGGTAGGGCCTGGAGATCTCTCAGAATTACAAGTGATCTCCAGACTCCAGAGATAAGTTTCCCTGCAGAAAATGGCTGCTTTTGAAGGTGGACTCAATGGCATTACACCCTACTGAGGTCCCTCCCCTCCCCAAATCCCACCATCGGCTCCACCCCCAAATCTCCAGGGATTTCCTAACCCACAGTTGGGAACCCTAAATTGGTTTATTGTGTGATGTCACAGTGGCCCTTATAGGGTTGCCAGCCTCCAGGTACTAGCTGGAGATCTCCTGCTATTACAACTGATCTCCAGCTGATAGAGATCAGTTCACCTGGAGAAAATGGCCACGTTGGTAACTGAACTCTATGGCACTGAAGTCCCCAAAAAACCCTGCCCCCAAACCTCCTGATGGTGGCGAAGAGGGACCTGGCAACCCTAGGCCCTTAACAGGTTCCTCATGTCCATATTCCTAGATTTAAAAAAAAACAAAAAACAACTGTTTCCATGCAGGGGGGAGGAATGAAAATAGTACTAGGGAATGGAACATTGCCCTGTTCATTTAACTTTATTCTTCCCCACTCTTTTGTTCCCAAACATACATTTTTAAAAAATTGGGGGAGGGGAATAATGGCTTTTGTTGATTGCTTTTCAAGCTCCGCGTCCACTGAGTGTGTTGGTAAAATAATAGCAATGTGTCTGTCTTTCTCCTGTCTATTAAAGTAATTAAGTGCTGAGTTTACTAAGAGGAGAAAACTCACAAAAGAAAGAGAAAATGTTCTGTAGCAAATGCTTTCAAAGGAAAAAAAAAACCCAGAAACCATTCTGCCCTTGAAGTTCTAAGGAAATAGTTTGTGAAATGCTTCTTATGAGTTGCTTTCATCCAGAACTTCTAGTATTTTAATAATCAGCACTTCGCTCCTTGCTTTTCCCTTTCCTGGCTTATAAAATTCTTCTGTGCAAGGCTCAGAAAGGTAGATTGCTGTGCGTTGTGATATGTAAATATGAGCCTGTTAGGGTTGCCAGGTCTCCCTTCGCCACCGGCGGGAGGTTTTGGGGGCAGAGCCTGAGGAGGGCGGGGTTTGGGGAGGGGAGGGACTTCAGTGCCATAGAGTCCAATTGCCAAAGCAGCCATTTTCTCCAGGTGAACTGATCTCTATTGGCTGGAGGTATCCAGCCAAACTCCAACCTGGAGGTTGGCAACCCTAGAGCCTGTGCGGTATCATATTTTGAATGATGGACTAGAACAGGCATCCCCAATGTGGTGCCCATGGCGCCACGGTTCCTGGTGCCTGCCAAGTGTTTTTGGGAGGGAGAAGGGCCAGGTTGGGCTTTTTACCAGCAAGGCTTCTGATTGGCTATTGGAGATTTGATTGGCTGCGCCATGTTTCTTTTTAATGTGGCTTTGCCATTAGCAGCCACAGCAGGCAACGGCAAACCACCTCTGTACATCTCTTGCCTTGAAATCCCTACAGGTAGGGTTGCCAGGTCCCTCTTCGCCATCGGCGGGAGGTTTTTGGGGAAGAGTCTGAGGAGGGCAGGGTTTGGAGAGGGGAGGGACTTCACTGCTATAGAGTCCAATTGCCAAAGCGGCCATTTTTTCCAAGTGAATTCATCTCTATCTCTATCGGCTGGAGATCAGTTGTAATAGCAGGAGAACTCCAGGTTGGCATCTCTACCTACAGGTTGGCATCTCTACCTGGAGGTTGGCATCTCTACCTACAGGGTTGCCATAAGTAGGGTGTGGCATATTTGTATGTGTACCTTTCTCCTAAACACAGATATATCCTTTCTTGTTTCTTTCGGCTTTTCATTTCTCCATTTTCTTCACTGGAGTTCCCAATTCTTTGATGTCATTTTTCTTGCTGTTATTGTTGCTATTGTCCTGTTGGAAGCTAAGGTCTCCAACTCTCCAAGTCAAGGCTGAGTCTCTGGGGATGAAGCAGGCGTGTTCAGTTCCATTGTTTAGCCTGAAGAGGAGAAGACTGAGAGGGGATATGATAACCATGTTCAAGTACTTGAAGGGCTGTCATAGAGAGGAGGGTGCCGAGTTATTTTCTGTTGCTCAAGAAGGTCGGACCAGAATCAACTGGTTGAAATTAAATCAAAAGAGTTTCCGTCCAGACATTAGCAAGAATTTTCTAACAGTTAGAGTGGTTCCTCAATGGAACAGGCTTCCTCTGGAGGTGGTGAGCTCTCCTTCCCTGGAGGTTTTTAAGAAGAGGTTAGATTGTCATCTGTCAGCAATGCTGATTCTGTGACCTTAGGCAGATGATGAGAGGGAGGGTATCTTGGCCATCTTCTGGTCACTAGGGGTATGGAGGGGGGAGGTAGTTGTGAGTTTCCTGCATTGTGCAGGGGGTTGGACTTGATGGCCCTGGTGGTCCCTTCCAACTCTATGATTCTATGTTACGAGGGCCAGATATGACATAACATGTCACTTGGTCGGGCCAGGCCATGTCTTGCCAACCCAGACTGAGAGTGTGTTTTTTTTTGGGGGGGGGTGGCTGCCTCAGCTGGCTCACGGGCCAGATAAGAGCTCTCAAGGGGCCAGATCCATCCCGCTGGCCCTTATGTTTGACACCCCTGGTGTAGAGATGGTTTTCCATTTGAAGGTGGGCTGAAGGTCTTGAGTACTCCTACAAGGAGGGGAAGATGGTGGTGAGTTTGCCAATGATGTTGGGATGTTCTTGGCCTTCTGGGGGTGGAGTGGTCAGGAGGGAAGAGGTGCCAGGGCCGCTGTGGGCTCTGATGTCGGGGGGGGGGGGTTGGAGTGTAAGGATCTGTATCCCAGGGCAAGACAGTCCCTTTGAATTCCTCTTGGACATCAAAGGGAGCCTCTGGAGGTGTCTTGGATGCTCCCTTCTGGGGCAGTCCCAGGACCACCTTATCGTCCAAGCCTTCAACTTCTTCTCCTGTTGGGGAGGAGTTAGTGCCCTACTTCCTGGAAGTTATTTACAGGCCATTTATGCATTCTATGCCATTTCCTCACCACTGTTGCAAAAACAGGCATTAACAAACAAACATTATCCTATCAATTTGATCAGGGGGGAAAGATGGCCATGATAACCATGATAACCATCTTCAAGTACTTAAAGAGGATGGTGCTGAGTTGTTTTTTGTTGCCCCAGAAGGTCGGAACAGAACCAACGGGTTAAAATTAAATCAATAGTTTCCATCTAGACATTAGGAAGAATTTTCTAACAGTTAAAGCGGTTCCTCAGTGGAACAGGCTTCCTCGGGAGGTGGTAAGCTCTTCTTCCCTGGAGATTTTGAAGCAGAGGCTAGATGGCCATCTGTCATCAATGATGATTCTATGAACTTAGGCAGTTCATGAAAGGAAGGCCATCTTGGCCATCTTCTGGGCATGGAGTGGGGGTCACTGGGTGTGTGTGGGGGTGGTAGTTGTACTAGATGCAGGGGGTTGGACTAGATGACCCTGGTGGTCCCTTCCAACTCTATGAGTCTATGTATTTCTCCCATGTAAAGACATATTTTGAATTTTCACAAACCGAAATAAGTATGTGCACAAAATCGGTAGCGTCATGAGCATCAGGGACCGTCCAAAAGCCGTTTCGAGCAACTTATACATAAGAGAAGCGTAGTAGGAAAGGGCAAGAGTCCAGTAGCACCTTAAAGACTAACAACAATATTTTCTGGTAGGGTATGAGGTAGGGTATGAGAAGCGTGTCAGGGCCCTTGTTTGTCTTCATAACTAAGCACTGGAGCAAAACACAAACAAAAGAATCCCCTCCACCTAAATTCCTCTCCGGTAACGGTTGACGAATGAGGTGATCGATGCTTGTGTCATTTGAAAATAGTCCCGGGGAGAAAAGCTCCGGCTTAAGGGGGTTGGATGACAGGTCCACAAACACACACCCCTCTCCAGCTTAGCTCAAAAATTAATTTGTCATTATCCAGGTGCGATGCGGTGAGCTGTATCGGCAGACAGAAGGGCGGCATTCGGCACGTTCTCTGGGAGAACCGTGAGCCGTCATGTAGTCACTGAGACAGTAAACAGTCATTTCCAATCTGCTAATATTTTATGTGAACTGGCACTGTATGTTGTATATCATTTATCTTCCTAATCCTTGTTCCACAATGCCTCCCACTTGAGGCCAAGAACATTACAGCCGGCCTAGCAAGTGGGTGGAAAAATAGCCTTATTATTAACTGAAGTTGAAAACATAATGGCTTTTTTAATGTCTTCATTCACAGATGCAGTCAGACTAAATACTTTAAGGATTTCTAAGTATGACAAAAGCACCCATTTCTTTCTTTTTAAAAAACAAGAAAAATTTCATTGTCCGTGAGCATTGCGCAAGATGATCCCTGCTGGAAGAAAGGAACATTTCGTTGGAATTTTTTCTTTTAATTTACTCTGTATATTTGGACTGCATCTCCAACTTCAACAGGATTTAGAATTTAATCATTTTGCCTTTAGAGATCCATAACTGTAGAGGACTTTGTTCAGCCTGGTTCAGGGGGTACTTTATATATTTTATTTCACTTACAGTGTTCTTCTCTTGTGCATTTTATCCTCACAACAACAACGTGGGGTAATGAACACACGAAGATGCCTTATACTTAATCAGACCATTGGTCCATCACAGTCCGTGTTCTCTACTCAGGCTGACGATGGCTCGCCAGGGTCCCAGGCTAGGTCTTTCGCATCCCCTACTGCCTGGTCCTTTTAGCAAGAGACGCTAGGGATTCTGCATGCCAAGCAGATGCCCTATCACCGAGCCATGGCCCCTCACCAAACACTTGTGCCAAGCACAGAGGTGTTTCTCCCTCATCACCTACTGCCAGACCCTTTAAGTGTAGAATGGACCCACAGTCTACTCAGTAGGGTTGCCAACCTCCAGGTGGTGGCAGGAGATCTCCTGCTATTACACAGATCTCCGGCTGATAGAGATCAGTTCACCTGGAGAAAATGGCTGCTTTGGCCATTGGACTCTATGGCATTGAAGTCCTTCCCCTCCCCAAACCCTGCCTCCTCAGGCTCTTCCCCAAAAACCTCCCACTGTGGTGAAGAGGGACCTGGCAACCCTACTACTCAGATTGGCAGTGGCTTTCAAAGCTCTCATGCAGAGGTCTTTCACATCACCTACTGCCTGATACTTTAAGTAGAGATGCCAGGGATTGAACCTGGGATCATCTGTACACCAAGCAGATGCTCTGCCACTGAGCCACAGTCCTAGCCACAGGTTAGGCAGAGAGAAGGGGGAATTTGAATGTGGGCCTCCCCAATCCAGCACTCTAACTATTACACCATACCTGGACACTGTGCCAAACTGAATTCCCTATTTACTGATGGTGTCACTGGGAGAGCAGCCAGGATCTGCCAAGACATAAACCAGAACTTCCATTCTGCATGGTGAACCCCCAGTGGTGAGATAATTACTTGTGGGGTAGAGATAGAGTTGCCAACCTCCAAGTAGTAGCTGGAGATCTCCCACTGTTACAACTGATCTCCAGCCAATAGAGATCAGTTCCCCTGGAGAAAATCGCCGCTTTGGCAATTGGACTCCATGGCACTGAAGTCCCTCCCCTCCCCACCTTCCTCAAGCTTCTCCCAAAAAAAACCTCCCACTGGTGGTAAAGAGGGACTTGGTAGCCCTAGGTAGAGATGACAAAAGGCAATACTAGCCTCTTCCACCCCCTGATAGCCCACTGGCTGTAAATATGTCCAAGTCAGGTCTCAGTCTTTTGTGTAGAAAACTTTCTAGGATAGGCCTTGCTGTTCTTGTGACTGGTTTCCTTTTTGTACAACATACTGAGCCTGCGTGATTATCTTACCTAGCTGCTGCCTTCCATTTCCCACTCTTAAGACTAGGCTCCCTGTACCACTGAACCCTGTCGGACTCTCATGTCAAACTCAAATCCTCTGAACAGCTTTTGAGGAACACATGCAGTCCATAAGCCTTATCTCACTAAGGATAAGCAAGGGAAGGCGCCTGAAGGATACTGTCGAATCAGAGTCAGGGATGATTGTCCATTCACAATCTATTTTTGTTTCTCCTCATAGAAGCATAGAATTGTAGAGTTGGAAGGGGCCATAGAATAATAGAGTTGGAAGGGCCCTGTTTCCCTGGAGCTTGCATAGGGTTCCTCTGCAAGCTCCAGGGAAACAGGCCCCTTCCAACTCTATTATTCTATGGCCCCTTCCAACTCTATGATTCTATGCTTCTATGAAACGAGAGCTCCTATGGCCCCTTCCAACTCTGTGATTGTATGATTCTATGAAACGAGAGCCCCAGGGCTTCTTCCAACTCTATGATTCTATGAAATGAGAACCCCTATTGCCCCTTCCAACTCTATGGTTCTATGAAATGGGAGCCCCTATGGCCCCTTCCAACTCTATGGTTCTATAAAATGAGAGCCCCTATGGCCCCTTCCAACTCTATGGTTCTATGAAACAAGAGCCCCTATGGCCCATTCCAACTTTGTGATTCTATGAAACAGGAGGCCCTATGGCCCTCTCCAACTCTACGATTCTATGATTCTATGAAATGACACCAGCTCCCTAACAGAGCTCTACTTTCCACGATGGCTTTCAGGATGAATCAGACTGGAAATAGTTTTTCTCATTGACATCAGTGTTCACGTGATCACTGTTGTTCTACCCAAATGCTGTTGACATTCATAAGTAGTTTGCAAATTGATACGAGGCTTGATCGATGTTTAGTTCCGTGGCAGTGAGCTCAGCAGAACTAATCTGGGACCTGCTGTTGCACACGGAAAGCTTATTTTCTTTTAAGACTGATGAAATTAGAAAAATGATGATGTGCGCTCATTTGCATCAACTCAGTGGATCGGAGCTTAGGATATCCAATACCAGCAAAAGCCTCTCATTATGAAATTTCGTAAAAAAATAATTCAGGTGTACACCTGGCATTATCCTTCTTATCCCTTCACTGCCATAGGGGAAAAAAACACCAATATGCTGGGCCATTTATTTCACTACCAGTAAAATTTATTTGGGGCACTGCTGGAGGGAGGGTTGTGAACGGGGATATGGGGGGGTGCAGTGCCAGCTGTAGCATCCTGTCACTACAGGTAAAAACCTGAAGGTGATGTAGAGTAGCTCTAGGAACTGCTGGAAACTCTGTGGTAAAACCAGTTTTCAGCAATTCCTAGAGCTACCCTACATCACAACACAGGCAGCATCTCAAGGTGGTGGCCAACAGAGCAGAGGTGGGAGATCCCTTGATCTAACCAGGGTTTAGCAGCCCGAATCATCATTCTTAGGTCCAAGCAAGATTTCTTATAGGCCCAGATCTCATCTTGGCCAACTGAATGAGACAACAATCACTCCAACTTCCCGGAATTTTGTAAAAAGGAAGGAACCTAAAAACCTTGTCCTATATCTTTACATTTCCTCCTCCAAAATAATATTTATTCTATTCTGGGAGCCAGCATGGTGTAGTGGTTAAGAGTGGTGGTTTAGAATGGTGGACTCTAATCTGGAGAACCGGGTTTGATTTCCCACTCCTCCACATGAGCTGTGGAGACTAATCTGGTGAACGATTTATTTCCCCATTCCTACACACAAAGCCAGCTGGGTGACCTTGGGCTAGTCACACACTCTCAGCCCCACCTACCTCACAGGGTGTCTTTTGTAGGGAGGGGAAGGGAAGGTGATTGTAAGCTGGTTTGATTCTTCCTTCAGTGGGAGAAAAAGTCAGCATATAAAAACCAACTCTTCTTCTTCTCAGCCTGAATCATTATTCTTTGGTCCAAGCAAGATTTCTTATAGGCCTAGATCTCATCTTGGCTTGCTGAATGAAACAACAATCACTCCAACTTCCCGGCATTTTGTAAAAAGGAAAGAACCTAAACACCTTGCCCTATATCTTTACATTTCCTCCTCCAAAAAGATATTTCTGCTATTTGATTTTATGGGATAAAGGGAAAATGGCTGCAAGTAATGAAAACTGTCAAAGGGGCCTATGTTAGTCTATGGGTTTGGGTGAATTGGAAGCTTGATTTCCACCCCCCAAGATATTTCCCGGTTAGCCCCTGGGAGTCTGCAGTCCCCCACAGCTGCCAAATATTGCATATTGTGTTGGGCTGTCCTCGGTTGGGCTTTAAATGAGAACATCTGGAAGGCCATTCGGGAAGAATAACTTGGGCTTGCATTCAAGGGGTATTTGTTCGAAGACCAAAAGTGCCAGCTTTTGATCACTTCATATATTTGCATGACTTGCGAAAGAAGTGTGTGTGTGTGGAGGGGGAGAGATGAAAGGAAGCTTAATTTGGATTTAAATGCTGTCTGGCTATCAACAACTTTCTCACTTTTCTCGAGCAGCCTGGTGAGAAGCGTCAGCTGTTGCAATAAAGCGGGGTAGATTTTTATGGTGTTGATGGGGTCTCTTTTCTAAAAAAGAAGAAAAAGAAAAGTGTGCCTTTAACAGCGGCTAGGTTGTAAAAATAACTGAGGTGTTAGAACAGGAATCTTTCACCCCAACTGACAGCTTTTGTCTGCTTCATCTTGCCAAGCATTGATACTGTGAGAACATTTCTTGATTTCTTTTGCATCCTTTTGTATTTTGTATTGCCCAGGTGACCAGGCAAGGAAGACCTTGTAAACAGGAATGGAGCTCTTGGGGATGGGCTGTGGCTCAGTGGTAGAACATCTGCTTGGCATGCAGATGGTCCCAGGTTCAATCCCCGACATCGCCACTTAAAGGGACCAGGGAAATAGGTGATGTGAAAGACCTCTGCCTGAGACCTTGGAGAGCCATGGAGAGGGGCTGTGGATCAGTGGTAGAGCCTCTGCTTGGCATGCAGAAGGTCCCAGGTTCAATCCCCAGCATCTCCAGTTAAAGGGATTAGGCAAGTAGGGGATGTGAGAGACCCCTGCCTGGTGAAAGCCATGGGGACGGGCTGTGGTTCTGTGGTAGAGCATCTGCTTGGCATGCAGAAGGTCCCAGTTTAATCCCTGGCATCTCCAGTTAAAGGGACTAGGCAAGTAGCGGATGTGAAAGACCTCTGCCTGAAACCCTGGAGAGCTGCTGCTGGTCTGAGGAGACAATACTGACTTTGATGGACCAAGGGTCTGATTCAGTATTAGGCAACTTCATGTGTTCATTTGTGCAGGGTTCTGTTTACGGGTTTGATTTCCTTCCATTTTTATGTTTATTACTTTGGCAAGACTGGTGCTATGGTTTCCGCCCTCACCATTTGGGCTACGTCACCTCTTAATTTTGGCATGCTGGTTCTCCAGATAGGGTTGGGTTCCAGAATGATGATGTTAGCTGGAAAGGTTTGATGGTTAAGAGCTTGAGACTTGAGCCAATAGCCTTTGCCAGGATCTCTTCAAGGGGTTTTGCCATTTCATCTTATGGACCTGTTACCATGGGGTAATCCATGAAGGCTAGGGATGAGCGGACTTCCTCAGCTCTCTTTTTTCATATTTTTTCTGTAAATAGGTTTCAGTTCCTCAGGTGTTCTGTTCCTCTCTCTCTCTCTCTCTATCTATCTATAGATCAGAAGTGAGAGAGAGAGAGAGAGAGAGAATATTAAACAGATACAACAAGTTCTTATAACCAAATCCAATTTGCAAATTTATTACGTATCATCATACAATTGATAAAACTACAAGTTGTTTACATTTTGGGGGGGGGGTCTTCGTATGAATACCTGTTCTAGCCATCGTGCTGTTCATTAGCATTGTATCATCAGGTATGTCACACGGAATAATACCCATAGGCAGATTCCATCTTGGATTTTGGACTTCCAATACATTAAATAGATAGAACATTGTTCATAGAATTTGTTCCAAAATTCAACATTCTTTGAGCACATACCTAGTGTATTAACTTGATCATTAAACTCATTTTACAAATTGTTTGATAACATTCTCACTTCTTCAGATACAGCTGGTGTAGTGGAAAGGTGAGGATATGGAGTTTGCCCAGAGGGGGAAAAGAAGAAATGGGGGGCTAGGGTTGCCAACCTCCAGGTGGTGGCTGGAGATCCTCTCGCTATTACAACTGATCTCCAGGGGACAGAGATCAGTTCCCCTGGAGAAAATGGCCACTCTGGCAAATGCACTCTATGGCATTGAAGTCCTCCCCTCCCCAAACCCCACCCTCCTCAGGCTCTGCCCAAAAAACCTCCCACCCGTTGCAAAGAGGGACCTGGCAACCCGGGGCGGGGGGGCTACAGGGGAAAGTGAAGTACCCCCCCCACACACACACACACACACAAGTCTTTGTGGATTCCCCACAGTGCAACTGAGCCGGCAGCTGGCACTGTGTAACTGGACCTGGCCCCACCCAGCATCTGGAACCACACAGGGAGAGAGGGTGAGCTCCCCCTCACTGGCATCCTTCAAGCAGCGGCTGGACAGACAGACATTTGTCAGGGATGCTCTAGGAGGATCCTGTTTTGAGCAGGGGGTTGGAGTAGAGGGCCTAGGCTGCCAGAGGGAGGGAAGGAAGGAAAACTGAAAGTAGGAGGCAGATAAAGGTAAGTTGGCTGGTGAGTGGGGAAGGAGAGAAGGAAGCAGGAAAAGGGCAGAGGCTATGGGGCTTTCAGGGAAGGGAAAGAGGAAATAGTGGAGGAAGGGGAAATGCAGATACCCCGCTTGTTTATTTAGAATTTCCATCCATTTTTTCCAGTGTTGCGCTCAAATATATATATCTGAATATGCATCTTGGGTTTCTATTTGATAGGACGTTGTGTGTGTTGTGCCAAACGAATGCTTTCGTTGGATCCATTTTGATGTATTATGCAATTGAGGGGGCCAAATCAAATTTGCCCGAGAAACCCAGCAAGAATTTAGTGAGCGGCCCTAATGAGGGCTTTTAACGGAAGCTGGAAGGTTCCATATTCAGCCAACCCTCAGCCACTCATCAGATACATATATCTTCCAGCCCTCTGCGGCCGCAGTTCCCGCATCAGATGGTGCTATCTTTCTTCATTAGGCACTCCCATTAATTTCTGTGCAAATGTACAGCTTTATTGCTAAAGTGTTTTGTTTGTCTTCGGCTGCAGCCACATTTATTTTAGTTCTCATCTAAACAATTAATTAGGGCGGCGTTTGAATGCCAGCAGCATCTTCAGCACAATGGCACCCAACTAGACATATCAAGCAATAATAATGAAGATTTTTTTTAAAAAAATAATAATAATAAATTGCTGCAAAGCACTACCTCCCTCGCGCCAGACTATATAACTCTGGGTTTGCAGCTTCAAAAGACAGGAACGGGCCAATTCTGAAAGATTTTCAGACTCCATCAAGAGTTCAAAGAGAACTTAAGGCTGGTCCTTATAGTTCAAAGGCCTGCGGGGTTATGTCTTCATTTGCATAGAATTGTTTCAACCAAGAAGAAAGGCTTTGGGCATTAGCAGTTCGTCTGCCTTTTACTTTAAAATAATTTCTTTAATGTCCCTTCCTTGAGGGAGGGGGGGATAATAGCTTTAAATAATGAAAAAGGAAGGAAATACTACCAATAACAAGCTATGGCAAAAATGCAGCTCCTTAGATCAAACGCTGCTTGAAGACGCGGGTAAGCTGAACTCGACCTGCTGGTTTATTATATTTTTTTGCACTCCTTCCATCACAAAGGTGTGAAAGGCTCCAAATTTACAAGTAGCCACTGTGGCAAAGAAGCAGTATCAAATGCCGGCAAACTGGGAATAAATTTAAAATATCCACCTAGATCTCAGGACAGTACTTGCATTGTATTTTAAAGACATCTTGGCCTTCTAGGGAGCAATGTTTGTTACTTTTTCTATTGCATTTTCATCCTTCTGAGGGCGGGATGTGGACTGTGGCTCAGTGGTAGAGTATCTGCTGGGTATGCATATGGTCACAGGTTATGGTTGCCAACCTCCAGGTACGATAAAATCATAGCACAGTCATTAAACATTATTCAACAAAATTATACAAAGAATTTTTATACAATAAGTGTATGCAATAAATTCTATGCTACACAAATCCATGCCTACCTTATCTTTTTTTAGTGAGACATCCGCGGATGGATTTGTGTAGCATAGAATGTATAATGACTGGAATAAGAACATACATTTTGATTATTATAGAAGCAGTGGAAATACTGCCGAAAACAATAGGACTGAGTAGGAAGATATACAAGCTGATGAAATATACATGAAACGTGTTACAAATCCGGAAAACACGTCCTTGTGATCTTCACAGTCTTTTTAATCCATCTGGAAATCCTCATAGCCCCGCTGTGACGTTCCCATCGGATTGGGATCCAGTCTAGGACATTCGTTGGTGTTCATCCCATTTTGTAAAGTATACTTTACTTGATTCGTTTCTTGGGACACTGGAACCTGTTGGACTTAGGTTCATTCTACAGCAACGACTGCTGCTGAATTTCATAGAACATGGAATTTGTTTTATGTTTATTATAATATACTTGCCTTTTCTGGTGGTGCAATTGTCTAGAGTGAAAGTGAATGTGTTGTGAACATTTACAATAGTGGATAGTTTTGATTTGGATCTGGGTGAATATTTGTATTATTATATGAAGTTGTAATATCTGTTGCAAATATAGTGATTGAATTATGAATTATACTACAATGTGTGTGTTAAGTGCCATCAAGTTGCTTCTGACTAATGGCCACCCTATGAATCAATGTCCTCCAAAACATTCTATCTTTAACAGCCTTGCTCAGGTCTTGCAAACTGAGGGCTGTGGCTTCCTTTATAGAGCCAATCTATCTCTTGTTGGGTCTTCCTCTTTTCCTGCTGCCTTCCGCTTTTCCTAGCATGATTGTCTTTTCCACTGACTCTTTGTCTTCTCATAATGTGACCAAAGTACGATAGCCTCAGTTGAGTCATTTTAGCTTCTAGGGACCTTTAAAGAGCATAAGAACATAAGAAAGGCCCTGCTGGATCAGACCTAGGCCCATCAAGTCCAGCAGTCTGTTCACACAGTGGCCAACCAGCTGCCTCTAGGAAGCCCACAAACAAGACGACCGCTGCAGCATTATCCTGCCTGTGTTAAGAACATAAGAAAAGACCATGCTGGATCAGACCTTGAGGGTCAACGAGAAAGGCAGATTATAAATGAAATGGGTAAGAAACAAACAAACAAGCAAACAAATGGTTATTAGAATACAAGATCCTTTTCTCGTTATCACAGATGATTTAAAAACAAAAACTACAAGTGAGAATGGAAGACATTTTAACATTGGAATATAACAAAAGTTACCATGGCATAACCAAGAGGGAGGGAGAAGAGCTCAAGATGATAATGGTTTTACCTAATTTTATCTTACTACACTATCACGTTTATTTATTAATTTACTTCACTTATACCCTGCTTTTCTCTCCAGTGGGGTCCCACAGCGGCTTATTCTCATCTCCTCCATTTTATCCTCCCAGCAACCTTGTGAGGTAGTTTAGGCTGAGTATGTGACTGGTCACCCAACGAGCTTCCATGGCAGGGTAGGAATTAGAACTTGGACCTCCCAGATGCTAGTCTGACACTCGAACCGCTACATGACACTGGCTCTCATAATCCTGTTCTGAACTTTTAAAAAATTAGTTGGGGGCTTTTAAAAAATACGTGACACTTCTTTTTTTATGTAGTTTTTTATTTTCAAAAGATAAAGGAGTGAACATAAAAGAGAAGGGATGGGGAAAATAGGGGATTACAATAATGCATCAAAAATATTACATCTGCTGTTCAATTATATAAAAGAAAAAGTATATACACTGGGTGGGAATATGTCTTTTATCCCAATTGGACCTCTAACATTCTAAAATGTGATATATTTATTCTCTATTTCTATATATTTGTTATACTAAACAAAAATACCTTTAGAAGCACATTTTCAATATTATCCATATTGAGCTCCTCATAACATGCTGTTTTCAGATAAGCATAACAAAGCCTCCAATTTAGAAACCATTCTTCTCTAGGTCTTTTGTTTACTATAAATTAGTTAGTTTCGCCATGACAGCATATTCTGCTAATTTATTCTTCCATTCTTCTACGTTGAGACCTTCCTCCAATTTCCATTTCATGGCAAGTACCATTCTGACAGCTGTGACCCCGTATCTATAAAATTCCCTGGATGCCTTTTCCAATGTTTCTGGTGTTATCCCAAGTAGCATGTACTTAGGATCCAAAGCAAAGTTAATGTTTAACATTGTTTGCATTTCTCTATGAACTTGAATCCAGTATTTCTTCACAATCTTACATGACCACCAGATATGAAAGAAGGTTCCTTCAGTCTTTTTGCATTTCCAAAAAATACGTGACACTTCTAAAGACTGTGTTCCAGCCTCGATGTCAAATTTCTAGAACAGGAATCCTATCATGTATTATGTGAAAACATTAGTCAGGGGAGAAAGCATTTATTTATATGCTGGCACGACACTCTGCACATGCTCAGTGGCATCCTTATTTCATATTTCCAAGCCTAGGCAATGGAAATGGGCATGGCTGCTAAGCCTGGCTCAAGTGTAGCCCCACCCACTTCCCCAGCCAATAATCTCCAGATGTTCAAGTGACCTGGGAGAGGAGGAAGCGAGATTGGCTGTGGATGCTGATGCATTCTGCATGAATCAATACAATAATTCAAACTTCCAGAATATCAATTAACTCATGGGGAAAAAATATTTAAAATTGTAGAATCACAAAATTATACAATATCTTATTAAACTTATAGCTAAAAAGCCTGTATATGGCTTACCCAAGTTTCCTAATCTTGTAGGCTAAAAGTTATTGCTAAAAAGCCTACATTCAGCTTACCCATGTTTTCCTAATCTTATAGGCTATCCAACCAAATTTGGCGACCTTAAAAGTGATCTCTTGATTCTTCTCTGCTAGCATTTGTGGGAGGAGAGTCCTTCTATTTTTACTGGGATGGCAGGAAATTATGGGGGTAATCAAAGTTTCCCTAATATGACTATAGATCTTACAAATAGTCTGGACTTCAGCCAATGGGTGTCCAATATGCCAGTGAGCTGAGACGTGGAAGAAGATGGCTTGTTTGAGCTGTTGAGAAACAGGTGCCATTGGGCATAATGCCTGAGCTTGCTCCTAGCAATCGCCTAAGGCCGCTCCTCCCTCCTTATTATCCACAAAGTCTTTTAAAAATCGGAGGGGGGTGAGGGGGTGGACAAGGCAACTTTGCCAGCTGCTCTGAATGCTTCTGTGTTCCTCAAGCTGCACCAAGGGTCTTGGCCGCCTGTGATAAATGTCAGAGTGGCAGAGCGGATCTGATAGAACTTGCCCTTTCGTTCTGGGCCCGTAACCCACGGAGCCTCGCCATACAAGCTGATTAGCCATAAACTTCCCATTCATTATGCATTCAGCCTCGACAGTTCAAGAACCCGCTGAAAGCAGCGATTGTCCTATACGAGAAAAGACGTGTACATTAAAATTCCTCAGATATTTTTTTTAAAAAAAACAGCTATTAGGCATTTAAAATTGTTTAATATGGCTTATTTCAGAAAGAGCAAGTGTTGGGGGGAGCAGATGCCAGCAATTTTGTCCTTGATATTCCCCCCCCCCATCTATCCGCGGCACTTTAGTTGAGATTTACATAATAATGGACGAGGCAGTGTTGCGGCACACACAAAACCCTGCGAGCATTAGTCCTTCGCTCCTTTCCCCCAAAGGCTTGAAAATGCAGCAGATTTAATCTAGGTCAAAGGGGGAGGGTGGAGGGGTAGAGAAGAGGCCTCAATTTACCAGACGGAATGTGTCTATGGCAAGCGTTTGCGGTCGCCAGGGGAAGGGGGATGACAGAGTGGGTTTTCTTTGAAGGCGCACCCCAGTGCAATGAGCGGCTGACAGAAAACTTGCAAGGCCTGGCCAATTAGAAGAAATGCAGACATAGCTGGAATACAGGGCAAAAACAGGGCTCCACAAAGCTACTTTCCCGACAGCTGTTTCATCTTGTAACATCAAGGCTCCCACTCTTGGGGAAAAGAAGGGGGCACTCAGAGCGGAGGGTGTATCCCAGATGCCACGGGAGGGTCTTGCTGCAATGGGCGACTTTGGGGTGTTTTTCAGTTTCTAAATGGGCTACTTTGGGGTGTTTTTCAACTTCAAAAATTTTGTATCAGCTGGGTGTAAGACACGGGGGATCTTGGATTGGTAACTTGAGCAGCAGGGGCTCAGCAGCACCACTGGTAGAGCTGATTAATTTTTATTTATTTATGTATCTGTTTCTGTTATTTATAGTCCACTTTTCTCACTTGGACTCGAGAGCCAGTGTGATATAGTGGTTAGGGTGCTGGACTACAATATCGGAGAGCTGTGTACGAATTTCAACTTGTGCCATGGAAGATCGCTGGGTGACACACTTCCAGCCCAGCCTACTTCACAGGGTTGTTGTGAGGGTAAAATGGAAAAGAGGAGAACAGTGTAAGCTTCTTTGGGTCCCCATGGAAAGAAAGACAGAGAATAAATAATTAAACAAATGAATGAATGAATGATGCAAAGTAAGTCAATGCAATCAACAGGATGGGACATCCAATAAACAATGCATTCGGACTTGGATTGTAAAAATCTGGAACCAACCAGAAATGTGAAAACAGAATTGAAGCAAAGCGTAAGTATTAATGTGACACACTGACCAGTGCAAAAATTTCATAGTATGAGGCTACTTGGAAGACGCCACTTGAAAAATTGCATAGTATGATGCTACTTGGAAGGCTTTAAGAGGGGAGTGGACAAGTTCATGGAGGAGAGGGCTATTCATGGCTACTAGTAAAAATGGATACTAATCATAATGCATACCTATTCTCGCCAGGATCAGCGGAACATGCCTTTTCCCCCATTGTGGAATCTCCCTTCCTTCAAATGAAGCACAATAAATGAAATCCATTTCTTAGCGGTATATCCAGGACGGTATTCTTCCCTCGTGTGTTCCTAAATTAAACGTCCCAAATACTACTCTCTGCGGCTCACATGTTGAAAAGGCTTTTCTTATTATATCTTAATTGTTTTGTTTGTTTGTTTTACAAATTGAAAGTGGAGATCCACTGGGGGGAGGAGGAAGTGGGTGATGGTGATGGTTCTCAATTTTGCCACATGCCCTGGTTTGTATGCTGGGTATGTTTAGCCTGAAGAGGAGAAGACTGAGAGGTGATATGATAACCATATTCAAGTACTTGAAGGGCTGTCATTTAGAGGAGGGGCGCCGAGATGTTTTCTTCCCGGACCAGAAGGTCGGACCAGAACCAACGGGTTGAAATTAAATCAAAAGAGTTTCCATCTAGACATTAGGAAGAATCTTCTAACAGTTAGAGCGGTTCCTCAGTGGAACAGGCTTTCTCGGGAGGTGGTAAGCTCTCCGTCCCTGGAATTTTTTAACCAGAGGCTAGATGGCCATCTGTCAGCAATGCTATGACCTTTTTTTACTTGAAACTGGCTCACATTCAGAAGAAGCCAACCGCCTCGCTTGAGATTCAGGGCTTGTATGAAGCCGGCGTTGCTGGACTTGCAAATGCAGATCCAAAAGGGAGCTTCATTCACGGAAAGAAGGCGGAGGAGAAGAGAGGGAGGGAGCACGCACAGAAGACACAAAACTTCACTCAGTTACCCTTCCAGGGCCTTCCACTCCTTGATCTGTCAGCCCCTTAGAATTCAAAGGCAGCTTTTAAAGGAATTTTCAATTCACTACATGATGACTCTGTTGATGTCTTGAATGCGAATGCATCTTGAATTGAATTTGTCTACCAGGATTCCATTCCCCCCCACAAAAAAAAAGAATACAGAACTCAATCATCAGATAATCATTATAGCTGGTTTTTTGAGGAGTTTATTTTATTAGGCTGGAAGCTAAAAGCGGATTCTGTACCCTTTCTTTTGAAAATTGTCAGTGTGCCTTTGAACATCAGCAGCGATAAGATCGCATTACTCCTATCTCTGTGTTGTCAGTCCCAGAAGCAGTTTATTCGCAACTCAGAAGAGCCCCCCAAACTAACTTTACTGGTGACGGGAAACGACAGACGTGGAAAGATTAGATAGCAAGTTGTGCAGCTCCTGATATATTTCTCCCCGTTCCCCCCCCCCAAAAAAAGCTAGTTGGCTTTTGTAAAATTAAAAATTTGTCACAGCTAAATCAGCCAAGCTATATCTTTAATATCTAACCCAGGGGTGTTAAACATAAGGCCCGAGGGGCAGATCCGATCCCTTGAGAGCTCTTACCGTATATACCCGTGTATAAGCCGACCCGCGTATAAGCCGAGGTGCCTAATTTCTCCCCAAAAATGGGGAAAAATTAGGCACCCGCGTATAAGCCGAGGGTCGGCTTATAACCCCTCCCCCCCGCAGACTTACCTGACGGGCTCCCGGGAACAAGCGGTGCGGCCCTGGTGGCAGCGGTGGTGCACCCGGCAGGGGCTGGGGCAGCCTCCCTGCAGTTGCAGGAGGCCGCCCCAGGCCCCAGGATGCGGCGGCGCGGCCGGGCGGGGGTCGGGGCAGCCTCTGCGCAGCCGCAGGAGGCTGCTCGCGGCCCCAGGAAGCGGCGGCGCGGCCTGGTGGGGGCCGGGCAGCCTCTGCGCCGCCGCAGGAGGCCGCTCCCGGCCCCAGGAAGCGGCGGCGCGGCCGGGCGGGGGTCGGGGCAGCCTCTGCGCAGCCGCAGGAGGCTGCTCCCGGCCCCAGGAAGCGGCGGCGCGGCCGAGCGGGGGCCGGGGCAGCCTCTGTGCCGCCGCAGGAGGCTGCTCCCGGCCCCAGGAAGCGGCGGCGCGGCCGGGCGGGGGCCGGGGCAGCCTCCGCGCAGCTGCAGGAGGCCGCTCCCGGCGGCAGGAAACGACGCGGGCCCAGCGGCGGCGGCGGTAAGTTCCCTCCTCCTCCCTCCCTCCCCCCTCTACCGTATTGACCCGCGTATAAGCCGAGGCCGGCTTTTTCAGCCCTTTTTTTGGGCTGAAAAACTCGGCTTATACGCGAGTATATACGGTATCTGGCCCGCGAGCCAGCCAAGAACATAAGAACATAAGAAAGGCCCTGCTGGATCAGACCAAGGCCCATCAAGTCCAGCAGTCTGTTCACACAGCGGCCAACCAGGTGCCTCTAGGAAGCCCACAAACAGGACGACTGCAGCAGCACCATCCTGCCTGTGTTCCACAGCACCCAAAATAATAGGCATGCTCCTCTGATACTAGAGAGAATAGGTATGCAGCATGACTAATATCCATTCTAACTAACAGCCGTGAATACCCCTCTCCTCCATGAATATGTCCACTCCCCTCTTAAAGCCCTCCAAGGCAACCACCCCTACCCCACTCTCAGTCTGGGCTGGCACGGCATGGCCCAGACCAACCAAGTGACATTTATGTCATATCCAGCCCTCGTAACAATTAGGGTTGTCTGGTCCCTCTTGTTGGCTATTGTACATTACATTTAGCAAAGTAAATAATAATGGACGCTAATGTTAGCTTAACCGAAGAAGAAGGAGAAGAAGGAGGAGGAGGAGGAGAAGGAGAATAAGAGTTGGTTTTTATATGCCAACTTTCTCTACCACTTAAGGCAGAAGCACCTTCCCCTCCCCACAACAGACACCCTGTGAGGTAGGTGGGGCTGAGAGAGTGCAACTAGCCCAAGGTCACCCAGCAGGCTTCGTGTGTAGGAGCGGGGAAACAAATCCAGTTCACCAGATTAGCCTCTGCCGCTCACGTGGAAGAGTGGGGAATCGAACCCGGTTCTCCAGATCAGAGTCCACCGCTCCAAACCACCGCTCTTAACCACTACACCACGCTGGCTCCCAAGATTTATTCCTTAACTAACATACTAGATATAAGTCCTGCACCCTGTGAAATCTAAATCAACTACAACAACAACTGAACCTAGATATAGCGCAACGTCAGCTAAACTCCCTCTTTTAGAATCAGCTGCTTTACTTGACGCCCTGTTGGCTACATACAGTCTTTCATGACTGGATGCTGATGCTTGCATATCCTAATACCTCTTCACTACCAGAGGGAGGTTTTTGGGGTGGAGCCTGAGGAGGGTGGGGTCTGGGGAGGGACTTCAATGCCATAGGGTCCAACTGCCAAAGCGGCCATTTTCTCCAAGTGTTGAAATTGGCTTGTGGCACCAACACTCATGAAAAGCAGTTGCATAGGCGCCGTCCTAAAGATCCTTGCTGATTGGGTTGGATTTTTTTTAGAAAATCTAATAAGTAATAAAGAGCCAACGTGGTGTAGTGGTTATGAGCGGTGGAGTCTAATCTGGAGAACTGGGTTTGATTCTCCACTCCTCCACATGAGTGGCGCTCTAATCTGGTGAACCGGATTTGTTTCCCCACTCCTCCACCTGAAACCTGGTGGGAGAACTTGGGCTAGTCACAGTTCTCTCCGAATTCTCTCAGCCCCACCTACCTCACAAAGTGTCTGTTCTGGGGAGGGGAAGAGAAGGCAATTGTAAGCCACTTTCAAGAAGAGAAAAGCAGGGTATAAAAACCAGCTCTTCTTCGTCTTCTAAATCAGTTGGTCCTCCATAGTTAGTGTTTCTAACATTCAGGTAGTAGCTGGAGATTTCCCACTATTACAACTAATCTCTAGGCAACAGAGATCAGTTCACCTGGGGAAAATGGCCACTTTGGAAGGTGGACTCTATGGCATTATACCCCATTGAAGTCCCTCCTCTCCCCAAACCCCGCCCTCCTCAGGCTACACCCCCAAAATCTCCAGGTATTTCCCAGCTCAGACCTGGCAACCCTACAGTGTCAAACACTGGACCATGTACAAAGGTACATTCTCCTCCCCAATTCTTTTCTGCCCAGGTTGTTTTTTTTAATGTGAATCCAGATGCACATTAAAAAAAACCAACCTGGGCAGAAAGGAATTGGGGATGAATTCACAGTTCGCTTAGCAACCACCACAGTACTCTAGGGATACCCATCTCACACTTTTAAGAACTATGGGGTTTTGAAACTTGGTTCTCTGGAGGCTTCTGTGACAGGGATGGTGGTGTCAGAGTTTATTTATATCTCTTGGAAGAGTGTTCAGAATGAAAACCCTTCTTTTTTCTTGGACTAACCCCCGAGCAAATGCCTCCATCTATTCTGTTCTTAACAACAACAGCATCTGCCGTTGTCCTGTAGAAATGGGGGAGTGTGGCTTTTTCATGACATCTGTGCACTCAATTACTGACCATTTGGATGACAGGCGGCAGAATGTCTGGGCTGACCCTGTTGAAAGGCGTTCTTTGGTCGTTCATGCATGGGAGTTTTACCTGTGGTTCGTTGTTCACTGGATCCACACTTTCCTGTTGGGAGTCTATGCACCAGCAGTCCCGAAGCTCAAATTAAGAAGCATTGGAGTCCCCGTCCTATGAAACGCTGCTTTATAATTGGCTGTATTGCCCTTCCCCCCCCCCACGGAAACCCAAGTGCCATAAAAAAAGCATTTTAAAAAACGGAGCTCTCTAAAAGAAACAGGGTGGGGAAGAAACCCAGGCCTCGTTTTCTAGATCCTTTCTTCTACTCAGAAAGAATTCCAAGCAAGCAGGAAGCATTTGAATCCCCGCCCCTTGACACGCCGCTTTGTAATTGGCTGTAGTGCTGTCCATGAGAGAAACGTCACTCCTCCAAGCTTTTATGTCCCATGCTTTCCCTTATGCATGGTTATTAGCCCCGGGGATGATCTCAGGAGAGATCAAAGAATTGGATTAATAGAGGAAGGGAAGTCCCAGGATTACCAAGAGCTGGTAGGGAGGTCATCTCTAATAGACAGAAAACTCATGTGTAACTCCAAGGATCAACTGAGACAGACTGAACATGAGTGAAATTACCCATGCATAAATGACCTATCTATCTCAAGTGATATAGAAGGAACGTTATCCATGATGGTCCATTCATACATGCCCATTAGACTCCCAGTAATAAACATGTTTGTGTCAATGAGCTGAAAGTGATAGAATGAAGATTGTGTTGTGCAGCCGACAGGTCACTAGGGGGTGTCATCAGGGTCGGCAAGGCCCATGGTTCAGTAGGGACTCATTTCCAGCTCATTATCAATACCCACTTGCCATCACGCCCAACATCCCCTGCAAAGTAGGCACCATCACTGCTGTATCATAAGTACATAAGGCCCTGCTGGATCAGACCAAGGCCTTTCAAGTCCAGCAGTCTGTTCACACAGTGGTCAACCAGATGACTCTGTGTGTGTGTGTGTGTGTGTGTGTGTGTGTGTGTGTGTGTAAAGTACCATCAAGTCGCAGCCGACTTATGGCAACCCCTTTTTGGGGTTTTCATGGCAAGAGACTAACAGAGGTGGTTTGCCAGTGCCTTCCTCTGCACAGCAACCCTAGACTTCCTTGGTTGTTTCCCATCCAAATACTAACCAGGGCCGACCCTGCTTAGTTTCTGAGATCTGACGAGATCAGGTTAGCCTGAGGTGACTCTAGGAAGCCCACAAACAAGATGACCGCAGCAGCATTATCCTGCCTATATTCCACGGGACCTAATATAATGGGCATGCTTCTCTGATCCTGGAGAGACTAGGCATGCATCATGACTAGTATCCATTTTGACTAGTAGCCACAGATAACCCTCTCCTCCATGAACATGTCCACTCCCCTCTTACAGCCTTCCAATTTGGCAGCCATCACCCCATCCTGGGGCAGGGAGTTCCACAATTAAACTATGTGTTGTGTGAAAAAATACTTCTTTTTATCTTGAATCTCTCACCCTCCAGCTTCAGCAGATGACCCCGTGTTCTGGTATTATGAGAAAGAGAGAATAGCTTCTCCCTGTCCACTCTAACCATACCATGCATAATGTTATAGACCTCTATCATGTCTCCCCTTAACCGCCTTCTTTCCAATCTAAACAGCCCTAAGCATTTTAACCGCTCCTCATAGGGCAGTTGCTCTAGTCCCTGATCATTTTGGATGCTCTTTTCTGCACCTTCTCAAGCTCTGCAATATCCTTTTTTAGGTGTGGTGACCAGAACTGTACACAGTATTCCAAGTGTGGTCTCACCATAGATTTGTACAAGGGCAGTATGACAGCAGCAGCTTTATTCTCTAACTTCCAGGTGTAAATGCATTGCAAGGCCCCTTTTACCACTCAAACTCGGAGCTGTAAACCAGAACTGATGTGCATGTTTGCCCGCGGCCCCTCAGCATGTCGGCTGGCAGGGAGGTGGATTGCCGGGGGTTTGCCCACCACCACCGGGCACCTGGCAACCCTATTTTTATATATGGCGGCCATCTTTTTAAAATTGAGGAATAGTTTTTTGGTTTCATATGTTTTTGTTCAAATTCATATTATTCATATGTTTTTATTGTTATATTGTAAAATTTTAATGTTGTTACCCGCCCTGAGCACGGCCTGGCTGGGGAAGGGCGGGCTAGAAGTATGATAAATAAATAAATCAAAATAATTACATTCCTTATCTAATTATGGCCAGCATGGAATTTGCCTTTTTCACAGCAGCCACACACTGGGTTGGATCAGCCATTGGAGGTCCATGCATATTCCAGGAGATATTTTTTGGTTGTGTGTGTAGTATTCATACTCTGTTGCTCCTGGGCATGTAATAGCCAACCTCACGCTCACTGGAATTCAATTGTAAGGATGAAAAATGGAAGAGGGGGAGACTTTAAGTCGGGTCCGTCTGTCGTAGTGATGGTCATTACTCAGCAGCCGGCCCTCAGGGAAGAGCTGTATGTGCAGAGTATCGTTCTACATATAGTTGGAATATGTTTAGACATTCATATTGATCACGTGGCTCGGTGAACGCCCGTGGCCGATGCCGGGAATTCCTCTGCAAGAGCTGAGCCATTGGGGCTTTACGGAAATAACAGAAAAAACAGATCTGACCCCTTGAGAGGTCTTATCCAGCCCTCGAGCCAGCTGAGGCAGCCACCCCTCCCCTACTCTCAATCTGGGCTGGCGCGGCATGGCCTGGACCGACCAAGTGACAGGTATGTCATATCCTGCCCTCTTAACAATGAGGGTTGCCAGATCCCTCTTCACTACCAGCGGGAGGTTTTGGGGCGGAGCCTGAGGAGGGTGGGGTTTGGGGAGAGGAGGGACTTCAATGCCATAGAGTCCAGCTGCCAACGCGGCCATTTTCTCCAGGGGAACTGATCTCTATCGGCTGGAGACCAGTTGTAATAGCAGGGAGCGGACATGTTCATGGAGGAGAGGAGTATTCATGGCTACTAGTTAAAACGAATACTAGTCATGATGCATACCTATTATCTCCAGGATCAGAGGAGCATGCCGAATATATTAGGTGCTGTGAAACACAGGCAGGACAATGCTTCTGCAGTCGTCTTGTTTGTGGGCTTCCTAGAGGCACCTAGTTGGGCCACTGTGTGAACAGACTGCTGGACTTGATGGGCCTGGGTCTGATCCAGCATTGCCTTTCTTGTATTCTTAACCCTTACAACGTGATGATATAACACCAATGTTACAAGCATGCCGCAAAATGTTTACAATTGTACACCTCAGGTAAATGCACAAATAAGCACAGAAAAGGATCGTTTTCTAGGATCTGGTCAAATATTTTACCCTCAGAAGAACCTCAGAAGAACGGTGGGGGGAGGGAAGTCACTCCAGGTGTCTCACCCACTAGTATAAATTCACCTTTAATCTGCAATTGGAAAGATTGGTATCGGAGAGAGGGAGGGCGGAATGGGAGCTGGGAGGAGAAAACCAAACCTCCATACAGAAAGTACGGTCCTCGGCTGATTTAATGATCCTTTACTGATGCTGATAATGATCCTTAAAGGGCTGAAATCATTGCCAAATGGTCCCTCTTGTCAACTGTGAAAATTTAAGGGTGAGTCGGCTCGCGTCTGTTAGCGAGAGGCCTTCCCCCTGACAGCTACTGCGCGGCGGCACCGCTGCCTCTGTGCCCGCCGAAACGCTGGCGTTCGGCTCATTTGTAAGGCGGAGGGCGCTTCTCCGTGTATTACAGCTGCAAAAACATTGCTCGCGCTGTTTGCATTCGAAATACAGCACGGGTAGTCATTGTTACCGCAAAGCCTTCGTGGATAATTATAGGAGAAATGTGCCACTTATACTAGCACAGGCAGGGGCAGCGGTTTGGCTGAGGTATACGATATTCGCCTGTCATGTGAGGGTGTGTTTGCAGGGTATGAAGGAAACAACACATTCCCTTCTCGCTAAGCCCTTTATTTTATTTCCCCTCTGTTTTTTTTTCCCCCTCGGGTTGCCAACTCTGTGTTGGGAAATTCCTGGAGACAGGGGGGTGGAAGCCGGGTACCCAAGGGAGAGAGACATATACAAATATGAGAGACATATACAAACCAGTATTACAACTAGAACCTATCTGACCAGATGTTTGAGTAATTGGTAATAGATTTTACAGCCTATACACATGCCTGGTTTGATTTAAACTGTTTGTATATGTATTTATTTCTGTAAATGTGTGCCGGCTTAACATGGGTTTTCATTGACCACTGATGAAGGCCCACTAGGCCGAAATGTGTCTGGTATGTGGTTACAGATATCAACCCTAGGAAATGCCATTGTGCTATTTTAATGTTTTTAAATATTTTTAACCTTTACATAGCGCTTTGAATAAATTATATTTTCAGTATTTATATATATATATATATATATATATATATATTTTCTTTCTACCCAACCTTGGGTACCCAGCTTCTGTTTTTAGGCTGGGTTTCATTCCCCTTTTTTCTTCCACGATTCGGGGGGGTGTAGCCTAGGGAGGGCAGGGTTTGGGGAGGGACCTCGGTGGGCCCCACCCTTCCAAGCAGCCATTTTCTCCAGGAGAATGGATCTCTGTTGTCTGGAAATCAGTTGTAATTCCGTAAGAACTGCAGGCCCCACCCGGAGGTTGGCGACCCTAGTTCTCTATCCTGCCCGCCCACCCCCTTCAGGGAAAGGCCTTCATCCTGCAAAGCCCTGCAGGTTTCGTGACTCCTGAAGATAAAATGGCAGCCTAGAACTGGCTCCTGTCTGTCTGGGAGAGGTTGCAAAGGGCATCAGTAGGGTTGCCAGGTCCCTCTTTGCCACCGGCAGGAGGTTTTTGGGGCAGAGCCTGAGGAGGGCGGGGTTTGGGGAGGGGAGGGACTTCAATGCCATAGAGGCCGATTGCCAAAGTGGCCATTTTCTCCAGGGGAACTGATGTCTAAAGGACAGAGATCAGTTGTAGTAGGAGGAGATCTCCAGCTAGTATAGGGCTGCCAACTGCCAGGTAGTAGAAGGAAATCTCCTAATTCAACTGATCTCCAGCCGATAGAGATCAGATCACCTGGAGAAAAATGGCCGCTTTGGCAATTGGACTCTATGACATTGAAGTCCCTCCCCTCGCAAACCCCGCCCTCCTCAGGCTCCGCCCCAAAAATCACCCACTGGTGGCTCAGAGGGACCTGGCAACCCTAAGCTAGTACCTGGAGGTTGGCAACCTTATTCAAAGGGTATTGGTGGCCCTCCATGTCCTGATACACAAGCTGAGGGGTTGTGTGTGTGTGTGTATTTATTTAGATAGATAGATAGATAGATAGATAGATAGATAGATAGATAGATAGATAGACAGACAGACAGACAGACAGACAGACAGACAGACAGACACTAAGGTTGCCAGATGGAAACATACCTGGAGATTTTGGGGGTGGAGCCTGAGGAAGGAGGGATTTGGAGGGGGGACTTCAATTGCCAAAGTGGCCATCTTCTCCAGGGGAACTGATCTCTGTTGCCTGGAGATCAGTTGTAAAGCGGGAGATCTCCAGCCACCACCTGGAGGTTGGCAACCCTAGTCCCCATGGCCTCGCTGGCATTCTTTCAGCTTCGCTCAGCCATTTCTAGGGTTGTCAGCTCTGTGTTGGGAAATACCTGAGGAGGGCGGGGTTTGGAGAGGGGAAGGACTACAATGCCATAGAGTCCAATTGCCAAAGCAGCCATTTTCTCCAGGGGAACTGATCTCTGTTGCCTGGAGATCAGTTGTAATAGCGGGAGATCTCCAGCCACCACCTGGAGGTTGGCAACCCTAAGATGTCGTGCACTTAACCTCTGCCATGCCTAACCTCTGCTACCAAACCCTGTAAGTCACAGCTGGCTGTGGAAAAAAGATATGTTACTGTTTTCGTTGCGCTGCCAGTTGAAATGTTGGTTAACTTAATTTCCGAGAGGTTGTAGTTTACTGGAACGGTAGGTGTGTGGCACGGATGCGATACGTGTGGGTGATTTTAATCTCCCCCCCCATTTTAAAAAATAAAGCATCTCTCTTATTTGTGCTACCTATGTAGACTCATTATGATTTGCTTTTTTTCCCCCAGCCGTCATATAATAATGTTGCTCAATCATCTCTTTGCTTCCTTCCATCCCTTTCCCCCCCTTTTCTATTGTAGGCCAAACAAAACCGTTCCTGGTAATTTCTGAACATCTTTTCAATTTCTCTCCGTAGGTTGTTGTTTCGTAACATTTTATACAAGAAAAGCTGCACTTGAGGCACAGAACGCCCTCCACAATATTAAAACTTTACCTGGGGTGAGTACATTCACTTTTTTTTCCCTCTGTAATAATTGTGGAGCTTGGGAGAACGGCGGTGGGTGAGGGAAACCAGCTACTCCCTTTCCAGAAGGTAAGGCTTACAAGCTCTTAATGCCCTGAATGGTTTTGGTCTTTTCAAGGAAGGTTAGTGACCTGATGGGTCAGCTTACACTAACTCTGGCAGCCGGAAAAGTCTGGAGATCTTGTTAGCAAGGTTGATAATGGCTCTTACTGTCCCCTGGGGACCTGTTCCAAGATGCAGAAACAACAAAGGATTTCATGTTTGTTTTGCTTTTTTTTTTTTTTTTTAATGAACACAAATTCCCAGGGCTCCTCCAGAAGAGAGGGTTTGATTGGTGATGCGACCGAACACTGAACATGAGTCAGCAGTGTGATGCGGTAGCTAAAAAGGCGAATGCGATCTTGGGCTGTATCGACAGAAGTAGTGTCCAGATCATGCAAAGTGATGGTATCGCTTTACTCTGCTCTGGTTAGACCTCACCTAGGGAACTGTGTTCAGTTTTGGGCACTGCAATTTAAGGAAGATGTGGACAAGCTGGAACATGTCCAGAGGAGGGCAACAAAGATGGCGAGGGGTCTGGAGACCAAGTCCTATGAGGAAAGGTTGAAGGAGCTGGGTATGTTTGGCCTGAAGAGAAGACTGAGAGGGGATAGGATAACCATCTTCAAGTACTTGAAGGACTGTCATTATAAAGGATGGTGCCGAGTTGTTTTCTGCTGCCCCAGAAGGTCGGACTAGAACCAGTGTGTTGAAATTAAATCAAAAGAGTTTCCGTCTAGACATTAGGAAGAATTTTCTAACATTTAGAGTGGTTCCTCAGTGTAACAGGCTTCTTCAGGAGGTGGTAAGCTCTCCTTCCCTGGAGGTTTTTAAGAAGAGGTTAGATTGTCATCTGTCAGCAATGCTGATTCTATGACCTTAGGCAGATCATGAGAGGGAGGGTATCTTGGCCATCTTCTGGGCATGGAGGAGGGGTCACTGGGGGTGTGTGGGGGAGGTAGTTGTGAATTTCCTGCATTTTGCAGGGGGTTGGACTAGACGACCCTGCTGATCCCTTCCCTCTCTGTGATTCTATGACTGTGTCTGTTTTTGTGTGTGCTGTCAAGTTATATGGCGACCCAAAGAACATGGAGATTTCAAGGCAAGAGACATGCAGAGGTGGTTTGACTCAGGGCGATCCCATGAAGTTCCATCTCATGGGGTTTTCAAGGCAAGAGACAAGCAGAGATGGTTTGCCATTGCCTCCCTATGCATAGCAACCCTGGTCTTCCTTGGTGGTCTCCCATCCATGTACTAACCAGACCTGGTCTTTTTAACTGGAGATGCTGAGGATTGAACTTGGGATCTTCTGTGTGCCAAGCAGATGATCTACCACTGCCCCTTCCCTGACTGTCTTGAACACATGAAGCTGCCTTATGCAGAATCAGACCCTTTGATCCATCCAGGTCAGTATTGTCTACTCAGACTGGCAGCGGCCCTCCAGGTTCTTCGTCAGAGGTCTTTCGCATCACCTACAACCTGATCCTTTCAACTGGAGATGCCGAGTATTGAACCCGTGACCTTCTGCATGCCAAACAGAATCCTCATCCACTGAGCCACAGCCCCCCACACACAAGAAACCACATTCATTTCACATGCTGCATTGTCAAGGCACTCGAGATGGAGTAGGAACCAATACCAACTGCCTGGGTGTACAAGGACTGTTCTAATACATATTCTGCCCCGGGCCAGCCTGGGATGAAGGAACAGGGTCTCAAGGTAGGCAAACTGGAGCTGTCCATCGCTTCAGGAGTAAGAGACTAGGAATGTCCACAACAGGCAGACTTGGAGAGCTGGGAACCTTGCATGCAGGGAGCTGTCCAAGCTGATGTGGGAGCTGGTTATTTGGAGATGTTGAACCAGCCATGGTTAAAGCTCAGCTGGCAAGCTATATAGGAAACTGGCTGGCCCATGCTTTCCTGTGGCCAGAGCAGGGGCCCGGCTCGTGCCAAGCTCTTGAATGATGTGGTGACAAGAGACACAGCTGTTCCTATTATGCTGCCATGCCTCTAGTCCTCCGTCTCCAAAGGTGTAGTGGTTAAGAGCGGTGGTTTGGAGCGGTGGAGTCTGATCTGGAGAACCGGGTTTGATTCCGCGCTCCTCCACATGAGTGGCGAAGGCTAATCTGGTGAACTGGGTTTGTTTCCCTACTCCTATACATGAAGCCAGCTGGGTGACCTTGGGCTAGTCACAACTCTCTCAGCCCCACCTACCTCACAAGGTGTCTGTTGTGGGGAGAGGAAGGGAAGGTGATTATAAGCTGGTTTGATTCTCCCTGAGGTGGTAGAGAAAGTCAGCATATAAAAACCAACTCCTCCTTCTCCTTCTCCTTCTTCAGTGTACCTTTATCAATGGCCTTTAACTACTGGGCAGATAATTTTTATTTCCCTGAGCTTTTGGTTACTTTCTGAGTAGTTTCCCTCCAAAACAACTGGTTGTTCTAGGATCTTTTTTCAATAGTGTTCTTTTCTTTCATTTTGTGATTTGTATTTTGATCAGCAGCCTGGTAGCCCAGCCTGGCCTGATCTCATCAGAGCTTAGAAGCTAAGCAGGGTCAGCCGGAGTCAGAACTTGAATGGGAGACCACCGAAGAAGACTGGCGTTGCTCTGCAGAGCCGCTGTTTGTAAACAGGGGATGGCTTTCTGATGAATTCAGGATATCCTATCTTATGACCACACAAAACCCAAAAATAATTGAATCCGTTGCAAGGTTCTTACAGTTAGCATTCAGATATCGTGAATGGGGTGTAGCTTTCCTTAATGGCTGATCCAGGATGGTTTTATCCAGTTTTATTGATTTGTAC
Organism: Euleptes europaea; assembly: GCF_029931775.1. Lineage (NCBI taxonomy): Eukaryota > Metazoa > Chordata > Lepidosauria > Squamata > Sphaerodactylidae > Euleptes > Euleptes europaea. The sequence goes on along the minus strand of NC_079314.1, from coordinate 114,734,321 downwards.
TTGGATTGATCCTAATGTATGTTCTTCCTTTTTCTGTGCCAGTAATGGAGTGTTGTGTGGTGTTGTTGCTCTGCAGAGGAACCCAGAGGAAACCACCTCTTGCTTATCTCTTGCCTTAAAAACTACACCGTCCTGGGGTCACCAGGAGTTGTTTGTGACTTGAAAGTACACAATGCTGATGATTACACCTGTGTGGTGTAGTGGATAAGAGTGGTGGTTTGGAGTGGTGGACTCTGATCTGGAGAACCGGGTTTGATTCCCGGCTCCTCCACATGAGCAGTTGAGGCTAATCTGGACAACTGGGTTGGATTCCCCACTTTTCCACATGAAGCCAGCTGGGTGACCTTGGGCTAGTCACAGCTCATAGAGCTTTCTCAGCCCCACCTACCTCACAGGTTGTCTTATGTGGGGAGGGGAAGGGAAGGTGATTGTAAGCCGTTTTGATTCTCCCTTAAGCGGCAGAGAAAGTCGGCATATAAAAACCAACTCTTCTTCAGCAGCAGCTTGTAGTCTTTACTTTTAAAGAGAAATATTTTAATAAATGAATGCAAAGAAATATGTGTGCAAAGGCAGGGTGCTATTCCAGAGTGGCCAAGAGCTAGATTCAAGTGTAGCAGCACCTTCGAGCTACGACAAAGAGGCTATAGCTCAGTGGCTATGCCCTTGCAGTGTATACAAAAGGTCCCAGGTTCTACCCTGACCACCTCCAGTTAAAGAAGGACATTTAGGAGGTGGGCTGGGAATTATCTTGGGAAACAGCTGCCAGTCATAGGAGGCGATGTTCAGTTAAATGAGCCAGCAATCTGACTCAAATTGCAACTTTGTGCTGTGATTTCAGTAGGATTGGAGAGCAAGAGATTCTGAGCAAGATTCAAAGGTTTATTGTTGTGCAGTGTTAAATTGCAAAAACATAAGAAATTTAATTTAAGGTCTTTTTTGGCTTACTTTATTATCACTGTTTCTAACAATAAACTAGTTAGTCCCTGTAGGAATTATGTAAATACCAATGCTAAGCCTCACACAGGCAAAGGTAGGATTTCTGTCTGTCTATATATTTCTTCTTCCTTTCCTCAAAGAAGCTCAGGATGGCATATATGGTATTTCCTAACCTGGCACCGGCCACCCTAGTCCTTACTAGGGTTGCCAATCCCCACTTGGGAAATGGCTGGCGATCTGGGGGTGGAGCTTGGGGAGGGCAGGGTGTGGGGAGGGGAGGGACCTCAGCTGTGTATAAATTCCATGTTGTCTAAACTCAAAAGCAGCCATTTTCTCCTAGTGAACTGATCTCTGTGGTCTGGAGATCAGTTTAAATTCCAAGAGATCTCCAGCCCCCATCTGGATCTTAGGAAACAGTACAACCTGTGCTGAATGAAGTTAAACTAGGGAGAGATGCAGCACGAGGCTCAAGATGACTAGTAAATATAAAAGTAAGACAAGGCTTATGAATAATTATTGATTTACTTATTCAAAAAAGCAACAGAAAACAACTATAATACTGTGAGAAGGAGAATGCTTATAAGTAAGAACAAATATATTTTGCAGAGAGGCCATGCATGGTTTTGACAACTGCCCCCAACCACTATGGGCTGTGGGTAGGGTTGCCAACCTCCAGGTGGGACCTGGAGGTCTCCTTATATCACAGTTGATTTCCAGGTGACAGAGATCAGTTCCCCTGGAGAAAAGGGCTGCTTTGGAGGGTGGGCTCTGTGGCATTGTACCTTGCTGAGGTTCCTGTGCTCCCTAAACCCCGCCCTCCCCAGGCTCTACCCCCAAAACGTCCAGGTATTTCCCCACCCAGAACTGGCAACCCTAGCTTTGGAAGAAATAGGAGTTCTGCTGGTCTGAGTAGACAAGACTGACTTTGATGGACCAAGCGATAGACCAGTATAAAGCAGCTTCATGTGTTCATGTGCTCTTCAGTAGAAGATGTTTGGGGAGGGGCTGTGGCTCAGTGCAGAGCATCTGCTTGGCATGCAGAAGGTCCCAGTTTCAATCCCCAGCATCTCCAGTTAAAGGGACTAGGCAAGCAGGTGATGTGAAAGATCCCTGCCTGAGACCTTGGAGAGCCGCTGCTGGTCTGAGTAAATAATACTGACTTTGATGGACCAAGGGTCTGATTTAGTAGAAGGCAGCTTCAGGGGATATGATAACCATCTTCAAGTACTTGAAAGGCTGTCATAGAGAGGATGGTGCCGAGTTGTTTTCTGTTGCCCCAGGAGGTCGGACCAGAACCAGCGGGGTGAAATTAAATCAAAACAGTTTCTGTCTTGACATTAGGAAGAATTTTCTAACAGTTAGAGCAGTTCCTCAGTGGAATAGGCTTCCTCGGGAGGTGGTAAACTCTCCTTACCTGGAGGTTTTTAAGAAGAGGTTAGATGGCCATTTGTCAGCAATGCTGATTCTGTGACCTTAGGCAGATGATGAGAGGGAAGGCATCTTGGCCATCTTCTGGTCACTGGGGGTGTGGGGAGGGAGGTAGTTGTGAATGTCCTGCATTGTACAGGGGGTTGGACTAGATGACCCTGGAGGTCCCTTCCAACTCTATAATTCTATGATTCTATGTGTTCATGTGTGTCTCCTGTCCCACATCTGCAGGAGTTTATGTGTGTTCTTGCAAACAGCTGCCTTGGTCCTCAACTGATTTTTTCTGATCCTTCCAGTTAAGGACTCAAAGCGAACCAAAAAAGACCCAGAAAGGTGTATTAGCTCAATTTGTTTTGCAGCCATGCTCTCTCCATTGCACTATCCATTTCAAATGAGTTTGGATTCTGGTACTCTGCTTTTATGCGTGGCTCTAGCTGATAAATTCTGCTCCTTAGTGGAGACGCGCATGCATTGACATACTATCCCTTCCTTTGGCATTTCAGCCTTTTTAGTGGACATGAAGAAAACGGTGCTAGACATGAATGATTAATGCCACCTCTTTGGAAGGAAGGATTGCTTAGATGCCTTGCTGTTTGATTACAAGCCTTGGAATTAGTCAACATTTCCATAATTCTAAACCAATATACACCTGTTTTCCCACTGTGATGTGAAGGCACAACTTAATTTAACAGAAACCCTGCTGTGCTAAGTCTCTCATTAAACACTGAGCCAGTTCTGTAATTTAAAGTTGCAGCACCACTATTTTAAAGAAATCACCTTTGTGTGTATGTGTGTTGCGGAATTAATAAGAAGCTAATGATGTATTTTGCTACATTTCCTCTGAAAACTTAAGAACATAAGGGCCAGGTTCTCCAGAACTTGTTCAGCTGTCTGTGGACAGCTCTATCCTGGCCTCGGCTCTAAAGAACACAAGAATATAAGAAAAGCCCTGCTGGATCAGACCCAGGCCCATCAAGTCCAGCGGTGTGTTCACACAGTGGCCAACCAGGTGCCTCTAGGAAGCCCACAAACAAGACGACTGCAGCAGCATCCTGCCTGTCTTGCATGGGACCTAATATAATAGGCATGCTCCTCCGATTCTGGAGAGAACATAAGAACATAAAAAAGCTATGCTGGATCAGACTAAGGCCCATCAAGTCCAGCAGTCTGTTCACACAGTGGCCAACCAGGTGCCTCTAGGAAACCCACAAACAAGACAACTGAAGCAGCATTGTTCTGCCTGCGTTCCACAGCACCTCATATAATATAACCTAACCCAGATGAACTAGCATGCAGATAGCCCCCTATATTGGCCCACATATATGTACAAATTTATTTTAAAAAAATGTATGCCATCTTTCCTCCTGAGCAGGGTATCCAAGGTGGCGAACACAAAACAATTAAAACATTTGAACAATTAAAAAGAACATTTAAAATTATAAGATAATTCAATTGAATTGCATAGACATGTAACACCAGACCCAGGGGGCAGGGTGATAAACTGTCATTGGGGGTATAACTGTTTCCCACCCCCTCCAAACGTATAAAATGTATATAGATGTATTTTGACCTAGGAAGCAAAAACAAACAAACCCTTTGTTAGTATATGTCTGGATATGGCACACAAGAGGCTGACATGAATTCTCAACACATAAACTGTTTTATTTTACTCTTACGGGGAAATGGTCCATTCATACATTGGCCAACCTCCAGGTACTTGTAGAAAAAATAGACACCACTGTACATTTGTTTGTATCCCTACGTGGAACTTGGCAACTAACTGGAATGTTAGAAGGCAATCATGAATTTTTGAAACTGGAATAACAGGATTGATTATTTAGGGGACTGAGGAAAAACTGAACAGAAGAATTTTGAAACGGCTGTATCCCCATTCTACTGTGATTACCCATATTGAAGATACCAGCTGGATATTGCTTTATGCATACTTTGGAAGGAATGTACCAGGATATGCCATGAACTATGGATTTTGACTATTTGATGATAGATTGTCACTATGTATTGGCACTATGTATAGCTCATAAATATTTTTGCACTTTGTTATACACAGTTTTGCTCCTGTACTAATTTCCTAACCTCCAGGTACTAGCTGGAGATCTCCTGCTATTACAACTGATCGCCAGCTGATAGAGGTCAGTTCCCCTGGAGAAAATGGCTGCTTTGGCAATTGGATTCTATGGCATTGAAATCCCTCCCCAAACCCCGCCCTCCTCAGGCCCCACCCCAAAAACCTCCCACCGGTGGTGAAGAGGGACCTGGCAGCCCTGCCCCTCACAGTTTACCCCTTCCAAGCATCTTACAGTCATAGAATCATAGAGTGGGAAGGGACCAACCAGGGTCATCTAGTCCAACCCCTTCACAATGCTGGAAATTCACAACTACCTCCCCCCCCACACTCCCAGTGACCCCTACTCCATGCCCAGAAGATGGCCAAGATGCCCTCCCTCTCATGATCTGCCTAAGGTCAGAGAATCAGCATTGCTGACAGATGGCCATCTAACCTCTTCTTAAAATCCTCCAGGGAAGGAGAGCTTACCACCTCCCGAGGAAGCCTGTTCCACTGAGGAACTGCTCTAACTGTTAGAAAATTCTTCCTAATGTCTAGACGGAAACTCTTTTGATTTAATTTCAACCCATTGGTTCTAGTCCGACCTTCTGGGGCAGCAGAAAACAACTCGGCACCATCCTTTATAATGACAGCCCTTCAAGTACTTGAAGATGGTTATCCTATCCCCTCTCTGTCTTCTCCTCTTCAGGCCAAACATACCCAGCTCCTCCAACCTTTCCTCATAGGACTTGGTCTCCAGACCCCTCGCCATCTTGGTTGCCCTCCTCTGGACACGTTCCAGCTTGTCTACATCTTCCTTAAATTGCAGTGCCCAAAACTGAGCACAGTACTCTAGGGGAAGTCTAACCAGGGCAGAGCCAAGCGAGCAGTTTGCTTGGCTCAGCAAACATCAGACAAAACACCAGATATCTATTTAAACAGCATTTTTAAACAAGAGTATAACAAAACGTCAGTAATATAGCATCCGGCTATAACAGCCGCCTCCTGCTAACCGACACAGCTTTCCCCGCATCCCAGCAAACGATCTTCTGAAAAGGGCCTTCTGTCTGAACGCCAAGAGCTGCACAAGCCAAGAAAGCCCTCAGTCCTGTGTTCGCACTCCAAAAGCACAGCTTCTTCTCTATCATCTTCTTCCCACTAAGAACTGCCATTAGATCTTCAGGAACTTCCTGGTTATCTGGTGAAGAGAAAATGACAACATTCCACATTGCATTTCACTGAAACACTAGCACGCGCCTTGTGGTCTGTTTTGCTTCAGAGTTTTAGGAACACATTGGTAGCTAAAGTTGAAGGGTACGAAACGAATTGGCCATGAGTTTTCAGGCATGCTTTTATTTCCAGCGCTAGGTTTTTGGTATTTCTTTTCATCCAGTTCCATGTATAAGAGCTATTGCAGTGGTCTGTTATAGCAGCTGCTTTTATTTTTCTTGAGGTTCACAAGTATTAAGTATGAGCCACTTTAATTATTTTTTAAATTTATTGTAATAGGCTTTCCTCACTGCACAAGAGAATCATTATTCTCAAGAACCATCAGGGCTGTGTTTATTGTAGGAGAACAGTTCTTAGCTGATGGTACTGCTTTTGATTAGTCTGTAGTACTCGTAGTACTCGTAGTAGTACTAGTACTAGTAACGACTGAAGCAAGCCTTTTTGTACCTAACATCCTCATGTGAAATCATTACATCAGTTATCTAATTGTTTCTAGGTTCAATTCCGAGTTCTGACCATTAAAGATCTTCATGCCAGGGACTCATGTACTTAAAGGACTGCCTTTCCTAATGTGAAAATGGGTTGCCAGCTTTGGGTTGGAAAATACCTGGAGATTTTGGTGGTGGAACCTGAAGAGGGTGGGGTTTGGGGAGGGGAAGGACTTCAATGTGGTGTAATGCCATAGAGTCCACCTTCCAAAGCAGCCATTTTTTCCAGGTAAACTGATCTCTGTTGCCTAGAGGTCAGCTGTAATCCCAGGAGATCTCCAGCCACAACCTGAAGTATGAAACCATGACTCTGATTTTTTTTTTCAGTAGGTCTTTCTTCATTCCCGCTGTAGGCATTTGAGAACTTTCATTCCTCTATCTAGGGCTTTCACATCTGCGTGTCGTCTCTTATAGAGCGGCCTTCCCAAAAATTTCAAGAAGCCAGCCTCTATCTTGTCTTTTAGAAGAGCGACAGAGCAGTCCTAAGAAAACAGAAGGTCCCAGGTTCAATCTCTGGCATCTTCAGTTAAAGGGACTAGGCAAGTAGGGTATGTGAAAGACCTCTGCCTGAGACCCTGGAGAGTTGCTGCCGGTCTGAGAAGACAATACTGACTTTGATGGACTAAGGGTCTGATTCAGTATAAGGCAGCTTCATGTGTTCATGTGATACCTGTTGAAGTCCATTGAATTCAATGGACTCTGCTTAGGACTGCACAGTTAGAGAGCAAACCTAAAGATCTTTGCTCAGAACTAAGCCCAATTTTATTCAGTGGGGTGTACTACCCGGAAAGAGTGGCCTAATAATGCAACCCCAAGAAGAGTTATAAGGAGCCCCATGGTGCAGAGTAGTAAGCTGCAGTACTGCAGTCCAAAGCTCTGCTCACGACCTGAGTTTGATCCCAACGGAAGTCGGTTTCAGGTAGTTGGCTCAAGGTTGACTCAGCCTTCCATCCTTCCAAGGTTGGTGAAATGAGTACCCAGTTTGCTGGGGGTAAAGGGAAGATGACTGGGGAAGGCACTGGCAAACCACCCTGTAAACATCGTTTGCCTAGTAAACGTCGTGATGTGACGTCACCCTATGGGTCAGGAATGACCCTGTGCTTGCACAGGGGACTACCTTTAAGAAGAGTTATGCCGTTCTGAAACCAGTGAAGTTAATGGGCTTAGAAGTGTGTGACTCAGTTTAGGACTGCACAATAAGATCAAGTTGGTTAGGAAGGAATTCAAGTGTGGCTCAAACGATCAGCTTCCATTCTGGTTTTTTTTTGGGGGGGGGGGTTTTGCTTGCATGCTCTCTATATGGACTGCTGTGTTTTAATCACTGCTTTTCAGTATTGTTGTGAACCACGCTGGGCCCTACTGGGAAGAGTAGTGTGGTGAAATGACATTTCACACACACACCACCCAAGTATCAGTGTAAAACATTACAGTCCTGCAGAGTAAACGCTGAATTTGCATTCTGCAAACCACTCAGAGGTTAACTGAAACCTGCCTTGACAGGGAGTCATAATGTTGCAGGTCAAGGCTTTCTGTCTAGCTTTTAGCCTATAGTTCCAGCATGAACACATAAAGCTGCCTTATACTGAATCAGACCCTTGGTCCATCAAAGTCAGTATTGTCTACTCCAGTGGTTCCCAAACTTTTCGGGCCACCGCCCCCTTGGTCCCACAAACTCAACCCCAGCGCCCCCTACCCTATCCTATAAAAAGCATTATTCAAAATAGGGGTTTGCATGACACACTGAAGAAGATAAGAACAATAAAATTTAAAAAACAGTAACAATTAATTGCACAGCTATTCAAAATCCAATTCAAACTTTTTTAGTTGAGATGTATTCAGCAAAACTGATTAACTTGATCCAGTGGTACCAGCTCTTCAAAGTCTGGGAAAAAATTCTGATAGTTTCCACCAAATTTGCCAGCATGATGCCATGGGTGTGTGTGTTAAGTGCCGTCAAGTCACTTCCGACTCATGGTGACCCTATTAATGAAAGTCCTCCAAAATGTCCTGTCTTTGACAGCCTTGCTCACATCTTGCAAATTGAAGGCTGTGGCTTCCTTTATTGGTGCCATAGCTTGATCTATTGTAACTTAGTGAACAACATGAGTTGAAGGGGCCCACCTCTAGCGCCTCCCCTGCTGCCCCCTTGCCTCTTAGTGCCCCCCTAGGTAATCCCCCTGCCCCCCAGGGGGTGGTACTGCCCACTTTGGGAACCACTGGTCTGCTCAGACCAGCAGCAGGTCTCCAGGGTCTCAGGCCAAGGTCTTTCACATCACCGACTTGCCTAGTCCCTTTAACTAGAGATGCCAGGGATTGAACCTGGGGTGTAAAAATCAACTTCTTCTTTAGAAACGTGGAGCACTAAAACTGAAGGGCAGGGGCTTCTAGTTGCCATTTGTGGGGGCACATCAGGACTTAGTTTTGACATTTGGGTGGTATTTCAGCATTTGCAGATGGTTCATTGAGTGAGCCCGGAAGAACTTGGAAAAGCTTGAAAATTCAGAGTTCCCATTAATATACGTTGGTCCAGTAAAATAAAATGCCATTTTAAAATATTGCTTTTAAATGGCACCTTATTTTATTTTATGTCAGGCTAGGTTGCTCCCAGAAGCTCCACCGGGATTCCTTGGGATGGTTAACGCTAAGTAAATGTAATGTGATAACAGCTATTAGTACTTGCGTTTTACTGGCTAGTTTGGCCAATAATAGCATTTAATCCTCATTTAAAGTCTGCATGTGCTTCACCTCCGAGTACCCTGTGGCAGGCAAACTCCCTTTTATGGCTGTGATTTGGGGTTCTCAATAAACACTTGACTGCCGGCCCCCTGCGCATACCTCCGGAGCCATTCTCATCAGGGAATGCCCTGTGCGAATCAATTTAATTAAGGGTATAATAACCGAGAAATATAGTGTTCAGGAAAGCTCTTAAAACTTGAGCAGCAAAAAAAGAAAAAAAGGAGCACACAGAATCTTAATGTCTTATAAAATATTAATAACTTCCTTTCTGCCAGATGTCAACTCTGAGAGTGTTTTTATTTCTCCTTCAGTCCTCCTTCCCCATTGCACATACGCCGGCAATGTTAGCAAAAGAATTACTGTGGTTTTTGTTAAATACTTTTTTATATTGACTTAGGAAAGCACTTGTTTTCAGGGAAAGGTTTGCTCCAAGTTAATTGTGCCAGGGAGCAGGATTATCCGCAAGCATTTATCGTCGTGGATATGAAGATATCCTGGGCCACACTGATAGGGTTGCCAGGTCCCTATTTGCCATCAGCGGGAGGTTTTGGGGGTGGAGCCTGAGGAGGGCGAGATTTTGGGAGGGGCGGGACTTCATTGGTCAGACCTCACTTGGAATACTATGTCCAGTTTTGGGCTCCACAATTTAAGAAGGATGTTGACAAGCTGGAGTGTGTCCAGAGGAGAGCGACCAGAACGGTCAAAGGTCTGGGATCCATGCCCTATGAGGAGAGGCTTAAGGAGCTGGGTTAGTTTAGTCTGGAGAAGGGAAGGCTAAGGGGTGACATGATAGCCATGTTTAAATATTTGAAGGGATGCCATGTTAATGAGGGAACTAGCTTGTTCTCGGTTGCTCCCGAGACTAGGACACGGAGTAATGGATTTAAACTAAGAGAAAAACGATTCCACCTAAACATTAGGAAGAACTTTCTGACAGTGAGGGCAGTTCTATGGTGGACTGCCCTGACTCGGGGTGGGGTGGGGAGTCCCCGTCTTTGGAGGTCTTTAAGCAGAGGCTGGATGGCCATCTGTCGGGAGCGCTTTGATTGTGGGATCCTGCATGGCAGGTCGTTGGACTGGATGGCCCTTGTGGTCTCTTCCAACCTTGTGTGGGATCTTGTGATTTTGAGAATTGGCAACCCTACTCAGAACACAACGTTGCTACTGTCAGACGTAGCTGACCTAACAATAACCAGGGGTGGGGGGTCCAGATCACTTAAAAACCCAGCCTTCCTCTAGGATGGCCCTTGGCCAAAGCGAGCAGATTGGTAACATCCTTAAATGTATATTTGTCCTGCTGTGGGTATTTAGCCACTCTTCTGTCATCCGGAACCGGTGGGGAAGTACGCAACTGTCTGTCAGCCTCATTAGCGTTACGACGCGGGCTATTAAAACTGTCCCGCTAATGAGCGGATATTTCAGACGCTCGCCCCTCGACACTGCCTCCGTTGCTTTTCCAACATCAATAAGATTCGGAACGCAAAAATGGTAAACAGTGTTGTGGGCTTCGGACATGGAGATTGTAAACGGCTTCTGCCCTGGCTTGACGCTTGCCTTCTTTAATGACGCCTTCCCCAAACCAGGGTATGGGGAAACTATACTGAGCTACCAGTGCTGGGTTTTTTTTGAAACGGATTTAATGATGAGAGACACGGCGGGTAGAAAGGGCAGCGAGAAGCCATAAACATCTCGTGAAAAAATGTTAACAAGTGTGTTTGACCGCTGCTTCCGAACCACAAACTCTCGAATTGCTTCCTATCGGTTTATGAGACGGAGGAAAGATTAGGGTTTTTAAGGCCGGCGCTTTGATTGGGTCGCCTTAGTCGTACCGCACTCCTGCCTTCCTTCTGAATCAGCTGAATCAGGATGTTTTGAAAACTGACGTGAAGACCCGAGTTTTGCGGTTCACTCAGGTTGGATTTTTGCTGGTGGTGGTGGTGGGGAGGAGATTCTCCCAGAAACCACCAACATCTGTGTGTATAGAAAGGCAAGGCCCCCACACAATCCAGTTCACAAATAGTGCAGGCCTTTGAGTAAGCAGTCCAGTTGAAACTAAGTGCAAAAAGGTGTTCAGGGTATCTGAAAAGTGCCCCCACCCACTAAGAGGGTATCACACTAGGACCTGGAGCCCTGGATTTAAGGTAGGGAGGCCGTTTACCCACTGGTGGCAGGCAGTGCAGTGCAGTGTAGTAGGCAGAGTGTTGATCTAGGATCTACAAGACCCAGATTCAAATTCCCCACTCAGCTCTGGAGGCTTTCTGGGTAGGGTTGCCAGGTCCCTCTTCTCCACCAGCGGGAGGTTTTTGGTGTGGAGCCTGAGGAGGGGAGGGAGTTCAGTGCCATAGACTCCAGTGCCATAGATTTCAATGCCATATCTTCCAAAGGTCTATCCTAAGCGGCCTGTTGCTTTGCCTCTGAATGCTGAATTCTTCTCAGGTCCGCAGAAACGAAGTCTAATTACTACTTGGACGAGAGACTTCCAAGGGCAAGCCAGGTTGCCGCCTGCTGTAGTGCGAGTGAATCAAAAGCTGGCACGCTTCCATAGACGCATCGGCAATGAACCGGTGCCGCGGCATGGTGTCAAGCGATGCTGTGCTGCTGAAGGTGCGGTGCAACGCGCCGGATGAAAAATAGAGACTTGCTCATGTTCATTTGTTAGTTGTTGGTTAAAATCCCCTGGGGCTTTCTGAAAGGGCAGAGGTGTTAAAGCCCAGGGTCCTGCTTAAATTCCATATGGCGGTAATTACATTCAGCTTCCTTTTTGCACTGTCTGATATGTGCAAAGATATTATCTATATCTATATATCTGTATCTATTCCGTCTCTGTGTCTGTGTCTGTGTCTGTGTCTGTGTCTCTGTGTCTATCTCTCTGTCTCTATCTATCTATCTATCTATCTATCTATCTATCTATCTATCTATCTATCTATCTATCTATCTATCTATCTGAACCTGGCCACCTTATATATCTATATCTATATATCAGAACCTGGCCACCTTATATATCTATATATCAGAACCTGGCACCTTATATATCCAGGTTCTGACTCCTGAACAGGTAAGCAAAAATTGAGCCCCTCCTATTTGGACAAATGAGCATTTGATCCCTTCCAGGTGTGGGCAGTATAAGGTTTGCAGATCCAAGCGGGGTGTTTTTTGTCGCTTGTGGTTTCTCGATAAAAACCCGAGAATCCAAGGTTCTTTTTAAAACCCTGGTTCCAGTGCTTGCAACCACAGAATTTGCAGCATTTGATCCCTCCCAGGTTTAGGGGATACATTTTCTGGGTCCTATAGCAACCAAATTTGAAAAACTAACAGCAAGCAGATCAGTGGTGGAAATGCTGATTCTTTGCCCTTAATTCAATGCTGATTCTATGACCTTAAGCAGATGATGAGAGGAAGGGCATCTTGGCCACCTTCTGGGCATGTAGTAGGGGTCCCTGGGAGAATTGGGGGGAGGTGAAATTCCTGCATAGTGCAGGGGGTTGGACTAGTTGACCCTGGTGGTCCCTTCCAACTCTATGATTCTATGATTCTAAGTTTGGTTAAGTTGCAACCAACTTGTGGTGACCCCATAAGGTTTTCAAGGCAAGAGACAAAGAGGGGTGGATTGACATTTCCTGCCTCTGCATAGCAACCCTGGACTTCCCTGGTGGTCTCCCATCCAAGGACTAACCAGGGTCGACCCTACTTAGCTTCTGAGATCTGATGAGATCAGGCTAGCAGGGGCCATCCAGGTCAGGAGGGCGATAAGATTAGTGGAAGTGAAACGAGAAGGTTAAAGAAGGTGCAGTACATGGATTTTGTTTTTTACACTGTCAGACCAGGAGTCCGACTGAGGATCGCCTCTGTTTTTCACCTCCTTTGACCCATGCAAATTCCATTTGCTCTACCGCCAAGTGACAGCCCCTCTCCAAGAGATGGATCGATTGCTGCGTTTTTCAGCTAGCAGAGTACCCAGATCCTCCAGTTTGAAAGACAGGAAGTTTCTTTCTGGCTTTATTTTGAAATTTGGCATTCTGTATCTTGATGTTTTCAGAGGGTAGCTGCGGTGGCGGGCCTACATTATTGGGACCCTGAAGCTTGAACTGTTATGGGGGGCCCTTCGCAACCAGCAATGAGGTCTGGGTAACCACTGTTATCTTCTTCATGGGGTTGTTCTATGGCAGATGTATTGGTTCATCAGAGGGGGCTTGTTAGGATACAGAGGTGAAAATCTGATTGTTGGTGTTAAAATGCACAAGCAAGATGAGTGCAGCCTGAATTGAGAATTCAGATGTTTTTTTGTTGTTCCAATTGGCTCTAGCTTAAGGGCTGAGCTATAGAACTATTAAGCCGTGCACCAATGAAGGATTCGAGGATCCAGCTGCCAAAATGTAGGCTACGAATAGATTCTGGTGAGCTCAGCAAGCCCATACAACAGGGTGTTCGGGCACTGCAAGCCCCTGAGAAAATTTTGAAATTTGACCAATTATAGGGATATTTTGAGGCCATATGAAATGGGTATTAGAGCATATTTAAGGTCAATGTTAAGTACTCCAACCCATTGGCTTATGATTCTGTCACTAAAATAGCCTTATTTTAATAGCAAACACCTTAAAAAAACTCCATCAATTTTGTTGAAAAATTCACTCATTAAAAAAAAAAGTTGCTTCAGGGCCCCTCCGAGATTAGGGGCCCTGAAGCTTAAGCTTCATTAAGTTTCACAGTAGATCCGCCACTGGGTAGCTGTGTTGATCTGCTGTATAACAGCTAGATTGGAGTCTGATAGAGACCAACAAGATTTTCAGGGTGCGAGCTTTCGAGAATCATAGAATCATAGAGTTGGAAGGAGCCACCAGGGTCATCTAGTCCAACCCCCTGCACAATGCAGGAAATTCACAACTACCTCCCCCCCACACCCCCAGTGACCCCTACTCCATGCCCAGAAGATGGCCAAGATGCCCTCCCTCTCATGAACTGCCTAAGGTCATAGAATCAGCACTGCTGACAGATGGCCATCTAGCCTCTGCTTAAAAACCTCCAGGGAAGGAGCACTTACCACCTCCCGAGGAAGCCTGTTCCACTGTGGAACCGCTGTAACTGTTAGAAAATTCTTCCTAATGTCTAGACGGAAACTCTTTTGATTTAATTTCCAATGGTTCTGGTCTGACCTTCTGGGGCAACAGAAGACAACTCGGCACCCTCCTCTATATGACAGCCCTTCAGGTACTTGAAGATGGTTATCATATCCCCTCTCAGTCTTCTCCTCTCCAGGCTAAACATACCCAGCTCCTTCAACCTTTCCTCATAGGACTTGTCTCCAGTCAAAACTCCCTTCGTCAGATATCTGATGAAAGAAGCTCTGATTCTCTAAAATTCATACCTGAAAATTTTGTCTGTCTCTAAGGTGCTGCAGGACTCCAATCTGCTTTACCTTGATATGAGTCACTAACAATTTTTTTTTGCCTTCAGGAATCTAGCGTGTCATTATTTTCAAGGAGGCTCTCTTTGAAAAAACATGCCACTGTATTGCTCGGTTTCGAAACCTTTTTTTAAAAAAATAACAGGGTGGTGATAGTTAAAAGAAAGGTGGTAGGAGAGACCACCGCACAGAACACTCTAGGCTAAAACTGGAATCTTAAGAAAGTATAAACAAAGTGAAGTTTCCTTTGTATTTGAGTCTTAACCGGCATCAAGCCAAATATCAAAGCGATATCAAAGGCGAGCGACTCGTTAATTAATTCAGACTAGCTCCACAAAGCAATCCCAGGTCTTTGCCGATATCTGATTTCAGCAACTTCCTAATCTTCACAAGCTGTCATTACGAACAGCATTAAACCTGCCAGCAATCAATCCTCTGCCAGCGCTCCCATTGTAACTCAGAGATGGGCAATCGCCAATCCAAAGGAAAAAAGTGAAAAAGGAAACTTGGAGGGTTGGTTCCTTCCGGAAGGAGAAAGCAATCCTGACAGAAAACAGCCTGTCAACGCATCTCTCAGACTGATCTCTCTGTCATTTCCGAAGGAGCTGAAGAGAACTTTGTGCTTCCCGACCCACCTCCCCACTTTGTGCTGCAAAAGAATCCTGTCGTAGTGATTGAGATTCTCGTACGATGCTGGTAAAAGCTTTAAGAAGGATAATAATATTGTTTGGTTCTGTGCTTAAAAGTAGATTTAACTGTGGTGCATGTTGTGTGAGGATCATCTAGTCCATCCCCCTGTCCATTGCAGGCAATTCACAACTGTCTCCCCACCTCACCCCCAGTGACCCTTACTCCATGCCCAGAAGATGGGCAACAAAACCGTTCCAGGATCCCTGGCCAATCTGGCCTGGAGGAAAATTGCTTCCTGACCCCAAAGTGGCGATTGGCATTACCCTGGGCATGTAAGAAAGGGCCACAAGAGCCAAAACACTGACACAACCCTTCCTGCCCTCCCGCTCATGATCTGCCTGTTCACAGAATCAGCATTGCTGACAGATGGCTCACTCCAGCATCAATGTTTGGTTGGTCTCATTGCCCTGCTATCCATCTCTCATTTGTTTCTGCTGTATTTATTTTGGATCATAAGCATTAGTCTGGAGATGAGGAGGTTGAGGGGGAACATGATTGCTCTCTTTAAGTATTTGAAGGGCTGTCACTGAGAGGAGGGCAGGGAGCTGTTCCTGTTGGCAGCAGAGGATAGGACTTGCAATAATGGGTTTAAATTGAGGGCGGAAAGGTACCGGCTGGATATTAGGAAAAACTTTTCATTGTAAGAGCCGTTCGACAGTGGGATCGGCTACCTAGGGAGGTGGGGAGCTCCCCCTCACTGGCAGTCTTTAAGCAGAGGCTGGACAAACACTAGTCAGGGATGCTGTAGGTTGATCCTGCATTAAGCAGGAGGTTGGCCTGGATGGCCTGGATGGCCCCTTCCAACTCTATGATTCTATGATGCTTCAATTCTATGATTCAAGAATAGACACAAACAAACAAAGGCCCAATGTACAGACTATAAATGGGGTGGGTTTCCACACTGAATCAGTGACTGTTGGATGCGGGGCATGTATGGGATGGTTGAATAACGTGGTGAATTCCCACATTAGCACTGCCAGTCCCCCATGGAGATGAGATGCAAGAACTTCATGGCAGTGTAGGGATTTGAATTCACGGATCCTAGTCCAGCCTTTGAAATGTGGTGTTGGAGGAGAGTGTTACGGATACCCTGGACTGCCAAAAAAACAAATCAGTGGATTCTAGATCAAATCAAGCCTGAACTGACCCTAGAAACTAAAATGACTAAACTGAGGCTGTCGTACTTTGGTCACATTATGAGAAGACAAGAGTCACTGGAAAAGACCATCATGCTAGGAAAAGTGGAAGGCGGCAGGAAAAGAGGAAACCCCAACAAGAGATCAACTGACTCTACATAGGAAGCCATGGTCTTCAGTTTGCAAGATCTGAGCAAGGCTGTTAAGAATAGGACGTTTTGGAGGACATTGATTCATAGGGTCGCCATCAAAGTCAGTATTGTCTACTTAGACCAGCAGCAACTCTGCAGGGTCTCAAGCAAAGGTCTTTCACATCACCTACTTGTCTAGTCCCTTTAACTGGAGATGCCAGGAATTGAACCTGGGACCTTCTGCATTCCAAGCAGATGCTCTACCACTGAGCCATGTCCCCTCCCCAATGTTTCATTGCTCCAGCTTAGCCAATGGGGAGGGGCTGTGGCAGGGCATCTGCTTGGCATGCAGAAGGTCCCAGGTTCAGTCCCCAGCATCTCCAGTTAAAGGGACCAGGCAAGTAGGTGACGTGAAAGACCCCTGGAGAGCCGCTGCCAGTCTGAGTAGACAATATTGACTTTGATGGACCAAGAATCTGATTCGGTAGAAGGCAGCTTCATGTGTTCAGTGGGCTGCACTGCAATACAGTATAGATGGTAATCAAAGGTAGATGTTTACACCAGTTATCCAAGTGCGATGCACTCAGACATCAGTCAGTCAAAATTCTCCGTAATTCATGCCCTTGACCCACACAACATGAAAGGTGCCATTTCAGAGGATTCAATGAGTTGGAAACATTTGCTTATTATAGATGCCTCTTGATTGCACTCCTTAAATATTAGGCGCCCTTTCTTTTTACATTGTAATGCAAATATATATTGCATTTCTGACAGGAGCAAATTGTAAAGCCTTTTGCTGTTTTAAACGGCGGGGGGAGGGGGAGAGAAAGAAACGAAAACCTAGAATTTTGTTGCGAGCGGAATAATAGCTCCTAGTTCACAAAGAACACGCTAAGTGAATCAGTGGTCCAAGGTGACCCTTCTTTGTGAGGATAGAGCATCGAGCAGGAAAAAAAATTCCTTCTGAAAAGATGAACAAATGTCTGTCGAAAGAAAGAGCAGGGCAGGATGGTCTAGTTAGAGAGCTCTTGACTCAGAAAAGGCACAAGCCAAGGAGAAACAGGCTGGGTCTTGATTTTCGTGGTACGCAGAGGCAATTCCATGCCCTGTGGGTGTGTAAAGTGCCGTCAAGTTGCAGCTGACTTATTGATGGGGGCGTGGCTCAGTGGTAGAGCATCTGATTGGAATGCTGAAGGTCCCAGGTTCAATCCCTGGCATCTCCAGTTAAAGGGACTAGGCAAGTGTGTGTGAAAAGTGCCTTCAAGTCGCAGCAAACTTATGGTGACCCCTTTTGGGGTTTTCATGGCAAGAGACTAACAGAGGTGGTTTGCCAGTGCCTTCCTCTGCACAGCAACCCTGGTATTCCTTGGTGGTCTCCCATCCAAATACTAACCAGGGCTGACCCTGCTTAGCTTCCGAGATCTGACGAGATCAGGCTAGCCTGGGCCATCCAGGTCAGGGCACCAGGCAAGTAGGTGACGTGAAAGCCTGAGACCCTGGAGAGCCGCTACCAGTCTGAGTAGACAATAATGACTTTGATGGGTATACAGAGTCTGGGGAAGGGCCATAGCTCAGTGGTATAGCATCTGCTTGGCATGAAGAAGGTCCCAGGTTCAATCCCCGGCATCTCCAGTTAAAAAGACTAGGCAAGTAGGTGTTGTGAAAGACCTCTTCCTGAGACCCTGGAGAGCTGTGGCCGGTCTGAGTAGACGATACTGATTTTGATGGACCGAGGATCTGATTCAGTAGAAGGCAGCTTCATGTGCAATCCAGTAGGGTTTTCAAGGCAAGAGGTGGTTTGCCATTGCCAGCCCTCTGTGTAGTGACTTTGGTATTCCTTGATGGTCTTCCATCCAAGTACTTACCAGGGCCAACCCTGCTTAGCTTCTGAGATTTGATGAGATCAGGCTAGCCTGGGCCATGCAGGTCAGGGCACCCATGCCCTAGTGATATCATATTGCCATCTCTGTTTTGTTTGTTTGTTTGTGTGTTTGTTTTTAAGAGAGGCACAATGAATAAGAAACATACTTACTGGATGACTTTAAAATTGGTGGAAGAGAATACAAGTTTTTGAGTCATACGGAACATGGGTTCCCAACTCTGGGCTGAGAAATTCTTGGAGATTTGGGAGTGGATCTTGGGGAGGGTGTGGCTTGGGGAGGGACCTCAGCTGGGTATACTACCATACAGTTCACTTTCCTAAGTAGCCTTTTTCTCCAGGGGAACTGATCTCTGCCGTCTGGAGATCAGTTGTAATTCCAGAAGGTCTCCAGGCCCTACCTGGAGCTTGGCAGCCCTATACAGAACTCCTTGGTCATGTGGTCTATTCTATGACAAGATTTTTTAAAAAAGAATATCATAGACAATGGGGGCAGACACACCAGGTTGCATTAGACTCGACCCCGTTCTCTACAAGAGCGTGTCCAGAGGAGAGCGACCAGAATGGTCAAAGGTCTGGAATCCATGCCCTATGAGGAGAGACTTAAGGAGCTGGGTTTGTTTAGTCTAGAGAAGAGAAGGTTAAGGGGTGACATGTTAGCCATGTTGAAATATTTAAAGGGATGCCATGTTAATGAGGGAACTAGCTTGTTCTCTGTTGCTTCAGAGACTAGGACATGGAGTAATGGAGTTAAACTAAGAGAAAAACGATTCCACCTAAACATTAGGAAGAACTTTCTGACTGTCAGGGCGGTTTGATGGTGGAATGCACTGCCTCGGAGGGTGGTGAAGTCCCCATCTTTGGAGGTCTTTAGGCAGAGGCTGGATGGCCATCTGTCGGGAGTGCTTTGATTGTGGGATCCTGCATGGCAGGGGGTTGGACTGGGTGGCCCTTGTGGTCTCTTCCAACCTTGTGTGATTTTGTGATTTGTGAAAATCCCTCACTTCATCTGTATAAAATATTTTTTGTGAATGCGTTGGTTTACTTGGCAGAGCGGAAAGGTATCTATATTTTCTCATGAGATTAGGAACCAGTTTACTTAATAATACAATTGCTTGTCATTCAAAGAAAATAGTAGAAGTTCTGCAGTGTTTTCTCACTTGTTTGTGGTGGTCTTCCTCCACCTGCTTGCCTTCATGCACTCCCATCACTCAAGAGCCAGCATAGTGTAGTGGTTAAGAGTGGTGGTTTGGAGCGGGTGGACTCTAATCTGGAGAACCGGGTTTGACTCCCCACTCCTCCACATGAGCAGCGAAGGCTAATCTGGTAAACTGGATTGATTTCCCCACTCCTACACATGAGGCCAGTTAGGTGACCTTGGGCTAATCACAGTTCTCTTAGAGCTCTCTCAGCCCCACTGCCTGAGCTGGGATGGAGCCTTGAGCCAGGGGTGAGGAAATGAGGAGATGGGTCGCAACTGGGATTTGGGGGCAGCAACAGCTTCCCCCAGGAATAACAACACGGCAAAGGAAATGTGGGGAGGGGCTGTGGCTCAGCAGTAGAGCATCTGCTTGGCATGCAGAAGGTCCCTGGTTTAATCCCCGGCATCTCTGGTTAAAGGGGCTAGGCAAGTAGATGATGTGAAAGACCTCTGCCTGAGACCCTGGAGAGCTGCTGCTGGACTGAGTAGACAATTCTGACTTGATGGACCAAGGGTCTGATTCAGTATGTGAAATGTTTTTTAAAAAAAATAAAAATGCTTATTTAATAACATATCCATCTTTCTATTACAAAGTCCGTGTGTCAAAACAAGTAGAAAAACATCTTTATAATATTGTCCAAATCTCTGAATTAAAACATAAGTCTCAAAATGATAGATGATGCCCCAGGCTGTATTGATTCCTTTGGTTTGACACGATTCCAATGTTTTTATATACAGGAACCATCTTTGTATTAATAATTTATGTGTGGATAAGTTCGATGTTGGTAAGGGTAAGGTGACGCACATGGAACAAATAATCCCAAATTCAACAAGTTTATATCAGTGGGGTCCAAACTTGCGGTGATCAAGAAGCAAAGAGATCTTGGGGTTCTAGTGGATTGCTCTATGAAAATGTCAATCCAGTGTACTGCAGGAGGGGGGAAAGGCAAACTCTATGCTGGGGAATATTAGGAAGGGGGTGGAAATAAAACTGCTGATGTTATGATGGCCCTGTATAGATCTGTGGTGTGGTCTCCTTTGGAATATTCTGTGTAGTGCTGGTCCATGGCTCTATGAATCACTCAGGTCCAGAGGGCAGGCCCCAGGATGAGCCAGCTGCTTTATAAGGCAAAGGGAAATTGGGCAGTGAGGACACAATGGACACAGCGTGGTATAGTGGTTAAGAGTGGTGGTTTGGAGCGGTGGACTCTGAGCTGGAGAACCGGGTTTGATTCCCCACTCCTCCACATGTGCGGCAGAGGCGGATCTGGTGAACTGGATGTGTTTTCCCCCAATCCTACACACGAAGCCAGCTGGGTGACCTTGGGCAAGTTACAGTTTCATTAAGAGCTCTCTCAGCCCCGCCTGCCTCACAGGGTGTCTGTTGTGGGGAGGGGAAGGGAAGGTGATTGTAAGCCGGTTTGAGTCTCCCTCAAGTGGTAGAGAAAGTCAGCATATAAAAACCAACTCTTCTTCGTTTTGCTCTGGAGGTTGACAGGAGTAGGGACAGAAGAAAAGAGAGAGTTGGTTTTTTATATGCTGACTTTCTCTACCACTTAAGGAAGAATCAAACCTGCTTACAATCCCCTTCCACTCCCCACAACAGACACCCAGTGAGGCAAGAGGGGCTGAGAGAGTTCGGAGAGAGCTGTGACTAGCCCAAAGTCACCAAGCTGGCATCATATGTAGGAGTGGGAAACCAACCCGGTTCACCAGATTAGCCTCCGCTCATGTGGAGGAGTGGGGAATCAAACCCGGTTCTCCTGATTAGAGTCCACCACTCCAAACCACCGCTCTTAACCACTACACCACACTGGCTCTCAGTGGGAAAGTGGGAGAGAGATGGCTACTACCCATAATTTAGAGGTAAACCTTTAAATACAAGTGCTAGGAGGCAACAGCAAGAGAAAACTTTGGCCTCTATGGCCTGAGTAGAAGAGAAGACCTTGGCCTCTCAGCCCCGCCTACCTCACAGGGTGTCTGTTGCGGGGAGGGGAAGGGAAGGCGATTGTAAGCAGGTTTGAGTCTCCCTTATGTGGTAGAGAAAGTCAGCATATAAAAACCAACTCTTCTTCTTCTTCATTTTGCTCTGGAGGTTGAAAGGAGTAGGGATAGGAGAGAAGAGAGAGTTGGTTTTTTATATGCCAACATGGTGATGGACACTACTTTCCTTCTTAGCCAGAAGAAGGAGAAGAGTTGGTTTTTATACCCTTCTTTTCTCTACAGAAAGGAACCTCAAAGCGGCTTACAATCACCTTCCCTTCCCCTCCTCCACAACAGTCACCTTGTGATGTTGGTGGGGCTGAGAGAAATGGGGCTAATCTAGTTATCCAGATTAGAGTCCTCCACTTGTGGAGGAGTGGGGAATCAAACCTGATCCTCCAGATTAGAGGCCTGGGGGAGTACCGTATAGACAACTGCCCCCTACCGGCAAGGATCTGCCCGACCCCAGGCAAGTCACCTACAAAGATTTACAGATTACCTAGAGAATTAGTTGTTGTTGTTTAAGATGTAAAAAAGGAAGCCTCTAAGGGCCTTAGAAATGGAATGGGTTATCAGTCGGATAAATATTGTGCTGTAATCCCAAATGCACAAAATCATGAAACCAAATGATCAGGGGACTAGAGCAACTGCCCTATGAGGAGCGGTTAAAACGCTCAGGAGTGTTTAGCTTGGAAAGAAGGCAGTTAAGGGGAAACATAATAGATGTCCATAAAATTATGCATGGTATGGAATAGGGTTGCCAACTGCCAGGTAGTAGCAGGAGATCTCCTGCTAATTCAACCAATCTCCAACCGATAGAGATCAGATCACCTGGCGAAAAATGGCGGCTTTGGCAATTGAACTCTATGACATTGAAGTCCCTCCCCTCTCTAAACCCTGCCCTCTTCAGGCCCTGCCCCCAAAATCTCCCACCGGTTGAGAAGAGGGACCTGGCAACTCTAGTATGGAGAGAGTGGACAGGGAGAAGCGTTTCTCCCTCTCTCAGAATGCTAGAACTTCGGGTCATCCGCTGAAGCTGGAGGGTGAGAGATTTAAAACAGATAAAAGGAAGTATTTCTTCACACAACGCATTGTGAAACTCCCTGCCCCAGGATGTGGTGATGGCTGCCAACTTGGATGGCTTTAAGAGAGGAGTGGACATGTTCATGGAGGAGAGGGGTATTCATGGCTAGTAGCCAAAATGGATACTAGTCATGATGCAAACCTTTTCTCTCCAGGATCAGAGTAGCATTCCTATTATATTAGATGCTTTGGAACACAGGCAGGACAATGCTGCTGTTTGTGGCTTGTTTGTGGCTTCCTAGAGGCACCTGGTTGGCCACTGTGTGAACAGACTGCTGGGCTTGATGGACCTTGGTCTGATCCAGCATGGCCTTTCTTATGTTCTTATGTTCTTAAGATTGAGCACTTGCCTTCTGGCTCTTCAGAGAAGGAAGGGACTGGAGAGGGTGGAGAGAAAAGCTGGACAAATGTCCCTTTGGACTTCATATTCAAACCAACCCTGGCTACAGCACGGCGTAACTCCAGGGAGGGAGTTCCCAAAATGATCAGCCGAATGTCGGCAAAAGTTGCTGTTGCGACGGGAGGGATGAACCCCGGTATTACCATCTAAAACAAAATGCGATGTTTAGCTCACTTGTTTTAATAGCTTTGCATTTTGCATGGATAATATGAGCTAGCCTGGAGGCATTATTTCCAGCGAGATTGTTGAATCCAGCTGAATATCTATTTTAGGATTAAATGAATTTTGTAAAGGCTCATTTGTTTGAAGAAGTGATAGTTAATCATTGGTGTTTACACATGAATGTGAAGTGGGGAATTTCCGTCGCAATCTCATCCTCTCTCTCCCTACCTCTGCTGCACCTGACCTGCCTTTGCCCAGAGCCAAAACTGTTTGGGAAGGTGGAAAAAGAGAAGATTAAACACCTCAAATATGTTTGCTTAATAGAGCAATGTAAATCATTAAATGAGGTGCTCACTTCTCACATGCGGGGCACTTTTTAAAAATGAAAAACGACATCACTTGCAACGACAGCCCAAAGTGCCACATTTTAATCAAGAAGTGTCATTTAGTAGCCATGGAGTAGGCAGCATGATAAGGTTGCCAGCCTCCCGGTGGGGCCTGGAGACCACAATTTAAGGAAGATGTAGACAAGCTGAAACGTGGCAACAAAGGATGGCAACAAAGATGGCGAGAGGTCTGAAGACCAAGTCCTATGAGGAATGGTTGAAGGATCTGGGAATGTTCAGCCTGAAGAGGAGAAGACTGAGAAGGGATATGATAACCATCTTCAAGTACTTGAAGGGCTGTCATATAGAGGATGGTGTCGCGTTGTTTTCTGTCGCTCCAGAAGGTCGGACCAGAACCAATGGGTTGAAATTAAATCGAAAGAGTTTCTGTCTAGACATTAGGAAGAATTTTCTAACAGAGCGGTTCCTCAGTGGAACAGGCTTCCTCGGGAGGTGGTAAACTCTTCTTCCCTGGAGGTTTTTAAGAAGAGGCTAGATGGCCATCTGTCAACAATGCTGATTCTGTGACCTTAAGCAGATGATGAGAGGGAGGGCATCTTGGCCATCTTCTGGGCATGGAGTAGGGGTCACTGGGAGTGTGGGGGGGAGGGAGTTGTGTATTTCCTGCCTTGTGCAGGGGGTTTGACTAGATGACCCTGGTGGTCCCTTCCCACTCTGTGATTCTGTGATCTCCCGCTAGTGCAACTGATCTCCAGACAATAGAGCTCAGTTCCCCTTGAGAAAAGGGCTGCTTTGGAGGTTGGGCTCTATGGCATTGTAAGCTGGTGAGTTCCCTCCCCTCTCCAAGCTCTGCCCCCCAGGCTCCACCCCCAAAACCTCCAGGTATTTTTAATAGGTTATAGCTCAATAATCTTTCTTTAAAGACAATGGCTGTTTGAGAGAGGACTCAATGGCATTGGGGCGGAGCCTGAGGAGGGCAGGTTTGGGGAGGGAAGGGACATCAATGTATCGGCTGGAGATCAATTGTAATAGCAGGAGGTATAAGTGAATAAAACAAATAAAATTTTAAAAATAGCTATGTTTTTTCCTTCGCTTGTATCATGCAATGATTTCAAATCATGATTTGAATCTCTTGTGTCCTTGGTGATTTTTTTTTAAAAAAAAAAATCTCTCCATCACAGCTTGAATATCTTATCAAACGGAACATGTCAACATATACCCAATCTGCAAAGTGTATTTACTGCAAATATGTGTGTTTGATTTTGATAGCCATTTTCTTTAAAGGTGGGATGGAGTGTCACTGCGTGCGGTTATCATTTTTCACCCAGCCAAGTTAATGCCCAATTTAATTCCTTTTTTTCTTTCTTTTTTTTTAAAAAAGAAGGAAATAAATGGAAATCCAGCATGCTGCAAATGGCTGGCTGGGAATGTTTCCAAAAGCATTTGCATTTCAGCATTTCCGCCTCCCCCCCCCCCTTCTAATAGCAGCACCTTGTTCAATTGTGTTCTCAGCCTGTTCTGGTTAGAAAATAATGATGTTTGCTATTGTTACGGGGACTGGTACTTAACAATCTCCTAGACCTATTCACACTCCTGGCAGGACTGCTAAGCAGAGAGCATCCTTTTATATTCAGTGTCCATGGCAAAGTGGGGCATGAACAGAGCACCTTGCTAGGCTGCGCACGGATGTGTGAGCTGTGTACAATTTTTTAAAACTGTTGGATCAGACCGGATCTTCCACTGGCACAAAAGAAAGGAGGAGAAAAAGAAAAGAGTTGGTTTTTATGTGTTTTTTAATTCCCTTCCTGTCTCCTTGACAGACACCTTGTGAGTAGGGTTGCCAACCTCCAGGGACTGGCTGGAGATCTCCTGCTATTACAACGGATCTCCAGCCAGTAGAGATCAGTTCCCCTGGGGGAAATGGCCACTTTGGCAATTGGGGTCTATGGCATTGAAGTCCCTCCCCTCCCCAAACCCTGCCCTCCTCAGGCTCCGCCCCCAAACCTTCCGCCGGTGGTGAACAAGGACCTGGCAACCCTACTTGTGAGGTAGGTGAGGCTGAGAGAGCTCTAAGAGAAGTGTGACTAGCCCAAGGTCATGCAGCTGGCTTCATGTGGAAGAGCGGGGAAACCAACCCGGTTCACCAGATTAGAGTCTGCCACTCATGTGGAGGAGTGGGGAATCAAACCCAGGTCTTCAGATAAGAATCCACTGCTCATGTGGAGGAGTGGGGAATCCAACCCAGTTGTCCAAATTAGAGTTCACTGCTCTTAACTACTACACTATGCTGGAGGAGGCCTTTTGACCCCTGAAAAGGCTATGTCATGGATTGTAGGACCTGCATGCACAGAAGAGAGCAGGGCAGGGGTGAAGCTGCCTTATACTGAATCAGATCATTGCTCCATCAAGTTCAGTATTGTCTACTCAGTCTGACAGCAGTTTTCCAGGGTCTCAGGCAGAGGTCTTTCATGTCACCTATTGCTTGGACCTATTAACTGGAGATGCTGGGGACTGAACCTGGGACCTTCTGCATGCCAAGCAGATGCTATACCACTGAGCCTTGGCCCCTCTCCTAAATGGAACTCTCACATGTAGCTGCCTTATACAGATTCAGGTCATTGGTCCATCGAGGTTGGGTTTGTCTGCTCAGACTGGCAGAAGTTCTCTAGGGTCTACTGTTTAAAACGTCAGGCTAAGACTTGCGAGTCACTCAAGCTGGCATGGTCACAGCTGAGGCGCCAGATGAAGATGTGTCCACCCACTTCAAGGATCAATGCCCACATTAGCAGAAAAGAACTGGCAGTTCCAGTGGTGATGGGGGCAGAGAAATCTTCAAAGGTTAGCTTCTGGCCAGCAGCAGTAGTGGAAGGTGACAATGGCGGGGGATCTTTCGTAGACAACAGCAGTCCCACTACAGCTAACCTTGGTTAGTACTGCACAGAAGAAAACCATGGTAAACCACTTCTGACCAACCCTTGCCTTGAAAACCCTATGGTAAGACAATCCAAAATGAAAACAGATATAGTCCTGGAAGATGAGACCTCGTTTTTTCAACTCATTTTTTCTATCAACCACACACACACACACACACACACCTGTCTCACAAATATACATTGAAATATAATTTGAGTGAGATTGGGATTCTGGCTGTTGGTCCACCTTCTTCTGACCTGGCCAGTGAAAGTTAGTAGCAATGCGAAAAAGAAGGATTACACCTGGACAGCCACTAACCATGGTTGATGTTAACAAGTTATTTGCAAACCATGGTTCAAAGCTCATGGATTCTCAGCATGGTGAACAACTTTAATGAGATTTACAACCTAGACCAACCCTGACCTGGGTGGCCCAGGCTAGCCAGATCTTGTCAGATCTTAGAAGCAGTACTTGGATGGGAGACCACCAAGGAAGTTCAAGGTTGCTCCACAGGAGCAGTCAGTGGCAAACCCCCTCTTTCATTTCCTGCCTTGAAAATCCTATGGGGTTGCCATAAGTTGGCTGCGACTTGATGGCACTTTCCACCACCACATCCTAGACTGAATCTGTATTTTAAATTGGCATCTTTACTAGCATGCGTAGTTCTTCTTCCTTGACAAATGAGCTCCTGTGGGCAGTAATTGCTTTAAAACTATTTGAGGCTGGCATTTAATTCTTCCAAGCGTTGTTGTTTTTAAGCAGGTAAGGGTGGTAACTGGGAGGGAAGGCAGCATGGTATAGCCTGATCTCATTAGATCTCGGAAGCAGGGTCAACCCTGGTTAGTATTTGGATGGGAGACTACCAAGGAATAGGGGAGGGGCTGTGGCTCAGTGGTAGAGCCTCTGCTTGGCATGTAGAAGGTCCCAGGTTCAATCCCCAGCATCTACAGTTAAAGGGACTGGGCAAGTAGGTGATGTGAAAGACATCTGCCTGAGACCCTGGACAGCCGCTGCCAGTCTGAGTAGACAATACTGACTTTGATGGACCAAGGGTCTGATTCAGTATAAGGCATCTTCATGTGTTCATGTGAACAGGGTTGTTATGCAGAGGATTTTTTAAAATATTTGAAGGGCTTTCACTTAGAGGAGGGCAGGGAGCTGTTCCTGTTGGCATCAGAGGATAGGACTTCCCATAATGGGTTTAAATTGTGGGTGGAAAGGTACTGGCTGGATATTAGGGGGGGAAATTTGCAGTAAGAGTCGTTCAACAGTGGAATCGGCTAACTAGGGAGGTGGTGAGCTCTCCCCTCACTGGCAGTCGGCTGCGACTTGACGGCACTTTAAGCACACATACCCAGGGGTGGTAACTGGTACATCTACAGCAAGTTTTCAATCCAGGCCGTTGCCCCCTGTGAAAGAAGAACATAACCACACCTAATGACTCTACTCAATGGCAGGCAGCATGCACTTCTGTGCTCGGCGTTTGCTTTTGTACACAGAAGACGGGCGATCTCAGATGCCAGGTTGCAGATGGGGTTGCCGAATGTTGTTTGACAGCTGATTAGAGTAATCAGATGGAAATGATGAGCTAATCACTTTGACAGGCTCCACCGCTCCAGCGAGAATCCCACCAGGTTAATCTAATTTTCTCGCCATTCCTTTTGCTTGGGATACGCTGCTCAGCCTGCACGTTTTCTCTTTGAATGGCACACGGTCCCCTCTCCACAAGCATCATACACTGGGAAGGCTACTGAACTTCAACAGAAAGAGGGATCAGAAACATACCGCCTATGAGCTTCCTCCTGCCCAACAAGGCTTGGCCCACACATTCTCTTGCTGCCACCATGTGGTGACTTACTCACAGATGAAACATTAGTTTAGAAAAGTCCCTTTGCCTAAATTAATCCTCCTGCTTCATCTTCTTTGGTGTTCTAAGTTTTGGTTGATAGCAACCAGGATAAAGTGTTTTCTTTTTCCTTCCAGAGCCAGCATGGTGTAGTGACTAAGAGAGGTGGACTCTGATCCGGAGAACCGGGTTTGATTCCCCATTCCTCCACATAAGCAGCGGACTCTAGTCTGGTGAACCGGGTTGGTTTCCCCACTCCTCCATATGAAGCCAGCTGGGTGACCTTGGGCTAGTCACGGTTCTCTCTGAAGTCTCTCAGCCCCACCTACTTCACAGGGTGTCTGTTGTGGGGAGGGGAAGGGAAGGGAAGGAGATTGTAAGCCGGTTTGATTCTCCTTAAAAGGTAGAGAAAACCGGCATATAAAAACCAACCCTTCTTCTTCTTTTGAAGTCCTCGCCAAAACACTTTCCATTGTCTTTCAGTCTTTTAACTTAATCCCGGACGTGATCGTTGCAAAAAATTAAAAGGGCACACAATTACAGCAATCCGCAAACCATACTACAGATAATGAGTGTTACTGGTTTCAGTCGAATCAAAGACTTGGATTAGGAATGCATCAAAAGTCATCCCCGTACTGATTATCCCAGAGAGCTGGTTATGTATAGCACTCGCAGGGCCAGATGTTCTATTTCTACAATTCTTTACAGCTCACTACATTAGCCTCAATATATTACTTCCTCGTCTGTCACGCAGCCCCTGAAAACGTGGCAACTGAAAAATCTATGCCTCATTTGATTGAATCATAGAATCATAGAGTTGGAAGGGACCACCAGGGTCATGGCTCAGTGGTAGAGCATCTACTTGGCATGCAAAAGGTCCCAGGTTCAATCCCCGGCATCTCCAGTGAAAGGGATTAGGCAAGTAGATGACATGAAAGACTTATACCTGAGACCCAGGAGAGCTGCTGCCGGTCTGAGTAGACAATACTGACTTTGATGGACCAAGGGTCTGATTCAGTATAAGGCAGCAGCATGTGTGTTCATGTGTGATTATGTGTGTGTTCATCTAGTCCAACCCCCTGCACAATGCAGGAAATTCACAGCTTCCTCCCCCCACACACACCCAGTGACCCATACTTCATGCCCAGAAGATGGCCAAGATGCCCTCCCTCTCATGAACTGCCTAAGGTCATAGAATCAGTACTGCTCACAGATGGCCATCTAACTTCTTCTTAAAATCCTCCAGGGAAGGCGCACTTACCACCTCCCGAGGAAGCCTGTTCCACTGAGGAACTGCTCTAACTGTTAGAAAATTCTTCCTAGTGTCTAAATGGAAACTCTTTTAATTTAATTTCACCCCGTTGGTTCTGGTCTGACCTTCTGGGGCAACAGAAAGCAGCTTGGCACCCTACTCTATATGACAGCCCTTCAAGTACTTGAAGATGGCCAGAGAATGGCTTACTTTAGATACATATGTTGTCTGTATGACAGAATCTATCAAGCAAGTTGATATGAGTTTCTTTCTGGCTTCTTCAGAAATATCGCCAAGGCAGAATACGATGATAGTCGTTTTCTACTGCTTCGGGGTCATTGTCCTTCTAAAGATTGTGAGAATGTTGCTGGAAGCCTCAGTACCATAAAACAGGGGTTATTGGGGTTTGCTGTTTATTATTGTCAGTCCCGTCCCCCCCACCTCCCACCCCCCAGCCAAGGCTTTCAGGGTGACTGGCGGAACTATGTTCAGTTTATGTAATCATTGCTGTTAGACTATTTTGTCTTGTTATTCTTTTCAGTGCTTTTGATTCTTAAAGCTATAAAGTGATTTTGATTCTTAATGCTAGAAAGCTAGAAAGATAACCACCAGGATGTCAGCTATACCCTGGAAACCGATTGGTAATTAGCAGAGCTAATGTTAATATGCTATCTGTCAGTACTACCAGAAATCAATCTGGCTGCTACATTGTGGACCAATTACAGTTTCTGAACCATCTGCAAGGGCAGCCAAACATTGTGTACATTATAATAGCCCATACCATGGGTTGGTGGATCATGAAAAGCTGAAAAACTCTTCTCTTGGCTATAGTCTTTTTTGGGCAACCAGAATGAGACCTAGATTCAAGAGCATTCCCAAAGTATGAACCAAGTCCTTCAAGAGGGGAGTGGGATCAAATCTAGAACAGACATTTGTACCATTTTGCAGCCCTTAAAAACTGCCCAGAGGTTTATGGAAAATCAGAGTATAAATATTTTAATTAATAAATACCTACTATGAGCATCTTTTCTCTTGTTATGATTTAGTTTCAGTTAAGATTGGACCGAGGGTCCAATCTGAAACTTTGATAGTAGAACTAGAATTACATTTCCTTTCCTTTTATCCCTTAGAAGCTCCTTGATCAATTGATCTTGAGCAGCATATATCTAGTGTTGGGGGGATATAAGGATTGAAACAAATCTTGCCACTGACAATGTAGCCTTGGGGTCCCTATCGCTTAGTAAAAAAGGCATTATGTCAGTCACAGAGGCATTGGATTTGTATATTAAAAGGGGGGAAATATAGTGCGATCGAAGTTCCTCGTAAAAGCGTCATTCCAAAAGGGCATGAGCTAATGAGTCAATAGAGCCAGAAGAGCAAGGGCAGATCCTGTCTGAGGATGGTATATTCAGAATTCTGCCCTGCATTACCATAGAAGGATTAGCATTAAATCTAGCCAAGCAAAAAGCTCTACAGAGACGAGGAGTTGTCAGATAATATGTATAGGCAGGCAGACCACGTAGAGGGGGTATTCCGAAGAACTGGGATGAAGAGAATTACATTTGGTGGGTTGCAGTTAAGGTTACCAGGTCCCTCTTCGCTATCGGCGGGAGGTTTTTGAGGTTGAGCCTGAGGAGGGGGTGTTGGGGAGGGGAGATACTTCAGTGTCATAAAGTCCATTTGCCAAAGTGGCCATTTTCTCCAGGTGAACTGATCTCTGTTGCCTGGAGAGCCGTCGTAATAGCGGGAGATCTCCAGCCACCACCTGGAGGTTGGCAACCCTAGTTGCACGTGGACTTTGCTATAATTTCCCCAGGCTTTTCCAACCCTTGTTACTCTAACGTTGGTAGAACAAGAGCAAGGGTCCAGTAGCACCCTAAAGGCTAACACAATTTCTGGCAGGGCATGAGCTATGAGCTTTCATGAGCTACAGCTCACTTCTTCAGATACACTTCAAATGTCCCTGGCAAGGTCCCCAGCTCAGCACAACACATGAACCCCCTCCCAGGCTCTGGAGAGGGATTTGAAGCAAAGCGGCATGTGATACTAGAGCAGTGGTCCCCAACGTTTTTGAGTCTGTGGGCACATTTGGCATCATGACACAGCATGGCGGGCGCTGCAAGAAAATGGCTGCTGCAGGAGGCGGAGCCAGCCACAAAACGATTGCCGCATCTTAACTTCAGTAACGCAGTGTAGATCCTCATGCTGTGGTGGCCGCTGCTGCCAAAGCAACATTTTAAAAAATCTGCACAAGCAATCAAATCTCCAATAGTTAGGGTTGCCAGGTCCCTCTTTGCAACTGGCGGCAGGTTTTGGGGCTGGAGCCTGAGGAGGGCGGGGTTTTGGGGAGGGGAGGGACTTCAATGCCATAGAGTCCAATTGCCAGAGCAGCCATTTTCTTCGGGTGAACTGATCTCTATCGGCTGGAGATAATTTGTAATAGCAGGAGAAGTTGGCATCCCTACCAATAGTCCAGCAGATGCCATGCCTTGCTGGGCAAAAGCCCCACCTGGCCCCACCCACTCACTTAAAACAGTTTGCAGGCACCAGAAAAGGTATTGGCAGGTGCTGCGGCAGCCACAGGCACCATATTGGGGATCAATGTACAAGAGACCCATCCTCTCTTCCCACCTCAAACATGCAGAGAAGAAGTCAGGGGATAGAAAGGTCAGTGGCAGTCAGAACGTTTGGTGGGTTAGTAAGCCAAGGAAAAATGCCCCCCCCCATTGAGAATGTAGTTTTACTGTCCAAAGTCACCCCAGAAAATTGTAATAGGGAATGAGGGGATTAATCATAGGGCTGCCAGCCTCCAGGTAATCATATGCAGAAGCTAATAAAGTCCAAAAGCCGAACTGCTAAACAGAAACCTCCTGTCCTGTGAGACACAGTCTTGCAGGCTGGGTGTGTGGATTTAGATCTTCATTAAGTTGGTGTCGTGACTGTTACATGGACCTTATGGTGTTCTTGTTGTTATATGTTTAGCTTTGTACTTTACAGGATTTTTGGTGGTTTTGTATTACATGTTTTTGGATATGAGGTGGTCTGAATTACAGTGTTATTGTATATTGAGCCTCCGTGCTGCCTTCTTGTATTTAGCGTTGCATTTGCAGCATTGGAAAACCATTGTTTTATTTTTGTAGCCTCCAGGTAGTAGCTGGAGATCTCCTGCTACTACAACTGATCTCCAGCCGATGGAGAATTTATACTCAGCTTTAAATTTTATTGTGGGGTGTTGTATCCCATCCATTACATTTGGATGGCGAGTTAGATATACCTGTGTATTAGACTTTTTGCAACTTTGCTGGTTATGTACTGAATAAAGACTTGACAGCCGATAGAGATCAATTCCCCTAGAGAAAATGGCTGCTTTGGCCATTGGACTCTATGGCTTTGAACACACGAAGCTGCCTTATACTGAATCAGACCCTTGGTCCATCAAAGTCAGTATTGTCTACTCAGACCAGCAGCGGCTCTCCAAGGTCTCAGGCAGAGGTCTTTCACTTCACCTACTTGCCCAGTCCCTTTAACTGGAAGTGCCTGGGATTGAATCTGGGACTTTCTGCATGCCAAGCAGATGCTCTACCACTGAGCCATGAAGTCCCTCCCCTCCCCAAAGCCTGCCCTCCTCAGGCTTCGCCCCAAAAACCTACCACCGGTTGCCAAGAGGGACCTGGCAACCCTAATTTATAAGTAGGGAGGGGCTGCTATGTGTAACTTCAACAGTGGAAGGTTTTTTGAAAGGTGAAAGAATCTCTGCTTTAGCTGGAGCCTTTGCCATCCTTCCAGTAGAATCCTATGCCAACATATACGGGCATAGCTCTATTCCCCATGGCTGCAGTCGAAGAACCAGAATATGGTAAATTTAAGAAAGTACCCTGAATGCACACAGCATTTATTCATTGTTATCTCGTGTAATGTCACTCTAATAAAGACCACAATATCTGAAACCCTCTTCCAATTGTGGCCGTCAAGGGTGGAAAGCACCCATTCATGGCTATATTTCTTTTTAGCATAGCAACATTAAGCTTGTTGGGGGAGGGGGGAGAAATCACTTACCTGGAGAGATAACCATAAGTGTATTGCTTTATGATGTATAACGGCAATAACTGCCTTTTTGATAAGACGCGAGATCGAGGTGACACACTTTCCGTTGGTGGCATCTAATCTGAAGTTGGCTTTGTATCATCTGTAATCGCTTTTTTGGAGGACCTGGGGAAGTAGAGAACTATTTTATTATTTTATAGCCTAAAGTAACACAGGCAGGATATGAAATGCTTGGATTATTTCCCCATTGCTTAGAGCAGAGGAAAGACTTACCCCCTTAACGTTCTGCTCCATCAATTCTCTTTTTCGCGGCGTACTTTCCCCAGATCCATCTGACCCGTCTTTTCTCTTCCCTCCCCGTCAGCCCTGCTTCCAGTGCTCTTAAATATTTTATCGGTCAGAGCACTTAGAATATGTACTGTCATGGTTGCTATCTCTGGAGGTCACCCAGGGGTTTAACAATAAGATGTGAACCAGCGAGTCTGTGCAAACCTACTTTGGGTTCTCAATGGCGCATGTTTTATTGAATCCAATGTTAAAGGCAGTTAACTTATCAATTGGTGATTGTGAAGGTTAAGGGAGCCTGTAATGGGAATCCTTTTATGTTAAAGAAATTTAAAGGCCAATTCGAATGACACGTCAGCTGCACATAACTTTGCCGACAAGCCCTTCTGCATGAAGGGAGATTCCTGCAGCCTGCAGCACATTTTGAGATCTTCCACTCATGCCCCATGACCCATGGATGAGCAGCATTTGTATTCCAAAATTCTCTGGTCCCAACAGCCATGCAGGTGTGTGCAAGTCACATATGTTTCTACAAAGACAAGGGCTTTTCCTGTAGCTAGCACCATTGGTGAAACAGGGCCAAATGGCACATGAACACATGAAGCTGCCTTCTACGGAATCAGACCCTTGGTCCATCAGAGTCACTATTGTCTACTCAGACCAGCAGCGGCTCTCCAGGGTCTCAGGCAAAGGACTTTCACATCACCTACTTGCCTAGTCCCTTTAACTGGAGATGCCGGGGATTGAACCTGGGGCCTTCTGCATTCCAACCAGATGCTCTACCACTGAGCCACAGCCCCTCTCACGATGCTGAAGATCTCTGCATGTCCATTCCTGCTGTGCACCTCTGCTGGTTGGTTCCCAGATCTCTACAAGTCAAATCCTATTGTGTTGTCTTTTGGATGTCCCACTGTGTTGATTGTTTCAGAGGGTAGCCATGTAGGTCTGCAGTAGAATGGCTAGATTTGAGTCCAGTAGTGCCATAGCAATCAACAAGATTTTTGCAGGATAAGCTTTCAAGAGTCAACTCTCTCGACATGCTGCTTTGTAATTGGCTGTGAGCGAAACTAAGCTTCTGTGCCCCACACTTTGCCTTATGCACAGGGATTTCACCCGGGCTGAGATGGAAGGAAAGGGAAGAATCGAGTTAACAGGGGACGGGATTTGTGAGGGCTGGCAGCAAGGTCACCTCTAATGGAGGGAAAACTCATGCGTAACTCCAAGGAACAGCAGAGACAGACCGGGGGGTGAACATGAGTGAAAGTACCCCTGCAAAAATGACTAATATTGATCTTGATGGGCCATTGGCATCTTCATGTGTTCACATGTTTGTGTGTGTGTGTAAAGTGCCATCAAGTCGCAGCTGACTTATGGCAACCCCTTTTGGGGTTTTCATTGCAAGAGACTAACAGAGGTGGTTTGCCAGTGCCTTCCTCTGCACAGCAACCCTGGTATTCCTTGGTGGTCTCCCATCTAAATACTAACCAGGGCTGACCCTGCTTAGCTTCCGAGATCTGACGAGATCAGGCTAGCCTGGGCCATCCAGGTCAGGGCGTTCACATGTTTAGCTCCTGCAAATTTATCCCGTGGCTCCAATTTCCCAAGCAAATGTAAAATAGGCTTTGTTCAACTCATGTCCTTCCAAGCCGCTTTACTTTCTCTTTCTTCTTCTTGTCTCTTGTTTCTAGATGCATCATCCCATTCAGATGAAACCGGCAGACAGCGAAAAGTCCAACGGTAGGTTTTCCGGCTTGAATGCCCTCGCCGCTCATTGTCAAACGGGAAATTATTTCTGTCTATTGATACCGTGCTTTTCTCCCCAATGGGGATAAAAAGTGGCTTACGGCATCATTCTCCCCTCTTCTGTTCGATCCTCTCAACAACCACCTGGTGGGGTAGGTTGGGCTGAAGGAGAAAGGGATGGGCCTGAAGTCATCCAGGCAGAGCAAGGATTCAATCCCCAGGTTGCTCAAATCCTAGTCCAACACTCTAACCATTACGCTATGGTCGTTTATGCATGGGAGTTTTACCTGAGGTTTGTTGCTCGCTGGACCCACACATTCCTGTTGGGAATCTCTGCACCAGCAGTCTCCAAGCTCAAATCAAGTCCCCGCCCCTTTAAATGCTGCTTTGTAATTGGCTTACTTTGTAGGGCTTACTGTGAGAGAAAATCCCCCTCAAACCCCAATTGCTGCATAAAAAAGCATTTTAAGAACAAAAAAAAAACCCCCAAAAAACGGAGCAATCTGAAAGAAGCGGGGGAGAAATCCATTCCTCGGTTTTAAAAAGCCTTTCTTCTGCTCAGAAAAAGTTCAGAGGAAGCAGGAAGCGTTTGAATTCCTGCCTCTTTACAAGCTGCTTTGTAATTGGCTGTGAGAGAAACCAAGCTTGCATGTCCCGTGTTTTGCCTTATTCACCGGGATTTCACCTGGGCTGAGCTCAGGGGAGAGGGAAGAATCAGGTTAACAGAAGGACTAAAAGTCCCAGGATTTGTGAGGGCTGGCAGTGAGGTCATCTCTGTTGGAGGGAAAACTCATGCATAACTCCAAGGAACAACCGAGACAGACCGGGGGCCAACGTCAGTGAAAGTACCCATGCATAAGCGACCTATATTATTAAATGTAGATGCAGTGACAGGTTTAGAGAAATGCCGAATCCTTCTGTGGGCATCCATTTGTCTCATTGACAAAGGGAAGACGAATAGAGCTTCTGAGTCATGTCTATGACTCCCTAGTGTACGCTGCAGCCTTCCAGAACACATGAGAATTGATACTGTGTGCTTTTTATGGACTCCTTAAACCGTCAAGATGAATTGGATAAACTTGACGCAAAGAGACATCCATTCATTTCCAAATGAGTGAACAAATGAACTGGAAAAGCCCTAGCTGTATCATTCATTTGTATGGACAAAAAAAAGCCAACGAACGGTGTTTGTTCAGTTCCTTTCTTCACTCCTTCCTTCTCCTGCTATTACAACTGATCTCTAGCCGATAGAGATCAATTCTCCTGGAGAAAACGGCTGCTTTGGCAATTGGACTCTATGGCATTAAAGTCCCTCCCCTCCCCAAACCCCACCCTCCTCAGGCTCTACATCAAAAACCTCCCACTGGTGGCAAAGAGGGACCTGGCAACCCTACATAGACTCCAATTGCCAAAGCAGCCATTATCTCCTGGTGAACTGATCTCTATCGGCTGGAGATCAGTTGCAACAGTGGGAGACCTCCAGCTAGTACCTGGAGGTTGGCAATCCTACTGCCCACCTCCACCCCGGTCTTCTGCTGGATGCCAGGCTGGGCAACCCAATGACTCTTCTCTCCCAGCTTCCCTTGTTTTGTTTTGACTTGCCTGCCTCGATGTGGGGGGAGATGGGGGGCGGACAGCCAAGTCTGCGCTCTTCTGAGAGAGGCGGCTTTATCGATTGAGTGGTCTTTCTGTGCCGTGCGAAATATGCAGGGAGCTTGAACATGTCTGAATCGCGCCGAGCTGGGCCTCTGCAGAAAGGGGATGCGTCCGCCTCGGTGCGTTTGGTTCTTAATCGAGCCCGGCTTTGCCCCTTGATTCCTATAATTTGCTAAGAGGCATGTCAGAGAAATCTCCTGCCTTCTTAGCTTGCAAGAGCCTTGCTTTTCCCGCATGGCAGAAATAATCATAGCCGGTTTCTTCCAGCAGGAATCTTTGCTCCTCATTAATTAGTAATCAGGGCAGAAGCCAGGCGCTGGGAGATTTCAGTACCTGCAAAATGTAAATGATGACCGGGCCCCTAAATCTCTCTGTTGGGTTAGAGGGTTTTTATATATTTTTTCTTTCATTCATTCTTTTCCCCCCCTCCTTTCTCCATTTGGTTAATTATACTGCATCCCATTTTCTCATTTCTCCGCGGATTCGGGGAAGTTCAAAAGAAAACGAAAACTTTTGCTCTGTTCTTTGTAAAGAGCTCAGAAGGGAAACAGAACAAAAATACTATCAGCCTATTGTTTATTTCCTAACTGGAACTATGGTTGCAACGCAGGCCGATGAGCCACGGAGTATTGTTAAGTGATTGTCTCCGATTTGACAAATGCACTCAGATATTCGGCAAAGCTAAGCCCTCTCCCCCCAAAAAATCCCTTCTGTAAGTAGCAGTGTACATGAACACATGAAGCTGCCGTCTACCGAATCAGACCCTTGGTCCATCAAAGTCAATACTGTCTACTCAGATCAGCAGCGGCTGTATAGGGTCTCAGGCAGAGGTCTTTCACATCACCTACTTGCCTAGTCCCTTTAACTGGAGATGCCGGGAATTGAACCTGGGACCTTCTGCATGCCAAGCAGATGCTCTACCACTGAGCCACGGCCCCTCCCGTGATGCTGAAGATCTCTGCATATTTTCTTGGCACCATTGGGTCATCCAAGAGGCAGCAGAGTGTCATGGTTAGAATGTGGGATGAGGATCATAGAGTTGGAAGGAACCACCAGGGTCATCTAGTCCAACCCCCTGCACAACGCAGGAAATTCACAACTACCTCCCCCTCACCCCCCCAGTGACACCCTATTCCATGCCCAGAAGATGGCCAAGGTGCCCTCCCTCTCATGAACTGCCTAAGGGTAATAGAATCAGGATTGCTCATAGATGGCCATCTAGCCTCTTCTTAAAAACCTCCAGGGATGTGGTGCAATTCTGGACTACACATGAGACTGAATAATAGATTGATGGAGAAGGGCTGTAGCTCAGTGGTAGAGCATCTGCTTGGCATGCAGAAGGTCCCAGGTTCAATCCCCGGCATCTCCAGTTAAAGGGACTAGGCAAGTAGGTGATGTGAAAGACCCCTGCCTGAGACCCTGGAGAGCCCCTGCCAGTCTGAGTAGACAATACTGACTTTGATGGACCAAGGGTCTGATTCAGTATAAGGCAGCTTCATGTGTTCATGTATTCAACTCCGGGTTAGGAAATTACTGGAGGTTTAAGGGGTGGAGCCTGAGTTTAGGGACGGGAAGGGACACAGTGGGGATGTGATGCTATACAGTCCTCTCTCCAAAGCAGCCATTTTTCCCCTAGAGGAAGGGATCTCTGTAATCTGGAGAACAGTTGTAATTCCGGGAGATCTCCAGGCACCACCTGGAGGCTGGCAACCCTAGCTGTATGCCTAAAATTTTTCATAGATTTGGGAAAGAGGCAGTGGGCCAGAGTGGCTGCATTTGGAAGTGTGGGGTTGATATGTAGGAGGACTGGTGTTTGCTACACCCCGATCTTCTCAGCATCTCATTGACCAGCGTAAAGGGTTTAACAGGAGCAGCTGCTGCTTGGCTAGGGCTGCCAAGCCCCTGGTGGGGACAGGGGATCCCCTGCCCCCAGGTCCTGTTGCCAGCTGCCTCAAGCAGCCTCAAGTACTTAGCATCCTTAATGTGCCATTGTGTGTGTGTGTTATACAAGAGAGCCAGCATGGTGTAGTGGTTAAGAGCAGTGGTTTGGAGTGGTGGGTTCTGATCTGGAGAACCGGGTTTGATTCCCCACTCCTCCACATGAGCGGCGGAGGCTAATCTGGTGAACTAGGTTGGTTTCCCCACTCCTCCACACGAAGCCAGCTGAGTGACCTTGGGCTACTCACAACTCTATCCGAACTCTCTCAGCCCCTCCTGCCTCCCTGGGTGTCTGTTGTGGGGAGGGAAAGGGAAGGAGATTGTAAACTGGTTTGATTCTTCCTTAAATGGTAGAGAAAGTCGGCATATTAAAAAAAAATCAACCGAACCTAAAAATCAACAAGTGCTTTCATGCGCAGATTCGGTTCTCATGTTTGATTTAAGCACTTTGGGTTCTTGGTTTGTGCAGGGCATACATTTGGAACCCAAGTTGTGGTAGAATGTTTTACGTTGGCTTGTTATATTAAAGAAGAAGAAGAGGGTTTTTTATATGCTGACTTTCTCTACCTTTTAAGGAGAATCATACTGGCTTACAATCTCCTTCCTTTCCTCTCCCCACAACAGACACCCTGTGAGGTAGGTGGGGCTGAGAGAATTCAGCGAGAACTGTGACTGGCCCAAGGTCACCCAGCTGGCTTCATGTGGAGGAGTGGGGAAACAAACCTGGTTCACCAAATTAGCGTCCTCCCCTCTGAACTACTACACCACTAGGGTTGCCAGGTCCCTCTTCACCACCGGCAGGAGGTTTTTGGGGCGGAGCCTGAAGAGGGCAGGGTTTGGGGAGGGGAGGGACTTCAGTTGCCAAAGCAGCCGTTTTCTCCAGGTGAACGTCTCTCTGTTGGCTGGAGATCAGTTGTAATAGCAGGAGATCTCCAGCTAGTACCTGGAGGCTGGGAACCCTACCCCGCCCCCCCAATGCAGGCAAAAGGCTAAATACAAAAGAAATAAAATAGTAGTTACATTTGCCGTTTCAAATTTCCGTTACCTGCTTGTAATTCATCTTGATGGAAATAGGCATGTCTTTCAATCTGCTTGGAAACAGAAGCATGGCATCTGAGACTATTGCTCTCAGTCGTCTGTAATAATAAGGAAAGGGTTAACAGCTTTATTATACATTTCTTTTAATTATTCCAACGAACGCGGGGAGGGGGGACTCGCGAAATTCTAAATCCTTCTTTGTTAGACTGCAAAAAAAAAAAACCCCTAGCGTACAATCTGTCCGTGTCACACCTGGATCTAAAGCTGCCTGAATTAATTAGCAACTTTTTTATCCTATGTGCTAGTGCTAACATATGGCATTTAATTACGACTTCCAGCTCAGCACTTTGTTTCACTTAGAATTTCAGAAATCTTTTTCTGTCGAGCTTTCCGCGGAGTCAGAAAAGGACCGCACGGGCTCTGCTCGTTTTCTTTTGTTCCCGAAAAGAGGGTTGGGTTACCCCCCCCACCACCACCACCACCCTGCTTCTATGAAAGCGAATGCGTCACAAGAGGCAGGCCTTGCTTTGGTATTGAGGGTGTCCAAGAAAACCATCAAATTGCAATTAAGCCAGTACTTAGCAGGTAAATTAGCTTGATTCAGGAAGCGTGGTATGAAGGGGCTTCAGCTGGCTGGCGTTTCCGCAGAGGAGAAGGCAGCATGCTCCTTCTGGATTGCTTTTGAACTTTTGCAGAATATTAGCGGAGGGGCTGTGGCTCAGTTTGTAGAGCTTCTGCTCGGCATGCAGAAGGTCCCAGGTTCAATCCCCGGCATCTCCAGTTGCAGGGACTAGGCAAGGAGGTGATGTGAAAGACCACTGCCTGAGACCCTGGAGAGCCGCTGCCGGTCTGAATAGACAATACTGACCTTGAGGGACCAAGGGTCTGATTCAGTATAAGGAAGCTTCATGTGTGTGTGTGTTCAGTCACTAGTCTTCACATGCACAGTTGCTGTGTGCAGTGATCTCACAGTCATTCCATGCACCGAAGAGGAAAGCCTCCTAGGCTCAAACTCAATATTTCTACCCAGGAATTAAGATGACAGGGAGATGTCCTCCTGACTGTCCCATCAATCAAAGAAGCTTGGTTGGTGATAGGGTTGCCAGATCCCTCTTCTCCACCGGCGGGAGGTTTTTGGGGCGGAGCCTGAGGAGGGCGGGGCTTGGGGAGGGGAGGGACTTCAATGCCATGGAGTTGCTAAAGTGGCCATTTTCTCCAGGTGAACTTGATCTCTATAGGCTGGAGATCAGTTGTAATAGCAGGAGATCTCCAGCTAGTACCTGGAGGTTGACAACCCTATTTGGTGAGCAAGGGAGGGCCTTGTCAGTGACAGATGGCCATCTAGCCTCTGCTTAAAAACCTCCAGGGAAGGAGAGCTTACCACCTCCCGGTCTGTTCCACTGAGGAACTGCTCTAACTCTTAGAAAATCCTTCCTAATGTCTAGATGGAAACTCTTTTGATTTAATTTCAACCTGTTCAACCTTAATTTCTGGTCTGACCTTCTGGGGCAACAGAAAACAACTTGGCACCATCCTCTAGTAGTTTCATCCCAGTAGTATCATCATCATCATCATCATCTCTTGTTGCCAAGAAGGTTTTTCCTCTTCATTGTCCTCCTTTGGGGCTTCCTGGAAACACCTAGCTAGCGGGGATCCTCCTAGGAACTATGTGAAGCAAAAGTGGTCAGAACTGTGTTTCTTTCTCTGAAAAAAGGCACAAGTTGTCTTCTTGATGACCACCTTCAGCCCCCAAAGGGATCTGTTCTTTCAAAAAAAAAAAAACCACAAAATGTAGGGAAAGGTTGAAGACAGGAGGAAAAGAGGAAGACAGCCAGCATGAGATGGATTGACTCAATAAAGTAAGCCATGACCTTCAGTTTGCAAAACCTGATCAAGG
This sequence comes from Euleptes europaea, assembly GCF_029931775.1. Lineage (NCBI taxonomy): Eukaryota > Metazoa > Chordata > Lepidosauria > Squamata > Sphaerodactylidae > Euleptes > Euleptes europaea. Next base: position 114,692,413 of record NC_079314.1, on the reverse strand, counting down.
CTGTTAATGATAGCACATTTTGAATGTCTTTAATTCATAGGGTCGCCATAAGTCAGAAAGCGACTTGACGGCACTTAACGCACAGCAGATCGGGAACCGAGTATTGTTTCTTTCCTCCGTGCCAGTTCTCTTGAAAACAGCCTTTTTTGTACAAGATATACGGCGTACATGCGCTGGATGTTTAATTTGCTATAAAATCAGCCTCCAGCTGAAAACCTGTGAAATCGTTTTAGTTAATTTGCCATATTTATCAGTTTACCAGTGAAACTTGAGCCGGCCGGTGGGGAATCTGTCATCTGCAGCAGTTCGGAAAATTAAAACCAAAACTGGAGATTTCCCCCCCCCCCAGGGTTGCGGGAGGGAATAAAGCTAATTCAATGGCTTCTTAGCAACTCCTGGTCTTCCTTTGAGAGTGGGACTGAAAATCTACAGGGAGAGAAGGAAGGACCACTCTGATTTTACGCCCCCCCCCCACACACACTTTTACAATCACTTGTCATAATCCTCATCCCTCACAGGCAAGTTGTTTAGCGCATCGCATATGCATGGGGGGGGAGAAATGTTGTGAGCGGAAGGACCACTGCTAAGCCCTTTGCACTGAGTTTCATCTACCCCTCTGATTCAGTTGACAGCAGAGCATGAAGCAGGACCAGTGTGGTGTGGTGGTTAGAGGGCCAGACTAAGTTCTGGGGAACCCAGGTTCGAATCTCCACTCTGCTATGGAAGATCAGCCTAATTTACCTCTATCACGATCCCTCTCTGTGGGTACTGAGGGAGAGAGAACTTTGCTTGTTTGTGTGAATGTTTATTTGGAGTTTTAATTTTCTCCTTCTTAGTCACCTTTACTTATTTTACCACGGAAGAAATGAGACACCAGAGACTTTTTCAAATTAACAAACAAGTAACAGAGATTTATTAAACACTGTACAATGGATGGATTTGGAAGGGAAACTGTAGTTAGGAAAAGCATAGAACCAGAGCTATTTTATAAGTTTCACTTCAGAGAAGGCATAGATCTTAAATGTCTTAGTTGGTACAGTATTACAATTCTTAAATTCAGTTCACAGCTTCAGTTCATTTCCCAGAACTTCTTATAGGTGTTTCTATTCAGGCTATGCTGCCTAGCTATCAGGGAAAGTGGAGACCATACAATCTCTCTTCCCCAGAGAAACACAGGAGTATGGAGATTTCTCCTCAAATCTCTCTTCCAGTTCTCACTAAAGATATACCCTACTTTTGTAGCAGTAATCCCTAAACAACACCCTGTATTTGGAATATCTCCTTCCCAGAGCCTATTCCCTTCCTGTGACCTGAGAAAGGGTCCCTTTCCTCCCAGTCTCTGCATTTCACTCCACTGGATTTGTTTCATACCAGCTTAGGCAAATCTGAACCCTCAGGTTCTCATAGTCAAACACAGGTTATCGATAACAGAATTCAGTCCCTTTCTTCAGAACAGAGAGAGTGAACTCCTTAGCTCTGCCCACTCCCTTTCTTTGAGCTTCTTTCAAAGATTAACTCTTTGTTTGTCACAACCTCATAGGGTAGTAGTTGTGAACATAACGTGGGGAAAAAAGGAGAATGGTGCTGTAAGGGGCTTTAGGTATCCATGGGGGGGTAAAAATATGTAGGTAAAATATATTTAAATAAATAACAACATATTATGATAAACAGACAGGGTGGTTCTGCTGGAGCTCCGCCATGGTGTCCACCTCTGCAGCCTGTAGTAAAACATGACCCAGGTTCTGAGTAGAGATGTAAAATTTTGAACCTGTGGGGGAAAAGAGCAAGATTTGAGTCCAGTAGTACCTTAAAAACCAAGATTTCCAGGGTATAAGCTTTCAAGAATCAAAGTTCCCTTCGTCAGATAGCTCCCTTTGATTCTCGAAAGCATATGCCCTGGAAAATCTTGTTGCTGTTTAAGGTGGTAATGAACTCGAATATTGCTGGCCTAAAGCAGACCAACACAGCTACCCACGTGAAATTATCTTTAAAGTGGGGGGGAGAGAAACAAGATGGATTGACTCTAAGGAAGGCACAACCCTCAATTTGCAAGACTTGATCAAGGCTGTTAAAGATAAGACATTTTGGAGGACATTGATTCGTAGGGTTGCCATGAGTCAGAAGCGACTTGACGGCACTTAACACACACACACACACACAAAGAAACATATGTCATGCCGTTAGGGTTGCCAGGTCCCTCTTTGTCACCGGTGGGAGGTTTTTGAGGTGGAGCCTGAGGAGGGCGGGGTTTGTGGAGGGGAGGGACTTCAATGCCATAGAGTCCAATTGCCAAAGTGGCCATTTTCATGAATTCATCTCTATCTCTGTCGGCTGGAGATCAGTTGTAATAGGAGGTTGGCAACCCTACCAACCGTTGGTGCTAGTTTTGACTTTGTAACAGTTTGGCATTCATAAACTTTGACTTCAGCCCCAAATTGGCACCTAGTTTGTTGCTGTTAGATTAATTTCCATTCTGTTTTGGGGAAAGAACGTATCGTCTGCATGCCAGTTCATACAAAAAAAGCAGAATAACTTTGCTAACCATGCACAAACATGTGTGTGTGTGTGGGGGGGTTACTCCAAACAACACTCTTGGGATGCATAAACATTTGCATTCCACCCCACGCAGTTTTACAGTTGCGGAGTTATGCTCAGTGCATAACTAAAAGTATCAAAGCCGCAACACCAATAATATTGTATGAAAATATACTGTTTTTTCTATGCTGCAGTGTAGGGGGGATTGTTCCCCTAGTAAATGCTTGCTAATGTTTCAGGATGCGTCACGGGGTGGGGGGAGGGGGCCCTCAGGAAAGCCTTTTCTCTCCTTCCCCGCCATCCCCCCGTGGAATGGAAACAAAAGAACCCTTCATTACTAAAATAATTTGCACAATAATGGAAATAAATAACGGGAACGCCAGATCCTCTGGAGTAACGCTTCCCTTACAAACTCTGACAGTGTGCTCATTAACAGCGAATTGAATTTACATGCCATTTCCAGAGCCAAGGAAGGATCAGCGTACCTTCTGTATAATAAGTTTTCTCCCCACAAAGCAAGAGACGAGAATAATGACCTGACATTCTTGTAAGTCTTTTAAGACCCAGCTTGCACTCAGTCCAGTCTCAATAGAATCATAGAGTTGGAAGGGACCATCAGGGTCATCTAGTCCAACCCCCTGCACAATGCAGGAAATTCACAACTACCTCTCCCCCCACACCCCCAGTGACCCCCACTCCAAGCCCAGAGGATGGCCAAGATGCCCTCCCTCCCATGATCTGCCTAAGATCTCTTCTCAGACATCAGGTCCCTGTCACCCTAACTGCACCTTCCTCCTGGGTTCAGTGTATCATTGAAGAAAATGGACTGGATCAGCACTCTACAAACTTTCTACCTTCAGGGACCCTTTCTACACTGACTTTGCCTGCCTGGGAGGTCCAGTACATCTGCTGCAGAACCCCAGCATGTTGTAAAGGATCCTGAACAAATACACCATTTTTTTTCCATTTCTTTTTGTTTCCATGCATAAGGGCGGGCCTGTGGTTCAGTGGTAGAGCACCTCAGTGGTAGAGTTTGAAAGAGAATGAGTCTGATTCAGTATAATAATGAAAAGGGGAAGTCAGGTACTAAATGAGCCCGCGTGGTGTAGAGGTTAAGAGCTGTGGTTTGGAGCAGTGGGCGCTGATCTGGAGAACCGGGTTTGATTCCCCACTCCTCCACATGAGCGGCAGAGGCAAATCTGGTGAACTGGATTTGTTTCTCCACTCCTACACATGAAGCCAGCTGGGTGACCTTGGGCTAGTCACAGCTCTCCTAGAGCTCTCTCAGCCCGACCTACCTCACAGGGTGTCTGTTGTGGGGAGGGGAAGGAAGGTGATTGCAAGCCGGTTTGATTCTCCCTTAATTGGGAGAGAAAGTTGGCATATAAAAATCAACTCTTGTTCTTCTTCTTCTAAATGTACAAGACCAACAAATGCAGTTGAGAGAGAGCACATGAAATGGGGGGAAAGAGGAAGACCCAACAAGAGATGGATTGACTCCGTAAAGGAAGCCACAGCCCTCAATTTGCAAGATCTGAGCAAGGCTGTCAAAGATAGGAAATTTTGGAGGACTTTAATTCATAGGGTCATCATGAGTTGGAAGCGACTTGACAGCATTTAACACACACAACACACACACACCCATTGGTGTAAACTTATATTCAAGACTCACAATGTATTTGTATATAAATACAAATTCAATGGTAGCAAAGGTACATATTACATTTGTAACTCAAGTCTTCCAAATTACACCTTATAATACAGATTGAATACAAAATAATTCTTTTATACAGTGCTTCTTCGTATATTATATGCTGCAAGTTGTCTCCTTCATGTAGCAGCCAAATTCTGTGTTGGTAACAAGCTCCTAGGATTCATTTGTTTCATAGGGGTTAACTTCCTCAGAACCTTCTCAAACTTTCATATTTCTTTCTGAGCAGGATTTTAATAGGATATATTAGTACATACATAGAATTCCTCAGATCCTTATATAATGCTTTTATCTTAGGCTATGCTGTTTTGTTCTCTTAATGAGTTACCAACGCATAATCACCTTCCATAGACTCAGTCAGTATAAGGCAGCTTCACACGTTCCATGTGTTCTTATTTGTTGTGGGTGGTTTCCTCTCCAGAAAGGTTAAGACAATATAAACGTGTTTGGGCAGGGTCAATTATGGTCCTTTGTATTTTTGGGCATTCGTGAGGCTATTATTTGGGCCAGGATAAGTGTTTTTGAGGGATACTCACCTATTTTGCTACACACCTCTTATGGAAATCGATGCACACGCAGGTATCCATTTCTACCAAATTTGGTCATGACAGCCAGTGAAAGAAAGAACCCACAGGAACAGGGAGTACCCATCTTCAAAACTGGAATTTTCAAAACAAAACAGTGGCCATTTATGCAGGGTCAATTTTGATGCTTGCTCAAGGCTCTTTTTAAAAAATGCAACCTTTAAAATGCCTATTTACGGTCCCAACGCAAAAGGAGAAATTCCACACACACACCCCTCTCGCCTGCTCCTTTGTCCCTTCCATTAGCCAACCGCCGTTTGCCTAGCTAATGCGCTGCTGTGATTTTGCATGCTTCCTTGAGGGGATTCTTTGATGCGAGGGCGGAGCAAACACAAAAGGTCGCGTTAAAGGGGCTCTTAAGAAATACAAGCAGGTGTGCACCGGCTTCGCAGTCACTTCCTGAATGACGGTGCAGTGTGTAAAACTAAAAAAAAAATATGTGGGGCACTTCAGCCTGGAATGCACTGCTAATTACCAAGCATGAATGGCCGGTGTGTCCACACTTGCCGAGTCTACCTGTTGCCAGCAGATTCCAATTCAGCAGCTAGCGATTTCTGCGCTGCAGCTTTAAAGCCTCGGAACGTGAGCTTGCTTAAACTCCATCTGACGGATACAGTCGCTGCCTTGACCTACTTTGTGTGTTTCTCTGTAGAAAGGAAATCATCTAGCGATAACTTGACCTCCCCTCCCTTTCTGAATTGTTTGCCAACGAACGTTACCAGCCTGGCGGGGATTTGGTTTTCCCAACATAATCTTGCAACGCCGGTCATTGAAGTGTGCGCCTTAGAAAGCGGACGCTTGCTCCCCGCGTCTGCTTGGAGTAGGAATTATTGTGTCGTTATAGGTAAACAGAGGGGAGATTCTGCAGCAGCGTTCCCTCTTTGGCTGCCTATCTTGTGAGCTCCATTCGCTAGAGCTGATTCAAATTGACGAGGGAGAGGGATCCTATAGATTGCACAACTTGCAGCAAATATTTTCCCCCCGTTAACCTTTCTTTTTTTCCCCCATTTCATGTGCTCTCTCTCTCTCAACTGCATTTGCAAATTCATACATGGGAGGGGAGGGATTTTATCTAAACGAGAATCGGCACACCCTACGTCTGGTCTCTTTTTTCTTCTTCTTACTTAGTGAAAATTGGGGAAAGAGGGGGTCGGCAATTCCAATCTGTGTTTCCTCCACTTAACAATGATTGGTGGAAGGGCAAGGGGACTGAAGCGGCCTCAAGAGAAAGGCTGGCGATTCAGTGAAGAGAGGGGAAGGGTTATATGTGCGAAGGGTTTTCCACGGGACCGGGTCTTCCTTTACGACATTGTGATGATGCTGGCAAGACGGGTGCTCGGTTTGATGTGGTAATGAAGCATTGATCGCAGACGAGGAAAGGGGGGGGAGAGAAAAGAGAAACGAACCACCCTTGGCTCATTCATTATTTTTTATCTCCTAGCTGTGGAAGACAGAAAATTGTTCATAGGAATGGTTTCGAAGAAGTGTAATGAGAACGATATCAGGGTGATGTTTTCTCCATTTGGGCAGATAGAAGAATGCCGTATCCTTCGGGGACCAGACGGGCTGAGCAGAGGTGAGTTCCAGCCGTCTATACAACTCCTCTTCTTTGAAGTGCTAATTGGACCTGGGTGTCACAGTGGGGGGGGGCGGACAGAGTCACCCATCAGCAGCTGCAGGTGACGCTCGAAAACACGCGGCGTGACACCCTAACCCTGCAAACTTTTCACAGCACCTGAAATTATCGCCTTTCATTTTTAATCTCCGAAAGGTTCTCCGGGACAGCGCATGTCTCTTTGCCCCGTTAGCAAGATGGGCAAGTAACCACTTTCTCCCTCACACAAAAACCACATTTCAATTTTAAAATATATATTTTTAAATGTCAAAATCCCCATTAGTCTGATAGATGGGAGGTGTGCGGGGGAAGGGATTGTATGTTGGAGATGTGCATGGTTCTCCCAGATGCGTTCTGTCCTCACTGCCACCATCTCTGAAATACCAGCCACACAGATCACTGATGGCCAGGGGTGAAGGAAATGTTTTAATTGCTCCCCCAGTGTAGTTTTCCCTATTTGAATACATATCCCATGAAGCTGCCACATACTGAATCAGACCATTGGTCTATCAAGGTCAGTATCGCCTATTCAGATTGGCAGCGGCTCTCTAGGGCAGGGGTGTCACACATAAGGCCCGGGGGCTGCATCCAACCCCTTGAGAGCTCTTATCCAGCCCGCAAGCCAGACAAGGCAGCCACCCTCCCCTACTCTTGATCTGGGCTGGTGAGGCATGGCCCGGCCCGACCAAGTGACATTTATGTCATATCCAGCCCTGGTAACAATTGAGTTCAACACCCCTGCTCTAGGGTCTCAGGCAGAGGTCTTTCACATCACCTAATGCCTGGTCCTTTTAGCTGGAGTTGTCAGGGATCGAACTCGGGACCTTCTGCATGCCAAGCAGATGCTATACCACTGAGCCATGACCCCTCTACAGGGGTGCTGTCTACTGCTCCCTGCTCCTGGCGACCCCCTGCTTTTGAATAGTAAGCTTCCTGCTGTTTACACAACCCCACCTCTTCATGAATTTGGCGTCTTGGTCACATGAGAGTGTGACGAAACAGTCAGGGCGGGCTTCGATGTATCCAGACCCAATTTAAAAAATTGCAGATTTGCAGTAGTTAAATCGACCGGTTTAAAGGCCTCTTACATGGTAGGGTCCTTACTGCAGATTTTGGCTCAGATGTACATGTGCAATGCAGAGAAAGGAAAGCGATATCGCATAATGGAGACAATGAGGGGGAAGCAGGAGATCGCAGCTCTCTGTCCGTGTCTCCTCAGGTGGCACAGCACTATGCAGGGTTCTGCATCTAGGAAAGGCTTTCTGATTGTGTATATTTTCACAGTAAGTGGCAGAAAACTGGTGAATGTTGACATTGAACACGCATTTACTGGTAAGTCGTCTGTGTGTATGAAGCTCAGTGGAAAATGTCGAGAGAAGTTCTTAGCATTTACCAGTAAATGGCACTCTCATGGCATCCTCATTTACAGGCAAAGGAGACTTACCATTAAAGTTAATTTCACAAAGTGTTCTGACATTTTCTGCTGGGTCTTGTTCCACCTCACGACTCACTGGTAAATGTCCACATTTACCATCACATGTACTAGGTAAAGGTAAAGGTCCCTTGTTCAAGCACCGGGTCATTCCTGACCCATGGGGTGATGTCCCATCCCGACGTTTACTAGGCAGACTTTGTTTATGGGGTGGTTTGCCAGTGCCTTCCCCAGTCGTCTTCCCTTTACCCCCAGCAAGATGGGTACGCATTTCACCGACCTCAGAAGGATGGAAGGCTGAGTCAACCTTGAGCCGGCTACCTGAAACCGACTTCCGTCGGGATCGAACTCAGGTCGTGAGCAGAGCTTGGACTGCAGTACTGCAGCTTACCACTCTGCGCCACGGGGCTCCTACCATCACGTGTACTAGGGGGTGGTGGAATCAACAGATCCCTATGGGCCAATGCTGAGCCGTTCAGCAGTTCTGAACTTCCCACTAAGTTAGCGCCATTGTTGGGTGGGTGAAAAGCTGAGCGCCAATCCCGTCTTGAAAGCGACACAAAGGTTAGGCTCCACCGTAGAGTTAACAGGCCAGAATGTTTTTTACTAGCCAGGAAAACCTCTAAAGACATGGAAGAGAAAATGAAGGGAGGTGAAATAAGATTTGGTAAATAAAACTCCATGAGGCTGAATTGCAACGTAACTGGATCAGTAAAAGGTGTTCACAGTTTATGCATTTTATTACAATTTCTTCATGTATCCTAACGAAATTAACATTCTGTCTTGAAATGTATCTGTCAGTACCAAGACCTACGTGGGCATCTTTATTTGTAGTTTATTCCCCCCTCTGACACCACTAGTCAAGGATAATTTTTTCCCAGTCCTGCATTGAACATAAGCAAATTGGGAATGAATAGTTTTTTTTAATATAATATGTTAACTTCTGGGGATCTAAATTCACAAGAAGCTGCCTTATACAGAGCCAGTGTGCTGTAGTGGTTAAGAGCGGTGGACTCTAATCTGGAGAACTGGGTTTGATTCCCCACTCCTCCACATGAGCAGCGGACTCTAATCTGGAGAACCGGCTTCGATTCCCCACTCCTACACATGAAGCTAACTGGGTGACCTTGGGCCAGTCACAGTTCTCTCTAAACTCTCTCAGCCCCACCTACATCGCAAGGTGCCTGTTGTGGGGAGGGGAGGGGAAGGAGATTGTACACTGGTTTGGTTCTCCTTAAAAAAAGGTAGAGAAAGTCGGCATATAAAAAACAACTCTTCTTCAATATTGTGACTGGCCGTTGCTCTCCAGGATCTTTGGTAGAGGTTTTTCACATCACCTCCTACCTGATCTTTTCAACTGGAGATGCCAGGGATTGAACCTGGGACCTTCGGCATGCCAAGCAGATGCTCTACCTCTGAACCATGGCCTCTTCTAGAATCTCCAAAGGGTTTGTGTAGCATACGTTTGGTCTATTTCAGGATCAAAATACTTAGCAGAAGAACAGAACAAACAGGTGTGATGTAATATTTAAAAGACTCAGCTGGGAGTCTCTGGTTCAAATCTTGCTTCTGCCACAAACTCACTAGAAGACCCAGGGCAGGCCACCTTCATTCAGTGCAAATACTCAAGAAGACTTGCATATGACAGCCAGTGTGGTGTAGTAGATAGGCTACGACCAAGGGGACCCAAGTTCAAATCTCCACTCAGCCATGAAGTTTACTAAGTGACACTGAGCCAGCCTAACCTACCCTGCAGGATTGATGTTCAGATAAAATGGAGGAGAGGAGAACCAAGTATGTTGTCCCAAGTTCCTTGGCGGAAGGGTGGGATAAAAAGGGTACTCAGTAAATGAGCTGGGAGAGGAAAGCGGTCCTCTTAGGTCCTGGTTAGGTTGACGAGCTCCATAGAGACCTCATTCAAAAAGGATGTGGACAGAATGGAGCGGGTGCAGAGGAGAGTGATGAAGATGACCAGGGGCCTGGAGACCAAGCCCTACGAGGAAAGGCTGAGGGAGTTGGGAATGTTCAGTGTGGAGAAGAGGAGGTTGAGGGGGCACAGGATTACTCTCTATAAGCATTTGAAGGGCTGTCGCTTAGAGGAGGGCAGGGAGCTGTTCCTGTTGGCAGCAGAGGATAGGACTCACAATAATGGGTATAAATTATGAGCGGTGAGGTACCAGATGGATAGTGGGGGGGGGGTTTACAGGAAGAGTAGTTCAGCAGTGGAATTGGCTACCTAGTGGAGGTGGTGAGCTCCCCCTCACAGGCAGTCTTCAGGCAGTGGCTGGACGAACACTTGTCAAGAATGATTTAAGTTGATCCTGCATTGAGCAGGGGGTTGGTCTGTATGGCCCCTTCCAGCTCTATGACTCTAGGACAGCATGGCTTTGATGGGTGAGACCTGCATCTCTGTCCTTCTTCGATTAACATGACAGGTTCTTGAGTTGAATTTCCCACGGCACAGATGAGAGGCTGAATCTGCAGGAAGCTTCCCTTCCTTTAAAGAGGAAAAGGTGCTTAAACAGGATGGGCTTCCCGTGTAAGGATCTGGGTCCATGGGCACATGGTGCAGAAAGGATTGTTCCTAATTGCAAATGTTCAAATGGGGGAGTAAAGAAAAACCCCACAATGTTTAATTCAACAGCAGGAAAGATCAGACTGTGGCAAGTTACAAGTTAAGGATCGAGCGGTTGGCATCTGGGTCAGTTGCTCCTATGAGGAGCGGTTAAAACGCTTTGGGCTGTACAGCTTGGAAAGAAGGCGGTTAAGGGGAGACATGATAGAGGTCTATAAAATTATGCATGGTATGGTTAGAGTGGACAGGGAGAAGCTTTTCTCCCTCTCTCATAATACCAGAGCTGCCGAAGCTGGAGGGTGAGAGATTCAAAACAGATAAAAGGAAGTATTTCTTCACACAACGCATCATTAAATCATGGAACTCCCTGCCCCAGGATGTGAACACACATGAAGCTGCTTTATACTGAATCAGACACTTGGTCCCTCAAAGTCAGTATTGTCTACTCAGAATGGCAGCGGCTCTCCAGGATCTCAGGCAGAGGCATTTCCTTGTCCCTTGTCCCTTTAACGGGAGATGCCGGGGATTGAACCTGGGACTTTCTGCATGCCAAGCAGATGCTCTACCACTGAGCTGCAGCCCCTCCCCATCACCCATGGAAGGCTTGAAGAGGGGAGGGGACATGTTCATGGAGTTGAGGGCTATCCATGGCTACTAGTCAAAATGAATACTAGTCATGATGCATACGTATTCCCAAGCTCTTTGGAAGAAGGACAGGATAAAAATATGAGCTATATCAACCAGGGATGCCTAATGGCCATGCATCTTCCAGTTGGCAGCAGGACAGAAATGAAAACAACTGGAGGAGGACCATCCAAGATGAGGTACTGGCGTCCCGGAGCCTTCAGCTGCCTGCTAGGTTAGCACAGAAGTTGGGTTGAGGCCAGCATTCCTCAGATAGAAGGATCCCAGGTCCTTCCCACATTCCTCTCCCCAGTGAGCAGCTGGCGCCTTCAGTCCTGCAAGAGTTACTGAAATAGGTAGGCCAGAGTCATGTCAGACTAATCTTATCTCCTTTTTTGAGAAAGTTACTACCTTGCTGGATCAGGGGAATGCTGTAAACATGGTTTATCTTGATTTCAGTAAGGCTTTTGGTAAGGTTCCACATAGTATTCTTGTTGACAAATTGGGAAGATGTGGTTTAGATCCTATTACTGTTAGGTGGATCTGTAACTGGTGGACAGATCGAACCCATAGGAGGGAAACAAAGATGGTGAGGGGTCTGGAGACTAAGTCCTATGAGGAAAGGAAAGGAGCTGAGTATGTTTAGCCTGAAGAGGAGAAGACTGAGAGGGGATACAATAACCATCTTCAAGTACTTAAAGGGCTGTCATATAGAGGAGGGTGCCGAGTTGTTTTCTGTTGCCCCTGAAGGTCGGAACAGAACCAACCGGTTGAAATTAAATCAAAAGAGTTTCCATCTAGACATTAGGAAAAACTTTCTAACAGTTAGAGCGGTTCCTCAGTGGAACAGGCTTCCTCGGGAGGTGGTAAGCTCTCCTTCCCTGGAGGTTTTTAAGAAGAGGCTAGACGGCCATCTGTCAGCAATGCTGATTCAATGACCTTAAGCAGATGATGAGAGGGAGGACATCTTGGCCCTCTTCTGGGCATGGAGTAGGGGTCATTGGGGGTGTGGGGGGGAAGATAGTTGTGGATTTCCTGCATTGTGCAGGGAGTTGGACTAGATGACCCTGGTGGTCCCTTCCAACTCTATGATTCTATGAGGCACTCCAGAAGCATTCGCGGTTGCGAGGCTTGGGCTGTGCCATTTCGGTCGCAAACGAGTCCCCGAATGGCGTGAGTCGGTGGCGCATGATGGGATTTGGCTGCCTCTGTTGACTCGCCCCTAGATTGAAGCCGCACGAGGAGGAGCGTGAACTGATGAAGTGCAGCAGAGCGGCGCATTGGCCAGATGACGGTTATTACTCTGGGTCCTCCTCTCTGCAGAGTGAAAATCAAATTCTCGATTGAACACACACAAACAGATAGAAGGAGCATATTGGCTCGTGTACAAGTAGCTCAGAAACCGTACCGATTTCTGTGGCTCGGGATCTGGGATGTCACATCTGTTTGCTAGCCAGCAGAGTGTTACATCTGTTGAAAACTGAGCAGTGTGTGTAGCAGACAGACATACAAATTGGGAAGGGCGGGTTAGCTTGGAATGCATGCGGCCTCTGCTTGTGAAATACCGCTGAGCGAGCCATGAATAGTACAGTTTCCATCCCTTGAACCACTGGGGGAGACGTTGTACTGAGCTCCGTCTACCCATCTGGTTAAGATGGTAGGGGGACCTGAAGCAAAGGCAGCGTTTCATAGTGGTTAGAGTGTTGGATGAGGTCGGGGGGACACCCAAGTTCAAATCCGACTCCTGGCAATGAAGTCACTGGGTGACCTTGGGCCAATCACACTCTCCGGCTAACCTACCTCGTAGGGCGATTGTGGGAATAAAATGACGGAGGAGGAAGAATGATAGCCATTGCCCTAAAAAGAGGTGAAATAAAAGAGAGAAAAGAGGTGAATAAAAAAACACTTAAAATTTAGTATCAGCACCAGTTTGCTATGTTCTTGGACTATTAATGTTAACTTTCCATCTCCCAAACATACGTGTGGCTACTGTCATTTTATCTCATGAAAAGAACCGGTGTGCCAAGTAACTTTCTTCTGGATAGTTCAGATAGTTCTGGGCTTTGAGTAGGCTCTAAATGAAATGTGTATCAAACAGATGAAGCTGCCTTAGACTGATTCGGATAATTGATCTATCGAGATTAGTATTGTCTACTCTGACCAGCAGTGTTATCGTTTGTACAAAATGTGGTGGTCAGTTTATAGCAGAGATGAATCAACTAGAGCTTACTCTGTCCAGTCTGTGCTTTTGATCCTCAACGTCGAACAGAATTCAGTTATTGGTTCTTGTAGGTTATCCGGGCTGTGTAACCATGGTCTTGGTATTTTCTTTCCTGACATTTCGCCCGCAGCTGTGGCCGGCATCTTCAGAGGAGTAACACTGAAGGACAGTGTCTCACTTGACACTGAGAGACACTGTCCTTCAGTGTTACTCCTCTGAAGATGCCTGCCACAGCTGCGGGCGAAACGTCAGGAAAGAAAATACCAAGACTACTGTTACACAGCCCGGATAACCTACAAGAACCAATGAACTCTGACCGTGAAAGCCTTTGACAATATTTAGAATTCAGTTCGTTTGTAACCCACAATGAATACATGACGTTGACTTATACCGAGTCAGACCATGGGTCTGTCAAGGTCAGTATTGTCTACTCTGGCCAGCAGTGACTCTCCAAAATTTCAAGTTCGGGTCTTTCACATCACTTCATACTTGATCCTTTTAACTGGAAATGGTGGGGATTGAACCTGGGGCCTTCTGCATACAAAGCGGATGCTCTACCACGGAGCCAAAGCCTCTCCTGGTTGTCTGTGTTATTACTGAGTGTGCCTGTGTATACATGTGTATACAGAGTTGCCAGATTTCCCCCTTGCCATTGGCGGGAGCGTTGGGAGGGCAATTTGCAAGCACATGGGCAATAATAATAATGTCCCTTCCAGGGTAAACCCAGAAGTGATGGGGACACTCTAGCACGTCCCTAAAAAAAACCCCTCTATGGAAACCATAGATTTTTCGGAGGAATTTGCTAGAACATCCCCGTCAAACCTGGAAGTGACAATGATGCTCTAGCATATTCCTCCAAAAACTGTATAGTTTCCATAGAGGATTTTTTTTTTGAAGGGACATGCTAGAGCGTCCCCATCGCTACTGGGTTTACCTAGGAAGGGACATTATTGTGCCTTTCCACACCACACGCATTTGGGGATCCCTGTCCTCCTCTAAGTGACAGCCCTTCAGATATTCAAAGAGAGGGGCTATGGCTCAGTGGTAGAGCATTTGCTTGGCATGCAGAAGGTCCCAGGTTCAATCCCCGGCAACTCTAGTTAAAGGGACTAGGCAAGTAGGTGATGTGAAAGACCTTTGCCTGAGACCCTGGAGAGCCACTGCCGGTCTAAGTAGACAGTGCTGACTTTGATGGACCCAGGGTCTGATTCAGTAGAAGGCAGCTTCATGTGTCCATGTGTATGTCCCCCCTCAGCCTCCTCTTCTCAAGAGTAAACATTCCCAAATATTGTATTTAGTTATACATTAATACATCACAGTCAGATTTCTCCAATTGTACAAGACCATCAATGTAGAACTTGATTTAAATCAATGTAAAAAAGCCTGAACAGTGTAAGGGAAGTATTAATACCATTAGCGCAACTGAAGCTATAAAAAAAGGGTTTTTTTCCATGTGCGTATCAAAAGCTACCCTGGCTCTCACTATAGTAGATGATACCCGGACATAGATAGGTTTGCCAGGTGCCCATCTTTGGTGGGCAATCTCCTGCCAATTGTTGTTGATGCCATTGTTGTCGGGAAGGGAAGAGACCCCCTTCCCTATGTGCACTGCAGTCCCAATCTGAATTAGGCACCCTATGTGTGGGAATGGGGAGAACCTGCAATATGTCAACTATCTCAGACCAAACCCGTGTACTCCATAAAGGTTGTTTCCGGTCTGTTGCCAATGTAACTCACCACAGTTCTGGATGGGAGCAAGGCTGAAAGTCTATGCAATTTCACTGATCCCTAAGGGTATCCTTATTCTAAACATTCTCACATAAACTAGGCTAGCCTGATCTCTGATTCTGAAGTGTAAGGATGTGTCACTGGCCACCAAGATCAAGTTAATTCATGCCATCGTATTCCCTATTCCTATGTATGGTTGTGAAAGCTGGACATTGAAGAAAGCTGATAGGAAGAAAGTAGATTCCTTGGGAATGTGGTGTTGGAGGAGAGTGTTATGGATACTATGGACTGCCAAAAAAAATCAGTGGGTTATAGATCAAATCAGGCTTGAACTGGCCTTAGAAGCTAAAATGACTAAACTGAGGCTGTCGTATTTTGGTCACATTATGAGAAGAAAAGAGCCACTAGAAAAGACAGTCATGCTAGGAAAGTTGAGGGCTGCAGGAAAAGAGGAAGGCCCAACAAGAGATGGATGGACTCAATAAAGGAAGCCATAGCGCTCAATTTGCAAGACCTGAGCAAGGGTGTCAAAGATAGGACATTTTGGAGGACATTGATTCATAGGGTCGCCATGAGTCGGAAGCGACTTGATGGTACTTAACAGACACACGCACAGCCTGATCTCATCAGATCTCAGAAGCTAAGTAGGGTGTGCCCTGGTTAGTACTTGGATGGGAGACCACCAATGAAGTCCAGGGTTGCCATGTAGAGGAAGGTAATGGCAAACCACTTCTGAACATCTCTTGCCTTGAAAACCCCATGAGGGGGTCAGCAGAAGTCGGCTGTGACTTGACCGCGCTTCCCATCACCACCACCAGTTAAAATAACTGTTCAGCTTTTTTTTTAACTGCTTGTCATATTTTTTTGTACATTTGCAGAGGTACAAAGGGCTGGATAATTTATTTATTTTTACTCTTTTCATGTATATTCCGCGAGCGTTTGCACCGACCTGCCTTCGATTTTCCCACATTAGCCTGAAGCAGTTGAATAGTCTCTGATGTGATTTGCAATATGTGAGAATATTTAGAATAAGGTTTGCGCAAATGGAAACCCCCACAGTACCTCCTTTGGAATTATTTTTCCTTTGGGGGGAAAAAAAACAGGCTGTACACTCTTAATCCACCCTGATTGTATGATCAAAGTGTCTTCACGGATAACAGGTTAATATTGATTTTGTAAATGCCATTCCCAAAGTCTCTTCTTGTATAATGGTGGTTATTTTTTTTAACCTTGTATAAATGAGGAATGGTCCCTCTCACAATAAATGTTTAATCAAAGAGAGAGAAATTATAAATTGTGGTTTTGTTTCAGCTATGGGTGAGTACATCCCCCCAATTCCATTCTCGCATCATTGCAGAAGTTTGCAGTGTTCCATTCCCCTTTAATTTCACGATGGGTAGCCATGTTAGTCTGTCTGTAGCAGTAGAAAAGAGTTTGAGTTTTGAGAATTTGGATGGGGAAAATGTGCATCCAGAGAGCGGCAAATCCGAGGCGAAACCTCCCATGCATAAATGGCTTGAATCTGAAGAAGTGAGCTGTGACTCATGAAAGTTTTGTTAAGAGAAAGAGTCCAGTAGCAACTTAAAGACTAGGGTTGCCAGGTCCTCCCTCTCCTCTGGCGAGAGGTTTTTGGGGTGGAGGAGAGGGAGAGATTGCGCGTGTGCGTGGCCGCGCCAACACGATTGCATCACTTCCGGTTACACCCAGATATGCCATATCGCAATGGGCCTTTACCACTCAAACTGGATGTAAACCGGAAGTGACATGGTGTGGCGGGCAGGCGCATGTGCACGCGTTGCCTGCCGACCCTCAGCTGGTCAGCGGGCAGCCAGGTGGATTGGCGGGGATTTGACCACCACCACCTGGCACTTGGCAACCCAATTAAAGACTACCAAAAAGTTTGGCAGGGTATGAGCTTTCGGGAGACACAGCTCACTTCTCCATATACAGATGCATTGTAGCTGTATCTGAAGAAGTGAGCTGTGACTCACGAAAGCTCATACCCTACCAGAAATTGTGTTAGTCTTTAAGGTGCTACTGGACTCTTGCTCCTCTAATTTCAGTTTAAATAGAAGGATTTCTGAAATCAGTTCTGCAATTGCAGTTACGTGTAGTTCTTTCCGGCCCTTTGCATCTCCGCCCTGCCATGTTCCCAATATAACTGTTGCAGAACAGCAATTTTGATATTATCATAGGCATGACAGAATGAAGATCCTTTTAGCGGGTTGTTTAACTGATGCACCAATTTGCATTGGTAAAATGGTGCACAAAAAGACACTGGATGCTTTTTTGGTACAATTGCCTCAAGATATTTTTTTGATGTGTTTTACTAACCCTTGCGTGTTCTCTGGTAGTGCAGGAAAGGTGGGGGGAGATACATAGAATGGAAAATTGCAGAAAAATGGTCCTAATTAGAACATAAGAAAAGCCATGCTGGATCAGACCAAGGCCCACCAAGTCCAGCAGTCTGTTCGCACAGTGGCCAACCAGGTGCTTCTAGGAAGCCCACAAACAAGACAACTGCACAGCACCATCCTGCCTGTGTTCCACAGCACCGAATATAACAGGCCTGCTCCTCTGATCCTGGAGAGAATAGGTATGCATCATGACTAGTATTACTTTTGACTAGTAGTTATGGATAGCCCTCTCCTCCATGAACATGCAATGACTTGGCCAACCAAGTGCCTCTGATCCTGAGTGTCCTTCAGTGTTACTCCTCTGAAGATGCCTGCCACAGCTGCTGGCGAAACGTCAGGAAAGAAAATACCAAGACCACGGTCACACAGCCCGGATAACCTACAAGAGCCAATGAACTCTGACCGTGAAAGCCTTCGACAATAATCCATATATTGTTTAATGATCTTTGATAGGCGGCCTCCTTTGTGATTCTTTGATCTGTCAATTTTTGTGTTTATAACACCATTCATATCTCCAATCACCATTATTTCTCCCTCTTGTTCTTCTAATAGTAATTGGAATATTTTCTCAAAAAAATTGTTGTCCTCCATTGCTTGGAGCATAGGTGCATATCAAAGTCCATATTTTCTCCTCCATTGATCTTAGTTTAACAACAAGATATCTCCCTTCTGGATCTTTGATCTCAGTGATTATTTGAAGATATGGATTTCTTAAATAGAGCACCACTCCCTTTTTCTTTTCTTTTGCCGATTCGATAATTGTATGTCCCAATCTTTTATTCTTTAGTAAGCGCTTGTGTGCTTGTTTGATATGTGTTTCCTGGATACAAATAATATCTGTTTTTTGTTTTGTCAGTTGATGGAATACTCTTTTTCTTTTGGATGATGAATTAAGTCCATTGATATTCATAGAGATTATCTGTAGTTTCTCCATCTTTGAGATGTTTTAGAAAGCCGCCGCTTCACTCAGTTTAGATGCCACTTCTCTTTCTGCCTTTTCTTTCTCTTGCTGCTCAGTATCAGTTTTTTCTCTTTGTTTCTGTTGTCCTCTCTTAGGGCTAGTTCTTGGAGAATCTTTTTTCTCCTCTGGTGATCTCTCTTTACCGTTTCTGTCTGTGGTTTGAAGATCTTTTTTGAGCCTGTTCGCTTGTTCTTGGTTGACCACTGTTTTCTTTCCAGTAGAGAAAAATATCTCTAATCCTGCTGGGATGATCCACCGATATCTGATTCCTTTACTTAGTAGGATTTGTCTAAGTTGATTGAATTCCTTTCTTTTTTCCACTACTGAACTCGGTAGGTCTTGGAAGATCTGGATTCTTTTGCCTTTGTATTCCAATGCAATCTTTGCAATCTTAATATCGAATCTTTTGTTGTCTCCTGATTGAATCTCACCAAAACGTCTCTTGGAAGATTATTTCTTGCTGCGTATCTTGAGTTAATTCTGGAAGTCCCCTCTCCAAACCCTGCCCTCCTCAGGCACCACCCCCAAAATCTCCAGGTAATTCCCATCATGGAGCTGGCAACTCTAACCATTTGACTTCTTTCACATTATGCATACCAGGAACTGCACTTAATAAGCATCTGAGGGATTTGCAGCTCCTTGTTTGGCAACATTCACAGTTGAGCATGGGGAGATGTACAGGCACATGGCAGATGACTGCTACTGCTTAAAAATATCTCCCAAATTCTCAGCCTTGCACTGAAAGCGGTAGGTGAAATTTTTTGCAAAAGCCGCATCCATAAATATGGAACAGATCTACTTTTGCGGGATACGGTGACCCTTTGGGGGCGATTGCTTTTAGCAGGTTTTGCAAATCAGAAACGTGGCAGAGTTGATGGGCAGAGGCTTATGGAACAAGGCGAAGGACGGCACTTGGACCCCCCCCCCAAAAAGAATATTTTCCATCAACTTATCAGAAGCAGTATGTGCTTGGAAAAGGGAGGTTTTTCGAGATGAACAGTGGGGGGGGTTCTTTTCAGTTCGCAGGAGTTTTGTAGTGATGACAGAAAAATCAGAGCGAAGAAACCCTTTCAGTTGACATGACAGGTATAACAGATGCATTCCTAAATCTGTGACAGTTCTGGTGCTTTTCTCTGATTCAGCCTGTAGGAGGAAATTGCTTTGAGAAACCTCTCCCCGGTCCATGATTGATCTGTTCTAGAGGCCTAGAAGGGAGCCCAAGAGAAATAAGTTCAGCCTGGCTCCCTTTTGGCTTGACTCGGGATCTCTGACATTCTGGAAGTAGAGTTGATAACCCCAGCTGTTAAAAGACAGGCAAAGAAAGAAGGGTTGGTCATATTTGACACGTCAGGTATTTTTGGCATATTTGACAATTAATTCCAAGCCTGCCCTGTTCTAAAGACCTGAGTCACATTCCTACACTTAATTTTAGGGTTTGTTTTTTTAAGTATTAATAGAAGGATGAAGTAACAAAATCAGCTTGATAAGAAGGCGGCTGAGGGGAGACATGATAGAGGTCTATAAAATTATGCATGGTTTGGAGAGAGAGGACAGGGAGACATTTTTCTCCCTCTCCCATAATACTAGAACTCGGGGTCATCTGCTGAAGCTGAAGAGTGAGAGATTCAAAACAGATAAAAGGAAGTATGTTTTCACACAACGCATAGTTAAATTGTGGAACTCCGTGCCCCAAAATGTGGTGATGGCTGCCAACTTGGAAGGCTTGAAGAGGGGAGTGGACATGTTCATGGAGGAAAGGGGTATTCATGGGTACTAGTTAAAATGGATACCACTCATGATGCATGCCTGTTCTCTCCAGGATCAGAGGAGCATGCCTATTATATTGGGTGCGGTGGAACACGGGCAGGATGGTGCTGCTGCAGTCTTCTTGTTTGGGGGCTTCCTAGAGGCACCTAGTTGGCCACTGTGTGAACAGACTGCTGGACTTGATGGGCCCTCTTGGTCTGATCCAGTTTTTCTTATGTTCTTAACACAGGCAGGATAATGCTGCTGCAGTTGTCTTGTTTGTGGGCTTCCTAGAGGCCCCTGGTTGGCCACTGTGTGAACAGACTGCTGGACTTGATGGGCCTTGGTCTGATCCAGCATGACTTTTCTTATGTTCTAACCATTAAAGTTCTGGACTTTTTTGCTTTAGCCTTAGCCGTCAATCACACCGACAGTCTTAAACACCTTCTAGAAAAAAGGCACAGGTGGAAATTGTTAGACGTGCCTATTCAAATTTTGCTACACATTTTTGTGCATTTAATGTAGGGTTAGGAGCCCCATGGCGCAGAGTGGTAAGCTGCAGTACTGCAGTCCAAGCTCTTCTCACGACCTGAGTTCGATCCCAAAGGAAGTTGCTTTCAGGTAGCCGGCTCAAGGTCGACTCAGCCTTCCATCCTTCCGAGGTCGGTAGAATGAGTACCCAACTTGCTGGAGGTAAAGGGAAGATGACTGGGGAAGGCACTTGCAAACCACCCTGTAAACAAAGTCTGCCTATGACCCAGTGCTTGCATAGGGGACCTATACCTTTTTTTAATGTAGGGTTGCCAACTTCCAGGTACTCACAGGAGGTCTCCTGTTATTACAACTGAACTTCAGCCAATAAAGATTAGTCCACCTGGAGAAAATGCCTGCTTTGGCAATTGGACTCTATGGCATTGAAGTCCCTCTCCTCCCCCAAACCTGTCCTCCTCAGGCTCTGCCCCAAAAACCTCCCACCGGTGGCAAAGAGGGACCTGGCAACCCTAATTAATGCCTGAACAAAGTAGTCTGAATTCTGGTCTGTACACATGCAGTAAAATGTAGGGTTGCCAACCTCCCGGTGGCACCTGGAGCTCTCCCGCTATTACAATTTCTCTCCAGGCAACAGAGATCAGTTCACCTGGAGAAAATGGCCGCTTTGTGGGTGGGCTCTATGGCATTGTAACCAGATGAGGCCCCTCCTCTACCCAAATCCCACCTTTCCCAGACTCCATCCCCAAAATTTGCAAGTATTTCACAACCCAGACCTGTGGTCCTAAAATGGACTGCCAGTGGGAGATACTAGTTTTGAATTTTCCTCCATATAAAATATTCCCTGCCACTTAAAAAAAAAGCCAACCTGTAGTTAGGGTTGCCAACATCCGGGTGGTAACTGGAGATCACCTGCTATTACAACTGATCTCCAGGTGACACAGGTCTGTTCACCTGGAGAAAATGGCCACTTGGGAAGATGGACTCTATGGCATTATACCCCACTGAAGTCCCTCCCCAAACCCCACCCTCCTCAGGCTCCACCCCTGAAATCTCCAGGTATTTCCCAAGGGGGAGCTGGCAACCCTACCAGTAGGCCTCAAGGAAGCCTCTCTTACCCAAAGGCCTAAGGCCTTTGTAGGGTTACCAGGTCCCTCTTTGCCACCGGTGGGAGGTTTTCGGGGCGGAGCCTGAAGAGGGCGGGGTTTGGGGAGGGGAGGGACTTCAATGCCATAGAGTCCAATGGCCAAAGCAGCCATTTTCCCCCGGTGAACTGATCTCTCTCGGCCGGAGATCAGTTGTAATAGCGGGAGATCTCCAGCTAATACCTGGAGGCTGGCAACCCTATTGTGTTGAGATTCAAAAACTTTCCTTTTCTGGGGAAGAGATGAGCTAATGTAGACATTTAGGTGTTGTAATATACCTGAGTGAGGGGGTGTGGGTTTTTTTTTTTTAATTCCTTCAGTTTGCACCTTGAAGCGTGAGATTTGATTAGGCCTGTCTTAATGGGCATAACGGCACATATTATTAAGGGCCGTAAAACTGTCAGGCCTCCTTCGGTATCTTAAATGACTGCTCGGAGCTGCGGCTCTTTCAAGTGTGTCATTATTTCACTTTATGCCCTACCCTGTTTTGTAGGCTCGGGCAAGCTTCTAACATTTTCTAATCAAACCCGCCTTTGTGGCGTACTTGCCTTCTAGACCACCACCTGAGAAGGAGGGTTCTAGGGTTTAAATTAACTTATTTTTTTGCCCCTCCGCATTTTTTTAGCCGTCTCGAATACTCGGGGAACGGGGAGCTATGCATAGGACAGGCAACAAACCAAACTGGGAGGCACACACTGAAACTGCCCCTTTACTAGGGCTGGGAAATACCTGGAGGTTTTGGGGGCGGAGCCTGAGGAGGGTGGGGTTTGGGGAGGGGAGGGACTTCAGTGCCATAGAGTCCAATGGCCAAAGCGGCCATTTTCTCCAGGTGAACAGACCTCTATCAGCTGGAGATCAGTTGTAATAGCAGGAGATCTCCAGCTAGTACCTGGAGGTTGGCAACCCTATGGGGCTCCCAGGCAACTGCTCAGCATGCCCATGCGTTAAGACGGCCCCGTGAAGAGCAACCTTAGAGTATGAAGAAAGGGGAAAGTCAATTGTGTGAAACAGAGAGAGGAAGATGGGTCTGCTGGTGAGAAAGGGTACAGATCCACCAGCAATTCTGGGTGAAGGGAGAGTAGTGTGATAGACTTCCCTTCCTCCCCATGGGTGTCTGTGGGAAAGGGGGCACTTGCCCACAAATCCAGATTTACTGATTTTTTGAAAAATGTACCCTGACATGAACTTCCAATTAGTCAACAAGTAGGCTTTCCAGCTCCGGGTTGACAAATTTCTGGAGATTTGGAAGTGGGAACTGGGTAGGGCTGCCAACCTCCAGGTGGGGCCTGGAGATCTCCCAAAATTAAAATTAATCTCCAGATAGGGTTGCCAGGACCCTCTTCGCCACCGGCAGGAGATTTTTGGGGCAGAACCTGAGGAGGGTGGGTTTTGGGGAGTCCAACAGAGTCCAATTGCCAAAGCAGCCATTTTCTCCAGGTGAACTGATCTCTATCAGCTGGAGATCAGTTGTAACAACAGGAGATTGTCAGCTAGTACCTGGAGGTTGGCAACCCGATCTCCAGATGAGGCCAAAATCTTGGGGAAAGGCTCTCCTGCTGCCACCGTGCCTGACAATCAGACATTTCCTTTGGGTGGGATTTTAAAAGGGGAATGGATTTAGGGTGAGAGAAGAAGACAATAATCCATTTCTACCTTAGTAGGAAGGTGGGTATTACTGCTTCACTTGTGAGATCTGCTAAGTGCAACGTTTCCCAGTTCTTCACTGCTGGGCTGAAATTGTGGTAAATGCATAAACTGTGTCTCAGCAATTCCTTTTCACTTTACCTGCCGCTGGTTCTTTTCGTGCCTCAGTTTATTGTTTCAACTTAATACCCTGCTCTCCCCGGCTGAGACCGGGCTCAGAGTGGCTTTCAGTGCTCACATTGGGGAGGAGATAGGAATGCAATCCGTAAGTCACACACCACAAAAGCCCTGTGAAGTTGTACCCCCAGAAAAAAACCTTAAGCGTACACAAGAAGGGCCATTATTAAAGGAAGGGGCATAATTCAAGCCATTGAGGCAAGGGCCGAATCGGTATGTACCCTTGGTACTGGAAAAGCAAAGTTTTGTTTCCATATGTGAATAAACACAGGGGCACAAGGGGGGTTTAGAGTCGAGGAGGAGAGCTCGGGAGACAGTGAACTATTCATCTAGATAATTCGGGTACTGCTACATCGGGGGTCCAAGATTACTTGGGTGCTGCTACATCACGGGCCCAAGATTACTTGGGTACTGCTACATTGGGGGCCCAAGATTACTTGGGTGCTGCTACATCACGGGCCCAAGATTACTTGGGTACTGCTACATTGGGGGCCCAAGATTACTTGGGTGCTGCTACTTCGGGGGCCCAAGATTACTTGGGTACTGCTACATCAGGGGCCCAAGATTACTTGGGTGCTGCTACATCGGGGGCCCAAGATTACTTGGGTGCTGCTACATCGGGGGCCCAAGATTACTTGGGTGCTGCTACATCGGGGGCCCAAGATTACTTGGGTGCTGTTACTTCGGGGGGCCAAGATTACTTGGATGCTGCTACATCGGGGCCCCAAGATTACTTGGGTGCTGCTACATCGGGGGCCCAAGATTACTTGGGTGCTGCTACATCGGGGGCCCAAGATTACTTGGGTTCTGCTACATCGGGGGCCCAAGATTACTTGGGTACTGCTACGTTGGGGGAACTCACGATGACAACTAGGGTGTCCAATTTACTGAGGATGAGGGGATTAAAGATTGGTGAACCTTGTTGTTCTGCTTATGATGAGTAATGTTTTAAAGACAGATGACTGATGGTAAATTTGGGCCTCTTTGATTTTAGTGCACAGCCTCAATATGGAGACTAGCCGAGGTACTGTAGACTATTTACCATTTTTTTTTATTTCTACACCTATTTGTCTAGAATGCTTTATAGAACGTTGTTTCCTCCGAATCCTTCTTAATTGTCGTTTCCTCAGTGATGACCACAGAACCCTGTCGTGTCTGAACAGTCAAAATGTCATGAGTTGTTTTTGTTCTGCCTGGGGAAAATATATATAAATATATATATACGAATGAGCACAATGCCCTTAGTAAATTATTTTGATTTTTTTTTAAAATGATGATATTGATGAGCTATGCCATTAAATGTTATAAGTGCATTTTGTGGGATTCTGTGGACCGTGAATGGAAGGGAGTTTGTAGAATAGACCTCACCCACTTCTCCTGTCCCTCCAAAACCTTCCTTTTTCCCCTTGGGAAACTGCTCCTCAGGGTCTGGGGCACTCATGATTGAAGAGGAGAGCCTCATGTGCGGGACTGGCAGCCAGAAAGGTGAACCAACGGAGGTCGCCCCCACCTCACCTGTGCATGAGCTCATGCTCAGCCTGTGAAGGGGGGCCCACATGTGGAGAGGTTTCCTCCAATTTTCCCTCAAGCTTCATCCACACACACACACACACACACACACACACACACATACACACACACCACGACCACACCGCATCCCCCTCTGAGGTCCTCCCGGAGCAGCTATTCGCAGGAGCACCAGCGGAAGAGAGAAGGTGGACAGCTCAATCTGGTGAATGCTTTTAGTTAGTAGGATCCATGTTGCCTTCTCCTGTATCCAGGGGCATTAGTGATTTTTTTTTTTAAAAAAGGACCAAACGATATAAAAATGCATTTGATGAAAAGTTAGAATCATAGAATCACAGAGTTGGAAGGGACCACCAGGGTCCAGTTCATGATTTACAGCCCATTCCTGAAGGGGGGGAGCTCCTTTAGAGCATGCATGACCCCATGCCAGCATAGGTGCCACCTTGTGATGGAATAAGGTGGCATCTACGCTGGCACAGGGGCAAACACGCCAGTGTCCGGGCACCACTGGCCCCCGCTGCTAGTACAGCCACACTGGCACACAACTTTGCCCCTGGGAATGCCCCAGGAACGCCCCCCTAATCTGGCGTGGGCTTTCCCTTCTGGGAAAGCTCACGCCAGATTAGGGGGCGTTCCTGGGGCATTCCCAGGGGCAAAGTTGCCTTCAGGCAGTTTCCACTGCCCTTTCACGCCAGGAGCACCCCCTTGAGCTGCGGTGGAATTGTGTCACCTTTTTTGGTGGCGCAGCCTCCCTGTTTTCAGCAGGGCATTTCCCCCTTTCTTTTCTTTTCTTATTAAAAAAAATATTTTTTTTGCTCTGCAGCAGCTGAGAAGCCTCTGAGGAGGCGGTGCGGCTCCACTGCTCCTGGCCATCACGGATCTACCCCCCCTTTCAGGATTGCGCTCTTAATGTCAGTGATTTCGAGTGTAGGAAGATGTTTGCAATCTGAGGGCCCACATCACACGCCACCCCACTCTGGGACTAGGGTTGCCAGGTCCCTCTTCGCCACTGGCAGGCGGATTTTGAGGTGGGGCCTGAGGAGGTTTTTAAGAAGAGGTTAGATGGCCATCTGTCAGCAATGCTGATTCTGTGACCTTAGGCAGATGATGAGAGGGAGGGCATCTTGGCCATCTTCTGGTCACTAGGGGTGTGCAGGGGGGAGGTAGTTGTGAATTTCCTGCATTGTGCAGGGGGTTGGACTTGATGGGCCTGGTGGTCCCTTCCAACTCTATGATTCTAGGAGGACGGGGTTTGGGGGAGGGGAGGGACTTCAATGCCGTAGAGTCCAATTGCCAAAGCGGCCATTTTCTCCAAGGGGAACTGATCTCTATCAGCTGGAGATCAGTTGTAATAGCAGGAGACCTCCAGCTAGTGCCTAGAGGTTGGCAACCCTCTCTGGGATAAATCCCTCCCCTTTCCCTTGTTGGCCTTAACCATAGTTTAGTTCCAAGTCTGCAGCACTGATTGTTGTGGTAACACTAGCCAGGGGTCCCTTTTTATTTCTTTATTTATATATTTCTTTATATTTATTTTTATACCCCCACGTTTCTCCCCAAGGGGGATCCAGACTGCTTGCAACATTGTTCTCTCCTCCATTTTATCCTCACAAAAACCGTGGGAGGTAGATTAGGCCAAGAGAGCGTGACTGTTGTCCGGTGTGCTTCCATGGCAGAGAGGGGATTGGAACCTGAATCTCCCAGATTCTTGTCTGGCACTCTAACCACTAAAGCATACTGTCTCTTTTTCACCAAGACGAGTGATGATAGATAGATAGATAGATAGATAGATAGATAGATAGATAGATAGATAGATAGATAGATAGATAGATAACAATCTTACAATCCCTTTCCTTCCCCACAACAGACACCCTGTGAGGTAGGTGGGGCTGAGAGAGCTCTAAGAGAGCTGTGACTAGCCCAAGGTCACCCAGCTGGCTTCATGTGAAGGAGTGGGGTATCAAACCCGGTTCTCCAGATTAGAGACCACTGCTCCAAAACACCGCTCTAAACCACTATACCTTGCCGCAATGTATAGGGTTATAGGTATAGAGTGTAATGAATAGGGTTGCCAGGTTGCTTGGGTTGGCGGGCAATTGCCCAACAATCCTTTGGCTGGCTCAGAGCGAGGATCGCACGCATGTGCAGCTGCCCGCAATGCAATTACGTCACTTCCAGGTTTACCCGGTAAACCCGGAAGTGACGTAATTGTGTTGCGCGCAGCTGCGCCCGGGATCGTCACCCCATCCCTGTCCAAAAAACCTCCCGCCAGAGGAGAGGGGGAACCTGGCGGGGTAATGTAACCCTCACTATGAAAGAACTTGGTTAGTGTTTCTCATCATTAGCATTTGGGTACACATGTATTTAAGTCATGTTAAAATAAACAAGGGAATTAAGGGAGGAATTAACACTGAGAAATTAAGGGAAGAAGAAGAGTTGGTTTTTATATGCCAACTTTCTCTACCACTTAAGGGAGAATCAAACCGGCTTACAAATCACCTTCCCTTCCCCTCCCCACAACAGACACCCTGTGAGGTAGGTGGGGCTGAGAGATCTCTTAATAGAACTGTGACTAGCCCAAGGTCACCCAGCTGGCCTTATGTGTAGGAGTGAGGAAACCAACCTGGTTCACCAGATTAGCGTCTTCCACTCATGTGGAGTAGTGGGGAATCAAACCCGGTTCTCTAGATTAGAGTCCACCGCTCCAAACCACCGCTCTTAACCACTACACCACGCTGGCTCTCATTTCCAAGCCTGGCTCTTATTTGCAAACCATGGTTTGCAGGGAGCCTGCTATACATCTGTACCAGGCCATTTTCCTGTTCAATTAAAATGTTAATGTAGACTTGACTTGATATTCGTACCAGGTAGGTACAGAGACAAGCAATATAACGATAATAACAATAACAAAGCAAGATACGTTGTAGATTCACAAATTGATTTCCATAAAACAAACAATCTGTTTTACAGTAAAGCATTTTCCCCCCATTTTGCTCATTGGCCACAGAAGCAAGAAGATTGAGACTTTTAAAAAAGGAATAATAACCTTGGGCTGGCTGTAAATTTCATGCATCAGTTCTATAATGACAACGTGCTCCAGCCTCCGTGCATTTAGATTTGCTTCATTCGGAAACCTTTTTTAAAGTCGTTGCAATAACAATAGTAATGTCTGGAAGAAATTGAGTGGAACGTGCCATTGTTTATTCCTTTATTTATTTTAATTTTCAGCCAAGTTTCAAACGGCGGCAGACTAAGAGAGCCCGAGATGCATGCACTTTTGAAAGGCATTAGAGATTGCACCCAAAAGAAGTCAGATTGTAGCTACACTGTTGGCACGCCCTGGTATTGCTATGAAATCAAATCAGGGTTGCCAATCTAAAGGTACTAGCTGGAGATCTCCTGATCTCCAGCCGACCGAGATCAGTTCACCTGGAGAAAATGGCCACTTTGGCAACTGGACTCTATGGCATTCAAGTCCCTCCCCTCCCCAAACCACGCCCTCTTCAGGCTCCGCCTCAAAAACCTTCTGCCGGTGGCAACCCTACCTTGACGAACAGAAGTGACATTTTGTTCCTATGATCGCTGCTTCTTCTCGGCACCGTTTTTCTCTTTCTTTGCCCTTATTTAGCACATCTGTTTTGGTCCCTCCTTTGCTTCAAGGAGCCCAGGTGTAGCTCTCCTCTGCTTCATCCTCGCCACAACCCTGTGAGGTAGGCTGAGAGAGACTGACTAACCCAAGAGGACACGATAAATTTTGTGCCAAGCCGGGATTTGAAATCTGGGTCTCGCTGGTCCTACTCCAACGCCCAGCTGCTGCTCTAATCTGGTTGGATTGAGAAACCCATGTGGTTTTGTTCGAGCATCTGTAATTTCGTCGTGTCTGATGTAGTGTTGTGACATCATCAGCAGTATCACATGGGTGGCCTCAGCCAATAGAGCAAAGCCGCAGTGTGGGCATTGGAGGCCGAGGACAGTGTGGGCAAAGAATTAGGAAAATGGTACCGAGAAGAACGGCGTAGAAACGGTGCCAGTGTGGATGAGGCAAATC
Organism: Euleptes europaea; assembly: GCF_029931775.1. Lineage (NCBI taxonomy): Eukaryota > Metazoa > Chordata > Lepidosauria > Squamata > Sphaerodactylidae > Euleptes > Euleptes europaea. Next base: position 114,663,237 of record NC_079314.1, on the reverse strand, counting down.
CCCAAAATCCCCAAAATGCAAGCCTCTTTTGAAAACCAGCATGAGGTAAATCACTTCAGTTCTGCTCTCTTCAAAGTGTTATTGGACCAAGCCAGTTGTTTAAACGTGTTGCGAATGTCAAACTAGTATCTGCAAAGCCTGGGTTCGGATTCTCACTTTGCCATGAAGCTTGAAGAAGAAGAAGAGTTGGTTTTTATATGCCGACTTTCTTTACCACTTAAGGGAGACTCTAACCGACTTACAGTCATCTTCCCTTCCCCTCGCCACAACAGACACCCTGTGAGGTAGGTGGGGCTGAGAGAGTTCTAAGAGAGCTGTGACTAGCCCAAGGACACCCAGCTTGCTTCGTGTGTAGGAGCGGGGAAACCAACCCAGTTCACCAGATTAGCCTCCACCGCTTATGTAGAGGAGTGGGGAATCAAACCCGGTTCTCCAGATCAGAGTCCACCGCTCCAAACCACTGCTCTTAACCACTACACCACGCTGGCCAACCAGGTGCCTCTAGAAAGCCCCCAAACAAGACAACTGCAGCAGCATTGTCCTGGCTGTATAGCTCTCCTCGAAAGCACCTAATATAATAGCCATGCTCATCTGATCCTGGAGATAACAGGTACGCATCATGACTAGTATCCTTGGTCTGATCCAGCATGGGCTTTCTTATGTTCTTATCTGGCCCCACTCATCTTGCCTCATCTTTATTTTAGAAATAAGTGATTGACATAGCAATATAGCAATATAGCAATATGTCGATACGTCACTCGTTTTTGTAAAACATCAGAAGCAAAGCCTCCTGGTGGCGCATGGGGGTGGAAACGGCCGCTCCTAGGAAGATATAGGGAAAGCGACCCCCCGTGGAAGCTCCATTCCCACTATGATGCATTGGCCACAGGAACTCTGAAGCTTCCGCTGGAGAGTATCACTGCATGGGAAAAGGTCTCTTGTGGTGACAAAATGGACCTTTTAACCAGCTGTAGATAATTATGGAAGAGCGTCCCTGGTGCAAGACGTGAGATTGAGTCCCCTCCTCCCGGTTAATTAGGGTTACCAATCTCCAGGTATTAGCTGGAGATCTCCCACTATTACAACTGATCTCCAGCCAACAGATCAGTTCCCCTGGAGAAAATGGCTGCTTTGGCAATTGGACTCTACGGCATTGAATACACGAAGCTGCCTGATACTGAATCAGACCCCTGGTCCGTCAAAGTCAGTATTGTCTACTCAGACCGGCAGTGGCTCTCCAGGGTCTCAGACAGAGGTCTTTCACATCACCTGATTGCCTAGTCCCTTCAACTGGAGATGCCAGGGATTGAACCTGGGACCTTCTGCATTTCAAGCAGAGGCTCTACCACTGAGCCACAGCCCCTCCCCATTGAAGTTCCTCCCCTCCCCAAACCTCGTCCTCCTCTGTCTCTGCCCCCAAAACCTCCAGGTATTTCCCAATCAGGAGCTGGCTACCCTACAGTTAGGCTGCCAACCCTACAGTTAATACACATGTATTAACTGGGGCAGGGAGGCTAATCCAACTAATCTTCAACTGAGATGACTTTAACATAATTTAATTCTGAGCTCTAGAGTAGCATACATAACGAGGCACACATACCGTTAATTCATTGGTGGATCTGCCCTCTTGACTTCCCCGTTCATTTACGTGGAGGAAGCACATCTGTTTGCATTATTTACTGTGTGCCAGTCTGCTTCTACTTACTACTGGAATGAACGAGGAAGCTCAACCATTGAGGCAGCTCATGTGTCCACCTAAGCACATCTGGAACAGGACAGTTGTGTGCTCTTTGGTCTCCAGCCTGTAAATACTGGGATGTACCTGGCCATCCTCCAAGGAGCCTTCCACCAGCCTAAGGAACCTTCTGCCAAGTAGCTTTTCCTCCAATGGGAGCCATTGATGATTGGTGGAAGTCTCCTTAGCCTAAAAGAAGGCCTCAAACTGTGCTCAGTGGAGTGATAGAATACAGGTAGGATCCTCCCCATCATTTTTGGTCATCCTTTAAAACCATTTTTTTTTAAATTTGGGGATGAGCCAAAATCACATCCCACATTGCAGAACTGACTGCTGATGGCTTCGAGACATCGTTGAAGATGTGCCACCAAGCGAACACGACTCCTGCGTCTCCAGCACATTCCCACCTACTTCTCATATGCTCCAATTGTGTCAGCAGCATGCATATCAGGCCACATTGGGGGGAGATACACAAGTTCTAATTCCACTATGATAGGAGTAGAATCATAGAATCATTGAGTTGGAAGGGACCACCAGGGTCATCTAGTCCAACCCCCTGCACAATGCAGGAAATTCCAGACTACCTCCCCCCCCACACTCCCAGTGACCCCAGAAGATGGCCAAGGTGCCCTCCCTCTCATGATCTGCCTCAGGTCATAGAATCAGCATTGCTGACAGATGGCCATCTAGCCTCTGCTTAAAAACCTCCAGGGAAGGAGCGCTTAACACCTCCTGAGGAAGCCTGTTCCACTGAGGAACCGCTCTAACTGTTAGGAAGTACCAGCAACTTAGTGCTGAAGATCTGAACTGAACGTTCACTTGGCGATCGTCCTTCCATTACGTCTGAAGCCACTCTGAGTCACGTTGAACTGAGTCCGGCATCCTGAGTGACTTGTAGCGAAACCTGGCTTACAGAAGCAGCAGTCTGCCCTTGGCCTTTTATGCAGGGACATTTCCCTGCGGTCCCTCCTGCTGACTGCTTCGGGGCTTCCTTTCAATTAGGCATGCCTTTTCCACCTGTCAGAGGTCGCCTCCCTCTCCTTGTGTGTTTTGCCTGCATTTTCAAGATTCTCGCTAAAACAGCATCTGAAAAACACGGGCAAAATGCACGGGGAGAGCGAGGCGGCCTCTGATGGGCGGAAAAGGCATGCATAATCACAAGGAAGCCCCGAAGCAGTCGGTGGGGGGGGGGGGGACCGCAGGGAAACATCCCTGCATAAAAGAGAGAACCATTGATTTTGATGCATGTTAGCTCTGCACGAGATGCTGAGTGCTTTATAGGTTTGGTTTCACAAAATCACACAAGGTTGGAAGAGACCACAAGGGCCATCCAGTCCAACCCCCTGCCATGCAGGATCCCACAACCAAAGTGCTCCTGACAGCATTCCCCGAGTTCTTGCTTTTTTTCCCTGCCGTGTCACTGACCAATGTTCAACGCTACCTTCAGTCAATTAAACCATTAACTACCTAATGCAACTGGCAGTTTTTAACTGTGATCATAAATTAATACCTTGTAAACGATCTAAACACCTTAGATAAGCAACTCTGACAAGAAAAACGAACAACCCTAGCAATTGACTCCGTGCATGGAAGAAGTTGTCTAAACAGAGCCAATTTCAAATCCTGTAGCTTAGAGGGGCGGGCTGGGGGAAAGCACTCCCCTTCCACATTTTCTCAGCTGGACTCAACTTCTTCTCCTGGCCTAGGGTTGGCAGCTCCGGGTTGGGAAATACCTGGAGATTTTGGGGGAGGAGCCTGAGGAGGGCGGGGTTTGGGGAGGGGAGGGACTTTCATGCCCTAGAGTCCAATGGCCAAAGCGGCCATTTTCTCCAGGGGAACTGACCTCTGTCGCCTGGAGATCAATCGTTACAGCAGGAGATCTCTAGCTACCACTGGAAGGTTGTGAAATAAAATAAATTGAGCACTTACGGCATAAAAAAGCTGTTAAGCCTATTTCAGAGTAGTGCAACCTTTATCTAGGTCCTTGACACTTGTAAAATACAGTGTGTAGCCAGCTAGCAAGGGAGCGCCTTGCCGCTGTACAATTGTTAACAAGTATCACAATTTACAATTTTTTCACAATAAAGTGGCTTTTCAATATTTGTGGTATATAACACAACCCAATAGAAATGTCCATAGAGGCCACCAGCAATGGGGTTCCGATATTTTATCCCATTTCGTGTTCTCTTCTTGGGTCGTGGCGATCCTATGATGATTGTTCCGACTGGAACTTTTGTTCCGTTCATACAGTGTATGACTTCCTGCTTCTAATGGATGACTGGATAAGACTTATCCACAAATATTGAAAAGCCACTTTATTGTGAAAAAATTGTAAATTGTGATACTTGTTAACAATTGTACAGCGGCTATACACTGTATTTTGCAAGTGTCAAGGACCTAGATAAAGGTTGCACTACTCTGAAATAGGCTTAGCAACTTTTTTTATGCCATAAGTGCTCAATTTTTTTGATTTCACAGTCTCCTTTGGGGCACTAGTTATTTCTGTTTGACTACCAACCACCGGAAGGTGGGCAACCCTATCCTTGCCCCCATGTCTCTCTTTCTCCTCCTCCTCTCCTCTGCCCATCTATGGTCAAACTAGCCAGCCAGCACTGCTGAGAAAATAAGGAGTGGTGTTTTTGTTAATTTTTTTTGTTCTTTTTTTAATTTTATGTACTACAGAGAACAGTGTCGTCTTGTGGCCGTTCTCGTAGACTGTGTTGGTTTAACAAGCGTCCAATCCTTTTGTCTTGTTGTTCTTTTTTTTTTTTTTGTCTTTCCTGCCCCCTGTCCCCTTGTTCCCACAGGCTGTGCGTTTGTCACGTTTTCGACAAGGGCAATGGCACAGAATGCAATCAAAGCCATGCACCAGTCTCAGACTATGGAGGTACAGTACTGTATCATCTGCCCTTCTTTGTATTCTTTGTGCAAACTGATGGGGAATGGTTCCGCCCATGCTCTGCCGGAGACGATCAGACGCATGACGATCACAGACTTTAAAACTTTTTCTCTCTCTTGTTCTCCCTCTCTCTTGCATTCTCCCCCCCCCCCATCTCCGTGACATTTACTTCCCTTAATTGTCTCGAGAACGCGGGGATGATCTCCCTGTTGTGATTTCACAATATGGTGGCATTCAGCGGGAAAATAAAAATAATGTGCGGAAATGCCACTTTGCCGTCTGGTGAAATTATGCATTCGATCCGTTGGATTGTCCCTTTTATTATACGTTTCCAAAAAACAACCCGTGCTCTGCAGGCCACCAGTTGTAAATCCAAACTGGCCCGGGCGACGGGGAGAAGGGCAGATGGTTCTCTGCATACAAACATCTATTATTCCAAATAGCCAATAAAAATTCAAATTATATCAGAATGCAATGAACCGCTAGGCGATTCGTGCAAGAGCGAACTTTCCATTCCATTTTCGGCTCATACTTACAAGAAACCCAATATTTAAATTGGCTCACCTTGTATATATATCTATCTATATATATATCTATACATATTCTTTTTAGTCTGTGATTTTTGTCATGGTCCTTTTGAATTTTGCACAAAAAAGCCTCACAAGTCGACTTTTGTCTTCTTCCGGATCTTCTAATTTAATCATTTTGAAAGTGCATGTTATATTGTATTATGTATACTGTATCTGTGTATTGATTATTTTCTCTAAAGCAGCATTTTGATGTATATCGTGTTTCTTGCTTTTGTAAAAAAAATTCTCTGTATTCTCTTTTCTTTTGAAATGAGGATCATTCAGCTTTTTTCAATACTGTTTTTCCCCTTTGCAATGCTCTGTTCTCCCAAAGCATGCTGGGTACTAAAACAAAAACCACTCCATCGTGTCCTTGTCATTGAACTGCTTTGTGTAACAAGCAAAGACAAAATTATGGCGATAAAAACTGCATGCAAATGTCACTGTCTTCTGTTTTCTCCAGAAATATTGATATTGGCATTGCAAAGCTATTGTCTTTCCAATTGCTCCTGACTTTAGTTGAGATTATTTTGATATTTTATAATCCATGTGTTTTTCTTTCCAGTGCTATCCATTTTTTAGGCATTGAGAAAATGCACTGTTAGACTTTGGGACTTTGCCCCAGGGAGAAACCCAAATTTCCTTCACAAGCAATTGCTGTTTAAATGTATCTGTGTATGTGCACATATGAACATTTAAAAAAAAAAACTTCTCTTTGCGTCCAGTAAGATACATTTGCTTCTTCTTCTTTTCTTTTATTTTCTTTTTTGCCCATGCTATGCTCATTTCAGTATTAGCAAGCCCACGTTATGTTGTGCATCAAGAGAAAAGTATATAATATCCCTGGGTATTTTCTTTTATCTAATATGATTGATGTTTAGGGCTGTGCAAAAAAAAAAATCCGGTAAATTTCGGATCTGGGTTTATTGGACTCGATTTTTTTCAGGAAACCCAAAATAAGCCAAATTCCCATACCAGTAAATATGGAAAATCGGCTTTTTTCCAGGTTTACCAAAAAAATCTGGTCCAATAAAGCCTATGGGACTTTTTGTGGCTCCTGGGGGGCATTTTTGCAGTTAGAGCTCTTTGGGGTGGAGTCTGAGGAGGGCGGGGTATGGGGAGGGGAGGGACTTCACTGTCATACAGTCCAATTGCCAAAGGGCCATTTTATCCAGGGGAACTGATGTCTATTGGCTGGAGATCAGTTGTAATAGCAGGAGATCTCTAGCTAGTATCTGGAGGTTGGCAACCCTATCTAAAACATATTTTCATGACAGAGCAGGATATCCATATTTAAAACAAATACTAAATACAGAAGCCAGAGAGGAGAGCACTTCTGATCATGGGGCCAACATAGGAGGAAGGTTTGAACCCCCCCCCCACCTTTTCACCGTGGCCCTGATCTATAGGGTTGCCAACCTCCAGGTACTAGCTGGAGATCTCCTGCTATTACAACTGATCTTCAGCTGATAAGAGATCAGTTCCCCTGGAGAAAACAGCCGCTTTGGCAATTGGGCTGCATAGCATTGAAGTCCCTCCGCTCTCCAAACCCCGCCCTCCTCAGGCCCCGCCCCCAAACCTCTCGCCGGTGGCGAAGAGGGACCTGGCAACCCTACTGATCTAGTCTGCCCATTCATGGCTGCTTTTAGCGCCAATTTATACCCCCCATAGTTGGAATCACACAATTCCAGCATCTTGTGCATTTCTGGCCCTTAGAAGATTTGAAACAAACCTTGTGTTTGATCCTCAGAGAGATGGAAATTATTTGTACCCCAAATTGTCCTAATTTCTGGAACTTTCTGATGGTTCTAGAAAAAGCTTGGCTAGGAAATTACAAAGGCGTTGAGGACCATGAGTGTTGCGGTTTAGATTACTGTTAATACTCCCAGCCCTTGATTTATCCTTGCCTGACAACTACTGGGAGACCTGGGAGGGCAGAAACTCACCAGAACAGCATCCCACAACACATTATTTCTGGCGGTGTAATCAAAAGTGACATCATCGTGTTGTGGGACACCCTGAAATTTTCCCCAAACTCTATGATTAAAAACCATAAAAGTTTGGGGAGTCCTAGCGTGTCCCGCACTGCAGTGATGTCACTTCCAGTTATGAAACTGGAAGTGATGTCACAGAGTTGCAGGAGTCTATTACCGCCCCTCCATCCTACCCCCCACTGCTCATAGAGCTAGGGTGGGCAATGGAGGGCAGTGGCCGGAGTTCCCCTACCACAATACCAGGCATGAGAGCTCTTAAATCAGGTTGCAGTGAGATCGACATGTTGATGGAGAATCCTTAATGTGATGCCAGAATGTAATTAGGCAACAGTTCAGCTCAGGCCAGTCCTTTCTCTCCCCTGCAAAGCAATGACATTGGGAATATTTCCATGTTATGTTTTGCCCGGGTTTCTTCAAGCTTTTTCTAGAATTGGGATTCACCAACAGGAGTCTCCAGTCAGATGAGTCATTGAATATTCTCTGCTGTCCCACACTTTATGTGGACTCATTAAATCAGGTAGTATGAATGACTCCTGCATCATTAGGGTTGCCAACCTCCAGGTGGTGGCTAGAAATCTCCTAGGATTGCAACTGATCTCCAGGTGACAGAGATAACTTCTCCTGGAGAAAATGGTGGCTTTGGAAGGTAGACTGTATGGCATTATACCCCGTTGAAGTCCCTCCCCTCCCCAAACCCTTCCCTCCTCAGGCTCCAACCCCAAAGTCTCCAGGTATTTCCCAACTGGCAGCTAGCTACCCTAACCAGCAGTTAAATTCCAAGATTCCCATCAAACCTTGGGAGAAACTGTGCACTCATATGCTTTTTCAAAGATATACAGGGTTGAATCCTACCAGCTTTTCACTTGCCCAGTTCTCTGCCAAATGCAACTCACATCCATATGGCTTTTTGTTCATGTAGGTCTCACTAGTAATAGTATCTAAGGGCCATCAGGTCACAGACAACTTATGGCGACCCCCATGGGGTTTTCAAGGCAAGAGATGAGCAGAGGTGGTTTGCCATTGCCTTAGGGTTGCTAACCTCCAGGTACTAGCTGGAGATCTCCTGCTATTACAACTGATCTCCATCTCATAGAGATCAGTTCCCCTGGAGAAAATGGCCCCGTTGGCAATTGGACTCAGCGGCATTGAAGTCCCTCCCCTCTCCAAACCCCCGCCCTCCTCAGGCTCTGCCCCAAAAACCTCCCGCCAGTGGCGAAGAGGGACCTGACAACCCTACATTGCCTTCATCTGCACAGCAATCCTGGTGTTCATTGGCGGTCTCCCATCCATGTACTAACGATGGCCAACCTTGCTTAGCTTCCAAGCTCTGGCCAGCTGAAGCTAGTTGGGGCTGTTCAGGCTGCTACAGATCTTACTGCCACCAGAATAACATTTTCTGAGGTCAAAAGGGACCACCCTCCTCTCTCTTGGACCAATGGAAAAGCTAGCACACTTGTACCCACAGTGTATTCTTTTGGATCAAGTCTGTGTCTGAAGGTTTTTTTTCAAAAGGTCACACTCAAGTGTGTTCTGCTGCTTTCTTATTTGTTTCAGACATAGGCGGGAATCTCGAAAGTATGCTGATTACTTTGAAAAGTAACCTTAGAACCTTAGAGCAGGAAAAAAAATGTTCATTGGTGGTATTTGAGAGAGAAATAACAATTAATGTGAGATGTTGAAATGAAATAGGAAAATGCCTGTCATCTTAAAATAGCGACTACAGCAGGGAAAAGAGGGTATATTGATTTAGGTCAATATGCTCTCAGGTTTCCTCCTCTTTGGATATTAATGTCAATGTTGTTATGGTAAAGATCTGATTTTCAATATCTGATATTAAATCTGGACGCTATAACGCCCCTGGGGCCTTTGATTTTATGTTTAATGTAAACAAAGTTCATTTTTAACCACAGATTATGGACTATGCAATCATGTGTCAATTGAAACAGTGACAGTGTTCGTCCCCTCCCCAATTTCCTTATTTTCACTTCTTCAACACACACCACTAGGGTTGCCAACCTCCAGGTACTAACTGGAGACCTCCTGCTATTACAACTGATCTACAGCCGATACAGATCAGTCCACCTGGAGAAAACGGCCGCTTTGGCCATTGGACTCCCCTCGCCAAACCATGCCCTCCTCAGGCTCCACCCCAAAAACCTCCCACCAGTGGCAAAGAGGGACCTGGCAACCTTACACACTGCTAACACATTTCAACGTGAACCCAAAATGATGAGAACAAAAATGTTTGGGTGGGGGGCAAAAATGTCCCCCAAATAGGATGGCACCTCATAGGTGCTACTGACATTCCTAGCTCAGTATCTATAGTTTAGTACAATGTAATTATATCATATTTGAACCTCATTTCTATATATGAGGTTATACACAAGCACTGGATTCGATGGAGACACTAATTTTATTTATATATAAAAAATGGGGAACAAATTTGTTACAAAAATACCAGTTCTGGTCTCATATGAAGCCACTTTGGCAGATGTGATTTCAATCTTTATGACGTTTTGTTCACTTGAAATTGCAGCACTGATGAAATATGAAACAGACAGGAGCAAAAAAACAAAACCCCAAGAATTATAGATTCATAAAGTGCTACAATATTGTTTATACGATTTACTACCAGTTAAACGTTCATAAATACACTATCGGCTGTCAGCGAAGCTCATGGCTGCAAGACCGCAGCCTGGAACCCCTATCTCATTTTCCTGTCGTTGAAATTTATTTCTCTTCATTTTTGAAAGGTATTTTAAGAGTTTCATGCGTGTTCTGGGAACGTGCGGTATAGTTTCCTACTTCTCTGAATTACTGCATGAAACAGAACTAAATTGCTCATGTTGCCTGGTCTATCATTTAAGACCATAAGAACTTCTCTTCTTTTTTCTTCTCCTTTTCTGTGTGTTAATGTTTCAAATAACATGTAGGAAGCAGTTCCATAGCGTAAGAACTCCTCTCTAATCTTTACAAGCATCTCTGACTGATTTTTACTCGCCCTCCCCAAAGGAAAGACTTTCCCCCTCCTCCAAAATGAATTAAACAAGCATTTAAGAGAGAGAAGGCCTAGAGAAAGAATACTGCTTTGCTCAAGGGTGCAAGAGCCATTAAAATTGATCAGTGTTTCGGCACAGAATCCAGTTTGTTACCTGCTGCACCCCAAACATCCATTTCCAAACGCGATCGTTGGAAAACCAGCTGATAGTCGGCCATCACACAACACAGATCCTTATTATAATTTATTTCATGAGCTTTGATCGTACAATGCCTGATCGCTCTTCAGAGAAACGTTTGCATCGATTTGTGAGCGTACGTCTGCCTGTGCGTAGTGAACAGAATAGAACGACCATGTAGCTAAGCAAGTTTACTTGAAAGTAAATCCCACAGAGGGCCCTGGGCATTACTCCCTAGTAGAAGTGCTTAGGTTTGCAGCCGTAAAGTTGCAAAAGGAATCACTGTTAAACCCCATCAAAATCTAACGTGGTGCCTAAAGAATAAGAAGAACTTCAGTTTTAAGATATTCTTAGCTGCATTGAAATCGGTGGACTCAGAAGTCGAATCTTGCTTGTGGGCTTCCTAGAGGCACCTGGTTGGCCACTGTGTGAACAGACTGCTGGACTTGATGGGCCTTGGTCTGATCCAGCAGGGCCTTTCTTATGTTCTTATGAATCCATTGAAGTCAATGGGCTGAGAAGTGTGTAAGTCTGCACAGAATTACACTGCAAATTTGTTGGGGGGGAACCATGCCGTTTCTTAATCTGGTGGGCAGAACATGCTCTGTATTCTTTTGACTCCTTGGCAAGTCATATAAATGGGGCAGTAGTACTCAACAAACTGCGGTTTGGGGATTCTGATGTCACAACAAACCCCAATTAGTTCAAACTGTGGTTATCAAACCAGCTACAAACCGTAGTTTGAAATCCCACTATTGTAACAGCCAACAAATCCCTACATGTTTGTCTGGTGGCATTCAATCATCATGAATAACTGGGTTTTGATCAAATCACCTGTTATAAAACGCAGATTATCTTGTGGTCTGAATGTAGCCACAGTATTAAAATGAATTTGGGGATGGGATTAAAAGTTGATGGACAAGTTTTCAAATAAATGGCCATCTTGCCACTAATTTTCCAGAGGAAAAGAACAGTTATGGTTTTGACTCTTCCAATTTATAAGCCCTTTTCCAATTTTAGAGTTTGGATGTACTGGGAGCCTACCATCTGTGTGTATCGGGAGTGTGAGTAGTGTTCACTCCTGGTATGTGCGGGGTAGCCCTGAACGTAATGTCGGAAAGGTATTCAGAACTATCAGTATGCAGAGACAGGAAGAAAAGTGTCTAAACAAAATTAGTCCAACTCCTTGAATTCACACACGGATCCTCTCTTCCATGACATCCCTCTTGAACTACCATTGTAGAACTGAAAATGGCACAGAAGCGTGCATAGAATACAGACTATGTTTGACGGCACACATCCAGGTGCTTCTGAGAAGCAAGTCACATAAAGGCCCTGATCCAGAGAACATCAGCCACACTTTAGGTCCTGCCCTGTGGAAACTATATGGCAGGGGTGTCAAACATATGGCCTGTGGGCCGGATCTGGCCCCTTGAGAGCTCTTAGCCGGCCCGTGAGCCAGCCAAGGCAGCCGCCCCCCCATTCCTGATCTGGGCTGCCGAGGCATGGCCTGGCCTGATCAAGAGACATTTATGTCATATCTGCCCCTTGTAACAAATGAGTTCAACATTCCTGCTATATGGAACCACTACACCACGCTGAGAGCCACACTGAGAGCCAGCATGGTGTAGTGGTTAAGAGTGATGGTTTGGAGCGGGGGACTCTGATCTGGAGAACCAGGTTTGATTCCCCACTCCTCCACATGAGCGGTGGAGGCTAATCTGGTGAACTGGATTTGTTTCCCCACTCCTCCACATAAAGCCAGCTGGGTGACCTTGGCCTAGTCACAGCTCTCTTAGAGCTACCCACCTACCTCACAGGATGTCTGCTGTGGAAAGGGGAAGGGAAGGTGACTGTAAGCCAGTTTGATTCTCCCTTAAGTGGTAGAGAAAGTCGTCATATAAAAACCAACTCTTCTTCTTCCTCTTCCTCTTCTCTTCATTTCAAAGGCTCTGTAATTCTGTCTGGATCGGAGCCCAAAAAGACTATGGCTGCAGTCTATGTGCCTTTACAATCATGTAAAACGTGCTTTTTTGTGACCTCTTTTCCTGAGCTCCAGACTCATACCTTTGCAATTTCCAATGTAGTGGGGGAGAAGACCATTGCATCTCCTCCCATCTTTTCTTTCCCCAGACCTCTCTCGTGCCCCTCCTTCATCTCTTTGAGTGTGGCACACCTGGAGTTCCACACCCCACAGCAGGTAAGGATGGGGGAGGGGCACAGATGAGGAGGGGGAGGACCAAAGGTGCTCTCTCTCCTGCTGCAACTTGAGATTGAAAGGTATGTGTCTGGTATCCAGTGTAATTCAATTCAACTCAATTTATTACGGCCATTGACCAGCAAATCAAATGTTTGAAAAAATTAACATGATGTAAAGGATAAAATATAGCAATACATCTGTTCGTAAAACACTATTTAGGATAAAAAGTTGGCAATAAAATTAAATATTTACTTAATATTACCCATTCAGTGATATATTCTACTTCCCTTATCAGAATTAGACCGAGTGCTTCTATGCTTAATGCGTCCAGAGTAAAGTCTGGAAACCGTGCTTGTCTAGCTCCCCCAGTCAGGCTTCCATAGAAGTTCTCTGTAGCCCAGATTCTGCTTTAACAATCATATGTTCAATATGCTTGCTTGAAATCCGTAACATCCATGGAAGAGCATTAAGACCAGGGGTGGGGAACCTTTTTTCCACCAAGGGCCATTTGGATATTTATAACATCATTCACAGGCCGTACAAAATTATCAACTTAAAAATTATCCGACCAAGCCCCAAGCAGGCAGCTGCCCCAGATGACCCCCCTGGCGTGGGCAAGCAGGCAGGCATCCAACCGGTGGTGCACTCACCCACCTGGTGGCACAGGATGGTCTGTTGCATCAGACGGGCGTAGCCGTCCAGCCGCACACCGGAGTTGCTCCTGCTCTTCATGATTGGGGCCGGATTCTGCAGCCGGCTCTTGCTACCTCCGTCTGCAGGGATGAAATGAGGACACACTGGCTAAGAAACCCCCCCTTGCGCATTCTGGCCCTGCCCCCTTTAACCCCTCCATTGTCGCCACTTCTGCCCCCAGCCCTCTTGTAGTTCAGAGGGAATATGTTTCTCCATGGCCTGGGTGGGAAAGGGTTAACACAGTTTCTTGGGCGGTCCTAGCAGCCCCATAGCTAACAACTCTTCTGCAAGGGGGGGGGAAGTTCCTTTTCTCTGCAAAACAAACTCACATCCGCCTTGAATAGAGGCTATTTCTGTCCGCCGGAAGGGGCGGATCACCAGTCTTAGATCCTTCTAAACTAGAGATCTGCCAGGACCCACAAAAGGCCAGACCAAATGATTTCGCGGGCCTTAAATGGCCCCCGGGCCTGACGTTCCCCACCCCTGATTTAGACTCAGGAATGAATGCGAAAAGAAAGGAAAAATTTGGAGCTCTGCATATCTTGAGATTCCTGCTTGTCCTGTCTCCTGCCATTATTAAAAACTAACAAAGATAATAAAACATCGGCATGCTATATTTTTTTTAAAGCAGCTTTATGTTGTATTCGGAAAGGATATTATCAGTGCCGCCCTAAGCAGAGTTTAGCGCTTCTAAGCCCATCGACTTTAATGGATGTAGAAGTGTGTGTCTCTGATAGGGCTGCGCTGTACAATATGTTAAAAAATGAAGGTAGGATGGAATGACGCCAGATGTTTAGACTGCACCCCCTCTGCCTTCCTGCAATATCAAAACACACCTTTACATGAGTCGATTATAATCATACGATTTCCAGTGGCTGGAGGGGGAAAAGATTCCTCCGGACGAGACTCGTGCAAATGTGTGCGAGAGTGATTCCCTCCCCCCCATCTGTCCAATCACAGGGCTGTTCTTCACCAATAGTCGTGAAATTTGCTGATACCCAAAAGGACAAGGAGCAGAGACGTTTACAACAGCAGTTGGCACAACAGATGCAACAACTCAACACTGCCACCTGGGGGAATCTCACAGGTCTTGGAGGACTGACACCGCAGTACCTGGCTGTAAGTAATCATCAGATTTGATTACGGAGCACTTTCAAAGCACACTGTGATATTTATCTTAGCAGAGTACAGTTTAAGCCTAGCAGTTCATTAAACTGTTGTGTAAATTGACGGCGCTGAGTTACGGGGACTTTGGGGGGCTTTGCTAAAAGGGACGTTGGGCGATCCGTGAAAGGGTTTCCGGCTCTTTGCCTTGGCCCAGAACAGCTGTGAGGGGTGAGCATGATTTGGATCAGGGCTGTGGTTTGTGAGGCTTAAGTAGTTCCCATGTCTTTGTCCCACTCTCAAAAGGCCCCCTGGAGTTGCCTGTTTTTTCCCCCTGAGGGGGGAATGATGGTGGGGAGGGGGGGGGGCACTGAAGATCCGGAAGGCAATGCAGGGGAAATGGTGTAGCTCCTCTGTCCTGGAACACAGTCCAGATCTGAACTAGGAACCCCCCATGGCTACTATTTAGTGAAGACAAAAACACACTGGAGATCTTAGTTTGTGGATCGTGCACTGTCTTCTCTAGTTATGCCCAACGTAGCACTGAACTGGAGCATAAGACTGGGGAGAAAGTGGATTTGGGGAAAATGACCCACAACCCATTGCTCAAAATTGTAAGTAGTCAGCTACTGTGTATAGCTTGCTGAAAGTAGGGGGTTTTCTACATTCTCATTTTCCTCGCTTCTAAGTTCCTGTTTCTTCGGGGGCAAGGGTTCAGTTATGCACATGCTTTGCTCCCTCTAGTGGTCGATTTGATATAACACAAGATTAAGTCTGGCATTAAACCCTGCAGTTTAAATCTGCAGGGAGATACTCTGGATTTAAACCTGTTTTATATCAAATTCGACCACTGGAGGGAGCAATACATGTGCAGAACTGAAAACCCCTCTCCCAAAGAAATAGGAACTTAGAAGTGAGGAAAATGAGAATGTGGAAAAGACCTAGGATCCTAGTGTGGAATTTTTCATAATTTAATGTGTCATGTTAATACTTATGCTTCGCTTCAGTTCTGCATTTTTAGACGTCTGGTTGGTTCTACAACCCTAATCCTGTTACATGTTTATTGAATCTGCCAATTGCATTGACTTAGTCTGTGTAATCTGCCTTCAAGTTAGAAAAGCAGACTATAAGTAACCTAAATAAAATAAATAAATAAGACGGTTGAGATTCAGACTTTGAATTTTGAATGGTGACATTCTGAGTGAATAACTTTTGATGTGATAGACTGTGTCTATCTACATGCCTGTATCAGCATTCGTTCCTTAGCACCTCTACTGTTTCAGTAAGATACTGCACCATTGCAATGATTTCCATGTGTTTCTTTAAACACTGAATGTTGCTTGTTTCTTTCCTTTAATCATACCAGATTTTTTAAATCTTCAGAACGTTAGGTATGCAATTTAGCAAAAAAAATTAAAAACATTTGAAGCTTTCAATTAAACCTTCAGTTTCTAGCTAGAACCCAGAACACTTCTATTTTTAAAAAAAATGTGAGTGAGTTAATTTTATCCAGTAGATCATCAAACTTTTTGGGGGACTTTAAAAGGAAAATGTAAAATGTGCAGGTTAAAAAAAATGCTGAGGCAAATTAGCTTACTTTCTTTTTGTAATGCACTGAGTGTATGCATAGGGATCAATTTTGCTTTCTGGAATGTGGCCTGTGCAGGCCACCATATATTACACATAGGGTTGCCAACCTCCAGGCACTAGCTGGAGAATTGCTATTACAACTGATCTCCAGTCAATAGAGATCAGTTCACCTGGAGAAAATGGCCACATTGGCAATGGGACTCTATGGCATCGAAGTCCCTCCCCAAACCCCGTCCTCCTCAGGCTCCACCCAAAAAACCTCCCGCTAGTGGCAAAGAGGGACCTGGCAACCCTACTTATAACTTGACACTACATTTTAATAAGCATATCAGATAACAAAGACTGAATTCATTCAGTAGAACACATATGAATTAGAACGACGCCAAAACCACCAAGGTGTCTGAGAGACTAACTTCACATTATGCTTGGAGATTTATGATTGGGTCTCCTAAAGCATTTTTGAACTTTGAAATTTGAACGGTAAGAGCAGCCATGCTGGGCCAGGGTTTGGCTCAAGGCCACAGCACTGGGCAGTGGGAGGAAAACTCTTTCGTCTCACGCTATTTTTCGGATTGAACCCGAGGCTCTGTTGTGAAAAAAGACAGGCAACTTGTCTTTGCCTGTCTTTTTTTCTCTACAGATGCTAACGTCAGCCCAGGAAGGCAATTTCAGTTGGGAAATTTTTTTTTGGGGGGGGGGAGTCCCTTGTCCATCCCTGATCCATGACTCCTATTCAGGATCAAAAGATTCTATCACATTTCTCCCATTTAATGTTTTAGCTTTGCCTTGAATTATCTGCTTGATTTTCCCCAGTGAAGACTAGCAAACACAGTGCTAATGAAACACTCTTGGTTGGCTTCTATGGTCATTTATGCATGGGACTTTTACCTGAGGTTTGTTGATCGCTGGGCCCGCACTTTCCTGTTGGGAATCTCTGCACCAGCAGTCTCCAAGCTCAAATCAAGTCCCCGCCCCTTTAAATGCTGCTTTGTAATTGGCTTCCTTCGTAATGCTTATTGTGAGAGAAAATTCCCCCCCAAAACCCAATTGCCACATAAAAATGCAATTTTAAGAAGAACGACACCAACAACAATCTGAAATCCAAGCCTCTGTTTTAAAGAGTTTTCTTCTGCTCAGAAAGAGCTCCGGGGAAGCAGGAAGTATCTGAATCCCCGCCTCTGGACACGCTGCTTTGTAATTGGCTGTGAACGAAACCAAGCTTGTGTCTCCTGTACTTTGCCTTATGCACAGGGATTTCACCCGGGCTGAGCTCAGGGGAGAGGGAAGAATTGGGTTAACAGAGGAACGGGAAGACCCAGACATTTTTAGGGCTGGGCACGAGGTCATCTCTAATGGACGGAAAACTCATGCATAACCCCAAGGAACAACCGATTCAGACCTGGGGGTGAATGTGAGTGAAAGTGCCCATGCATAAATGACCTATGATTCCCTCTGCTAAGCTGGATCCTGGAAATCCCTCCATTTAGTTTTCCATTGGTGGAGAAAAGACCTCTTCCAGTGGAGAAAGATTTTCTCAGATGGGGAAGACTTGTTTTTTTGTTTGTTTTTTACTGTTGGAAGATTTGGCGGAGAGCAATCATAGGATTCAAACCAATGTAAATAGTTGGCCTACGCCTCTGAACTCTTAATTATTTGAATGTGTTCAGTGCCTCCTCCTTTAGATAAAAGGGGCTGTGCTTTTTTAATCTATCAGAGATACAGCATCAGCATAAATGAATACCATAATGTATGAAGTAATGCTTGTACGTGAACTGAGAATCTCTTTGTACACTGTGTTTTTCTCTTTACTATCCAACTGGATGTCTCTCAAAAGAAAAGCCGGTGATACAAAGGTCAGGGTTGAGTTTGATATAGACTGTAGCAGACAGGATTAGATCAAGGGCTCTGCTATAGATCCAAGGCTTTGCATATTTTGTGCATTAAGAAAGCACACACACATATACATACACACATTAGTATGCTATGAGGTAAACAACATTCTGTGTCCCAGAAAAGCAACCTTTATAAAATATGCATATTTTTGCATTACGATTCCTTATTTGATATCATGTATTCCGCTTTTGCGAACCTGGCTGCTCAGCTTTCACCAGGCATTCCCTTTCAACCCTATTTTCTCTGCATTCAGGACTAGAAACTTGCTTTTAAAAAGAAGCACAAGGGCGGGAATTAGGGTTGCCAACCTCCAGGTGGTGGCTGGAGATCTCCCGCTATTACACTGGATCTCCAGGCGACAGAGATCAGGTCCCTCGGAGCAAATGGCCACTTTGGCAATTGGACTCTAGGGCATTGAAGTCCCTCCCCAAACCCTGCCCTCCTCTGGCTCCGCCCCCAAAATCTCCAGGTATTTCCCAACCCGGAGCTGGCAACCCTACAGTTAGTACACATGTATGGGGACAGGGAGGCTTATCCAGCTAATCTTCTACTGGGATGACTTTAACGTAATCTAATTCTGAGCAATAGAGTAGCATACACCACAAGGCAGAGGTTCCATTAATTCGTTGGTGGATCTGCCCCTTGACTTCCCCGTTCATTTACGTGGAGGAAGCACATCTGTTTGCATTCCTTACTGTGTGCCAGTCTACTCCTTACTTACTACTGGAATGAACGAGGTAGCTCAACCATTTAGTACCCCTGGAGAAAATGGCCACTTTGGCCATTGGACTCTATGGCATTGAAGTCCCTCCCCTCTCCAAACCCTGCCTTCCTCAGGCTCCGCCCCCAAAATCTCCAGGCATTTCCCAACCTGGAGCTGGTAAACCTAGTGGGGATACAATCGACATACACAGCAGAGCTGGAGTCCGGTTGGGATCCCTGTTAAAGGGTAGTTATTTCAGAATGGGGATGGTCTTGTGCTTGATTCCTTTATGGTCATCCTCCGTCACCATAAGAACATAAGAGGTGCCCTGCCAGGTGAGACCAACGGTCCATCTAGTCCAACAACCAGCAGTCCATCTACTCACACAGAGGTCAACCAGTCGCCCTGGAGAGCAAACAGATAGAGCACAGAGGCCAAGGCCTTCTCTAATGCTGCTTCCCAGCATTGGCTTTCGAGCTTTGCTGTCTCTGAACATGGAGATTTGTTTTAGACCCATGGTTTACAGCCATGGATGGACCTCTTGTCGACTAATCTGTCTAACCCAGGGGTGTCAAACACAATGCCCGTGAGCCAGCTGAGGCAGCCACCCACCCACCTACCCCCAATCTTGATCTGGGCTGGTGAGGCATGGCCCAGCCCGACCAAGTGACATTTATGTCATATCCGGCCCTCGTAACAATTGAGTTAGACTCCCCTGGTCTAACCCCCCTTTTGAAACCATTTATGCTCATGACCTTTGTTGCATCCACTGGCAATGAATTCTACAGTAAATTATTCATTTATTGAGTAAAGAAGTGTTTCTGTTTGTCCACCCTGAATCTATCGCAAATTAGGTTCATTGGGTACCCTTGAGTTATGCACCAAGGCACTGTTTGGAACACAGAAGGGGAGACACGATCGAGGTCTATAAAATTATGCATGGTATGGAGAGAGTGGACAGGGAGAAGTTTTTCTCACTTTCTCATAATACTAGAATGTAGGTCATCTGCTGAAGTTGGAGGGTGAGAGATTCAAAACAGATAAAAGGAAGTATTTTTTTCACACAACGCATAGTTAAACTGTGGAAACTTGCCCCAGGATGTGGTGATGGCTGCCAACTTGGAAGGCTTTAAGAGGGGAATGGACATGTTCATGGAGGAGAGGGGTATTCATGGCTACTAGCAAAATTGGATCCTAGTCAGGATCAGAGGAGCAGTCTGTTCTCTCCAGGATCAGAGGAGCATGCCTATTACCTTAGGTGCTGTGGAACCCAGGCAGGATGGTGCTGCTGCAGTCGTCTTGTTTGTGGGCTTCCTAGAGGCACCAGGTTGGCCACTGTGTGAACAGACTGCTGGACTTGATGCGCCTTGGTCTGATCCAGCATGGCCTTTTTTATGTTCTTATGTTAATATGATCCATTATCAGGTCATTATAGAGAGGTGTAGCTGCAGCGGTGGTGATGAAAAATGATCTGGCCATATCTTTTGGAGGGATTCATGTTTTAATTGGTTTAGGAGGCAGTTTCCCAATGAAGACTTCTGTGTACCTTGAACTCCGTTGCAAAGCGCTGGTCCAATGTAAAATGCTACCCCCAGCTTAACCCCTGCATGACTTTATACATCTCATACGAGCAGTACAGTAGTCCCAGTTGTGTGAAATTATACAGCCCTAGTAAATTGCTCGGCACAAAGTAGAACAATCAGACAAGATGTAATGTCCGGAAAGACTATAGATCATGTGGGTGCCTAACTATGCCTGTGGCTATCGATGGGGTCTGGTTCACACCTGCATGAATCTCGCTCGATGACCAGCAGCTGTATGTGTGAACGGTCTTCGTTTGATAAAAGTATTGCAATCAAAATATCACAACAAAATCCAAGTGTTTTCTTTGGGATGTTTACTCTGTGATAGTCCATTCAGACATGCATGTCATCACTTGGCGTCATGAAATCATGCACGTGCGATCTGGCAGAATGCCGAACTGCTTTCATTTGACAGGCAGTGCTTTGCGCCTGTGTGAAAATTCTACTTGGGAGGGGATGGATGTGTTTTGGCCCATTTACGCATGCAGATAATCACTGGATGTCGGTTGCAGACATCAGGTGATGGGCACAGGTATGTCAACCGGCCCACCTGATGACTAGCAGTGTGTGTGTGAGGGGGGGTATGATTTGCCTCCAAGAGACAGCATGGTGTAGTGGTTAAGAGCGGTGGTTTGGAGCGGTGGACTCTAATCTGGAGAAGCGGGTTCGATTCCCCACTCCTCCACATGAGCGACGGAGGCTAATCTGGTGAACCGGGCTGGTTTCCCCACTCCTACCCATGAAGCCAGCTGGGTGACCTTGGGCTAGTCACAGCTTTCTTAGCTCCACCTACCTCACAGGGTGTCTGTTGTGGGGAAGGGAAGGTGATTGTAAGCCGGTTTGATTCTTCCTTAAGTGGTAGAGAAAGTCGGCATATAAAAACCAACTCTTCTTCTTCTTCTTTCATCGAAAGGAAAATACTTGGGAAAATTCTTTCTGGTACATGCATTGGCCTCGTTCATCCGTGCAAGTCATTGCTGGGTGTTGCAGTCATTCGCAATCGGTGCGCACATGTGAACTCAGCTCACTGGCTTCAGTGTGGCTGGGTGAGGGCATCCACTTGGGAAAAGCACAATGCATAGATCAGAGAACGTGACCGGGCCGTCCTGCCCTTCAATTCGGCATCACCCTCCAAACTTGTGGGCGAGTGTGAACTTGGGTTCTTGCACGAACGCACGCCGCCAAGTGATGTCAAAGATACGAGCCCGTGCATTTTCAACGGGGGAGGTGAGAAAAGGGGCTGTGATTGACAGAGATGAGTTATGGTAACTGCTAGACTGCGGAGGGCAATGATTAGTCACGCTACGTTGGGCTGGAATAGATTTAACACCTGGCTGTTAAAAAAAGAGTAAATTGATTAATTGTTTTAAAGCAGCAATGTTATTGAGTTTCCCCAGTGTCTGTGTGTTTCTTAATAGAGATTAGACATTAATATGGATTTACAGCATCGACTCTGGGGACCTTCATTCCAACACCAGGCAGAAGCAAGAGACTGTATAAATGTAAAGGAAACTATAAGTATCCCAAATTTAATTTGATTCAGATAATTTTGCTTTAATCTTAACTTGTGGCGTGACTAACCTCATTAATGCTGTTGTTGTTGTTTATTAATTTTGCAGCTTCTGCAGCAGGCAACCTCCTCCAGTAACTTGGGTGCCTTCAGCGGCATTCAACAAATGGCTGGTGAGTCACGGTTTTGGGGGGGGGGGGTTCATCCATTTGGGAGGGCGGGGATGGAGAGACCCTCAGTCAAGCTGTGTCACCTGAGGCCTTTTGATGCTTCTGCCCTTTAATTGAAGTAGATGTTTGAGCATCGAGTAGAATAGGCTTCCGATTTTAAAAGGTCCCACAGGGTTACATTTTTCACATGAACCTGCCTTCTCCTGAACCAGACCCTTGGTCCATCAAGGTCGGTATTGTTAACTCGTACTAACAGGGACTCTCCAGGGTCTCAGGCAGAGGTCTTTCACGTCACCTACTGCCTGGTCCTTTCAACTGGAGATGCCGGAGACTGAACCTGGGACCTTCTGCATGCCAAGCAGGTGTTCTACCACTGAGCCATGGCCCTTGACCTGAACAGAATTGTCACAGGTAGCTGCCTTATACTAAATTACACTATTGGTCCATCAAGGTCAATATTGCTTGCTCAGACTGGCAGTGGCTCTCCAGAGTCTTAGGCAGAGGCCTTTCACATCACCTATTGCCTGGTCCTTTGAACTGGAGATGCCGGAGATTGAACATGCCAAGCAGTTGTTCTACCACTGAGCCATGGCCCTTGACCTGTTCGCATATTACCAAAGGTAGAAAATAGGTACATTGATGTTTGAATACAAAATAGCAACCACTTATATCAGGAAAATTGTGGGTTGCACATTCTTTCCTTACTCAAGGTTGGAGTGCCAAAACTGTACCAAAGGAATAAAGCTATGGTTTCAAGTGGAAGTATTTTCTGTCCTTGTTGTCTTAGGGATAGTTTCCTCTGACATCTCTAGTGATGGCACTATCTACTTTGCCACCAAACATGGAACCATATACTGAACTTCTTTCTAGAATCAATACATCAGCCCGCTTGGGGTAGTGGTTATGAGCAGTGGACTCTAATCTGGAGAACCAGGTTGGTTTCCCCACTCCCTCACATGAAGCCTGCTGGGTGACTTTGGGCTAGTCACATTTCTCTCCAAACTCTCTCAGCCCCACTCACCTCACAAGGTGTCTGCTGTGGGAAGAGTAAGGGAAGGCAATTGTAAGCCAGTTTGAAACTCGTTAAAAGTAGAGACAATTGGGGTATAAAAACCAACACTTCTTCTTCTTCCAACAAATCAAACCACCAATATTTTTAATGAGTAGAATCCTCTTCATTGTCGAAACCGCAAAGATTTCTATTGACAGAAACTCCCTTCTTCCCAAGGGGTTTCCCTATAATTTGTGGAAAGGAACATCTTTCCTGACAGCTGCTAGTGGAGATACCAAGGGTCAAATCTGGAACCTGTGACATGTGCTCCGTAACTGAGCCATAGTCCATCACTGAACACTAATGCAAGTTGCCTCTGAATTTTTTCAAGCATTGGTTTTTTGGAACCCAAAAGTCTCAACGAGATTACGTAAATTCTTTACGGGGTTCATTCATCTCTGCCAAGCTGTGCTGCATCATTTCTGTGCCTTCTTTTCCAAAGAGTGTACGAGTGCGTTCCTCCCAGATACCCTTTCTTGCCGGGACTCCTTTCTACAGCAATATCTTGTGTTCTTTTCACCTGCTATGTTCTATTCTTTGTCCAACGGCAGCTGAGTACCATCAAGGAGATGAGTTCTTCCTCAAAGAAAGTTGAGATTTCTTGCCCACGTGGTTTTAACAAGAACTCTTTGGTGGAGAAATGTTCCATCAAGTTGAAGCCTTCTTATGGCAAACCTATACACTTTTCAATGCATGAGAAGAAGAGAGGTGGTTTGCCATTGTCTGCCTCTACGTAGCGACCCTGCACTTCCTTGGTGGTCTCCCATCCAAATACTAACCAGGGCTGACCCTGCTTAGCTTCTGAGATCTGACAAGATTGGGCTAACCTTGGCCTTCCAGGTCAGGGATTCTGCTCCTTAGTATATAAGAGCTGCACTGGAAAGGAGGCAGCAGGAAAATTCTGTTCTCCTCATGCTTAATTTAGACAGCAACTAAAGAGCGCAATCCTAAGGAGAGTTACTCCAGTCTAAGCCCATTGAAATGAATGGGCTTATACTGGAGCAACTCTTCTTAGGATTGCCGATGGTTAAGCCTGTTCAGTGTAGGTTACTCGCAGGAAAGCATTTTTAGGATTGCACTTTTAGTCTGGATCCGACTCTATATCTTTGGCATCAATTTGGCCAACAGCTTGGCAGAGCCGGTTAGATCTGGGAAACGGTGAGCGGGTTTACACCCCCAACCCCATCATCCTGGTCCAAATCGACACAGCCCTGTGATTTGGAAAGAAAAAGTATTTGGGAGTTCCTATCCCACAATTCCCAGTTTCATGTGTCCTTTGAACCCATCTGGAATGTGTGTACAGGGTCGTGCCTCAATGATTTACAGGTTTGTTGTGTTTATTGTGAAGATTTTCAGGTGTACATTTGAAATATCTTAGGTCTCCACCTAAAATCAGAATGGAACAAGTGAAATGGTCCTTAATTTTCTTTGCTTTAGACCCGGGGTGTCAAACATAAGGCCCTCGGGCCGGATCTGGCCCCTTGAGAGCTCTCATTCGGCCTGCGAGACAGCCAAGACAGCCGCCCCCTCCCACTCTCAATCTGGGCTGGCGAAGCATGGCCCTGCCTGACCCAACCAAGTGACATTTATGACATATCCGGCCCTCGTAATGATTGAGTTCGACACCCCTGTTTTAGACTCTTTTGTCAATTGTACCTGTTAACTGTTTTTCTTAATAGCTGCAGAACTGTACGTTCTCAGAGCTGTTCCTTAACGTGTCGCAGGAGACCGACAGCGAGAGGGCCATTTCTGATCTCGAGCAAGCAGTTTCCGCCAGTTCTGAGCAATCAAATTAATGATAGCCTCGGTTTATTTTGATAATAAGTAGCAGTTATTAAAAAGTGTCGTGACATTCTTGACGATACCTACGATTACCCGCTCTACCTTTTTCATCCAGGCTGGTGGGTCTCTTTTTTTATAACCGCGGGAAATTAACTAAATGACTTTTAAAAAGAAAAAAAGGGGGGGGGACTTCAGCACAAACTTAGCCCGCAATATTACAAAGAAGAGGATTTTTACATTAAAGCCTATAATTCTTTTTGTCTGGGGGTGTGGGGAGGGGCAAGGAGCCGAAGAAAGTGGCAAAGAAGAAAGACAAAGGGAAAGTATAAAGTGCCTTTGAAAGGCAGTGAGTTAGACGGCCGCTCCGTAATGAGCTGCATGCCAGTAGTAAGTGATGTACGGTGATTAATAAAAGGTCGATCCCGCTGGGTGACCCGCCATGCTGGTACCCTAACTTAACATGATGCTAGAGAAGGCAGCAAATCAGAGAACAGATACACATTATGCCTGCCGTGCAAAACTGTTAAAAGCTTTTTCTCTTCCCCCCCCCTTTCCCCTTGTTTGAAATTTTCGTCGCTCATAAAAGAACGACAACCCCCCTCTCCCCCGCTGCCATCACCATCAAATTGTGCGTTGTTAGTGTATTTTTAATTATGCTCTGACTAAATCAGCAAATTAGTGGAGCCTTCCTCCAGCCCAGTAAAACACAACAGGCTTAAGCTATTGGTACGTCTTTTGTGTTTTCTTCTTTCTCTCTCTCTCTCTCTCTCTTTTTCTCTCTGTTTCTTTTTTTTTTATTAATGCCTCGCTTTTTGAATGGATCTTGAAATACGCCTATGAAAAAGAGATGAGCTACTCCCCGTAGGCATTGCGCGCTTCAGCCTTACAATATGCCATTATTGCCCTGGCATCGGAGACTAATGCAAAACCCGCTGTCTGACAGTATAAATTGGCCCACAGATGACAATATCTCTGAGTTATTTTCTCTGGCTCAGATCCGTTGGCAAGCGCGTGCGGCTTCCATTATGTTACGCTTATAATCTACCACAGGTTCTCCCTCCGCCCTCATCAAAAATATATCTTAATATGATAAACAACATTTTCACAGTTGGCATTTTTTTAAAACTGGCTTTGAGATTTAAGGGTTGGTGGTGATCATTCTGCTTGAGTTAGTTCTGCTAGGGATACAGCTCTGAAGGCAAAAATACATGGAACGGTTGTCCCGTGAAACCCAACTGCACCTTTTTCTGCCTTGTTAGAGCTATGGAAAGCTTCAGGACTGTGTCCACCCCATATCCTACCACCCTATATCCTTGAATCCCTATAATCTCTACTTGACAGCTGGGAGCACTGTCTTGTGAATGTCCTTCTGTGCACGAAGCTATGCTTTGAGTTTTCTTTTCACGAGAGACTCACTGAAGTCAGAACCCAGGCGCCTTCCGGAAGTCCTTAAAGACGTGCTCATTTGAGTAGGTATTTGAATGGCCTGGGATAAGAATCGGATCAGCTTACTTGTAAGGTAGCCAACCTAATTCTATATCATTCTAAATCTGTATTCCAACAGAGAGCCAGCATGCTGTAGTGGTTAAAAGCGGTGGTTTGGAGTGGTGGACTCTAATCTGGAGGACCGGGTTTGATTCCCCACTCCTCCACATGAGCAGTGGACTCTAATCTGGAGAGCCAGGTTTGATTCCTCTCTCTTCCACATGACCAGCAGACTGTAATCTGTAGATCCGGGCTTCATTCCCCACTCCTCCACATGAGTAGCAGACTCCAATCTGGAGAACCAGGTTTGATTCTGCATTCCTCCACATGAGCGGCGGAGACTAATCTGGTGAACTGGATTTGTTTCCCCACTCCTCCACATGAGGGGCAGACTCTAATCTGGAGAACCGGGGTTGATTCCCCCGCTCCTCCACATGAGTGGCGGACTCTAATCTGGAGAACCAGGTTTGTTTCCCTGCTCCTCCACATGAAGCCAGCTGAGTAACTTTGGGCTAGTCACACTCTCTCAACCCCACCTACCTCACAGGGTGTCTGTTGTGGGAGGAGAAGGGAAGGTGATTGTAAACCATACTGCTTATCAACAAGTCCCCAGTTTAAATCCCACCTCTGCCAGGCACAAGGCCTTAAACGAGCCATCTGATGAACCGCTGGACGATTTGGAACATTAAATCCATATTTTATTACGCTCATTTCTCCCTCTAAATGATAATGAAGTGCCTTTTTTTTAGAGAGAGAGAAAGGATGAAATGGCCGAGGAAATGGCCTGGGAGGGGGTTATATGTTGTCCCAGTCCTTGGCTGATCAGTCCCACATTATAGACATCGAGGGGGGATGGGGGAAACAGGGCAACTGGAGAGTTGTGCGGTGGTGGCCCACACCAAGTTGTGAAATGGAAATCTGAAGATTTATTTGGGTTTTAACAGCCCTGTAAGTGCGACTTGTGCGGCGGGCACTACACGGGTTTCCTGTGAATGTGCTAATGGGCCTTATGAGAAAGATCTGCAGCCGTCCATCTGCCGGTTTTTAACAGGCCTGATTGGCAAGCGGCTGTAAC
Organism: Euleptes europaea; assembly: GCF_029931775.1. Lineage (NCBI taxonomy): Eukaryota > Metazoa > Chordata > Lepidosauria > Squamata > Sphaerodactylidae > Euleptes > Euleptes europaea. The sequence continues at coordinate 114,636,025 of NC_079314.1, read as the reverse complement.
AACTGACATCTGTTCTGTGCTTATTGATATGTAGATTTATGGTAATTGCTCTGAACAATAAGACACAAAATTACCTAAGGTGAACATTAAATTAAATTTTCATGGCCCCCTCTCCTTATAAATACGGGGTTTCTTTTTTTTTTTTTTTGCTTTGGGTTTTTGTCTTGTTTTTTTTTAAAAAAAAAAAACCTTCCATTTCAAACAGGCATATTGTACATCTGTTATGAACATAATTTAATTGTAATTTTTAATCTGCCAAGCAGCAGAATCAAAGTTGGGATCCTTGCTTTCCTGAATATTAGCCAAGCTTGATAGCTTAATGTTATACCAAAGATTACTGAAGGCAGAGTCAAATTCCATTTTTATTTTGCAACGTTTTCCTCCATCGTAAAGATTAAGAGTTATTTTGTATCCAGGAACTCATTCCCGATGGGCGGGATTTTTCTGCTTTTTTTTTTTTTTCCTCTCCCTTTAAAAAAAGGGCTTCATTATCAGGCTGCGCTTTAGAGTTTAAGCGATTTGCATTTCTTTAGAGAGTGTTGCATTTGAGGCATGTTCAGTAGTTTCAAAGAAAGATGATCAAATCATTTCTGTCCAGTTCTGCGGGAGAGGAGAGGAATCTTTGAGCCGTTTAAAGCGCGGGATTCGGCAGAGGAAACCGGCAGCGTGTTAATCTCAGAGAAGTAAAGCACAGTCGGTTTCAGGATCTGGGAATAATTAGATTGTTGTAGAAATTAGGAGATGGGTTTTTTTATTGTTATTTTTTAATTGGCTCTGGCTTTCTGTCATGTTTCCTGACCATAGTAGGGGTGGGGGGAACTGATCCACTTAAGCGACGCTGGAATTCTTACAGAATAAAATGACTCTGGGTTAAGATTGCCAGGCCCAGGTTGGCAGGGAGGACTGGGTATGGTTGCTGGAGACCTCCTGAGATTACAACTGATCTTGAGGCAACAGAGATTAGTTCACCTGGAGAAAGTGGCTGCTTTGGGAGGTGGCCTCTATGGCGTCATACCCCATTGAAGCCCCTCCCCTCCCCAAACCCCACCCTCCTCTGGCTCCACCCCCAAAATTCCCAACTCGGAGGTGGAAACCCTAGGGTGCAGGGGCATGGGGTATGTGAGCAGTGTCACCAACGTCATTGCATCACTTCTGAGTAAAACAAAGGCTAGCTCTAGGAATCGCCAGGAAATCTGTGATAAAACCTTAGAGTTTCTGGCGATTCCTAGAGCTACCCTATGTCACTTTCAGGTTTTACCCAGAAGTGACATAGCAGATGGCAGCTTTGGATGGCAGCCTCTATAATTCACATCTGAAGAAGTGAGCTGTGGCTCACGAAAGCTCATACCCTGCCAGAAAATATTTTTGTTAGTCGTTAAGGTGCTACTGGACTCTTGCCCTTTTCTAAGACTCTATAATGTTGCATCCTACTGAGCTCCCTCCCAAGTCCACTTGCCCTACACAAATCCCTGGGCCAGTGGACTTGAAGGACCCTTTTCCCTTTAACAAGCGTGTGACCTATCTCAGATCTTCCAGTCTTTCCTCCCAATAGAGCCCTCCCTTAAAGACAGCTACCCGCTGCCCAGACTCACCCTTTTTCAGTGGCTCCAGTAGGGTTGCCAGCTCCGGGTTGGGAATTACCTGGATATTTTGGGGGTGGAGCCTGAGGAGGGCGGGTTTGGAGAGGGGAGGGATTTCAATGCCAAAGAGTCCAATTGCCCAAGCGACCATTTTCTCCAGCGGAACTGATCTATGACTCCTGGAGGTCAGTTGTAATAGCAGGAGATGACCAGCCACCACCTGGAGATTGGCAACCCTAGGCTCCAGTGTTCTGAAATGTTATCCCTGAGGTGATGAAGACAGTCCCTACATTAGCCTTTGCGAACAATGCAAAGCTATGATAGTCAGATGGGCTTGCTGCTTGCCACAAAGGATTATCTGGACTGTTTTGGGGACATTGGGATGGTCTATTGATTGTTGTTTGTTTATTAAATCTGGACTCTTTTCTAAGTCTATATCATTTTTGTAGTCTGCAGGGTAGGCTTTTTTGAGCCTCTAGGAGCCACCGTTCTTGTTAGGAAATAGGGTTGCCAACCTCCAGGTGGTGGCTGGAGATCTCCCGCTATTACAACTGATGCCCAGGTGACAGAGATCAGTTCCTCTGGAGAAAATGGCTGCTTTGGCAATTGGACTCTATGGCATTGAAGTCCCTCCCCTCTACAAACCCCACCCTTCTCAGGCTCCACCCCCAAAATCTCCAGCTTTTTCCCAACCCAAAGCTGGCAACCCTGTTAGGAAAGCAGGATATGAATGTTATAACACATGGGGAAAAATACTGGATGAAAAGGATCATTAGGAATGAGTTGTGTCCTTGGTTTCTTACTGTTGTTATCATGAACCATTTAAAAAAAAAATGAAGAAGAAGAAGAGTTGTAAGCCGGTTTGATTCTTCCTTAAGTAGTAGAGAAAGTTGGCATATGAAAATGCCGACTTTCTCTACCACTTAAGGAAGAATCAAACCGGCATACAATCACCTTCCCTTCCCCTCCCCACAACAGACACTCTGTGAGGTAGGTGGGGCTGAGAGACCTGTGACTAGCCCAAGGTCACCCAGCTGGCTTCATGTGGAACTGGAGAAACACATCCAGTTCACCAGATTAGCCTTGCCGCTCATGTGGAGGAGTGGGGAATCAAACCCGGTTCTCCAGATCAGACTGCACCGCTCCAAACCACCACTCTTAACCACTACACCACGCTGGCCTTCATTTATATCCCACTTTTCTCGTCAATAGGACCCCAAAGCCATTTACAGTGTTCTCCTCTCCTCCATTTTATCCTTAGAACAACCCTGCGAGGTCGGTTAGACTGAGAGTGTGTGACTGGCCCAAGGTGACCTAGCACGTTTCAAGGCAGAACAGGGACTCGAACCTGGGTCCCAGATCCTAGTCCGACACTCTAACCACCATATCATCATTTATTAGTATGAGGAAGCCATGTAATTAAAGCATAATGCTCTCTCTCTTTTTTTAATGTGGCCACTTCACGGTATGATTTTAGGCACTGGATACTGTGTGTGCAGCCAGCCTGGCAAAGCTCTGGTGATATACTGAACCCACAGAACCAGGGCAGCCCTACAATTACGCGACACGATAGTTAACATCCAATTACCGAAGCTGATAATACTTTGTAATTAGAGCCTTTTGGACTTTGCGATATATCAAAGGTGACAGAGACTCGAGAGAGAGCTCGTTGTTTACACACCGCTTAAAAGTTAGGGAAGAAAATCTGAGTTTATTTGTCTGAGCGCCGTATTGTTGTGCTAAGGTCTGTTTAGCATACTCGTCATTTGGACTCTGTGTAGGTGTATGTATGTTAAGTGCTATCAGGTCGCTTCCAAGTTGTGGCAACCCTACAAATTAATGACTTTGTGACTCTTGTTTTCTCATAATGGCAAAATCTCACCCTAAATAGCTGCGATACTGATCTGTTATACGACTATCTCTGATTTAGTTCAGAAGGATATTTTTTGAAGGCTGTAAAACAACAGAAATGGGAGCATTTGTTTCAACTGGGCTCACATAATCATGGAGCTAACAGGACCGGTGTCCTCAATGTGCCGCACTGCTATTTGACATGTTTTGGCAAGCAATTAGGGGTGAGGCTGTGGCTCAGGGTTAGGGCACGTAATATAATAGGCATGAGAACATAAGGAAAGCCATTCTGGATCAGACCAAGGTATCAAAACAAAACAACACTAGACTATAAAGTCTTATGAGCTATATTCACAATGGATGACAATCAATGTGACAAGAAAGGAAATAACATAATATACAGATAATGAGCGCAATAGCTCAAAAACCCAACCCCTAACAGAGGTGAAAGCGAACTTGAGAGTTCAACAGGTCTGATCCATGCTGGATCAGACCAAGGCCCATCAAGTCCAGCAGTCTGTTCACACAGTGGCCAACCAGGGGCCTCTAGGAAGCCCACAGACAAGACAATTGCAGCAGCACCATCCTGCCTGTGCTCCACAGCACCTAAGATAATAGGCCTGCTCCTCTGATCCTGGAGAGAATAGGGATGCATCATGACTAGTAGCCATTTTAACTAGTAGCCATGAATACCCCTCTCCTCCATGAACATGTCCACTCCCCTCTTAAAGCCTTATATGAGAACATGAGAAAGGCCCTGCTGGATCAGACCAAGGTCCATCAAGTCCAGCAGTCTGTTCACACAGCGGCCAACCAGGAGCCTCTAGGAAACCCACAAACAAGACGACTGCACCAGCACCATCCTGCCTGTGTTCCACAGCACCTCACAGAATAGACCTGCTCCTATGATAATGTAGAGAATAGGTATACATCATGAGTAGTATCCATTTTGACTAGTAGCCACGGATACCCCTCTCCTCCAGAAACACGTCCTCTCCCCTCTTAAAGCCTTCCAAGCTGGCAGCCATCACCTCCTCAGCTATTGTAATGAACCTCGGTGCCGAAGTTTCTCGTCTGTTCTTTCTGCAGGAATGAATGCTTTGCAGTTACAGAATTTGGCCACTTTAGCCGCCGCCGCTGCCGCCGCCCAAACCTCAGCTACCACCACCAATGCAAACCCTCTCTCCACAACCACCGGTGCCCTCGGCGCCCTCACGAGTCCAGGTAAGCCAGAGGGTTTTGTTCAGGGGTGGAGGGAGGGAGGCGGGTTGACGGTCGCCGTTTCTTCAGATTCGCTGTGCAGAAACCCAGTATGAAAATGGTTGTCAGAAATTCTTATAGTTGTGTCGTGAACCCGTAACGTGTTGCAGGTTGATAGGGATATAAAAATAAAATTGGTACATGCCAGGTTCAGTGACAAGATAGAGGTGGTTTTCTCAGAATTAGTGCCGCTTTTTTAAACGTCCCTGAGGGCACGTGGCAGGGTTGTTGTTTTTAAAGAAAAGATTCCAAATATGAGTAAGTACATGGAGCTGAAAGTTTGACTTGGTTTCTTTGCGCAGACCCACCAAGATAGACCAGTAAAAAGGTAAAGGTGGTCCCCTGTGCAAGCACCGGCTCATTACTGACCCATGAGGTGGCATCACATCACAACGTTTACTAGGCAGACTATGGCTATTTATGCTTGGTAATTAGCAGCGCGTTCCAGGCTGAAGTGCCCAGCTTATTTTTCTGAGTTTTTCACGCTGAACCGTCATTCAGGAAGTGACATCGAAGCCGGCGCATGCCTGCTTTGCATTTCTTAAGAGCCCCTTTATCGCTACCTTTTGAGTTTGCTCTGCCCCCCCCATCGAAGAATCCCCTCAAGGAAGCATGCAAAATCACAGCCGCACGTTAGCTATGCAAATGCCGGTTGCTAATGGAAGGAACGAAAGGAGCAGGCGAGTGAGGGTAGTGGAATTTTTCCTTTTGCGTCGGCACCATGAATAGGCAATTTAAAAGGTTTTTTTAAAGGCCTAAATTTTAAACAGTCAATGGATCAAACAAAGTATAATGGAACAAATATCTCCATCAAGTTTTTCGCTTACCAGATGTGAACTGTAAAGATATTGATCTCTATATTCTTTGCTTGTCTTTGTTTGCACTTTAAGAGATGCAGTGTTATAATGTAGATCTTTTTTACATGTACTGGTATCGGATTTTACATATGCTTCATAGCAGGATTTTCTAATCTACAATTTATGCAGTTAAATGTACGATATTGCCCTCAAAAAGTTTGGACCAGCTGGGCGAGGGGGCGCATATAGATGTGAAATAACATAGGGGGGAGGATCTCTCCCTGCTGGGCCCCCCACACCAAAGGGTGCCGCTGCGATACCTCTTCCCCGAGTGGCTGCGGAACATTTTCTATATGAAAGTGCTACTTAATACAAATAGCAGATCCTTACACTTTTTCTTTTTTTCTTTTTTTGCCATCAAGTCACAGCCAACTTATGGTGACCCCATAGGGTTTTCAAAGCAAGAGATGTTCAGAGGTGGTTTGCCGTTGCCTCCCTCTGTGTCTCAACCCTGGATTTCCTTGGTGGTCTCCCATCCAAATATTGACCAGGGATGACCCAGCTTAGCTTCCCAAATTTGACGAGATCCAGGTCAGAGCATTGTACTTAAGCAAGCTATAGCCCAGGCATTGGCCACTAATGCATTCCAGTGTGATCGAATGAGTAACACTGAATGGGTGGAGGAACCAAGCCAAAGATGCTATGGTTCATTCAGCACTATGAAATTGTGATTTTAAAAAAAATGAGCAGTGACTTTGTCTGCAAAGTAAAAAGCAAGAGTTAATTTCCCAACACCGTTCCCCAAGACAACATACACACACACACACACACACACACACAAACTGATAATTAACAAATGATTCACAAATGCCACGCCAGGACATGGACAGAACAGGAAGTGTTTATTTATTTAGAAAATTTATCTCCAAAGACCTGCTTACGAGTACTAAAACAAAACCAGCAAAACAGAAGCATTAAAAACAAGGCCATTAAAACACAAGAATTCTTTTTTTTTTTAATCATTAAGTGTAAAACAAAAGAGCAAATGGAAAATTGTGGGAAATGAGACTTTTGCGGAATAGAACTTACTTCAGAGAAAACGCATAGTAGGATCTTGCTTATGGGAACATGGGTCACCTTGGCTGGATAGCTCTCTATTAAATGCCACATGGACCTCGGTTTTAATTCTGCTTGCCAGAAATGATTGAGTCACAAAAAATAATACTTGTGCTGCACAAGTAAAGCTATACAAAAACCGCACCCACTATGGCCCAAATGTCTTATACAATTATATTGATCAATTCAACAATTCAATTGATCAATTCAACAATAATTATTTTCTCATAATTGAGGACTATATGGCTTTATAAAGGTCTTCCACTCATGGGAGTGTAAGAGTTGGACTCAAATTTTACTGTGGGAATGGTACATTTTGTTGTATTATGGTATTGTATTAACCTTGCATGGTTTGGGGCAGTTATGTTTTTGTACACGATGTTAGCATACAATCATATGGAATGAATACATAATAATAGACACATAATCTTTGAGCCTGTTGGTATCACGTTTATTTTTGTTGAATTGATTAATATAATTGCATAAGATCTTTGGGCCGTAGCGGCTGCGGTTTTTGTATAGAAATGATTGAGTGGCACAAATGCTCCCTAGTGTGGAAGCAGGGTCTCTCCCTTAACCTTCACACTTGAATCAAAAATTATATTTATGATGATTTACTGCCAGTCCTCTTCTCCTTGCAGTATAATTCAGAGTGCGCTTGCAAACTTTTGAGATTCGTGGCTGTCATGTAGAAAATTCATGTATGTTTTCGTCACGCAAATATATACTTCTGTTGTAGTTTTGTCATACTGACGAGACAAAGGACTGCATCTCCAGCTGCTTTGGCAGACGCTGCAAGAAGTCATTTCACTCTGGCCAGTTCTCTTCATCCATTAATGACCTTTTCCCTTATCTCTCGGCTCCAGAGCCAGACAAACGCTTAGCGACCAGTAGAGCTTGGTATTTGAAGAACTCAGTTCTGAAACTTTATTTTTCTTGCCTTATCTGCCGGAATTAGGGTTCCCCGGCCCCCCTCTCAACAGGCTGGAGATTTTGGGGGCAGGGACCACATGCGCGTGGCTGCGAGCAACACTTTCCCATCCGGTTTACTTCCGGGAGCACCGTAGTGCAACAGGATGATTTACCATTCAACCCCCCATTTGAGTGGTAAATCGTCCCTTCACAACCCAGCATAGTGTAGTGGTTAAGAGCAGTGGTTTGGAGTGGTAGAGTCTGATCTGGAGAACCGAGTTTGATCCCCCACTCCTCCACATGAGCAGCGGAGGCTAATCTGATGAACTGGATTTGTTTCTCCACTCCTGCACACGAAGCCAGCTGGGTGTCCTTGGGCTAGTCACAGCTCAGACAGAGCTCTCTCAGCCCCACCTACCTCACAGGGTGTCTGTTGTGGGGAGGGGAAGGGGAGGAGATTGTAAGCCAGTTTGATTCTCCCTTAAGTGGTAGAGAAATCCGGCAAATAAAAACCAACTCTTCTTCTTCTTCAATGGAACCTCCATGTTCTGAAGCAGTGTACCTCTGAATGCCAATTGCTCAAGGTAAACAGCAGGGCCTTGCCCTTCCCATGGGCTTCCGAGAGGTGTCCAGCAGGCCGCTGCTTCAAGTCTGATGCTGCAGGCCTGAACATGCACTCTGCGACTTTAGTAAGCTTTAGTGGCTGGTGCCTGATCCTATGGCCGTGTCCTCCTTTCAGTACCAGAGCTCTCTCGTTTTACTGTTGATTTATGAAAGTTAATAACCCCAGGCTTCTATATAAATTTACAACAATGCTCTAAGGCCATTCTCTACCCATTAAATACACCTCCAAAGCCTTTCCAAGCTTAATAGTGCCCCGTACATGTTCATCAAGGGCGGCTTCATTAAAGTCAATAGAGCCTCTGCTTTTTTCCTGTACACCGTTTCGCATTAAAGTGGAAGGCTAAATTAACCAGAACAGCAGTTTCTGAATTTCATAATGGCCAAAGACGTTGGGTATTTTTTTTCCTTTGAATGGACCAGAGGTTATTAAGTGAAAAGAAGCACACGGGTAACTATGGAACCTGTAGCCATGAGCCATTGCAAAAGGCCAGCTCAGTGCAATAATCTGAAAAGGGGATTTGAACAGTCACAATGGGCAGCTGCTGTTTTTGCACAGTGGGATTTCTGCAAGCGAGAAGGGGAGCAGCACGGGACAGGCTGCGCCTTGACGAAAATGGTTTTAACATGTTGCCTTGGAAATTATTACATGTTTCCCCCATCCTTGCTCCATGAAATTCAGGGCAAGGTACCTTGTGCAGTGGGGACAGCTGCTGCTAAAGCGATGTTTTAGTTGGGTTTTATATGCCAACTTTCTCTACCTTTTAAGGAGAATAAAACTGGCTTACAATCGCCTTCCCTCCCCCTCCCCACAACAGACACCTTGTGAGGTAGGATGGGGCTGAGAGAGTTCAGAGAGAACTTTGACTGGCCCAAGGTCACCCAGCAGGCTTCATGTGAAGGAGTGGGGCATCGAACCCGGTTCTCCAGATTAGAGTCTTTCGCTCCTAACTACTACACCACGCTGACTCTCTAAGCAGGCGGGGTGCAAAGACAACTGGTTGCAAAGGAATTCAGGACACATGAACAAAGAAGGGGCTGAGAAAAGGAGGTTCCAAAACACCCGGTAACATTCGCTGCCTGTTTGCACAGCTTTTCACAAGATCCTGCCAGGCTGTGTAACCAGCTGCAGAAAATGCATCCGGTATAACAATCTGCAGCGGCGCGAGGTTTATTGCCGCCATCTAGGCATGACAAGAGAGGGTTGCTAACAGGCCTGGTGAAAAATGTCCTCTCTCTTTAATGGAGGCTTAATGTGTGGAAATGGGCAGCAGAAGCTTTTCATGGCATGGACGTAAATAACATCACCTGGTTTATAATCTCCCATTAAGCTACTATTAAAGGGGAAGAAGAAGAAGAGGAGGAGGAGGAGGAGGAGGAGTTGGTTTTTATATGCCGACTTTCTTTACCATGTAAGAAAGAATCAAACCGGCTTACCATCACCTTCCCTTTCCCCTCCACCCTGTGAGGTGGGTGGGGTTGAGAGAACTGGGACTAGCCCGAGGTCATGCATAGGAGCAGGGAAACATATCCAGTTCAACCGGTTAGCCTCCACCGCTCCGCCGCCAACAGAGATCAGTTCCCCTGGAGAAAATGGGCACATTGGCATTGAAGTCCCTCCCCTCCCCAAACCCAGCCCTCCTCAGGCTCTGCCCCAAAACCTCCCGCTGGTGGCGAAGAGGAACCTGGCAACCCTAAGAAGACTCCTTGAATTTTGATTCCCCCCCCCCAAAAAAAATGTGGCCACTTATTCAGTCTCTAAAGTCATCTAATAGGAGGCCCTCTCCCAACCCTAGAGATCTCCAAGAGACGGAGGGGAGGAGTCATTCATCAGCCGTAGTCATCTCTGAATCTTGATCCCGAGCGAAAACACTGGTTTGATAGCCCCACTCCTCCTCACAAACGGCACAATCAACCTGGAAACAAGATGAGACGTTCTTGGATTTGAGCTTTCTTATCTGGCTCTACATTTTCCACTCCATTAAATACTTTGTAAACCTGAATAAAAGCTTCAGCTCCCCTTTCCCCATCGTCATTCTCGACTCTGTGGAATACACATTTAGCTCCATAAAGCCTGTCTGTAAAGCATTTCCATTAAAACCTGGACTATAATAGAACATTTATATTTCCCTTTCAGTGACAACGGGGGGGGGGAGGAGAGGTGGGGTTCCCCCCACCTTCTAGTTATTTATTTGTATGCTTATTTCTGCTTTTATTTCAGTTGCTGGAGGATGCCTTTTTAGTACTGAATTATTTTAATTGAACATTCCATAGTTATGTACCTAGCAGAGGGGGGAAAACGTCTTTTTTCTTGTTTTATTACAAAAGAGGCAACAGGAGGGGGAAATAAGACTTCTGGTTTAATGACATAAAAAAAGCCGTGATTAATAAGGCCGTAGGGCTAAAACTTAAATGTTTTATAGTGTTTGTAGTTGCTGGGGACCAGGAGTGGGTGCCTAGGTCCCTCCTTCAGATATCACAGAGAGAATTAGGGTTGCCAACCCCGGGTTGGGGAATTCATGTAGATTTGGGGGGTAGAGCCTGGAGAGGACAGGTTTTGAGGAGGGAGGGAATAGGGTTGCCAACCACCAGGTGCTTATGGTGCTTATGGTGAAGCAACCTGTAAAATCAGTTTTGAGTTGATTGTAGCAACCTGAAAAATTACTTTGTAGTTTATGGTTAATTTGTTCTTACCTGTTTCCTATAATTTGGCATTTTGTATGATTGGAAATATACAATATCCTTGGACGCTTCTGTATTCACATATGCATGTTCTATATATGTTTTTCAGCAACTATATATGGTAAACCATTACTTATAAAGAGCCCTCGTGCTGTTGTTATTGTTATAGACAAACTCTTCAGCATAGGTTATTGTTCAGCTAGAACTACCAGGTGCTAGCTGGAGATCTCCTGCTATTACACTTGATCTCCAGCCAATAGAGATCAGTTCACCGGAAGAAAATGGCCACTTTGGCAAATGGACTTTATGGCATTGAAGTCCCTCCCCAAACCCCGCCCTCTTCAGGTTCTTCCCCCAAAACCTCCCGCCAGTGGTGAAGAGGGACCTGGCAACCCTACCTCCAGTGGGAAATGATCTCTGGTCTGGAGATCAGTTGTAATTCTGGCTCCAGCCCCTCAACTGGAGGTTGGCAACCCTACTGAGAGAGCAGAGAAAGTGATGCTCTTTCTGCCCCCCTACAATCATTTTGTAATACAAAAAATCTGCCTTACCACTGCCCTTAGAGGAAAGAAAGTCAGACTCTTGCTGAAGCAACGCTTACTTCCCAGAACATTTTGGTTTCTTCTTCTAAGCCAGTGGTTCTCAACCTTTTTTTGCTCCAGTCCCCCCTTCCACCATTGTTCAGAATCTAATTCCCCCCTTCCCAAGATAGTCTAACTCAAAAAACCCAAACTACAATTTTACAGATTGTACATAATCTATAGGAGGTCACGTCGCACTTTGCTGAATAGTGGCCCCAATTCCCTCCCTGGAACCCTAAAATCCCCCCCGGGGGGGGGGGAATTCCCCCTTGTTGAGAACCCACGTTCTAAGCAATGGATTCTGCTTCCAAATACGTCCTGCTAAGCTTTCAACAGCGTTCATTTAGGAAGCTCAGAGACAAATACAATGCCCATAACTGTTTTCCCCAACTGTAAATTTATAATTTTAATTTTGCATACCCAGTGAAGGCTTTCCCTGCAGAATCATTACAATTTTTTTGTTATGAAAACCTTAACTAAGCATTAAAAGGTAAAGCTTTGATTTTAAGTTTTTTTTAAAGAAAAAAATCCCCTCAGGCAGTAAAAATAGGTTCTTTGGTCTTCGGGCCTGGAGGGAGAAAAAGATTAATATTGCCCATGGCTACGGTAACTGTGTGTGTGTTTTTTTTTTAAAGAACTATCAGATGGCAGTGCATAAAAATGAAAACCATCACGGAATAAAATCAAGAAAAGCATATTATATCTTTCATGATTTTCTCACTGGTCTTCAGATACATCATATGGTTGTTATTTTTGCCAGTTGCTCTGACGTTATAATTTATTTTATTTACTCTAATCAACCCTATTTGGTTAATTAATTTTTCAGCAATTTTTTCTGAGCTTGCCTGGAACATTAACTTTCGTTTCTGTTTTTTTTAAAAAAAAAAAACAGCCGCTGAAAATTGTGTCATTATATTACAGCTTCTATGTTCCATGTCAAACGTTTCCACATTATATTGGCCCTATAAATTATTAGGAGCTTCACTGGGGCAAATTTTCTCATCTCCATCCATGCCATGTTTTGTTTTTCTTTCAGCTGACTCTCAACTGTTCTCGATCATCTGAGGGCAATAAGCATATTCGGTCCTCATAAGGATGCACTGGGGGAGGGAGGTTGTATTTCCAAATTCATATTTCCGATATTCCTAAGGACTCCCCTAAGCCTGCAGAAACCCCAACTTTGTATGTGATTGGAGGGCTTTATTTTTAGAAGACAAAAAGAAGAGTTGTCGTTTTTAATATCCCATTGTTCTCTATCGTAGGGAGTCTCAAAGTGCCTTCCCCCTCCCATAACAGATAGCTTGTGAGGTAGGTGAGTCTGAGAGAATTCAGAGAGAACTGTGACTAGCCCAAGGTCACCCAGCAGGCTTCATGAGGAGGAGCGGGGAATCGAACCTGGTTCTCCAGATGAGAGCCAGCCACTCTTAACCACTACACCACACTGGCTGTCTTTTCTCTGCAGAGGCCCCTTTGTGGTGGTGATTTGACCATGAAGCATGTATGTTTATTTATACGCTGCCTTTCTCCCCAATTGGGATCCAAAGCAGCTTAGAACACCTTTCTCCCCTCTTCCAGTTATTCTCACAACAGTCCTGTGAGGTAGGTTAAGCTGAAGAAGAGAGTAGAGGGGTCAGGTCTCCCACATCCCGCTGGCTGTTCCCATCGCCACCCAGCTGGACAGCAAGAGAAGAATGGGGGAAAATGCTCCTTTTAAGCCTGGTAACATCCCCACCCCCTCCCCTGCCGATGGCTAAGAGGGGCCAAGCAACCCAAAGGCATAGCAAGATTGGGGATGTTTCACAAACTATTCTACAGGCTTGGCAGGTTCCATGCATAGAATCATAGAGTTGGAGGGGACCACCAGGGTCATCTAGTCCAACCCCCTGCACAATGCAGGAAGTTCACAACTACCTCCCACACACCCAGTGACCTCTAATCCATGCCCAGAAGATGGCCAAGATGCATCCCACTTTGTTAGCAGGGACGGTCCCTCCCCTCGCCAAACCTCCTCCGTCTCCACCCCCAAAATCTCCAGGTATTTCTCAACCTGGAGCTGGCAACCCTATGCCATGCCCAGTGAGCATGTGCTGGACTAGATGACCTTAGATGGAAAATTTGTGGGTATTGCTAAGGGGAGGAGAATAGGAGGCAGATGGATCTGGGGCCTGAGACATCATCCGCTGGGAGATACTCCTGAAATCAACAGACAGAGAAGTGCATGTTTGTTTAAATGGAGATTGTGCAAGAGAGCTTGTTAGTACGTGGCCCCAGGCCAACCAGCCAGAGGGTGCCTGGCGGATGTTCTGAATGAGTTTCCAAAATGTTTACGGCCAGCCTCGGCATCATTTGCTGCTACTACTAGGAGAATCTGCTTGCTCCGGGCCTGCCAGCATTTACTCCATCTGCCAGGGATGTCCATGAGAGTCTAGTTGCCATAATCATCATCAGAAGAAGAGGAGGAGGAGGAGGAGTTGGTTTTTCATAGAATCATAGAGTTGGAAGGCACCGCCAGGGCCATCTAGTCCAATTTCCTGCACAATGCAGGAAATTCACAACTACCTCCTCCCCACACAACCCAGTGACCCCTACTCCATGCCCAGAAGATGGCCAAGATGTCCTCCCTCTCATCAACTGCCTAAGGTCATCGAATCAGCATTGCTGACAGATGGCCATCTAGCCTCTGCTTTAAAACCTCCAGAGAAGGAGAGCTCACCACCTCCCGAGGAAGCCTGTTCCACTGAGAAACTGCTCTGTTAGAAAATTCTTCCTCATGTCTAGACGGAAACGCTTTTGATTTAATTTTAACCCGTTGATTCTGGTCCAACCTTCTGGGGCAACAGAAAACAACTCAGCATCATCCTCTGTATGACAGCCCTATATCACCTCTCAGTATCACCCACAATTTTACCTGCTGACTTTCTCTACCGCTTAAGGAAGAATCAAACTGGCTTACAATCACCTTCCCCTCCCCACAACCTCCCCTGTGAGGTAGGTGGGGCTGAGAGGCTGTGACTAACCCAAGGTCAGCCAGCTGGCTTTGTGTGTAGGAGTGGGGGAACCAATCCAGTTCACCAGATTTGCCTCCGCCGCTCATGTGGAGGAGTGGGGATTGGGGAATCGAACCCGGTTCTCCAGATCAGAGTCCGCCGCTCCAAACCACCTCTCTTAACCACTACACCATGCTGGCTCTCATTAGAGGTATCACCCCAGCATTGGGCTTGAACCCACGGACTTCCGAGTAGCTCCACTCCTCCTCCTGTATCTGATCTAGTGATAGAAAAGAGCAAGAGTCCAGTAGCACCTTAAAGACTAACAGCATTTCTGGCAGGGTATGAGCTTTTGTGAATCACAGCTCGCTTCTGAAGGAGTGGGCTGTGACTCACGAAAGCTCATCCCCTGCCAGACGTTTTGTTGTCCTTAAGGTGCTACTGGACTCTTGCTCTTTTCTCCTGCTACAGACAGACTAACACGGCTACCCATCGTGATCTAGGGATACCTGCCTCCAGGTGGGACCTGGGGATCCCCCGGAATTATAGTGCATCTCCAGATTATTAATTGCCTTGGAGAAAATGGATGCTTTGGAGGGTGGACTCTATAGCAGTGTTCCCCACTGAGGCCCCTGTCCTCCCCAGGCTCCATCCACAAATCTCCAGGACTTTCCCAACCAGGCTCTGGCAACCCTAATCTGATCTGCGCAACATCAATAAAAACACCTGTTGTCTGTTTTGCTACAATTAATTCACTTGATCTCCCGTCTTAAATGTGACTCGCAGCTTGAATTTTTGTCCAGCTTGTCTGTTCAAAAATCTGTTTGCACGGGTAAAATATCTGTGCTGTCCTTGGGATGCAGTTAAATGATTTATGAATTGTTCATTATGTTATCCTTAGCACAGAAAGGTTGTCTTTGTTAGGGGAAAGGCATTTGAATTTAGAACGCAATTGTTGGAAACACAGACCATTTCTATAGAAAATTTAGGGTGCTTCGGAGGAGAAGCATCACAAAAATTGAAGCCTGACATCCTTTAAAAGCTTCTCTCTCTCTCTCTCTCTCTCTCTCTCTGTCTCTCTCTGTCTCTCTCTCTCTCTCTCCCACCCCTCCCTCCCTTTCTCTCTCTCTCTCTCCCCCTCTTTCATTCGCAAGGGCACAATACGCATCTCTCCAACAGGCGGTTCAAGCCTGCCGTGGTGACATTTTGTTATAGGCCAGTATTCCCACTGTGCTACGTATGATTTGCTTCTAAAAAAAGAGAAAGAAACCGAAATAGCTTTACCTGTATGACAGTTTTCCAAATGAATCTGCGTAAATGGGGTGGCTCATCCAGGGAGACGTCAGTTTTAAAATCCTTCCTGTTCTTTCTCTTACAGTTCATGATCTTTTTTGCTCCACAGCTAACATCTTAAAAAAATATATATTATTATTGGACTTGGGTGCAAGGGTTATGTCTATGTGTGAGATACAGATATTTATCATAGCAATATCTGTCCTTCGTTCCTATCTTCCTTCCACTTAGGTGGCAGAGGGGGTTAGGGTTGATAAGAACATAAGAAAGGCCATGCTGGATCAGACCAAGGCCCATCAAGTCCAGCAGTCTGTTCACACAGTGGCCAACCAGGTGCCTCCAGGAAGCCCACAAACAAGACGACTGCAGCAGCATTATCCTGCCTGTGTTTCACAGCACCTAATATATTCGGCATGCTCCTCTGATCCTGGAGAGGATAGGTGTGCATCATGACTAGTATCCATTTTGACTAGTAGCTATGGATAGCCCTCTCCTCCATGAACATGTCCACTCCCCTCTTAAAGCCTTCCAAGTTGGCAGCCATCACCCTCATCCTGGGGTAGAGAGTTCCACAATTTAACTATGTGTTGTGTGAAGAAATACTTCCTTTTATCTGTTTTGAATCTCTCACCCTCCAGCTTTGGCAGATGACCCTGCGTTCTAGTTTTATGTGGGAGAAAAGCTTCTCCCTGTCCACTCTCTCCATACCATGCATAATTTGTGGACCTTTATCATGTCTCCCCTTAACTGCCTTCTTTCCAAGCTAAACAGCCCTAAGCGTTTTAACCGTTCCTCATAGGGCAGTTGCTCTAGTCCCCTGATCATTTTGGTGGCTCTGTTCAGGGGCTCTGGAAGGCTTACGCTGAACCATATTCCGGGCCCAGATGCATTTCAGATTTGCACGTTATACTTGCTGCCCGTCTGTGCTAGCACAGACATACCAACCCCAAAGAGAGCCTATTAGCACAAACCGCACGTACCAAACAGACCACAGCTATATTGCCGACTCGTCCGGGTTATTTTCTGCCATGAAGTTATCAGGTGCTCCTGTCAACTCGGGCCGTAGGCAGGGTAGACATGCTACCTCCTACACCATAGTGATTTACGAGACGCACCGTCCAGGAGTGGACTGTGAGTTCTAAGTAGTCGGAATTAATTTAAAGCTTAACAAAACTGCACACCTGAAGGAGTTTTAATAATAAGTGGCTCGTCACAAACCACAAGCGCGGGGTCTCACGGTTCACTCAATTTTGCCGGTGTCCAAAAAAAGAGATTGCTTTTCTGGGGGACCAGGGTGTTTGGTGGCACATTAAAGGACATCTAATCCATCAAGTGCTAATTAACTAAATCCTTAGAAAAAAGCACTGTAATGTAATAGGACGTTAGTTATTTACTGCGTGCCTGCTCAAAACTGGAGGGAGTCTGCCAGAAAAGGTTAGCAATGCTTTTCTATGCTTTTCCTCCTTTATTGTCGTATGTCCCAAGAGAAATGCAAGTGAAGGGAGGAAAAAATTCCATTTAATGTGGAAGTTGACACATGGAACCCATTTACATCTGATGTTGTGAAGGCAAGTAATAGAATTTAGGTTTGGGGAATTTTTTTTTAATAGAAATTGGACAATCCCAAAAGATTGGGATATGAGCCACAGTTAGCTTTTACTGAACTAATCTTTAGAAAAGGTACAGGCGACCTGCCAAGTCGCTGACTCTTTTGGGATGACTCAGCTGGCCAACGGTAGGCGCTTTTATATTCCCCTTTCTTTTTCTGTGCAGAGCATCTTACTATAAAAAATAAATAAATCCTAAAGCCCGCCGGTACTTTTCTGCCTGCAATTTAAACCCATTATCTGGAGTCCTATCCTCTGCTGCCAACAGGAACAGCTCCCTGCCCTCCTCCAAGTGACAGCCCTCCAAATACTTGAAAAGAGCAATCATGTCCCCCCTCAACCTCCTCTTCTCCAGACTAAACATTCCCAACTCCCTCAACCTTTCTTCATTGTTATGACGGCAGTTAATCATGAATCAGCATTGACCTTGGGTCTTTTATCCATCTTTGAGGATTGGTTCACACAAGTGTGTGTGTGGGGGGGGTATGTCTACCATGAATTGGACAATGCTGGTATGTCTACCATGCTGGTATATCTACCATGAATTGGACAAAGTAAAAAGTAAATCTTTGGAGGGGGAGGGTAATGGTATCCAACCATCCATGCATGGAGGTTTTCCCACATTCCTTTCCGTTTCGGCAACGTCTTCTGATTCCCAGAAAGACTGCAAGGGAAACGTTCCGTTAAAGGGTATCTGTAAGAAGAGAGGTGAACATTTGTGATTTGCGTCTTTAAGCACTAAACATGTATGTGGACATCACTTCATGTGGAGCATTCCTTCATGTGGATCCTAGATCTTAACATTTGTTCCTGTTGATACTTAAAATCAGGCTACTGGATGTTTCCAAACAACATGTCAACAGCTGAAAGAGTACAGAAACACAAGAAAACTCCACGTTGCGTGGACAGAGTGTCAGAAAGTGCTCGATTCCTTGACTTGAAGCATGATTTATGCCCTATAGCGGCACTTGTTTAGGCATTTCCAAAGATGAACTCCCCCGATCACATTCCACTGTTTTTGCTGGAGAAATTTTGTGATTGATGATTGTGTGTTGTTACCACACACCCACAAACATGTGAACATGCATTCAAATTAACAGGGGGAATTAGCTTACGTGTTCGTGCAGGGCACAGCAAACCGGGATCATTTACCTAAAGAGGTGGCTTTGAGTAGCAAGTCTTTAGTAGGAAAAAGATGGCAGAGATCTGATTTGAAAGGAATACAGAATTTATTGAGGGATTCGGTACAATTGTGTGTGTGTGTGTGTGTGTGTGTGTGTAAATTATCCTAAGCAAATACTAAACCAAAGCACAGACTCATTCCTTATCCCAATTAATATAGCAGCAACTTCCAAATGTTCAGCAGAGCTGCTCCAATTTGGAGTAGGAGTTAATCTGAGCTAAAGGTGTGCAAAACGGGGGAATAGTGGTTTGGAAAATAGGCGCGGGGAATAGATCAGGGGGAGATAGGGTTGACAGGTCCCTCTTCACCACTGGCGGGAGGTTTTGGGGGCAGAGGCTGAGGAATGTGGGGTTTGGTGAGGGGCGGGACTTCAATGCCCTAGAGTCCAATGGCCAAAGCGGCCATTTTCTCCAGGTGAACTGGTCTCTGTCGGCTGGAGATCAGTTGTAACAGCAAGATATCTCCAGCTAGTATCTGGAGGTTGGCGACCCTAGGGGGAGAACAAAGATTAACTGTCCTGTTGCGCGAGGAAATTAGATGAAGAGAGATCCAGTATGTGTTGGCAGTCTGTTGCAGTTCAGCGGGTATCCAGGATCAGACTCTCTTTCCTGGTTAAGCAATAAAGCCGGTAAAGTTTGCAGGGTTCAGCGTGCCGTTGAAGGGGGTCTGCAGTCAACCAGTTCTAATCCCTGCTTGTTCGCCCTCCTTTTTGCCTCTTGCAGTGGCTGCATCGACGGCAAATTCCACAGCTGGGGCGGCCATGAATTCTTTGACTTCTCTGGGCACTCTCCAAGGACTGGCTGGAGCCACTGTTGGACTGAATAATATTAATGCACTAGCAGGTACCGTAAACAGTGAGTATTTATTGCTGTGGTGATCACTCCAGCAATTTCCCTGTAATCGCCGTAGGAACACTAACAGTTGTCAAAGAGTGAATGTTATGATGGAACAGAAAAGAAAGAAAAAATATGGGTAGTTCTGTCCTCAGCGTCTGTAGTACCAAGACTTTAAGAAGTTCTTCCCTTCTTAAAGAACCAGAATGCCCTGCAGCACAGAAAGGGGGGGTCTCTATATAGGTTAGGATATAGGTTAGGGTTCTGGGACTACTCCCGATTCTGGAAGAATCTTCTTCTGATTCTGGAGGTTTTCCAAACAGGGCAGAGTTTCATGAAACAAGTCACTGGCTAAACATCTGCCATTTCGCCCTTTTAAAAGGGGATAATGAAGATTAATTTCTTCTTGACATTATAAAGAGGAAAGTTGCCACATCTCTCACACAATCTACTTGATAGCAGATAATGCAGTATCTGCTTCTCAGAAAGGGGTGTGCCTTTCAGATAATTGAAGAACCGAAATTGGACTGAACACTCATAGCTATAACATAAACCCAAACCTTCCAGCAGCTACTTCCCTTTGTAGCTAGGCATTGTATGGTGAAGAATGGCTGTTAAAGGGCAAATAAATCCCCAAAAGACTTGGGCCATTTATGCAGGGCTGTCACCCCACAGTCACCCCCACCGACTTCACCAGGGCTTCGTTTTGATTAAGCATGCCTTTGCCGACCGTCAGAGGTTGCCTAACTCTCCCCGCACGTTTCTATGTGCTTTGCCCGCGTTTTCCAGATTCTCGCTAAAATGCGCATGGAAACGCACGGGAAAAGCGAGACAACCGCTGATGGTCAGGAAAGGCGTGCGTAATCAAAAAGAAGCACCAGAACAGTCGGCGGGGTGACCGTGAGGGAAACAGCCCTGCATAAATGGCCTTGGTTCCATAGGACACGTATACAACATCTCTTGATGTTCTTAGAGGTTCCTTGGCAAGCGGCGGCCTACTTTAGACAAGCCACAGTATCACACACAGGAGCTTTCTTTTTATCTGGCACGATGGAGCCCCATCCTTGGGTCCTTTGGCTACTGTCTCCCACCCAAGCTAAGACACAGGCAGGAAGGCATCCACAGCTGAGAACAGAGAACCATTAAAGGAGTCTAGATTGGAGAAGGGGAGGTTAAAGAACCCCCTCTGCTTCAAGTTGGGATAAATGTCGTCGGCCCTTGCTCCGTTCCAAATAAGACACTTGTTCAAAGCTAGCTGCTAACTAGGGTTGCCAACTTCCAGGTAGTTGAACCTAATAACTTCCAGATAGTAGCTGGAGATCTCCTGAGATTACAACTGATCTCCAGCCGATAGAGATCAGTTCACCTGGAGAGCAACGGCCACTTTGGCAATTGGACTCCATGGCATTGCGCAGCAGACTTTAATCTGGAGAAATGGGTTTGATTCTCCACCCCTCCACATGAGTGGCGGACTCTAATCTGGAGAAGCAGGTTTGATTCCCCACTCCTCCACATGAGTGGCAGACTCTCAATTGGATTCTATGGCATTAAAGTCCCTCCCAAACCCCACCCTCCTCAGGCTCCGCCCCAGAAATCTCCAGGTATTTCCCAACCCGGAGTTGGCAACCCTACTGCTAACCTGGGGCTCGCTTCCTTGGGCTCCTGAAGGAGACTATTGCGGCAGCAACATATACACACGTGGCCAGAGAGATACTGGGGCACTGCATGGCTCTGCAACGATTCTAACTTTTGTGTCGCATTCACTGGAGTCAGTTGTTGTGTGATATTTTGTGTTGTGGCAGATGTCCGAGTTCCATGTTCACGCATGAGACGTATTTTATGAATCTTCTGTCCTCGCCTTGTGAGGCTTGCTGTTCTCCTAGGAGTCCTCAGGTCATGCGTGCAGACACTTAACCGGCTTTTCCACCTGCTTCATGCACCTGATGGGGGCTGCTGCCTAGAGAAGGATGTGGAAACAAGGCCTGGAGGTGCACACACCTTGCTGCCAACGTTTTATGTGAAACGGAGCCTACATTTATGCACCGTTCACCCCCTGCTCTATGCCAGCCTTCCGTCTCTCTTTTATGGCAGGAGATCAAATGAGGGGCTTATTGACAGAGGTGTCATTTCACACGCAAAAAGAATTCTGTGTGCTATGGGAGGGGTGTGAACCTCAGGGTCTTTCCTACTGCCATCGTTTTATAGCATATATGCCAAACACAATGTGAACCATCCTGTAGTGGCGCCAAAGAGAAAGCTAGCATTCCTCTAGTAACCCGATTCTTCCCTCTGCCCTGAGCTCAGCCCGGGTAAAATCCCCATGCATAAGGCAAAGTGCGGGACATGCAAGCTTGCTTTCTCTCCCAGCCAATCACAAAGCAGCATGTAAAGAGGCGGGGATTCAAATGCTTCCTGCTTCCTTGGAGCTCTTTCTGAGCAAAAGAAAGGCTTTATAAAACCGAGGCTTGGATTCCCTCCCCCTTTCCTTTCAGATTGCTCCATTTTTTGTTCTTAAAATGCTTTTTTATGTGGCGATTGGGTTTTTTTTGGGGGGGGAGGAATTTTCTCTCACAGTGAGCACTGCGAAGTCAGCCAGTTAGAAAGCAGCATTTAAAGGGGCGGGACTTGACTTGAGCTTGGAGACTGCTGGTGCAGAGATAACCAACTGGTGTGGGTCCAGCCAGCAACGCACCTCAGGTCAAACTCCCATGCGTAAATGACCGATATCCGCTGTGTGACAGGGTCTGAACCCAGATTTAAAGACAAGAATTTGCTGCCATCACATGTTGCTTGGCCTTGATTGAAAAAGGAACCAAGTAGGGAACTTTGGTTAATGGGCTAAGGGCATATTCACATAGGCAGCGTTCATTAAAGTAATATCATTTTGGCTATAATGGTGCTTTCCCCAAAGAATGCTGGAAATTATTACAGTTTTTGATGAGCGTGCTGGGAATTTTGTTTGAGATTCCTTAACCTCCCTTACAGAACTGCATTTCCTAAGGCATCTAGGGAGAGACAATGACTCTCAAAAGAAGGTCTTCTAAGGACGAGAATGTTTTCACGTTTCGTTTGGAAATCTGAGCAATAGAAGTCCCTCAGAAAGGACGCATCCGTATTGAATACGTGCTCTGTAGCCATCCGTAAATAATGAGAGATGGCAAACTTGTTATACCTTGGGAAGCCTGGTGGAATCGGATTGAGGACTCACTAAGGCTGAAATCCTGAAAGGGGGGGCGAAGCTCCTTAGGAGCCAGTGTGACCCCCTCGCCAGCGTAAGTGCCCATTTAATCCATGATAAGGGGCACTTACATCATCACAAGTGGCAGCCATGTGGGCACCAGGATGCCACGGCTCGGGGCTTGTGCTTGGGTGCCGCCTCCTGGCAGATTTTCTAGTAGCGCAGGTCCCGCGCCAGCATCCCGGGAAGCGTTCTCGGGGCATTCCTGGGGGAGGAGCTGCCTTTAGGCAGCTTCCCAACCCCTTTTTGCCCCGGGAACGCCCCTTCCCACAGCGTCGTAGCCACGGCACCTTTTTGGGTGTTGTAGCCCCGCTGAAGTCTATGGGAGCTTTTTCCTATTTTTTAATTTTTACAGAAGTTACATTTCTTTTCGGAGGCCAGAAAGCTTCTGTGGAAGCCCTTCAGGAATGGGCTGTAAGAGTTGCTAGATTTCTTCCCACCAAGTGTTGGTCATTTGAAGTCATGTCTCCTGGGTCCTTCCTGCCCAGGCCTGCTGTCGGTTGACCTCCTTCTGCCTCTTAACCTCCCTGTCTTCTCAGTTGCAATGGGGGCTCCAAATATACAGTCCAAAGAAGAAAGTAGAAATCCCACACAACAACACAGATTGGAAATGGGAAGGGCCGGCAGGTTCATCTCCAGAGTACTGGAGACGCTAGATAACTCAGTCATCCATGACAACAGTTTCAGAAGGTAGCCGTGTCGGTCTGTGGTAGAACAGCTAGATTTTAGTCCAGTGGCACCAGCGTGGTGTAGTGGTTAAGAGCGGTGGTTTGGAGCGGTGGAGTCTGATCTGGAGAACCGGGTTTGATTCCCCACTCCTCCACATGAGCGGCGGAGGCTAATCTGGTGAACTGGATTTGTTTCCCCCACTGCTACGCGTGAAGCCTGCTGAATGACCTTGGGCTAGTCACAGCTCTCTTAAAGCTCTCTCAGCCCCACCTACCTCACAGGATGTCTGTTGTGGGGAGGGGAAGGGAAGATGATTGTAAGCCAGTTTGATTCTTCCTTAAGTGGTCGAGAAAGTCGGCATATAAAAACCAACTCTTCTTCTACTTAGAATCATAGCATCATGGAGTTGGAAGGGACCACCAGGGTTGTCATCTTCTTCACAATAGGACGTTTTGGAGGACATTGATTCATAGGGTCGTCATGAGTCAGAAGCGACTTGACGGCACTTAACACACACACACACACAGGTGTCCAGTATATTTCTTTTCTTTTTTTTCTCATCCTCCCCCCACACCCACAAGTTTTAGGTGTAAGACGCCTTATTAAGCAAAAGCTGTGGAATATCACAGCTCTGCCAAGTGCTAGTAACGCCTGAATCATACTAATTCCAAAAGGTATCATTTATGCACTAGGAACCCTCTTAATTGGCACAGGCCACAATGGGAAAAGAACCACTGCTCGGGGGGGGGGGTTGTCCTTGATTACCAAATGCTCATGGAGGGTACCTTGTGCTAGAAATGATATAATTGAAAAGATCGCCTCCCTCCCTTTCCCCATCCTGTTAGGATATCACCTTCCTCCTCTGTCTGTCAGGACAGCTCCCCAGGGCCTGTGTCAACCGGCAGTCCCTATTTTAATTTAGTTCTTCAGCAGACCTTCTCACTTTTTTGGAAAATGGAGCAAACCATTTCACAGCCTAACAGAGCTGTTAATTTTTATTTCATTTTTTTTTGTCCCACGGCATTCATTTTGCTTAATTGTATTATCATTCTTGGTACCTTACCGTCTACCTGTACCTCACACTGAATATTGGAGGGGGGGGGATTTATAACATTAAGAGCAATGTAACCGAGCTCTTCAGAGTTTGGAAGGCAAGCAGGGTCAGCCACAGTTAGTCCTTGGATGGGAGACCACCAAGGAAGACCAAGGTCACTATGCAGAGGAAGGCAGCAGCAAACCACCTCTGCCCCTCTCTTGCCTTGAAAACTCCATGAGGGGTCACCATAAGTTGGTTACAACTTGACGGCAGTTAATTATTATTATCCAGCTCATAATACATTTATGGATATAGCCTTACTGCAGAAGAATAGCTGTTTGCCAGCGTGGAGTAGTGGTTAAGAGTGGTGGACTCAAATCTGGTGAGCCAGGTTTCATTACCCACTCCTCCACATGAGTGGCAGACTCGAATCTGGAGAACCGGGTTTGATTCCCCACTCCTCCACATGAGCGGCAGAGGCTAATCTGGTGAACCGGGTTGGTTTCCCCACTCCTCCACATGAAGCCAGCTGGGTGACCTTGGGCTAGTCACAGATCTCTTAGAGCTCTCTCAGCCCCACCTACCTCATAGGGTGTCTGTTGTGGGGAGGGGAAGGGAAGGTGATTGTAAGCCACTTTGATTCTCCCTTAAGTGGTAAAGAAAGTCAGCCTATAAAAAACTCCTCCTCCTCCTCCTCCTCTTCCTCTTCTTCTTCTTCTTCTTCTTCCTGCATTGAAAGCTCTTTAGAGGCCAGTTGGATCCCTGGAGTGGCACGGTCTTTCAGAAGGTCACCCATTAAGAGGGGTGTGTAGGATTGCCCATTCAGGCCCCTTCAATCCTCACCAAGGAGTTGGTTATAGACAGTAGTCTTTTCCGATGATGGTAGAAGAAGGGCTATCCTTCTCCATGGTGCATATGCTCGTTTCTTCTGTCTTACTGTTGTCTTTGCTCAACAAACGTTTGCAGGTTTTTAAGGGGAAATGTAGACATTACGGGCAAATAGCTGTAATAAAACTCTGGTTGTTTTTTCTTCTTTGTTCTAATGAAAAGCAACTTCAGGGAGGCTGCCATTTCAGCAAGGGAATGCCAGGAGAGAAGTGTTTAATATTTTCCCCCACCAGACCTTTTCTCTCTGAAAATCCCCCTTCAGCTGCTTCTGCCCCATACCCTAGTCCCATAGAAATGTTTATGTGTCTGGAACCTCTCAGGGGAAAGGAAACTTGGAAAATGATTTTGAGCTGGGAAATGTGCACACACACGCACACACACATGTCTGCTTTTCTTTTTTTAAAAAAACCTGCTGGAGTTATGTTAGGCATATGAATGTTACATCAATTTAAGACAGACTATAGGAAGGTAAGTGTTCACACCACAGCTAGTGATACTTTTACCACGCAACTATCATATCTGTGGAAAAAACTACAGCCATAGGTATAAATTCCCAGAAGGTGATACACCTGTATCTGGCTTTAACCACCTCAGACTAATAGGGAGGGGGTCGCATTTCTTTATCAATACAAAATCCCTCTGCATAGAAAACTGGAACTCCCTGCCCCAGGATGTGGGGACGACTGCCAACTTGGTAGGCTTGAAGAAGGGAGTGGACATGTTCATGGAGGAGAGGGCTATCCATAGCTACTAGCCGAAATGGAAACTAGTCATGATGCCTACCTATTCTCTCCAGGATCAGAGGAGCATACCTATTGTTTTAGGTGCTGTGGAACCCAGGCAGGACAATGCTGCTGCACTTGTCTTGTTTGTGGGCTTTCTAGAGGCACCTGTGTTAACAGACTGCTGGACTTGATGGGCCTTGGTCTGATTCAGCACTGCTTTCCTTATGTTCTCTCCAGGATCAGAGGAGCATGCCTATTATAATGCTGTGGAACACAGGCAGGATAATGCTTAGGGTTGCCAGGTCCCTCTTTGCAACCGGTGGGAGATTTTGGGGGTGGAGCCTGAAGAGGGCCGGGTTTGGGGAGGGGAGGGACTTCAATGCCATAGATTCCAATTGCCAAAGCGGCCATTTTTCTCCAGGTGATCTGATCTCTATCGGCTGAAGATCAGTTGAATTAGCAGGAGATCTCCTGCTACTACCTGGCAGTTGGCAACCCTAATAATGCTGCTGCAGCTGTCTTGTTTGTGGGCTTCCTAGAGGCACCTGGTTGGCCACTGTGTGAACAGACTGCTGGACTTGATGGGCCTTGGTCTGATCTAGCATGGCCTTTCTTATGTTCTTAAAACTGGCATGTTCTGGAGAAGGGTTCTAGCCTGGCCTTCTCCTTGAAGTATTCATTATCTATGTGGAGGGAATTTTTTGGTTGAAGGCGCACCCAACCCCATAAATCCCTAACTCTGCCTGGAGACTGGAAAGGTATGGCCTAAACACAGGTTTGTTATCTCAGTAAGAACTTGGGCTACAGAATAACGGTAGGCCTAGCAACAGTAAGATGGGTTCTGGAGTTCCACACTTCCCAGGTGCACATGGGCCCTGATTCAGATTGGGCCCATGAGAGAAAGGGAGCTTAATCCTCTCCCCGTGACATTTACCAGTCCTCAAATGGACCCAAGGAGCCGCTGTTTTCCTCATTAGAGATGCCATACTATGTTTTCCTACCATGACTAATAGTTAAGGTTGCCCACCTCCAGGTACTAGCTGGAGATCTCCCGCTATTACGACTGCTCTCCAGCCGCTAGAGATCAGTCCACCTGGAGAAAATGGCCACTTTGGCCATTGGACTCTATGGCATTGAAGTCCCTCCCCTCCCCAAACCCCACCCTCCTCAGGCTCCACCCAAAAAAAAACCCGCCAGTGGCCAACAGGGACCTGGCAACCCTACCCAAGGGGCCGCTGTTTTCCTCATCAGTGACTCCACACTATGTTTTCCTACCATGACTAATAGTGGATCCCCGAAGGCAATTCACATTGGGGAAATGGTGCTGGGGGGGGCAGGTAAGCTCCCCCTCCCTGTGTACCATGGTTCCATAAGAATATAAGAAAGGTCATGCTGGATCAGACCGAGGCCCATCAAGTCCAGCAGTCTGTTCACACAGCTGCCAACCAGGTTCCTCCAGGAAGCCCACAAGCAAGACAACTGCAGCAGTATTACCCTGCCTGTGTTCCACGGCTCCTAATATAATAGGCATTCTCCTCTGATCCTGGAGAGAATAGGTATGCATCAAGACTAGTATTCATTTTGACTAGTCGCTATGGCTAGCCCTCTCCTCCATGAACACCTCCACTCCTATCTTAAAGCCTTCCAAGTTGGCAGCCATCACCCCATCCTGGGGCAGGGAGTTCCAGTTCGAATCGAGCCCGCCTGTGCCTGAGAAGCATGGGATTCCAGAACATGTCTCTCGAGCCAACCCAGGAACATCCCCAGGGGAAATATCATGTGTCATTCAGCCTTGCGTGTTGTGTCCAGTTGATCTCAATCGCCCCAGTGGTAGCCAGGAGCACTTTGCATGTGAAACCGAGTCGGTGCTGAAGTCGTTTCTAACTGGAGTGTGTGTGCGTTAATGCTGCTGCTGTTGTCGTCCTCTCTGTGCCATCTGGTGAAGTGTCCGAAGTTGTGGTTTTTTTTGCATGCACGGACCAATGTCGTCAGTGTCATATTAATGCCAACGACGTTTGGAAAGCACTAATGAACAAGTGCAATTTCTTTTCTCTATTGTTGGGTTTTTTGTAAAGTTGCTCAAATGCTCTCAGGTATGGCCGCCCTGAACGGAGGACTCGGTGCGACAGGCTTGACGAATGGCACAGCTGGCACAATGGATGCCCTCACCCAAGCCTACTCAGGAATTCAGCAGTACGCTGCCGCGGCACTGCCCACATTGTACAGTCAGAGTTTGTTACAACAACAAAGTGCTGCAGGCAGCCAGAAAGAAGGTAAGTCTTTTAGACTGTTTCAGAAAATAGGAAGTTGAGGAGACGATAACTGTTTTAGAGGGAGCCACGGAAATAATCTAAATTCAATCTTGAGCTAAATTTCTGGCAACGCTACATGGCAGACATTTTGTACTGGCACCCACTTAGGCTTGCCAACCTCCAGGTAGTAGCTGGAGTTCTCTCGCTATTACAACTGATCTCCAGCCGGCAGAAATCAGTTCCCCTGGAGAAAATGGCCACTTTGGCCATTGGACTCTATGGCATTGAAGTCCCGCCGCAAACCCTGCCCTCCTCAGGCTCCGCCCTGGAAATCTCCAGGTATTTCACAACCTGGAGCTGGCAACCCTACACCCACTCCACATTTTCGAAATTCCAAAAGTGGCCACATGCTCAACAAAATGGGGGAGCCCTGTACTAGGCCAGCTCAGAAGGGGGGGGGGATAAAGAGTTGATGATAATGGAAAGACAGCTAATCTTCATTTGGCTGTATTCATGTGACTGGTTTATTTGATCCAAGCATGTGTCTCCAGAGTGCTCGGGTTCATTAACCCCCTCCTCCTTTCATGTAGGTTGATGATATTCTAATTTGTGTGTCTGTAAAGTGCCATCAAGTAACAGCTGACTTATGGCGACTCCAGAAAAGGCCTTTCAGGGCAAGTGAGAAGCAGAGGTGGTTCGCCATTGCCTTCCTCTGCAGAGTCTTCCTTGGAGGTCTCCCTTCCAATTACTGACCCTGCTTAGATTCCAAGATCGGACGAGATTGGGGTATACCATGCCGCCTTCCCTCCCAATTTGGAACAAACTGCCATTTGTTGCAGCATCCAAATTGGACGAAAGGACAAACTGTGGTTTGCTTCTCACATATACAAGAATTCCAAATCAATAAATTGATCCTGATTTCGAGCCCTGACACAAGAAACAACCCAGAATTTGTCGTATCGTCCAGTTCAACTGTCACACCAAATTCTGGTTTGGTACGACTCATGAGACTCTTCAGTCTCTGAGCTGTGCTTGAAGGGAGGATGGAGTTCATGACCTTGAATTTCCAGGACTTGTTTTTCAGTGAAACAGCCACTGTGTGTGCCGGCACATAAATGTTCATGCATACAGAATTCACAGAGGACCTGTAAGCATGTTATTTCCATGCCCCCAAAATCTAGCTCATTTGCACTTGCTTTGGAAATTTTGCCACCCAGTGTTAATTAGTATGAATATACATATTGCCTGCTGCTTTGCAAAACAAGGGTCCCCATAATTAAGGGCCAAACGATAGTTAGTTGAGTTCTCGAAACATAACTTGTTTTCCTGAAGGGACCACACTTACTCATGTACCACAGGGCCCAATTTGGGTCAGGCCTGCAGGACCAGGGGATAGGGTTGCCAGGCCCCCCCTCAGCTCTGGTGGGAGGTTTTTGGGGTGATGATGAGGCAGGGATCGCGTGCGCAGTTTGAGTGGTAAAAGTCCCGTTGCCATGCGGCGCTTCCGGGCGTAAACCAGAAGCGATGCGTCGGCGCGGCCATGCACTCATACAGTCCCCACTTCCAAGCCGGTCACTGGACTGGTGGGCAATTGCCCACCAAGCTAAGTGACCTGGCAACCCTACCAGGGGAGGAAGAGCTCCCCCCACACACACACACACATTATTCTCCCAAGCCGAAACAGCCAGGGGAGCATTATTTGCCATGTTGCTGGTCAGCATGTGCAATTAATATAGCCACCAACCAATCAATCAATCGACCTTTATTGGCATATTCTCAGAAATATAGCATAGACGGTAGACAAGAATCCTCAAACCATGCATTTCCCATATAAATATAATTTAAACTTTGATCCTAGTCTTGACACCTTCAGACAAAAATTCCCCCACCTTTAATGTGACTTTAGGGATAGAGTCATTCATTAGAAACCGGCATATAACCACCTTGTGGCTGGGTTGGGGCAGTCCCAACTCCTGGCCAAACATATGCAGTTTGACCCGACAAACTATCTTGAAATATGCTTTTTTTTTTCAAGAATACATTCTTGCTCAGATGGATCTTCCCTATTATTGTCAAACTGTAGTTTCTGTTACTTGATTGCGTTTGGAGGTTAACGACAAGATCCATCGTCATTATATTGAAGGGTTCCTTATTTAATTGAGGGTCTTGTGGGGAAGCAAGCAAATGATTGATTGCTTCTCACTCGGTGCCAATAGAGCAAAATAAACCTCAGGAAGTTAACAGTGGGAATAAATTAATACTAATTACAAAGTGCTTCATGAAATGAGGGAAGGCGTCTCTCTCTCCCTCCCTCTTTCCTTGGAACTGTTGTTTTGTTTCTTTCCTCTCCCCTTACCCTAATTTTTGATCAATTTTAGACTGGAAAGAAAGAGTGTCAGGTCTGTACAAGAAACTATATCCTTACTTTTGTCAGAGCGGTGGACTCTGATCTGGAGAACCGGGTTCGATTCCCCACTCCTCCACATGAGTGGCGGAGGCTAATCTGGTGAATGGGGTTGGTTTCCTCACTCCTGCACATGAAGCCAGCTAGGTAACCTTGGGCTAGTCACAGCTCTGTTAGAGCTCTCTCAGCCCCACCTACCTCACAGGGTGACCATTGTGGGGAGGGGAAGGGAAGGTGATTGTAAGCTGGTTTGATTCTTCCTTAAGTGGTAGAGAAAGTCGGCATATAAAAACCAACTCTTCTTCTTCTTGGGCTTGGGTTGCCTGCCTCCAGGTACCAGCTGGAGACCTCCGGCTGTTACAACTCATCTCCAGCCAATAGAGATCAGCTCCCCTGGAGAAAATGGCCGCTTTGGCAATTGGACTCTATGGCATTGAAGTCCCTCCCCTCACCAAACCCCGCCCTCCTCAGGCTCCACCCCAAAAGTCTCCCGTCGGTGCCAAAGAGGGACCTGACAACCCTAAAGGAAAGAGCATCAAGTCTGTACAAGAAATTATATCTTTAATTCTGGCGCTTTGGGGCCTAGTTGGGTCCAAATGTTTTCAATGAATTACATTGCAAATAAACATTATTTTGACAGTCAAGCAGCAATGGGCTGTGGTAATTTTCTAGCAAGACATGAAGGGCTGTAAACAGACATTATTAGTGCTCCAGATTAGATATATATTTTTGATATATATTTGAGTTGCATTAGATGCGGCTGTTCCATATCCTTGTTAACCTGAATGGAGCCGGCAGGGAGCATTCTGGCAAGAGAAAAAGATCTGCAGCAGCAGATTATCTCCTTTCCCAATCGCCCTGCCCAAGTGCAGACCTGATAAAAAGTCTCGCCACTTCTACTCTGTGTGTGCCTTAGTAATATTTTGGCGAGCGTGCAGAGCGAAAAAATAGAGATAAGTTCAATCTGTGGTGTTCTCATTGCAAATGTTTCCTCTCACGTGAATTCAGCAAATTTTCAGGTACAAGATTTCCCTCCTTTCCTGCTCTCCTCTCCCCCCCCCCAAAAAAAAGCCGCTGCTGAAGATTGGGGGACCCTATAGAACAGTATGTCATGCAATAGTCTGTTCATGAAACTGTTTATGCTTGTATGTTGGGGAGGGGGGATTGGGGCCAGTTCCTCCTTCTTGCTGCAGCCCCTTGCCCCAAGCTACATAAAATATTGTTCTGAAAACCTCTTCCTAAGTCCTGAACAACACCCTTTTAGGAGGCACAAGGAGCTGGTGGGGGAATGCAGGAGAGA
This sequence comes from Euleptes europaea, assembly GCF_029931775.1. Classification (NCBI taxonomy): domain Eukaryota; kingdom Metazoa; phylum Chordata; class Lepidosauria; order Squamata; family Sphaerodactylidae; genus Euleptes; species Euleptes europaea. Next base: position 114,604,210 of record NC_079314.1, on the reverse strand, counting down.
TCCACTTCCACAACCTTCCTCTGTTCACAGGAATTACAAATAACGGTAAAGTTATGCTACTAATAACCACAGTTGTAAATCAGTGTATCTAATTCTCAACATGGCACCATCTGCAGATACCTAAATCTGGAGATTGGAGCCACGGACAAACTAGAAAAGCCCCAGATTTGCAGAAAAATCTGCAATCTTTAAAAAAAATACATGGGGGGGGGGTTAAATCCCCACAAAAATAATAGAAGCGGCATCTATACCTTTAAGAGGTGAATTCCTTCTGCAATGGCCAGTGTGGTGTTTGATAGGCAACCACAATAGTATTGCCAGCTTTCAAGTCATGGTTTTTGTCAGTGAAAGGTAGGGAGAGGAGGCAGGGCCATTCACAGGGACTTTTTAGCCTTTGTGGGAGGACTCATTGGGGCCAGGCCCGGTCACAGCCACTGACAGGCCTGGGTACTACCTACTATTCAACAGCAGCCACCACACAAAAGCCAGTGTGATGCGGTGGTTAGAGTGCTACACTAGGATCCAGGAGATGGAGGCTCTGCCATGGCAGCTTGCTGGGTGATCTTGGGCCAGTCACTACCATTCACCCTAACCTACCTCACAGGGTAGTTTTTTGTGAGGATAAAATAGAGGACAGGAGAATGGCATAAGTTGCTTGGGGTCCTCACTGTGCAGAAAAGCAGGGTATAAATAAAGTAAATAAATAATAAATATAACTGAAAATAATATAATCATAGAGTTGGGACCACCAAGGTCATTTAGTTCAACCCCCTGCACAATGCAAGAAATTCACAACTTCCTCCTCCCCACACAACCCAGTGACCCCTACTCCGTGCCCAGAAGATGGCCAAGGTGCCCTCCCTCTTATGATCTGCCTAAGGTCATAGAATCAGCGTTGCTGACAGATGGCCATCTAGCCTCTGCTTAATAACCTCCAGGGAAGGAGAGCTTACCACCTCCCGAGGAAGCCTGTTCCACTGAGGAACCGCTCTAACTGTTAGAAAATTCTTCCTAATGTCTAGATGGAACTCTTTTGATTTAATTTCAACCCATTGGTTCTGGTCCGACCTTCTGGGGCAACAGAAAACAACACGGCACCATCCTCTAAATGACAGCCCTTCAAATACTTGAAGATGGTTATCATATCCCCTCTCAGTCTTCTCCTCTTCAGGCTAAACATACCCAGCTCCTTCAACCTTTCCCCATAAGATTTGGTCTCCAGACCCCTCACCATCTTTGTTGCCCTCCTCTGGAGACGTTCCAGAGGCAATGGGGGCAATAAAAGGTAGGCTGGTTAGTGGGTGGAAATGAGAGAAGGAAGCAGGGAAAGGTGAGGATATGGGGATTGCCAGGATGAGTGAAAGAGGAAAGAATGTGGGGGAAAGGAGTTCAGCAGGAAATGAGGTGGCCCCCTCAAGTCTTTGCAGGTTTCCTACATCACAACTGGGCCTGGCCTGGCAGACAGCACCATGCAACTAATCCATAGTTTTCCCATGGAAAGGCTGTCAAGGGTGAGAAGAAGGGAAAGCTGAAAATGGGCAGGTAAAGATAGGTTTGCTGATGAATGGGAAAAAGAGAATGAAGCAGAAAAGGAGAGAAGCTATGGGAGCTGCCAGGGAAGGGAAGAGAAAATAGCGAGGGAGAGGGGAAATAAGATGCCCCCCACTTGCAATGTTAATGTTATTAACAGCATTCAAGTTAAAACAAGATTATGTTTAATGCGGTTGGCTTTTGACATCCCGGGTATTCATATGTAAGGAGGCTGACATGGAAATGCCCCAGTTTCATCCTGTGAATGTTCTCAGTGCAAAAGAAAGCAGCTGATCGCTTGCCGTTTGCTTGTTCTTTTCTCAAAGGTCCAGAAGGAGCAAATCTCTTCATTTACCACCTCCCGCAGGAGTTTGGAGACCAGGACATTCTGCAGATGTTCATGCCTTTTGGAAATGTTATTTCTGCTAAAGTCTTCATTGACAAACAGACCAATCTGAGCAAGTGCTTTGGTACGCGACTGTTTAGTGCGCAAGGCCATAGGGAGGCACACAGAAAATAGGGAGGTGTGAATTAATACCTCTGTCCGCTTTGCGCAAATCTCATTCATTTATAAATGTGTGGGTTTTTTGGTCTTAAACGTTGTGGTGGGACGGGGGTGAGCTGAAAGTCTGTGAAAATGGAGCATCACTCCCAGTTTCTCATAATCCCTTTAATGCTTTAAAAAGCTCAATTTAATTGAATATTAGAACCTGTATAGAAAGCTACTGGTTAAGAAATGTACAGAATTGGATGACGTAAAGGCTTAAATTGGAGTCCCATGGCGCAGAGTGGTAAGCTGCAATACTGCAGTCCAAACTCTGCTCACGACCTGAGTTGGATCCCGACGGAAGTCGGTTTCAGGTAGCCGGCTCAAGGTTGACTCAGCCTCCCATCCTTCCGAGGTCGGTCAAATGAGTACCCAGCTTGCCTGGGGATAAAGCGTAGGTGACTGGGGAAGGCAATGGCAAACCACCCCATAATCATAGTCTGCCTAGTAAACTTCGTGATGTGATGTCACCCCATGGGTCAGTTATGACCCGGTGCTTGCACAGGGGACTACCTTTACCTAAAAGCTTATATAGGAACAAGCAATGACCAGAACTTCATGGATATTTATTTTTATAGCATATAATTCTTTTTATTTCCATTGAGAATCACTAGGAGACACTACAGTAAATTCAGTGCTGTAAATACTAGGCGCCACAATAAAATTTCTTGGTGCCATGGCAACCTGGCGCCTGGGATTTGTTGATCCCCATTTCAAAGCATCACTCTTCCAACGTGCAGTTGAATCCGTTTAATAAACATTTTTTAAAAATATGTTCTGACATGCTCAACAGAAAGTGTCAGACACATGAAACTAATTATATCCTGTGTGGGGAATTGGCATTTACTGCCCAATCAAGCTACATTATTACAGACACCTAATTATTCTCTTTTGTGTAAGAAAATGCTCCACGTTTAACTCGTTACTTGCAATTACGTTAAATCCTCTCTCCTGGATTAAGAAAGGCTATGCAATTAGAGGAGGGGGCTATTGGGGGGTTTCCTGTGTAGAATTTATAGCACTTGACAACTCATAATACTCTAATTTTAAAGATACATCACTATGGCTTTGCATTCCTTACTTCCACAAGTAGTGTAAATTTCTAGGGAGAGCAGTTTTTTTGCAACATCTGTTTCCTGGGGTGGAGAGGGTTCTGGGGTAGTTATGTGTTAAGCATAACCTGGAACCTAACGTTTGAAATCCAAACTATTTAGGGTTGCCAACCTCCAGGTACTAGCTGGAGATCTCCTGCTATTTCAACTGATCTCCAGCTGAGAGAGATCAGTTCCCCTGGATAAAATGGCCGCTTTGGCCATTGAACTGTATGGCCATTTATGCTTGGTAATTAGCAGCGTGGAACAGGCTGAAGTGCCCCGCATATTTTTTTGAGTTTTTCACGCTGAACTGTCATTCAGGAAGTGACTGCGAAGCAGGCGCATACCTGCTTCACATTTCTTAAGAGCCCCTTAATCCAAATAGCCAGAAGATTACCATCTGGGATCCAAAGAGCCGGAAGATTACCATCTGGGATCAAACTTCAACAAGATGCTTGGAATTCCATGTATGACACTGCCGTGTGTTTTTCATTGTAAATAGCATGGCAGATAGGGGTAAGGTTTTTTCCCCACCCTGAGCCATTTTCCTGATCTGGAATTGTTCCACAGAATAATCTCTATGTTGCCTTTGCTATTTTCCCCAATGTGGCAAATAGTAGCTCACCGAGGCCATTTCAATAGTAGCTCACCGAGGCCATTCCACAATCCCTGTCTGGATTGGAGGTCCACACAGTTGGTATCTATTTTAAAAAGTATTTTGGAGCTTCAGAAGCGGTTCAGCATCTTTTTCAGTTTGACCCTTAATGATGTAGAGATTGTGGTGGAAAGTGATGTAAAGTCGAAGCCCACTAATAGCTGCCCCTCACAGGTTTTTCAAGACAAGAGACGAACAGATGTGGTTTGCTATCGCCTGCCTCTGCGTAGTGACACTGGACTTCCTTGGTGATCTCCAATCCAAAACACTACCCAGATCCCACCCTCCTTAGGTTCCAAGGACTGATGAGATCAGGCTAGCCTGGGCCATCCAGGTCAGGGCAATGTAGAGTTACTGGGTAGAATATATCACCTCAGGAATGGATAAAGTTTCAAAATGTACATAAATTTATACTGATAGTTTCAGAGGTTAACCATATTGGTCTGCAGTAGAAGAGCTAGATTTGAGACCAGTAACCAGACCAGATCTTAAGAGTATTAAGCTTCCAAGAGTTAAAGAGCCCTTCATCAGATTTGACAAAGGGAGCTCTGATTCTCGAAAGCGTATACCTCGAGAATCATAGAGTTGGATGGGGCCATACAGGCCATCTACTCCAATTCCCTGGTCAGTGCAGGATCAGCCTAGAGCATCCCTGATAGGGCTGTTGAAAACAAACAATATCGGTTTAATTCGGTTTCGGGTTTCAATTGCCTTTTTTTATTTGGGAAAACCCAAATGCCGAATTCCCGTATACCGGAATAGGTGGGAATTTGGCTTTAAATTGGGGATTCCCAAATATTTCAGCCATTTAAACACATTAAATGCATTTCGCTGCTTTTCGTGGATCCTTCGGGGGCATTTTTGCAGGAAGAGGTCCCAAATTTTCAGGGTAGCTAGAAGGGACTCTCCTTGCTAGAACCCCCAAGTTTGGTTAAGATTGAGTCAGGGGGTCCGGAGTTATGGGGTCGGGAAGAGGTCACCCCATCCTCTTCCATTCAACTGCATTGGCAAAGTGGCTTTGTTCAGACTCTTTAATGTGATATTTGCAGTGTATCTGAATGGAGAAGCCGGACTTTAAACTTTGGGTAAGTTCACCCCACACCCCCATAGAGACAAAGTGTATCACATTGTATCTCTATGAAGGCACCGGGTGAACTTTTCCACCCACCATTTAAAGCCCAGCTTCTCCATTCAGATACATTGGTAAGATCATATTAAAGAGTCTGCCAATGCATTTGAATGGAGGAGGATGGGGCGACCCCTTCCAGACCCCATAACGCCAGACCCCCTGATCCAATCTTTACCAAACTTGGGGGTTCTTGCAAGGAGAGTCCCTTCTAGCTACCCTGAAAATTTGGGACCTCTACCTGTAAAAATGCCCCCGCAGGAGCCGCGGAAAGCAGTGATAATTTTTGCTAGAATTTTTGTAAGGATATAAGATCAAAGGGTGGACTTCTTGCCTAACAGGCTAATTGCAGCCAATAGAGTGCTTGCCAGATATTTGAAACTGTATATGCACAAAAGTTGTGAAGATAGGGGGTAAATCAAGCTAAATGTTATGAACCAATGATTAAAAACATTTAATGTGTGTCATTGACCCAAGGTGGGGAATCCTTCCTTCCCCCTCTTGCAAAGTCATATCATTGACTTTTCTTCAAATCCTTATTCCTTTTTCTCTTCCCTTCCTTCCCTCCCCCCCCCCTTGTCTATCGTAGGTTTTGTTAGCTACGACAATCCCGTCTCTGCACAAGCTGCTATTCAGGCCATGAACGGCTTTCAGATCGGCATGAAGCGCTTGAAAGTTCAGCTGAAACGCTCCAAAAACGACAGCAAACCTTACTGATCTTAACCCCAGAAGCTTACTGCTATTAATTTAGATTTCTTAGGGTAAGTCCCTTGAGCAACCCACCCTCCCATGGGGGTGGGGGGAACATGGTTTGAGGAAGAACATAAGAACACACTGTCAACAATCGCCAAGAGACCGATATTCTTACTCTCCCGCTTCCATTTTCCTCACCCCCATAGTAAAGGAGACTTTACTGACCTAACTACATAACTTCTGAATTATATGAATTTGAAATACGGATTTTAAAAAATGCTTTAAAAGGAAGGGGGAGAGAAACCTTCTGAAATCTCAAGGATTCAGAAATGTCAGGGGGGGAATGGGCAATTTAACTCTCTCAGCCCTGCAGTCCTTAACACATTTCATGGGGATAATGGAAGTGTTTGTATGTCTGGTCCTAGACTTACCCAAATGGCACCAGCAGTTTACAGGTTAACAGTATGGCCCCAGGCCAGATGGAGAACTTATTTAGAAACAACGTGACTTCAGTTTGTTTTTGATAAGGGGCTTGAAATTATTATTATTATTTTTGTTCAAATGGTTTTGACTTAACACGATGTTTATGTTTTCCTGTTATCTACTGGTTGTCTTTATAAATATATATTTAATTTTTTCCCTTTTTTGTTTTTCGGTCTTTAAGGGATTTTTTTTTAAAGAGCAGTAGTGTAAAAACAAAACAAAAAAAGACATAGAGATCTGTTTCTAAAGCTACAGGGTTTAAAATAAATAAGATACTTGATGTTTCTTGAAAGATAAAAAAATTAATAAATAGTAATACTAATAATAGATAACAAAAGAAAGCCACAGGCCTGTAAATTTTATTTGTAAAAAGCATTTCTATTTTTATACAAAAATTTTTACTGCCTCAGAAATAATGGAAGTTATTTATTGCCTATTGTTAACTTATTCGATATCTAAAGAGCAGCTCTCTCTGCTAGCTAGATCCTTTTGAAGTAGTCTCTGGAGTATTTGTGCCAAGAATGGGTGCTTTTTCACCGTTGAATCCTACATCTTTTTATGGTTCATGCTTTTTATCCTCTCGTTTGTATTTTGTCTGGTTATCTTGTTCGTAGTTTCCATTATCTAGTTTAAAGTTGAGTTGTCTTGATTATTCTCTCTCTCCAACCCACCCCTTCGCTGCACCTCCCCTTATGTTACATTTGTTGAAACTGGTTCTTTATCTCTCCCTTCTCTCCCCCCCCCCCAATAAAGCAGGAATCCATCCTCTCTAACTCCTTCCGGATGAATTCTTTTTTTGGGGGGTCTCTCATTGTGCTGCTGTCGACCAGTTATTGTACAGTTAATGCAAATTGCGTGAATGGCTGAGATTCTAATGATGAAAGATTTGCATTAGTTTTCTCCTGCACCCATTAAAAAATGATTTTGTTTCTGCTGCATAGATTCTCCGTAACTTTTTTTCCTCTTCCTTGTTTTTCCCTAGACATCTTCATGCCTGTTAGCTCATCGTTTGCCTAGCATGTCCCTGTGGCGTCTCAAATTAAAAAAAAAAAAAGTTTCATCGTCCCGTCATTGTTTCTGATGTCTTTCTGACCTCACATCATAATTTGGTTCTCCTACTGACCTTTGATCTATAGTTTGAACCTTTGAAATTTGCATGTGACCTCATCTAGCTATGAATTCTGGGAAGTCAATGTGAAAAGCATTGCTGCATTTGTGCGAGATCGAAATTTATTATTAGTCAAATTAAGAATAGGGTTATTTAAAAAACAACAACACACACACACACACACACAACCTGTGGCAAAAATGTTTTGTTGGGGTTTTCAGTTTTTCTTTTTCTTTTCTTTTCGTGTTTTGTTAATTCTTTTAAAAAAACAGACTTGAAAGTATTATTCAGAGATTGGCATTCTGGCTGGTCCCTGGTGACAGTAGCAATATGAATCCAGAGGCTCCGAATGTTGGTTTCTAACAGACTACTTCCAAAACAAGTTTGAAGAAGAAGAACAGTCTGATTTTAAGTCTCTAGAGGTCTGTAATAGTTTTTACATTTTTCAGGCAGTGTAAAGTTTTTGATAAGGCCATTTTAGATGGCTCACTTTCTCATTAAGAATATATATATAAAACCACTTTTTGTAGATTAGTATAACAAAAAAAATTTACCCTGTTTGAGGGCAAATGCTACCTATTTGTGTCACCTTTTGCTGAACTGACTCACAAGTTAGACAATCCATGAATTAATGCACATGAAAAATTACCTATATTTTATACTGTTTCAATGTACAGGAGAAAAGTTACTGTATGATGTCGTTCCATTGGTGCTTCAGTGAATTAAGTTGTGGTTTCATCATGGGTCTCATCCTGGTCTCTAAGTGTTCTGTGTTTATAAACGAGAAGTTTAAAATTGGTTTTTACTTGAACATCAACGGCAGAAAACACAAAAAAAAACAAATTTCAAAAAACACAAAAAAAGTTGTTTGCTTAAAATAAATAATAAAAAAAAGTTTTAATGTGAGAAATAAAAACTATTCCAGACTAAGTTTGTGTTGGCTTCTGTGACGCATTGGTGTCAACTTTTTTTTTCCTTTTTCCTTTCTTTTTTTTGGGGGGGAAATTATTATCGTGGACAATTTAGATGTGTTTGTGTTCAGCAAAATGTGATCATTTTTTTCTTTTAAAGAAAGAATAAAAAAAAAGAAATCAGTGAAAACAGTGCCAAATTCCAAAGGTACTTTTTTTTCTTCCTAGAGCTTCAAGTGTGTTTCTTGTGCGAAGTAATTTGATAACATGGGTATTTTACTATGTGTTTTGTATAAATCCCTAATATTTAAAGGAAAAAAAGAGGTTAAAAAGTTTGTTAACTTGCTATCCTGTGGTCTTGTTGCCTGAAATTGTTGTTGTTTGTTAATTCTCTTGGATGTTTTTTGTACAACATTGTGTTAAGTGCCCATGTTTCACTTTTTCTAACCACTCTGCACATCTACGCTGTGAAAGCAAAACCTCACAATGTAATTTCTTCATAATGTATGGAAACCTCTAAGGTGAGAAAGTTTTGAACTTTTAACCCTTTCCACCAAGAGCTGTCTTGAGTGTTAATACTTTTATACATTCACCATTTTGCTGTTTATTTTTATATATACATATATATATATCTATAGCTATAAATATATATATACTTAATTTTTGTGGTTTATTTAATACATGGTTGAAGTCAGAAAATGCACAAGGCAGACCTGAAGGACAAAAAAAAAATATTTTACTGCTGTCCAAATTTCTTCTGTAACTATAACTGAACTATAACTGAAAAAAATATTTAAAATAGTAATTGTGGTTCTCCTTTTTAGGTCTTTAATTTTTTTTGGTCTTTTTCTTAAAAGAGCTTTTAAATAATGCTGCTGGAATATGCTATTCAGTATTAATAAAAAATAATTCTTTAACTATGTAATGTATAAGCCACTCCCATAGAGGAGAGGTTAAACCCAACATTTGAAAACATTAAGAAAAAAATATTTTTGTAATGAAATAAAATGAACTTTTTTGCTTAAACCCAATGCACTAGAACTTCCTGGATGAAACTTCATTGTGCAATGCAGTTAAAACTACTTTTTACAGATGAGGTTTACACTTGTTGTAATGCTTTGACGTGTTAGCTGCCATTATCTGCAGTATCCTGGTCCAGATGGAAGAGCGCCAGCGCTGGTGAGGTGATATCTTTTGTTAGCCTGACTTCTGTTAGGAAAAGGAGCATGCAAGCTTTTGAACAGTTTTGAATCAACAAATTCTTCCCAAAAACCTCAGCTGTGTCGAGAAAAAACCTGGAACTGGATCCATCCCCTGTTGCATGTACCGGGCTCCCCACAGGTTCTTAGCACAAGTAGCCTACTTATGTGTGTCAGGGTGGTTAGCCTCCAAGTGGGGCCCCGTTATTCCCACAGAATTACAACTGATTTACAGACTACACAAAACGGCATCTCACGAGGCATTATGCCCCACTGAGGGTCCTCCCCAAACCCTGCCCTCCCCCAGCTCCACCCCCACATCTCCAGGGATTTCCCAACCTAGAGCTGGTAATTAAGGCTGTGCACATCGATAAACCGGAACTGGAAATAAGCTGAAAAAAACCATTTCGGTAAATTTCTGGTTCAGGTTTACCAAATTCCAAAACCTGGGGGGGGAGCCAAAGCCAAATTGGCCATTCCCGAAAAAACCAGGTAATTTTCTGGCTTTTTCTGGTTCTCCCCAGGCTTTGCGAAGATCCCGGGGGGGGGGATTTTTTGAGGTAGAGCCCCAAACTTGCAGGGTAGCTTGCAGGGACTCTCTTTGCAAGAACTCCCAAGTTTGATGAAGATTGGGTCAGGGGGTCCAAAGTTATGGGGCCTGGAATAGATCGCCCCCTCCAGCCTGCATACACAAGCAGTAAGGTAAGAGTCAGATTCTCTGGTTGTTTGCTAATCAGCTAATGCTTGTCTATGGAGGAGGGAGGGAGCGACCTCTCCAGAGCCCATAACACCAGACCCCCTGGCCCTATCTTCACCAAACTTTAGGGTTCATACAAGGAGAGTCCCTGAAACCTACCCTGAAAATTTGGGGCCTCTGTCCCCAAAATGCCCCCACAGGAGCGTCACAGAAAATCCCCATTGTTTTATATTACGGGAATTTTCAATTAGCTGACTTCCGCAGGCTTGCGTCTATGCAGTGAAAGCCTGCGGAAGTCAGCTGATTGAAAATAACTTTGCCTTTCGATTGTATTTTTGGCGAACCTGCACAGAAGTTTCTAAGCACATCAGGAAGCGGGGGGGGGGTGTTTCCAATCGGCGCATATCCCCAGTATTTCAGAATGTTCCCCCCGCCTTTACACAGTGGTTGTGTTTGCTGCAAGTGTGAACAACTGGAAAGGCTGCCAAAAATCTGTGTCTTTTCCCACTTCTCAAAAAGTGGGGGGAAACACAGATTCCTAGACATGAGTCTGCCATACATCAGGGAACCCGGGCTGATCTGGGCTTTGGGTCAAAGGTCCCTAACCATTCAGGAATGCCAATCTGCTCTTCATCTTTTCTGTGGGTGTTGCAGCAGCAACCACATCCCTGTGAAGTAGGTCTTTGATGCAGATGTTCCAGTATTGCTGTTTGGAATGGGAGTGTTTATCTGAAATGAACGACAAATGATACATTTGTAATTCACCTTGCTCTCTGTTTAATGAATAGGCACAACTTTCTGTTTATCTCGACAAAGGGTGGTGTGTTAACATGGATGCTTGCATGCTCCTGCGGCAGAAAGGTATCACCCCATCAGTTTTGTGTCTCTTCTTCTCTGTCATGGCAATATAGGGGCCCAGCCCTGCAAACATTTGCTATGGAGAAAGAGAAAGAAGCCCCCTAAATCCTAAGTGTTTGCAGGATAAAGCCCAGGAAACATTTTTTTTTTAAAAAAAGATGCTGATAACCCTTCACTGCCTTTTCTTTTCTTTCTTTCAAGTTAGATTGGATAGCATTCCTCCTCCTTAATCCAAATTCGGGTCTTCTGTACTGGCAAATAAAAAACCCTGCTGCAAGCCAATACATTTCAGCAGCCTTTTCCGCTACTGAGCAAAGTGCCATGATTATTTCCTCTCGTCTGTTCTAGTTTGATTGCTTTTAAACCCAGCCCCACCTCCTCTTTCCCCCAAAATCTCCTTGTAAATTATTTTTAAAAAAGATAGAGTGTGATCAGTCCCCTTTCCTTTAAATGCTCGTTTCCTAGAGAAGCCCTGGGGTGGAAAGGAATAGAATCCAAGAGATGCAAAAAGGAGGGGAGGACTGTTTCTTATAGCACACGCACTTATAAATAAATGCTCTGTGTTATTCTCGTATGTTTTTACTACTGCTGGGGCCTTCCTGAACCCCTTTGAGGGCTATTTTGTACTCCTTGCGGCATTTTTGTTTCCCCTTTGCCCATTAAATTATAGCATAACATAATGATACATAAATTAGGTCTTTTTCAGGATGTAAGGTTGTTCAGCATTTAAATCTCCAAAATAATTTTGTGGCTTAAAAACACACACACAACTCTTTGGATCCTCTCCGTGTGTTTAAACACGTCTAGAGCCTTTGACTCTTTACTTGCCCGCTGTAGGCCCGGTGTTCATGTTAATGGAGCTTACATGAAATTACGATGCAAGGCTCGTTAAAATAGCAGCGGTATGTGATGGTTTCAGGGCCCATGACTCCCTTCCACTAAGCGAGACTTCTTCCAGCAGAAGGAAAGCCGGCATGGTGTAGTGGCTCAGAGCGGTGGTTTGGAGCAGTGGACTCTGATCTGGAGAACCGGGTTTGATTCCCCACTCCTCCACATGAGTGGTGCACGCTAATCTGGTGAACCAGGTTGGCTTCCCCACTCCTACACATAAAGCCAACTGGGTGACCTTGGGCTAGTCACAGTTCTCTTAGAGCTCTCTCAGCCCCACCTACTTCACAGGGTGTCTGTTAGGGAAGGTGATTGTAAGCCGGTTTGATTCTCCCTTAAGTGGTAGAGAAAGTCGGCATATAAAAACCAAGTCTTCTTCTTCTCCTTCTACTGGTAGTAGTCTCACAGAAGTGAGTCATTGGCTTTACTCCATCATTTATTTATTTATTTAGGTCATGGCTCCAGTTGGTGCTGATCCGCTTACGACTCTGGAATTCTTATCAAATTGTGCCTCACAAACCTAGCAGGTGTTTCCCCCTCCCCTTTCGAGTATTACGTATTCTCCAAGCAAGCAGTCATTTTGCATGATAGATTTTTTTTCCTAAAAAATTACCGCCAAGTTCAGCCTGCTTCCTTCGAGACAAAGGCTGGGATCCAAAGATGTGACCAGAATATCAAGGACAAGAATTGTCCACGCAGACGGGGCTTTGCTTGTTGCGTACCTCACCGTTCCCATAGCCAGTCAGCTGGTGTTCTGTTTTTCTTTAGAAGCTGCTAGCCTCTTTGGCAGGGGGAACTGTTGCAGAAGAGACCAGCCAGCAAAGCCCCCACTTCCCATAGGAACCTTTTCACGTAGGCACAGCAATCTCTTGTGCATCCATATTCCCTTTTTTGGGGTCCCAGAGAGATTGTCTGCTTTTACTTCCAAAGATATCAGATCTTAGGGGAACGCTGCAAGAGTAAAAAGGAGTTAACAAGAGAGGGGGATAAAATACTAAACTTTTTTAAAAGGGGGGGGATTGAGTTACAAAAATCAACTTCAAAAGCACAAAAAGTAGTAATTGTTTTTCAACCAAATCAGATAATTTCAACAAAATGGCCATATTCAAAGAAGTAACCAAGTTCATCTTTCTTTCACCATAGGGGTTATTATTCCTTGGCTTGTACTATTCTCTGGAATCATTTTACTGTTTCTGTTTTGTTTGTTTTTTAATTATCTTACGTGTGAATTAACAAAAAGTTTTAATTAAAAACTGTAGTTTTTATTATATTTTCAAGTAATGTCATTTTAAAAAATAACCCTGTGTACTGTGGGGGGGGGGATTGTGCCGTGATAAATGGTTGTTTATGGATTAATAATAACTCTTTTAGTTGATAATGTGGGGAGGAACTTGGTGAATGATCCACTCACACCAAGAGTATATAGTGCTTATGTGCAGAAGATTCCCCTGGGTTCCCCAAGGACGATCTCCTACTTCCCCTAACTTATGCACAGGCATACATGTACGTAATGAGAGTGGACATTTGGGGGGGGGCATGGGGTTGCCAACCTCCAGGTACGAGTTGGAGATCTCCTGCTATTACAACTGATCTCCAGCCGATAGAGATCAGATCACCTGGAGAAAATGGCCACTTTGGCAATTGGACTCTATGGCATTGAAGTCCCTCCCCTCCCCAAACCCCACCCTCCTCAGGCCCAAAAATCTCCAGGTATTTCCCAACCCGGAGCTGGCAGCGGGGGGTGGGGGGGGTGTCCGTGCATATTTCCTACACCTGCATCCAATCTCCTTCTCCGTCTAGTAAAAAATTACTTATCCAGAAGCACATCTCTCCCTTTTCTTAACTCAGTTATGCTGCCCGCGCATACAGCCAGGGGAGGTGGAAGGATCACAGCTCTGTTTACCCCCTATGTGAATCTTTTGCACATGACCACTCAGCCTACAGCGCAAAATGGGTCATGTCCTCTGTGGTTTATTTCTTTTAGAGAAAAAAAGTTTTGTCAGAGAAAAGCCAAAGTTAATGCAATGTAGTGGAAAACTGTAAGATCGTTTTGAGTATTGTTTCCGTTTTATTGTTGCATTTGGGTTTTGCTGTTTGATGGAATTTGAGCCAAAAAAACTCAAAAAAGACACAAAAAAACAAAAACCACAGGCTTTCCTATTTCTAAAACTTGATTGTACTTATGCATTTTGTACCAGTGGAACTTTTTATACTGGAGATTAAAAAAGAACACACACACATGGAAATTTTTGTGGCTTGCTCTTGTGGGCCCCCGGATCATGGCTGATTTTCAAGTTTGATTTCCAGTTGGTAGAAAGAAAGTTGGTTTTGTTTAGAGAATTAAAAAAAAAACTTTGGCTTGGTTTAATTCTTTCCCTTTGCTTATATTTAGTGTTTAGAATTCTGTCTTTAAAACAAGCGGTAAGTTTCACTTTTTATTCTGTATTGTGCAGTTTCACAATATAAAAATAATTAGAATTTAGGAGTACACAGTCACTTTATGTGGATAAATGTATTAGTTAAAAAATAGGGGTTTGCTTTTTTGCTGTTTAGATCAAAAGTTTTTTCTGATTCTTCTGTCTTCATTGTGAACATAACTGTGTAGTTGAAACAGTCAAACTTATTTTTGTAACGTATGTTATTGTGTGATGCAGTTTTTTGCTTCTGTCTCCAATATTAAACCATTTTCCTAATACTTGTCTCTCTTTCTCTCTCTGTGTTGTACTGTTGGTGGTCATTCCGTGTTGGTAATACATCTACACACCTCACTGTTTGACGTCCCTGTTGATTTTATTTCTATTTGTCATGTACAAAAGATACAGTCGATTCCACCTAAGTGAACATCTGATTGGAGAGTGAATGAGGATTTGTAGAGATTTTTGGTCGATTTTAACCCCGCCTTCCCTACCCCACCCAAAGTTGCCTTTGATAATTTTGGCAGTCTAAACAGATTGTGCTAATTACTTGCCTGAGAATTCATATCGAAGGTGGCTTTTTCCTGATTTTATATCTCATGCAATGCACACGCTAAAAGCACAAGCAACGTTTTTCTCCGACAATAACATTGGAAAAGTGTTTTCTTCTGCTTTATAGAAGCATGTAGCATGTTACATTTTATTAGGCAGAAAAGTTATTTGTTGGGGTTTCTGGCAACAGAGTCCTTCCGTTCTCAGAAGTAATAATGTTTTAAGTACATGTTAGAAGAAAGTCTAGACACATTCACTGGGTAAACAAGTTTGTTATAGACGTCTATGGGCATAGGGGAGGCTTTAAATTACGATAGCTGGTGGAATAACTTCCTTAAGTAAACAATAAGGTCGTAGGTGCTGAACTGGACCATTTTGATCTTATTGTATCTTTCTGCTTGTGGATATTAAAAGAAACAAAATCGCTTAGGAAAAGAGTGAGTACTTTGAAATTTCTTGCGCTCCTGGATCTGGGCAACTGAGTTTCCAGGCTCGCAAGTGTGTCCTTTTTAGCAGAGAAAGCAACCAAAAAAAAAAAAACACCCCCAAAATACTCTGAACAGACACGTCGCTCTGTTGCCCTCTGGATTCAGCCCAATGTGCTTGAAAAGTCTCATCTTCATTCAGTCAACACCACCAACCTTGGTGGGGTTTTTGTTGTTGTTGTTGTTTTGGTGACTTTGCTTTATTTGATCACCGATTTACATTTATCAGGCAGGGGGGAGAGAGAGAGAGAGAGACTCCAAAGATAGAGGTGGCTCTACCCCTTGTTCTCTGGGACTCAAAGCCATACATTAAATCTCTTTTGTCCAACACATTCTTCTCAGGAATTCAAGGCCACTGAAAAGTGCTCTTACACGATTGTCCTTGTGATGTGGCTTCTATTTTTCAGTAATTTGCTCTGGCTTTGACTTGCAGGTGCTCATTATGCACACAATATATATATATATATATATATATATATATATATATATATATATATATATATGTCAACCTCTTCCCAATGCAGCTATAGCGCCCTGGATGGTCTCCTCCTGGTTCGGCCAAAAATTGCCATTTCCTGGTTTTGTTTTTCCGTCTTTTTACAGAGCTTGTTTTTTGCGAGTTTTCTGGCTCTGCGGGCGTCACATAGTCGGGCGGTGGGAAGCGCTCCTCTCCTTTCGGGCCTGTTCTCTTCTGCCTTTTGCGTGGCCTTCTTGGTGCCTGCTTCCCAGAATGCCACTCTGCTGCCCAGATTACCTCATCGATATACAGCCGCATCATCGCCCGTGATGCAATCGTGTGCCTGTTACATCACAAGACAATAGACTCTTGCAACAACAACAAAAAAAAAAGGGAAGGCTGGGAATGAATTTATCTTCCCAGAAGGAGTATAAGAGCCTTAATTGTGATTCGTGTTGACAATCATTTTGTTGCAGAGGAAAAGATGCAAGCAATCGGGGGGGGGGGGGGGAACGGACGCGGTGCCTCCTTAATGCACCTTTTCGACAGGCTAGTTGTGCGAGGCAACCTAAGTGTGGGAATAATTGGATTCGGTGTGGCTCAGTGGAAATTGTGGGAAATGTGGGAGGATCCATTTCCCCTCAACCACGGGACGTGGGGCCTTGCTCGAGGCATTCTCTCTCTACTTTCTGCGTAAAATGTGAATCGTAATCATCTCCAGCGACCTGTTCACACAACTGAAACAAAACAGGAAGCGTGTGCCACCCTATAAACTAGCATGGTTTTTTTTTTGTTCCAGCATAAGCTTTGTGTCCTGAGAAAATGACCTCTCGTTAGGGTTGCCAACCTCCAGGTGGCACCTGGAGATCTGGGATTACAACTGATCTCCAGAGTACAGAGATCAGTCCCAATGGAGAAAATGGCTGCTTTGGATGGTGGAATCTATGGTATTATGCCCTACTGAGGTCCCGCCACTTCGCAGACCCTGCCCTCCCTAGGCTCCGCCTCCCAAAGCTCCAGGAATTTCCCAACTTAGAGTTGGCAACCCTAGCTCAAGCCCATGAAAGCTTATGATGGAATTTTAATATATATATATAACCTTTCATACTCCTGTTTTGCTTCAACTGCCTAACACAGCTGCTCACCTAGCATTATTTAAGTAATTGAGCTATCCTAACTTAACAGCCACCTGAAGTCATTCCATCAGGTTATTTACGCAATCAGTTGTGAAGCAGAGGCTTATAACATGTCAACAACCCTGAGGAATATTGGGGGCTTCTGTTTACTAGCATTTATGGATTTGGGGCATTTATATGCTGCGCTTGGGGATTTATTGATTGATTTGGGGCATTTCTATGCTGCACTTAGGGATGCCGGCCTCCAGGTGGGACCTGGGGCACACTACAGAGATCAGTTCCCCTGGAGAAAATGGCTGCTATGGAGGGTGGACTCTATGGCATTGTACCCCACTGAGGGTCCCTGTCCTCCCCAGGCTCCACCCTCAAATCTCCAGGAGTTTCCCAACCTGGAGCTGGCAACCCTCCCCCCCTTCCCCACCGGTGGCCATGGAGGGCCTGGCAACCCTAGCCACCCTCTCTGCCAAGTGGTTCTTAAATATATCTGCCTCTCTGTTATCTCAGGATAGGCAATGGCATAAACAATAGCCGGCTGGTTTATCACTGGTGGGAGATGGTCACAGTTCTGATGATGACGATGTACTGAATTTAGCCAAGGCAGGGACTGGGGTGCTGGGCTACGAGCCAGTGTTCATGTTCCAAAGAAGTAGCAGGAGGAGCAGATGCTCGAATGGGCCATGTCTCTGTGTTAGCTGCCTTAGAGCGTTAAATCAGAGCGCTATCGCACATTCCCCGAGCAAATGCATGTTCCCAAACTATGATTGACCAAGGTCACATGAACGCAGGGGAGGAGGGAAGCCTATAAGGGAAAATCACAATTCTTTGCTTCAAATGTACCCCTTCCCACACACACACACACACCCCTGGCCAGATGTACCTCTAGTTTTTAAGCTTTAGAGCGAGCGAGAGAAATTAAAATCATCTGGGCAAATGTTTATGGGTGAGAACCATAAGGGAGGAAAAGGCATCTTCCTACTGCCTACCAATCCTCCTCTGCATGTGGCTCTAATCCCAGCTTTAACTTAACAGGAAAACATGGAGTCTGCCTTGTCTCCCCCCCCCCCCCCCCGCAAACACACGAAGCTGACTGACCGAATCAGACCAGAGGTCCATCAAGGTCGTTATTGTCTACTTGGATTTACAGCAGTTGTCTGTGGTTTTACATATAGGTCTGTCACATCACCTAGTATTTGATCCTAGACTAGTACCTGATCCTTGGAAGGCTTTAAGAGTGGGGTGGACATGTTCATGGAGAAGAGGGCTATTCATGGCTACTAGTAAAAGTGGATACTAGTCAGGATGCATACCTATTCTCTCCAGGATCAGAGGAGCATGTCGAATATATCAGGTGCTGTGGAACACAGGCAGGATGGTGCTGCTGCAGTCGTCTTGCTTGTGGACTTCCTAGAGGCACCTGGTTGGCCACTGTGTGGACAGACTGCTGGACTTGATAGACCTTGGTCTGGTCCAGCATGGCCTTTCTTATGTTCTTTTTTACTTGAGATGCCAGGGATTGAACCTGGCACCTCCCGCATGCCAAGCAAATGCTCCACCGCTGAGCCATGGGCTCTCCCACCTAGGGACGCAGCTCCAGGGATCTTCTGAAGCTTTCATGTCTCCCAGGGAGGGGGAGATAAATCTCTTTAGTTTCCAGTTTGCATGTGAGCCCAACGTATGTATATCCGACGCCTCCCTCCCAAGTACCCTGAAATTCCTTGCTCTTCCGATTGAGCATCTTTGAGATACCCTCTGAATTTTGAGTGGAACAGAATTTCGTTTTTTGGCCACAACCATGTAAATGACCTTTGAAATTCCAGGGGCTCTCGAAAGAACTCATCTGTAGGAGCCAGTAATTTCAGGGGTGTTTTGGAGGTCATTCCCTATCATAAAAACAGCCCGGGTGTCATCTGAAAGTCAACTCTGGGGGAGGGAATGTCTCCAGAAGGCAAGCGGACAAATTAGATTGAGGCACACGCCAAGCAATTGCAAGAGATGGCCATAAGCTTAATGGCATGCGCTCAGGTGCTCAGTTGAATGATAAAGATAAAGGGGCTTAATTTGAGGGCAGCCTCTCACCAATTCATTTCTCGTTTCGAGAAGATGTGTCTTCGCTGCCTTTTTCCAGATTGGTTATTTCACATCGGGTGTATTCTACTTTGGCAACCCCTTCCCTGGGCCTGATATTGATGGCAAAAAAAAGATCACACAATTAGTAGTACCTCTCTATTTCTTTTGTCACAGGAGTTTTATTTTGAAGTCCAAAATATTTCTGAACATCTTATCAGAGCGAGTGTAACTGTTTTGTTTTTTAATCCCAGTTCGGTGGTCCTTAGGTATCAGATTATGGGAAAAATCAACACCAGTGTACTGTGTTCTCATTCCTGATAAGTGAATAAAAGCATTGTGATCGAGCAATCAGGTTATTCACTTATCAGGAATCGACTGTACTGCTGATTTGGCTGTTTCTGTTTCTTCATTCTCCGTTGTAACTTGCTGTGTTTGTTTGTTTCTTTTCCCCTTTCCCCCCTTCTTTCTTTCTCTCCTTTTTTCCTCTTTGTCCTTCTCTCTCTCGCTTTCTCTCTCTCCCTCCCTCCAACTCTCTCTCTCTCATGTTCTAGCACAATCAGAGGGACAATCTCCCTTCTGTTGACCATGAAACAAGCTCTCAAAGTGGGAAACAAACAAAAAAACTCTTAACAAAAATCTATGCACTTGCTATCAGGAACCACAATATTGGATGTGTCTTATATCTATTTAGTGCGTGATTTCTTATATAAAGCTACTGAAAGGATTCTTTTGTCTGTAAAAAAAGAGAAAACAAATGTGAGGGATGAAAAGTAGAGGTTTCTAGGATTTGGATTTTTATTTTTGTTAAAGGGATGCAAAGTCTTAAGTTCCTTCATGCCAAATGATTCTTTTGTATGGTATATTTAATCTTATCCATGGAACTTAAAAAAAAATGGATTTATAGGGAAGCGGGGAGGTGGGAATTCCTTGGGCGCAGAGCAAAAATTTCCTGAAAGCCGAGATTGTTATCAAAACATGTTCCTTTCACAATGTAAAGGCTATATTAAGGAGAAAGATATTTTTCTTACCAGATATGAAGCCATTTTTTTTGGACACCAGAGAACAGTTTAAAGTGTCTGATGTTTGCCATATACCATAATAAACTTATTATGTGTCTGAACTTTTGTCTGTGTGTCACTGTAGATTACACATAGAAAATACCTGCTTTCAAGCATCAACGATGCTCAATGGGTTGGTATGAGTTGGAAAAATGACATAACGGCCTGCGCACCTGCCCATTACAATCATATCTGCAAAAACAAGGAGGGAAATATATAATCAGTGATGGCAGAATTATGTTTTTTTTCCCTCCAGGCCCATTCAAATGGATTGCATCTGTATTGCCTTCCCTCCTGACTGTTAGCCTGAGGATTTTTTTTTAAATGCCTCCCAAACAAATTGAATAATCTGCTACCTCCAGCCTTATGGAGATATAAGGTCAAAAGACCTTTTTCCCCCCCAGATTAAACTATCTATAGATATTGTTCTTTGAGTGGGGTTATCCACTCATTCATGGACTTTGTAGAGACTTCTCACTTGCCCCTACAACTCACCAAGCCTGACATTTATTCCTAGGGGGTCATCAAGCTACAGTTTACAGCCTGGGGCCACCCTAGGATCTTTTGGGGGAACTGATGAAGACGGAGAGGGGATATGATAAAATCTTCAAGTACTTGAAGGTCTGTCATATAGAGGAGGATGCCGAGTTGTTTTCTGTTGCCCCAGAAAGTCAGACCAGAACCAGCGGGTTGAAATTAAATCAAAAGAGTTTCCATCTAGACATCAGGAAGAATTATCTAACAGTTAGAGCAGTTCCTCAGTGGAACAGGCTTCCTCGGGAGGTGGTAAGCGCTTCTTCCCTGGAGGTTTTTAAGAAGAGGCAAGATGGCCATCTGTCAGCAATGCTGATTCTATGACCTTAGGCAGATTGTGAGAGGAAGGGCATCTTGGCCATCTTCTGGGCATGGAGTAGGGGTCACTGGGGGTGTGGTGGGAGGTAGTTGTGAATTTCCTGTATTGTGCAGGGGGTTGGACTAGATGACCCTGGTGGACCCTTCCAACATATGATTCTATTATTCTAACCCTACATTGCACAATTCTCTACTTAAGGATAGACATACTCACATTCTAGCTATATTTGAGGAAGCGAGCTGTGGCTCACAAAAGCTCATACCCTGCCAGAAATTTTGTTAGTCTTTAAGGATCTACGGACTCTTGCTCTTTTCTACTGCTACAGACAGACTAGCATGGCTACCTATTGTGCACACACAGGAACTGAGGAGAATCTCCAATTCCCACACGGCTGTAATATTGTCCACTGACGCATGGCGGGGACATCAGACCCAACCTCTGTATTCCATAATGTGTGAAGAGGCATGTCAGAACTTACTTTAGTACTTCTCTGTCCCAGCTATTCAACCATGTAGATTAATTGTGATAAATCTCAATACTCAAACTCTGTTAACTGTAACATGTATTGTTCCGTACAAAAAAAAAACCCTCTCTAACTTCCTAGACTTCATCACTCCCTCCCGTTTACTCAGAAAACAGCATTTGGGTCATACAATTTGGGATTCACTCGCAAAGAAATGCCACTCTTCTTTCCCCAGCAGGCTGTATTTCATGGCCATTTTGTACATAGAATCACAGGGTTGGAAGGGGCCATAGAGGCCATCTAGTCCAACCCCCCTCTCCCCTGCTCAATGCAGGATCTGCCTAAAGCATCCCTGACAAGTGTTCAACCAACTGCTGATTGAAGACTACCAGAGAGGGGGAGTTCTCCACCTCCCTAGGTAGCCGATTCCAGTGCTGAACAACTCTTACTATAAAAAAAACAACAACCCTAATATCCAGCCAGTACCTTTCCGCCTTTGATTCATACCCATTATTTCGAGACCTATCCTCTGCTGCCAAGAGAAATCGCTCCCTGCCCTCCTCTAAGGCCTTTTATGCATGGCTGTTTCCCTTGCAGTTACTCGTGTTTTCAAATTCGAGATAAAACAGGTCCCTGAAAATGCGGGCAAAACACTCGGAAACGCAGGGGGAGAGCGAGGCGACCTCTGATGGTCAGAAACAGCATGTATAATCTAAACAAAGGAGGGGTGACGGCGAGGGAAACAGCCATGCATAAAAGGCCTAAGTGACAGACAGTGCAAACATGAGGATGTCAACTTCAGTAGTCCAGGAGCTGGTAGTGTATTTGGCCATTGAAGTGGATCCAACTATCCTTTAAGTAGCCTTCCTCCAGTTTAAGTGGGTGTTCCTACAACAAAAGAACCATTTCAAGACAGAAGGCCCCTTAGATTGGAGGAAGGCTTCACATTTCAGCCAAAACAAAAGGTTGGGTATAATTTTTTTTACAAGCTTTAGGTGTTGGACAGGTAGGATCCACTGCACTAGCTACAGAATATAACTGCTCCCAAAATTATGTACATCTCAGCCATTCCTGACCTAGCTTACCTACATATTTATGTATTTCTCTTCCAAGGAGCTCAGGGCAGCATCAGCCCTATTTTGTCTACACAACAACTCGGCAAGGTAGGTTAGGCTGAGCAGGTGTCTGACAGGCCCAAGGTTACCCTATGAGCTTCGTCGCAGAGGGCATAGAAGAAGAAGAAGAGTTGGTTTTTGTATGCCAGCTTTCTCTACCACTTAAAGAAGACTCAAACCGGCTTACAATCACCTTCCCTTCCCCTCCCCACAATAGACACCCCGTGAGGTAGGTGGGGCTGAGGGAGCTGTGACTAGCCCAAGGCCACTCAGCTGGCTTCATGTGGAGGAGTGGGGAAACAAATCCAGTTCACCAGCCTCTGCCAATCATATGGAGGAGTGGGGAATCAAACCTGGTTCTCCAGATCGGAGTCCACTGCTCCAAACCACCGCTCTTAACCACTACACCATGCTGGCTCTCTTCTGACATTCTAATTTTCCTGCTCCACTGGCTCAAGAATATTCTTGTCTAGAATCACACCACAGAGAAAAGCATACCAGTCAGCACAGAAGCATTCAACATTAGCTTGAAAAAAAATCTCCATTTTGAATTGCACGCGAAGCCATTTTTCTACCTCTCGCTTGTGGCCAAGAAAACCCAACATGAATTTTGATAAAAATGGAAAACAAACCACTTGCAGAACCAGTTTTCATGCAGAATGACAGCTGTATGTACCTGTATGTACCTGTATATAGTCCTTTTCAGATGTTACAGCCACATATACTGGGGATACGCACATGCACATAAAGTATCATCCCATACACATAAAGTATCATCGTATCATGCAAACAAAAAAACTGAAGGATCATGGGAAAGCTGCATATAGTTCTAGTCACATGAAATGGTGGTTGCTAGAGCATTTCAAGTAGACCCCCCCCCTCCTGTTGGTTGATTCCCAATACATAGGGTTGTCTGCTCTGGGTTGGGAAATACCTGGAGATTTTGGAGGTGAAGCCTGAGGAAGGCAGGGTTTGGGGAGGAGAGGGACTTCAGTAGGGTATAATGCCTTAGAGTCCACCTTCCAAAGCAGCCATTTTCTCCAGGTGAACTGACCTCTTGTCCCCTGGTTGGCCACCGTGTGAACAGACTGCTGGACTTGATGGGCCTTGGTCTGATCCAGCAGGGCCTTTCTGATGTTCAGTTATAACAGTGGGAAAGCTCCAGCCACCACCTGGAGGCTGACAACCCTACCAATACACATGGTTGTAACATCTGAAAAGGGCTGTATACAGGCTCCATTATATGGCACCAGCAGCCAGTTGTCACAAGCACAAAACGAGGTTCACATCAAAGATGCCAGTCAGTCTGGAAACGGGGCAAATAAAGAACGCCAAATTCCATCTATCCATATTGCTGTCACTCTTCTGTAGAAAGTACCATAAAGTATATAGTCCTTCTGTGTGGGGGGGACCCTGAACTGGATGGCCCACCAGACTAGCCTGATCACATCAGGTCTTGGAAGCTAAGCAGGGTCGGCCCTGGTTAGTACTTGGGTAGAAGACCACCAAGGAAGTCCAGGGTTGCTACGCGGAGGCAGGCAACGGCAAATCACCTCCGTTCATCTCTCGCCTTGAAAACCCTGCAGGGTTGCCATAAGCAGGCTATGACAGGAAGGCACTTTCCGCCACCATGGGGAGTGGGCAAAAATCTCCTTCAGCCAAAGCAGCTGACGCTAGACTGGCTTCCTTTTGGCTCATTCCACTATTTGGGGGCTTACTTGACTTTTATTATTTATTTTCCCTCACGTTCAAAAAAAAAAAAAAAGCCCACACCCAACACAGAATGAAAGAGAAACATCAAAATTGTAAAGAAGTAAATTCTTGGAGGGACCTCAGAGAAATTTTGCCTCACGCTCCTTCCCCCTCTTGGACAGCTCTTCAGTATGACTGCCGATCACCTCCGTTCATCTCTCGCCTTGAAAACCCTATAAGGTTCCCATAAGTTGGCTGTGACTGGACGGCACTTTCCGCCACCATGGGGGTGGGCAAAAATCTCCTGCAGCCAAAGCAGCTGAAGCTGCATTGGCTTTCTTCTGGATCATTCCACTATCTGTAGGGTTGCCAACCTCCAGGTACTAGCTGGAGAACTCTTGTTATTACAATGGATCTCCAACTGACAGAGATCCGTTCCCCTGGAGAAAATGGCCGCGTGGGCAATTGGACTCTGTGGCATTGAAGTCCCCTCCCCTCCCCAAACCCTGCCCTCCCCAGGCTCTGCCTCAAAAACCTCCCGCCAGTTGAGAAGAGGGACCTGGCAGCCCTAACAATTTGGGGGCTTACTCGACTTTTATCATTTATTTTTCCCTCACGTTAAGAGAAAAAAAAAACCCACACCCAACACCCAACAAGAGAAAGAAATGTCAAAACTGTAAGGAAGTTAATTCTTGGAGAGACTTCAAAGAAATTTAGTCTCCCTCCCCTTCCACTTCTTGAACAGCTCTTCCACATGACGGCTGATCTTCTGCCTGAGGAAATTCAGAAAAAAATTCAGAGGCTGAACATGGACTGACCCAAACAGGACACAGGGTCTTATTCCAAGACACTAAAAGACTGGACAATTCTACCAACTATTTTGTCAGTTTGCACAGGGAAGCCATTGAAATTCATAAACATCAGCACAACTTTAACAGAAAAGAAGAGAGTTTAAGAAAGAATAAGGCTTGGCTTCCTGTCCTGAAAACCTCCAGACTAACAAAGACTACAGTCAACAATAGCCATGCAGATTAGCTTTGGATTTCACACATTAACAGATCACTTCAGGATACAATGGTTCCATATTAACATACCATACCCTCATTAGCACATTATCTTGATACTTACAGGACAATGGTTAGCACATTACCTTTGTTACTTTTTGCAGGACAATGATTCAGCTCAATCCCAACCCCTTTCTGACTACATATTACTCTTCCTACACACTTGACACTGAGAGACACTGTCCTTCAGTGTTACTCCTCTGAAGATGCCTGCCACAGCTGCTGGTGAAACATCACAAAAGAAAATACCAAGACCACGGTCACACAGCCCGGATAACCTACAAGAACCAAATTCACTTATAGTCTTGAAGCTCTCTGGGTGACGTCGGGCCAGCCATTCCCTCGCTATCTCCCTCAGCTTCATCGGCCTCATGGGGCTGTGACCAGTAAAGGCGGGCAGTTTTGCTCGCTCAGTTCACAACTGGCATCTTCCAGGGGTTGGGCCCAACGGACGGGCAACACGCTCCTGTACGTGCTGAGGGCTTGAGAACGGACGCGTCCTTGTTTAATTATCTTCTGCTAATTTCGCTAACAGCCATGCCTCCGTGCCCTTTCCCCCTCTCAGTAGGCCGCCGGCTAGCACTGGGACTTTCTGCTTGCTTTTCTGCTGATTCGGCCACTTCGCTTCAGCAAACGCTCTCTAGCAGTGCCCGCTGTGGAGAAATCTCTCTCTTTTAATGGTTTATTATTTTTAATTTGGTGCCTCAGTAATATCCCATTTAAGGTCATGGAAGGTTCCCTTTCTGTGCTTCCCCTCCTTCATCCATCGTGGGGATAAGCCACAGGACAGGGGCTTTGGAGTATAACTTATGCCTCACCCCAACTGTTGGCCACCATCAACAACAACCCCCCCCCCCCCGAGGTCATGCTCCAGCATTCACTGTGTTCCTGCTAGGATTCTGCCATAAAATATTTCCTTTTTTTTTCCCCTGCCAAGTCACAGTTGAGTTGTGGCAACCCCATAGAGATTTCAAGGCAAGAGATGCTCAGAGGCGGGTTTACCTTTGCCTGCCTCTGCATAGCAACTCTGGGCTTCCCTGGAGGTCTCCCATCCAAGGTTGACCCTGCTTAGCTTCTGAGATTTGATGAGATCAGGCTATCTAGGTCTCAGTAGCCCTTAACGTCTCCTTTAAGACTGCGAAAGCTTAACTGCTTCTTCAGGATCACTCTGGATCACTCTGTCTGGGATACATGAACACACATGAAGCTGCCTTCTACTGAATCAGACCATCAAAGTCAGTATTGTCTACTCAGACCGGTAGCGGATCTCCAGGGTCTCAGGCAGGGGTCTTTCACATCACTTCCTTGCCTAGTCCCTTTAACTGGAGATGCCGGGGATTGAACCTGGGATCTTCTGCATGCCAAGCAGATGCTCTACCTCTGAGCCATGGCCCCTTCCCAGGAAGGAAGTCTGCCATAATTTGTTAGCATCCCCCCTTCTTTTGGAGGAGTACTTTCCTGGATACTTCCAGACGCTAAGGCATTTGCAAGTGTTCCTTTTATTTTACACCTTCCCTGCTTCCACTCTTTCTTTACCTTAGGTCAAGGAGATACTAAATTCCCAAGATGGCTGATATATGTGAGAAGTTTCCCTGAGAAAAGCCGCTAGTGTAAATGATCTGTCAGTGCTCTAGGATTTGAGGGTTTAAAAAAAAAAAATCCTAGGAAGTAGTATCTCATGAAAGGGTTGACAATTAGATCCCTGACCCTTCTCACAAAATTATAGTGTCAGGAGTTCAGACTAGGATTGCCAAGCTCCAGGTACTAGCTGGAGATCTCCTGCTACTACAACCGATAGAGATCAGTTCACCTAAAGAAAATGGCTGCTGTGTCAATTGGACTCTATGGCAGTGAAGTCCCTCCCCTCCCCGAACCCCACCCTCCTCAGACTCCGCCCCAAAAACTTCCCACCGGTGGCAAAGAGAGACCTGGAAACCCTAGTTCAGACACACCAATTTTTGTCTTGGACATATGGAGTTGTCTTATACCAAACCAGACTGTAACCAGACTAATAGATTCCTTTGAAATGTGGTGTTGGAGGAGAGCGTTACGGATACCATGGACAGCCAAAAAAACAAATCAGTGGGTTATAGATCAAATCAAACCTGAACTGACCCTAGAAGCTAAAATGACTAAACTGAGGCTGTCGTATTTTGGTCACGTCATGAGACGACAAGAGTCACTGGAAAAGACCGTCATGCTAGGAAAAGTTGAGGGCAGCAGGAAAAGAGGAAGACCCAACAAGAGATGGATGGACTCAATAAAGGAAGCCACAGCCTTCAATTTGCAGGATCTGAGCAGGGCTGTCAAAGACAGGACATTTTGGAGGACTTTCATTCATAGAGTCGCCATGAGTCGGAAGCGACTTGACGGCACTTAACACACACACACACACACATCTGAAGAAGTGAGCTGGGATTCACAAAAGCTTAACACACCCACAAACCAGACTGGCAGCTCATGTCTGTTTCAGCACTTGAAAAGGCATTGGGGGAACACGAGATAACGGGGCTGATAAACCGTGTGCCCGATCCAGGTCTCGCGGCAATTTTTAAAGAACTAGAAACACTTCTAAAATGGTGCCAGGGATGGGACCCGTGCCCTCCTCACTTGTAGTTTGGCCCCCAGTATGTCTGTTCTGACTGGCAGCAAAGCTTGCCTTGTTCTGTTGCCTAAGATCTTTGATCGGGGATGCCAAGGACTGAACCCAAAACCTTCTGCATGCGAAGCACACACTCTGCTGCAGAGCCATGGCATTGCTCCAGATAGTTTTCAAAACTGACACTTTATTCATACGCAAATTTAATCTATTAATACATTCAAACTTCTTTAAATGGGTGACACCTCTAATCCAATTGGATAACCTCCATTTGCTTCTTCCCAGCATGCCTCTGTGCGCCCTGAGATACCCGCCAGAGGCATGTTTTTGTAATTACTTCCTACATTACCATCTGAAAGAAACAGAGAGTGAATACCATTTTCTCACCCAAAAAGGTCACCCTCCTCTTTTTCCTCATCCAACCTGAAGAAGACTCTTGTGTAACTCACAGCTTCACATACCTCATTGTGAACACCTGTGTTAGGGTTGCCAGGGCCCCCCTCTCCTCCGGCAGGAGGCTTTTGGGGCAGAGCTAGGGTTGCCAAGTCCCTCTTTGCCACCGGTGGGAAATTTGGGGGGCAGAGGCTGAGGAGGGCGGGGTTTGGGGAGGGGAGGGACTTCAATGCCATAGAGTTCAATTGCCAAAGCGGCCATTTTTCTCCAGGTGATCTGATCTCCAGGTGTAAACTGGAAGTGACATGCCACGGTGTGCAGGCATGCATGCCTGCCGTCCCTCAGCTGGTTGGCGGGCAGCGGGGTGGATTGGCAGGGGTTTGCCCGCCACCACAAGGCACTTGGCAACCCTAACCTGTGTGTATGTTCTAACGCAATATTATTTACTGTCCCAATGGCGCCATGAGCTATTCTACCTTAACAGATCACCCCCTAAGAATAAGCTACCCAGAAGAAAACTAAAACAGCTTCCATGGGGGCAGCTGTGAAGTTTAAATTAATTCTGAGAAACATTTTTAAGAGTGGGGTGGGGTTATCTGAATGCTTTAAATGCCTTCCCCTCGGTGATGGCAAGGCTTCTCTTCCATAAAACATCTCCTCGTTCTGGGTATGAAAATAAGCTTTTCACGGCTGAGGCAGCTGGTTAATTCTCATTGTCCACTCAACAGCATATTGAGGAAGAATAGAAGGAGCTGGTCCTTGACCCTTTCAGTATTCCTGAAATTAAGCGCCACAATCCTCTGTGAATGCTTCACTACAGACGCATGCCAAAACAAAGGTTGAAGGGTTTTTGTGTGTGTGTGTGTGTGTTTTATGCTGCAACACACAAAAGATTCTTAAGCCCTTTTTATTCCTATGGTAACCGCCAACCATTCATTTGTAGAACACGATGACCTAAACTACAAAACATTGTTATGAAGCAGTAGGCTCTTTGGAAACATGGATCTATACATCACGAGAAACACAAGTAATACAACAGGTAAAGGGCGGGGGGAGAGGAACCTCTCTCAATTTATCTGCAAAAGATGACATTCTTCCTGGGATTTACATGGGGCAATGCTGCTTATTTTTAATAATTAGGGCTTTCTTGTTTAGCCAGTTAGAGGAGAAGGAGAAGGTGGAGAAGGAGGAGAAGAAGAAGGAGAAGAAGAAGAAGAAGAAGAGTTGGTTTTTATATGCCGACTTTCTGTACCACTTAAGGGAGAATCAAACCGGCTTACAATCACCTTCCCTTCCCCTTTCCACAACAGACACCCTGTGAGGTAGGTGGGTTTGAGAGAACTGTAACAGAGCTGTAACTTGCCTAAGGTCACCCAGCTGGCTTCGTGTGTAGGAGTGGGGAAACTAATCCAGTTCACCAGATTAGCCTCTGCAGCTCATGTGGAGGAGTGGGAAATCAAACCCGGTTCTCCAGATTAGAGTCCACTGCTCCAACCCACCACTTTTAACCACTACACCACGCTGGAGGAGGAGGAGGAGTAGTTGGGTTTTGTAGGCCAATTTTCTCTACCTTTTAAGGAGTCTCAAAATGGCTTACAATTGCCTTCCCTTCCTCTCCCCACAACAAACACCTTGTGAGGTAGGTTAGGCTGAGAGCGCTCTAAGAGAACTGTGACTAGCCCAAGGTCACCCAGATGGCTTCATGTGGAGGAGTGGGGAAACAAATCCAGTTCACCAGATCAGGGCCCACCACTCATGTGGAGGAGCGGGGAATCAAACCCGGTTCTCCACATAAGAGTACACCGCTCTTAACCATTACACCATGCTGGCTTTCAATTAACCAATTAAAGTATGCTGAAATATTTAAAAAGTGCCCTCAATCATATAGCAGAGAAGGCATTTTAATCAGGTGAGGGAAGCGATCGAACTCTGCAAAACCGGCGCATCCAAAAATTCGTCCAAACGTCTCTAAACAGCTCAACAAGCGATTGGCTTCATGACCATGACTGGCCCATCTACAAATATCCCATTAATTAATATTCGCAGTGAAGCGTGGCGCTTAATTGCAGAAATAAACTGAAAAATTAACTATGGTAACACTCAGATCACCGCACCATGTTCGGGAGGATCAGTAAGATGGGGAAAACTGTCAAGATCAGGATAATATACACCCCTCTTGCCACCAAATAGGATTGTGCTAACAGGCCTGTCTTTCCAAAGTCTTATGCCATATTGCTGATGCATTAGCTCAAAAGAGGGGGTGTTTCCTTTCCTTTTAGCAATAAAGCTCTATGAAAAGTCAACTTTGAGCAGTGAATAGTTGTTATTAATCACTTATCACTCAACAGTTAAAAGGAGTCAAAAATTTACAACTGCTAGAGTTCTTTTTGGATCCCTGTCACCAAATAGATACGTTAACTAGGTCATAATAATATACATCAGATTGAACTGGCACACACGGTGAAATAGAGATGACTTTTGATTTTATTTGATATAAGTAGAAGCAGCTTCTCTAATTTACTGTTCTGGTTTCTCTGGGGCTGCTTTTGCTAGGAAGTAGGGCAATTATTTTGCCTGCACATGCTAGTATGTAGGCAAGTGCTAAAGATGAAAAGCGCTTTCCCACATGCAAAATAATAGAATCTCAAACCACTTTCAATGCGCTTTGCAACTGGATTTTACTGTGGTAGTTTATGCATGGGTACTTTCACTCACGTTTACACATACTCGTCTATCTCGGTTGTTCCTTGGAGTTATGCATGAGTTTTCCCTCCATTAGAGATGACCTCACTGCCAGCCGTCATAAATCCCGGGACCTCCCGTTCCTCCGTTAACCCAATTCTTCCCTCTCAGGATCATTTCATCCGGCCCCCGGCCCACCTGCGGAGGGCCTTATGCCAAGCCCCCCCCCACTTGAACAATCAGCTGGCGAGCGCTTTCCGTGCGCCTGCCAAAGGGCCCCCTGCCCACCCCCTCCCCAATGGATCTCCCGGCTGGCACGCACTTCCCGTGCGGCAGCCAGAGAGCCCCCTGGCCAGCCCCAGCATCTCCTTGGCAGGGGCTGTGGATCAGTGGGAGAGCATCTGCTTGGCAGGGGCTGTGGATCAGAGGGAAAGCATCTGCTTGGGAGGTGCTGTGGATCAGGGTAGAGCATCTGCTTGGGAGGGGCTGTGGATCAGGGGTAGAGCATCTGCTTGGGAGGGGCTGTGGATCAGAGGGAAAGCATCTGCTTGGGAGGGGCTGTGGATCAGAGGGAAAGCATCTGCTTGGGAGGGGTTGTGGCTCAGAGGTAGAGCATCTGCTTGGCATGCAGAAGGTCCCAGGTGCAGGATGGGCTACCAAACGTGCAGCATCTCTCTCTGTGTACTCTGTGCCCCTCCCCAATCTGTACCCTACTAAATTCAATCCACGGCATTGCTGGCTCGGGCAAGAAATGAACAGAGGTGGGTTGCCATTGCCTTTCTCTGCATAATGACTCTGGTATTCCTTGGTGGTCTCATATCCAAGTACTAACCAGGGCCGTCCTTGCTTGGCTTTTGAGATCTGATGAGATCAGGCTGGCCTGGGCCATCCAAGTCAAGTTCCAGGCAGCATGTAAAATTTCCCAATAAACAAAATGTACTTCTTAGTTTTTCTGGGCCAAAATGGGTAGGTTGCCAATAGGTTAAGATCCTAGACATCTGCAGGACAAACCTACTGACACTTTCCAGTGAGTAAGCCCCGCTGACTGGACTTGAGTAGGATTTAGAGTAGACCTGCATAAGATTGCACTGCTGATCACTTTTTGTTTTATATAAATTTTATATATATAAATTTTGTATGGCCCCCGAATAACGTCCAAGAAATCCAAATGGCCATTGGCAAAAAAAAGGTTCCCCACCCCTGGTCTAAGGCAAAGTGTGGGACACACAAGCTTAGTTTCACTGACAGCCAATTACAAAGCAGCATGTCCAGAGGTGGGGATTCAAATACTTCCTGCTTCCTCTGAGCTCTTTCTGAGCAAAAGAAAAACTTTTTTAAACCGAGGGTTGGATTTCTCCCCCCACCCTTCTTTTCAGATTGCTCTGTTTTTTGTTTTTTTGGTCTTACAATGCTTTTTTTAATGTGGGAATTGGGTTTTGGGGGAGGGAACTTTTATCTCACTACAGCCAATTACGAAGCTGCATTTCTAGGGGCGGGGCTACAAGTACTTCCTGATTTGGGCTTGGAGACTGCTGGTGCATAGATTCCCAACAGGAAAGTGTGGGTCCAGCGAGCAGTGAACCTCAGGTAAAACTCCTATGCATAAATGACCTGTGAGAAACAGCAAAATCCACTTGCAAAATGATCACTCAAGTGCATTGAAAGTGGATTGAAAATACATTTTTCAGTGTATGTGAAAGCAAATGCTCCATGCGTCCTCAGAGGCAGCTGGCACACATTGCAGTGATGGCAGGGTTGCCAGGCCCCCATGGGGGTGGGAGGTGGAATATGCCCCATCCCCAGCTTCGAGAGGCAGTGAGAGAAAAGAACAAAGGCTGCCCTAACTAATTCTGGTTCTGCCCCAATGCTCCTCATAGAATCATAAAGTTGGAAGGGACCACCAGGGTCATCTAGTCCAACCCCTTGCACAATGCAGAAAATTCAAAACTACCTCCCCACACACCCCCAGTGACCCCTACTCCATGCACAGAAGATGGCCAAGATGCCCTCCCTCTCATGAACTGCCTAAGGTCATAGAATCAGCACTGCTGACAGATGGCCATCTAGCCTCTTCTTAAAAACCTCCAGGGAAGGAGAGATCACCACCTCTTGAGGAAGCCTGTTCCACTGAAGAACCGCTCTATTAAAAATTCTTCCCAATGTCTAGACGGAAATTCTTTTGATTTAATTTCAACCCGTTGGTTCTGGTCTGCACTTCTGGGACAACAGAAAACAACTCGGCAACATCCTCCATATGACAGCCCTTCAAGTATTTGAAGATGGTTATCATATCCCCTCTCAGTCTGTATGTGGAAGACATCCTAGGAACATTTATTTGGTTGTACAAAAGGGGAACACCAGTCCCTATGCTGGAGCAAACCAAATGCAGACTCATTTTGCTGCTGTTTTTGCAGCAACAGTAGGACTCCCCAATAGAGGAAATAAATCCATGCCTCATCACACAAATCAGAAGAGTCAGGTTCATGAGCCAGAGGAGGACATGAGCACTGCGGCTCTCAGACTGATCAACTCTCCTGAGCCTTAGCCATTTTCTCCAGTTGAACTGATCTCTATTGGCTGGAGATCAGTTGTAACAGCAGGAGATCTCCAGCTAGTACCAGGAGGTTGGCAACCCTAACCCTTCCCCTTTATGGTCTCAGGGCAAACGGTCAAGGGGCAGAAGAAGTTCCTGTATGCATCAGAAGAAGCCAAGCTGAACAAGGCAAAAACCGGGCTTTCCTTCCTCTCGGTATACTTTGCTTCCTTCATCCTGTATGTCATTAATAAAGAAGTCTGTCAGTCCTGTGTAGCAACTGTTCAAGAAATTAGCATTCTGTTCCAAATCTGATCAAGACTCAAATTTATTTATATATTCTTATATTAATAAAAGGGGAAGGGGAAGAGAGAAAGCCCTGGGGATTATTAAAACAATATGAAGAATGGCAAGTCAAGAGACATGCCATTCCTGAAGCTCACATTGAAGAAGAATAAGAAGAGTTGGTTTTTATATGCTGACCTTCTCTGCCATTTAAGGAAGAATCAAACCGGCTTACAATCTCCTTCCCCTTCCTCTCCCCACAACAGACACCTTGAGAGGTAGGTGAGGCTGAGAGAGCTCTAAGAGAATGGTGACTAGCCCAAGGTCACCCAGCTGGCTTCATGTGTAGGAGTGGGGAAACCAACCCGGTTCACCAGATTAGCATCCGCCGCTCATGTGGAGGAGTGGGGAATCAGACTCGGTGCTCCAGATTAGAGTTCACCACTCCAAACCACCGCTCTTAACCACTACACCACGTTGGCTTGTAAATGCTATTAAAATTTCGACTCCAGAAAATTCCAAATGAATAGTTTTTAATATATGTGGTAATGTATTAGACTATTTTTCTTCAGCAAACAAACATGGTCCCTATTTATTTATTGGTTTTATTCAACTTTTATGCCACCCATTCCAGGCTTCCAAGTTAGGCTCAGAATGCCTTACAACATTTCAACCCAGTTAAAATCTCCAAAAAGTTACCATTTAAAACTACAGTGTCTCATTCAAATTACCAAAGGCACCCTAAAACAATATAACAATAAACAATTCTCTTAAAAGAATTCAAAAAATGGTGGCACCCAAGTTTATCACTGCTGTAAGCAGAAGTTTCCAACCTCCAGGTGGTTTGGGTAAGTAAGGAACCTATGCTGAAAAAAAGTTGAAAGTAGGATAATGAACAGCACATGGGCTCAAAGAGATATATAGGGAGTTTCAAGGAATTATGCAGTAAGGCATGCAGAGAAAAAATAAACGGTTTGCAAAAAGCAATTAACAAAATTTATAAATTAATAATAAAGTTGTACAGCTTGTGCCTGAAAAATAGCTACATATAATTAACACAACCAGAGACTTAATTCAGTCTTCACTGATAACATCTCAATGATACATCGACTATGTCAATTTCACCATTTTACATGTCCTTTTGAAGGTACAGGCTTCAGAAACCAAAAAGACTTTACAAAGTAACAAAAGCAAACACAAGTTGGTTAACTTCACAATGGTAACAACTAACACCTAAGTGTTGCTTGGAAATCATAAAAGGAGAGAACTGCACAGAAATCAACAGAAATAAACATCCCAATTCACAGAAAGCGGCAGTCACGTGACCTTAAGTCTCTTTGAGCCCACGTGCTGTTCATTATCCTAGTAACCTCCAGGTGGTGGCTGGCAATCTCCTGGGATTACAAGTGTCCTCAGGCGACAAAGATCAGTTCAGATGGAGCAAATTGCTCCTTTGAAAGGTGGGACTCCGTGGCATTATACCCCATTGAAGTCCCTCCCCAAACCCCATCCTCAACAGGCTCCACCCCTAAAATCTCCAGAGCTGGCAACCCTAGTTTGTAGTAATGAATTATATGCATTAGAGAAAACCTAAGAACATAAGAAAAGCCATGCAGGATCAGACCAAGGCCCATCAAGTGATAGAATCATAGAGTTGGAAGGGACCACCAGGGTCATCTAGTCCAATCCACTGCACAATGCAGGAAATTCACAACTACCTCCCCCTGCCACCCCCAGTGACCCCTACTCCATGCCCAGCAGATGGCCAAGATGCCCTCCCTCTCATCAACTGCCTAAGGTCATCGAATCAGCATTGCTGACAGATGGCCATCTAGCCTCTGCTTAAAAACCTCCAGGGAAGGCGCACTTACCACCTCTCGAGGAAGCCTGTTTCACCAAGGAACCACTCTAACTGTTAGAAAATTCTTCCTAATGTCTAGACAGAAATTCTTGATTTAATTTCAACCCGTTGGTTCTGGTCCGACCTTCTGGGGGAACCGAAAACAACTCCACACCCTCCTCTATATGACAGCCCTTCAAGTACTTGAAGATGGTTATCATATCCCCTCTCAGTCTTCTCCTCTTAAGGCAGTCTGTTCACACCGTGGCCAACCAGGTGCCTCGAGGAAGCCCACAAACAGGATAACTGCAGCACCATTATCCTGCCTGTGTTCCACAGCACCTAATATAATGTTGAGTGGACCTGTACACAGAACAGTACAGGAGCATCACAAGGGGAGGGGGAGGACGGGTCAAAATCAGCTCAAAGAGATGATTTGGCATCTCATTTGTGTCTTATCTCTTGCATAATAAACATTCGAGTTAAAGGCAGAAAAATAACAGGGAAGGGTAAAATGTAGTATTTCGTTTTCTCCCAGAATGTTTTTTTTTTAAAAACATACAACTGTATCTCAGTTGCAGCTGCAACACAATTTACATCATAATCAACATCTGAAAGGCAGACGGGCCCATTTTGC
The DNA here is from genome assembly GCF_029931775.1 of Euleptes europaea. Taxonomy (NCBI): domain Eukaryota; kingdom Metazoa; phylum Chordata; class Lepidosauria; order Squamata; family Sphaerodactylidae; genus Euleptes; species Euleptes europaea. Next base: position 114,568,096 of record NC_079314.1, on the reverse strand, counting down.
ATAAACACAGCATAGACGCCTACCCAACAGCAGCAATGTAACGAGAATAGATTTAGTTCAATAGACTGCAGGTAAAAGGATGCGCTTACCTCCAGCTGAGGTTGCAGATGCCTTGAAAGAGGCTGGGCCACGTCTGATGCCAACATTCCCTTCAACAGGCTTGCTGAGCCAAGGTATCGGGTTCAATTCCAGGTACTGGTTAGGGTTGCCAACCTCCAGGTACTAGCTGGAGATCTCCTGCTATTACAACTGATCCCCAGCCGATAGAGATCAGTTCATCTGGAGAAAATGGCCTCTTTGGCAATTGGACTCAATGTCATTGAAGTCCCTCCCCTCCCCAAACCCTGCCCTCCTCAGGCTCTGCCCCCCAAAAAGCTCCCGCAGGTGGTAAAGATGGAGCCTACAACCCTGACCAATCTTTTGGTGGTCCTGGGCCAGAGGAATGTCCAGCTGGCCTTGACCAGGGCCAGGGCTTATTTGGCCCTGGCCCCCACCTGGTGGAATAGCCTCTCGAATGAGACCAGGGCCCTGTGGGACCTTAAAGAGTTCCACAGGGCCTGTAAAACAGAGCTATTCTGCCAGGCTTATGGTTGAGGCCAGCTACGGTTTCATATCTATGACTGCTGGCCTCCCCAACCCCCTCACCGTAGCAGTATTTTAATTCCATCTGCTCGCCTAGTTAAACCTTTCTACAATTAGAGGCACCAAAGTAGTTATAGGATTTTTAGACACAGCTCTTCACCACTACACCACGCTGGGTCTTCCCTTCTCCTTTTACTCCTCATAGTAGCTCTGCGAGGTAGGTCGATTTGAAATAAAGTGGCTTGTCTGAGGCCAGCCAAGGGAGCTTCATGCCCAAGCGGGGGAGTTGAACCTGTGTATCAAAGGGAACATCACATCGGCTAGGGTTGTCAACTCCAGGTTGGGTAATTCCTGGAGATTTGGGGGTTGACCTTGGGAAGAACAGGGTTTGGGGGGGGAGGGGAGGAACCTCAGCAGGGCATAATGCCATAGTGTCCACCGTCCAAAGCAGCCATTTTCTCCATGGAAACTGATCTCTGCAGTCTGGAGATAGGGCTGCCAACTAGGTTACCAACTTCCAGGTGGTGGGTGGATATCTCCTGCTATTACAGCTGATCTCCAGGCGTCAGAGATCAGTTCACCTGGAGGAAATGGCCACTTTGGAAGGTGGGTTTTATGGCATTATACCCCACTGAAGTTCCTCCCCTCCCCAAACCCCACCCTCCTTAGGCTCCATCCCAAAATCTCCAGTTGGTTCCCAACTCAGGGCTGGCAACCCTAAGTAGGTTGGGAAATTTCAGGAGATTTGGGGGTGGAGCCTGGGAAGGGCGGGGTTTGGGAAGAGGAAGGACTGCAGTAAGGTATAATGCCATAGACTCCAATAACGATGAAGCCCAAAAGCCTGCTGAGAAGTGTGGGTGGGTCTCTTTTCTAGGACCCTCATAGAATCATAGAGTTGGAAGGGACCACCAGGGTCATCTAGTCCAACTCCCTGCACAATGCAGGAAATTCACAATGATCTCCCCCTCACAATGCCAGTGACCCCTACTCCATGCTCAGAAGATGGCCAAGATGCCCTCCCTCTCATGATCTGCCTAAGCTCATAGAATCAGCATTGCTGACAGATGGCCATCTAGCCTCTGCTTAAAAACCTCCAGGGAAGCTCACCACCTCCTGAGGAAGCCTGTTCCACTGAGGAACCGCTCTAACTGTTAGAAAATTCTTTCCAACGTCTAGGCGGAAACTCTTTTGATTTAATTTCAACCCGTTGGTTCTGGTCCAAACTTCTTGGGCAACAGAGAACAACTTGGCACCATCCTCTATACGACAGCCCTTCAAGTACTTGAAGATGGTTATCGCATCCCCTCTTCAGGCGAAACATACCCAGCTCTTTCAACCTTTTCTCATAGGACTTGGTCTCCAGACTCCTCACCATCTTTGTTGCCCTCCTCTGGACACTCCTCCTCAGAAATAAGAGGAACAGAGTTTAGTACCGGATTGCAGCAGCTGACTGTTTCAGTATAACTAAGATTTCTTCTGGGCTTCTTCTGTTTGTTCGTCTCTGAGCACCCGCATAGCCAAACACAGGCTCGAGCATACTTGATGTAAACCACCTGTAGAAAATCTCATAATGTCGCCGGACAAAAGCACTACCTCAACATCAAAATATTGCCAGCTTTATAGCGATGATTTTTTTTATAGCGCATTGATACACGGCTGTTATTATAACACTGCCCAGAACACCAGCGGATGCTGGAATATCTATCCAGTGGAGAAGGAGATGTAAGAAATGGATGGCAGGCTATTTTCTGCTTAATACTGGAAGCGAACCGGCGCACACAAAAGAAAGGTCAGCCCGCATCGTTCCTTTCTTTCCCCCTTTTGGGCTGCTGGAAAAGTTCAGACGAGAAATTGGGAAGCCATTATGTAAAGAAAGATGAAAGGGCGGGCGAAGGAGGGGTGGGGGGGAAGGATGAAAACCATATTTAAGAAACAGGGGAGAAGCATGATATAATAAAATGGGTCGAAACGGCTCCTGCAGAGCCAACTTTGGGAGGAGGGAGACAGTAGGGAGATCAAAAAGGACAGAAAGGCAATTAGTCAATCAAAGGGGAAGGGACCCAGTTTTAAGATTATCAAGCGGTGGGGGGAAGGGATGGAGTCTCCCTTTCAGCAACGGCGGTGACCAGGAAAGAGAGTTTCCAGTGGAAATCAGCATGCAGTCCGCTGGAAAGCGGGGCGGAAAGGAAGGAAATTAAAATATAAACTTGTGTTGCATCTTTTGGCAGGATGCAATCCCAAAAAACAGCCCCAGCCAATTGTCTAAGCCTCCCCAGGGAAGCTCAGCTCACAGCTTTGAAATTCACCGGATTAGATGATATAAAACACTTCATTAAACGCTTCCAAAGCAAATCACAGCATCTTTCATGTTTATGGCATTTATTTTGTTTTAATTCATTTTTAGGGATGCCAACCTCCAGGTGGTGGCTGGAGATTGCCCGCTATTACACCTGATCTCCAGCAGATAGTGATCAGTTCCCCTGGAGAAAATGGCTGCTTTGGCAATTGGACTCTATAGCATCGAAGCCCCTCCCCTCCCCAAACCCCGCCCTCCTCTGGCTCCGCCCCAAAAACCTCCTGCCCGTGGTGAAGAGGGACCTGGCAACCCCACCAATGAGCAATTGCCCACCATCACCGAGCAGTAGGGAATCCTATTGCCGGGGGGGGGCATCCTGGCAACTGCAATCTGAAGTGGGCTACCTTTGCTTTGCCTCCATTGAGCAGGGGTGTTGGTCTAGTCCATCCCCAGAACACTAATATTACATTACCCACATAAGGTTGCCAACCTCCTGGTGTGGCCTGGAGATCTCTCGACTACCAAGATCAGTTCCCTTAAAGAAAATGGCTGCTTTGGAGGATAGAGTCTATGGCATTATACCCCGCGGAGGTATCTTTCCTCCCCAAACCCTGCCTTCCCCAGGCTCCACCTCTCCCCCAGAGCTGGTTGGGAAATACCTGGAGATTTTTGGGGTGGAACCTGGGGAGGGAAGGGTTTGGGGAGGGGAGGGACTTCAATGCCATAGAGTCCAATTGCCAAAGTGGCCATTTTCTCCCGCTGGAGATCAGTTGTAGTAGCAATCTCCAGCTAGTACCTGGAGGTTGGCAACCCTAAACCCCCCCCCCCAAATCTCCAGGAATTCCCCCTGTCGGCAACCCCATCCACCAGCAACCTTTTCCACAATCTGAAATCCAAATTTCTCAGCAGAGGTTTTGGGGAAAAACCCTCTACAGACAGCATGTCGTTAATTAAATACATTTCCGTTAATTTACATAGCATGCCCTGCTTGCCAGACTTAATGCTGCCGGCTTCAGAGAATTTTGGCTTCTCGGTTTTAGCACATAATTTGCAGGAGCCGGGCAAGAGGCCTCGGAGGCAGCAACGGGCCCTGCCAGCTCTTATTCTGTAAGCCACTGAATTTTGACTTGTTCATTAGCCAGGCCTTGATTTGGGGAGGGCGGGGGGGGAAAGGCACTGAAATCACAAAATCTGGTGGAGCAGCAGCGGTGGGGACCCCCACGCTCCGGTCATTAATTTGCTGAAGCATTCGTCTCTCTGGCTCCACCACTGCCCGGTCATAGATCAAGTTACCTTAATTATGCTTCCTCAGGAAGCGAATCCAGTAATTATATGGTCTCATCAATGGGGCGGCTGTAATTGCTTCCTTCATAAACGGCCCCTGCAAAAGCGGAGATTTCCCACCCCCCCTCTTGATAGCTCCTTGAGAGCCAGCGTGGTGTAGTAGTTAAGAGCGGTGGTTTGGAGCGGCGGACTCTGATCTGGAGAACCGGGTTCGATTCCTCCACTCCTCCACATGAGCGGCGGAGGCTAATCGGGTGAACCGGATTGGTTTCCCCACTCCTCCACATGAAGCCAGCTGGGTGACCTTGGGCCAGTCACAGTTCTCTCTGAGCTCTCTCAGCCCCACCTACCTCGCAGGGTGTCTGTTGTGGAAGAGGAAGGGAAGGTGATTGTAAGCAGGTTTGATTCTTCCTTAAATGGTGGAGAAAGTTGGCATATAAAAATTATTTTCTACTTACTTAAAATAATAAATTTAAAAGGACTTTGGCCTTTTATGCAGGGACGTTTCCCTGTGTCACCCCCGCCATCTGCTTCAGAGCTTCCTAAGGTTGCCAGGTCCCTCTTCACCAAAATAAATGTTTTCCATGCCTTATTTTTCTTGCATGTAAGCCTTTTTCCTCAGTTTGGAAGCTAATCTGCATGGACATCATGCTATGTGCACCAAATACGAAAGGAGCCCCAGACTTTGAGGCGCCAGCCTGGCAATCGGCTCTTTCTGCCAGTCCTCGGCAACACTGAACTTCTGAACCTGAAAACCGATGGACAGCTTGGCTCGTAAATGCCTGGAGGATAGGGGCGACCCCTTTGCTGGCCCATAAAATAGGACCCCTGTTCCAAAGTTCACCAAACCTTGGTGACCATCTAAGGAGAGTCCCTTACAGCCACACTGCAAATTTGGTGACTCTACCTCCAAAAATGCCCCCAAATGAACTTTGGAAAAAATCCCCATAGACTATAATGGACCTGCATTTTTTTGGTAAACCCTGAAATAAAGCCAAAATACCCCTTTACCGGTATGGTTATTTGGCTTATTTCTGGTTTACCCCCCAAAAAAATAAGGCCCAATAGACCCAAACCCAAAATTTAATGATTTTTTTTTTTTTTGCATGACCCTAGGTGTAACTCTCCTTAGGTTGGCACTGTAAGCTACCTTGAAGGGTGGGAACCAGAAGGAGGCTACCACAACGCGTCATTTGTAGCCAAAAAACTAGAAGTGACATCACCACATTACACTATACCGGAAAGTCACTGCCAGTATTTTTTAGCCAGCGATGACATCGTGGCATTGTATGATGTCATTCCCTCCTCCATGTTTGCTCCAGAGGCTGAAGGCTAGGAGGTTATCCACTGAAGTGGGCAAACTGGAGACCCTACACCCTTGGCCTAGTTGGCTCAACTGCCCCCCCCCCCTCAGCAGAATTGCTAGGAGCCATGTTGCCCAACAGAACCACGAAAGCATAAGGAAAGCAACAACCAAGGAAAAGGACGGAAAAAAGCTCTTCAGATAAATGCGCCTCGGCCAACAATCCCTCCAAAGAAACTGTCAGCACGTTTCAAAAGACAAACCCCCGTGCGTGTAGCAGACACCGCTCTACCTTAAAATGACAAACCCGCCAAGAACCGAGGAAGAGTGACAGTTGTACACGTCGAAAGAATGCATTTGCCGCTTAGGGTGGCAGGACAGAGTAATTCATTCGGAAGACATAAACTCAGCCTTGGAGAAAATGCCAGCCTTCAAAAAAAAGCAGCTTGTCTTAAGACCCGGGACAAGAAAATCACCTCCGACATTTTCGAGAGTGGACATCAAGGCACAAAGCTGTAATCATTTCTCACCATCCACCAACTGACTAAAAGAAGCCCAAACTGCCTACTTACCGTCTGTAGCCAGCCCTCTTATTACGCCGAGCGAGGAGGCTGCCTTAGGTGGAAGACTGCCAACAGTCAATTTATCAGGTATTTACATTTTTACCCTATTTTCCCCCCATAGAAGGTACACCATTTGTCTTTTCCATCTCAGGCACCAAATGCCTTGGCTGCTTTCCCTTTTTGTAACTTCCTGTGGAGAGAGTTTTTGTGTGTTAAGTGCCGCCAAGTAGCTTCCGACTCATGGCGACCCTATGAATGAAAGTCCTCCAAAATGTCCTGTCTTTGACAGCCTTGCTCAGATCTTGCAAATTGAAGGCTGTGGCTTCCTTTATTGAGTCAATCCATCTCTTGATGGGTCTTCCTCTTTTCCTGCTGCCCTCCACTTTTCCTAGCATGATTGTCTTTTCCAGTGACTCTTGTCGTCTCATGACGTGACCAATAGCCTCAGTTTAGTCATTTTAGCTTCTAGGGTCAATTCAGGCTTGATTTGATCTATAACCCACTGATTTGTTTTTTTGGCAGTCCACGGAATCTGTAACCCTCTCCTCCAACACCACATTTCAAAGGAATCTATTTTTTCCTATCAGCTTTCTTCACTGTCCAGCTTTCACACCCATACATAGTAATAGGGAATATGATGGCATGAATAAATCTAGTCTTGGTGGCCAGAGTCACATCCTTACACTTCAAAATCTTTTCTAGCTCCTTCATGGCTGCCCTTCCCAGTCTCAATCTCCTTCTAATTTCTTGGCTGCAGTCTCCCTTTTGGTTGATGGTGGAGCCAAGGAATAGAAAGTCTTGAACAATTTCGAGAGAGTAGGTGAAGGCATATCATCTCTTTAAGACAGCACGAGTAACCTCTATTGTTTACCAAGTAGTTCCAGAATATGTAAGAAATCTCCATTCCAACTCATACCTGACGAAGGGAGCTGTGACTCTCAAAAGCTTACACCCCCAAAAGCTGATTGGTCTCCAAGGTGCTACTGGACTCAAATCTAGCTGTTCTACGGCAGACCAACATGGCTACCCTCTGAAATAATTAGTTCCAGGGTTGCATTCAAAGTTCTGGTAATTACCTACAAAACCCTTCGTGGCCTGGGACCTGCATATCTGCAGGACCACATTACATCACAGAATCATAGAGTTGGAAGCGGACATACAGGCCATCTAGTCCAGGGCTTCTTCAACTGTTTTCCACTCACGACCCCTTTTCGCCCAAGAAATTTTTATGTGACCCCGGGTATATAGGTATATAAAATAGGTATACAAATCAAACATTTACTGATAATAAATCATAAAGAAATTGAGAAGCGTTTTACTGTTGCCAAATGTTTCACGGCCCCCACATTCAGTTACGCGACCCCATATGGGGTCACGACCCACAGTTTAAGGAGCTTTGATCTAGTCCACCCCTTGCTTAATCCAGGATCGGCCTAGAGCATCCATGAAAAGTGTTTGTCCAGCCTCTGCTTAAAGACTGCCAGTGAGGGGGAACTCAGCACCTCCCTAGGTTGCTGATTCCATGGTTGAATAACCCTTACTGTAAGCAAAAAATTCCTAATATCCATGGGGTACCTTTCCGCCTGCAATTTAAACCCGTTATTATGAGTCCTATCTTCTGCTGCCAACAGGAACAGCTCCCCGCCCTCCTCTAAGAGACGGCCCTTCAAACTACTTACGCATGGAAGGTTTTGCCTTGGATTTGCTGCTCTCTAGATGCACATTTTCCCCATCTGAATTCTCAAAACTCTGCATGGGGGCTTATTTTTGAGTTTTGAAAATTCGGATGGGAAAAATGTGCATCTAGAGAGTGGCAAATCCAAGACAAAACCTCCCATGCATACATGGCCAAAGAGAGCAATCCTGTCCCCCCTCAACCTCCTCGTCTCCAGACTAAACATTCCCAACTCCCTCAGCCTTTCCTCCCAAGGCTTGGTCTCCAGGCCCCTGATCATCCTCCTTGCTCTCCTCTGCACCCGCTCCATGCTGTCCACATGCTTTTTGACATCCTCTAGTGCAGCAATTTTGTCCTTCAGAGCAAAGCGTCCCGAAGGCACCACCATTCAAATGGGTAGGATCAACAGGGAGTTAAGAACTCTGGGTTGGGAAATTCCTGAAGATCTGCCGGTGGGCGTCTGGGGAGAGTCCTCAAGCAGAGTATAATGTCAAAGAGTCCACCCTCCAAAGCAGCCATTATCTCCAGGGGAACTGATTTCCATACTCTGAAGGTCAGTTATAATTTGAGCAGACCCCCAGGCCCCACCTGGAAGCTAGCAACCCTAGGTCAACACCTGCCCACACCCTGACTACCTTTAAGCCTGGCCTTAGAGTCGCCATCTTTGCTTTGTTTTAAAAATGAATAGCCACCCAGTCTCTGCAAATTTTCTGTCCGACAGATAGACAGCCTTATGAAAACGCTCTCCTTGGCTGCATAGTCAGGCAAGGGATTTAATGCATATGAGGAACTCACAAACCTCAGCCAAAGCAATAGCCACCATCAAAATCCGGTCTAGTATAGTATGAGTGCTGGACTCATGTCTGGAAGATCCATGTTCAAATCCCCTCTTTGGGCCTGGAAATTTGCTTGGTGATCTTAGGGAAGGGGCTGTGGCTCAGTGGCAGAGCATCTGCTTGGCATGCAGAAGGTCCCAGGTTCAATCCCCGGCATCTCCAGTTAAAGGGACTAGGCAAGTAGGTGATGCGAAAGACCTCTGCCTGAGACCCTGGAGAGCCGCTGCCGGTCTGAGTAGACAGTACTGACCTGGATGGACCAAGGGTCTGAATCAGTATAAGGCAGCTTCATGTGTTCATGTGATCTTGAACTGGTCACTCTCCCTCTACCGAACCTATCTCACAGGGTTGTTGTGAGGATAGAGGGCAGGATGATAGAGGGCAGAATAATGTTGTAAGCCACTCCTGGTCCCATTGGGGAGAAACACATAATTTAAATATCTATTTTTAAAAAAATCATGTGAGGGCTCAGATAGAGGAAATGAAGATCACATATTTTGTTCCATATAAACGGCAAGCTTAAACTCCCTCAGTTAGCCTTGGGGCAATGCAGGAAAAGGAGAAGTGGTATAATTTTAAATTTCTGCTGAGTTTCAGTATTTGAATTCAGCCCCCCACAACACTACAAGCATTTTGAGGGGGGGTGAGTTTTTTAAAACTTTCTTTAAGGTTTTGATTCATAGGGTCGCCATGAGTCGGAAGCAACTTGTCAGCACTTAACACACACACATGTACGGTATTTTATTACTATTAAAAATATATTAATTAATGAAAAAGGAAAGCTGAGGAGGTTGGAGGGTTAAATCCCCTCTCCTTTCCTTGCCCGACCCCAAGGTAATTGAGGTTTAGGAGCCTACAATTTGCATTTTATGAAGGGACAAAAATGCATGACCTCTATCATGTCTGTTCCATAAGTTCCATAACTTAGCCAGTGTAGTGTAGTGGTTAAGAGCGGTGGTTTGGAGTGGGGGACTCTGATCTGGAGAACCGGGTTCGATTCCCTTCTCCTCCACATGAGCGGTGGAAGCTAATCCGGTGAATTGGATATTGGGTTTTATATATGGTTAATATGGCAGAGTTTGCCCAGTCATGGAAGCGTGATATTGAGTGCAATAAAATCAGTCTTCCCAAGAAGTAAATTGCAAAAAAGTAGAACTTACATTTATTCAAGTTTAGTCTGTTGATATTCTTTTTGCAGTTGATAAAAGATAGAAAGCCTAAAGAATACATTTCCCTATACAAGTGGCTAGCTAATCCAGCGTCATGTGAGTGCAAGTATGATTGCATCGGTTTTTACAGGAGAGATCTGAAGAAACGTCTGCCTCCACGCATACCATGTGGAAAAGAGAGAGACAAAAAGGCTACTGAGAGAGAAGGAGGAGGAGTCAGAGGGCAGTCCCCAGGTTCAGTCAAAGAGGAACATCCCATTCAAGAGATAACTACAAACTTAGAGTAAATTAGCACCCCCCAATGTCAAGACATGCTGAGTTGCTCTCACTCCAACACTGGATTTGTTTCCCCACTCCTCCACACGAAGCCAGCTGGGTGACCTTGGGCTAGTCACACTCTCTCAGCCCCACCTACCTCACAGGGTGTCTGTTGTGGGGAGAGGAATGGAAGCTGATTGTAAGCCGGTTTGATTCTTCTTTAAGTGGTAGAGAAAGTCGGCATATCTCCTCCACCTTCTCCTCCGCCAGGTAACCAGGGTTCCATTGTAGATAAGGCTGGTTGCTTGGATTAATTGCATGAACAGAACAGCTTTTCATCCGTAAGATGACCAGGAGGGCGGAAACAACCCCCACCCTTTCCTTAAACCGAAGAGCAGATTCTGGCTTGGCAGCTCGAGTGTAATCCCCTTGTTAATTAAAATGCCCAGACTCTAAAGCCTTTTCAAAAACTGGGCCGGTGACGGAAATGCCAACCAAACAGACTTTCCGCCGCACGAGTGACGCTGGCACCTCCGGAGCATGAGTGTAAAATGGCAAAAACAGACTGGCAACTTCCCTGCACGAGCCATCGAAATATCCGCTCGGTGCCACCTCTCCTTGCTAATTGCTGTGTGGCGAACGGTCCCCTTAACAAGCTCTTTATCTTGGTGCTTCAGGAGTGGCGCCCGCTTCCACAATCACTCGTGAGGCTCTGGTTACCAGCCTGCCAAAATCCAAAGGACAAGATCTCCCCCCCCCCCCCGCCAACACCTTCTATTTCCCCCTTAAGCGATGGCATCTGGATTTTTGTTAAGCATCTTCTCTGCTTTCTTGGCTGGCTGCCTCCTCCGCCCGAGGGGCAACAAGAAATAGCTTGCCTGTTCCATCTTAGACAACCTCATCGCTGTAAAGACTTGTTCATAATTACCCGTGCCTACTTCGTATCGGCATTTCGCTCTCATGCCAGCTTCAAGAAGAAGAAGAAGACTTGGTTTTTATATACTGGTTTTCTCTACTGCATAAGGAAAAATCAAACTGGCTTAAGATCACCTTCCCATCCCCACAACAGACACCCTGTGAGGTAGGTGGGGCTGAGAGAAAGTGTCTTGCCCAAGGTCACCCAGCTGGCATCGTGTGTAGGAGCGGGGAAACAAATCCAGTTCACCAGATTAGCCTCCACAGCTCATCTGGAGGAGTGGGGAATCAAACATGGTTCTCCAGATCAGAATCCACCGCTCCAAACCACCGCTATTAACCACTACACCACGCTGGCTCTCAAAGATTCAAGGAATATCTGAGCTGGATGCAATCCAGTGGCTCTTGAAACTCCACCCCCATTTTTAATAAAAGATGCCCAACTTCCACATGAAGCTGCCTTCTGCTGAACCAGACCCTTGGTCCATCAAAGTCCGTATTGTCTACTCAGACTGGCAGCGGCTCTCCAGGGTCTCAGGCAGGGGTCTTTCACATCACCTACCTGCCTAGCCCCTATAACTGGAGATGCTGGGGACTGAACCTGGGACCTTCTGCAAGGCAAGCGGATGCCCTATCACTGAGCCACAACTCCCTTCCATGTGGAGCCTGGCGATTTCCTGAGCTCCCTCCCAGATTACGCCCTCCCCAGGCTATACCCCCAAATCTCCAGGAACTTCCCAGCCCAGAGTTAGGAACTAAAGCATCCCTCTTCCCCAGGTTTCCTTTAGAAACTCAAAAGGAGGAATTTACACCGCCCCTGACTAAGGGTTTAAGTATCTGTTATGATGACAACCCATGTCTTAAATCTTCACTGCAACAGCCAGCTGTTAAATGGTGGTATGGAAACCCCTTCAACCAGAAAAACACAAGGATCTCCATGATCAGAGGAGCATGCCGGATATATTAGGTGCTGTGGAATACAGGCAGGATGGTGCTGCCGCAGTCTTGTTTGTGGGTTTCCTAGAGGCGCCTGGTTGGCCACTGTGTGAACAGACTGCTGGACTTGATGGTCCTTGGTCTGATCCAGCAGGGCTTTTCTTATTCTCTTATGTTCTTCAGGCAGTTAGGGCTGATGAACCCTTCCTCTGCAAAATCACCCCCAACTTCTTTTCACCTAGAAATAAGCCTGACTCAGTACAGCAGCTAGAAGTTATAGGTCTTCTGCATCCCTACCCACCTGCCATTTTCTGGTTGAAGTCACCTTACAGCTGCCAGCGTGGTGAAGTTGTTAAGAGCGGCAGACTCTGATCTGGAGAACTGGGTTTGATTCCCTACTCCTCCACATAAGCGCCAGACTCTAATCTGGAGAACCGGGTTGGTTTCCCCGCTCTTACGCTTGAAGCTGCTGGGTGACCTTGGGCTAGTCACACTTCTCTCAGAGGTCTCTTGGCCCCGCCTACCACACAAGGTGTCTGTTGTGGGGAGAGGAAAGGAAGGAGATTGTAAGCTGGTTTGAGTCTCCTTAAAAAGGTATAGAAAAATGGGGTATAAAAACCAACTCTTCTTCTCCTTCTTGGTCAACCTGTATTCCAGGAGAGAAGCTGGCAGCCATAATGTCTAGTTAAGTCCTTATAAGGAACTTGGTAGAACTGCTTGCATAACTAGGTAGCCACCATGTGAGAAAGAATCATAGAATCATAGAGTTGGGACCACCGGGTCATCTAGTCCAACCCCCTGCACAATGCAGGAAATTCACAACTACCTCCCCCACACACACACCCAGTGACTGCCTACACATCCAGAAGATGGCCAAGATGCCCTCCCTCTCATCATCTGCCTAAGGTCATAGAATCAGCATTGCTGGCAGATGGCCATCTAGCCTCTACTTAAAAACCTCCAGGGAAGGAGAGCTTACCACCTCCCGAGGAAGCCTGTTCCACTGAGGAACCGCTCTAACTGTTAGAAAATTCTTTCTAATGTCTAGACAGAAACTCTTTTGATTTAATTTCAACCCACTGGTTCTGTTCGAACCTTCTGGAGCAAAGGATGCTGGACCAGATGGGCCACCAGTCTGATCCCATAAGGCTCTTCTTATGTTCTCATGCAGAGCCAAGGTGCTATATACTTACGGATGCATGGAACCTCCATACATACCCCTGCTCCCACTCCACACGTGTTCAGGGAAGTCCTGGAAACACTTACCCACTTCTCAAAAGAGGTCAGAGCCCTTTCCGAACAAGTCCAGCCCTCTGAGCAGGAATGCTACCGACTTTGACAAACCCACCAGTTTCCTGTATAGGAGAGAGAATAAAATGCATGTGACACATGTTAGTGACACTCTAGTTGGCTAGTTCATTTTCTCAGGCTCCTTCATAGATAAATGCAGCAGGGTGGGAATGCTGTATTGAGCATCTGCTAACTAAACCACTGCCAATATAATACGGAACAGATTTAAAGTATGTTTTCTACAAGTGCTTGCCCAGACTGGCTCATAAGAACATAAGAACAGCCATGCTGGATCAGACCAAGGCCCATCAAGTCCAGCAGTCTGTTCACACAGTGACCAACCAGGTGCCTCTAGGGAGCCCCCAAACAAGACAACTGCAGCAGCACCATCCTGCCCGTGTTCCACGGCCCCTAATAGAAAAGGCATGCTCCTCTGATCCTGGAGAGGATAGGCATGCATCATGACTAGTATCCTTTTTGACTAGTAGCCATGAATAGCCCTCTCCTCCATGAACATGTCCACTCCCCTCTTAAAGCTTTCCAAGTTGGTAGCCATCACCACATTCTGGGGCAGGGAGCATTGGGTTTTATATATGGTTAATATGGCAGAGTTTGCCCAGTCATAGAAGTGTGATATTGAGTGCAATAAAATCTGTCTTCCCAAGAAGTATATTGCAAAAAAGTAGAACTTACATTTATTCAAGTTTAGTCTGTTGACATTCTTGTTGCAGTTGATAAAAGATAGAAAGCCTAAAGAATACATTTCCCTATACAAGTGGCTAGCTAATCCAGCGTCATGTGAGTGCAAGTATGATTGCATTGGTTTTTACAGGAGAGATCTGTAGAAACATCTGCCTCCACGCAGACCAGGTGGAAAAGAGAGAGACAAAATGGCTGCTGAGAGAGAAGGAGGAGGAGTTAGAAAACAGTCCCCAGGTTCAGTCAAAGAGGAACATCCCATTCAAGAGATAACAACTTCAAACTTAGAGTAAATTAGCGCCCCCCAATGTCAAGGCCCTGTGAACCCGTGGCGCAGAGTGGTAAGCTGCAGTACTGCCGTCAAAAGTTCTGCTCACGACCTGAGTTCGATCCCGACGGAAGTCGGTTTCAGGTAGGTGGCTCAAGGTGGACTCAGCCTTCCATCCTTCCAAGGTTGGTAAAATGAGTACCCAGCTAAAGTGTAGATGACTGTGAAAGGCAATGGTAAACCACCCCATTAAACAAAGTCTGCCTAGTAAACGTCGGGATGCGATGTCACCCCATGGGTCAGGAACGACCCGGTGCTTGCACAGGGGACTACCTTTACTTTTAATGTCAAGGCATGCTGAGTCGCTCTCACTCCAACAGGGAGTTCGACAATTTAACCATGCATTGTGCGAAGAGCATCTTAATGCCAAGGGACTAGTTGATGGATTCAGTGTTGCCTCGAGCCATGGCATTCACACTGTCAGTTAAATTCCATCTACTGAATTTTTATCAGCCATGGCAGAGGGAGAATCGTACTCAGGGGCAATTTCTGCAGGGTCGACACTTAGACGATTCCGATGCCATCACTAAAGTGAGCCGATTTGGTATGTGAAAGTTGTGAACTTTGCTCTTCCCTGGTCTTGTTCCTATACATGTTACCCATCAGCAGTGCTTACGTCAGGGTCCCCAACGTGGTACCCATGGGTGCTATGGTCGGCATCAGGGATCTTTTCTGAGGAGGGCTCAGAAGCGGTTTCCAACTGTTGGAAGGCACATACCTGAAAAAGAACAAGGGTCAACACGGGCCCGCTTACCCAGGGACAGAACCAGTGGGTAGTGTTTCCAGCTCTGGGTTGGGAAATACCTGGAGATTTTGGGGATGAAGCCTAAGGAGGGTGGGTAGGGTTGCGAACCTCTAGGTATTAGCGGGAGATCTCCTGCTGTTGCAACCAATTTCCAGCCAACAGAGATCAGTTCCCCTGGAGAAAATGGCCACTTTGGCCATTGGACTCTAAGGCATTTGAGGGGAGGGGCTGTGGCTCATAGAATCATAGAGTTGGAAGGGACCACCAGGGTCATCTAGTCCAACCCCCTGCACAATGCAGGAAATTAACAACTACCTCCCCCCACATCCCCAGTGACCCCAACCCTCCCCCCACCATGCAGGATCCCACCATCAAAGCACTCCCTACAGATGGCCATCTAGCCTCTGCTTAAAGACCTCCAAAGACGGGGACTCCACCACCCTCTGAGGCAGCACGTTCCACCTGGCTCAGTGGCAGAGCATCTGTTTTGGCATGCAGAAGGTCTCAGGTTCAGTCCCCGGCATCTCCAGTTAAAGGGACTAGGCAAGTAGGTGACATGAAAGACCCCTGCCTGAGACCCTGGAGAGCCACTATTGGTCTGAGTAGACAAGACTGACTTTGATGGACCAAGAGTCTGTTTCATGTGTTCATGTATGTGTTCATGTGGCCTTGAAGTCTCTCCCCTCCCCAAAACCTGCCCTCCTCAGGCTCTGCCCCACAAACCTCCCGCTGGTGACAAAGAGGGACCTGGGGGTGGGGTTAAGGGAGGGGAGGGGCCTCAATGGGGTATAGTGCTATAGAGCCAGCATGGTATAGTGGTTAAGAGCTGCAGACTCTGTCTGGAGAACCGGGTTGGTTTCCCCACTCCTCCACATGAAGCCTGCTGGGTGATCTTGGACTAGTCACAGTTCTCTCTGAACTCTCTCAGCTCAACCTACTTCACAAGGTGTCTGTTGTGGGGAAGGAAAGGCGATTACAAGCTGCTTTGAGACTCCTTAAAGGTAGAGAAAATCAGGGTATAAAAACCAACTCTTCATCTTCCAATGCAGCCATTTACTCCAGGGGGACTGATCTCTATCACCTGGAGATCAGTTGTTATCCCAGGAGATCTCCAGCCACCAACTGGAGATTGGCAACCCTACCAGTGGGGTCAAGGAGTGGGGACCAAGTGCCAGGGAGGAGAAATGAGGGGCGAAAGAGAGGAGCCCAAAGAAAACACTCTGTTCGTCAAAAGGGTACACAGCTATTCTACGAGCTTACAAGTCCTATCAAGAAATATATCAGGCAAGACAAATAAACTGACCGCAGCCTAGATTCACATTCTGCAAGAAGCACAAATAAGAACTAAAAGGGCAAAGACACCCGAAATTGCCTTATAATGAGTGAGATCATTGTTGGCAGAGGCACTCCATGGTCTCAGGAGGAAGTCTTCCACATCACCTACTATCTGATCTTTTTAACATGGGATGCTGGGTATTGAACTTAGGACCTTTTGCGTGCAAATCAGATGCTCTACCATTGAGCCACGGTGACACCCAACTTTATATAACTCAAGAAGGTGGCAATGTTATTGTTTACACATTTACTTAGGAGAAAAGAGCAAGAGTCCAGTAGCACCTTAAAGACTAACAAAAATATTTTCTGGCAGGGTATGAGCTGTGGCTCACGAAAGCTCATACCCTGCCAGAAAATATTTTTGTTAGTCTTTAAGGTGCTACTGGACTCTTGCTCTTTTCTACTACTGCAGACAGACTAACACGGCTACCCACTGTGAATTACATTTACTTAGGGTTGCCAATCCAGAAATAATCTTGTTAAACTGTTTACCAACTATGAATAAGAAACTTCTTGATGTATTCCCCCATATGGTAACATTAGCAAGGATAAAGTTTGCCAGATGACTGGAAAGGAGCGAACTCTCCAAGCTTAAATAGTTGATTCGACAAAGTAAGAGAGATCTATGTGTTGATTCAATTAACTTACTGTCAAAATAACAAAAACATAGAGGTATTGAATAGAATATGGAATCCCACTATATCCAGGATGGAGAACACACTTAAAGGTTTAGATTCTTTTGGTGGTGGTTCATAAAGAGAGTGTTTATTTAGAAAGTTATATATTTTATAGGTTTTATAAGTACTGGTCAATGTTTGTTTATTAAAAAGGCTGTTTTTTAATGTTGTATTATTGTAATTTTTAATAAATATATATTAAAAAAATAGAACATATGTAAACTAATAGAAAAGCGATTCTACCTAAACATTAGGAAGAACTTTCTGACTGTGAGGGCTGTTCGATGGTGGAATGCACTACCTCGGTGGAGTCCCTGTCTTTGGAGGTCTTTAAGCAGAGGTTGGATGGCCATCTGCCGGGAGTGCTTTGATGGTGGGATCCTGCATGGCAGGGGGAGGGTTGGGGTCACTGGGGATGTGGGGGGGAGGTAGTTGTGAATTTCCTGCATTGTGCAGGGGGTTGGACTAGATGACCCTGGTGGTCCCTTCCAACTTTATGATTCTAAGTATAGCCTGCAAACGCCCAGGCAAACCCAGGAGTCTTCAGCTCCTTTGTGACTGACCTCTAGCTCCTGCTTTGTTTCAGGGCCCTTTAAGCATGAAATTGCTCAACACCGATATGATTTCTGCATTTGTCAGCCTTCAGCAATGACATCCTAATAATGCCTCCATACCCTCATCAGCAGAAACCAAGTATAATTGATCTCCTGCTGAGGTTGAGCTGATCTGCTGGCGGCTCACAGCCGCCATCGCTTATTCTCGGAGAAATTCGCTGGATTCAGAAAGAATGGTCATTTTCAAGTGAGGTGGAAGTCCTTGCCATAAAAGACTTAGAGGGAGGGTGCATGGCCAGGTGGAGCTCAGGATTCTAACTCCTGCCCAATTCCCACCAACCCCGCCGCCCCACCTGTTGTGACTAGGGTTGCCAACCTCCAGGTACTAGCTGGAGATCTCCCGCTATTACAACTGATCTCCAGCCGATAGAGATCAGTTCACCTGGAGAAAATGGTCGCTTTGGCAATTGGACTCTATGGCATTGAAGTCCCTCCCCTCCCCAAACCCCGGCCTCCTCAGGCTCTGCCCCCAAAACCTCCCGCCGGTGGCAAAGAGGGAAGTGGCGACTCTAGTTGTGACACACTATTGAGAGCCAGAGGTTAGAATATTGGACTAGGATCTGGGAGACCCAGGTTAAGAACATAAGAAAGGCCCTGCTGGATCAGACCAAGACCCATCAAGTCCAGCAGTCTGTTCAAACAGTGGCCAACCAGGGGCCTCTAGGAAGCCCCCAAACAAGACAACTGCAGCAGCAGCACCATCCTGCCTGGGTTCCACAGCACTTCATATAATAAGCATAAGGAAAGCCCTGCTGGATGAGACCAAGGGACATCAAGTCCAGCAGTCTGTTCACACAGTGGCCAACCAGGTGCCTCTAGGAAGCCCACAAACAAGACAACTGCAGCAGCACCATCCTGCCTGTGTTCCTTTACAGCACCTAATATAAAAGGCATGCGCCTCTGATCCTGGAGAGAATAGGTGTGCATCATGACTAGGATCCATTTTGATTAGTAGCCATGAATAGCCTCTCCTCCATAAAATCCCCATGCTGCCATAGAAGCTCACTGGGTGACCTTGGGTCAGTCACACCTTCTCAGCCAATTTACCCAACAGGGTTTTGGACTACTGACTCATAAAGCTTCATAGGTGTCCTGCAAATCACATATAAATTCTGCAAATGCCCTGATCTTGATAGCCTAAGCTAGCTGGGTCTTGTCAGATTATGGCAGCTAAGCAGGGTTGGCCTTGTTTAGTACTTGGATGGGAGGCCACACACAAGCAGGCTATGTCAAGCCACCCCTGAATGTCTCTTGCCTTGAAAACCCTACAGGGTGGCCATAAGTCAGCTGTGACACAGAGGTGGTTTCCCATTGCCTACCTCTGCTGGCGCAGAGTGGTAAGCTGCAGTACTGCAGTCCAAGCGCTGCTCACGACCTGAGTTCGATCCCAACAGAAGCTGGTTTCAGGTAGCCGGCTCAAGGTTGACTCAGCCTTCCATCCTTCCAAGGTTGGTCAAATGAGTACTCAGCTTGCTGGGGGTAAAGGGAAGATGACTGGGGAAGGCACTGGCAAACCACCCCATAAACATAGTCTGCCTAGGAAACGTTGGAATGTGACGTGACCCCATGGGTCAGTTATGACCCGGTGCTTGCACAGGGGACCTTTACCTTTACCGCTGCTGGGCCATACTCCCTAGGGTTGCCAACCTCCAGGCACTAGCTGGAGAGCTCCTGCTATTATAACTGATCTCCAGCCACTAGAAATGAGTCCCCCTGGAGAAAATGGCCACTCTGGCAATTGGACTCTCTGGCATTGAAGTCCCTCCCCTCTCCAAACCCCTTAGACTCCGCCACAAAAACCTCCCGCTGGTGGCGAAGTGGGACCTGGCAACCCTAATGCTCAGTAAGAGAGAGAGAGAGAGAGAGAGAGAGAGAGAGAGAGAGAGAGAGAGAGAGAGAGAATGGTTTAGTAGTTAATATGTCAGGCTAGGATCTGGGAAACCCAGGTTCGAATCCTCACTCTGCCATGGAAACGTGCTGAGTGACTTCAGGCCATCTAGTCCAACCCCCTGCTCAATGCAGGATCAGCCCAGAGCATCCCTGACAGGAGTTTGTCCAGCCTCTGCTTAAAGACTGCCAGTGATGGGGAGCTCACCATCTCCTTAGGTAGCTGATTCCACTGTCAAACAACTCTTACTTTAAAAAAATGCTTCCTAATATCCAGCCAGTACCTTTCAGCCTGCAATTTAAACCCATTATTGCGAGTCCTACCCTCTGCTGCCAACAGGAACAGCTCTTTGCCCTCCTCTAAGTGACAGCCCTTCAAATGCTTCAAGAGAGCAATCCTGTCCCCCCTCAACCTCCTCTTCTCCAGACTAAACATTCCCAACTCCCTCGGCCTTTCCCCATAGGGCTTGGTCTCTATAAAACTACTTTTAGACTTTTTAAAATTACTGTCCCCCCCCCAAAAAAAAATCACTATATTTCTGGCTACTAGACTTGCAGAATTCTGGAATCGTGCAAATGTCCTTGACTGTCTGCCAATACCAGAAGCAGAAGACACAATATCAGGTTCAGCATTGGCTTTCTTCTGAATTATGTGATATGCAATACTTAAAGCACAAGTAAAGGAAGATAAGTCCCCTCCTGCTGTTTGGAATTGCAGTAATGTTGGGCTGCACGTCAGCGATAATTTCGTCGCAACATTGTGTGGCGGAAATTGCTAAATTTCCTCACCTCGTGAAGTTTCGCCGCACCTCCTGGAGTCTTTAATATGAAATTTTCAAATGTTTGCTGTGACCCTGAAACTTCTAAAGGAGGAGGGGAAAGACCAAATCCTGATTTTGGGGGTAAATTTCAAGAAAGTTTTGAAGATGTCTGCTCCAAGGGATGCCATGCAGTCATGCAAGTTAGGCAAACTAAATTTGACTTCATAGTGCAGTTAACATCCACTAATATCCATTTTTTCCAGTCTTCACTCCAGGAAAACGAAGAGACCAGACTTTGGTTCATAAGAAGAAGAAGAGTTGGTTTTAATATGCCGGTTTTCTCTAACTTCTAAGGAGAACCAAACCGGTTTACGATTGCCTTCCCTTCCTCTCCCCACACCAGACACCTTGTAAGTTCGGAGAGAACAGTGACTAGCCCAAGGTCACCCAGCTGGCTTCATGTGGAGGAGCGGGGAATCAAACCTGGTTCTCCAGATTAGAGTCCACAACTCTTAACCGCTACACCACACAGGTACAAATCGCCGGTAGATATCTCTGGGTTGCAATGTACTAACCAGGGTTGTCAACTCAAAGTTGAGAAATTCCTGGAGATTTGGAGGGGGGGGGATCCTGGAGAGGGTGGGCTTTGGGGAAGCAGAACCTCAAGAGGGTATAATGCCATAAAGTTTACCCTCCAAGGCAGCCATTTTCTCCAGGTAGGGATGCCAGCCTCCAGATGGGATTTGGGATTGCCCTGGAATAACAGCTCATCTCTGGACTAACAGAGATCAATTCCCCTGGAGAAAATAGATGCTTTGGAGGGTGGACTCTATGGCACTGTACCACATTGAGGTCCCTGTCGTTCCCAGATTCCACTTCCAAATCTCCAGGATTTTCCCAACCTGAATCTGGCAACCCTACCCCCCCCCCATCCCCTGCTGGTGGTCAGGGGGGACCTAGCAACCCTATATCCAGGGGAACTATTGCCTGGCAATGAACTGTATCTCCAGGAGATCTCCAGACCCCATCTGGTGGTTGGCAACCCTACTGCTAACACCATGTCGTGTCAAAATTTAAGACTCCAAGTTTCTGGGGCAAAGGAGTTCTTTCTTGTTTGGCTCAAATGCAAACTTGCAGCAATATATCAAAATGTAGAAGTAACAACAAGTTGACTGACAGATACTTGTATGGAAAGGTGGGGTATAAATGGGATTAAATAAATGTGCAGTGACCATTAAATAACCGAAGATTAGACAGCATGGACGGTCGCTATGTTCTTGCAAGGAGGGGTTTTTCTCAGAATAATGGCCTGGAACCCTTTCTGGAGCCAGCATGGTGTAGTGGTTAAGAGCAGTGGTTTGGAGCAGTGGAGTCTGATCTGGAGAACCGGGTTTGATCCCCCACTCCTCCACATGAGCGGCGGAGGCTAATCTGGTGAACTGGATTGGTTTCCCCACTCCTACACACAAAGCCAGCTGGGTGACCTTGAGCAAGTCACACTCTTTCAGCCCCACCTACCTCACAGGGTGTCTGTTGTGGGGAGGGGAAGGGAAGGTGATTGTAAGCCGGTTTGAGTCTCCCTTAAGTGGTAGAGAAAGTCGGCACATAAAAACCAACTCTTCTTCTTCTTTGAATCTCTCTATACAAGCTCTTTTGTAAGGGTTTCCCTCTCTCTCACAGACCCGGCAAACCCGAACACCTCCCCAGGTTGCAAATACCCATTGCTATGCATTTCGTGCTGGTTCAAATCAAAGCGATCCAACCCCCCTTGCTTAAAAAGGAAATGGTCAGGTGGAATCCACGCTTCTCTCTCAGTAACAGCCTAAATAGGAAGCTGACAATAGCCAAACATAAAAATACAAAATCAATCCTGCTTATGGGAAGTGAAAATCGCCAACAACAGAGACGGATTACTTTAAGTACTTCCTGCCATACCTATCTGAAGGGCAGAAATGAATGCCTAACAGGAGCCAGGCTCGGAGATGGCGGGGTGCGATGAATGGCACAGTGTGCAATTGGGACGGCAGACGGTTGGAGCCAGAGCGAATGTCAGAGAAGACAGGCATGGATAAATGCTTAGCATTTCTATAGCACTGTCAACCTACCCACCATTGCACTAGGGTTGCCGGCCTCCAGGAGGGGCGCGTATAGGGTTGCCTGCTCCAGGTTGGGAAATACCTGGAGGTTTTTGGGGTGGAGCCTGAGGAGGGCGGGGTTTGGAGAGGGGAGGGACTTCAATGCCATAGAGTCCAATTGCCAAAGCAGCCATTTTCTCCAGGGGAACTGATCTCTATCGGCGGGAGATCAGTTGTAATAGCGGGAGATCTCCAGCTCGCCATTCTTCTATGAAGATTGCTCATAGTGGAACTTTTGAGACTTGTACCCTTTAGGACTGTTAACATAGGATTGTATATAGATTTGTGTGTTGTATGTCATTCACTGCACTTAATACGCCTTGTTGTTGTAAACTTGTGCTTGATTGATTGAATATCATCAGCTTTTCCTGTACTTAGTTCACTACCTGGAGGCTGGCGACCCTATGGTTGACCTTGAGCCCATCACAAACTATCAACCTAACTTACCTCACAGAGTTGCTGTAAGGATAAAATGGAGGCGAGGAGAACAACAAAAGCTGGAGGTTGGCAACCGGGGGGGTGCAATGTCAGCAGCATAACTACGTCACTTCCAGGGGAAATAGGTTTTACCATAGTGTTTCCTGTGATTCCTGCGTGTGTGTGTGTTAAGTGCCGCCAAGTCGCTTCCGACTCATGGCGACCCTATGAATGAAAGTCCTCCAAAATGTCCTGTCTTGGACAGCCTTGTTCAGATCTTGCAAATTGAAGGCTGTGGCTTCCTTTATTGAGTCCATCCATCTCTTGTTGGGTCTTCCTCTTTTCCTAGAGCTGATTTCCTAGAGTGATTCCTAGAGCTGCCCAATGTCACTTCTGGGTTTTTCATGGAAGTGACCTACTGCTGCCGCCACCGCCACTGTTTAAAAAAAAAACACTGTGAGGAATCTGATTCACCACAATGTCCATACAGTAGCTGACAAGCAAATATCCCCTGTTGCAGTATAGCAATGTGTTTGACAGATTATGTATCATTTTGGACAAATAATAATAATAATAAGAGTTGGTTTTTATATGCCAGCTTTCTCTACCACTTAAGTGAGACTCAAAGTGGCGTTCAGCGCATCCCTGAGCTGCGCTGGCGGCCAGGACGAAAGGCCTTTGGAGGCCGGTGAAGGCCTGCGCTGGCGCAAGGGCCCACAGCGCCGGTGTCCGGGTGACGTACGACGGTGTTTGTGGCCCCAGCGCTGGTGTGCACAGGCCCGGCGCCAGTCGCCGGATGCTGCCATGGCAGCACCGGGCCCAGATGCTGACAGAGTCTTCCGCCGGCGTCCCGGGAGGTGTTACCGGATCATTACGGTGCCGGTCTGGGGGCAGGGCCAAGTCGTTATGGCTTGGGAACGCCCCCTTTTTTGGCCAATGAGGGTTGCATGGATTTTTGGCGCCGCAAGGAGGTTTCGGCGGGGCTGAAACCTCCTTTGGAGGCAGCGCCGCTGCATTGCCTCCAAACAGTGGCGCAGGCATTCCACTCAGGAATGCACAGTTACAATCACCTTCCCTTCCCCTCCCAACAGACACCCTGTGAGGTAGGTGGGGCTGAGAGAGTGTGACTGGCCCAAGGTCACCCAGCTGGCTTCATGTGGAGGAGTGGGGAATCAAACCCGGTTCTCCAGATCAGAGTCCACCGTTCCAAACCACCGCTCTTAACCACTACGTCACGCTGGTGTGAAGTTCTAGTGAAGATTTTTACGAAACAGGATCAGGAGCCGGCAACCTGTCTTAGTACTGAAGAGATTATTTATAGCTATTTTTCTACCGATACCAGAAGAGATGATTTATAACTTTATTTATTAACTGCTCTACTGGTGTCGCATCATTGAAGAGAGATCCACAACATATGGAAGAACAAGCTCAAGGATTATAAATGGACTCTGGATTCTATGCCAGTAAAATAATTGTGTATTGTCACTTTGGATGTATTTCAGTCGGTATATATATGTAGTTATAATGTTGGTACATAATTAAATCTATGAGAATTGTCCCTTAGCCACATGCTTTTGTATTTTGCGGTTTATTTGCAGTGTTGTTTTGTGGCGTGGCTACTATTTTTTCTTGATGATATGTTTGTTTTCTTCTAGACGTTGCTTGGAGGGCTTTTCTGTAAATGAAATGTTGAATTTTTATGGAGTGGCAAATGTATCTGTATTTG
Organism: Euleptes europaea; assembly: GCF_029931775.1. Lineage (NCBI taxonomy): Eukaryota > Metazoa > Chordata > Lepidosauria > Squamata > Sphaerodactylidae > Euleptes > Euleptes europaea. Next base: position 114,543,665 of record NC_079314.1, on the reverse strand, counting down.
TGCTTGATGTGCACCATGATTATTTTTAATTGTTCACATTTTTTAATATTTTTGCTGTATTTGCTGGTTGTGGTCCGTAATAAATACCTTTGACTTTGACTTTTGATGTAGTGGCAAATAGTAGAATGGGTGGGGGGGCACACAGACTTGCTAGCAACACGTGCACACAAGCCCGCACTGAGAAGCCCATTCAACAAACCCATTGTCCTTGGCTATGAGATTGGGGCAGGTGTAACCATCGTTCCCAGATGTAACAAACACCCGTGGCAAACCTACCTCGCCACAAAGGCCTAAACATAGCCTCTCTCTTTTTCTCCCAGCTCTGTGATTTTTTTCCCCAAAAGGAAAAAAAAAAGAATTAAACAATAAATAAAATCATTCTCAGAAGAGCTTGAAAGTACGCGGCCATTCACTTGAGAGTTTGGGATTGAAAAGCTGCCGTTCGTCAGCCCGTCTTTGTCTGTTAATCTTTGTCCTTGATTCGAAGGCTTCTTTATCACCAAGGACCTCTGAACCAAAAGCCGTACAGAACTTTTCAGAGCTGCAAGTTTCTTGAAATCTGTTGGAATTAATACGATTCGTTTCTCCGCGTGCTACAATCAGCATTGTATTGCTACTTCAAATGCGGGTCCTACTTAACTCGCTCTGGACGAGCTTCAGATGTCACGGCTACGAGAGTCCTCTAAACCGCCTGAAGAATTTACAATGCTGTTGCAAACAGTCCCCCCCCCTTTCTCTCTCCCTTTCAAACCATGCCTTTTTAAAGAACAGAGAGAGGAATTCAGATCTCGCTTCTGCCTCAGAGGGAATTGTACAGTCTTGTACCCTGTAGGTAATTTAGCTTGTTTGTCATAAGCAGAAAACAGCTAAAGGAAAAAGAAAAAGAAAAAGGGGGTGGGTGGGTGGGATCATGCGTATAGTCGGTGAAAAATGGTTTGACCGTATAGCACCGATTTCAAAACATCATAATTATTTGCCTATTTGCTTCTGGGTTAGAATAATAGAATCATAGAGTTGGAAGGGACCACCAGGGTCATCTAGTCCAACCCCCAGCACAATGCAGGAAATTCACAATTACCTCCCCCCACATACACCCAGTGACCCCTACTCCATGCCCAGAAGATGGCCAAGATGCCCTTCCTCTCATCATCTGCTTTAGAAGAAGAAGAGTTGGTTTTTATATGCCGACTTTCTCTACCATTTACGGAAGAATCAAACAGGCTTACAATCACCTTCCCTTCCCCTCCCCACAACAGACACCCTGTGAGGTAGGCTAGGCTGAGAAGCTGTGACTAGCCCAAGGTCACCCAGCTGGCTTCGTGAGTAGGAGTGGGGAAATGAATCCAGTTCACCAGATTAGCCTCCGCCGCTCATGTGGAGGAGTGGGGAATCAAACCCGATTCCCCAGATCAGATTCCATGGCTCCAAACCACCGCTCTTAACCACTACACCACACTGGCAAAGTTAATAGAAGCAGCATTGCTGACAGATGGCCATCTAACCTCTTCTTAAAAACCTCCAAGGAAGGAGAGCTTACCACCTCCCGAGGAAGCCTGTTCCACAGAGGAACTGCTCTGTTAGAAAATTCTTCCTAATGTCTAGATGGAAACTCTTGATTTAATTTCAACCCGTTGGTTCTGGTCCGACCTTCTGGAGCAACAGAAAACAACTCGGCACCATCCTCTATATGACAGCCCCTCAAGTACTTGAACATGGTTATCATATCCCCTCTCAGTCTTCTCCTCTTCAGGCTAAACATACCCAGCTCCTTCAACCTTTCCTCATAGGACTTGGTCTCCAGACCCCTCACCATTTAAGGGGCTGGTGCTCTTAATTTAAGGGGCTGATGCTCTTAAGCCCCTCCCTGATGTTGGACTCTGTATCTACAATATCACGATCTGGAGCACTGTTTGTGCTATTTTATTCAGTGTCTATGTTGGGGCCCTCTCATCATTCCATGACTTGAGACATGTGTGTTGAACTAGGATATGGGAGCCCCAGGTTCAAATCCCAACTCTGCCATGGAAGTAGGGTTGTCAGCTCCAGGTTGGGAAATTCTTCAATATTTGAGGGTGGAGCTTGAGGTAGGTGGAACCGGAGGAAGGGAAAGAGCTCAGCTGGGAGTAATGTGATAGTCCACCCTTCAGAGCTACCATTTTTCCAGGGAAATTTATCCCTGCTGTGTGCAGATCAGTGGTAATCTCAGGAAAACTCCAGGCTAGGGTTGTCAACCTCCAGGTGGTAGCTATCTCCCAATTTTACAACTGATCTCCAGGCCTGGAGAAAATGGCCACTTTGGAAGGTGGATTCTATGGTATTATACCCCACTGAAGTTCCTCCCCTCCCCAAACCCTGCCCTCTTCAGGCTCCACCTGCTAAAATCTCCAGATAGTTCCCAAGCCGGAGATGGTAACCCTGCTCCAGGCTCCACCTGGAACGTTCCTGGGTGACTAGAGTTGCCAGGTTTTTGGGGTGGAGCCTGAGGAGGGCGGGGTTTGGGGAGGGGAGAGACTTCGATGCCATAGAGTCCAATGGCCAAAGGGGCCATTTTCTCCAGGTGAACTGATCTCTATCGGCTGGAGATCAGTTGTAATAGCAGGAGAGCTCCAGCTTGTACGTGGAGGCCGGCAACCCTATGGTTGACCTTGGGCCCGTCACAAACTATCAACCGAACTTACCTCGTAGAGTTGATGTAAGGATAAAATGGAGGCGAGGAGAACAACAAAAGCTGCTTAGCTCCCCATGGGAGAGAGAGGAGGGGGCGAAATGACAAAAAACAATTTATCATGCCAATAAAGGAGACTAAAACTGAACTGAAGTAAACAATTTCTGGGGAACTGGTCCATTCTTCGGAGTGTTTTACTCCAGAAGGTCCAGAGGGCTTCATTTTTTGTGTATTTACCTCTTTCCTTTGTATTCGTTCTATAGAAGTAGACCAAGGCCGGTACATTCTATTAGGAAAACAGGGTGTGTGTGATATAAGGTCGCCAACCTCCAGGTACTAGCTGGAGATCTCCTGCTATTACAACTGATCCCCAGCCGATAGAGATCAGATTGCCTGGAGAAAAATGGTCCCTTTGGCCATTGGACTCTGTGGCACTAGAGTCCCTCCCCAAGCCCTGCTCTCCTCTGGCTCCATCCCCAAAACCTCCCACCAGTGGCAAAGAGGGACCCGGCAACCTGGACCCACATCAGAACATAAGAAAGGCCCTGCTGGATCAGACGAAGGCCCATCAAGTCCAGCAGTCTGTTCACACAGCGGCCAAAGTGGGGCAAAGGTGGCCGAAGACCCTGTCAGGTGGCAGAAGATGTGCAAATTTAGTTCCTCCTCCAATTCACACTCAGCACCTTTCCAATTCCATCCACAGAGGCAGTGGCTTGTAGTGGCTATAAGGTCAGGACCGGATTTCTCTCTCTCTCTATCTCGCTCTCTCTGTTTGGCCAAAACGAGGCAATTACATTTTTCGCTCCTTTTTGAACATTTTTAAAACCGTCACACTTTCCAGGCCCGTTTCGAGGCCCGGAAAACACCAAGTCCTCCTCAATTCCGGGTCGAGCCAACCTCGCTAAAATAAATAAATCAATAAAACCAGCCCCCCCCCCCAAAAAACCTTGACATGCTTTAAATAAAATGGTGCAAATAGAGGAAGGGATAATAACGCATAACTGCTTTTGCGGAGGCCTAGCCGGTAAAGTGCATTTTGTCTGTGAATAGAAGCAATTAGACGCCCAGGAAAGCGGCTCAGCGGTTAATGCAGCCGTTTCGAGTGGCACAGCCGGCCTCCGTAGATCAGCCTCCGTCCGGCCTCCCCCTCCGAGGGGATCATTCTCCAAAAGCCCCCTCTGCCGAAAGAAGTACCCCGGCCTGACAAAGGCCGCACAATGCTCCGCGGCCTACACGGCCACCTCTCGCGCCCGTAACGCCAAGTCGCCGGGGGCGGCCGTTCCCGGAACTACCCAACCGGCTGTCATAAACACAAAACACAACAAAAAGAAAAAAAGATTTCCAACACTGAAATCAAACGCCGGGCCTTAATCTCCCAGAAACTGGAAGGAGATTTTTATTCCGAAAGTGGGCTGGTTCCAAGACGGCTCAAACACTCAACTCTTTCTTTGCATACGGCTAATTACCTGCCACTCCGCTGACAGCTATTCTTTGGCCTCCATTATCCCGACCTGGAGCTAATTAGAGGTACGGAAAGCCGGGTTTCTCCCTCTCCGTTTTCGGAGCGTGGTAGGAAACGGGGGGGGGGGGGCGGCAAATCCCTCTCCTACCAGGCTCATTAGCCCAAGTGAAAGGGAAATTATGGTGCCTTCTCTTTAGGCTCCTTGCCCTCCCCTTACTGGAATATGAACCAGAACACGGCGTCTTTCTAAGAGGTGGTGGGCGAGAGAAGCGACCTTCGGAGAACTCTTATCCGGGAATAATTGCCACCGGGGAACAAAGGGCGTTCTAGAGCCCCAAAGGCCCCTGGCAAGAGACCACTTTGACACGGAGGGTGGAAACACTGCACGGCCGACGCCGCGGAAAGAAGAACAAAGGGTGCCAAGCGGTAAAGAGTGACATGTTGATCGCGTTCCCAGACTGACCATTTTTCCGGTGCCGGGTGGTACGGCGTTTGCAAAACTTTTCCTTTCGAAAGCACTCCAGATATTGTACACATGTCAAATCAGAACACGTCGGCTCTTCAAGGTACCCATTAACTAGAAGCCTGCCTTTCTCTCGAAGGCGTACGAGGACATCTTACATGCCTGCACTTTTTCAGCGCCCCTCCCTTCTTTTTTGTCCTTGTTGAGAGTGACAAAAGGGTAGAATTTAAAAAGAAACAAGCCCCCCTCCCAATGCATTTTAGCACTCCAAGAGCTTAAGGAAGTGGAAAGCAATGAAAAGGGCCTAGGAATTCATAAAACGCTCTGGCCTTATTTGTGCATGTGTCTATGTGGTGTAGTGGTTAAAAGTAGGTGGACTCTAATCTGGAGAACCGGGTTCGACTTCCCATTCCTCCACATGAGCAGCAGACTCTAATCTGGGGAGCAGGGTTGGTTTCCCCACTCCTACATGTGATGCCAGCAGGGTAAGGTTGCCAACTTCCAGGTGGCGGCTGGAGATCTCCCGCTATCACAACCAATCTCCAGGCGATCAGTTCCCCTGGAGAAAATGGCCGCTTTGGCAATTGGACTCTATGGCATTGAAGTCCCTTCCCTGTCCAAACCCTGCCCTCCTCAAACTCCACCCCTAAAATATCCAGGTATTTACCAGCCCAGAGCTGGCAACCCTACAGCTGGGTGGCCTGGAGCCAGTCAAGTTCTCTCCGAACTCACAAGGTGTCTGTTGTGGGGAGAGGAAGGGAAGGAGATTGTAAGCCGGTTTGAGTCTCCTGAAAAGGTAGAGGGAGTCGGCATATAAAAACCGACTCTTCTTCTATATCTCAGGAGACAAGACTAGTCTCTTGTTCAAACTGAAACAGTGGTTCAGGCTAAGGCCTGCAGAACATGGACCGTTTCTATTCGACAAGAACCACCGTTGAGCTGACAGTGACTCCCAGGGAGATAAGAGAGGATAGGAGGTATCGTCTGCCCCAAAGGATTCAAGAGCGCCTAAGCAGGCCTATGCATTCCATCTTGCTAACACAGGGATTTGTGGGAGCTTGTTAATTGGACCTGATGCAGCTGCAGAACATCAGAAACTAATTGGAAGTCCTGCCTGATTGGTTTCCTCACTTGTGGGGTTGCCAGCCTCCAGGTGGTGGCTGGAGATCTCCCAGCATTACAACTGATCGCCAGACAATATAAATCCGTTCCCCTGGAGAAAATAGCCGCTTTGACAATTGAACTCTGTGGCATTGAAGTCCCTCCCCTCTCCAAACCGCACCCTCCTCAGACTCCACCCCCCAGATCTCCAGGTATTTCCTGACCTGGAGCTGGCAACCCTACTCACTTGGTCAGTAACTAGGGTTTCCAGCTTCAGGTTGGGAAATACCTGGAGATTTTGGGGGTGGAGCCTGAGGAGGGTGGAGCTTGTGGAGGAAAGGGCCTTCAATGGGGTATAATGCCATGGATTCCACCTTCCAAAGCACCCATTTTCTCCAGGTGAACTGATCTCTGTCGCCTGGAGATGAGTTGTAATAGGAGATTTCCAGCTACCACCTGGAGGCTGGCAACCCTATCAGCAACACCAATGGGCAGTTGGGTTACATCACTGGGCTGACATTTGATTGGCTAGCCTAAATCATGCCCACACAGACTGCAAGGCATAAAGCAGAGTTTCCCAAACTTTTTGAGTCATGGAGCACTTTTCAGGAGAGAAATCACGGAGTCACGGAGCACTAATTTTGAGTCACGGAGCACTAATTTTCACCTAGCACCTATATACTAAACCGAATGACAGTGGTATTTTTCTTTCCAATCTCTTCATGGAGCACTAGGAGATGTTTCGCGGAGCACCAAGTGCTCCTTGGAGCACAGTTTGTGAACCTCTGGCATAAAGGGAACAGTCTTCATTCTAGTTTTGCCCTTTGCTTGGACTACAACTAGCTTTGGGTGGACTTTTGATTGGGGTGGGCCATAACTATCTTGGACTCTGCCTTGCTAAAGTAACCTCTGGATTACAGAACCATTATTCATCAGTATCTAGGTTAGCTATCGAGCTTTGTTATTTTATCCTCTCTGTTCTTTGTTCTCTTGTACATTCCCGCACATCCTTTTAACAAATCACTTTAATTATATTTGGCGTGTTGTTGAATACAGCAAGCTTAAATCCGAATCCAGTACGTTGGCCCAAGTTGGCTACAGCTACCAAAGTAACTTGTTTCTGGAACTCACAGGCCAGTGAACCTAATGTCTGTCCCAGGCAAATGAGTAGAAACTAATCAAATATAGATTAGGCACATGGAGGAACAAGGCCTGCTGAGGGAAAATCAGCATGGCTTCTGCAAAGGGAAGTCCTGCCTCACTAACCTTTTGGAGTTCTTTGAGAAAGTTAACAAGCATGTAGATAACATCGATGCGGTAGACATTATATACTTGGACTTTCAAAGGACTTTTCACAAGGTACTTCACCAAAGACTCCTGAGTAAACTCAGTAGTCATGGGTTAAGAGGACAGGTTTTCTTATGAATTAAAAAATAGTTAAAGGACCAGAAGCAAAGAGTAGGACTAAATGAACAGTTCTCACAATGGAGGGAAGTAAGCAGTGGGGTCCCACAAGGATCAGTATTGTTGCCAGTACTATTTAATTGTTCATAAATGATCTGGAACTAGGAGTGAGTAGTGTAGTGGCCAGGTTTGCAAATAACACAACATTATTCAGGATGGTGAAAACCAAGGATGACTGTGAACAGCTCAAGAAGATCTCACAAAATCGGCGGGTGGAAGACAATGCGGCAAATGAAGTTCAGTGTTGGTATGTGTAAAGTGATACACATTGGGACAAAAAATCCAAAACTTCAACTATACGCTAGTGGGGCCTGAACGTGCTGAGACTGAGAGGAGGAAAGATCTTGGAGTCTTAGTAGACAGCTCAGTGAAAGGGTCAACCCAATGTGCTGCAGTGTGAAAAAGGCAAACTCTATGTTCGGGATCATTAGGAAAGGGATTGAAATTAAATGGCCGGTATTATAATGCCCCCGTACAGATTTATGGTGTGGCCTCAGTCAGAATACTGTGCACAATCTGGATCATTGTATCTCAAAAAGGGCATCACAGAGCTGGAAAAAGTGCAGACAAGGGCAACCAAGATGATTAGGGGGGGTTGGAGCACCTTCCTAATTGAGGAAAGGCTGAAGAGTCTGGGACTTTTCAGTTTGGAAAAGAGATGTGTAAAGGGGGACAGGACATGATAGAGGTTTATTAAATTATACACAGGGTGGAGAGACTCTGCAAAGACAACTCCCCCCCCCTTTGCCAAAATACTTACAGGCAATAGATTCAGGATGGACAGTATGTGTGTGTTAAGTGCCGTCAAGTCGCTTCCGACTCATGTCGACCCTATGAACGAAAGTCCTCCAAAACATCCTATCTTTGACAGCCTTGCTCAGATCTCGCAAATTGAGGGCTGTGGCTTCCTTTATTGAGTCAATCCATCTCTTGTTGGGTCTTCCTCTTTTCCTGCTGCCCTCAACTTTTCCTAGCATGACTGTCTTTTCTAGTGACTCTTGCCTTCTCGTAATGTGATCAAAATACGACAGCCTCAGTTTAGTCATTTTAGCTTCTAGGGTCAGTTCAGACTTGATTTGATCTATAACCCACTGATTATTATTTTTTTTTGGCAGTCCGTGGTATCCGTAACACTCTCCTCCAACACCACATTTCAAAGGAGTCTACTTTCTTCCTGTCAGCTTTCTTCATTGTCCAGCTTTCACACCCATACATAGTAATAGGGAATACGATGGCATGAATTAACCTAATCTTGGTGGCCAGTGACAGAGTGTTTTAAATATGGCATTTGATGCCAGAGGATATAGTGATGGCCACAAGCATAGATGGCCTTAAAAGGGATTAGACAGACTCATGGAGGAGAGGTGGCTACTAGCAATGGTGACTAGAGGGAATCTCCATGTCCAGAGGCAGTCAACCTCTGAATCCCAGTGAATCAAACTGGCTTACAATACCTTCCCTTCCCCTCCCCACAACAGACACCCTGTGAGTGTGACTGGCCCAAGGTCACCCAGCTGGCTTCGTGTGGAGGAATGGGGGGACAAATCCAGTTCACCAGATTAGCCTCTGCTGCTCATGTGGAGGAGCGGGGAATCAAACCCGATGGGTCCACCGCTCCAAACCACTGCACTTCACCACTACACCACACTGGCTCTCAGGCAAAGGCCTTGGACCTCCAGAGGGACTGGTTGGCCACTGTGTGAGAAAAGATGCTGGATGTGTGAGACAAGATGCTGGCAACCCTAGCTGGAGCATGTAAGCTTCTCAACCCATCAGGGATGTAGGTGCATGTTTCGTTTTTCCTTTTAAACGTTTATTTTTAATTTGTAACCTAGATGATACTACATTGGCTCCAACCACTCACTTTCCATCTAGCACTTCCTGTAAAGCAGGAACTGTTCCGGTCCAATGTTAACTGTGCTCTAATCTGGGTGAAACAAAACCTTCTCAAGCAATAGGACAAATTTTGTGTTGGTTCACAAGTGGTCGAAGTACGGGCCCCCATTTTAGACTCAGGGTTCCTTTGAACCTGATAAAAACATTGCAGGCACACAACACAAGTATTGGCTTAATAATATTTTTAACACATTAAAAATACAGGTCACATGAAAATAGGAAAACAGTTTTAAAAAAAACTGCCAAAGAGGACATAAGAAAAATAGCATGTATATATTTTATATATATATAAAATCTACAGTATTTACTAGTCTCAATAAGTACTTCAGGAGCAGCCGTCTTCCCGCTGCATCCAGTAAATTGTACAGCTTAATTTATTATATGTACTATGAATCACAAAGCCATGGTTTAAAAATCTGGGATTATTACATTGCCACATTACTATTTACATACATTTCTATGCCGCAGTAAGTAAAACCAGAACTAAAAGGTAAAAGGACAAGCTCTGCGTTTGTCAGTTTAAAATCTTCTTCAGTGCAGTAACTCGGTTTAATATTTGTTTTGCCGTGTTCTGCAGGTTAAAAGAGTCAGTTGCCAAGCTAATTAAAAATTACACCGGATTCACTATATACACAAAAACGATCGTGTTGGCTAAACGTTACTGCCACTGGTTATCTTTTTTATTTTTCCTTTTTTAATGGAGTTCAGTACCATAAAATATTAACAGCGCCAACTTACAGAGAACGTAGGCACTATAACATATTGGGTTGTACCCAAACAGTGTTTCTGCAGTTGCAAGAGGTACGAGAGGTTATCATGTCTGATTTCCCTTCTCCCTTCAGCCCCATGACCCCCAAAATAGCCCTTTCAGGGGTCAAAAGGAGCCCCCCCTTGTGCCTGCAGAAGAGCTGCTAAGATCCAAGCCATTGTTCAGAGCGGGCCTTGTGCAACTTGGGACACACTGATGCAAACGCATCCCACCAGCTCCATCGGGGCCCACCAGGGACTCGATTAAAGTTCCTGTTTTTGCCAGCTCGGGGCTGCAGAAACCAGGGTAAGGGGGATAGTCCTCAATAACAGGACACGATATACCGCAGGCCACATTCAGCTTCGAGGGTTTCCCAAGTTGCTAAGGCATGAGGAAACAGTCTTCCTGTACTTCTGATTCCTTTCCCGTCATTGCAGCCGTACGGACCCTTTCAAAGCAAACGAATGGCTAACCAACAAAAGTCACTCTTCTGTTGCAAGCCGGAGCCGACCAGCAATCTAAATATTCCCCATCATATATTTTCAGCTTGGGGGAGGGACGTGGTTCCAGACCACGGGCCACGCTGTGTAATTGCCATGGGTGGGGCGAGGCAAACTGGTGCTTTGATGGTGGTTCTCATGTTTCTTTTTGCCACTATAGGGTTAAGGAGGACAAAAAGCAACAGTCGAGCATTTAACTCTGGGTGTTTGGGGGGGCTTGTTACGCTTTTATGCAATCCGGAGTATTTAGGGTGAAGCCAGCCATCGATCCTAGAGGCGAAGGAAATAATCCACCGGCTCAGCTTCCAACGGATACAGCACTAAAGATGCTGTTAGCCCCTGGCTGTTTTGGAGCAGAGGACTCAAACTTGTCAAGATACTAGTCCCAGCTGAGGTCATATTGGTTCTGCTGAGACTCCTGTCAGCAATCAAATTATTGCTTTGACACCCTGATCCAATGCTCGTCCTGCACATACGGGGCACACCAAGAAAGCAGGCTCTCCCATGCTCCATTCTATGCATCACATCCCTAAAGCTGAAGCAGCAGACACGACAGCTGCTGCTCACTTTGGGAGGAGCTTTCGCTTTGTGATCGCTGGGATAAGAGGCAGGGCTGCTTGCATTGGCCCTTTGCCCCCCACGCAAATCAATCTGAGACCCTCTGCGGATACCTTACCCAGTCGCTCTCTCGTTGCCATTCTTGCCCTGCTTTCAGATAAAAGATTCTTAAAAACCATACACACAAACACAAAATGGCTGCAGGCACTGATTAGAAAGTATTTCGTTACAATGAATTTGCCAGCTTTCTGTTAATAACACGTGAGCACTTCAGCCTTACATGTTATACCTACAATCATATCTTAAGGGCCTAACGGTACAGCAGCACTAGCCCAATGAAGGGCAGAAGTCTATTGCTCTTGAGGAAAAGAGACGTTGGAGAGTGTTTGGGGGAATAGAGAAGAACAGAAACAAGACGTCAAACACACAGGCGCAAGAGAAACAAGACGTCAAATACATGGGTTTACAAATATTGGGGGGGGTTCAATTGGAACTCAGTTTTGAGACCCATTGAAGGTGTGAACTTGCAACCTCCCCATCCTCCAGCCAACAGCTTCACGTTTGTCTTCTCAGAAGCTACAGCAAAGCTGAGATTTGGGCTTAGAGGATTTGGGTCTCAAAGCCAACCTTGGGTCGCCGTGTCTATTGTATGACCAACCAGGAATAGGTGGCAACTTGCTTGGGAACGTGAAATGACTTTTGCTTTTTGTTGACCGGGACTGCAAAACCTGGGAGCACGAAACTGAGAGTAAATCACTTACCAGGCCACAACACGTGGCTGGTGTGCCATGCTGGGCATTGCACCAATTATGGAGGCCAGGTGTTCTGGGTCTGTTCCATACCAGAAATATTCCTGGCATAAGGCTTGATGAAACGAACAGGATGCGAGAGATGCATCCGTTCCGGGCAGACGGCGCCCAGGAGATACTCAAAACAACGGTGAAGCCAACCCCAGCACGAGAAACAAAAGCAAAGAAAAATGCCACCGGATGAGCAAGAGCAAAAAACCCAAAAACCTTCTTTTCTCAGAATTTATTGTATGGGAACAGAACTCCTATTGTCCTTACAAACCCTCCCAATGTATTTGAAGGGATCAAAAACCCCTTTTGTCAGGGGTAAAAAACAGAGAAAGGAGACATTGCCTCAAGGAGAATTATGCTTAAAGGAAGAAGATTCTCTCTCTTCCTTTGCTGGTCGCCTTTGGTGTTGCTCCTTTTGTGTCTCAACAACGCCCGATATGCAGCTGCCGAATCAAAAGAAACCCCCTTAACAGGTTGTCCAGAGCCCCATGCAGACGTCTGGAATGGACGCGCTGTACAGGATAGGGATTGTTACTGGGTTTTGTACGAGTGTAAGCACAAAAAATCCAAAGTGTTGGGCCTACGCACACTGGGAAGCACCCTGGCAAAAAGGGAGGCGGGGATTGAGAGCGGACACGGTCCCAATCCCCACCATGCACATGTTCTTCGTGTCTGCACAGGGCGACTGTAATCATAGACTTGTGGAGCACTGGATGCTGAAGATGCAATGTTTGGTTGCATCGCTGCCCTTCTCACTTACCTGAAACACACACGGAACACAACTATTAAACGGGGGATGGCGATGGATAATTGACTCGAGCTCTACTGACACCCCAGACACACGGTACAAGTCACAGACCATCCTAATTTTAGAAGCACCATTTATTGACTGTCTCAGCCTGTCTTTGCTACGGGTGCTCACCTTGCCTTTCTAGCCAAGGAACAAGCATAGGCATTCCCCTACCAAGATTGCATTGGATAACCCAGAGTTGTTGTTCCTGGGTTACTGAGGCAGTGTATTTAAGAATGTCAAGAAACGCCACCCATCCTAAGAGAATGGGCGATTTATAAATTAAGTTAGCAAAAATTAAAAAAAATAATAGAAGTACTTTGTGGATGCAATCCAAAAACATACAACCCTCTACGTTCGACTCTGTAATTCTCTGGCCGTTAAGTAAACACAACTGGATGTAGTGTCAGTCAAAAAGTAGCTTACAGATGTGTGTGCATGGTTGTTGGTTTTTTACAGGTTTTAGGCAACAAGGTAGTTTCCCCAGCTGTAAGCTACTTAAGTGTGGAACATATACACTATTGCTACGTTCATCAGAATCTGATCTTCCATGTTCAATACAGAGTGCCAGCTCTTGACAACATTTAACACGGTCATGAAGCAGTGTTATTACTTTGCAGAGGTCTCATACAAAGTGTCCTGTGGGGAGGAGGAAGGGGGGAATTATTGATCTCGATTAGCTACCGACCCAAGAGAGTTGTGAACCTTGCACATTTTTCTCCTGGCCTTCACAGTAGGCATGTACAGCCTCTCACAGCATTACTGATTCATGCGCTGACAATCCATCAGTCTGGTGTCTGTAGTGGTGGGTGGGGCCTGTGGGACCTGGATATCGATAATGCGGTGAGCCATGTTCTCCCGAGGGTGGGGAAGTCCTGTATTTTATGGGGCTATCCACAGAAATGGTCGGAAGATCTTTCACAGGCGTTGACTGGAAAGGGGCGTATTTCTTCAAGTTACCCAAGTGGCTTTGGCTACCATCTTGGCTCCGGGATTGCCCATAAGCATCCTGCCTGTACATATGAGGAAGATCTGGCCACCTTCTATGGTCTTGCCAATAATCCACTGGAGGAATTACAAATCTGACCCCTATAGGCGACTTTGGATTGCTTGCATAGTTGTCAACAGGGAGAACCTCTATTCGACTAGAAGGGGTCACAATGAGATTCTGGCGGCTGACAGAGTAATTTACATGTGGTTTATCAGTAAAGGTTTTTTTTGGAAGGTTAGGGGCATCCGATCGACTGGGAGAATAGGTTGGATTACCTTGATTATACTGTGTGGATATGAAGCTCGAATGGACCACATTGGGAACATGTTTGGGAGAATTCCCATGGTAAACAGGTGGGTTACTGTAAGATGGCGGTGGTGGTTTGATGTTATGTCCAAGATCTGCCCCATCAGATTGAGACGAGTATCTGGGGACCCTTGGCTGTGAGTTGAAGGCATAGTTGTTGGAGATTTTTGGTGGGTTAGATGATTTCTCTGCCAGCTTCCTCGAATTGCTGGAGTAAGCTGCATTTCTGGGACTTTGTGGCAGAGTCCTCTCAAACACCTCATCCACAGAATTGTCATTCTCGAGATCAGCACCAGGAACATTGTCATACTGTGAAGCATTTGACCCTCGCTTACCCTCGTCAACATCCAGAACCCTCATCTTTTGTTTTACATTGAAGAGCTGTGTGTCGCCACCGGGGCTAGGAGATGTTCCTGAACCAGCGTGGTTCGCAGGCCTACTACCCTTGATGTCCACGTTCAGTTTTGCAGTCTTTTCAATGATTTTGATATCAGAAGGTTTATTCCACCTGGGCACAAATTCCCTTCTTGCATTTGAAGCCGCGTTGGAATTTTGGTTAGCAGCTGCGTTATGATTTTGCTTGGCGTCGTTGGCCTCCGCTTGAAGGTCAAGCTTTTTCTGGCCGTCGGCATCGTTCTTTGGCAAGTTGCCCCGCGTATCTGCTGGTATAAGCTTCTGCTGTCTCAAAGAAGGCTTCTTTTCCACAGAATTTCTTCTTCTTCTTCGGTGATCTGGTGAACTTTCTTGGACTTTTTCTGCAGGTGCCCTTTGCTCTGTCCTCTTGATCTCCTGGGTACTGTTTGACGCACTGGCACTGCTCTGTCCATTTAGCAGATGGGTAAGATTAAGCATAGCAGGCTGAGGTTCAAGTGGAATTTTCCCCATCTTCTTCTTTGGAAATTCATCATCTTTACCTAGAAGAATGAATAATAAAACAGATATAACATATATATAAAGTTCAAATTCCCTACAGATCCTTTCTACGGCAAACAATGCTTGTTATGTTTTTTTCAGAACGCATAAAACATATGAAATAATAGGGAATGAGCAAAACTGCAGTGTTCGAAACTGAATTCAGATCTTAACGGGGTCAGAGATTACGGCTGATTTAGTTTTATGTCCAGTATACACTCTTTGACAGCAATAAGAGCTGCAGGTGGTCAGCAACTTTGATATCGAAAGCACTCATTCAGGCATGCAAGAGCTGTCTTAGGAATGCAAATCAAATTTGGGAGCCTATTTCCTGACCTTGTATGGTCTCGAATATATGACAAGATCTTCAAAGCAATGCAGTTAAGTATTGTTTTCCAGGAACCGCAGCGGCTCGAGGTCTAATTTTTCTCTCTAAAGAACTCAATCCTGTTTCTAAGACTAAGATGATTACAACTTTGGACATGGCCAGGCATCCTATTCTGGGAGAAATCTCTTGCGCGTGAGCAAACCGTCCAGCCTAACAGAGCAGAAAGGGGATTGAATTAACTGGGTTGTACAGGATTTATCAGCGAGCGTTATCTCCCTGTCTGATTGTAACCACTATTCTCTCTCCAAGAACAGATTGAGAAAACACCTGATCTGTTCCCAAAAAGAATGGAGGGGGGAGAAGGAGAGTTCTATTAGATGGCCTGGATGATGCTGTGTTCAGATAAACGTGGTGATTTGTTACTTTCTCCCACAGCGAGGGAAAGATTGGTGCATTCCAAAAAACCGGGTTCAGAGTTCTGCCCAGAATTACTATGCCTGTTAAAGCCCAAAGGCGGTATCTTTCACATATCTTTGGCTGGAACTAAGTGTGAGGAGCCTGATCTCATCAGATCTTGGAAGCTAAGCAGGGTCGCCCCTGGTTAGTGCTCAGATGGGAGACCACCAAGGAAGATGGGGCTTTGCCAAGGGAGGCAATGGCAAACCACCTCTGATTGTCTCTTGCCTTCTAAACCCTATGGGGCCACGAGAATTGGTGGAGACTCGACAGCACTTTCCACCACCAACAAGTTCACTACGTTTTAGGACCACGGTGCTCTGCGTTTCTTTTTTAAAAATATATTTTTTTATTAAAAATGTTCAACGAATGCATACACAAACACCTGCACAAACATTCAGTTGTCAATCTTTCAGGGAAATCAGTAAATGCTTGCCTTTTCTAACACACTCATACTTTTCTAACATACTCATGTAAACCCTACAGTAAGTTTAATTACCAGATCAACAACTCTAAATTACTTATGTTTTATAAACATCCTGCTTTTTTAGCTTTCAATCTTCTGATTAACCAGTTCTTTATGTTATAAAATTATAAACAATGTCTAACATTGCTATACTTAATTGCGCTTTTCATTTCTACTTTGGCTTAGCTATAATGTTGCCTGCTACCCCCTTTTTCCAATTCTTTTAACATCTTCTATCCTCTACTTTTAAAAATTTCTTACACTACACATTCAGATTTGCATAGTCATAATAAAGCCTCCACTTCTTTTCAAATTCATCCGTCAATCTTTCTTTCAGCAAGTTGGATAGTTTAGCCAGGGTTGCGTATTCAGACATTTTTTCCTGCCATCTTTCCATATCCGGAATTACTTCTTGCTTCCATACTGTAGCCAGGACTACTCTTGTGGCCGTTGCAGTGCTCTGCGTTTCATCGCTCCTCCACTGGCAGCCAATGATGTGGAGCAGTGGCAAAGCATCAATTGCCATAACGTTAGGACGCCGCTAACCGTACTGAACCTTACGGCAGGAAGACCTGGACACACAGCTGCCGCTTTTGGCGGCAGCCCTGTGTGTACTCTAACGTCTATTTCCAGCCTTTGTTTAAATGCAAACCCCAGGGAGGACTTGCAACATGCCAGACTGGAAATGTCTTAATTATCGAGAGAAATGACAGTCCTGCAGCTTTCCCGAAAACACCTCTATCACAAATTAATTTCTTCCAACCTTTTCGCTCAAATTACTTTCTCCTTGTCTCCACTGGAACTACTGATGCATTCAAACTATTTAATGCACACCTCTACCACAAATGTCACTCCTTAATGTTATGCATCTGTTTCAAAACCTCTTCTGGTCTAAGCCGTATCTTGGTAACGTTGCTTAATGTGCCCTTCCAAAAGGGACACTATTAGATTAGCTAGGCTGATGACCAGGAAAGAGCCAGTTATGGAATTTCACTCGTTTCCTCTGTGTTGTGCAGATCTTGTAGGAAGGATAATAGCTACAAAATCATCATAATAAAAATTAAAATGTGCAGAACTTGGCGCTTCTATCTGCAGTTACTTCAGAGATATGAGAACAAAGAAAACCGTCACTCCACCATTCAGAAAATGCCCTGCAGGGGCCAGAAACAAAAGACTGGATCAGAACAATCCCCCTCTGCTAATGACAGTGGTTTCCCCTTGAAGAAAGAAACCTTCCCCAGATATCGGAGGCTCTTCTGCCCTCAGAAGACTCTCACACTAGCAAAAGACACCACAGTTAGATCCAACTCATTGCCCGCTTTCAACAGTGGAGAATATGCTGCCATGTAATTCTATAGATGCCCACAGCATGTTTAAGTACCATGTTATGCGGGGATTATACAAGCCAAACCTTCTTCTCGAATGATTTTCCCAAGCCAACCAGTGTCCAACACATAGGTACTGACAACGTGAGAGGAAGAAGAGAGGACCCACGGGAATTTGAACCATCTCCAACATTTCCGATAGGGAGGTGGAACTCTAGTGCTAGATATAAAGAGTGTGTTGCAGAGCTAGCTGAGAAAAAGGGAAAGCTTGAGGTAGAGGTCCTACAGAATGTGCCTGTCAACTCAACAGGATAGGGCAAAACCTTCCCAATGAAGTTGTTTCTCAGTGCCTTTGCTACTCGGACTCAACAGAAGAAGAAGAAGAAGAGGAGGAGGAGGAAGAGGAGGAGGGTGAAACCTTCCCAATGAAGTTGTCTCTCAATGCCTTTGCTACTCGGACTCAATAGAAGGAGAAGGAGAAGAGGAGGAGGATTTTATACCCCACTTTTCTCTACTCAAAGGAGTCTGAAAGCGGTTCACAATCACCTCCCTTCCCCCCCCCCACAACAGGCACCTAGTGAAGAAGGTGGTGCTGAGACAGTTCTGAGAGAACTGTGACTAGCCCAAGGTCACCCAGCAGGCTTCATGTGGAGGAGTGGGGAATTAGACTCTGCCACTCACATGGAGGAGCAAGGAATCAAACCCGGCTCTCCAGATTAGAGTCTGCCACTCTTAACCACTACACCACGCTGGCTCTCAGGAGGGAAGTAAAAAAAATTCTCACATGGTCAGTATTAAGAAGGAGCAAACAAAATTCACGGCAACCTTTGCATAGCCACAGACCCACTGTGTCTGTATCTGCATGAGACCTGGCAGGCTATCAAAAATATCTGCAGGCTGGTGACTCATTCTACATTTGCCAATATATGATGTCTGGCCTTTCTTGATGAACCAGAGATTAGAAAACAAGAAGCCACAGATGGGAAAAAACGTGTCAAAATCATAAAACAGAAGACCTGTGCATTCCAATTAGACACATGATTTACAGGACAAGCTGGAACGTGTCCAGAGGAGGACAACAAAGATAGTGAGGGGTGTGGAGACCAAGTCCTATGAGGAAAGGTTGAAGGAGCTGGGTATGTTTAGCCTGAAGAGGAGAAGACTGAGAGGGGATATGATAACCAAGTACTTGAAGGGCTGTCATATACAGGAGGGTGCCGAGTTGTTTTCTGTTGCCCCAGAAAGTCGGACCAGAACCAACCAGTTGAAATTAGATCAAAAGAGTTTCCATCTAGAACAGGCTTCCTCAGGAGGTGGTAAGCTCTCCTTCCCTGGAGGTTTTTAAGCAGAGGCTAGATGGGCATCTGTCAGCAATGCTGATTCTATGATCTTAAGCAGATGATGAGAGGGAGGGCACCTTGGCCATCTTGTGGGCATGGAGTAGGGGTCACTGGGGGTATGGGGGGGAGGTAATTGTTAATTTCCTGCATTGTGCATGGAGTTGGACTAGATGACCCTGGTGGTCCCTTCTAACTCTATGATTTTAGGACTGGGAAACAGTGGAGGAAATGATGACTACAATTCAGCTGATGCGGACGGCATTGTGAATGGCATGTTTGTTTTCATGGTAGATGCGTTACTCATCTCAGGCCCGTTGTATATACAGCAGCTTGTTTGTATTTATGCATGTGAGAGTGTGAATACACAGAGGACTGTTTTTGGAGAAGCTCATCACACAAATATACATACATATAGAGGGAGAGGGAGAGGGAGAGGGAGAGGGAGAGGGAGAGGGAGAGGGAGAGGGAGAGAGAGAGAGAGAGAGAGAGAATTTCTCTACCACTTAAGGCAGAATCAAACTGGCTTACAATCACCTTCCCTTCCCCTCCCCACAACAGACACCCTGTGAGGTAGGCGGGGCCGAGAGAGCTGTGACCAGCTCAAGGTCACCCAGCTGGCTTCAAGTGGGTGAGGATAATGATCCAGCATGGCTTTTCCTATGTTCTTATGAGGGTCTCACCACCTCCATATGCAACCAATTCCATTGCTGCTCTTACTGTAAAAAAAAAATTCCTAACGACTAGCTGGTACCTTTCCGCCCGTGATTTCAACCCATTACCCATGTATCTTGTCCATGTGAAGAACATGTACTCTCTCATTAAGCCATTCCCAGAGTAGCGTGCCACAGCCATGAAGCCCTGAGTTGCATGTTTCCACACCCTCCTTTGTAACATAAGAACATAAGAAAGGCCCTGCTGGATCAGACCAAGGACCATCAAGTCCTGCAGTCTGTTCACACAGTGGCCAACCTGGTGCCTCTAGGAAGCCCACAAACAAGATGACTGCAGCAGCGTTATCCTGCCTGTGTTCCACGGCATCTGATATAATAGGCATGCTCCTCTGATCCTGGAGAGAACAGGCATGCACCATGACTAGTATCCATTTTGACTAGCAGCCAAGAATAGCCTGCTCCTCCATGAACATGTCCACTCCTCTCTTAAAGCCTTCCAAGTTGGTAGCCATCACCACATCCTGGGTCAGGGAGTTCCACAATAACTATGCATTAAATTAAAGAACAGGAGACCTGGAATTTATAGCCAGCAGCATTCACTTACCTAACTCTGGCGGGCTTAACATGGCAACGCTTTTAATATTCTACTATAAACCTATTTTAAACACATCCACTGGGCTTTCTCTTCTTTTAATATCTCGATGCAATGCATAGTTGTTGTTGTTTTTTAAAAAAACAAGCCTTTGAAATGCACTTTGGTTGAGTCATAAGGAAGCTTTCCCCCCCTTAATAATACCACTCGTAAGGTCTCTTAATTAGTATTAAGCTTTCAAGAAACCCCAGGGAGAATGCTGTAGACATTTTTTATCGAAATCTTTTTTGCTTTGAAGATTACAGAAGGTAATCTCTGCCCATCACACGACAGAGCAAGGGTGTATATAACCCCGGCGCGCATGGCACAAAGCTGTTTAGATGTTGTAGGCTAACACCTGAATCTTGAAGATTGGTTTTTTTGAAAAGAAAATGTCAGAATGATGCTTAACGTCCATGCTAGCTTACCGACTCAGAGCCGGGGGCGGGGGGGGGGGGGTTACAAATGTCGAATTAGAAGCCCAGATGTTCTAACAGCCAAAGTATCCCAAGGTCACAGCTGTTGATTGCCAAGACCAAAGCCACACATAAACCGCGGCTTGTGCGTTTCCATTAGATGTGCAAAATAATTGGACAGTGACCGGGTAGTCAACAAAGGAAAAGGCAGAGGAGACGGGATGAAAGCACCACTGCTTCAGATCTTTGTCCCATGGCCTCAATCGCAACATGGATGCACATTAATTTCAGGCTTGGATGTCAGAGACGGGTACGAGACAACAAAGCAGATATCTCGCTTCGGATCTGCCGATATCGCTGGCGCTTGACATTAAGACAGGCGAACAATCCAGCAAAAATTTGGGCCAGGGTGATGATTTGTGGCCTCTTTGTGCAGTGAAGCCCCAGATGTTGCTTCCCCAGTGTTCCAGGAGTAGGCCAAATGCAGTAGGGGAAATGGGCAGCCAAGGAGATACCTAGTTCCTTTATTGCCCTCCCCCCCCAATGTTACCCTGAATAGGCGGTCTCCACTTAAGTTGGGGAATTAGTTGGAGAAAGGCAGGATGAGAGGGGGGTAACTGAGATCAAATAACCAATGCATACCAGGGTCATCCTGAGAAAAAGCTCTCAAATGAACTGGCGGTTGTTAAAAATTTAAGAGTGTTTATTAAGAAATTAAAAATAAATTTACATACACGCGCAGAACCTACAAGAGCTAACTGGAGGGAAAGGGAGAAAGCCTGGATAGTTAGGGAAGGGTGATATTTACCAGTCTTGAAGACAAGGGGCAAAAGAAGGTCTCCAACTCTCATTTTGTCTGTTATGAGTTTGGAGCCAGTAGTGGAGGAGAGGGCTATCCATGGTTACTAGTCAAAATGGATACTAGTCATCATGCTTACCTATTCTCTCCAGGATCAGAGGAGCATGCCTATTATATTAGGTGCTGTGGAACAGAGGCAGGATAATGCTGCTGCGGTAGTCTTGCTTGTGGGCTTCCTAGAGGCACCTGGTTGGACCACTGTGTGAACAGACTGCTGGACTTGATGGGCCTTTGTCTGATCCAGCAGGGCTTTTCTTATGTAATTATGTTCACCTCAGCTTCTCACTGGCCTTGAATACCCCATGCTTGGGGTTGCCATAAGCCAGCTGTGACTTGACGACACTTTACACACACAATTATGACTGGATTGTTTTAAACACAGCTTCACACTATGCTCATAAGGTTGCTGGGGGGTGGGGGGGGCAGGATAAGAGGGAAAAAAACAGCTGGAGGTTTGAGCTAAAGGTAAAAACCTGGGAGGGGCTGCAACCTGGAGTGCAGCAAGTGGCTGATCTCATTGTGTTGACCAGGCAAAGACAGGAGGCCAAGCGCCTAGTCTTTATACCTGGCCTAGCCAATCCAGGGGGAGGGAAGGGGCAAGGTATCGCCCAAGCTCATCAGATCTTGGAAGCGAAGCCGGGTTGATACTTGGAAGGGGGACCACCAAGGAAGGCTCTGCAGAGGAAGGCAGTGGCAAACCACCTCTGCTTAATCACTTGCCTTGAAAGCCCCTTGCTGGCGTTGCCATAGGTCAATTATGACTTGATGGCGTGGTATAGCCTGACCTCGTCAGATCTTGGAAGCGATGCAGGGCTGCTACTTGGAAGGGAGACCACCAAGGAAGGCTCTGCAGAGGAAGGTAATGATCAAACCACTTGCCTTGAGAGCCCCTTGCTGGGGTCGCCATAAGTCATTACGACTTGACAGCACTTTATACATGCACAGCCAATCCAGAGGCTTCATCCTGTTGGCCAACTACAGGGATGGAAGCTCCACAAGGCCCTCCCTCTTCTTGGTCTGAAGAGGACTCAGGGACTGTGATGAGGTGAAGGCCAGCAAGGACCCAGTCCAAACCCTGGGGTCCCTGGCATGCTATACACAGAGTGCAAATGTTGTGTTCCAACTCAGAGAGGGTAAGCAGGAAATGTGGGTCACTCAAACCAATGTTAACAAAAGATGCATTAAGAGACAAACAGCAAGGCTATACTAAAGCACTATTGGGGGTGGAGAACGGAAGCAACTGTTGGAGCGGGTGCAGAGGAGAGCGACAAGGATGATCAGGGGCCTGGAGTCCAAGCCCTATGAGGAAAGGCTGAGGGACTTGGGAATGTTCAGTCTGGAGAAGAGGAGGCTGAGGGGGAACAGGATTCCTCTCTCTAAGTATTTGAAGGGCTGTTACTTCAAGGAGGGCAGGGAGCTGTTCCTGTTGGCAGCAGAGGATAGGACTCGCAATAATGGGTTTAAATTGTGGGCAGAAAGGTACTGGCTGGATATTAGGAAGGTATTTTTTTTTACAGTAAGAGTCGTTCAACGGTGGAATCAGCTACCTAGGGAAGTGGTGGGCTCCCCCTCATTGGCAGTCTTTAAGCAGTGGCTGGACAAACAATTGTCAGGAATGCTCTACACTGATCCTGCATAGAGCAGGAGGTTGGGCTAGATGGCCTCTATGACCCCTTCTAACTCTATGATTCTATATTAGGGGTCCCCAACCTTTTTGAGCCTGTGGGCACCTTTGAAATTCTGACACAGTGCATTGTGCATAATCACAAAATGGCTGCCGCATGAGGCGGAGCCACAAAATGTCAGGGTGCAAGGTTTTGTATATAAATCTGATAGTACCCTCTTCAACATATCACGTTGGGGACCATGGTTCTATAGCTTCAGAAAGATGACCAAATCCTGATGAAAACTGTGGAAACAACTACCCATCTTGCCATTTCACTTTGAGGAAATTATGCAAACTTAAAAAAATACATTAAAGGATACAAAATAAGTATCTTGTAATGTACTTTAGGAAATAAATATGGCCACGAGTTTGTTTTTGTTTTTTTGTTAAATCCTTGATAGGCATATTGGTGGCCTAGTGGGAAATGAGGAACTGTTTAGTAAAAATGCCTTCCTGACTAGCTGACTGATCCTCCTCGCCATGGCAACTGGGCCACTGACTATTTGCAAGCCTGTGATCTTATTTTGCCCCAGTCCAAAGACCAACACAAAAACCCTTGCACATTAGCGCTTACTCGTTGCAGTGGAGGAAGCTGATCCACATGGACCTGCTGCCGCCACTCCACCAGACTCGTTGAACATGCAAGTGGGGAGACGGAAACAACGTCTTGCTGTTAGGAGTGGCGAGAATCTTGAATCCAAAAGTCAATACGAGCATGCCTGGTTAATAAAAACAAATCCTTGCTCAACCCCCTCCCTCCCCCCCGAAAAAGCACACGGAAACTGTGAACGAGTCAAGAGGTAAAATACCAGGAGACGCTTGGGGGGTAGTAGCGGACAGGAAGACCACGATATCGGGTCCTGGCGAGAAAGAGGAAAAACAGAAGACACGTTTTAAGGAGAAAAAACCTCCCTACCCTAAAGTAAGTTAAGCATGCAAAGCCAGCAAAAAAATCATAAAAAGAGTTTGAAAATTATAATTCTTGGGGGGTGGGTGGGTTGGAAAAGAGCCTAACTAAAGCAGATTTCCTGTTCAACAGAGTAGCTTTCCAATCACGGAACTAACTTTCTCGGCCGACCTAAAGTACTTTCTGAAGGATAATGCCCACGTCTTGACTCAGCGAGTACTTTTATGCTGCCATTCGCCACAGAAACACTTGCAGTTACATTGTAGCTTAATTCATGTGGTTTTAATTGTTTTTATAGGATCGTAGGGTTTTATTTTGTCATGGGCACCTTTCAGAATTTTGTTTCAAAGGGCAGCCGCGTTGAACTGCAGGAGAACAGCTAGACTCGAGTCCAGTAGCACCTTCGCGACCAACAAGAATTTCGAGCTCATATCTGACAAAGGGAGCTTTGACTCTCGAACATTCGTACCCCGAAAATCTTGTTGGTCTCTATGATGCTACTGGACTTGACTCTAGCCGTTCAAAATTTTGGATAGTGGCTAATAAATCTTGTATGTAAAACAAAATGATCAGGGTACCAACAGAGGTCCACCCTTCCCCGATTACACCAGCAATTGCAGAATGCCCTTCTACAGGTGATCTGCTCTGCTGGGGTTGACTTTGTCCGTATTTAAAAATATTAACATAATTGTAGGCTTCCTATGGCACGGTCATAGTGAGAACGGGGGAGGGAAACCCCGATTTGCCCTACATAGCTCATGAGAGAAACTACTCTAGCTATGTCAGTACTGCCTCTTCCTAGAGCTACATTGCTGGCTCAGTGACATAGGATCACGGTGCCAGAAAAAGACTTCCAGCACATTCCGGTCCCACTGAGTCCTGCACATAAGTACATACACAACTCTCCTGCGGGATTTTTTTTTTTTAAGCCTAACTTTGGCTGAATCATACAGTTCACGATTCTTCAAACGTTCGTGCCACAATTTCTGCAAGACGGTTTTTTACAGGTACGTGGCCAAAGGACTCCTCCAGCCCCACTCTCCTGGTTAAATCTGCCTCTCAGGCCCAGAGCAGCTCATGAAATAATGATACAACGCTAGTTCCTTCTCTACCAGCACCCCCAAGATCTCAAGGAAAAGGTTCTACTGCAAAATTCATTGGGCCTAGAATAAAGGAATGCCTGTGCATTCATAGTCCTACATCCTAGGACAATTCTATTGCAAGCTTTGCCGTTCTTCTGAAAACAGGGGATCTCTCTTTAATACCAGAACCTGGGGGGAGGGGGAGAGAACTATATAAGTCACCGGATTTTTAAAAAAGGTTGGCTTGACAAAACACCCTAACCTGCTGATACAGAGTGTGAAGGAAACAGGGCTACTAGCATCATCTCTAAGAAAATAAGTTAAATTCAGATGGGAGTGGGGGGAAGAAACAAAATAACATTACTGATTTATTCTGGATCTTTGTCACCACCTAGTGGGAATTAATCACAACTGCAAAACTTCCTGAGTTAATTGTTCCATGCTGCATCGGCAGTCGATTTGCACGGATCTCAATGCCACACACAATTTCAGCTGCTTTCAGTGCATTTTTGGGATTTGTATTCCAGCGTCAGAACATATGCATCATGCGAGCCATAGCACATATGAGGGGAGAAACACCACAAAGAAAAAAGAAGTATTCAAGGGTTTGCTTTCTATGCAGTGATTTTCCATTCTGGATGCATTCTGAATCAAAAAAACTGAAGTGTGAATGTGAAAAGTACAATGTACAAGCTAGGGGCAAACCCGGATATTATCCTGAACGCAAGACTGCTGCTGAAAACAGAAGCCCTACCTCTAGCTCCCCACAATGTTGAATGGCACTCGCTTTATATCACGACGTTCCCTCATTCTCCATCTCTGTCCAATGACAGCCAATGCCGTCAGGCAGGGAAATGCAGAGCAGTGTGATGTCATGACACACAGACAGTGCCACTAACCGTTGGGAGGTGAGGAGCCTGGACATGGAGCTACTATTTGAGACGGCAGCTGCATATTCAGAGTAGTACCTCTTTTGGCCCTAGAAAACGAGCTATCTTTTTCTTCTTTCTAAATCATCATCAGCAGTATATGCAAATACTAGCTTAGGTCGGCAATTGGTATAATATTGCAGGATGACAGTTATTCCAGGCACTTCATTGAGCGTTTCAGATGCAGATGTTCACCCTCCCCAAAGAGCTTTGTGCTCCTTTTCTGACAATCTCCTGGTTATCCCACGCGCAAAGAACATCTGGTTGTCCTCACATGAACACATGAAGCTGCCTTATACTGAATCAGACCCTTGGTCCCTCAAAGACAGTATTGTCTGCTCAGGCTGGCAGCAGCTCTCCAGGGTCTCAGATCTTTCGCATCACCTATTTGCCTAGTCCCTTTAACTGGAGATGCCGGGGATTGAACCTGGGATCTGCATGCCGAGCAGACACTCTACCGCTGAGCCACAGCCTCTCCTCAACTAGGGCTGCAGCTTTTTTGGCTGTGGCCCCTGCCTGGTGGAACTCTCTGTCCAAGGAGACCCGGGCCCTAATGGATCTTGTCCAGTTCCAGACAGCCTATAAGACAGAGCTGTTCCGCCAGGCCTACGGTTGAGGAAGCAACAGGTTTACATCTATGGCATCCTATCCAATGGCCTGGACCTTTATGCTTCCCTTCCGCTTGCTTCTTTTTCTGGTCTCTTCTCCCAGCCTCCTCTTCTCTTAGTTTTATACTGGCTGGGCTTGTCATTTTCCCCCCATGATGTCTGAAATGCAAGCTGGACATTTCAGTGTTGGGGGTTGACAGATGTTAAAGCGCCATTATTTTTGAGTGTATTTTCGAATTGTATTTTGCATGTATTTTATATTCTGCTATCTGTTGTTATTTATTTATTTATTTTTCTGATTTGTGGCCTGCCCTCCCCCGGCCAAAGCCAGGCTCAGAGTGGGTAATATCATTTAAAATACATCACGAATAATCAATAGTAAAATTAAGCATACATTCTAAATTTAAAACAATAAAATTCTAGTTAAAACCTCGGAAACTCCAGAGGGCGCCTGCATTCACTCATGTTGCCTGAGATAAGCAGCAGGTTGCCCCCTAGATTAAAGTCAAACGAAAAAGAAGCAGGGTAGGGAGGCCAGCAAAGATGATACTCGCGTCTTGAAGAGTTGTTTTATTTTTGTTGTAAACTGCCCTGAGCCCTGCTTTGGTACGAGAAGGGTAGACTATAAATAAATGTTATGATTATTATTCAGTTTGGAAACTTGGATGAAAAGAAAGGGAGCTCCAAAGAAGGCAATCGACATAATGGGACACTGTCCTTCAGTGTTACTCCTCTGAAGATGCCTGCCACAGCTGCTGGCGAAACGTCAGGAAAGAAAATACCAAGACCACGGTTACACAGCCCGGATAACCTACAAGAACCAATGAACTCTGACCGTGAAAGCCTTCGACAATATTTTAAATCGATATAATGGTTTGTCCCTAGGCTGTTGAAATAATCCTCAGGCACACACACCATTGGCAGAAATTTCAAGCCATGCTCGATTGTGACCAAGGCTAGGCAGACATATGAGGAGGCAACGGACAGCCCTAACGGTGCGGTTCAAATCAAGCAGAGACGAGCGAAACTGCCCGAATGAAACCAAGATTCCACGGCAACCCAAAACTTCATCACATTTGGATGCAACTTAGGAGAAATTAGTGTGTGTGGGGGGGCTTTAACCATGGAAACCTATCAGAGAGTTAGTTGGTTAATCAAAGGAAATGCAAAGAGAGAAAGAGGTTACGTGTGAGTTCTCCAGACATATAAATGAAAAATTCCATATTCGTCTGAAAAAAAAACCAAGAAAGTGAAAAGAAAAAGAACGCTGAATTGATTTTCATGTTGCAGTCCCCCACCCTTTTTAAAGGGGTCCCTTCTCATTCAGTTTTTTCACAAATGAAGAGACTATTGCACTGTGGGCAGGAGGGGAAAGCGAAGTGAAGACTGCCACCTGTGAACTTTTCCTTTTCCTTGGATTATGTCACTTCCACAGAAACATCAGCTTGGCTGTCTAGCTCATGCCTCATAAGAATATAAGAAGAGCTCGGATGGATCTAGTCCAGCATCCTATCTCACATCAGTTGCCCTGGGGGCCAACGAACAGAGCATAGAAGCCAAGGCCCTCAACCTGATGCTGCCGCCTAGCACTGGTTTTCAGAGGTTATCACTTCTGAATATTGAGGTTCCCTTAGCTCACTGTAGGTACTAGCCATGGGTGGATGTCTCCTCCATGAATCTGTCTAACCCTCTTTTAAAGACATCTATGTTCACGGCCATCACTATGTCCACCAGTAGTGAATTCCACAATTCATCCCTCACTAGCTCCTTCTATTAGCACACTAAAGCAGGACTGTTCAAGAATTTATCCTTGCTCCTACCATCCACAGATCACCCCTTCTTCATGTGTCCCCCCTCCATTTGTCTTTCCAGCCCTGCTGTCTGCACACGGTCAGCCTGTGCTCTGTAAACTTTATGCACACAGGGGGCAAGGCCAGCCCCTCCGGAAAGGTGCTGAGGGCCAGGCGAAGCTTCAAAGAGGTGGGGGGAAAGTGAGCACAGCCGTGTTTTTTGTTCGGCATCCACAGACAAGGGACTCTCTCGAGCGACTTACCTCCTGCTGGCAGGTCCAACTTTGCTCTTTTCAGTTCTGCCATGGAGCTTTGGAGCTGCTCTATGACAAAGTCATCTTCGAAGAAGAAATCTTTGGCAAGAGTCTCCTGAAGAAATTCAACGAGTTCTTCCATTTCCAATTTCATCAGGTGTTCTAGGGTTTTGGGGGGGAAAACATAAGCTCAGAGTGCAGAAACAAAACAGCTAGATTGGCAGTATAAATATTATTATTATTAAGATTAAAATGAAATTATTTGAATACTGATCTATGAGTAAAATGAACTCAAGGAATAACAGAATTCTGGGTCATCCCAGGAGAGCTAGACAATAACACCAGACACATGGCTGCTGCTAAAAAACGGCAGGCATGCGTAGAGCAAAACATTTTTTGGGGCCATCTTCTGGGCACGGAGTAGGAGATCTCTGGGGGTATGGGGGGGAGGTAGTTGTGAATTTCCTGCATTGAGCAGGGGGCTGGACTAGAGGCCCCCGGTGGTCCCTTCCAGCTCTAGGATTCTAGAACTTGCTTTGACTTCTGGTGTCACGAGGGTGACTGTTTCTCCACCACTTGCTCCACAGCATTTGCTGCTGTTGCGTGGAATGTGGCAGACACTCAGCAGGATAATAATGCTCAGACTGGACAATACATAGCAGAGAAGAAAAAGTTTAAGCAGCAGATTATGCTACCCCTGCAATAGCACCGGCAGCTTCAACCACCACAGGTTTCTTTAAAGAACAGGCTTTGCCAAGTCCCCTCCTAGCAAACTCATTCTGGGTCCTTGGGGCTATCTCCAAGCCAACTTTGCCACTTCCTGCAACTAACGTAACTTTCTCCAACAATAATGCTCCGGGCATGACCCTTTCTGCCAGTACCCATGTTCCTGTCTGTTGGGAGGTGAAGAGGGACCGCCTTAAGGACCGCCTTGTCCCTTATAAACCTACCTATCTGCTCCAAGCTGTTTTGGGTGCCCACACCATCTGAGGCTATATGGGTGGCACTCGGAGAAAGGGCCTTCTCCATTGTGGTGCCAAAACATTGGAACTCCCTCCCCAAGGAGACTCGTCTGTGTCCCTCTATCATTATTGTCCACCAGAAGGTGAAGACTTTGGTTCATTTGGACCTCCCCCCATAAATGTTCATAGAATCATAGAGTTGGAAGGGACCACCGGGGGCCTCTAGTCCAGCTCCCTGCTCAATGCAGGAAATTCACAACTACCTCCCTCCCATACCCCCAGAGATCTCCTACTCCATGCCCAGAAGATGGCCAAGGTGCCCTCCCTCTCATCATCTGCCTAAGGTCATAGAATCAGCATTGCTGACAGATGGCCATCTAGCCTCTGCTGTTAGAAAATTCTTCCTAATGTCTAGATGGAAACTCTTGTTATCGGCCTTCCTCCCTGATTGTGTTGTTCTGTGTGTCTGTGTTAATCAGTTTTTATTGAATTGTTTACTTTGTATACACCTTAGTTTAAATGCTGTTTTAATGTTGAAACGTTTTAATGTTCATTATCCTGAGGACCCTCTTTGAGTAGACAGGCAGCACAGAAATGTTTTTAAATGAAATAAATGAAATAAATAAATCAGTTTGTTTAGCCTGCAGAGGAGAAGACTGAGAGGGGATATGAAAATAATCTTCAAAGTACTTGAAGGGCTGTCATATAGAGGATGGTGCAGAGTTGTTTTCTGCTGCCCCAGAAGGTCGGACCAGAACCAACGGGTTGAAATTAAATCAAAAGAGTTTCTAACAGTTAGAGCGGTTCCACAGTGGAACAGGCTTCCTCGGCGGGTGGTAAGCTCTCTTTCCCTGGAGGTTTTTAAGCATAGGCTAGATGGCCATCTGTCAGCAGTGCTGATTCTATGACCTTAGACAGTTCATGAGAGGGAGGGCATCTTGGCCATCTTCTGGGCATGGAGTAGGGGTCACTGGGGTGTGTGTGTGGGGAGGTAGTTGTGGATTTCCTGCATTGTGCAGGGGGTTGGACTAGATGACCCTGGTGGTCCCTTCCAACTCTATGATTCTATGATTTGGGACATAGCTGACGCATATGCTTCATGTTACAAGAATCTTTTTGGCAGTGATCTTGTTGCTCCTTCCAAGACAACTAGAAATAAAGCAGTTGCAAAACCTGCCCTCCCGTGCAAGAGGAAAACAAACTAAAGCGGAAGGACAACCACAGCGCTTTGAGAAAGATATCCAAAAACTCATCTTTCAACGCGTTAGCGTTTAAAGCCGGGCGGAGTTCTTACTTCTGTGCATTTTCAAAATGGTGTAAGACATTGCAGTGAGAACCCGTTCGCCTTCAAGTACGTAGATATCCCAGATCCTGAGGGTTAACCTAAAGGGAGTCTGCAATGAGAGAATCCAGGATCAAAAATACAGATCAAAGAAGGATGCCCGAACTTGCCCCGAAAATGCTCATTTGGGAATGACGGCAACAGGGAAACAACCCGAATGACAGAAACAGGGAATGACAGAAACAGGGAAACAAAACAAGGACACTCACACGGTCAAGGAAACACTGGAAAAACCACTTCATTGTGTAAAAGCTGGTGGTAACCTCCTGGGAATCCTGCCAAGAAGGGAAAAACAACAGCTTCTGAAACTTCAGGAGGGAAGATGGCACCATGCCACTTGATCTCCCCGGATCATTCACCAAAAGATCAATGGCAAAGTATCTTTGATCTGCACCAGATTGTGATTTCTAGGCATTCTGATCCACTATCCACTTCTCCCCTTCCCAGGCAAAGAATCCAAGATGAGAATATACTCCATGGAGAGGGAAAACGGGCATGATTCAGCCTGCAAAGCGTTTCTGTTGCGCCTGCAGTGATTGCGTGGCAGAACATTTTCCAGGAGGAAAATTTCCCACTCTTGTTCTTGTCCCCAGTAGAAAATTCCCCATTTCATAAAAAGTTGCTGTTTCATAAAATCAATTGGTAACGTAATGAATGGATAACAGTCAAATTGGCAGGTTTAGAAGAAGAGTTGGTTTTTATATGCCGACTTTCTCTACCACTTAGAGAAGAATTGAACCAGCTTACAATCGCCTACCCTACCGCTCCCTGCAACAGACACCCTGTGAGGTAGGTGGGGCTGAGAGAGCTGTGAGTAGCCCAAGGCCACCCAGCTGGCTTCATGTGCAGGAGTGGGGAAACAGATCCAGTCCACCAGATTAGCCTCCGCCGCTCACGTGGAGGAGTGGGGAATCGAACTCGGTTCTCCAGATCAGAGTCCACCGCTCCAAACCACCACTCTTAACCACTAGTCCACACTGGCTCTCAAAAGTTGTAACTGATGTTTAAAGTTGTAATTGATGTTAGTTGGGGACTGGCAACCATATGTGAGAACTGAGATGGGTCTCTTTAGAGAAGGAGGAC
The DNA here is from genome assembly GCF_029931775.1 of Euleptes europaea. Classification (NCBI taxonomy): domain Eukaryota; kingdom Metazoa; phylum Chordata; class Lepidosauria; order Squamata; family Sphaerodactylidae; genus Euleptes; species Euleptes europaea. The sequence continues at coordinate 114,511,894 of NC_079314.1, read as the reverse complement.
GATTGTAACTGACCACCGGGATGCTCTCATCTGCCAAGAGTTTAGCAAACGGACCTTGGCCTCGAGAAGTTCAATCAGGCCTATGACATAGCATCAAGCAAGCATTCAAATGCGGCCTCCTAACAGGAAGAGAGGCTGCCCTGGGATTTTTCGAGCCCTAATGAGTAACTTCAGAAAGTACCGAAAACAGTGTAAACAAACACAGGGTCACGAGAATCAATGGCAGAAACAATTTGCGTCATTCAGGCTGGCTCTCGATCTGGGGACAATGGTGGTAAAAAGCACCAAGGTTTTAAAAATATATGCAGTTTAATTCCACCATTCCAAATCAGTTACGTACATTTTTTCCCTCCCTTTGTGACTGGGGAGGGTAGTTTTTGTTTGTTCGTTTGTTTGTTTTTAATAAACACAAAAGATCTGATTTAACACCGGGAAAATAATTGTGGTTATTAAACGCTGAACTGCAGTAAGATGCAGGAACATAACATATTTAAAGGCCGCACAGTCTGTTTTTGTTGATGTTAGATTTGCTAATTTAGAAGCACTTTTGTTTATTTAAGTCTATTAAAATCAACCATCCAAAGAGTTCAGGCGCCCAGGTTAGGAAAATTACTGAATCAAGGCGGGATGGGATTGACATTTTATTACCCTAGAAAAACAAGCTTCTGCAAAATTACAGCAATATAAATAGCAATGACTTATAATTCACTGCTGTTCAAATTAAAAATCACAATTGACTGCCCCAGAGATAACTTGGTTATCGGTTTCAGTTTTCGCTAGTCAATAAACAAAACAAAAAAAGGAGGGGGACCCCAACCTGAAAAACCAAACGTTGGGCACTCAAAGGTTGGGTGGAGAAAGGTAAAATAATGTTATCTACAAATATATTTATTTTAAGGCGCTTATATCAGGGTTAAAAACATTAAAAATGATAAAAGAAGAGTTGGTTTTTATATGGCGACCTTCTCTACCACTTAAGGTAGAATTAAACCAGTTTGCAATCACCTTCCCTTCCTCTCCCCACAACAGATACCCTGTGAGGTAGGTGAGGCTGAGAGAGCTCTAAGAGTTGTGACTTGCCCAAGGTCACCCAGCTGGCTTCATGTGTAGGTGTGGGAAAACAAATCCAGTTCACCAGATTAGCCTCTGCTGTTCATGCTGCTTCATGGGCTTTCAAATTTGAAAATTGTTATGCACTCCTACACCCATACCTGGGCTTTTATAATTCTGTTTATAGATTGTGTTATATTTGCATAGGCTTGTGTGTGCATTACATGTGATTTTATCTGACCACTGGTGAAGGCCAGTAAGCCAAAAAGCATATGATGTGTGGTTTAAGTATATCGGCCTTATCAGTTGCCATTGTGCTTTGTTTCATCATTTTAAATGTTTTTAACCCTGATATAAGAGCCGAAGTGCCTGATGTGGAAAAAGGAATATACTGTGCTTTGTCCTGCTAATACACTTCTATAGTTCTTAACTGTTCAACACAATGAGCAAAAGAGAAAGCTGAAAGCTTGCCATGCAGCTGGGAATGCGTTGATTCTTCACTGAAATCAACTTTTTATGCGGTTACGTGCACAGAACCATGGCCTTTAACACAGTAGAAGAAGAGTTGTTTTTTTATATGTCGACTTTCTCTACCACTTAAGGAAGAAATCGCTTTCCCTTCCCCTCCCCACAACAGACACCCTGTGAGGTAGGTGGGGCTGAAAGAGCTGTGACTAGCCCAAGGTCACCCAGCTGGCTTCATGTGTAGGAGTGGGGAAACCAACTCGGTTCACCAGATTAGGGTCCGCAGCTCATGTGGAGGAGTGGGGAATCGAACCCAGTTCTCCAGATTAGAGTCCACTGCTCTAAACCACCACTCTTAACCACTACACCACGCTGTACTGGTTAAGAGTGGCAGACTAATCTGGAGAACTAATCATGTTCAGTTCCCCACTCCTCCACATGAAGCCTGCTGGGTGACCTTGGGCCAGTCACAGTTCTCTCTGAGTTCTCCAGCCCACGCGGAGGAAGGCAATAGCAAACCACCTCTGAACGTCTCTTGCCTTGAAAACCTTACAGGGTTGCCATAAGTCAGATGTAACTTGAGTTGGAGTAAAGGAAACTCAACATGTCTGGACACTAGGGGAGCTATGTTTCCCTTTATGCTAGACCCACACTGGCTATATGTGTGGTGCCTCTCTTTGTCTATGCTAGAAGCTTCTCTCTGACTCCTACTTCTCTTTCTGTGCCTTTGTTCTCTCTCCTGATGGTCTGGCAAGAGGCAAGATGCTACTGCAGATCTCTCCTCTGCAAAAATGCCAGGACCACACTCAAGATCTCTTTCTGCCACACGCTTGCAGCCGGAATAGCTGGCCACTTGTAACAGGGAGCAGTATGACAGATGAAAGCTTCTGTTTCATCTTCTACTACAAAATGCATGTGAATGTGAATCAGTTTCAATAAAAGTAAGTTATTTTTTTCAGTTGCACTATACTACTTTAAGTACTTTAAGAGAGCCAGTGAGGTGTAGTGGTTAAGAGCGGTGGTTTGGAGCGGTGGACCCGGATCTGGAGAACCGGGTTTGATTCCGCACTCCTCCACATGAGCGGCAGACACTAATCTGGTGGACTGGATTTGTTTCCCCACTCCTACACGTGAAGCCAGCTGGGTGACCTTGGGCTAGATACACTCTCTCAGCCCCACCTACCTCACCTGGTAGAGCAAGTCGGCATATAAAAACCAACTCTTCTTCTTCTTAATGCATGTGATTCCACACTTTCCTGACTGCACAACTTTGCAACATTAACTAATTACATATATCAAATAGGAACTAACTACAATCAGGGTAATGGCTGCACCAAGGCACAGTTACAAACCAAAGGACACTTTTCTAGACGTGTCCCACTGAATAACATGGGACTTGCTTCTAAGTAGACCTGCTCCCCACATTCCTTGCAAGCCCGTTTCTAACCAAGGCTGCAAAACTCTGACTTCGTGCTAGCTACAATGCCAGCGCAGATGTAATACTTAGTAGAGCATCAAAGTTGAATGAGGAACACTCAACCGTTCGGACGTCAAACCATTTTTTATTGATGGTGAAAAGAGTTATCAAGTTGCAGCGGACTTATGTGACCTTGATGCAACCCCCATAGGGTTTTCAAGGCAAGAGATGTTTAGAGGTGGTTAGCCACTGACTGTTTTTGTATAGTAACCCTAGACTTCCTCGGTGGTCTCCTATCCAAATACTAACCAAGGTTGACTCTGCTTAGCTTCTGAGATTCGACAAGACTGGGCTAGCCTGGGCGATCCATTTTTATTAATTGATCACAAAATTATTTTTGTTGCTCAAAGTAAAACAAACAAACACGAGCTTGGCTGCATCTACAGCCTGATTTTTAAATTCAGTTTGCAACGTGGTGGTGGTGGTGGTGGTTAAGAGCCAGCGTGGAGTAGTGGTTAAGAGCGTGGTGTAGTGGTTAAGAGCGGTAGACTCTAATCTGGAGAACCGGGTTTGATTCCCCACTCCTCCACATGAGCGGCGGACTCTGGTGAACTGGGTTGGTTTCCCCACTCCTACACATGAAGCCAGTTGGGTGACCATGGGCTAGTCACAGTTCTCTTAGAGTGGGGAATCAAACCTACCTCACAAGGTGTCTGTTGCGGGGAGAGGAAGAGAAGATTGTAAGCCGGTTTGATTCTCCTTAAAAGGGAGAGAAAATCGGCTTGTAAAAAACCAACTCTTCTTCAATTAGCAGCACTCACAAGAATCCACAGGAACCCTGATTCAAATGGGGGAACTGAGGTTGTTCAACTTCTGGAATGCCTGCTGAAGATTGCAGATTCAATCCTAGGAGCTGACTGAACTCTGTCCCTGCCGAACCAATGCCTGTTAGAAGAAACTGTAATGGGCTGGAACCTGTCGACGGGCACCATACAGAGCAGTATCAAATGCTCCCTAAATACCAACATCCTAATTCAATGTGGCACTGGGGCTTTTCCCCCCGTCAATGAACAACGCCCTTTTATCAACTGCCTGTCTGCGGCGGCCTTTACTTACAAAGTGTTGCTTAAGCTTCGACAAGCATTTCTTCATGATCTTGTCATGATGTTCTTGAAATCTCAACAGCTTTGGAAAACCAGGAATGAAAAAACCTTTAAAAAAGGAAAAGGGGGAAGGGGTGAAGAAAAAGAGAGCAACTAAGAAAAGGAAACAACCGAGACATTCCCACAAAATATACTCACAGCTTTAAGGAACGTGGTGTTGTCCTTCAGATACATTTGTTCCACACAACCCTTAAGATCGAAAAAGTGTCCCGGGGCACTTTAAAGTGTGTGTGTGTAAAGTGTGTAAAGTGCTGTCAAGTTGCAGATGACTTATAGCACCCCACAGGATTTTCAAGGGAAGAATCATTCACAGGTGGTTTGCCATTGCCTGCCTCTGCATAGCAAGCCCTAGACTTTCTTGATGGTCTCCCATCCAAGTTGGTTTTTACATGCCAACCTTCTCTACCACAAGATCTGAAAACGGCGTACCGTGCATAGAGTGCTTGGGTCCCGAGAGCAGTTTCACCAGGGCCCAGAAGGCATCTTCTTCATTCATATACATAAGGAGTAACGCTGTGATCTGGCTCATCCCCTGACAATATCCAACCTCCTGTAAACACAGAAGACAAAACATTTTGGATTCCTTTCTTCTTTTTTAAAGTGAACAATCCAACAAAGTGGCAGTTTTGACGGTGCGAAACGCTGTTCACGATGGGAGACAGGGTCAGACCCAATAGTAGCCCTGTTCCCGTGTTCGGGCGAACGCATTTACATCCTGCTGTACATGCGTACATCCGTTTGTGAGAAACAGCCAACGCCCGTTCACTTTACGAATGAAACCGGGGCCTGGGGCATGAATAAATGTGAGGCTTGTACCATACATTCAGCTGTGTGTGCGCTGAATGTAATGTGAGTAAGCATGTACCGTATATACTCGCGTATAAGCCGAGTTTTTCAGCCCCAAAAAAAGGGCTGAAAAAGCCGGCCTCGGCATACATGGGTATATACGGTACAAGGAATAATCAAGCGTCCACCGCACACGGATCATAAGAGTGTTCACCGTAACATGTGAACAGGACTAGACGGTTAAGGTTAATAAGCGACGATTTCCCCTCTTCCTTCCACTACAGACAGAGGCCATGGCATGGAAATTTTGTTAATCTTTAAGGTGCTACTGGACTCTTGTTCTTTTCTACTGCTACAGACAGACTAACACGTCTACCCATCGTGACTGATCGACAGCCAGAATTAGAAAAACTTCCCTGCACTCTAGTCTTGCTTACTTTTAGAAGAAGAGTTGGTTTTTATATGCCCACTTTCTCCACCACTTAAGGAAGAATCAACCAGCTTGCAATCACCTTTTCTTCCCCTCCCCACAACAGACACCCTGTGATGTAGGTGGGGCTGAGAGAGCTCTAAGAGAGCTGAAACTAGCCCAAGGTTACCCAGCTGGCTTCATGTGTAGGAGTGGGGAAACCAACCCAGTTCACCAGATTAGAATCAGCCACTCATGTAGAGAATCAAACATGGTTCTCCAGATCAGAGTCCACCGCTCTTAACCACTACACCATGCTGGCTCTTTTCATACTCTTTTCATTCGGCTTTTAGCTTTTCTATTAACACAGTCACCTTCGATATTGAGAGTATAAGCAGAAAAGTATATGGGCTATTACTTACTGTGTTATATATAGAATATGCAGCTAAAACATGGAATAAGGATTGTTGCCTGGAAAGAAACAAAGACAAAACATCAATAAGCTAAAATGTATACCAAAGGGCTACTGAATTGGATGTGTGGAAGAAATTTCACCAATTCTGGTGCGTAATGTACATTTGGAAATGAAACAGTCGGTACGTTATGGTGCTTACAGCATCTAGAACTCAGGTTCTAGGTTTACCAACTAACCTACCTCATAGGGTTGTTATGAGGCTAAAATAGAAGAGAAGAGAATGATGTAAGCTGCTTTGGGTCCCCACCAGGGGAGAAAGGTAGGCTCTACAGGAATTAAATTAATTAATTAATCAACTCTGGGATGGGAAATTCTCGGAATTTTGGGGCTGGAGCCTGTGGAGGGTGGGCTCTGGAAAAGGGTGGGAGCTCGGCGGGGATATGATGCTATAGAGTTCCCCCTCGAAAGCAGTCAGGGGACCTGATCTCTGCAGTCTGGAGATCAGCTGTAATTCCGGGAGATCTCCAGGCCTTGTGCGTGTGTTAAGTGTCATCAAGTCGCTTCCGACTCATGGTGACCCTATGAATCAATGTCCTCCAAAATGTCCTACTGTTAGCAGCCTTGCTGAGGTCTTGTAAATGGAGGGCCCTGACTCCCTTTATAGAGTCAATCCATCTCATGTTGGGTCTTCCTCTCTTCCTGCTGCCTTCCACTTTTCCTATCATTGTTGTCTTTTTCATTGATTCTTGTCTTCTCATAATGTGGCCAAAGTGTGACAGCCTCAGTTGAGTCATTTTATCTTCTAGTGATAGTTCAGGCTTGATTTGTAGGGTTGCCAGGTCCCTCTTTGGCACCGGCAGGAGGTTTTTGGGGCAGAGCCAGAGGAGGGCAGGGTTTGGGGAGGGGAGGGACTTCGATGCCATAGAGTCCAATTGCCTAAGCAGCCATTTTCTCCAGGTGAACTGATCTCTATCGGCTGGAGATCAGTTGTAATAGCTGGAGATCTCCAGCTAGTACCTGGAGGTTGGCAACCCTACTGATTTGATCTAGAACCCTCTTATTTGGCAACCCCACAAAGGTTCAACTCTCCTCTCATTCAATGAAGCTTCCTGAGTGACCTCCTACACTAACCTCACAGGGTTGTCAGAGTAAAATAGGCCTTTGGAAGAGGCTCCTGTACGAATTACATGCCTTCCGGCAACTTCTCTTTGCTGACCCTTCATAAGCATTTTCTGTAAACAATTCCAACATTCTGGGAAGGGCTACCACTTAAAGGATGGCACCTTCTCTTTCTCGGTTTTCAGGGTAGGCTGCAAGAAAGCGTTACTTAAGAGATTCTTTGGCTGAATTTGGTCCCCCTTGCTGGCTCCTCTCTTGTTTGCTGGCTTGGTGGCCATTTGTTGATTTGCGCGGTTTTAATTTTGTTTGCATGCCGTGTTGAATTTTTAAATGCAAATTGCCTTTGGGCCTGTTTTGAAGGCAGCAGCTTTTTTATTCAAAATGGGTAAATAAAAATGTAATCGCTAGCACGTCGCGTACTTTACAGCCCCACAGGGAGTGAAGCGATCTAAAGGTTGCCGATGATACATTTACAATTTTTGCCACCCGCCTCGAGAATCCTTTGAGCTTGTAGGCAGGATGTAAATATTTTACATCACGTAAAATATCCCAATGCTATGGCCCAAGCACTTTACACTCGCCGATTCAGTTCTCTTTCAAAATGCCACAGCAGGCAGCGATAGTTTTCAGAAAAAAGCGTTTCCAGCAAAATCATTTTGGGTTTTTTACCAAGGCAGCTTGTTGAATCGTTTTCCCCTCATCCACTTTGGCGATCGTATTTATTTAAAAAAACAGCTGCACTGTATCACAACAGATGGACATTAAAAACAGATGTAAAACGTTGGGCAGGATGCACAGAGCAACTTCGGGTTTGTCTGGAGGCATGGGTGCGCTTTCTTGTGTGTGTGTTAAGTGCCGTCAAGTCACTTCTGACTCATGGCGACCCTATGAATCAGTGTCCTTCAAAATGTCCTATCTGTGACAGCCTTGCTCAGATCCTGCAAATTGTGGCTTCCTTTATTGAGTCAATCCATCCCATGTTGGGCCTTCCTCTTTTCCTGCTGCCCTCAACTTTTCCTACCATTATTGTCTTTTCCAGTGACTCTTGCCTTCTCATCATGTGACCAAAATACGACAGCCTCAGTTTAGTCATTTTAGCTTCTAGGGTCAGTTCAGGCTTTATTTGATCTAGAACCCACTGGTTTGTTTGTTTTTTTGGCCATCGACGGTATCCGTAACACTCTCCTCCCACACCCCATTTCCAAGAAATCTACTTTCTTCCTATCAGCTTTCTTCAATGTCCAGCTTTCACACTCATACATAGTAATAGGGAATACTGTGGCATGAATTAACTTGATCTTGGTGGCCAGTGACACATCCTTACACTTCAGAATCTTTTCTAGCTCCTTCGTGGCTGCCCTTCCCTGTCCTTCCTTAGGATGTTTGATTTTTTTTCTTCTTCAAACAGCAAACTGCTGTACTGCAAACAGCTTTGGGAACTTCCTTAATTTAGAAGACAGTTTGCTATGTGGCAAGGAGAAAAAGCCATCCAAGGAACAGAAGCCCGGAGCCGCCTTGGACATGACAAACCAGTTGTCCGGGTGTGTGTGTGGTGTTTGGTCCCTGTTACAGGTTCAGATTGTGCCTCACAGGAGACATAGGGTAGTAGTCAGGAAGTTAAACTATCTTGCATCGCTTTGGAAAAAAATATAATTGGCCTGGTGTATTGTTCTCCCCCACCCAAAAAAAAAAGGGGGGAAAAAGAGGCCATTTATGCAGGGTCAATTTTGATGCTCGCTCAAAGCTCTTTTTAAAAATGTGACCTTTAAAATGCCTATTCACGGTCCCGACGCAAAATGAGAAATTCCACCCTCCCGCACTCGCCTGCTCCTTTGTTTCTGTTTGCATAGCCATTAGCAACCGCTGTGTGCACAGCTAACGCGCCACTGTGATTTTGCATGCTTCCTTGAGGGGGTTCTTCACAGAGGGGGGGTCACAAAAGGTTGCGTTAAAGGGGCTCTTAAGAAATGCCAAGCAGGTTTGTGCCAGCTTCGCCGTCACTTCCTGAATGACGGTTCAGCGTGAAAAACTTAAAAAAAAAAAAAAAAAAAAAAACACGGGGCAATTCGGCCTGGAACCCACTGCTAATCACCAAGCATAAATGGCCATACTAAAGCCAATAGGAATAAAAGGAACTTTGAACATTACAAAAAGAAATAGAATTTCGGTGCTTTTGTTGTTTTTCTTGTTGTTCAGCACAGACCAGCTTCAGCAAAGAGCACAAGGGCCAATTGCAAAAGGAACCCAGTTTTGGAAAATAAACGAGGGAGTGGAATGAAAGCTTCAATTCACGACTCCTTAGTGACTCGTCTCAGAAATGACATTTTGCTTTTTTAAATAATGCAGGAGAAAACACTTCATTCATATGATGTCATCATTTTGAAACAAAAAGGAGCATTCAGAATACGTGGGAGCTTTAACTTTAATGTAGGAATTTCCAACATTCCAACAATTGAGGGAGAAGAGGCAATTCATGGAAAAGGGTGGAGACCCTTTATTATCTACTGGAAGAGGATCAAACTAGAAGAAAATGTGAAACTGGAAGTACTGGGGTGTTTTTAAGGATTTATGTGGTGGTTGGACATCTCTCGCTATTACAGCTGAGCTCCAGGCAATAGAGATCAGCTCATCTGGAGAAAATGACCACTTTGAAAGGTGGACTCTATGTCATTATACCCCACTGAAGTCCCTCCTCAAACCCTGCCCTGCTCAGGCTCCACCCCCAAAATCTCCAGGTATTTCCCAACTTGGAGCTAGCAACCCTACTCCAGGTGGTGGCTGGAGATCTCCTGGGATCACAACTGATCTCCAGGTGACAGAGATCACTTCACCTGGAGAAAATGGCCACTCTGGAAGGTAGACTGTATGGCACTGTACCCCCAATGAAGTCCCGTCCCTCCCCAAACATAACCTCCTCAGGCTCCACCCCCAAAATTCAAGGTATTTCCCAACCCGAAGTTGGCAACCCTATCAGGAACAGATGTGTAATAGACTGATATGGTCAGAGATTTGTAGATTATTGTATAATTTGGAGGGGTTTCTTTGCATATTTTCTTCATTACAAATATTCTGCATATCTCTGGGAAAAAAGTCTTTTTTACGACGCATATATTTCTTACAGAAAATTTAAAATGTTAATGTGTGAAGCACTGGTTTAATTAAGAATATATTCCATTTGAAAAGCACTGTTCAAAATCTCCTCAGGGAAACAGAAAAAAAGATTTCATAAGAAAAACTATCCTCATTCAGGCAGAAATTACTTCTATGCACCATCATATGGACAAATTTCCTTTACTGACAAGTTTAAGAAAAACCTTAAACAAAAATGACTTGCGTTGCATACTTTAAAAATACCCTCAAATACCTCTGAGCCTCAGTTTAGATTGTACATGTCAGATATGATCTCTGTTGAGCCTCAGTTTAGGTTGTACATGTCAGATATGATCTATGTTTAATATTCACCTGTCACATCACATTGCCAACAGGTCAAATTTATATCTTAACATAGAGTTGGTTTTTATACCCCACTTTTTTCTACCTTTTAAGGAGTATCAAACCGGCTTACGATCACCTTCCCTTTCTCTCTCCACAACAGACACCTTGTGAGGTAGGTGGGGCTGAGAGAGTTCTGAGAGAACTGTGACTGGCCCAAGGTCACCCAGCAGGCTGCATGTGGAGGAGTGGGGAATTGAACCCGGTTCTCCAGATTAGAGTCTGCTGCTCTTAACCACTACACCACACTGGCTCTCACCAGTGCTCCAAGTGGTAGTGGTAGTGGGAGTGGGAGGAGGAGGAGGAGGAGGAGAAGAAGAAGAAGAGTTGGTTTTTATATGCCGACTTTCTCTACCACTTAAGGGAAACTCAAACCGGCTTACAATCACCTTCCCTTCCTGGCTTCTTGTGTAGGAGTGGGGAAACAAATCTAGTTCACCAGATTCGCCTTTGCTGCTCATACGGAGGAGTGGGGAATCAAACCTGGTTCTCCAGATCAGAGTCCACCGATCCAAACCACCGCTCTTAACCACTACACCATCATCATCATCATCATCATCATCATCATACGTGTCCTTAGTGCTGCCATGTCACTTCCAGAGAAAACCCGGAAGCGATATATGTTAGCATTCAGGACCACTGGAAACTCTATGGTAAAATCATAAAGTTTCCGGGAATTCCAAGAGCTACCCTATGTCACTTCCGAGTTTCCCTGGAAGTGATGTGGTGATGCAAAGAACTTCTCAGCCCCCCTATATCCCTGCCTACAACCTTCCCACCAGTTGCCTGGCACTGCATGGCAAAACTAGCATATAGATGTGATGGATCTTCCGCAGGAAATAATCTGAGGCTGGGTTGGAAATCTCATGCCCTAGACCATGAGTGAATGAGTTCCCAACAAAATTTGGAAATGAAATTGTATTATAATGAAAGAATGGTGTTTTAAGCTGACATGTACTACCTGGAGGACCTTCGGGCAGAAAGAGGGGCACTAGAAAGTCACCAAATGAATAAATAAATATTTATTGATTTTCTTCCAGATGCAAATCAAAATAACTAATGATAGCTTATGACTGTTTAACCTTTCAGAAAGTCAAAGGCAGTTCTATGCATAAATTTGCTGTTACAAGAACACAACAGGGCAGAAGTGTGTGTGTGTGGGGGACCTCTAGAACCAGTCTAAAGATACCCCACCCCTCCAATATGTACTGCTGTTTTTGCAATTGGCAGCTCAGGGTTTTACGCCCAAAATCTTTCAAAGTCTGAAATACAAATTACGCCACTTGAAATTCTAGAAATCAGAGTAAGAAATACTGGAGAAACATTTACTTACTTCACTCCATATCTATCTCTAAACATGATATGATCCCGATATGTCCGATTGACATCCAGATCAATTTGTCTGATGTCTGTGGAGCTTATTCTCGCTTGGGTTTTTAAGGTCTAGGACAAAAAGAAATCAAGCACATGTTTATATGAAGCAGATGTATAAATCCACAGACAATGGTAACAATGGCCTAGTTTTCACTGAGGAGGTACTTAGGGTGTACATCTTCTGTAGGGTTGCCAGGTCCCTCTTCTCCCCCAGTGGGAGGTTTTTGGAGCGGAACCTGAGGAGGGGAGGGTTTGGGGAAGGGAGGGACTTCAATGCCGTAGAGTCCAATTGCCAAAGCGGCCATTTTCTCCAGGTGAACTGATCTCAATCAGCTGGAGATCAGCTGTAATTGCAGATCTCCAGCGAGTACCTGGAGGTTGGCAACCCTAGTTGTTGTCAGAATAAATTAGGCCTTGGAAGAGGCTACTGCACCAGTTACATGCCTTCCGGCAACTTCAATCGCCTTTCCTGCCTCTCCCCACAACAGACACCTTGTGAGGTAGGTGGGACTGAGAGAGTTCTGAAAGAACTGTGACTAGCCCAACATCACCATGCAGGCTTCCCATGGAGGAGCGGGGAATCAAACCTGGTTCTCCAGATTAGAGTCCACCACTCTTAACCACTATACCATGCTGGCTCTTTGGACTTTGAAAAGCTTGATATTCACTTATGCATGGCCTCAGGAACATCAAGCTTCCCAAGCACTATAAAAGGACCAAAGTGGAGCAAACTGAGGGACCACCACCCTAAATTCCACTTCAGTGATCTTGTTGAGGTAAAGCGCCAGCTTCCTTCCCTGAGCAACCTATGTCACCCTTCATTATCTCTCCAACTGACTGTTTAAGGGATGAGAAGAGCACATTTCTTGGCTCAGTGGTAACGGAACAAGTAAACCAAGCAGGCTTTTAAAAGGCCGGCACACTGACGCCAGATTGGTAGGGCAGACTGAAAATCTGGCTAGAAAAGGTTCAAGTTCCACCCATGTGAGAAAATCCTTTTTTGCATCTGCTCATTTCCACCCCCCCCCCCAGCGCTGTACACATAGACCTGCATTTATATTATGGGTTTTGCTGAAGTTTCATATCAGACCGCCTTAACAATGTATTCAGATTGCCTATCGAAGGTTTGGCTAGGGAGTACAGACGTAGAATCATAGAACTGGAAGTGACCACCAGGGTCATCTAGTCCAACCCCTGCACAATGCAGGAAATTCACAGCTACTTCCACCCCTCACCCCCAGTGACCCCCTACTCTATGCCCAGAAGATGGCCAAGATGCCCTCCCTCTCATGATCTGCTTAAGGTCATAGAATCAGCATTGCTGACAAATGGCCATCTAGCCTCTGCTTAAAAACCTCCAGGGAAGGAGAGCTTACCACCTCCCGAGGAAGCCTGTTCCACTGAGGAACCTCTGTTAGAAAATTCTTCCTAATGTCTAGATGGAAACTCTTTGGATTTAATTTTAACCCGTTGGTTCTGGTCCGGCCTTCTGGGGCAACAGAAAACAACTTGGCACCATCCTCTATATGACAGCCCTTCAAGTACTTGAAGATGGTTATCATATCCCCTCTCAGTCTTCTCCTCTTCAGGCTGAACATATCCAGCTCCTGCAACCTTTCCTCATAGGACTTCGTCTCCAGACCCCTCACCATCTCGGTTGCCCTCCTCTGGACCCGTTCCAGCTTGTCTACATCTTTCTTTAATTGCGGTGCCCAAAACTGAACACAATACTCTAGGTGAGGTCTAACCAGAGCAGAGTAAAGCGATACCATCACTTCGCATGATCTGGAAACTATACTTCTGTTGATGCAGCCCAAGATTGCATTTGCCTTTTTAGCTACTGCATCACACTGCTGACTCATGTTCAGTGTTTGGTCTACTAAGACCCCAAAATCCTTTTCGCACGCACTACTGCTAAGACAAGTTTCCCCCATCCTATAATTATGCATTTGATTTTCCTACCTAAATGCAGAACTTTACATTTATCTTTGTGCATTTTATTAGTTTTAGCCCAATTCTCCAGCCTGTCAAGATCATCCTGGATCCTGGCTCTGTCTTCTACTGTATTTGTTACCCCTCCCAATGCATCCCCTCTATTCCTCATCCAAATCATTTATAAAGATGTTGAAATCTCTCCAGGATTTCCAAGAATTTTTAAAATAATTCTTAGAGAATGAAAACACTGCTCTTGCACACAATGGTGGGCTTATTCTTTTTCTAGCACACATCACTAGGTGGCATCCATAACCTTTAGAGACACATCTGCTTTACTTTAATCTGTTTTTGTTCCGTATTTCGTTGTTTGCTCATCATCATTTTGGTTAAAAGTGTTTGTTGGTCATTATATATAAAAAGCAGTGTGGTGTAATGGTTAGGGTTGGATTAGGATGGAGGTGACTGGGGGTTAAATCCCCACTTTGCCATGGACTTTAGTGGGTACCTTAGACCAATCAGTGTCTCCCAGCCTAACCAGCCTCACAGGATTGTTGTTAAGGAGGGACAAACCGATGTAAGCCACCCTGAGCTCCATGGAAGAAAGGTAGAATCGAATGTGGATTTTTTTTTTTAAAATCCTGGATTTTCAAAGATACAAACAAAACTGCTGAACACAGGAATCCAGCATGGTGTGGTGGTTAACAGCAGTGGTTTGGAGCAGTGGAGTCTGATCTGGAGAACCGAGTCTGATTCCCCACTCCTCCACATGAGCAGCGGAGGCTAATCTGGTGAACTGGATTTGTTTCCCCACTCCTACTCACAAAGCCAGCTGGGTGACCTTGGGCTAGTCGCAGCTCTCTCAGCCCCACCTCCCTCACAGGGTGTCTGTTGTGGGGAGGGGAAGAGAAGGCGATTGTAAGCCAGTTTGATTCTTCCGTAAGTGGTAGAGAAAGTCGGCATATTAAAACCAACTCTTCTTCTTCTTCTTCTTCTTCTGTAACTAAGCAGTATCGATATGAGCCAGATAAAATTAGAAGTGTCTAAGTCCTCTTGTTTCCAGTGGAAGAATTATACACACCCCTTTATCTTTCCCACTGAAATCAAAGGAGCTTTAAAAAAATTTTTGCTGGATCTTATCCTAAATGTGGTTCTGGATTTACGTCCTTTGGCCATGTAGTGTAGTGGTTCAAGTGTCGACTAGGATCTGGGAGACCCAGGTTCAAATCCCCACTCACTGTGGTTCAAGTGTCGTGGAAGCCCACTGGGAGACCCTGGGCCAATCACTCGCAGCCTAGCCTACCTCACAGGGTTGTTGTAAACTGAAAATGTGTTAAAGGAAATGCATACACTGCCTGGGCTCTTTGGAAGACGAGAGCAATAAACTCAATTAAATAAAACCAAAATATGTCCATCTGTAATCTAAACAATTGCAGATGTTAACCGTGTATTAAGATAAACCGATTTGGGGACCCTATTTGGGAGGAAAGGCAGCATATAAATGACTTAAATAACATAAATGACTGTTAACTATCGATTATCCTGGGCATTTTATTTTGTATGTTTTAAATTGTGACGTTTTCAGTCATGATTTGTAAACCGCTTTGAGCCACAGGCAAAAGGTAGGATCTAAATATTTAATAAATACATATTAATATTGAAATATTGAAATAAAAACTCTGGCAGTGCAACCTAAGCAGAGTTATACTGTTCTAAGTCCACTGAACTCAACAAGCTTAGAAGGGTGAAACTCTATTTAGGATTGCACTGTAAGTATCAATCTTCCTCATTCTTTAATTCACGGATGTGAGAGGTGGCATAACGATACTGACTTTTAAGGCTTTAATTGCCATTGCAAGGTTAAAAGCAACAGTCACAGTGCGTGATGAAATTAAGCCGCAGAGCTGAGTTTGCAAAATTTGTCACTGGGGTTTCCCGTGCAGTATTTGACATAGCAGCTAAAGGTTTGTCACTGTGAAATCCTTTTGTGAAATAATTTGATTTATAAATTGTAACCGAGAGCCAGGAGACGAAGTGCCCATTTGTTTATTAATTGTCTGTCCACCTCTTTCGAAACGTAAGACATTTGGCACGAACATCTCAACTGAAATATATCTCTGTTACGGGACAGCCAAGGTTCTGTTTCTATTCGTATGCAGCTCAGTACTAAACCAGTAGCAACACGGGTGACATTTGAATGACAGTTTTATTTCATGAAAAGTAGCTGGGGGAAGGGGGGGCAGTTTAAATCTTTACACTCCTTCCAGTTTTCTGCTCAAAACCGGGTCTCCTCCAACCTGCTTTTCCAGTTGTGTGGGGAAAAGATAGTAGTGTTCTCTCCTTGCGGTCATTCTAGGGGTGCCAGTATGAAGATGGTAACAAGGCAGGAGACCCACAGTTGGGGGCATAACCAGCGACATGCTGATGTCACTTCAGGCATAACCAGAAGGGACATAATGACATCACTAGTGATGTTATACCATTTGGCCAAAACTCTATGGTTTAACCATAGAGTCTTGACTGAATGCTAGGGTGTCACTAGTAATGTGATGACGTCACTTCTGGTCATGATGGAAGTGACACCAGTGCGTCAGGATGACAGCCACCATTCCCCCCACCTTTCTCCTACCAACCAGGGGAGATATGGGAGGAACATGGCCGGGGCGGGGTGGTCCCAGCAAGAACACGACAACCCTAGTTAGGTCCCAACTCCCGGGCCCAGAAGAAGAAGAAGAGTTGGTTCTTAATACTCCAATCTTCTCTACCTTTAAGGAGTATCAAACCGGCTTACAATTGCCTACCCTTCCACTTCCCACAACAGACACCTTGTGAGATTGGTGGGGCTGAGAGAGTTTGGAGAGAACTGTGACTGGGCCAAGGTCAGCCAGTAGGTTTAATATGGAGGAGTGGGGAATCGAACCCGGTTCCCCAGATTAGCGTCCACTGCTCTTAACCACTACACCACAAAGGCAAGGGAAAGGATTTTCCTGAGAGGCAGGCTCTTCCTCACATTCTCAGTCTCTTTCCTAGCTTCCTTAGGAAAGCAGCGTTCTTTGGAGATTTATAAGAGGACACCTTGGAAAAAAGACTCTCTTGGAAAACAAAGGAATTCGTTTACATCGAAGGCGAGAACCCTACAGTCATTCTGGCCACCTTGGTGTTTCATCTCCCTCCAAACTGGATAAGAAGGGACAGTCCATGAAGAAAAGAAGAGTTGGTTTTTACAGGCCAACTTTCTCTATCTTTTAAGGAGAATCAAACCAGCTTACAATTGCCTTCCCTTCCTCTCCTCACAACAGACACCTTGTGTGGTAGGTGGGTCTGAGAGAGTTCAGAGAGAACTGTGACTAGCCCAAGGTCACCCAGCAGCCTTCATGCCGAGTGGGGAAACCAACCCAGTTCTCCAGATTAGAGTCCGCCGCTCCTCACCACTACACCGCGCTGGGACACAACACAGGCTACTGAGGTGATCCTGTGAAACATCCTAGGAAGAAGTCCTGGCTTCACTTAAGGTCTGGGAGATCGCAAGGCACGAGGAGGTCATGTCCAATGGGGGCAGAGAACACATGAACACATGAAGCTGCCTTGTACTGAATCAGACCCTTGGTCCATCAAAGTCAGTATTGTCCACTCTGACCGGCAGCGGCTCTCCAGGGTCTCAGACAGAGGTCTTTCACATCACCTACTTGCCTAGTCCCTTTAACTGGAGATGCCGGGGATCGAACCTGGGACATTCTGCATGCCAAGCAAAGGCTCTACCACTGAGCCACGGCCCCTCCCCATAATGATCCTTCTGCAGGTTCATCTACGGAAACCTTGTGATGACTTTTACTTCCTCTAGATAGTGAAGTTCGACCATATTCTCGGCACTCCGCCAGGGCCAGCAGGACCTCACTAAACCATCCAATCGGTAGCAGCAATGGGCGGTGTGTACAAAGGGCAAATCAGCCGCAGACTTTGATTTTGAGCAGAAAAGTTTAAGCAGGCCCACTGCCGCCCAACTTCTCAAACTAGGAGCACCCAGTAATTATAGCAAAAACACTGAGCACCTCTGGATGCCTCTCTTTTTGTAAACTTTCAGTTGCCCCTAAGTTTTAGATACTCGCGTCTTTTCAATAATTTACTTGAACTCCACTGCTATTTATTTATCTGAATTATTTCTATGCTGTCTCTCCATAGGTGGATCACAAAGTAAAACATGATAAAAACAGAACACCCGCAACGTCATAAAAATTAAAAATAGCTATTATTAAATAAGTTTTGATAATTAAAATAATAATTATTTAATAATAATAATAACTATATTGCCATTAAAAAACCAGCATCAGCATAAAACACTCAGCATGTTAAAACAAGCATCATAAAAACACTTCTCAGGCATAGGAGAATATTAACAAAGTTTACAAGATCAGCGTCTTAATTAAAAGCCTGGGATAGGGGCCAGGCGAGCCTCAAGGGGAAGGGCATTCTCCAGGCAAGGTGCCATCACTAAAAAGGCCCCATCTCTGGCCATCACCTGCCTCATGTCTGAAGGCGGGGCTATGAGGAAGATAATTATTTATTTACTTCACTTATAACCTGTCTTCCTCCATAGCGAAAAACCAAAGCGGCTTACACTGTTCTCTTCTTCTCCATTTTATCCTCACAAGAAACCCTATAGGTACGTTAGGCTATGTGGCTATGTGTGACTGACTCAAAGTTACCCAGCAAGAACAAATGAACATAAAAGCCACGCTGGATCAGACTAAGGCCCATCAAGTCCAGCAGTCTGTTCACACAGTGGCCAACCAGGTGCCTCTAGGAAGCCCACGAACAAGACCACCGCAGCAGCATTATCCTGCCTGAGTTCCACTGCACCCAATGTAATAGGCATGCTCCTCTGATCCTGGAGAGAATAGGTATGCATCATGACTAGGATCTATTTTAACTAGTAGCCATGGAAAGCCCTATCCTCCATAAGAACATAAGGAAAGCCCTGCTGGATCAGACCAAGGCCCATCAAGTCCAGCAGTCTGTTCACACAGCGGCCAACCAGGTACCTCTAGGAAGCCCCCAAACAAGACGACTGCAGCAGCACCATCCTGCCTGTGCTCCACAGCGCCTAAGATAAAGGGCCTGCTCCTCTGATCCTGGAGAGAATAGGGATGCATCATGACTAGTAGCCATTTTTACAAGATTCCATCGCAGATCATGGATTCGAACCTGGGTCTCCCAGACCCTAGCCCTATGCTCTAACCACTACACCACAGTGTCTCAGAGCCCACACAATCAGCCCACACTGGTGTGTTGGACAGTGTGATAAGAAGCAGTCCTCCAAGTACCCTGGGCCTCCATTTTGACTTGTGCGCTCAAGTAGAGGGTCAAGCCAGTGCTATAAATCTGCTTATAAACCTGGTTGGCCACTGTGTGAACAGACTGCTGGACTTGATGGGCCTTGGTCTGATCCAACAGGGCTTTCCTTACGTTCTTATGTTTCTTATGCATTGGTAAGTTGTCAGGGCAGGAGAATGTCGGGAGAGGGTCCAGAAAGAGAAACAACTCCCCCTTACCACACACACCCGGGTACAGAATCAAAAAAAGTAATTTCTAGTCAGACTTCTTCAAACTAGAAACGCATTGTTTCGCAGAGGGAAAGTAGAAATTAGGGCACAAAGCGTAACAAAAATGGGGGGAAACGTTCAAAAAGACAAAGAATTCCTCCTGAGCTATTCTTTTTTTTAAAAAATCAATATTATTTTTATTCCTTTTGGTATACAGCAGAAAATTTAAGCTCTCTGTTGTCCCGTTTTCAGGTATCTGAGCCCACCTATCTCGGAAACTCACGTTATAGTAGTCCTTCATTTCTTCTTTCATTTTAGGGACATCGAGCAACAAAGACCAAATTTCGCCTCTCAGCTGCAGCGGGATTCCTTTATAAATTCTCCTATGAAACTGGAAACACGGGGGGGGGGGGAATTAAATTAATGTTATCGAAAGCAAACCAGAAAAGAACACCATGCGACTGCCCGGCCATATCTACAGCCCAAGAGCTGTAACCTGGAAAGGAAAGAAACGGCATTAATTGGTTAGGCAAAGAAGAAACGTAGGCACTGAAGATTTCAGAGATATTTTCTGCCCACAGACCATTTCTTAGGGATGCTGTGCGTGGAGGGTGGGGCAAGAAGAAGGCGGAGCCGGTGTGGTATAGTGGTTAAGAGCGGTGGTTTGGAGCGGTCGAGTCTGATCTGGAGAACCGGGTTTGATTCCCCACTCCTCCACATGAGCGGCGGAGGCTAATCTGGTGAACTGGATTTGTTTCCCCGCTCCTAAACACGAAGCCAGCTGGGTGACCTTGGGCTAGTCACAGCTCTCTTAGAACTAGGGTTGCCATCCTCCAGGTAATAGCTGGAGATCTCCTGCTATTACGACTGATCTCCAGCCGATATAGATCTGCTCACCTGGAGAAAACGGCCTCTTTGGTAATTGGACTCTCTGGCATTGAAGTCCCTCCCCTCCCCAAACCCCACCCTCCTCAGGCTCCACCCCAAAAACCTCCCACCAGTGGTGAAGAGGGACCTGGCAACCCTAGTTAGAGCTCTCTCAGCCCCACCTACCTCACAGGGTGTCTGGTGTGGGGAGGGGAAGGGAAGGTGATTGTAAGCCGGTTTGAGTCTCCCTTAAGAGGTAGAGAAAGTCAGCATGTAAAAACCGACTCTTCTTCTTCTTCTATTTTAAAAAGTGAGAAATTGGGCTTTAAATGCTTAAAAGAGCAAACCATGGCAAACAAATCACAAGAACACGAGAAAAGCCATGCTGGATCAGACCAAGGCTCATTGAGTCCAGCAGTCTGTTCACACAGGGGCCAACCAGGTGCCTCTAGGAAGCCCACAAACAAGATGAGTGTAGCAGCACCATCCTGCCTGTGTTCCACCGCACCCAAGATAATAGGCACGCTCCTCTGATCCTGGAGAGAACAGGTGTGCATCATGACTAGTATCCATTTTGACTAGTAGCCATGGATAGCCCTCTCCTCCATGAACGTGTCCACTCCCCTACTGCGCAGGTTGAATGATTGGCCTAACCTCCTGCTAGAGTTTTGCCTGTTTTCTGGAGATCTGGCATGGTTACTCCTCTATGTAGTGTTGCCAGGTCTGGGTGGGAAAATACCTGGAGATTTGTGGGGGGGGGGAGCCTGGGAAGGGCGGGGTTTGGGGAGGGACCTCAGCAAGTACAATGCCATAGAGCCCACAAAGCTGAGCAGTAGCACAGACCACTTTATTTTCACCCCACCGTTCTTCCACACAGCTCGGGGCAGTATATAGGGCCACAACAACCCTGTGAGGTAGGTTAGGCTGAGAGAGAGAAAATGGCTAGCCCAAAATCACCCAGACAGCTGCATGGGGGAGTGGAGATTTGAACCTGCTTCTCCCTGGCCCTGGACTGACAGTATAGTTGCCACATCAGACCGGCTCCACAAAGGAAAGGAACGGAATATATTAAGGGGTGAATTATCCATACTGAATTAGTTTCGAGAGGATTCTGGCGAAGCTGAGGAGTGTTGAGACAGCCAGAAGGAAATTAGTGTCTACTGAATCTTCCACAATTTTCCACATTTTCTAGCAGGCTACTGACACTCGGATCTAATTGTTCTCCAAAACAGGAAGACCAGACAGATGTTACAAGATCCTGGCTAAAAATACAACATCGAGCTGGATTAGGATCCCCCAATTGTCTGTCTCAGATTTCAGAGGCAGAGAAAATCTTATAAGCCGCCAAAATAGTAAGGGAGATATCTTCTTTGAAGGGAGAAAAATCATTTATGTCACTGGCTTAGTAACACAAGTGAAAGCAGGAATTGAATGCATCGGTGGGGTTTTTTTCCCCCTTTTGTTTTGTTTTGGAGCCTGAAGGGGAAGGGAGAGAGGCAATTTAAGGACAATTAACCGAGACAGTGATAAAATAGCTCTATGCCGCCTTTCCAGCCAATTCAAGCTCCCCCAGGCCACGAACATTTACATGTAAAATATTTAAAACAATTAAATGTACTATAAACACATGAAAACATAAATACTTGAAAATACTTGAAACAGGGAAGAGGACTAATAAGCAGAGTTGCCAGCTCTGAGTTGGGAAACACCTGGAGCTTTTGGGGTGGAGCCTGAGGAGGGGGGTTTGGAGAGGGGAGGGACTGCAATGCCATAGAGTCCAATTGCCAAAGTGGTCATTTTCTTTAGGGGAAGTGATTCGCCTGGAGATCAGTTGTAAAAGCAGAAGATCCCCAGCCACCACCTGGAGGTTGGCAACCCTACTAACAAGAGTCAGCGTGGGAATGCCAAACCAAACAACGAGGTGTCCCCCACCCCCCAGAAGAAGGCAACGATAGAGAGACGATTAGCCCTGGGGAAGGAGTTCCAAAGTTTCAGCGCCACACCCGAGAAGGCCCTTTCTCTGTTTGCAACAGGTCTAAGTCACAAGGTGGTGGGAAAACCTGAAGCAAGGCCTCTGAAGATGATCAAAATGGACAGGTGGGTTCATATAGCAGAAGGACGTCTTTCCGGTGTGCTGACCCCAAGCCAAGTAGGGCTTTAAAGGACAATACCAGTGCCCGGAACTGGTCCCAGAAGTAAGCTGGTGTAGATAGAACAGGACTGGAATCCTGGTGGTGGTCAGAGATGTCCTGGGATTACAACTGATCTCCAGGTGACAGAGATCAGTTCACCTGGAGGAAATGGCAGCTTTGGAAGGTGGACTCTATGGCAATACCATTGAAGTCCCTCAGAAGGAGGAGGAGGAGGAGGAGGACGAAGAAGAAGAGTTGGTTTTTATATGCCGACTTTCTCTACCACTTAAGGAATAATCAAACCAGCTTACAGTCACCTTCCCTTTGAAGAAGAAGAGGAGGAGAAGGAGGAGAAATGGTAGAGACTTTCTCTACCATTGGGGAGGGGCTATGGCTCAGTGGTAGAGCATCTGCTTGGCATGCAGAAGGTCCCAGGTTCAATCCCCAGCATCTCCAGTTAAAGGGACTAGGCAAGCAGGTGATGTGAAAGACCTTGCCTGAGACCCTGAGTAGACAACTACTCAGCTGCCAGTCTGAGTAAACAACACTACTCAGCACTACTCAGCTGCCGGTCTGAGTAGAGAACACTACTCAGAAGAAGGAGGAGTTAGTTTTTATTAGTTAGTTTTTATATGCCGACTTTATCTTTTAAGAAGAATCAGACCAGCTTACAATCGCCTTCCCTTCCTCTCCCCACAACAGACACCCTGTGAGGTAGGTGGGGCTGACAAAGTTTGGAGAGAACTGTGACTGGTCCAAGCGATGACTATCTCCATTCTATTAAAGCAGTTCTCCTTCCCCCTTTGGCAACAGCGGACAAAAGCCAGGGGTGATTTGACACCGATGCCCTCAATGCATGCCAAAGTAAATCCCGGCTACCCTGGATTGGCAGGTCCTTCCCCCCCCCTCCGCCCCTGTCCTCCCCACTGCCCCCCTCCCACTCCCTTCTCGCTCACACAGCTGCTCAATCACTAAGACATTTAGACAGCACAAGGTAGCAGCAAATCGCCGGAGAGATTTGAATGCGAATGCGATAAATGGCACTCTTATTCAACGGCCTCCTGAAAGTTATGACCACGCCAGGACAAGGCAGGCGTAAACACCTGCAGTGATAGATGGTTTCATATGCCCTCCCTCGCAACTCTGTGAGAACGCAGTTGAGGGTTGAAAGTATAAAATTAGAGTTTTTTTAAAAAGAGCTGCCGGGTAGAAGTTGGAGAAGCAGAGATGTCGCCACCATGTGCAAAAAGAAATACAAGTTACAGCTATATTTTATTGAGGGGGGTGGGATGTGGATCTAGGGTTGCCAACCTCCAGGTACTAGCTGGAGATCTCCTGCTATTACAGCTGATCTCCAGCCGACAGAGATCAGTTCCCCTGGAGAAAATGGCCGCTTTGGCAATTGGACTCTATGGCATTGAAGTCCCCCCCCAAACCCTGTCCTCCTCAGGCTCCGCCCCCCAAAAAAATCTCCAAGTATTTTCCAATCCGGAGCTGGCAACCTTACTATGAAACCTTCCTAGAAAGCCCAGGGTCTTCCCAGAAAGCCCAGGTCCATTTTTGCCACCTAATGAATGAATTTTATTTGCGGTCAAAGACCAATAAATACACACTATATGTACTTTCAAGAGCCCCGTGGCGCAGAGTGGCAAGCTGTAGTACTGCAGTCCAAGCTCTGCTCACGACCTGAGTTCGATCCCAACGGAAGATGGTTTCAGGTAGCCGGCTCAAGGTTGACTCAGCCTTCCATCCTTCTGAGGTCGGTCAAATGAGTACCCAGCTTGCTGGGGGTAAAAGGAAGATGACTGGGGAGGGCACTGGCAAACCACCCCGTAAACAAAGTCTGCCTTGGAAATGTCGGGATGTGACGTCACCCCATGGGTCAGGAATGACCCGGTGCTTGCACAGGGGACCTTTACCTTTACCTATACGTACTTTGCCACTGGAGGGAGGTTTTTGGTGTGGAGCCTGAGGAGGATTTAAACGAAGTAAATAAACTCATTTCCAGCCTGTTGTTAGGCAAAGACGGGTTTAAAATGTTCTAAATAAATATATTATGCATTTACTCTCTGGCTCCTTGCAGGCCTCAAATGTAAACCCACTGTATTTTCAAAGGCAAAGGGAGATAATGAGTTAGAGACGCCCGAGCAATCTGTCCAAAATCATTTAAGCAAACCTTACATTCTGTCTTGGGTGACTTCCGTTTGGCATCCGTTCTCACATTTCATTTTTAAAGGGCCGTATATTTGGTTTAGAAGAAACAACCTTCTCCAAAGACATAATGCATAAAATTCTGGTAACGTTTCATCAGACGCCTTCCCCTTCTGTTTTATAGAAGAGTCTTAAACCACCTTCGATGCCTTTGTCAATATTTGCTTCCCGTGTCTTGGGGTGGGGGGAAGCTGACGGATAGAACAAGATTGTGAGGAGGTGAGAGAGAGAGATAGAGAGAAATGCAGAAAGAGTCGAACGCATCCTCTAATAGGAAGCGCCAGTCAAGGAAGGTCACAGCACAAATTGGCAAAAGGTGCTTCGTTCTGGAAGCTCTTTGTCACACACACAAAGTAACACACATACCACTCAATGCAATGGTTGCCTTAGTGATGAGAAAATAATTTTAATAGCTTTTTTTTTTTTTAAGGAAAATGCTGATTTAACACCCGCTCAAAGAGTCTAGGGTTTTTGACAACCCCAAACTTTTGTGCTGACCTTCAGAGAAACTTGTGTGCCGGTTCTTGTCCGGTAGCTGTGTTAATCTGAGACAGCGCAAACAGGCAACTTGACCTTAAAGACCTGACCTTAAAGACTAAAAGGGACTTTATTCCACTTTTTAAGACTTTTATGGAGTAGAGCCCACTCTGTGGATGTGATGAAGTGGGCTTGGGGCCACAAAAGCTTAAGCTGGAAGAAAATCTCGTTACTCGTGAACCTGTTTATCCAAGCTTTCCTAGCTAGTGTTACCAGATTCCCTCGGCCACACAACGCATAGCTAAACTGTGGAACTCCCTGCCCCAGGATGTGGTGATGGCTGACAACTTGGAAGTCTTGAAGAGGGGAGTGGAAATGTTCATGGAGGAGAGGGGTATTCATGGTTACTAGTAAAAAATGGATACTAGTCATGATGCATAACTATTCTCTCCAGTATGAGAGGAGCATGCTTCTTATATTAGGTGCTGTGGAACCCAGGCAGGACAATGCTGCTGCAGTCGTCTTGTTTGTGGGCTTCCTAGAGGCACCTGGTTGGCCACTGTGTGAACAGACTGCTGGACTTGATGGGCCTGGATCTGATCCAGCATGGCTTTCCTTATGTTCTTATTAGTTGCCAAATGCCTGGTTGGAAAACTCCTGGAGATTTGGGGGTAGAGCCTGGAAAGGAAAGGGGCACTCAGCAAGGTACAATGCCATAGAGTCCACCCTCCATAGCAGCCATTTTATCCAGGGGAACTGATCTCTGTAGTCTGGAAATGGGCTGTAATTCTGGGGGATCCCCAGGTCCCACCTGGGGACTAGCATCTTTAATCATAGCAACTGTTTTATGGGCCAGTCTTAGAATCATAGAATCATAGAGTTGGAAGGTACCACCAGGGTCATATAGTCCAACCCCCTGCACAATGCAGGAAATTCACAACTACCTCCCCCCCTCCACACCCCCAGTGACCCCTACTCCATGCCCAGAAGATGGCCAAGATGCCCTCCCTCTCATCATTTGCTTAAAGTCATAGAATCAGCATTGCTGACAGATGGCCATCTAACCTCTTTTGTTGGAAACAGGAGGCAAGGCACCATCCTGACTGCCTTTCCAAGATGCTCATGGAATGGGACTAGGGTTGCCAACCTCCATCTGGAGCCTGGAGGTCGCCTAGAATTACAACTCATCTCCAAACTGCAAAGATTGGCCCCCCTGGAAGATACAGCTGTTTTGGACTCTATGGCATTATACCCTGCTGAAGTCCCTTCCCTCCCCAAGCCCCACCCTTTCCATGATCCATCCTCAAATCTCCAGGAATTTCCTAGCATGGAGTTGGCAACCTTAAATGGGGTTTTCCTGCCTTCTACAGCCCACGGAACCACACACACACACACATGGGTATGTTGGAGACGGGGAATCCTCACAGAAGGCAAACTGGACTCTAATCTGGAGAACTGGGTTGGTTTCCCCACTCCTCCACATGAAGCCAGTTGGGTGACTTTGGGCTAGTCACAGTTCTCTCAGAACACTCTCACCCTCACCTACTTCACAAGGTGCCTGTTGTGGGGGGGGGGAGGGAAGGCAATTGTAAGCCGCTTTGAGACTCAGTAGTAGAAAAAAGCAGGGTATAAAAACAAAGTATTCTAAAGGCTTAAATAAGTTAGTTATGTATTTCCTTTCCTTTCCCCCAATAAGAGCTCTATGATGCATAGATCTTGAGCAGTGAGTAATTATAAATAAATTATTACCCAATAGACCAAAGGAGTAAAAGAAATTTGCAACTGGGTTTTTTTAGGCAGCTTTGAGCCTCCTTTCAGTAGTAGATATACATGTGGTATAAAAACCATCTCTTCTTCTGCTGCTTCTCTCTCATAATACTAGAACGTGGGGTCATCTGCTGAAGTTGGGAGGGTGAGAGATTCAAAACTGATAAAAGGAAGTATTTCTTCACACAACGCATAGTTACATTGTGGAACTCCCTGCCCCAGGATGTGGTGATGGCTGCCAACTTGGAAGGCTTTAAGAGAGGAGGGGACATGTTCATGGAGGGGAGGGCTATTCATGGCTATTAGTTAAAATGGATACTAGTCATGATGCATGCCTATTCTTTCCAGGATCAGAGGAGCATGCTTATTGTATTAGGTTCCTTGGAACACAGGCAGGATGGTGCTGCTGCAGTCGTCTTGTTTGTGGGCTTCCTTGAGGCACCTGGTTGGCCACTGAGTGAACAGACTGCTGGACTTGATGGGCCTTGGTCTGATCCAGTATGGCTTTTCTTATGTTCTTCTGCTTCTTCTCTTTCAGTTGCTGTTAATTAATTACATGTGTGGCTCACCATAATCTGTAAAGTGGGCACCATCTCTTTATATCCTCTTTGGTGATGGGCTGGACCCTCTTCCGTCTAGCCTGCCCCAGTGCTCTTCACCGGCGGCACTACTCTTTCGGAAGTGAGGCCCCTCTTTTCCACTGACAGGGCTTTCTGGACCCCACCGGCAAAGCAGCTCCTCCACGCTACTTTCTGCCTCCCCGATATACAAGGCAAGAATCTCACACCAGTCGTCAATAAGCATGTTTATATTCTGTTTTCATGTTTAACTTAATATGTACCCCTGACTAGCCTGCTCTTGTCAGAGCTTGGAAGCTAAGCAGGGTTGGCCCTGGTTAGTACTTGGATGGGAGACCACTGAGGAAGTCCAGGGTTGCTAGGCAGAGGCATGCAATGGCAAACCCACCTCTGATGGTCTGTTGCCTTGAAAATCTAAGCAGTCACCATAAGTCAGCTACGACTTGATGGTACTTTCCACCACCAATAGCGAATGACAGCTGTATCTTCCATCAGTTCAGGGTGTTTTCTGCCCACCCTGACTTGGATGGCCCAGGCTAGCCTGATCTCATCAGATCTCAGAAGCTAAGCAGGGTTGGCTCTGGTTAGTACTTGGATGGGAGACCACCGAGGAAGTCCAGGGTTGCTACAAAGAGACTGGCAACGGCAAACCACCTCTGATCGCCGGTTGCCTTGAAAATCTAAGCAGTCACCATAAATCAGCTGCGACTTGATGGTACTTTCCACCACCAATAGCGAATGATAGCTGTATCTTCCATTAGTTCAAGGTATTTTCTGCCCGCCCTGACTTGGATGGCCCAGTCTAGCCTGATCTCATCAGATTTTGGAAGCTAAGCAGGGTCGGCCCTGGTAAGGACTTGGATGGGAGACCACGAAGGAAGTCCAGGATTGTTACACAGAGACAGGCAATGGCAAATCGCCTCTGATCAACTTTTGATGAAAACCCCATGAGGGGTCACTGTAAGTCAGTTGCGACTTGACGGCACTTAATTACTATGATAGCATTATTGAGCAACAAGGGGAACTTTTCAGCTGTTTTGCACGTTATGCAAAGGCAAGCCCGACTTTGCCACTATGCCTCCTCTCACAGTTCACTGTGCTTGTCCTCTCAGCCTTGTGAACCACCCACGAGAGAGCTGAGAGGCACTTCTGGGTGCAGTCTCACAGTCTGAGAAGTAACGCTAGAGAGAAAGGGAGAAAACAAACAACCCATCCCTCCTTCTGGAACCTTACCCCACAGAAGGACAAATGTGCTAGGGGCAGAAGACGCTTGGTCTTTACAGGAGGGGTTAACAGCCCTGGCCGGGGGAGGGCGGGATCTAAACCAAAATAAATATATAAATAAATGAAGTAACAGATGCTTAAATCTCCGTTTACTCTTTGTTGAGGTTTGCACGGGGAATTCCACCAATCTGCTAACAGAGTGCGTGTGGGTGTTTGCAAATAACTAGACTCAACATGGGGTGTGAATTTTTCTTTCAAAGGATCCTTTAAATGAAGCTTCACAGGTTCCTTCCCTGTGGCGCAGAGTGGTAAACTGCAGTACTGCAGTCCAAGCTCTGCTCATGACCTGAGTTCAATCCCAGCGGAAGTCGGTTTCGGGTTGCCGGCTCAAGGTCGACTCCGCCTTCCATCCTTCCGAGGTCGGTGAAATGAGTACCCAGCTTGCTGGGGGTGAAGGGAAGACGACTGGGGAAGGTACTGGCAAACCACCCCCATAAACAAAGTCTGCCTAGTAAATGTCGGGATGTGACGTCACCCCATGGGTCAGGAATGACCCGCTGCTTGCACAGGGGACCTTTACCTTTTTTTCATAGAATCACAGAGTTGGAAGGGACCACCAGGGTCATCTAATCCAACCCTTTGCCCAATGCAGGAAATTAACAACTGCCTCCCCCCCACATCCCCAGTGACCCCAACCCTCCCCCCACCATGCAGGATCCCACAATCAAAGCACTCTCGACAGATGGCCATCCAGCCTCTGCTTAAAGACCTCCAAAGACGGGGACTCCACCACCCTCCGAGGCAGCGCATTCCACCATCGAACAGCCCTCACCGTCAGGATGTTCTTCCTAA
The DNA here is from genome assembly GCF_029931775.1 of Euleptes europaea. NCBI lineage: Eukaryota > Metazoa > Chordata > Lepidosauria > Squamata > Sphaerodactylidae > Euleptes > Euleptes europaea. The sequence goes on along the minus strand of NC_079314.1, from coordinate 114,482,624 downwards.
CGTTTAGGTGGAATAGCTTTTCTCTTAGTTTATATCCATTACTCCGTGTTCTAGTCTAATCTCTAAAGCAACAGAGAACCAAGCTAGTTCCCTCATCAACATGACATCCCTTCAAATGTTTAAACATGGCTATCATGTCTCCCCTCAACCTTCTCTTCCCCGAACTAAACAAACCCAACTCCCTAAGTCTCTCCTCACAAGGCATAGATTCCAGACCTTTTACCATTCTGGTTGGCCTCCTCTGGACACGCTCTTCTTCTTTTAAATGAAGCTTCACAGGTTCTTTCCACTTAGGTACACAAAGTCCATTTCCACCGCACAGGTATAAATAAGTAAAGGTTCAGTATCCCTTATCCAGACATCTGATACCCAGACTGACCCGAAAATTGGACTTTTTTGAGCTGGCACGCAGGCATTACTCCCAGGCCCTCAGCAGCGTGCTAGTTTGTTTTCTGATGGTTCAATGTACACAAAGGTATTTAAAATATTGATTAAAATTACATTCAGGCTACGTGTACAAAGGGTATATAAAACGTATATAAAACATAAATTAATGTCATGTTTAGACTTGGGTCCCATCCCCGAGATACCTCATTATGTATATGCAAAAATTCCAAAATATTCCAAAATATGGAAAGATCCAAAATGTGGACCACTTCTGGCCCCGAGCAATCCATGAACACATGATCACATGAACACATGAAGCTGTCTTCTACTGAATCGGACCCTTGGTCCATCGAAGTCAGTATTGTCTACTCAGACCGGCAGCGGCTCTCCAGGGTCTCAGGGAGAGGTCTTTCTCATCAGCTGCTTGCCCAGTCCCTTTAAGTGGAGATGCTGGTGATTAAACCTGGGACCTCCTGCATGCCAGGCAGATGCTCTACCACTGAGCCATGGCCCCTCCTGTATTTCCTGTCAGCACTTATACTTTCTGAAGCAGAACTGCCAACATAATCTGACTCGAGGAAACAAACTGAATAGCAGATTACGTGCTAATGCGTTGTTTAATGTATGGCATAACCAGTGTTTAAAAAAATAGCCAGGCGTATGATGCTTACATTACCAGTGTTACCTTTAGTAAGTGCAACCGGCCATGGATACTCTGAATGTTTACCTTTTCGGTGTTCTTGTACTTCTCCCAGCTTTTCAACATCTTCAGCCATTTTGTAGTTCTTTCGATCTCGAGATACTTTTGCTGAAACATAAAGCGAGTGTCCGTTAGCCTCTCCAGGGGCAGACGTAGTAATGTAAGGGTCATTTATCTTCAGAAAATCACCACTAACTGTGCAATCCTAAGGGGGAGGGAAATGGGCATAGGGAGCCGACTGACCCTTATGCCAGCGTAACTCGAGGTATGCCGGTGTAACAGCCAGTTACGCCGGCGCAGACCCCCAGCGGTAACTAGCGGAGCCATAGTTACACCATGTCCAGCTGCGTTAGTACAGATGCACCTCAGGATTGCTCTGCCTGTCCCTGCCAGCGTGGTGTAGTGGTTAAGAGCGGTGGTTTGGAGCACTGGACTCTGATCTGGAGAACCTGGTTGGATTCCCCACTCATAGAATCATAGAGTCGGAAGGGACCACCAGGGTCATCTAGTCCAACCCCCTGCACAATGCAGGAAATTAACAACTACCTTCCCCCCACACCCCCACTGACCCCACTCCATGCCCAGAAAATGGCCAAGGTGCCCTCCCTCTCATCATCTGCCTAAGATGATAGAATCAGCATTGCTGACAGATGGCCATCTAGCCTTTGCTTAAAAACCTCCAGGGAAGGATAGCCCACCACCACCCGAGGAAGCCTGTTCCACTGAGGAACATGTCTGTTAGAAAATTCTTCCTAATGTCACATGAGAAAATTCTTCCTAATGCCACATTAGCAGCAGATCTGGTGAACTGGATTTGTTTCCCCACACCTCCACATGAAGCCAGCTGGGTGACCTTGGGCTAGTCACACTCTCTTAGCCCCAACTACCTCACAGGGTGCCTGTTGTGGGGAGGGGAAGGGAAGGTGATTGTAAGCCGGTTTGATTCTCCCTTAAGTGGTAGAGAAAGTCGGCATATAAAAACCAAACTTAATTCCAGTGGAAACACTTTAAAGTTGTGTATAAGGAACACACTGATTTTTCTGGCCTTTAATACAATGGCTGTTCGTCACCTTGGTCTGGTTAATTCAAATAATAGTACATCTATTGACTCAAATAATAGTATGTCTGTTGACAAATGGGTGAGATTCAGGAAGTGGTTTTTCTAAAGCATTAGTCCTGTAAGACCTATTATTAAACCTTGAACTGAACCATCGTTTTAAGTGCTCTGCCTTGCAACAACGAGAGAGACAGAGAGAGAGAAGTAGGAGCAAAAAAGGAGAAAAAGGATGACTGACTGATTGAGGGCCAGCTAAACCCCACAATTGCAAGTAAATCTGGACAGCAAAACTCTTACTATTCTTCTATATGTCTATAACAATTGAAGATTGATTGGAACATTCAATTATAGCAGGGCAAAGGTTTCACAGGACCGACGTAACGAAGCAATTTCAATTAATAGACTCCCCCCCCCCCCCGCCAGCTGGAATACTGCAAGCACCGATAGAGATGTTCCTGGCTTCCATGGGAAATAGGGTTGCCAGGTCCCTCTTCGCCACCGGCAGGAGGTTTTAGAGGAGGAGCCTGAGGAGGGTGGGGTTTGGGGAGGGGCGGGACTTCAATGCCATAGAGTCCAATTTGCCAAAGCGGCCATTTTCTCCAGGGGAGCTGATCTCTGTCGGGTGGAGATCAGTTGTAATAGCAGGAGATCGCCAGCTAGAACCTGGAGGCTGGCAACCCTAATGGGAAATCTCTCAGTCAATCCAAGGCCTGTTCAGAGCTTCCACCATCTGATATTCTCTGACATTTTTATCCTAGCTTGCTCGGCTTGACTGTAGTTATGAGGCAGGATCAACGTCCAGCGTCAACACACACACTTTTCACATAACCACCAAGTGCTGGATGAACTGTTCATTTTGGCTTGGTTCAGACATCACATTGAACCAAGGAAGAACTTCCTGACAGAGCAGCTCCCAGTGAAGCAGGCTTCCTCGGGAGGTGGCAGGCTCTCCTTCTTTGGGGTTTTTTAAGCAGAGGCTAGATTAGGGTTGCCAGCTCCGGGCTGGGAAATACCTGGAGATTTTGAGGGTGGAGCCTGAGGAGGGCGGGGTTTGGGGAGGGGAGGGACTTCAATGCCATAGAGTCCAATTGCCAAAGCGGCCATTTTCTCCAGGGGAACTGGTCTCTTTCGGCTGGAGATCAGTTGTAATAGCAGGAGATCTCCAGCTAGTACCTGGAGGTTGGCAACCCTAGGCTAGATGGCCATCTGTCAGCAATGCTGATTCTGTGAACTTAGGCAGATCATGAGAGGGAGGGCAGGAAGGTTTGCATCAGTGATTGGCTCTCGTGGTCCCTTCTTACATGCCCAGGGTAGTGCTGACTGCCACATTGGGTTCAGGAAGCAATTTTCCTCTAGGCCAAATTGACCAGGGATCCTGGAAGATTTTTTTTTTTTTTTTTTGGCCATCTTCTGGGCATGGAGTAGGGGTCACTGGGTATGGGGAGGAGGTAGTTGTGAATTTCCTGCATTGTGCGAGAGGGGTGGACTAGATGACCCTGGTGGTCCCTTCTAACGCTATGATTCAAGGGCCAGAGAGTGAGCCTCAGACTCATGCATTTCTACTGTAATTTCCCCCCTCTCTCCCTGGTTACATCAGAATAATGTAATTGGTGGATGGATATAAAGAAATGCGGGTGACTTCTAAAGATCACGGCAGCGCATGGGAAATAGATGGTTCCTCCCCCCCGCCACCGAAGTGCCCATTGCAGAAATATATTTGAATGCAAACCAAGTCACCCGTACAGAGGGTTTGGGGGTAGGGTTGCCAGGTCCCTCTTTGCCACCGGCAGGAGGTTTTTGGGACGGGGCCTGAGGAGGGTGGGGTTTGGGGAGGGGAGGGACTTCAATGCCATAGAGTCCAATTGCCAAAGCAGCCATTTTCTCCAGGGGAACAGATCTCTATTGGCTGGAGATCAGTTGTAATAGCAGGAGAACTCCAGCCACTATCTGGAGTTTGGCAACCCTATTTGGGGTAACACCCACGGTACAGCCTCGTCGGTTTGGCGGTGGCGGCAAAAATGAAGACAAAGGTTTCGCGCTGCCCTCTGTTGCCACACCCGCAGGAGAGGCGTAATTTAGCTAAGTTCCCCTGGACGGCCTAATCACAGCGTTGCCTGGAGAGGTAAGAGGCAGCCAGCGGCTACAGGTTGTCGTCAGACAGGCATCATTATAGTCATTTCGGAGCACTTTGCGCCTCTCTAATGGGAAAGAAGCGCCGTGCCCACTATAATCTTGTCTTTTGCCAATAAGCGGCCAAGGGGAGTTGGCAGTGCTTGCCAACTTCATGAAGCTGAAGTACTGGAAAGGGCCACACGGCTAGAAAAAACTTTTGCCTTCATGTGTTAACAGCCGCATCCAAAGACCTCCCATTATAAAGCAGCTTTGTGTTATGTTAAGCGTAGGGTCGGCCCCGATCCCCATTACTTGATCAAAATATAACTGATAATTCAGAAACCAGCGAAAGGGTCGGAAGCCACACAAAACCAGCCTCCCCAACGCACAGTGCGATCCTAAACAAAACCACACCCTTCTAAATCCACTGAAGTCCAATGGTGTTAAAAGGGCGTAGGGTTGCCAGGTCTCTCTTCGCCACTGGTGGGAGGATTTTGGAGCGGAGCCTGAGGAGGGTTTGGGGAGGGGAGGGACATAAACTCCATAGAGTCCAATTGCCAAAGCGGCCATTTTCTCCAGGGGAACTGATTTCTATTGGCTGGAGATGTCATAATAGCAGATCTCCAGCTAGTACCTGGAGGTTGGCAACCCTAAAAGGGCGTGACGCTGCTTTGGATTAAAAGGTAAAGGTCCCCTGTGCAAGCACCAGGTCATTCCTGACCCATGGGGTGACGTCACATCCCGACGTTTCCTAGGCAGACTTTGTTTGCGGGGTGGTTTGCCAGTGCCTTCCCCAGTCATCTTCCCTTTACCCCCAGCAAGCTGGGTACTCATTTTACCGACCTCGGAAGGATGGAAGGCGGGGTCGACCTTGATCCGGCTACCTGAAACTGACTCCCATTGGGATCGAACTCAGGTCGTGAGCAGAGCTTGGACTGCAGTACTGCAGCTTACCACTCTGTGCCACGGGGCTCTTTACCACTCTGCGCCACGGGGCTTTGGATTGCACCCTCTGAAATGTAACTGTTAATGAACTGCATCAGTCATTTTGGATGTCACGCTGAAACGAAAAGGTCAAGGGCCGCAGATCTGCCAATTTAGAGTAATGCAAATTTAATCCTGAAACCACCAGAGGTCAGGATATCACCAAAAACATAAGAGTAAAATATTATTCTTGGAGGGTGGGGGGAAATCAGTTAGATTTGTATCTTAACAATATGAATTATTGCTAGGAAAAGTTGAGGGCAGCAGGAAAAGAGGAAGACCCAGCAAGAGATGGATTGACTCAATAAAGGAAGCCACGGCCCTCAGTTTGCAAGACCTGAGCAAGGCTGTCAAAGATAGGACATTTTGGAGGACATTGATTCATAGGGTCTCCATGAGTCGGAAGCGACTTGACGGCACTTAACACACAGACAATATAAATTAAAGGGATAAGCAGAAAGACAGAAATTAAAAGCAGTAACAATCAGTATTAATACAGCATTAGAGGTTCTTAGATACAGTATGGATTTTATTACCAGTATTCAAGAGGTCAGCAATTGATGATTTGATAGGTGTAGGCACACTTGGGAAGTGTGGAATTTCGGTATGTATGGGCTGTATGAATGTATGTGGGATTTGTTTTGTTGTTCTTTGTAAAAATATATATAAATATTTTTTTAAAATATGAACTAAAGCGATATAATGCAAACACCGTATAGAAACCTTCTCACGGTTTCAGACATAGCAACGCCTTCCAGCCAGGGCTTCTACATGGGCCAGACACTACAGTAGATGAAACAGTGCACCTGGCGTGACCATTCTAGAAGGTGCTGCTTCTTTGGGCGGTAACTCTTGTAGGTGCAGGAGGGAAGGCGGCATGGTATAGCCTGACCTTGTCGAATCTCAGAAGCTAAGCAGGGTCAGTACTTGGGAAGGGAGACCACCAAGGAAGGCCCTTGCGGAGGAAGGAGCGGGCAAACCACCTCTGCTTAATCACTTGCCTTAAAAGCCTCTTGCTGGGGTCACTAGTCGTTTGTGCTTGTATGTTACGACTGTTTCTTTACTGTATGAACTTCAATATTGTTTTTAAAGGAGAATCAAACTGGCTGACAATCCCTTCCCCTCCACACAACAGACACCTTGTGAGGCAGGTGGGACTGAGAGAGTTCAGAGAGAACTGTGACTGGCCCAGGGTCACCCAGCGGGCTTCATGTGTAGGAGCGGGGAAATCAACACGGTGCTCCAGATTAGAGTCCACCACTCCAAACCACCACTCTTAACCACTACACCATGCTGATGCTGTTTTTTTGCACATCTCAGAACCACAGTGTTTGGAAGATGGATGGATGGACGGATGGACGGATGGACAGATAGACAGATAGACAGACAGACAGACAGACAGATAGACAGAGATAGATAGATAGATAGATAGATAGATAGATAGATAGATAGATAGATAGATAGATAGACAGACAGACAGACAGACACACACAGACACACAGAGCTAGAGAGATAGACACACAGAGATAGATCGATAGACAGGCAGATACACACACAGAGATAGATAGATAGATAGATAGATAGATAGATAGATAGATAGATAGATAGATAGATAGATAGACAGACAGACAGACAGACAGACAGACAGACAGACAGACAGACAGACAGACAGACAGACAGACAGACAGACAGAGAAGGAAAGGTCTTCTGGTGCTTTGTTACTGCTTAAAACACACCCAGCTCGCACGCACATACACATTAGAAGGAAATTATGTGAAGAGCCAGTTGTCGCTTACAAGAGCGGGACTTTCCAGAGGGCATTTTTTTTTTAAGTCAGAAGAGAGCAACTTGAACTAGGCACAGACCCAAGTGCAATTTGAAGAGGCTTAGTTAAGTGTGGCTCGGCAAACAGTGGCAGAAGGAACCAGAGCGGCTCTTCCACCTTCCCAGGCTAGCAGGGCTCAGCATCCACTTGGCAGATGACCTTTTGGCTGATCCCGAAAGTCTTAACAACTCCACAGGGAGTGCCTCGGCTGCCTTCTTTGGAAACTGACTGCCAGTTCATCATCAAGACGGCGGATGGAGAGGGGAAAGAGCCTTGCTGTATTCAAAGCACAGCTAAATCTCTGTCAGACAGATATGCAGGCAAAAATCTGGGCCATAAAGTGGCGGCAGAGGAGGAGGACTCTAATCTGGAGAACCGGGTTCGATTCCCCACTTCTCCACATGAATCCTGCTGGGTGGCCTTGGGCCAGTTCTCTCCTCCACATGAGTGGCGGAATTCTAACCTGGAGAACCAGGTTTGATTCCCCACTCCTCTCTACATGAGCTGCAAACTCTAATCTGGAGAACCGGGGTTGATTCCCCACTCCTCTCTACACGTGCGGCGGACTCTAATCTGGAGAGCCGGGGTTGATTCCCCGCTCCTCCACATGAAGCCTGCTGGGCAACCTTGGGCCAGTCCCAGTTCTCTTCGAACTCTCTCAGCCCATTCGGAGGCAGGCGATGGCAAACCACCTCCGGACGTCTCACTTGCCTTGAAAACCCTATGGGGTCGCCATAAGGCAGCTGTGACTTGACGGCGCTTTCTACCACGAGCAACTCAGTTCAGGATTGCACTAATTCCTCCCCCCCCCCCCCACACACACACACAAAGGTAGCATGCTTTTCAGACATCTGCTTTATTCCCATTCCTGATTCCTTCCTTAAGTTGCTGGGAAGCCAACTGGCTAGCTTTCAAGCTTGGTTTATTTATTATATCTCAACGGCACCCTGATGTTCCTTCAGAAAATGCGGACACTCGCAGGGCATCTCATACAAGCATTCATCAGATCCATTCCCATTTAGCTTCAACAATGCTTCAACAATAGCCCAGAACATTCAATGGCATGTGAGATGAAAAATCCCTAGGACTTACCCTGTCCGATGCAGAGTCATGGACTGGTAACTCCTCTTGGCTAAAAATAAAGGGGGGGGGGAGAGAGAGAGAGACTTTTATCTGCATTTAATTCAAACATTTCCTTTTTGATTACTACTAATAGGGAACCAAATATATCTACAGCAGCTAAAACTGGTGAAATTAGTTAAAATGTCAATGTATTATAAGAAAACAAAGAGGAGAGGTCCATTAGAGGAGAGGTCGATCAGCCATGGTGAGTAAAGAGCTCTTCACATGTTCTTCAGACACCATTATAAGACTGAGTGCCTTCCTCTGCACACTTACTTGGGAATAAGCTTCACTGAATTCACTCGGGGTACAGGGAGAAGAAGAAGGAGAAGGAGAAGTTGGTTTTTATATGCCAACTTTCTCTACCACTCAAGGGAGAATCAAACCAGCTTACAATCACCTTCCCTTCCCCTCCCTACAACAGACACCTTGTGAGGTAGGTGGGTCTGAGAGAGCTGTGACTAGCCCAAGGTCACCCAGCTGGCTTCGTGTGTGGGAGTGGGGAAACACATCCAGTTCACCAGCTTAGCCTCCGCCGCTCACGTGGAGGAGCGGGGAATCAAACCCGGTTCTCCGGATCAGACCCCACCGCTCCAAATCACCGCTCTTAACCACCACACCACGCTGGCTCTGTAAATAGCCCTGTAAAAAGTTATATAAAACAAATATTCTAAATTTAAAGTGCCTCTAGAGTGTAAAATATAAAATTACAACTAGGCGAACAGATGGACTCGTCCCAGTTTGATATAGAGAAAGTATAACATCCGTGGAGGTTAGGGAGGCCAGCATTCATATATGAGGGAAGCATAGCTGGCCTCAACCATAGGCCTGGCAGAATAGATCCGTTTTATAGGAACTCTCAAAGGTCTCCAAGTATTGTTATGGCCTATCGGCAATAACAGTATCTTTGATAGAACACATGAACACATGAAGCTGCCTTATGCTGAATCAGACCCTTGGTCCATCGAAGTCGGCATTGCCTACTCAGACCGGCAGTGGCTCTCCAGGGTCTCAGGCAGGGGTCTTTTACATCACCTACCTGCCTAGTCCCTTTAACTGGAGATGCCGGGGCTTGAACCTGGGACCTTCTGCATGCCAAGAAGATGTTCTACCACTGAGCCACGGCCCCTCTCCCCAAGTGCTTTTAAATAGCTGGAAAACGCTGCCTGGTTTCGGGAGTAAATACGACTGAGCTGGTCTAGATGTTATACCACCACTGTGATTGGCATGCCCACAAAGAGTTTCCCACAGTGCAGCAGTATCATTTGGTATAGACGTCACAGGATGAATCCTGCCCAGGTTGCGTTGCGTTTCTCTGCCGCTAGCGTCTGCCAGCAGGAGCATGGAAATCTCATTACAGAGCATGAGACAGGAAGCATTCGCATCTCGCATGTCTCCGAAGGACACAGCCAGAGGGGTCTGGGAAAATCGCCCCACGCAGGCCGATCCCCGTGGCAACGGTAGCATGGAGACAAGCTGTGATTTCCTTTTAGTCCTCTTTATTTTTAAAAATATTTGTTCAAAAAAAATTATTATATAAGATAAAACAGGGGTACAAAAGGAAAACAGGGAAAGGGAAAAATGAGCATCAAACGTATGGTAACAGAAAAACTGAAAATAAAAATTCTAACACAGAGCAGGCAAATAACGTTGCCATTAATTTTCATTGCTTGGGCAGATTATATAAGTAACATATAGAAAGAATGATCACTATCTATGTCTAGTTGATGTGTAAACAAGTCTAATGATTATCTATAAATGAAATTAAAAATACATTATAATACATCCAACTGAAATCTCATCTTTCCCTTTCTCATTGTTAACTGTGAGCCTCGACATACTTATAAAATGATTTCCATCTCATAATACTGCTCAAAAGACGTATCGTTATTAACATTTATTATATTGTTCACTTTTTTGCCATAGTAGCATACTCCATTAATATTTTTTAAATATTTCTTATGTCATCTGCCGCAGGAATCCCAACTAGGACTGAATGAGATCAGATCAAAGGATAAATAAAGTAAACAGATCATGATGGGTAGCCATGTTTGTCTGTAGCAACAGAAAAGAGCAAGAGTCCATCCAGTAGCACCTTAAAGACTAACAAAATTTCACAGTGATGGCTAAATTGACAAGTTTTGTAAACAGACGACACAGTGAAGAGTTTAAAAAAAAATGGACGTTATATAATTCATATATTTCCTTAAAAAACGAAATGAAAACGTTCAGTTACAACATTACATCAAATACACTAAGCAAAAAGTATATATTGGGATTTTGTTTTTAGAATTGATTAATGATCAAGAGCCTCTGCTTGGCAGGCAGAAGGTCCCAGGTTCAACCCCCGGCATCTCCAGTTACAGGAACCAGGCAAGTAGGTGATTTGAAAGACCCCTGCCTGAGACCCTGGAGAGCCGCTGCCGGTCTGAGTAGACAATACTGACTTTGATGGACCAAGGGTCTGATTCAGTATAAGGCAGCTTCATGTGTTCATGTATAAATGAGATAGCAAGCTTAAGCTTAATTACTATGCCAATATAAAGTATATAATCATGTGAGTGAAGGATCTTATATTAAGTAATATATATTATAGTGACAAAACTATTATAAAATATAGGGAAGACTATAAGATGGGAAGAGGAGCTCCATGGTGCAGAGAGGTAAGCTGCAGTACTGCAGACAAAAGCTCTGCTCACGACCTGAGTTCGATCCCAACGGAAGTCGGTTTCAGCGACAGCCGATTCAAGGTTGACTCAGCCTTCCATCCTTCCAAGGTCGGTAAAATGAGTACCCAGCTTGCTGGGGGTAAAGGGAAGATGACTGGGGAAGGCAATGGCAAACCATCCCATAAAACAAAGTCTGCCTAGTAAACGTCGGGATGTGATGTCACCCCATGGGTCAGGAATGACCCAGTGCTTGCACAGGGGACTACCTTTACCTTTACCTATAAGATGGGAACCAAATTTGTCATGTTCACCCAGAGAAAAATCTGTTATCAATTTGCTGAAGATTTCAAGTCTGTAGTCTTTATGCATTGTATTATGTATATGTATTACATGTTGCAGTTTTGTTTGTACTCTATGCACGATTACAAAATTTGAAAATTAAAAAAGACTCACAAAATTTCTGGCAGGGTATGAGCTTTCGTGAAGCGAGCTGCAACTCACAAAAGCCCATACCCTGCCAGAAATTGTCTTAGTCTTTAAGGTGCTACTGATCTCTTCCTACTTTAGCAGTAGAAGACTATTGCCCCTGTCGTCAGGACTTGTAAGGGCTTTGAGAACAGTCTCTTTATCTTCTATCAAAGTTACTGTATTGCCGATAGGCCATAACAATGCGACACCAAGTAGAGGACATCTCCAGGGGTTCAAATGCAGCAGCAGCCCTGGGGTGTGCATGTATCACAATGTGGGCCCGGCCAGATGGGTAAAGTAACCCCCCCAACTTGGAGATAACAGTTCTCCATGCTGCAGTTACACAGCAGCAGATTCTAGATTTAACAGTCTTTGGCCTTCACAGCTTTAGATCACGTAGATTTCAAATGTGCAGGAGAGGAGCTGGGGCTCAGCGGAAGAACATTTGCTTGGCATGCGGAAGGTCCCAGGTTCAACCTCCGGCATCTCCAGTTAAAAGGAGCGTTATGTAAGACGCCTCAGCCTTAGGCTCTGAAGAGCTCCTACCAATAAGAACCTAAGAAAGGCCATGTGGGATCAGACCAAGGTCCATCAAATCCAGCAGTCTGTTCACACAGTGGCCAACCAGGTGCCTCTGGGATGCCCACAAAAAAGATGACTGCAGCAGCATTATCCTGCCTGGGTTCCACAGCACCTCACATAATAGGCAATCTCCTCTGATCCTGGAGAGAATAGGTATGCATCATGACTAGCATCCATTTTGACTAGTAGCCATGGATATCCCTCTCGTCCATGAACATGTCCACTCTCCTCTTAAAGCCTTCCAAGTTGGCAGCCATCACCACCACATCCTGGGGCAGGGAGTTCCTTAATTTTACTATGCGTTGTATGAAGAAATACTTCCTTTTATCTGTTTGGAATCTGTCACCCTGCAGCTTCAGCAGATGACCCCCGCGTTCTAGTATTATGAGAGAGGGAGAAAAGCTTTTGCCTGTCCACTCCCTCCATACCATGCATAATTTTATAGACCTCTATCGCGTCTCCCCTTAACTGCCTTCTTTCTAAACTAAACAGCCCTAAGGAAACAATACTGACCTTGATGGACCAAGGATCTGATTCACTATAAGGCTGCTTCACGTGTGTTCATGCTTCAGAACAAACATTCGGGATTCTGGTACCCTTCCACCCCATTGTCTCCACAGACAGACAAACCTGGCGGACCCTGATTTAATGCATAGAGAGCCAGCGTGGTGTGGTGGTTAAGAGCGGTGGAGTGGTGGACTCTGATCTGGAGAACCGGGTTTGATTCCCCCACTCCTCCACATGAGCGGCGGAAGCTAATCTGGTGAACTGGATTTGTTTCCCCACTCCTACACATGAAGCATGCTGGATGACCTTGGGCTAGTCACACTCTCTCAGCCCCACCTACCTCATGGGATGTCTGTGGTGGGGTGGGGAGGGGAAGGTGGTTGTAAGCCAGCTTGATTCCGCCTTAAGTGGTAAAGAAAGTCGGCATATAAAAACCAACTCTTCTTCTTCTTCTTCATATGTACTCAAAAGTCAAATGTACTGCTCAACATGACTCACTGGCCTACATTTTGCTCCCCCCTCTGGTTGAGCCCAAGAGTTCGGGCCCTGAAAGCCCCACCACCATCTTTCCCTACCCAGAAGCATAATCTTTGGAGTCTACGATGGATATAGCCGGCCTTGTCCTCTTGTTATAATACTGTGTTGCAGCTCTTATTTATCTGACAATAAATCCCAAGTGTTTGGCAACATGTTCAATTTTATTAAAGGTCAGCGGTGGCTCGGAGAACAGGGAGGGGTATTTGCACAGACAAAAGTATTCACGCCGGTAATTAAACAGCGCTAACCTTATCGGGACAATTTATAAGAGCCGTGCGGTGATTTAATGAAATGGCTAAACATCCACTAAAGACGATTACTGCTTAAATTATAGAGCTAGAAAGTGTGAACGGAGCCCGCGTGAGAAGCAATTACATTTTCAGCCGTTATTGACGTTCAGTTTATTTCGGTTTCTAGTCCACCCCATCTCTGGGGGTGAGAAGCAGTTTAACACATATCTAGGTGAGAAACAGGCTAAAAACAGAACCGAAGACAGAAATCTCTGCTCCTTTAACGCTCAACAAAATAGAGTCGCGTAGTGCTTCTCCCAGAATACTAATGTTTGGATTGAGGGTGTGTGTGACTTGCAGGTGTTTTGTTTTGTATATTTTGCACAGACCTGGGAGTCTAAGAGAGCAATCCTAAGTAGGTCTACTCAGAAGTAAGACCCATGCTATTCAATGGGGGTCACCCCCAGGAAAGTGTCCTTAGGATTGCATGCAGAAGGTCCCAGGTTCAATCCCAGGCATCTCCAGTTAAAGGGACCGGGCAGGTAGGTGATGTGAAAGACCCCTGCCTGAGACCCTGGAGAGCTGCTGCCGGTCTGAGTAGGCAATACTGACTTCGATGGACCGAGAGGCTGATTTATTAGAAGGCAGCTTCATGTGTCCATGCGTTCACCAGAACATTTCTGCAGGGGGAAGGCTTTGTGCTCCCAGCAGATGCTCTCACCCCCACTCCTCCTGTGACAGTTCACAAATGCCACTCCTGGGTAGACAGGGGGGGGCAAAGAGCAGCACTTCTGGCTAAAACCATAGGCGTGGGCAGCAAAGTCTGGCTCTGCGTGCAGAAATCCTTCCATCCATGCAAACGATGTGGGGCATCCAAGCCACTGAACTGACATTTTCATTGAGCCCTCCACTCCAACCCCCAAATCTTTCTTTCTCAGCAACTACCACACTCCATACACCATCCGCGAGTAATTACATCTCACCTTTTATTTCCTGCATTTCGTGGCCCTTTGACCCTGCTGTTTACAACTCTCTTTCCCTCCCCACAGCCTGGTACATAAATGCTTCCCCAGCAAGGACCTATTATATGCATCTGATGATGTGGGCTTTAGGTAGGGTTGCCAGGTCCCACTTTGCCACCGGTGGGGGATTTTTGGGGTGGAGCCTGAGGAGGGCGAGGTTTGGGGAGGGGAGGGACTTCAATGCCACAGAGTCCAATGGCCAAAGCGGCCATTTTCTCCAGGGGAACTGATCTCTATTGGCTGGATATCAGCAGTAATAGCAGGAGATCTCCAGCTAGTACCTGGAGGTTGGCAACCCTCGCTTTAGGTCTATGAAAGCTAAAGTTGGAACGCAACAACTTGTTAGTCTTTAAGGCATTGCTCGTTTTTGGCGCAGAGGAATAACGCTGCTATCTCTCTGGAATTTCTATTGTGTGCGATTTGTTCAATATCCAGTAGAGTCAGATGCTTACTATAAGGATCTCCTTCCCCCCTCTCGAATCCCCAAGACTCTAATAAAAACTTGTAGATGTCCGAGAGATTGTTGTGTTCAGTTTTGGGCACCACAATTTAAGAAGGATGTAGACAAGCTGGAACGTGTCCAGAGGAGGGCTACCAAGATGGTGAGGAGTCTAGAGACAAAGTCCTATGAGGAACGGTTGAAGTAGTTGGATATGTTTAGCCCGAAGAGAAGACTGAGAGGGGATATGATAACCATCTTCAAGTACTTGAAGAGCTGTCAGATAGAGTTGTTTTCTGTTGCCCCAGAAGGTCAGACCAGAACCAACAGGTTGAAATTAAATCAAAAGAGTTTCTGTCTAGGCATTAGGAAGAATGTTCTAACAGAGTGGTTTCTCAGTGGAACAGGCTTCCTCGAGAGGTGGTGAGTTCTCCTTCCCTGGAGGTTTTTAAGAAGAGGCTAGATGGCCATCTGTCAGCAATGCTGATTCTATGACTTTAGGCAGATCATGAGAGGGAGGGCACATTGGCCCTCCCTGGGAATGGAGTAGGGGGTCACTGTGGGTGTGGTAGTTTGGATTTCCTGCACTGTGCAGGGGGCTGGACTAGATGACCCTGGTGGTCCCTTCCAACTCTATGATTCTATGACACAAAGACCAGATGTGTTATTGCTACCCATCCCTGTGATAACCCTCTTTTTATTTCAGATATTCCTTCTAACGCAGATAAATTAGCTGCCTGGGAGTAAACGAATGGGGACAATTCTAGTACAAGTGGGAAAGGCTCCAGTGGAACATTTAGCTGCATGCAGCCAGAGAATACCAGGCTTTAGATCTCTAGTTTGTAACGCGAGTTTTTCAATCCCACTCTTCGTCTCTTCTCGCCTCACTCCTGCCCACCCCACGTCTCCCAACATCTCCCCAGAGGCTCGGCTGTTGGCGGACAAAGTCTGCCTACACGAGCCAAGCTCTGTTCCTGGCGCTCATGAATATACAAGTGTTGGCACTCCGCACGGCTTCATGAATTATGCAGGCCGAGCCGTTGCGTAACATCATACATATTGCAATCAGCAACAGGAGGAGGGCTGGGGAAAGAGGGATGCTCGTGCATGATCCTGCGTACTGGCCAAGGCTCCCTCTCTAGGCCGCTATTCCAAAGGCCGATTTGACGCAGAGGTGGGGCATGTCAACTTCAGAGACCCTTTCAAATTTTGCCTCAGCTACAAACTTTTTGGGTAGCCAAGGGACTCTGTCTGCCCCTTCAGTGGGGGAAATAGCAGTAAACCATGTTCATAGAGATGGTGATGGCTGCCAACTTGGAAGGCTTTCAGAGGCAAGTGAGTGGACATGTTCATGGAGAATATGCCAAAATGGATACTAGTCATGATGCATACCTATCCTCTCCAGGATCAGAGGAGCATGCCTGTTATATTAGGTGCTGTGGAAAGGAAGGGGATTGTAAGCCAGGTTGAGCCTTCCTTAAAAGGTATAGACAATTGGGTTATAAAAACCAACTCTTCTTCTTCAATCTCTAGAGCAGTGGTTCCCAAATTTTTCAGGCCACCGCCCCCTTGGTTCCACAAACTCAACCCCAGTGCCCCCTACCCTAGCCAACAACACTGTTGAAGGGGTCCACCTCTAGCAACCCCCTGCTGCCCACTTGCCTCTTAGTGCCCCTCTAGATAATCCCACTGCCCCCCAGGGGGTGGTACTGCCCACTTGGGGAACCACTGCTCTAGAGTATACCTTAGGGTAGGGGGAAAGAAATAAAGGAAGGAAGGAAGGAAGGAAGGAAGGAAGGAAGGAAGGAAGGAAGGAAGGAAGGAAGGAAGGAAGGAAGGAAGGAAGGAAGGAAGAAAGAAAGAAAGAAAGAAAGAAAGAAAGAAAGAAAGAAAGAAAGAAAGAAAGAAAGAAAGAAAGAAAGAGGGGAGAGGGACAGAAAAATAGGAAGAAAAGAGAAAAGCCTTCCCCCCACACACCTGGATGCGCTAACGGCCCAGCGCGACCGTGGGAAGTCCTCCATCCCACCCCCGGGCACGCCAGCGGGCCTGCAGCCCTGCGCAACTGCGGAAGGGCCTCCACCCCACCCCCGAGCGCGACAGCAGCTCCACAGCCCAGCGCAACCGCGGGAGGGCCTCAGCATGTCGGGGCAGAAGCCTTCCCCACTCCCTCCCTGGCCAGGCACAGGCCCCAGGAAGCCCAGAAAAGGCCAGGGGAGGGGGGAAAGGGGGACTAGGTTCCTCGGCTCCGGGGGCCGGATAAAAGCTCTCCGGGGGCCGGATCCGGCCCACGGGCCGCACGTTTGACACCCCTGCCTTAGGGTCTAGGTGAAATGCCTTCCCAAATTATCCACAAGCACCACCCCTAAACCTCCAGGAATTATTCAGGACAGACTCAGCAACCTTAGCCTCGTCACCTAATAGGGTCTGCGGGATTAAGACCTTTATATACAGGACCAGAAAGCTTCACATCTGCCGATTCATGCATCGGGTTTCTCTTTCTCTTTTAAAAGTGTTTAATAAAAGAGTGCAAAAAACAGTGAATTTCACTACCCCACTAAAAATATGCTCCAGGAAACAAGATGTTTAGAAACTGGATTTGATGTTTTAGTCAAATAGAAAAATCGATGCTGTCACCTCGCTGTAATGGAGGCAACGTGAAAACTTGGAAGGGCTTCCTTCCACGGGGGAAATTCCAAATGTCAAGCAACAAGCTATTATGGCCTGTTGTGTACACGGCTTTGTATTAGCTTAACAAAACCCCATGGAGTTTCTGGGGTTGCATTTTTTTTTTTTTTGCGGCATTTTGAAAACACACATATTCATTGCCAGTATAAATCCAAAGGTACCTGTTTCTGTTAGGAGATTGAAATACGAGCCACTTTTACATTTTTTTGTGGCTTCCCATCCTTAAAAGAAGAAGAAGAATTTGATTTTTCCTTAAGTGATAGAGAAAAGCGGCATATAAAAACCTCCTCCTCTTCTTCTTAACATAAGAAAGGCCATGCTGGATCAGACCAAGGCCCATCAAGTCCAGCAGTCTGTTCACACAGTGGCCAACCAGGGGCCTCTAGGAAGCCCACAAACAAGACGACTGCAGCAGCACCATCCTGCCTGAGTTCCACAGCACCTATTATATTAGGCATGCTCCTCTGATCCTGGAGAGAATAGGTGTGCATCATGACTAGTATCCATTTTAACTAGCAGCCATGGATAGCCCTCTCCTCCATGAACATGTCCACTCCCCTCTTAAAGTCTTCCAAGTTGGCAGCCATCACCACATCCTGGGGCAGGGAGTTCCACAATTTAACTTCTTCTTCTTCCTCCTACTTCTTCTTCTTCTTGCTACCCTGGATCTCAACGGAGTGAGTCATACTAGAAAGCATGTTGTACAGTGGTGAATGGGCTGGATTAGGATCTGGGAGACCCAGGTTCAAAAAACCCCTCTGCCATGGAAGCTTGCTGGGTGACCTTGGACCAGTCATACATCTCAGCCTAACCTACCTCACAGGGTTGTTGAGAGGATAAAACGAAGAGCTATGTAAGCCACTTTGGATCCCCATTGGGGAGAAAAGTGGGGTATAAGTGAAGTAAATGAAGAAACAAAAATAAAGAAATGCTGGGGTTGGTAAATTAAACCAGTCTCCGTAATTTTCAGAGAGCCACACTTTCATGCAAGAAGCAGCCAGGAATCACAATAGAACAACAGGACCAAGATGATTTATTTCCAATAAATCAGACACAAACTGAAAAAGAATGGGGGGGGGAGAGGGAATTAAACTATACGTATCAAAACACTCCTCTAAGAAGTTCGATACAAAATGAAAAATCAAGGGCTTCATTTGGAGACATTTAATGGAGCACTTCAGATATGATTGAAATCTGTTTCTACGGCTCATTATTTTCATTTTCCCACCTGCTGCTAAAACATATTACATTTAAAGAAGCAAGGGGAAGAGAAAAGAGGGGGAAACATGTCGGCATCTTAGAAAGACACCGGCATACTGATTTCGGCTGCCTGACGTATGCCCCGGGCAGAGCCATAATCCCTAGCATTAGCAAACTGTTCTCAAAACAGGTTCACCGCTTTGGCAGACTGTTGCCGCAAACCAGAGCATAAAAATTATACGCCGGAGCAACAGCTGGAGAAAAAAAGCTGGCACAGCCCTGCCAAAATGGGTGATGCTGCGCCTGTTGATACCGAGAAGCAAAATATTTATTTTAGGACAAGAAGGAATATCGTTCCCATCCTTAAATCTTCACTGTTGATTTAATGCAGAGTTGTTAAAATGGAAAGGGTGGAAGACACCCATACACAGGTTGGGGAGAAGCCGTGGCTCAGTGGTAGAGCCTCTGCTTGGCATGCAGAAGGTCCCAGGTTCAATCCCCGGCAACTCCTATTAAAGGGACTAAGCAGGTAGGTGATGCAGATCTCCTCCAACCCCACATTTCAAAGGAATCTACTTTCTTCCTATCAGCTTTCTTCAATGTCCAGCTCTCACACCCATACATAGTCACAGGGAATACGATGGCATGAATTAACTTAATCTTGGTGGCCAGTGACACATCCTTACACTTCAGAATCTTTTCTAGCTTCTTCATGGCTGCCCTTCCCAGTCTCAATCTCCTTCTGATTTCTTGGTTACAATTAAGCAGCTTTAAATCATCTCCTTGGAAATAAATCCCAGCAAGGGACGTAACAGCGGATCCAGATATACGCAAGCACTTCCATACCCGTCCAAAGCACTTAGAACTTCCCCTCTTCTTCTCGCTCTGTGTGTAAAGTGCCGTCAAGTCACATTTTCCTAATGTTCCCTTGCGCTCTGGGGTTTTCGAGGCAAGAGACGTCCAGAGGTGGTTTGTTGTTGCCCGCATCTACAGTGGGCTTTGTGACTGGCCCAAGGTCACCCATAAGGCTTCAAGTGGAGGAGCGGGGAATCGAATGTGGTTTTCCAGATTACAGTCCGCTGCTCTTAACCACTACACCACTCCCTCTTCTTCTCTACCAATCTTTAGTTCTTTGGGATATATTACGGGAGTTTCCTAATGTTCCCCTGAGCTCTGGGGTTAAATTCTTGGGCCACATTTGGAGGACAGAGGCTGGATTTGGAAAGGAGCGAAGCTAAAAACTTCAGAGAAGGGCAGCCAGGACTAGCAATGTCGATTGGGTCCGTCCGTCCCATCTCCCCCAATTTTGGAAGAATGAGTCCTCGTTGCTTACAAGCACAATTCAAGGAATCTAGATGGACTTATAAGACCTGAAAATGTCTGGGGGACGGCGGTTTTATGTGCCTGCCCACTAATGAAGATGTATGTCAAAGGTCCTTCTCTGGGTGACCCCCACCTTTAGAAATTGGGGATGGGGTCTTTGCCGTAAGAGCACTTTAGCTATGGAAAACTTCCCTGTCCAGACTAATTTGTGCTTTTAAAATCGTATAAAGGGCAGTTGGTTTTCTGAACTCTATGGGGTTGATTGCTGGTCCTACTGTGATTTCATCTTTGGATGTGATGTTATTCTTAATCGTGACGGGGTACCCCACCGAACGGGTTTCAAATAGAAAAGCAAAATGTAAACCTCTTAAATAAAACAAAAGTCCAGTACGATACAGGACAAATGAGCAAGAGTGC
This sequence comes from Euleptes europaea, assembly GCF_029931775.1. NCBI lineage: Eukaryota > Metazoa > Chordata > Lepidosauria > Squamata > Sphaerodactylidae > Euleptes > Euleptes europaea. The sequence continues at coordinate 114,462,358 of NC_079314.1, read as the reverse complement.
AGTAGCACCTTAAAGACTAGCAACATTTATGGCAGTGTATGAGCTTTTGCGAATCATAGCTCACTTCTTCACTAAAGTTCATACCCCGCCAGAAATTTTGTTAGTCTTTAAGCTGCTACTGGACTCTTGCTCTTTTATACTGCTACAGACAAGCACGGCTACCCATTGTAAACTGTAGGATACAGTGGATCTCATGTTTATTCTTCTACCAGATGCATAGACCACTTTTTCAAGCACATCGAGTTTATGAAGTCAGCTTTGCAAATAAATTTAAGAAAAAGAAATGTCATTTCTCTCCCTCTTTTTTAAAAATTGCTCTTTGGGGAGGCATATGCAGAGCTCCTCTGCTTTATTCACAATTCCCTTGCGAGGTAGACGGAGCTCAGACAAGAGCATGAACTCAAGTCAGTTCCATGGTCAAGCAGGGATTTGAACCCACAACAACGCCCTGTTCCTAGCCCAACACTATAACCACTATACCACATAGCCCTTTTTTTTCTTAACAAAGATGGCTTTATTATCTACCGGGGGAGGAGGAGGAGGATTATATGTCGACTTTCACTATCACTTAAGGAGGAATCAAACCAGCTTACAATCACCTTCCCTTCCCCTCCCCACAACAGACACCCTGTGAGGTAGGTGGGGCTGAGAGTGTGACTAGCCCAAAGTCACCCAGCTGGCTTCATGTGAAGGAGTGGGGAAACAAATCCAGTTCACCATATTAGCATCCGCAGCTCATCAGGAGGAGTGGGGAATCAAACCCGGTTCTCCAGATTAGAGTCCACCGCTCCAAACCACAGCTCTTAACCACTACACCACGCTGGCTCGGGGGGGGGGGTAACTATGCAGTCGGGCCAGGCCTTTGAGTTTCAGCTGCAACATTTGTGCATAATTTTCTGGCCTTGAAGTGCCAACGGGTTTTACCAAAAGATACAGCAGCCATAACCGGAGCAGCGCCATAAAAGCAATTGTTACAAAGGAAGCAGGAAACTTTTCAGATTTAACTGCGACTGAAAGTTGGAAGCGTCAACGGATCCGAGCCATGGAAAGTGCTGACGTGAAGACCACTGAATGGCAAATTCCTTAAGGCAGAACGCAGCTCGCTGGCATGAGCCCAGCTTTAGTGTTCCTTGACTTATGGGCGCCTAATTTTGCCACTGACATAGTATTAGCATAATGGATCCCTGCGCTTTTATAGCATGTACATTTGACCCAGTTCTTGGCTTGTCTCTGGAAACGTAGTGCACCGACTCATTTTACAAGGAGGGCAACCAGCAGTGAGAATAGCTCCTTCGCCTACTTCTGATCCCGTAAGACATCTAAACTCAGCAGTATTCTAAAATTGATTTTTAATAATTGATAATATTCCACGGGTTGGTTAGAAAGGCCGACCGGTAATAACAAGAACATACTGGATACTAATTTTTTTTTCTTTTGCAAATGAAAGCATTAACTCTGTGCAGAGAACTACAATAATCTTTTGAAATGGAGCTGCCCAGTGGTTTTAATGTCATCGCAATGAGGAGGAGGAGGAGGAGTAGAGTTGGTTTTTATATGTCGACTTCCTCTACCTTTTGAGGAGAATCAAACCAGTATACTATCGCCTTTCCTTCCCCTCCCCACCACAGACACCCTGTGAAGTAGGTGGGGCTGAGTGTGACTAGCCCAAGGTCACCCAGCTGGCTTCATGTGGAGGAGTGGAGAAACAAACCCAGTTCACCAGATTAGCGTCCGCCGCTCATGTGGAGAAGTGGGGAATCAAACCCAGTTCTCCAGATTAGAGTCCACAGCTCTTAACCGCTACACCACGCTGGCTCTCAGGGGTAACAGAATGTGTGTGTGTATGTGGGGGGGGGGGATTGTGAATTTCCTGCATTTCCTTCCAACTCTATGTTTCTATGATTCTAAGTCTACGGCGAGTATCCTGGGGGCTGTCCTTACTGGAAGAGGCAGAATTCCTGAAACGTCCCAACTATTTCTGCAAAGCTTGGACTCCCGCCACGTGTGCGCTGGTGGCGTCGTGCGGGCCGCTCTCTTAACGAAACTGTTATACAAATTCTAGATTTAGGCTTCTGTCCTTGGGGAAAACTGCTAACAAAGGGGCTCGTCGTCGCCCACTCCATCATTAAAACTAGAGCAAACAATGGAGCGATTCAGCCGGCTGCAGCAGCTGTACAGGCAAGTGTACCAAGGAAGGGCCATAGTTCACTGGGAGAGCATAAGCTGCGCATGGACAGGGTTGCAGCTTCAACCCCCAGCAAGTCCACTTAAAAGGATCTCAGACGATGCCTTCAAGAGGGGAGGGGCCGTGGCTCAGTGGTGGAGCATCCGCTTGGCATGCAGAATGTCCCAGGTTCAATCCCCAGCATCTCCAGTTAAAGGGACCAGGGCAAGCAGGTGGTGTGAAAGACCCCTGCCTGAGACCCTGGAGAGCTGCTGCCAGTCTGAGCAGACAATACTGACTTTGATGGTCCAAGGGTCTGATGCAGTATGAGGCAGCTTCATGGGTTCACAAGACTATTTGGGAGGAGAAGTGGCTCGGTGGTAGAGCATCCGCTTGGCATGCAGAAGGTCCCAGGTTCAATCCCCAGCATCTCCAGTTAAAGGGACCAGGCAAGTAGGTGATGTGAAGGACCTTGCCTGAGACCCTGGTCTGCCAGTCTGAATAGACAATATCAGCCTTGATGGACCAAGGGTCTGATTCACTACAAGGCAGCTTAAAATTGTAGAAAAAGAAGAGTTGATTTTTATACTCTGCATTTTCTCTACCTTTAAGGAGTCACAAAGCGGCTTACCTTCCCTTTCTTTCCCCACAACAGACACCTTGTGAGGTGGGTTTTTTGCAGAATTTCCACACTGTTCTGTATTGTTGCTATGGCTTTTTTTTCTAATACAATAAAGACTTGATGATGATGAGAAAGGTGAGGCTGAGAAACCTATGACTAGCCCAAGGTCACCCAGCAGGCTTAATGTGGAGGAGTGGGGAAACCAACCCAGTTAACCAGATTAGACTCTGCCGCTCATGAGTAGGAGTGGGGAATCGAACCTGGATCTCCAGATTAGAGTCCACCACTTTTAACCACTACACCACACTGGCTCTCAGTGGGAAGGATCCATAGAGGCCATCTAGTCCAACCCCCTGATCAATGCAGGATCAGCTTAAAGCATCCCTGATAAGTATTTATCCAGCCGCTGCTTGAAGACTGCCAGTGAGGGGGAGCTCAGCACCTCCTTAGGCAGCCCATTCTGGAGCGGTGGTTTGGAGTGGTGGAGTCTGATCTGGAGAACAGGGTTTGATTCCCCACTCCTCCCCATGAAGCCATCTGGGTGACCTTGGGCTAGTCACACTCTCTCAGCCCCACCTACCTCACAGGGTGTCTGTTGTGGGGAGGGGAAGGGAAGGTGATTGTAAGCCAGTTTGATCCTTCCTTGAGTGGTGGAGAAAGTCGGCATATAAAAACCAACTCTTCTTCTTCTTCTCCAGAGGCCTTCACAGAAAAGCAGGAAGGGGGCCAATGAGATGGGCACGTCTTCCTCACCTGCTCTGCCTCAACAGCTCTGCCGCCTTCCCCAGACCCCAACGAGGCAGGCCCAGAACTATCTGCACCATCACAAAGTCCTCCATAGCTCCAAGCAGCCCCAAGAGAGGAGGGCAGCCTAAGAACCCTAGAGACCTCACCTCTGCCACCATTCCCATACAGTCTTCTCTGAGAAGGTTGGGCTTGAAGCATACCCCCTTCCCTGCACTACTGCTTAATGCATGGGTGTCAAACATAAGGCCCGGGGCCGGACCCAGCTCCTTGAGGGCTCTTATGCAGCCTGTGTGCCAGCCAGCGTGATGTAGTGGTTAAGAGCAGTGGATTGAAGCAGCAGACTCCAATCTGGAGAACCGGGTTTGATTCCCTGCTCCTCCACATGAGCGGCGGAGGCTAATCTGGTGAACGGGATTTGTTTCCCCACTCCTACACATGAAGCCAGCTGGGTGACCTTGGGCCAGCCACGCTCTTTCAGCCCCACCTACCTCACAGGGTGTCTGTTGTGGGGAGGGGAAAGGAAGGTGATTGTAAGCAGCTTTGAGATTCCTTAAAGGACGAGAAAGTCGGCACATAAAAACAAACTCTTCTTCTTCTAACTGGGGATTGGGAACAATTGCTACCCAGCTATTAATTCTTGAAAGCAAAAATATGCTTTCTACTCTTCCATTGTTATGCTTAATGGCCGATACAAACACAGGTAATTCATATATGCTTCTGATATTAATGAACAGCCGTTGTCCCCCCAGGATGGGGAGAAAAAAAGAAACGGCAGGTCATCTTATAAAATTTCCCTCTTCTGAATGGCGTTCAGTTGTTGATAGTCTCTTATTGTTACTTCTGCATGCAGGAAAAGTAAGGTCTGGTATTTTTCTATCATCAATGGCAGATCTATTTCAAATCACAGAACAAGAAAAGTGGTGAACATAAACAACCGGAATGCGCCGCGCGAGGCCATTTACATTTTATTCGCCAAATGGAATTCCACTCTCAAAGCAATTCCGTTAAATGTAAGCAGTCGATACACAGAGCAAACAAGCGTGCAAAAGTGAAAGCCAACAAGGCACGAACACTTTTAAAGTCATTTCCGTCCCAAGCAACGTGACTTACTGTAGAAAACCGAATCTGTCAGTGACTTTGTAAAGCAGGTAGTCGGCATCTTCCCAAGGTTCAATCTGTGTGCCTTCTCGTCCCTACAAGGAAACAGAACAAAAAAAGGACAAAAATTAATTGACTTCAATGTGACAACATGTACTAAAAAGACGACAGACAGCTCTGAACTTCACAAGTGGAAGCTAAGTCATCATTTGTACAGTACAACATAACTATTTAGATAAATCACTCTCCTTCAGACTAGCCTCCCTCGCAGGGCTGTTGTGAGGTTAAAACAAGTAAGGGAAAAAAGGACTCTATCATAGAATTCTATGATTCTATGACCAGGTATGCTGCCCTGAAACTGTGATATAGACCCAGCCAGAGTGGTGTAGAGGTTAAGAGTGGTGGACTCTAATCTGGTGAACTGGGTTAGATTCCCCACTCCTCCACATGAAGCCAGCTGCGTGACTCTGGGCTAGTCACAGTTCCCTCTGAACTCTCTCAGCCCCACCTACCTCACAAGGTGTCTGTTGTGGGAAGAGGAAGAGAGGGACATTGTGAGCCAGTTTGATCCTCCTTAAAAGGTAGAGAAAATCGGCATATAAAAACCAACTCTACTTCTTCTTAGAATCATAGAGTTGGAAGGGACCACCAGGGTCATCTAGTCCAACCCCCTGCACAATGCAGGAAATTCCAAACTACCTCCCCCCCACACCTCCAGTGCCCCTCCTCCATGCCCAGAAGATGGCCAAGATGCCCTCCCTCTCATGATCTGCCTAAAGTCATAGAATCAGCATTGCTGACAGATGGCCATCTAGCCTTTTCTTCTTCTTCTATCCAGAGAATTAGCAGGTGGAGGATTGATGCAGATGTAGGGGTCAGAGTATCAGGCTAGGGTCTGGGAGTCGCAGGTGCAAATCCCCACTAAGCCATAGAAGCTCACTGGGTAATCTTACGTGAATCACTCTCCTTCAGACTAGCCTCTCTCACAGGGCTGTTGTGAGGTGAAAACGAGTAAGGGAAAGGAGGACCAGTTACGCTGCCCTGAAACTATGATATATAGAGAAAAATATGTGTGCAATGGGGCTTTCGCTCCCCCTTCCAACAGCCGCCAGTACAAAAGCCCCGCTGCATATGCACAATCCTATGGCACATGTGCAAAGGAAACATAATCCTGCCCAGGAATTAAGATCACAAGGAGAGAGGCCTTCTTGACTCAGTGGCTCAGTGGTGGAGCATCCTATTGGCAGTCAGAAGGTCCCAGGTTCAATCCCCAGCGTCTCCAGTTAAAGGGACTAGGCCAGTAGGTGATGTGAAAGACCTCTGCCTGAGACCCTGGAGAGCCGTTGCCGGTCTGAGCAGACAATATTGACTTTGATGGGCCAAGGGTCTGATGCAGTATAAGGCAGCTTCATGGGTTCACAAGACTATTTGGGAGGGGACGTGGCTCAGTGGTAGAGCCTCTGCCTGGCATGCAGAAGGTCCCAGGTTCAATCTCTGGCATCTCCAGTTAAAGGGACCAGGCAGGTAGGTGATGTGAAAGAACTCTGCCTGAGACCCTGGGGAGCCACTTCCGGTCTGAATAGACAATCTTGACCTTGACGGAGCAAGGTTCTGATTCACTATAAGGCAGCTTAGAATCATAGAAGAAGAAGAGTTGGTTTTTATACCCTGCTTTTTCTCTTCCTTTAAGGAGTCTCGAAGCGGCTTACAATCTCCTTCCCTTCCTCGCCCCACAACAGACACCTTGTGAGGTAGGTGGGGCTGAGAGAGCTCAGAGAGAACTGTGACTAGCCCAGAGTCACCCAGCTGGCTTTGTGTGTAGGAGTGGGGAAACCAACCGGAACTTCAAGGCAGCTTCATGTGTTCATGAGTTCGCCAGTCAAAGCAGGTCATCTGGTGGGCACACGAGACGGCCTTTTAGGTAGCAGACCTATGATTATAGAACAACCTTCCCAGCAAGGGTCCCCAATATGGTGCTTGTGGTGCCCACCAAGGGCTTTTTAGGAAGTGGGCAGGGCCAGGTAGGGCTTTTGCCCAGCAAGGCTTCTGAATGGCTGTGCAGAGTTTTTTTTTAAATGTTGCTTTGGCAGCAGCTACCAACACAGCACAAGGATCTACCTGGTGTTACTGAAGCCAAACTGTGCCAATCGTTTTGTTCCTCGAGTTCCGTAAGGTATTTAAATAAATAATTAACCATAGGTATGCGCCTAATAGTTTTCTGAAATTGTATGCACTAAAATTGTCCTATTGTTTAGCAGCCCCTACTACAATTGATCCTACAGTTTCTCCAACGGTAATTATACCTCTTGGATGTATAATTAAGAAGGGTGACCAGCAAACTGATGAAGGCCACTGCTACGTCTGACTATGCACCATGTCAGGTAAATGGAGCAAGCAGGGAGGCATACGCAGGCCAGCCACGGAGAACCTTTCGTGGGGAGTTCTAGAAGAGACGCTTCCCCTTCCCCCTTGGCTGTTCCCGCTCCAATCAACCCTATAGATCTATGCAAGATCACAAAGAGAGGCAGCGTGGTGCAGTGGCTAGCATGTTGGGCTAGGATCCAGGAGACCAGCGTTCAAATCCCCTCCCAGCCATGGAAGCTTGCTGGGGGACTTTGGAACAGTCAGGCACTCTCGGCCTAACCTACCTCACAGGGAGGTTGTGAGGACAAAATGGAGGACAGGAAGGCGACGCAAGTCACCAAGTCTCCCTCGTGGAGAACAGGGCATAAATGAAGAAAACAGATATTTTTCTGTAACATCTCCGATCCCCTTCAAAATAATCCCCAGCATGCAATTGGCTTTTGTCACTGCCGTTGCATGGAACTTACTCGGTCATACTTAGCAACGATTTCCGCTCTTTCCTGGGCAAGTTTGAAAGCAGAATCCCGCTCAGCATCTGTACCTGGGAAAGAGGAGGACACAGTAGATTAAGGAGGGTTTTTTCTGACGGGAGCAATTATTACTGCTAGAAAGGAAGAAAACAGAAGTTTCCTTTGGAGCAAATGATGCCACTGAGCAAATAATGCATCAAAGCTACTTCGGGTTTAACACATCTCAGCACCAGAAAGAGAAACCCCCCAAAAATTATCTGCGGAGCAGCAGTGCCAAAATATTCCTTCTGCCTCCAAAAAGCTCAGGGGAGACATACACGGTTGAACACATGAAGCTGCCTTCTACTGACTCAGACCCTTGGTCCATCAAAGTCAGTATTGTCTACTCAGACTGGCAGCGGCTCTCCAGGGACTCAGGCAGAGGTCTTTCACAACACCTACTTGCCTGATACCTTTAACTGCAGATGCCGGAGATTGAACCTGAGACCTTCTGCACGCCAAGCAAATGCTCTACCACTGAGCTACGGTCCCTCCCCATCTGTACTGTGCCATGATGAAATTGAGTAGGTTAGGCTTAAAGAGGATGACCGGGCCAAGGTTGCCCGATTGAGTTTCATCATGGCAAGAAGGAGTCTGGACCTGCTGAGTCCACTCCGGTCACGACACGATATTGCCTTCGACAGACAATGAATCTTGTAAGAGTCCACCTTCCCTTCCCCTCCCCTCAACAGACACCTTGTGAGGTAGGTGGGGCTGAGAGAGTTTAGAGAGAACTGTGTCTGGCCCAAGGTCACCCACCAGGCTTCATGTGGAGGAGTGGGGAATCAAACCCAGTTCTCCAGATTAGAGTCCACCGCTCATATGGAAAAGTGGAGAATCAAACCCAGCTCACCAGATCAGAGTCCACAGCTCCAAATCACCGCTCTTAACCACTACGCCACGCTGGCTCTCAGGAAGACTCTGCTGGTTGTGGATCTTCCATCCTTCCCCCCACAACCCCTTACAACCTTGGGAAAGTTGATCGCCCAGGGTTGGGAAGGGCCCATACAGAGCAATATCCACTCATGCCAGCTGAAGAGGAAGAGGAGGAAAGTGAAGTCACTGCCTCCTCCCTCTTCCATGGGAGCAGAACTTTTTTGGTTCATGTCACTGGCAACCAAGATTAAGTTAATTCATGCCATCTTATTCCCTCTTGCTATGTATGGATGTGAAAGCTGGACAATGAAGAAAACTGATAGGAAGAAAGTAGATTCCTTTGAAATGTGGTGTTAGAGGAGAGTGTTATGGATACCCTGGACTGCCAAAAAACCCAAAACAGTGGATTATAGATCAAATCAAGCCTGAACTGACCATAGAAGCTAAAATGACTAAACTGAAGCTGTCGTACTTTGGTCATTGTGAGAAGACAACAGTCACTGGAAAAGACAGTCATGGCAGGAAAAGTTGAGGGCAGCGGAAAAAGAGGAAGACCCAACAAGAGATGGATTGACTCTATAAAGGAAGCCACGGCCCTCAATTTGCAACACTTGAGCAAGGCTGTTAAAGATAGGATGTTTTGGAGGACACTGATTCATAGGGTTGCCATGAGTCGCAAGTGACAACACACACGCACACACAGAGTAACTTCAGAGTTCGTCGGAAGACTACTGAGAGAGGCTCCGTGAGGAAAAGGGCAATTGGGACTGTTCCGTCCAAAAGATCGCCACATCACAGCTCTTTTCCTGCAGTACTCAGTGACAGGACAGTTAGGCGCATTAGGAGAGCCCTGCAAATTAAATGCAGTAAAGACCTAAATTATGGCTCGGGGAAGAAGACAGCAAGATTTAACAGGCCTGGACGGAGCTTTGCACAAACCAAAAAGAGCTTTGCCCCTGAACCCTCAGCTAGCAAAAAGAAGAAGAAGAGTTGGTTTTTATATGCCAACTTACTCTACCACTTAAGGGAGACTCAAACCGGTTTATAATCCCCTTCCTCTCACCACAACAGACACCCTGTGAGGTGGGTGGGGCTGAGAGAGTTCGGAGAGAGCTGTGACTTGCCCAAGGACACCCAGCTAGCTTCCTGTGTAGAGGGGGGAAACAAATCCAGTTCACCAGAGTAGCCTCCGCCGCTCATGTGGAGGAGTGGGGAATCAAACCCAGTTCTCCAGATCAGACTCCACCGCTCCAAGCCACTGCGCTTAACCACTACACCATGCTGGCTCTCAAAGGGATCCCATAACAAAAGGATCCCATAACAGACATATCCAAGTAGAAAGGATTCCCTAGATTCAAAAATCGGAAAAGTCTCTGTGGTAACAGGGATAGTTTTGAACCCTGTCCATTTTCTTTAGGGATAGGCCTGAGCCCAAATAACAAGGGAGAGTTTGATACATCATTGTTTCTGCCTTGACGGGTTCTGCGTCTTCCGTTGAACATGCGCCCTGTTCTTCCAATCAAGTCCTCTCCTGTTATAAATGATCTGGATGAGGGTGTGGAGTGTGTACTCATTAAATCCGCAGATGACACCAAATTGGGAGGAGCAGGGAACCCACCAGAAGGTAGAGACAGAATTCAACAAGATCTGAACACACTGGAAAAGTGGGCGTTTGTGAACAGGATGCAATTCAACAAGGATAAGTGCCGAGTTCTACATCTGGGTAACAGAAATGAGGGACATGCATACTGGATGGGGGATACACTTCTGGGCAACAGTGTGTGTGAGCAAGATCTTGGGGTACGGGGTGGACCGTAAGTCAAATATGAGCAGCCAGTGTGATGCAGCGGCATAAAAAGCTAATGCGATCTTGGGGTGCATCAACAGAGGCATAACATCCAAATCGCAAGATGTCATAGTTCCGCTGTACACTGCATTGGTCAGGCCGCACCTGGAGTACTGTGTGCAGTTCTGGAGGCCCCACTTCAAAATGGATGTGGACAGAATAGAGCGGGTACAAGGAGAGTGACGAGGATGATCAGGGGCCAGGAGACCAAGCCCTATGAGGAAAGGCTGAGGGACTTGGGAATGTTCATTCTGGAGAAGAGGAGGGTGAGGGGGGACAGGATTGCTCTCTTGAAGGATTTGAAGGGCTGTCACTTGGAAGAGGGAAGGGAGCTGTTCCTGTTGGAAGCAGAAGATAAAACTTGCAACGATGGGTTTAAATTGAGGGCAGAAAGGTACCAGCTGGATAGTAGGAAAAATATTTTTTACAGTAAGAGTTGTTTGACAGTGGAATCAGCTACCTAGGGAGGTGGTGGTCTCCCCCTCACTGGCAGTCTTTAAGCAGAGGCTGGACAAACACTTGTCAGTGATGCTCTAGGCTGATCCTGCATTGAGTAGGGGGTTGGACTAGATGGCCTCTGTCACCCGGTCCAACTCTATGATTCTATGATTTCTATGATGTTCACTTACGGGCTTAGCTTCTAGTTACGTCATTCTTAGGTATCTCAAAACCGCAATCCTGCCAACAGGGGATTTTGCTCCTGAAAACTGCAAAACGAATCAGATCACATACATGAAGTGTGAAGACTGGGAGACCTCTGCGCTGCTCAAGAAACATATTTGGCTTTGCTTCCCCCCTGAGGACACTTAAGTGAACACCGAGAACAGCGTCCGAGGGGAAAAACAACACCGGTCAGGCCAGGAAACCCGGCAGGAGCGAGGGCTTGACACATCAGGAAAGCAGACGTGACGGGTGAATCGAAGCGCGGAGGGATTGCGGACCGTCAGGTGCCAGGGCAGGTTGAATGAACGGCATGAGAACTCAAGAGAATTTTGAGGGGTGAACGCTGTCCCCTCTGAGCAACGGGTGGGGGGGGGGACTGGCAGCCCTTGGACTAAATCTGCCCATCTCCCCCTCTCCCCCCACCCAGTTGCCAACCTACAGGTAAAAGAATGGGCAATGGGACTTGGCAACATCGATCCTCCGTTTTTTAGTTTGCCTTCAAAAGGGTCCTGGGAGAAAAAGTCGCACAGCGTCACCAGATTTACATCCTCTCACTCCTCGGGAAGCTCACAAAATTATCCACGGAGTCGCCCCATTTCATCCTCGCACCAACCTTATAAGGTAGAGGGATTTTTATTATTTTATTCAATTTATGTCGCGCTCTCTTCCTGGCCAGGCCGGGCTCAGAGTAGCTAACAATCATTATTAAAACAGTCCATAAAATTCACTCCAACACACTCCGACAATTTAACATAGCCCCGTGGCGCAGAGTGGCAAGCTGCAGTACTGCAGTCCAAGCTCTGCTCACAACCTGAGTTTATACCAACGGAAGATGGTTTCAGGTAGCCGGCTCAAGGTTGACTCAGCCTTCCATCCTTCCGAGGTTGGTAAAATGAGTACCCAGCTTGCTGGGGGTAAAGGGAAGATGACTGAGGAAGGCACTGGCAAACCACCCCGTAAACAAAGTCTGCCTAGTAAATGTCGGGATGTGACGCCACCCCATGGGTCAGGAATGACCTGGTGCTTGCACAGGGGACCTTTACATTTATTAAAACCTAGTTTTACCCATTTGGCGCACAGTAATGAGAGACTGGGCTAGTATGGGTCAGGGGAAGGCAACCAGGACCCCACCGCAGTCCATAAGATGGGACAAGATGGAACAGCAAGAGGAGGGTGGGGAGAACAAGGAGGCCAGCCATGATATATACACCGTTGCTGCCCTCGTAAGAACATAAGAAAGGCCCTGCTGGATCAGACCAAGGCCCATCAAGTCCAGCAGTCTGTTCACACAGTGGCCAACCAGGTGCCTCTAGGAAGCCCACAAACAAGATGACAGCAGCACTGTCCAGCCTGTGTTCCACAGCACATAATATAACAGGCATGCTCCTCTGATCCTGGACAGAATAGGTATGCATCATGACTAGTATCCATTTTAACCAGTAGCCACGGATAGCCCTCTCCTCCATGAACACGTCCACTCCCCTTTTAAAGCCTTCCAAGTTGGCAGCCGTCACCACATCCTGGGGCAGGGAGTCCCACAATTTAACTATGCGTTGTGTGAAGAAATACTTCCTTTAGACCCCCCATTCTGGGTTGAGACCCTTCTGAAGCAGGCAACCATTCAGATCGCACAATTAACACACGCAACTAGATAAAAGAGACAGAAATACCAAGGAAGAACCCCCTACTTACTCAACTATAGGCCTGGTGGAACATATTAGCCAAGAGCTAGTGACTTGCCCACTAGCCAATGAATTTAATGGTTATAGGGGGAATTGAACCACTTGCCCATTGCAACACCTATGCATATCCCAAAGCATCCCAAAATGTAAAGGAATTCACCAGGTAGTAAGGGATACGATGAGTCTCTAATGTCTTATTTATTTAATTTGTTTATACCCCACCTTTCTCCTCAATGGGGAACCCAAAGAGGCCTACATCATTTTCTGCTCCATTTTATCCTCCCAACAACCCTGTGAGGAAGATTAGGCTGAGAGTCAGCCAGCAAGCTGCCACGGCAAAGTGGGGATTCGAACCCGGGTCTCCCTGACCCTAGTCCCAACCCTCTCACCACTTCACCACACTGGCTATCGACGCTGCATCCATCGTTGAAGTAATCTGTAAAGGATTACGGTGCAAACATGCGTTCGGCAGTTTTCATCACTTCAGGGCTATCGAATAAAACAGCCTTTTAATCACTGCATGATCAAATGCTCCTCATATTCATGGTGCATTAAGCACTAGAAATGTTCTCCAACATGCAGAGGCAAGTTAGTACATTTTACCTAAATGGAGGCACAGCCGTGTTCGGAGAGCAATTCACCGCTACGCTCGGTTCTCATGGCATCAAGCTTATTATGGTGCTGCCCAAAATATTAATTTCAGGCTAATAACTATTTATCGCAACTCAAAACTGCACGCACTTATTGCTGCACCAGGTTAACTGGAACCATTATAGCCAACAAGGGGATCCCGCAGGAGGAGTCAGCTGGAGGGAATTCACATTAGCATCTACTCTAAAAACAATAGGGCTGGGGAGTGAGGAAATCACCACCAAGCCAGGTCTTATGTGAGTGGAAAAGTTCAGGGAACTTTTTCAAGAGTTAATTTCCTTCAGGGGGGAATAAAATGGACCAGAAGGCTTTCCAGTGAAGAAAACATGGCAATACAGGAAAAGGAGACTGAAAGCAGGTTTGTGGGCAACAGAATAGACTATAGTTTGTCATTTCCCAGCAAACCTGGTTGGTTTTTGTTTTGGGATTTATTTATTTTTGCCATTAAGTCACAGCTCACTTATGGCGACCCTGTAGGGTTTTCAATCAGCAGTGGTTTTCCATTGCCTGCCTCCACGTCATGACCCTGATATTTTTTGGAGGTCTTCCATCCCAAGACTTGCCAGGGTCGAGGCTGAGAGTGTATGGCTGGCCCAAGGCCACACAGCAAGTTTCCATGACAGGATTCGAACCTGGGTTTCCCAAATTCTAATCCAACACCTTAACTACTACACCACACTGGCTCTATTTTCTTCTTGTTTACATTCCACTTTTCTCTCCAGTATTTATTTACTTCATTTAGACCCCACCATTCTCCCCAATGGTAATGGGGGGATTTGAACCCATTCCCCAATCCAAGACTACACCACTGGAATGCCTATGCATATCCAAAATCATCCCAAAATTTAAAGGAATACAACAGGTAATAAGGAATAGAATGATTCTCTACTGTCTTACTTACTTCATTTATACGCCACCTTTCTCCCCAACCAGGACCCAAAAGGGCTTTGATTATCATTCTCCTCTCCTCCATTTTATCCTCATAACCATCCTGTGAGGTAGGTTAGGCTGTGTGTGACTGGCCCAAGGTCACCCACTAAACTTCCATGGCCCAATGAGGATTTGAACCCAGATCCTGGTCAGACACTCTAACCATTACACCACACTGTTTGCCGGGAGTCAGGAAGTCCTCAATATCCAAGTTACGCAAAAAAGGTGGGCAGTATGAAGAACTTCTAAGGCTCATTCCCATTAAGTCAAGTAATGGCTGGTCATTGTCTCCGGAAGGGAGAAGAGGAGAAGTAGTTGGTTTTTATATGCTGACTTTCTCTACCACTTAAGGGAGAATCAAACCGGCTTACAATCATCTTCCCTCCCCCTCCCCACAACAGACACCCTGTGAGGTAGGTGGGGATGAGAAAGCTCCAAGAGAGCTGTGACTAGCCCAAGGTCACCCAGCTGGCTTCATGTATAGGAGTGGGGAAACCAACCTGGTTCACCAGATTAGCGTCCGCCACTCATGTGGAGAAGTGGGGAAGCAACCCGGTTCTCCAGATTAGAGTCCACCACTTCAAACCAATGCTCTTAACCACAACCCCACGCTGGCTCACTTATACAGGGAGGCGATACAACATAAGACAGGCCCGGTCATAAGATATACACAGCAATCAAACTCCATCATGCAGAATGTACAGCCTGGCAAATGGTAATAAAACTTCATCTTCCGTATTTGTCCTGTACTTAATTTTTTTCGCCTTCAATATAAAATACAAGTCCAGGATCAAGATTTATTTATTTACAAAATGAATTAGACTCATTCTCATCTTTAAGTACTCCAAAAGGGATGCGTAACGTAAATCATCCATCAGCATAATCAATTAAAACAAATCAGCAAGCCAGACTAAAACATTAGCCATAACTCAAGACATAAATCTAAAACCAATTTCCAACCTGCAGCATTAAGTAATAAGATCCCGAAAGGAGAGAGTGTCTCCCTTAATAAAATGATCTTTATTGGATGGCAAAGCACCCCGGAGGGAGGCTGATGGATTTCAGGCAATGCCCCCAAAGCAGAGGCATCACCTAAAACTTAAAGAGGAGAGGCCAGTGGCTCAGTGGTAAATCATCCGCTTGGAACGCAGAAGGTCCCAAGTTCAATCCCTGGCACCTCCAGATAAAAGGATCAGGTCATCTGTGATGTGAAAGACCCTGGAGAGCCACTGCCAGTCTGAGTAGACAATACCGGCCTTGAGAAGGCAGGTGTGTTTGTGTGTGTGTGTATGTGTATGTGTATGTGTGTGTAAAAGTAACAAGGCTCCAGCCAGCGTGGTATAGTGGTTAGGAGCGGTGGACTCTAATATGGAGAACCAGGCTTTCCACATCAGCGGCAGAGGCGAATCTGGGGAACTGGGTTGGTTTCCCCACTCCTCCACATGAAGCCAGCTGGGTGACCTTGGGCTAGTCACAGCTCTCTCTGCCCCACCTACCTCACAGGGTGTCTGTCGTGGGGAGGGGAAGGGAAGGTGATTGTAAGCCGGTTTGAGTCTCCCTTAAGTGGTAGAGAAAGTCGGCACATAAAAACCAACTCTTCTTCTTCTTCCACCCCCGCCCCCCCACACACACATACGCTGCTTGTGAAAGAGATAAGGTATGTATGAATGAACTGGAATCTCCAGTACATGTGTTGTGGCTGTTGCCAAAAGCAGTTACCACATGTTCTCTCACATGAATCTCCTTATACTGAAATCAGATACCACTGGTCCATTGAGGTCAGTATTGTCTGCTCTGACTGGCAGAGGCTCTCCAGGGACTCAGGCAGAGGTCTTTCATACCACCCTAATACCTGACCCTTTTAACAGGAGACGGCGGGGATTGAACCTGTGACCTTCTGCAGGCAAAGCTGAGGCTCTTCCACTGAGCTACGGCCCCTCCCCTTCTTCCTCTCCCCCAGTAACACCAAACAACATAAAATCCATGACATATCAGCAAGGTGAGGGTGCCCCAGTAAAATGGAGCAGGAACGGGGAAAGTCACGCTGTGATGGCGCTGGGTCATGTGCTACTGTCGCCTGGAGATCAGCTGTAGTAGCAGGAATTCGCCAGCCACCACCTGGAGGTTGGCAACCCAGTGTCCTCTCATATGGAAGTGATCTTTTTCCTCTCTGATATGTTACTGATATGATAGGAAAAAAAGTACATTCCTTCTAAATGTGGTGTTGGAGAAGAGTGTTACGGATACCCTGGACCGCCAAAAAAACAAATCAGTGGGTTTGAGATCAAATCAAGCCTGAACTGACCCCAGAAGCTAAAATGACTAAACTGAGGCTGTCGTAATTTGGTCACATCATGAGACGACAAGAGTCATTGGAAAAGACAGTCATGCAACGAAAAGTTGAAGGCAGCAGGAAAAGAGTAAGACCCAATATGAGATGGACTGACTATAAAGGAGGCCGCGGCCCTCAGTTTGCAAGACCTGAGCAAGGCTGTTAAAGATAGGACATTTTGGAGGACACTGATTCATAAGGTTGCCATGAGTCGGAAGCGACTCGACGGCACTTCACACACATTCATGGTACTAACAAGCAACCACCACAGATAAGATTTAAATTCTTCTAATAAGCATACAACCACATCCATGACATTTCATGCACAGTTTTTTGGGTGCGCTCCAGTTAGCACGTCAACAGTTTTCAGCTACTTCAGTTTTTCCCTTTACTTTAAACAGAGTTAGGGAAGTACATGCTATACTGCCTTCAATTATTTACAACTACTAGTCCAGTGGTCAGCAAACCGTGGCTCCCGAGCCGCATGCGGCTCTTTGGCCCCTTGAGTGCAGCTCCCTGGCTCCCCACCCACCCCGTCCGTCGGCTCAGGGGCTCGGCTGGCTGGCCGGCCGGCCAGCACTTCTTCGCGGGAGGCGCTGACGACTCCAGCCGCCGCCAGCCGGCGCCCACCCTCCGCCAAGGCCAGAAACCCAGCAAAGCCCAGGGAGGGAGGGAGGGAGGCCTCCCAGGCTGGCCAGGCCTTCCTGGAGGGGGCGGGGGTGCAGCCCCGGGTGGCCCTGACGCCCAGTGGGGAGGGGGCTCTTCCCCCTCCACACCCTCCTGGCTGCAGGGGTCCCAGCCGGACAGGAGGGGGGAAAAGAGCCCGGCGCGCCTCACGTCCCAGCCCAGGGGGGTGGGGCCAGCGCACCCTCCCCTCCTGCCAGCGCTGGGCTTGGAGGCGCCGGGGCCGGCGAGGTTGGGGGCCGCCCCTTCCAGGCAGGCAGGCAGGCAGGCAGGCAGGCAAGGAGGTTCTCCCCCACCGCCCACCGCGGGCCTGTTTCCGCCGGCCCCCGCCCAAGGAAGGCTCTTGGCAGACCGGTCATTTGTGGCCAAGCCACAGCCCACTCGCCCGCCACGGCACCCCATCCCCCGCGGCAGGACGCGCCGTCGGAAGGAGCCGCAGCCCGTTTGCCCACCCGCCTGCGGACGCTGCTGCCCCCCTGCCCCACCCCGCCCGGGCCAAGGCAGGGGGAGGCCGACCGCCTGCCAATGCCCAGCGCCGGGGTGGCAGGGGCGGAGAGGAGCCCCCTTCCTGGGGGTGGTGGCAGGGGGGGGCTCCGAGTGTTGGGCAGCCAGCCTCGATTGCCCTTTTTTGGGGGGGGCCTTGGGAACTGGGAGGGGGGAAGTCTGCACTTGCACCTTTTGGGACGGGCTGTGGGTCAGTGGTGGAGCATCTGCTTTTAGGTGGCTCTCAAAAGAAATCTCAATCATTGTACTGTTGATATTTGGCTCTGTTGACTAATGAGTTTGCCGACCACTGTACTAGTCCAATTAAAATACTTTCCACGTAAAGCTTTCAATTTATTCATTTAACACACACAGGCACACTTGATTTGTCTACCCACTCCCTATCGAATATTTCAGCTCAAGTATCTGCTGCTACCGGGACATCAAATTAACATTTGTTTATTTTATTTACTTTATTTGTATCGCACCTTTCTCCCCAATGAGGACATACCTGATTTTTTTTCTTTACTCACTAATTTTTTTTAAAAAAACCAACATACTAAATCGGTCCATGCTCTATTTAGGGCACTGGAAAAATGTTCCGACTCCCAATCTTTCCAGAAAAGCCACATCACTAGTATTGGACACACAACTCTTCCTTTGTTCAAAATATACACCTTCCCGTGTAAAGTCTCTTACTATGCTTTATTGTTTCCCTCCAACTGTTGCCCCCAGTAAAAAAGAAACCCTCTTTCAGATCCCATATTATCCTTTTCATTCCTTTGTGTCTCCACTCCTCACATTCCATCATTTCTTGAGCGTGTGTCTTTGTTGCCGAGTTCTTTCTTTATACTATAAGCTCGGCAGCGCCGGGAATTCCTGGCCGAGGTGTGTAAAAGGGCTCAGAGCTGGCGCTGTTACTGAAATAATAATGCCCCTCTGCCAGAGGAAGGAAGCAGGGGTTAAGACTCAATGTGCTACCTTTTGTAACTACATATCCTCCCATGCGGCGAAACCAAGATTGATTTACTTCTTCTAAATCAAGCGGAACGTGAACCGAGTTATCACCAGCATATGCCTTTTTTACCAGCATATTCCTCCACGCTCAGCTTTCCTCTCTCCCTCCTCCCTCCCTCCCCATTCTGCTCTTCCTATCACATGCCAACAATTACTAAGGCCACACGTTTGACTGCTTAACAGAACAGCCGAGTACCCAGTCCTAAGTTCACACGTTTACAGAACATAAGAAGAGCCTTGCTGGATCAGTCCAGTGGTCCATCTAGTCCAGCAACCTACGGACATAAGAGTCCTGCTGAATCAGACCAGTGGACCATCTAGTCCAGCATCCTAAGCACATCAGAAGAGCCCTGCTGGATCAGACCAGTGGTCCATCCAGTCCAGCATCCTATGAAGAGCCCTGCTGGATCAGAGCAGTGGTCCATCTAGTCCAGCATCCTAAGAACATAAGAAGAGCCCTGCTGGATCAGACCAGTGGTCCATCTAGTCCAGCATCCTAAGAACATAAGAAGAGCCCTGCTGGATAAGACCAGTGGTCCATCTAGTCCAGCACCCAAAGAGCATCAGAAGAGCCCTACTGGATCAGACCAGTGGTCCATCTAGTCCAGCATCCTAAGAACATAAAAAGAGCCCTGCTGGATCTGACCAGTGGTCCATCTAGTTCAGCATCCTAAGAAAATAAGGAGCCCTGCTGGATCTGACCAGTGGCCCATCTAGCCCAGCACCCAAAGAACATAAGAAGAGCCCTGCTGGATCAGACCAGTGGCCCATCTAGCCCAGCATCCTGTCTCACACTGTGGCCAACCAGTTCCTCTGGAGGTCCAGCGACAGGGCACAGAGGTCGAGGCCTTCCCCTGATGTTGCCTCCTGGGCATTGGTATTCAGAGGTTGACTGCCACTGAACGTGGAGCTTCCTTTTAGTCAGCATGGCTAGTAGCCACTGATAGATGTATCCTCCATGAAACTGTCCAATACCCTTCTAAGGCCCTCTATGCCTGCGGCCATCACTGCATCCTCTGGCAGCGAATTCCATATTCCTTTTGTCAATCCTGAGTCAACTGCCCATCAGCTTTATTGGATACCATCGAGTTCTAGTATTTTGGGAGAGAGAGAGAGAGAAAGTTCTCTGTCAGCTGTCTCCACCTGGTACTTAATTTTATAAGCCTCTATCGTGTGTTCTCTCTTTTCTAAACTAAAAAAGTCTCAGACTCTTCAGCCTTTCCTCATAGCCTTTCCTTTCGAACCGGCATTGGATTCCAGTTAATTTGGGGGCCAACTTCAAAATGTGCTGATTTGGATTTCTGTAGCCCTGAACAGTTCCAGTTCAAAGTATGTGGAAACCCACTCTCCACCAGTATTGACAGGTGAGGTCTTACTGTGGGAACCTTAGCCATGGCCCCTCCCCAAAATGTGCTCTCTATATCAGCCATCACCTCCTGAAAAGGTCTGGGCATTTACACACAGATCCCACACATGATTGGTTTGGGAGTAAATCATAGAACCATAGAGTTGGAAGGGACCACTAGGGGCATCTAATCCAACCCCCTGCACAATGCAGGAAATTCACAACTACTCCCCACACCGCAGTGACCCATATTCCATGCCCAGAAGATGGCCAAGGTGCCCTCCCTCTCATAATCTGCCTAAGGTCATAGAAGCAGCATTGCTGACAGATGCCCATCTAGCCTCTGCTTAAAAACCTCCAGGGAAGGAGAGCTTACCACTCCCCAAGGAAGCCTGTTCCACTGAGGAACCGCTCTGACTGTTAGAAAATTCTACCTAATGTCTAGGTAGAAACTCTTTTGATTTAATTTTAACTCGTTGGTTCTGGTCCGACCTTCTCGGGCAACAGAAAACAACTCAGCACCCTCCTCTATATGACAGCCCTTCAAGTACTTGAACATGGTTATCATATCCCGTCTCAGTCTTCTCCTCTTCAGGCTAAACATACCCAGCTCCTTCAACCTTTCCTCATAGGACTTGGTCTCCAGACCCCTCACCATCTTTGTTGCCCTTCTCTGGACACGTTCTAGCTTGTCTACATCTTTGTTAAATTGCGGTGCCCAAAACTGAACACAATACTCTAGGTGAGGTCTAATCAGAGCAGAATACCATGTTCAGTGGCACCATGGTCAATGGGGCTTACTCCTAGGTAGGGCTGTCAATTTGGTTCGGCCCGAACTGAAAATCAGCCGAATTTCCCTTGATTCGGCGTTTTTTAGTTCGGGAGGAACCGAACTCAAACCTGGCGGGCAACCGGGGGGGCCGAATTCAGCGAGTTCGGGAGTTCGCGAATAAATTCGGCCAATTCGGGGCCGTCAGTAAGCAGCATAACCTTCAGTAAGCAGCATTCTCCTCCCCCGGCCAATCGGTGGCCAAGCTGGGTCTTCTTCTGGCCAATCAGTCAGGATTGAGTACTGGAGGAATCAGCTGATGTGCGGCCGGCCGGGGAAAGAGATAGAGAGAGGGAAATCCTCATGTGTGTGTGAGGGGGTGCTGGTGCACATTCGCTCCTTTCCGTGGCTGCAGGGGGCGCATTTTTTGGGGTACAGACCCCAAACTTTCAGGGGATATTCAGACAAGTTTTCTTAAGAGACCACCCAAGTTTTGTAAACATTGGGTCAGGGGGTCCCGAGATATGGGCTCCCTCCCTTTCTCTTTCCATGGCTGCAGAGGGCGCATTTTTGGGTGTGCCGACCCCAAACTTTCAACGGAGCATCAGACAAGGCTTCTTAAGATACCCCCCAAGTTTTGTAAACATTGGGTCAGGGGGTCCCGAGATATGGGCTCCACCCCTTTTTCCTCTCCCCCCTTTTCCATTTTCGTGGCTGCAGGGGGCGCTTTTTTGGGGGTGCAGCCCCCAAACTTTTATCATAGCTTCAGACAATCCCTCTTAAGAGACCACCCAAGTTTTGTAAAGATGGGTTCAGTGGGGGCTGAAATATCGGCTACCCCCCTTTTCTCTTTCCGTGGCTGCAGGGGGCGCATTTTTGGGTGTGCCGACCCCAAACTTTCAGCGGAGCTTCAGACAAGGCTTTTTAAGAGACCACCCAAGTTTTGTACACATTGGGTCGGGGGCCCCCGAGATATGGGCTTTCCCCTTTTCCCTATTGGGATGAATGGATCACCCTCGAGAGATGCATACATATGGATCTTATATTGGATACAAATGGAATCATATTGGATTACCCAGCCTCCCAGCCCCTCCTGCTGGAACAGAAGACAGCCACAGTAAGACCCCTTTGGGGGCTTTAATCTATAATTTTTTTTTCTATGTGTGTGTGGGGGGGAAAAGCAGAGTCTGTGTGTGTGTGTGGGGAGGGAGCAGTTTCTGTGGGTGGGGGGGGGGAAGCCAAAGGCGGCTTTTGCCGGTTCTGCCTGGGGTGTGTGTTCCCCCTCCAGTCTCTCTCTCTCCCTGGTTTGAGGGGGGGGGCTTCATTTTTATTCTTCAGGTTTTCCCTCATTCATAAGATCAGTTAGGTTATTTTGATGCTTGCTCAAAACTGGTTTTCAAATGGTGACTTAAAGAATGCATCTGCCTGGTCCCAAGTCCAATGCAAAAGGAGAAATTCCACCCCATCCTGCTCATTATGCATAGCTAGCTGCCTCTGTCCCTTTCCATGGTATGCAAACTCCCAGGTGTCAGGTGTTGCTTTGCACTGTTGCAAAGGTGTTGCATTGCGTGCTTGTGTTGCTTTGCAGTTGTATTGTTTTGCAAAATTCTTCACACCTGCCCCGCCCTTTGCATGTTTGCAAAGGTGTTGCTTTTCAGTTGTGTTGCTTTGCAAAGTTCTTAGCATCTGCCCCGCCCTTGCTCTCATCAGCTGTTTGTCGGGGCTGGGAGCTTTGTGGTGGGCGGCAAGCTCTGCTGAGAGATGCACATTAAGGGTGGGGGGGACCCCTTTCAGGGCCCATATCTCAGCCCCCCCTGACCCAATCTTTACAAAACTTGGGGAGTCTTTCAATATACGTCCTTTGAAGCTCTGCTGAAAGTTTGGGACTCTAAGCCCAAAAATCCCCCCCCCCCAGAGCCGCAGAAAGGCGCGATTGTGTTTTTAATGGCTTTATTCGGCCGAATTTTTTTTCCGAACTTTGAATTCCCGCCGAATTGAACGGATCCGAAGTGGGGGAGTTCGGACTTCGGCACATACCAAACCCACAAGGGCCAAATTCGGCCGAATCCGAACTGTACCGAATTTTTTTTTTTTGACAGCCCTACTCCTAGGTAAACCTCAGGCTGCAAGCCTATGCAGTGTGTGTGTGTTAAGTGCCGTCCAGTCGCTTCCGACTCATGACAACCCTATGAATGAAAGTTCTCCAAAATGTCCTATCTTTGACAGCCTTGCTCAGATCTTGCAAATTGAAGGCTGTGGCTTCCTATGCAGTACTTACCCGGAAATAAGCCCAACTGGACTTGGAGGTGTCATTTCTCAACTTTATTTCTGATTAAACATGAACCAGACGGGCTGTTCGAGATCAAGCCATCCTGCTTAGCGTGTTTGCACGTGAACAGAGACAGCCAGGCATAATCCACTGATTTCAAAGCCCCCTCCCCACCATGTCCCTAAGCAAAATTTTGCCCCAGATACCATGGAAACTCCACTTAACTGGAATCTGATACGTGGAAATTATTGTGCAGTTAAGACATACAATCGTTGACGGTTACTTTGCAAAACAGAAAGCTTGGTTACACTCAACAATTGAAAATTGATATTATTTTTTTCATTCATGACTTTAAATCACCTTGATTTAAAATCGTCCCAACCCGGAGCACAAACGCTAAAAGGAAAAGCGTTGCCAATGATCTCCAGAAAAGGGGGGAGGGGGAACCTCAGCGTGTTCAATGCCTAATTTAAAGTCTAAAAATGTTTAGAATATAATACCTTTTCAGTCATGCTTTAAAAAAAAAAGCGGAAGAAAGATTTATAGCAAGATTTGGACTTCTTTTCCCGATGGTGTACGGAAGAGTAATAAAGTCTGACATGTTCCATAGCTTTTGATAACTTGCTACATTTATCACAGAAAAAATCATACATTCACACTGACATGAAATAATCCTCCTTACTTTTTGGCAATCGTCAACTGCAGCTTTCTTGCAAGCCACTTTGACAGTTTAATATTATGTTAATCCAGACTCACATGACAATTATTAAAAGCAGCGCGAGAGAGAGAGAGAGACATTAAAAAAAGGCATCAGGGGACCCGGGGGAAATTCTTTCCCAGCATATAAAGATGATTTACAGGTTCTGAAATGGGAAATTAATCAGTTCTCAAAGTGCCAAGTTTAAGGCTTAAAGTGGCATTATTAAACTTTTTTGTGTTAAAATGCTGCTTTCTGGCTGGTTAGCTGGGCCCACAATAGGTTTCCCCTGGGGTATTGCCATTGTATATCTAATGCTGAACCTGAAACTCAAGATTTTTTTAAAAAAATCCATAGAATGAGGCCAATTATAGCTAGGAAGCATTTCTCCGTAAAGTGGGGGTTCCTCAGGTTTGTAGAAAAATGTGAAAGGTTGGAAAAAAATGTGAAGGGGATTTCAAATCTCTGAAAGTTTTTTTATTATTATTATTATTAATGTTAAATCTCCTGACTTGCCTAACAAGCCCCAAGATGTGCCAGTGTGGCGTAGGGGGTAAGAGAGGAAGACTCTAATCCAGAGAACTGGGATTGATTCCCGACTCCTCCACACGAGTGGCAGACTCTAATCTGGTGAACCGGGTTGGTTTCCCCACTCCTCCACATGAGCAATGGACTCTAATCTGGAGAAACGGCTTACAATCACCTTCCCTCCCTCTCCCCACAACAGGCACCTTGTGAGGTAGGTGGGGCTGAGACAGTTCAGAGAGAACTGTGACTAGCCTAAGGTCACCCAGCTGGCTTCATGTGGAGAAGTGGGGAATCAAACCCGGTTCTCCAGATCAGACTCCACCGCTCCAAACCACTGCTCTTAACCACTACACCACGCTGGCTCTCCCTTGAGGTCCCTTCCAGCTTGATGTTTCTACGTTTCGGATAGCTGCAGCCAGTCTAAGTACTGACTTTGATGGTCCAATGATCTCGTTCTGAATATGGCAGCTTCCTATGTTCATACACAGTCATTAATTTGTTATTAACCATTGATCGCTTTTAAGTTTGTTCTTAATGCCAAGTGGCCTACCTCTTGTGAACTGCCTTGGGTCCTTCAGGGAACCCCCAAAATGACGGCGACTGGCCTGTATCCCACCAATGATAGAAGGTTACTTTCATCAATAGGATGGTTTCCTCTCCCTCTACTCCCCATGCTGTTCATTAAAGGCCTCTGGCTCTGATGAACAAGGAAACAGGAAGATCCCATTCTGCCAGCGTGGTGTAGTGGTTAAGAACAGTGGTTTGGAGCGGTGGATTCTGATCTGGAGAACTGGGTTTGATTCCCCACTCCTCCACATGAGCGGTGGAGGCTAATCTGGTGAACCGGATTGGTTTCCCCACTCCTACACACGAAGGCAGCTGGGTGACCTTGGGCAAGTTACAGTTCTATTAAGAGATCTCTCAGCCCCACCTACCTCACAGGGTGTCTGTTGTGGGGAAAGGAAGGTAGGTGATGGTAAGCCGGTTTGATTCTCCCTTAAGTGGTAGAGAAAGTCGGCATATAAAAACCAACTCTTCTTCTTCTTCCTTTCCCCTCAGTGTCAGATGTGAGGCAGACAGAAATCACCTTGTGTATGTAGAGGGTTCGGAGAGACAATTAAAGTCATCCATGGACATTCTCTATACTTTCTCAGTTGCCCAGTGTAAGAGCCAGGAATTACATACCTTTCTACAACTACAGAAAGAAAAATCACTGGAAAAGCCAGAGAGCCAATTTATACTCTGCTCACAGAAATATTTTATAAATGTATCATATTTTTATGAACAAAGAAGTAAAAAAAAACCAAGCCAAAACATGGCTGATTATCAGATGGATGGTATCTCTGTCATATTCAGTATTTTACATGCGATATCTGGTGTTCAATATTTGTAATTGTAATTTGTAATTTGATAACCAGATCGATAATTTTTAATTAAAATTGCAGTATGTTATTAGGTAGAGGGTAAAGGTAGTCCCCTGTGCAAGCACTGGGTCTTTCCTGACCCATGGGGTGACGTCACATCCCGACGTTTCCTAGGCAGACTATGTTTACGGGGTGGTTTGCCAGTGCCTTCCCCAGTCGTCTTCCCTTTACCCCCAGCAAGCTGGGTACTCCTTTTACCGACCTCAGAATGGTGGAAGGCTGAGTCAAGCGGTTTTCAATTGATTTTATTAAATATTGTGTTATGTTTTTTTAATCTTTGGAAATTTTGTTTATGATCTAGGTATAATATTATTTAAGGTGTTGGAATTGTATCGTTTGCTATGAATTTGAGCAAAACAATTTTTTTTAATCTTTCTCTCTCTACAAATGGAGCGCCTCAAAAAGTAGACGCAGTGGTCACCTTCATTGACCTGAGTTATAAGTTACACAATTCCTAAGGAATGGCATCTTGCATTAAGTAGGTGAATGGCAAAAGCCCCTGATTTGATTTCCTTCCCAGAGTGATGCATTTGAGGATGCAGGCCAGAAGCTGCGGACTGCTTTATTTTGTACCACCTCATTCAGATTCCTTCTTGTTTCCCCATCCTGTCACAGCATCAGTCAGCCGTGGACGCCACTGACAGCAGGCGCTATCAACAGATGTTTATCATCTCCAATATTACATTTGGAACTTACATAACGTCCTTTGACAGCTGCAGGCTGCTGAGGCAGTCTGGTCTCCCCGGTGGCTGGCTGGGAAATTATTCGGGAACCACGTGGATGGGAAACAAGTGTAATAAAATTAAGTGAATCCATATCATACGATCCTTTATCAAAGATAAAATGTCCTCCAGCATGGTGTAGTGGTTAAGAGTGGTGGTTTGGAATGGTAGACTCTAAGTTGAGAACTGGGTTTAATTCCCCACTCCTCCACATGAGTGGTGGACTCTAATCTGAAGAA
The DNA here is from genome assembly GCF_029931775.1 of Euleptes europaea. NCBI lineage: Eukaryota > Metazoa > Chordata > Lepidosauria > Squamata > Sphaerodactylidae > Euleptes > Euleptes europaea. Next base: position 114,435,697 of record NC_079314.1, on the reverse strand, counting down.
CCGGGTTTGATTCCCCACTCCTCCACATGAGCGGCGGACTCTAATCTGGAGAACTGGTTTTGATCCCCCTCCTCCACATGAGCGGCGGACTCTAATCTGGAGAATCGGATTTGATTCCCCACTCCTCCACATGAGCAGAGGACTCTAATCAGGAGAACCGGTTTTGATTCCCCACTCCACATGAGCAGTGGACTCTAATCTAGAGAACCAGGTTCCCCACTCCTCCACATGAGCGTCAGATGCTGATCTGGTGAACCAGGTTGGTTTCCCCACTCCTCTACATGAAGCCAGCTGGGTGACCTTGGCTTTTCACAGCTCTCTTAGAGCTCTCTCAGCCCCACCTACCTCACAGGATGTCTGTTGCGGGGAGGGGAAGGTGGTTGTAATCCTGTTTGATTCTTCCTTAAGTGTCAGATATATATAAAACCAACTCTTCTTCTTCTCCACCACCACCACCCGAAAAAAAATCCTCCATTTATACAGCACACCAACAAGTAGCATAAGAATAAAAATCTCCCTATCCATGCCTTGAAAAGACTTTTGAATAACTTAATTGTGCCTTACGAATAACGGTAAAGTATTTACGAGTACCAAAGCTGCAGCCTAAATAAGCATATGATAGTATTTTAACTGGATTTCTAGCCCTACTACACTAAAATCAAAACTCAAAATCCACTAAACACTATTAAAGGCAATGAAATTCTCCAACATCTACACTGAAGACATTCCACAAGATTAACACGGCTGGTAACACTTTATAGATGTATTTATGTCTGATTACCGGCACAAGCTTCCCGATGCCCCAAAGATAAATCCTGAAAAGGCTAATATTAAAATGGCCACGATTCTTATTTTTGAACTATGTTATAGTTCAAAAGATGCAATCCAAGTCCTGTGGGACCTTAAAAATTAACGTTTATTTCAGCATGACTGCACTTCTTCAGACCTTAAGAAGAAAAAGAAGAAGAGTTGGTTTTTATATGCCAACTTTCTCTACCACTTAAGGGAGAATCAAACCGGCTTGCAATCACCTTCCCTTCTCCTCCCCACGACAGACACCCTGGGAAGTAGGTGGGGCTGAGAGAGCTGTGACTCGCCCAAGGTCACCCAGCTGGCTTCATGAGGAAGAGTGGGGAAGCCAACCCGGTTCACCAGATCAGAGTCCACCACTCCAAACCACCACTCTTAACCACTACACCACGCTCTCATAAACTAAAACCACAATCCAAACACATTTCGCCCCCGCCCCTGGCCTTCATCAGTGGTCTAATAACATCACTTATAATGCACGCCAGTACATAATACAACATGTATAACAGTTATTATAGCAGAATTATAACAGGTATGTATGTAGGGATGTATTCCAATTTGACTCTGCCCAAAATATTCTTTAAAATTTATAAAATTAAACAGGCCACTGCCGTGGAATGCATGAACACATGAAGCTGCCTTACACTGAATCAGACCCTCGGTCCATCAAAGTCAGCATTGTCTATTCAGACCGCCAGGGTCTCTCCAGGGTCTCAGGCAGAGGTCTTTCGCATCACCTCCTCGCCTGGTCCCTTTAACTGGAGATGCTGGGGATTGAACCTGGGACCTTCTGCATGCCAAGCAGATGCTCTACCACTGAGCTACAGCCCCTGCTTGTTCTTTTCTGGGCTGTGTCAGCCTTCCATACAAGGTGTGCATACCAATATCAACCAGTTAAACGGTATCTGTACATAATAAGTGATATTAGTCCACTGATGAAGGCCAGGGGGCCAAAACGCGTTTGGATTGTGATTTTAGTTCATCAACCTGTATCAGTTGCCATTTGTCCTTTCTTTTAATATAAAATTGTAATTGTTTTTAATATAGACAACAGCTCCTTAAAATGAATATATTTCTATACATAATTGAGTCCTTTCCCACCCAACCTTTGGGTACCCGTCGAAGCATTAATTCACCAAACTCCCAACCCCCATTTACGAGTACTAAAGGAGACCGGAACAAAATTTGGGGTTTCAAAAGGACAGTTTACCCTTTATGTTTTCTTTCCTTCTCCCGGCATGAATGCTGGTTACGGCCTTGGTCCTCATGGGTCAAGATCCTTCCTTCTAGGTCACCACATAGTAAAGCAACTACACAATGTCCATTCTGTTCAGCCGGCTACAAAAATTGAGGCATGAGGGCGCAGAAGACGGGGAAAAAGTATTTCTTTTCTTTGTCACAGAGGAGCGTTTCAGATAACCCAACCACTTCGACTTCCCGTCTTTAACTGCGCCCGCTCCGAGTCCAACAGGGCAGTACAACTGGTTACAAACATCCGAACAATGATGCCGTTTGTTGGACGCAAACTGTCTTTCATGAGCCGTGTGAGTCGTCTCCAAGTCTAGCCTACGTTCGGCATTCCAGCTCCTAGCAAGATCTCAGTAAACGGGCTTCACGAAAGACAGATGTGGCGTATCAAGGACGGCAGTGTTCCTATCGGAGAACGGCCTGGCATTTCCCTTGGCTACAGAGTATTTCGAAGTCTAAACGGCAAAATGCAGACACAAGATCAGAATGTTCCCACTTTGTTTCTCTTTTCTTTTCTTTTTTAAAAAATGCTGTTTTGCTTGAAACAAGTTTAACTCTAACATAAAACGAGGGGGAAACTGTAAAGTTGCAAGCCCACTTCCTAGCTCTGTTTTAGCTGGAAAGAAACACACATTTCATGTTTGGCATTCTCAGTAATAAGTACATAAGAAAGGCCCTGCCGGATCAGACCAAGGTCCATCAAGTCCAGCAGTCTGTTCACACAGTGGCCAACCAGGTGCCTCTAAAAAGCCCACAAACAAGATGACTGCAGCAGAATTATCCTGCCTGGGTTCCACAGCACCTAATATAATAGGCATGCACCTCTGATTCTGGAGAGAATAGGTATGCATCATGACTAGTAGCCATTTTGACTAGTAGCCATGGAAAGCCCTATCCTCCATAACAACATAAGGAAAGCCCTGCTGGATCAGACCAAGGTCCATCAAGTCTAGCAGTCTGTTCACACAGTGGCCAACCAGGTGCCTCTAGGACGCCCACAAACAAGATGACTGCAGCAGCATTATCCTGCCTGTGTTCCACAGCAACTAATATAAGAGGCATGCTCCTGTGATACTAGAGAGAATAGGTATGCATCTTGACTAGTATCCATTTTGACTAGTAGCCATGCATAGCCCACTCCTCCATGTACATGTCCCCTCTTTAAAGCCTTCCATCAAAGTCAGTATTGTCTACTCAGACCAGCAGCGGCTCTCCAGGCTCTCAGGCAGGGGTCTTTCACATCACCTACTTGCTTAGTCCCTTTAAATGGAGATGCCGGATATTGAACCTGGGACCTTCTGCATGCCAAGCAGATGCACTCAGCCACAGCCCCTCCCCATATCGTAACGGGTTAACTGCAAGCCAAGAATAAAGTCACTTGGCTCCCCAGATGTCTGGCCCCACTTCCTGCTTCCACATTCATGTTTACATATTTAGGAAATCACCCTTGTATTATTATTTTTTAAGATTCCCATGATAACCAAACAGGAACATGGGTAAGTTTACAAGGTTCTTCCAGTCTATCTATCTTGCAAGGATCTGTACTTGGTCACTTTCCAAGAAAATCACATAAGAAAGATGAAACAATCATACCTCTTCTTTGGGGGGGGGGGGAATACACATTTCAGTACATGTCCACTTGAAAAGGCATAAAACTGCTGCTTCAGTGGCATTGAAAAGAAAATCAAGTGGCGTGAAACTGTGTTGAGAAAGAAGTAGAGTTGGTTTTATACCGACTTTCTCTACCTTTTAAGGAGAATCAAACCGGCTTACGATCTCCTTCCCTTCCCCACAACAGAGACCTTGTGAGGTAGGCCATCCATTCTTCCCTCCCAGTTCAATGAAGCCTTTTGCTGCAGCAGGATCCAGGCTGCTCACTGAGAAGAGGCAAGAAAGGGAACAGAATGTAGAAGCAACAACAGCTGACTGATGAACAAAAAACAAAGATGGCAATCTTTCTATGACAGATATTAGTGACCTAATGTTTTTTCCCCAACTATATGTAATAGTATTAACTATATAGTGATAGACAATGAAAGAGCTACGATTAGGAATTAGAACTAACGCCATACGTACGATATACCAAGCGGTATAAAGTATGTTTTGAAGCGGCAGAACTAGAATCAGAAATTAAAAGGTTCAGTTATGGTATTTACAACTTTTAACAGTAGCAAATGAGAAGTGGTACGTGACTGAATATTAGTAGCAGTATAAGTGGAATAATGAATGAATGCTTTACTTAAGGAAAGAACTAAGGCTTCAATTAAAGAAGCGATGAGGGTTGCCGCTGCGTTAGAGGACGGCAAGAAGTGATGTATATTTCTTTCCTTTTTATTTTATATTCTTTCCGCCCCTTTCCCGTACTTTTCCTTTCTGTGCCCCCGAAAATTTAGTAAAATATTATTATTATTATTATTTAAAAAACAGCTGCACTCCGCAGCTGCAAAGGATCCAGTGGCTGTGTGCCTAACCACACGTTGCTGAGATTGCCCACGGACCCCCTCCTCACTGCCCACTACGAATTCATCTGAATCATAGAGTCGGAAGGGGCCATTCAGGCCATCTTGTCCAAGCCCCTGCTCGCTGCAAGATCAGCCTAGAGCATCCCTGACAAGGGTTCGTCCAGTGTTTGTTGGCTGGTTTCTCCACTCCTCCACATGAAGCCTGCTGGGTGACCTTGGGCTAGTCACAGTTCTCGCCGAACTCTCTTAGCCCCACCTGCCTCACAAGGTGCCTGTTGTAGGGAAGGCGATTGTAAACTGCTTTGAGACTCCTTAAAGTTACAGAAAAGCTGGGTATGAAAACCAACTCTTCTCCTTCTATGCAGATGCCGGCCCTGATCTGCATCAGCGTGGTGTCGTGGTTAAGAGCTGTGGACTCTAATCTGGTGGACTCTAATCTGGGTTTGATACCCCGCTCCTCCACATGAGCGGCGGACTCTAATCTGGTGAACCGGGTTGGTTTCCCCACTCCTCCACGTGCAGCCTGCTGGGTGACCTTGGGCTAGTCACAGTTCTCTCTGAATGCTCTCAGCCCCACCTACTTCATAAGGTGTCTTCTGTGGAGAGAGGAAGGGAAGGGGAGCGTAAGCCGGTTTGATTCTCCTTAAAAAGGTAGAGAAAACTGGAATATAAAAACCAACTCTTCTTCTATCCTTGTGAACAGAACAGAGCCTGCTGAGCTCCTCAGAGGTGGCTCTCTCCACACCCTGCGCTCCCTTCTGCTTGGAGAAGTTTGGGACCTGCTGCTTGGAGAAATCTCAGGTCCCAAACAAAGCCCTCCCGAGCCCTACCAAGCCCCAGAGTTAAGACAACAGCACGGCTGCGAGCCACATGCTGATCCCACGCTCCAATCTGACCCAAATCGAAAAGGTGTCTCAGAAGCTAAATATAGATGAAAAGCTCGGTGCAGATGCAAGCGATGATACAGGAATGCCAAGGACTATCCACAGAGCGGGTGGGGTAGGTGAACGGAAGGTGAAGCAATGTATATAAACAAGGGAAGGTGGAGATTTAGATCTGCCTGCAGGGGAGGGGAGGCTCGCTTCCACCCAGAATCAAATTTCGCTACAGCGGCAGGCCGGCAGTGCTGAGATTTCCTGGGAGATTCTGCATATTAGATCGAAGCTGCATATTAGATCGAAGCAAGACAGAGATGCATAGATCGGGAAGCCGGGCCTCCCAGACAATTCAATAACGCACTGCAACAAATGTCATCAACCCAAGTATTCGGCACGTAAAGACCATCGGGGGCTTTCTCCCAATCTGGCACGGAAAGCGGTACACGCGGGTAGGAACGGTCTGCCATTTGTTGAAATAAAGGCAAGCGTCTTGGGCCTCATTCACGTGTCATGACGAACATCCATCCACAAGGGGCACCAACAAAACTCACTCTGGCATTTGCACATTCCCTGCCATCTCCCCTTATGCGCACGGCACGGCCGAACTCTTTGGGAAACCGTGAGTCAAACTCCCCTTTGCTATGCCTCTCTGAACAAAGACACCCTGGGGCAAACAGGAGCTTCTGTCCTCTCAACAAACTGGGATTCTGAACATTGAACATAAGAACATAAGGAAAGGCCATGCTGGATCAGACCAAGGCCCATCGAGTCCAGAAGTCGGTTCACACAGTGGGCAACCAGGTGCCTCTAGGAAGCCCACAAACAAGACGACTGCGGCAGCACCATCCTGCCTGTGTTCCACAGCACCTAACATAATAGGCATGCTCCTCTGATCCTGGAGAAAACATAAGAACATAAGGAAAGCCCTGCTGGATCAGACCAAGGCCCATCAAGTCCAGCAGTCTGTTCACACAGTGGGCAACCAGGTGCCTCTAGGAAGCCCACAAGCAAGACGACTGCAGCAGCACCATCCTGCCTGTCTTCCACAGCACCTAATAGAACAGGCATGCTCCACAAACCCCACCCTCCCCAGGCTCCACCCACAAAATATCCAGGTATTCCCCCACCCACAGCTGGCAGCCCTAGGTTTAAGTGGGATTATCACACCTGCAGACTTTCCAAGAATAAAGTAAAAAACAGCAACAACAACAACACTCCCTAGGAGGTATGAAAGCTCAACTGCAGGGCAGCCCGAAACCCTAAATCCTTTCTTCCGCTTCAAAAAAAAAAAAACCAGCCTAGATACCCAGGAGGATGCCAGCCAGAGAACAATGTAGTGCCTCCTGGCTCTTGGCTGTGATCCAGGTTCTGCAACGCAAGGTAGTTAACCAGTGAAAGCATGGCAGAGCCACAAAGGGGCAAAACTGCCTATCCTGTGCCGTTCAATAAAAAGCTGTTGCAACTAGAGACAATTCTAAGCCGCCAGAGCAGACTTATGTGTAACCATAAGAACACAAAAACATAAGAAAGGCCACACTGGATCAGACCAAGGTCCATCAAGTCCAGCAGTCTGTTCACACAGCAGACAACCAGGTGCCTCAAGGAAGCCCACAAGCAAGACGGCTGCAGCAGCATCCTGCCTATGTTCCACAGCACCTAATACAATAGGCATGCTCCTCTGATCCTGGAGAGGATAGGGATGCATCATGACTAGTATCCATTTTGACTTGTAGCCATGGATACCCCTCTCCCCCATGAACATGTCCACTCCCCTCTTCAGCAGATGACCCCGCGTCCTGTTATTAGGAGAGAGGGAGAAAAGCTTCTTCCTCTCCACTCATCTGGCAAAGAGACAACAAAATTCATCCGCAGTTCCTGGAACACACTCCAACCTGTTCAACAAGGGCAAAAGCCAAACGTGCAGATTTGGTCTGGGCGTAATGCCGGGATCGCCGATGCCTCTGAACGAGTCAGGCTTGTGTGAGAACCTGTCTTCTCACTCTCCCCGCAGCGGAGATTAGGTCACCTTTTCCGACTTCACCCACAACGGGTGTCACCTGCGGCTGCCCGCATCAGAAGTTTGTCCTCCCCTCTTTCAAACGCGCAGACGGATGAATGGCTCTTTATGAAGTCACCGAGTATCGCTTCCTGGTATTGCTTTCCACGCAAGGAAATGTGCCCCAGCTGCCAGCTCCAAAACTGGAAACCAGACTGGCCGCTTAGAAAAAAAAACAAGATCGGGGTGGGCATGTTTGTACAAGTATAGAAAGAGTTATAAAAATATTGTGGGTAGTCTGGGAGATTGCTTAACCCACACCTACTCGCTCTGCAAAAGTTAGCAGGGCCATCTCTGTCGATGCCCTTCCGGAGGTCTCAACAGATTCATCTGACACAGCCCTACTTCATACACCTTTACCCAACAAGACCTTTCTTTCAAAGAAGCATTTTGGCAATCTGATGTAACGGAGTGACATCCTATGCGTGTCCTTTCCCCTCCCCATAACAGACACTCTGTGAGGTAGGTGGGGCTGAGAGAGCTCTAACAGAGCTGCAGCTTGCCCAAGGTCACCCAGCTGGCTTCAAGTGTAGGAGTGGGGAAACCAACCCGGTCCACCAGATTAGCCTCCGCCGTTCATGTGGAGGAGAGGGGAATCAAACCCAGTTCTCCAGATCAGATTCCACCGCTCCAAACCATCGCTCTTAACCACTATACCACGCTGGCTCATATGGACATGTTCATGGAGGAGAAAGGTATTCATGGCTACTAGTAAAAATGGATACTAGTCATGATGCATACCTATTCTCTCCAGTACGAGAGGAGCATGCCTATTACGGTAGGTGCTGTGGAACACAGGTAGGATAATGCTGCAGTTTGTCTTGTTTTTGGGCTTCCTAGAAGCACCTGGTTGGCCACTCTGTGAACAGACTGCTGGACTTGATGGAACCTGGTCTGATCCAGCATGGCCTTTCTTATTTTTAATGTTCTTATGTGGTTGTGTTAGATTTCCCTGAGTATAAGAAATGCTAAAAAAAAAACAGGCTAATGTGATTGCTCTTATCATGCCACGTTCTATGCCAGCCAGAGAACATCCAAGTTGTTTTCTGTTGATCCAAAATTTCGGACCAGAACCAACGGGGTGAAATTAAATCAAAAGAGTTAGGGAGAATTTTCTAACAGTTAGAGCGGTTCCTCAGTGGAACAGGTTTCCTCAGGAGGTGCTAAACGCTCCTTCCCTGGAAGTTTTTAAGAAGAGGTTAGATGGCCATCTGATGAGAGGGAGGGCATCTTGGCCATCTTCTGGGCATGGAGTAGGGGTCACTGGGGGTGTGTGTTGGGAGGTAGTTGTGAATTTCCTGCATTGTGCAGGGGGTTGGACTAGATGACCCTGGTGGTCCCTTCCAACTCTATGATTCTATGTTTCTATGGTTCAATAGGAAATGTCACCTTAGTTGTTCTGAGTTCCACTGAGCACATGAGGAAGGTGTCATTACTTTAACCTAAACATGGAGAGTAAGGGCTTGTGTGTTGTGATATGGTATCCACGTGTCCGGAAAGTGGAGTTTTAACTGTTCATTTCTTCCAAAATTTGTTTGTAGCATTACATTATTCTGAGTTTGTGACGTACTTCTGAAATACTTCTGCAACTGGAAGAAAATGGTAGATTGCTCTGCAGGGTCTGGATTCAGAGATTACTGCAGTTAGGCGGGTCAGCTCAGAGCAGACAAGGGCAATTATGGCCTGCCAGGGCATGTCCACCCCACGGGATCATTTCAACTGGCCCTTGAGCTCTGCACAGAAGCCACAAATATGAAGAGTAGTTCTCTGGCACTATCACTGGAATTAACCTATCAGAAAGGAGTGGAGTCACTGGAATGCAGCGCTTCCGATTCTAACCTGCAAGTCAATGGAGGGATGGTATGAAAATGACAGCGATCGAGGAGAATCAACAAGTCCTATGAGGAAAGGTTGAAGGAGCTGGGTATGTTTAGCCTGAAGAGGAGAAGTCTGAGAGGGGATATGATAGCCACCTTCAAGTACTTGAAGGGCTATCATAGAGGATGGTGCCGAGTTGTTTTCTGTTGCTCCAGAAGGTTGGACCAGAACCAATAGGTTGAAATTAAATCAAAAGAGTTTCCGTCAAGACATTAGGAAGAATTTTCTAACAGATAGAGAGGTTCCTCAGGAGGTGGAAAGCTCTCCTTCCCTAGAGATTTTTAAGAAGAGGTTGGATGGTCATCTGTCAGCAATGCTGATTCTGTGACCTCAGACAGATGATGAGAGGGACGGCATCTTGGCCATCTTCTGGTCACTAGGGGTGGGGGGGGTAGTTGTGTATGTCCTGCATTGTGCAGGGGGTTGGACTTGATGACCCTGGTGGTCCCTTCCAACTCTATGATTCTAAGGTCACACAGACAGCTTTCTCTTAGCCCCCCAGCACAAGAAAAGCAGTTTCAGGCCCAACACCAGGGCACAAGGCAGATCGAAGAGGGTCTAGAACAAGGAGGGCATCCTTTTGAGACTTACGTAATGGTAAAGGTAAAGACAGTCCCCTGTGCAAGCACTGGGTCATTACTGACCCACGGGGTGGCATCACATCTTGACGTTTACTAGGCAGACTATGTTTACACGGTGGTTTTGCCACTGCATCCCTCGGCCGTCTACACTTTACTGCCAGCAAGCTGGGTACTCATTTTATCGACCTCGGAAGGATGGAAGGTCGAGTCAGTCTTGAGCCGCCTACCTGAAATCAACTTCCTGAAACCAACCTGAAACCAACCAGCTGGGATAGAACTCAGGCTGTGAGCAGAGCTGGACTGTAGTACTGCAGCTTACCACTCTGCGCCACGGGGCTCCTATTTTGAGACTTGCTGCATTGCGGTGAGAAGCACAGGTCCACACTTACCCTGCGGGCCCTTGTTTGCCGGCCCGCGCTGGGGGAGGGACAGGATCGGCGCCAGGCTGGGCTGGGCAAGTCACCCCAGGCCTTCCAGAGGCAGCAGGGCTCGACCAGGCTGTACAAGCTCATCGCCACATAATGGCTAGGGTTGCCAACCTCCAAGTGGTGTCTGGCGATCTCCTGCTATTTTAACTGATCTCCAGCCAATAGAGATCCGTTCCCCTGGAGAAAATGGCCGCTTTGGCAATTGGGCTCTATGGCATTGAAGTCCCTCCCCTCCCCCAAACCCTGCCCTCCTCAGACTCCGCCCCAAAAACCTCCTGCCGGTGGCAAAGAGGGACCTGGCAACCCTAGTAATGGCGGAGACTTGGTGCTAGGGAGGAAATGCACTGCCTACCTGTGAAGATGCTGCTGCCCAGACAAATAATGGGGGGTTGGGGAAGGGGAAGGGACATGACGGATGCACTCGCCCAGACACTCTGGGGAAAAGCCAAAGCCAACGGTGTCGTCAGATCCTTACCCTTCGCCATGAACCGACCCAGAGGCTGTGGGGATCCGGGCGCCAACATCATGCGTAAGCTATGGCCGCCACCTTCTCCCATGTCGGCGGACCAAACCGCGCTGCCGATACCTTGTCCCTTCTCAACTTCTTAGATGGAGAACCAGCTCAGCCTATTCCAAGGCTTGCCTCTCCCTGGTCCAGAGAAACCTCATCGACAAGTCAGAGCAGCTCAGTTGTTATCCCTCCCCCAAACCCCTATAAAAGCTCACTCATTAACGAAGCAGGAAACCTGTTCCTGCAAGCTACAAACCACAGTTGTAGAATCACAGAATTGGAAGGGCCATACAGGACGCCTCATCCAACCCCCTGCCAGCGTGTAGTGGTTGAGAGTGGCAGACACTAATCTGGAAAACCAGGTTTGATCCCCCACTTCTCCACATGAGTGACAGAGGCTAATCTGGTGAACCTTCGCATGAAGCCAGCTGGGTGACCTGGGGGTAGTCACAGTTCTCTCAGGACTCTCCAGCCCCACCTACCTCACAAGGTGTCCTGTTGTGGGGCAGGGAAGGCAATTGTAAGCCACTTTGAGACTCCTTAAAAAGACAGAGAAAACCGGAGTATAAAAACCAGCTCTTCTTCGTCTTCTTCTTCTTCTTCTTCTTCTCAATGCAGGTTACTTTCCAGCTTGTCTTGGAGCACTGAACACATGAAGCTGCCTTATACTCATTCAGATCATCGGTCCATCAATGTCAATATTGTCTACTCAGACTGGCAGCGGCTCCCCATGGTCTTCCACATCACCAATAACTTGACCCCAATAACAGGAGATGCAAGGGACTGAACCCGTGACCTTCCGCATGCCTGACAGATGCTCTACCACTGAGCCACAACCCCTCCCTGTTCAAGAGCCAGGTCTCATAGCAGGCCGCCACAGAATGACAGTACATGGCCCACCAGACGGGCATGTTCTTAATACCACTTGCTGACCCCAGGTACAGCAGAGTAAACTAGAAGCCATCTGCAGCAACAACATTTTATACACACACACACACACAACCCCCTACCTAATATTTTGCATTCAACACACGAGCAAGCATTGCTACCAAGGATGCCGCACTTAAGCCTGCAGTAATTTTCCTTTCGGAAACAAACGGCCTCAAAAAAATTCAATGCTTTACTTTTATGTCTTTCCCAGGGGCTGTCGTCGGCAAGTTGCTTAATAATATTTTATAAGCAAAGGGGGCTCTGAATGTTTTACTAGCCCTAACATGCGAGGCACTATTAGTTACAGATCTCCACACAGAAGCCGTTTCTACACTTTAGGAAAATACAGAAATACAGCCCTCCAAAGACGCCCGGCGGACACCTGTACGGACACATTCAGGAAATTAACTGCAAGTCGTAAAGATGGCAACCAGCTGGGAGTTGGGGGCTTAAAGTGTGCATAGCTAAAACCATGATGTGAATGACAAAAACCTGTACTGGCGGAAGGATTTCTTTCACTGCAATCCTGATACTCACACCTATGTTTAGTTCTTAGAATAATAGAACTGGAAGGTACCACCAGGGTCATCTAGTCCAACCCCCTGCACAATGCAGGAAATTCACAACTACCTCCCCCACACACCTCCAGTGACCCATACTCTATGCCCAGAAGATGGCCAAGATACCCTCCCTCTGATCATCTGCCTAAGGTCATAGAATCAGCATTGCTGACAGATGGCCATCTAACCTCTGCTTAAAAACCTCCAGGGAAGGAGAGCTCACCACCTCCCGAGGAAGCCTGTCCCACTGAGGAACCGCTCTCACTGTTAGAAAATTATTCCTAATGTCTAGACGGAAACTCTTTTGATTTAATTTCAACCCGTTGGTTCTGGTCCGACCTTCTGGGGCAACAGAAAACAACTCAGCACTATAGCTATAAAAGAGCATTTGAAGGAGAAAACAAGGTTTTTCAACCTCCCTCGTGTGTGTAAAGTGCCTTCAAGTCGCAGCTGACTTATGGCGACCCCAGCAAGGGGCTTGTGAGGCAAACTCTTAAGCAGAGGTGGCTTGCCGTTGCCTTCCTCTGAAGAGTCCTCCTGGCATGGCGGCCAGATGTACAGCTAATAAAGCTGGAGGAGTCAGTCATTTCTTCAAAGGGTCTCCTGAAGCTCCAGGCGAACAGCTTAGGGACGCTGCCAGATGGAGACGAAGATACAAGATGGTATTTGTATAATCTCAGACGGATGCCAGACTTGCATTCAAAGCTTTTCCACCTTGGGCTGATTCACCAGCTGCAGAGGCAGGATCTGAAGACAGAGCGGCCAGCTTCAAGATCTACAAAATGCGCTCGCCAGGTCGCTGACCCTTACCTCATTTACAGAGTCTCTCTTGCCAGTCTTCAGAGGAGAAGGAGGAGAAGAAGAAGGAAAAGAAGAGGGAGAAGAAAGAGGAGAAGAAGGAGTTGGTTTTTATATGCCGATTTTCTCTACCTTTTTAAAGGAGAATCAAACCGGCTTACAATCGCCTTCCCTCCCTCTCCCCACAACAGGCACCTTGTAAGGTAGGTGGGGCTGAGACAGTTCGGAGAGATCTGTGTCTGGCTCAAGGTCACCCAGCTGGCTTCATGTGTAGGAGTGGGGAAACCCACCCGGTTCACCAGATTAAAGTCCACCGCTCATGTACAGGAGCAGGGAATCAGACCTGGTTCTCCATATTAAGAGTCCACCGCTCTTAACAACTACAAGCTGGCTCTTCCAAGAGGAAGACCCAATTAAAAAAATAAATAAATGAGAAGGGTTGACTCAACAAAGGAAACCACAGCTCTCAGTTTACAAGACCTGAGCAAGACTGCTAACAACAGGATATTTTGGAGGTCATTAATTCATAGGGGCGCCATGAGTCAGAAGCAACTTGACAGCACTTAACACACACACAGTTAAGAAAAGAAGTATGTAGTAAAAGAAGCACCTTAAAAGCGATTCTTCTCTATGGAGTAGTAGTTTACCAGATGTTGGGAACTTTTTACTTGGTATTAGGAGATGGGAAAGACCTACTGTGGAAAAATGCAGAGAGCGACTTCCAGCTTACAAAGAGCCAGCGTGGTGTAGTGGTTAAGAGCGGTGGTTTGGAGCGGTGGAGTCTGATCTGGAGAACCGGGTTTGATTCCCCACTCCTCCACATGAGCGGCGGAGGCTAATCTGGTGAACCGGGTTGGTTTCCCCACTCCTCCACGTGCAGCCTGCTGGGTGACCTTGGGCTAGTCACAGTTCTCTCCAAACTCTCTGAGCCCCACCTACCCCACAGGGTGTCTGTTTGCTAGGAGGGGTAGGGAAGGTGATTGTAAGCCGGTTTGAGTTTTCCTTAAGTGGTAGAGAAAATCGGCATATAAAAACCAACTCTTCTTCTTCTTTACATGAGGGAGAAGTCAAACGGTACAGTCCTACTGCCTCAGTTTTGGGGGAGACGGGTTCAGCCTAGGGTTGCCAACCTCCAGTTAGGGCCTGGATATCTCTTGGGTTTTAGAACTGATCTTCACACTACAGAGATCAGTTACCCTGGAGGAAATGGTTGAGTTGAAGGGCAGACAATAAAGTATTATACACCTGTGAGGTCCCTCCCCAAAGTCCACCCCCAAATCCCCACAAATTGCCGAAGCAGGAGTTGGCAACCCTTGGCCCATGTGCTGGGATGCACTACTCCACGCTGGGCCTCAAGCTGTAGTTCTAATACAAATAATACACAATACAGGTGCGGGCTTGCGTACGCGCTGAAACCCATGCTCTGAGAACACGCCTCCATTGGAACGTGTGTCAGCAGCCTCGCCTCTTGGGGGTAGGCACACTCCGTCAAAGAAATCATCAGGAACTTAACTGCGAAAGAGGTCATTTGGAAAATAAACAGGGAGAGATGCTTCAAAGAGAGATCAGCGTAAAACGGGATCCGGTCTAAGGAGTAATCCATTCATATGGAGACGGAGATGGACAGTCTCAACTAACAGGAAAGCACACTGCATCTCAAGCCTAATGCAAGACGAAATGAGACAGGAATAAACCAGCATTTGTTAGGGTAGGATATCAAACATGTCAACGCCTATAGTGATTTAGGAATCCAAGGTCCCTTTTTTTTGGGGGGGGGGTCCTTGAATTTGATCTCTACTCCTTGACTCTGCTAATTGTTTTCTTTTTCTTTTCTTTTTAAAGATAGCTACACCTGGGTATGTTTAGCCTGGCAAGGAGATGACTTGAACCAACGGGTTGAAATTAAGTCAAAAGAGTTTCCAGCTAAACATGAGGAAGAACTTCCTAACGGTTAGAGCGGTTCCTCAGTGGAACAGGCTTCCTTGGGAGGTGGTAAGCGCTCCTTCCCTGGAGGTTTTTAAGCAGAGGCTAGATGGCCATCTGTCAGCAATGCTGATTCTATGACCTTAGGCAGCTTATGAGAGGGAAGGCAGGAAGTTTTGTGTCAGTGTTTGGATCCTTTCTTGCATGCCATGTTAGTGTCAATCGCCACGTTGGGGTCAGGAAGCAATTTTCCTCCAGGCCCATCTCACCATTTCAAGGGGCTCCTCCACCAGCTTGACCCCACAGAACATACTGCCCATAATAACCAAGTAGAATATATTACTTTAATATGGTCAGACTTCCAAAAAGCAATCGACACTGCCCCTCGCCAGAGGATCTCACACTTTAGCGGTCATACAATAAAGGGACGGGTGCATTTACTTATTTACTTCATTTATGCCCCACCTTTCTCCTCAAGGGGAATACCTGCAGTGGCTTACATTGTCCCCTTCCCTCCATTTTATCCTCACAACGACCCTGTGAGGTAAGGTCAGGCTGAGAGTGTGACTGCCCCACCAGGCAGGCTTCTATGGGAGAGTCAGGATTCAAAACTGGGTTTCTCAGATCCTACACCTGGCTCTCAGGACCAAAAGACGAGGGCTGGACTAAGCCAGGAGGATATTTCATCCCACCTCCAAAGAAGAAGAAGAAGAAGAGTTGGTTTTAAATGCTGACTTTCTCTGCCACTTAAGGAAGAGTCAAACCGGCTCACACAATCACCTTCCCTTCCCCTCCCCACAACAGACATCCTGTGAGGTAGCTGAGGCTGAGAGAGCTGTGACTAGCCCAAGGTCACCCAGCTGGCTTCAAGTGTAAGAGTGGAGAAACCAACCCAGTTCACCAATTAGCCTCTGCCGCTCATGTAGAGGAGTGGGGAATCAAACCCAGTTCTCCAGATCAGAGTCCACCACTCCAAACCACCGCTCTTAACCACTACACCAAGCTGGCTCACCAAGCAGGCTTCTAAGGGAGAGTTGGGGTTCAAAACTGAGTCTCTCAGATCCTACACCACGCTGGCTCTCAGGACCAAAAGAAGAAGGCTGGATTAAACCGGGAGGATATTTCACCCCACCGCCCAAGGATCTGCGATGGAACTAGTGCTGTTTAACTGGGTTGCAAAAGGACAGTGAGGAAGACTGAGTTTGCCGACGACCCCCAAATTATTCAGAGCAGCAAAAGGCCTTTGCAAAAGAGCTCCGGAAGGATCTCTCGGAAACGGAGCGATTGGGAAATAAAACAGTGAACGAGAATCAAGTCCGGACTGTGAATTCTGCAGAACGTCTTGGCTGGGAAACAGGACGCAGGAGGACATGGACCTTTGGTCTGACGAAGCGGGCAGGCTGTTCTCAGGTTTGCCACCTCTGCGGCACTGATGGGAAAGAATCCGGCCCGAGGAGGCGAGGAACCTGAGGGATTGGGTATGGTGGCAGAGGATATCCATTAATAGACATGCTATTAAGACGCTTGTCACAAATTTGCATGAAATATGTAGTTCTGCTGCGATGACCTTTTTAAATCTGGAAAACCCCACGGGAGGGGGATCGTGATTGTGCCCAGAGAAGCAGCATGTAACCCTTTCCTATCCAGTTCTCCATTCCAAAGCACTCTCCCCAGCATCTTCCCCTACAGAAGAGGAGGAGGAGGAAAGTTGGTTTTTATATGCCAATTTTCTCTACCTTTTTAAGGAGAATCAAACCGGCTTACAATCTCCTTCCCTTCCTCTCTCCACACAAGACACCATGTGAGGTAGGTGGGGCTGAGAGAGCTGTGACTAGCCCAAGGCCACCCAGCTGTCCTTATGTATAGGAGTGGGGGAACCAACCCAGTTCACTAGATTAGCATCACCAGCTCATGTGGAGGTAAGGGTTGCCAACCTCCAGGTACTAGCTGGAGATCTCCTGCTATTACAACTGATCTTCTGCTGATAGAGATCAGTTCCCCAGGAGAAAATGGCTGCTTGGGCAATTGGACTCTATGGTATTGAAGTCCCTCCCCTCCCCAAACCCTGCCCTCCTCAGGCTCTGCCCTAAAAACCTCCCGGCAGTGGTGAAGAGGGACCTGGAAACCCTATGTGGAGGAGTGGGGAAACAAAACCGGTTCTCCAGATCAGAGTCCACCACTCCAAACCACCGCTCTTAACCACAACACCATGCTGGCTCTAAGGACATGCACAAATTTCCAAAAGCAAGGTGTTGTAATTTGAGCCAAGAAATGGCAGGCGAGGAAAGTGTAAAGTCTCCTTCGCTTTCCCCGCCCCGGTAGTTCAGGTCCCGATCCCCTCCCCCCCTTTTTCATGGCTGCTGCTGCGTAAAAGGGGTTATCCCACCACCGCACATGTTCCGTTTGGCCCTTTGCCTATCGCAGGAGTGGGGAATCTGCTAAGCCGACATTATGTTTTAATCACGTATAATTAATGCTACACACGTAGTATTTTATCAAAGATGGCAGATGCCCAAGTCCAGCTGGCAGAGAACACTACCTTATCTACAGCGCTCAGTTCTACAACGTGGGAAGCGCCAAGGAAGCAAAAGAAAATCCGAAACCTTTCGCAGATATTTTACCAATCAAAATTGGGTAGAGTTTGGAACTGATCAGAAGAGGTGGAGGGGATCCAGAAAGAGGAGGAGTTGGTTTTTATATCCTGATTTTCTCTACCTTTTTAGGGAGTCTCAAACCGGCTTACGATCACCTTCCCTTCCTCCCCCCGCAATAAACACCTTGTGAGGCAGGTGGGACTGAGAGAGTTCGGAGGGAACTGTGACCAGCCCGAGGTCACCCAGCAGGCTTCATGTGGAGGAGTGGAGAAACCAACCCGGTTCACCAGATTAAGAGTCCGCCGCTCATGCGGAGGAGTGGGGGGGGTCAAACTCAGTTCTCCAGATTAGAGTCCACCGCCCTTAACCACTACACCACGCTGGCTTTGTACTGACACCTTTTGGGTCAGCAGAAGTCATGGCCCCATTTTGAGCACCGGAAAAGGTGACAGGCGGGCTGGGGGCCGCCTGCAGCAGCTGATACAGACTCGCCATCACAGCCGCTGACATGTTCGCGGGCATGACGCAGGGATGAAGGGCTCCGGAAAGGACGGGCCAAGCAGGGCCTGAGTGATAGGCCTGGCTTCCGGCTGTCCTCAACAGTCCTTTTCAAGAGAGCAATCCTGTCTCCCCTCAACCTCCTCTTCTCCAGACTAAACATTCCCAACTCCCTCAGCCTTTCCTCATGAGCTTGGTCTCCAGGCCCCAGATCATCCTCATCGCTCTCCTCTGCACTCCTCTGCCACCACTCTTAGATGCACCACCCACCTGGCAGGTAAGTATGTGTGTGTACATGTGAAAAGTGCCATCAAGTCACAGCTTATAGAAAACCAGTAGGGTTTTCAAGGCAAGAGGCTTACAGAGGTGGTTGTCCATTGCCTGCCTCTGCAAAACAACCCTGGAATTCCTTGGTGGACTCCCATCCAAATACTAACCAGGCCCGGCCCTGCTTAGATTCCAAGGTCTGCTGAGATCGGGCTAGCCTGGGCCATCCAGGTCAGGGGGGGGGCAGGTAAGTGCATGCATATGCTTAAACACAACCACCACATACACATACTAGGTATGAATTGTGATGGACAGCAGGGGTACACCACCATGGTGTAGTGGTTAAGAGCGGCGGTTTGGAGCGGTAGACTCTGATCTGGAGAACCGGGCTTGATTCCCCACTCCTACACGTGAGCGGCAGTGGCCAATCTGGGGAACTGGATTTGTTTCCCCACTCCTTACACATGAAGCCAGCTGGGTGACTTTGGGCTAGTCACAGCTCTCTCGGCCCCACCTACCTCACATGGGGAGGGGAAGGGAAGGTGACCATAAGCCGGTTTGATTCTTCCATAAGTGGTAGAGAAAGTCGGCATATAAAAACAAACTCTTCTTCTTCTACTTGAGACTCACAGAAATTAAATTTGTGCTATTCCCTCTGATGCTTGTCGATAGAAGCCTGTGCATTCTATTCTTTCCCTTTCCTACACTTTCCTGATACGGAGCGGAAACAGTTCTCTGATCCACGCTCCTTGAGACTCGCCCTCCCACGCCCCCACTAGTGCACAAGTGCAGCCCTGGTTTACCGGGTGTTCTGGGAAAGGCAGGATGGTCACAAATGCCGCTTATGAAAAAGGGACCCTTTGTTCCTCCTGAGCGGCCGCCCTGCCCACAGAAAGGAACTTCTGTAGTAGCCGGGGGGGGGGGGGAGACACAACTTCCATTCCGAATCTCAAGTTTTATTTAAGTTTTATTTGCGTTACAGAACAAGCAGCTGGCTGTGGAGTCTGCTGTCCGCCAAGCTCTAAACCCATTTCCAGGAACTGGGGTGATGGGCCACCTACAAGCCAGAGAGCTATTTGAAATGGGGGGGGGACGTTTTTGCAAGCCGTGAGCGACAAGGGATCAGTTCACCTGGAGAAAATGGCCGCTTGGGAAGGTGGGCTCTATGGCATTAGACCCCCTGAAGCACCTCCCCTCCCCAAACCCCGCCCTCCTCAGGCTCCACCACTCCCCAAATCTCCAGGAGTTGGAAATGCCATGACAGGGTGGACTGGGAGCTGAGAACACACCTGGCCGTCACATTTAACCCTTAGCTCAGGTGAGGAAAAGTGGAATAAAAATGTTTTTAAAAAACCTAAATATGTTCTGGACCGGTCGGTACAAGAGGGGGACACATTTTAATTACATGCTCTACAAGGTTCACAGGCTGTTTTATATCCACACACAAATTAAAAAGGAAGAAACAAAACTTAATGACTGAAGCTTGAGGCCAGTATTCATATTTAATATTTTAGTTCCAGTCTCCATAAGCAATGGGTGGCATAACATCGCTCCAAGATGCACAATATAAAAAAAAAGTTTTTTTAAAAAAATTAGGTCACCACCAACTGTTACTAAGGCATGTTTAACGGTAAGGTGGGGGTTGTTGCCAAGGATTTCGGTTGCCTAACAAAAAGGAGCCATTATTGCAAAATTAACTGAACATAACAATCCGTACTCTGCACAAAAAGTCATCTGTGCTTCTTTATCATAGAGACAGGGCACAGCTGCAGCGGGCTGCGAAACGCAGCTGAATGTCAGTCCTTTGGCGCTGAGAGCCCTCGATACAGTTCAGTTCTCCGAGTAATAAATTGCCCTGGAGAAACTCACTCAACTGTCAGATGCTCAAAGCACAGATGTTCACATCTGTTTCATAGCCCAGGCCCTGTCCGTTGCTAGTCAATAAGAGACATCTCTTGATGTCTGTCAGGACCGCACGATCTTGAGCCTGTCTCTCCCTTGCCTACCTCACAAGGTTGTGGTAAGGAGAACCAGGGGGAAGAGAGAATTGTATATACAGCCCTGAGCTTCAACGGGCAGGTTAAAAATGAGACATGCAATGGAGGAGGAAGCTGAAGAGGAGGAGGAAGAGGAGCAACAAGAAGAGGAAGAAGAGTTGGTTTTTATGTGCCGACTTTCTCTACTACCACTTAAGGAAGAATCAAACTGGCATACAATCACCTTCACTTCCCCTCCCCACAACAGGCACCCTGTGAGGTAGGTGGGGCTGAGAGAGCTCTGAGAGCTGTGACTAGCACAAGGCCACCCAGCTGGCTTTGTGTGTAGGAGTGGGGAAACAAATCCAGTTCACCAGAATAGCCTCCACCGCTCATGTGGAGCAGTGGGGAATCAAACCCGGTTCTCAAGATCAGACTCCACCACTCCAAAACACCGCTCTTAACCACTACACTATAGAATCATAGAATTATAGAGTTGGCAGGGACCACTAGGGACATCTAGTCCAACCCCCTGCACAATGCAGGAAATTCCAAACTACCTCCTCCACACACCCCAGTGACCCCTTACTCCACGCCCAGAATGCCCTCCCTCTCATGATCTGCCTGTCATGGAACAGCATTGCTGACAGATGGCCATCTAGCCTCTCCTTAAAAACCTCCAGAGAAGGAGCGCTCACCACCTCCCGAGGAAGCCTGTTCCACTGAGGAACCGCTCTAACTGTTGTAAAATTCTTCCTAATGTCTAGACGAAAACTCTTTTTAATTTCAACCCATTGGTTCTGGTCTGACTTTCTGGGGCAACAGAAAACAACTCGGCACCCTCCTCAATCCGTCTCACGTTATCCTCTTTTCCTGCTGCCCTCAACTTTTCCTAGCACTATTGTCTTTTCCAGTAACTCATCTTCTCATAATGTGACCAAAGTACGATAGCCTCAGCTGAGTCATTTTCGCTTCCAGGGACAGCTCAGGCTTGATTTAATCTAAAACCCACAGATTTGCCTTTTTGGCGGTCCACAGTATCCGAAATGCTCGCTTGCAACACCACGTTTCAAAGGAATCTACTGCAGCGGCCCAATTTCCCAGCATCGCAATCACGGTTAAGAGAACAGGACCACTCCCAAAAAAACATTTTGAAATTCAAATGCTTCTTGAGCTGCCATGCTCATTGAAGGGCTGCTGCAACAATTTTTAAATATTGGTTTGCAATTAAAGAGTGTTGTGTACATTCTAGGAGCACAATAATTAAAAAAAAAAAGATAGGTCATGCACTCATTCCACCCACCTTCCACCCTGTGACATTACATCTACACAAGAACAATAGATTTCTCTGTATGCACACCATGCAAGATTTCTTACTTAATGCATACAGCTTCAATTCTATTAATGTTTATTAAGGAGTTAAGTACCACTGAACAAAGGGGAACTTAGGGCTGAATAAACATGCTTAGGAGTGGCTTGAAAGCATCATAGAATCATAGAGTTGGAGGTGACCACCAAGGTCATCTAGTCCAACCCCCTGCTTAATGCAGGAAATTCACAACTACCTCCCCCACACACCCCAGTGATCCCCTACATGCCCAGAAGATGGCCAAGATGCCCTCCCTCTCATCATCTACCTAAGGTCTTAAAATAAGCCTTAATGACAGATGGCCATCTAACCTCTTCTTAAAAACCTCCAGGGAAGGAGAGCTCACCACCTCCTATGGAAGCCTGTTCCACTGAGGAACCACTCTAATGGTTAGAAAAGTCTTCCTAATGTCTAGACAAAAACTCTTTTGATTTAATTTCAACCCACTGGTTCTGGTCTGACCTTCTGGGGCAACAGAAAACAACTTGGCACCCTTCTCAATCCGTCTCACGTTGTCCTCTTTTCCTGCTGCCCTCAATTTTTCCTAGCACTATTGTCCTTTCCAGTGACTCCTGTCTTCTCATAATGTGACCAAAGTACGATAGCCTCAGCTGAGTCATTTTCGCTTCCAGGGAGAGCTCAGGCTTGATTTAATCTAGAATCCACAGGTTTGCCTTTTTGGCGGTCAACGGAATCCATAACACTCACTTTCGACACCACGTCTCAAAGCAATCTACTGCAGCAGCCCAATTTCCCAGACTCACAACCATGGTTAAGAGAACAGGACCACTCCCCAAAAAACAAGGCGGACTGATTTAAACCAAGTTTCCCATTTTAAAATTCAAATGCTTTCTTGAACTAAAAAAAAAAAGAGGTGAAGGTCCCCTGTGGAAGCACCGGGTCATTCCTGACCCATGGGGTGACATCACATCCCGACATTTCCTAGGCAGACTTTGTTTATGGGGTGGTTTGCCAGTGCCTTCCCCAGTTGTCTTCCCTTTACCCCCAGCAAGCTGGGTACTCATTTGACCGACCTCGGAAGGATGGAAGGCTGAGTCAATCTTGAGCCGGCTACCTGAACCCGACTTCCGTCAGGATCGAAATCAGGTCGTGAGCAGAGCTTGGACTGCAGTACTGCAGCTTACCACTCTGCGCCACGGGGCTCCTATTTCTTCAACTATACCATGCCTATTAAAGGGCTGCTGCAATGATTTTTAAATATTGGTTTGTAATTAAAGAGTGTGGTATACAATCTAGGAGCACAACAATTAAAAAAAAAAAAAAAGGATAGGTCATGCACTCATTCCACCCGCCTTCCACCCTGCGAAATTACATTTACACAAGAACAATGGATTTCTCTGTATGCATACCATGCAAGATTTCTTACTTAATGCATACAGCTTCAACCCTACGCATGTTTATTAAGGAGTTATGTTCCACTGAACAAAGGGGAACTCGGCTGAATAAACATGCTTAGGAGTGGCTTGAAAGCATCATAGAATCACAGAGTTGGAAGGGACCACCAGGGTCATCTAGTCCAACATTCTGCACAATGCAGGAAATTCACAAGGAGAGCTTACCACCTCCCGAGGAAGCCTGTTCCACTGAGGAACCGCTCTAACAGTTAGAAAATTCTTCCTAACGTCTAGACGTAAACTCCTTTGATTTAATTTCAACCCGTTGTTTCTGGTCCAAACATCTGGGGCAACAGAAAACAACTTGGCACCATCCTCTCTATGACAGCCCTTCAAGTACTTGAAGATGGTTATCGTATCCCCTCCCAGTCTTCTCCTCTTCAGGCTAAACATACCCAGCTCCTTCGACCTTTCCTCATAGGACTTGAAAAACTGTGCAGAAGCCAGGGACAACTGCTACTTGGCAGCAGAGAAATTCCCCGTGAAATGCAAAAAAACAGGGCGGCTGAGGGAATAAATAGGTGGTCCTGATGTGTTCACGGCACAGCACACCTTGGCTCCTCACAGCTGTGGCAACTTGCCAGCCCCTCTGCCCAGTGGTGGTAGAAAGTGCCGCCAAGTCACGGCTGACTTACGGAGACCCTGTAGGGTTTTCAAGGCAAGAGACATTCAGAGGTTGTTTGCCGTTGCCCGGCTCTGCCTGGACTTCCTCGGTGGTCTCCCATCCAAGTATCAACCGGGGCTTACCCTGCTTAGCTTCCAAGATCTGACGAGGTCCGGCTACTCTGGGCCATCCAGGTCAGGGCTTTTCTACACAAGGAACCTGTGCGGGCCCAGTATGAAGCCCATAATAATCAGAACCATACATTTGTGTCGTGTACAATTCACCTCAGAACATTCCTCGGTGTAGTGTGGTGTAGTGGTTAAGAGCGGTGGACTCTGATCTGGAGAACCAGGTCTGATTCCCCACTCTTCCACGTGAAGCCAGCTGGGTGGCCTTGGGCCAGTCACAGCTCTCTCTCCGAACTCCCTCAGCCTCACCTACCTCACAAGGTTTCTGTTGTGGAGGAAAAAAGGCAATTGTCAATGCAATCCTAAGGAGAGTTACGCCAGTGTAACCCCATTCATTTCAATGAGCCTAGACTGGAGTAACTCTGCATAGGATTGCACTGTGTAAGCCGGGCTGAGAGAGCCAGTGTGGTGAAGTGGTTAAGAGCGGTGGTTTGGAGCGGTGGACTCTGATCTGGAGAACCGGGTTTGATTCCCCACTCCTCCACATGAGCAGCGGAGGCTAGTCTGGTGAACTGGATTTGTTGCCCTGCTCCTACACATGAAACCAGCTGGGTGACCTTGGGCTAGTCACAATCTCTCAGCCCCCCCTACCTCACAGGGTGTCTACTGTGGGGAGGGGGAGGGAAGGTGATTGTAAGCCGGTTTGATTCTTCCTTAAGTGGTAGTAGAGAAAGTCGACACATAAAACCCAACACTTCTTATTAAAAGGTAGAGAAAGTCGGCATATAAAACACAACTCTTCTTCCTCTCTTTTGCATAAAAAAGCTATCTCAACTCAAGATTCAGTTTTAACAGAACAGATATTTGTATTCAAATCTACTTGTAAAGCCAAGCTTGGTTTTTTTTTGATGACTATAATTCCAGTTCCTCCCTTCCGTCTCTTTTCAGCACAAACCAGGGCACCAAATTAAATTTACATTGAGGTTAAAACTCTCCCTGATTAAGATTTAAATCAGAATTCAGAGCTAGCTTGGGAGGAATAAACACCAAGTCGTTTTGTTGGATTAATTACAAAGGCTGAGAAGTTCTCCGTGTTTTGAAGTAGGGAGGAAGAATGCATTAGTGAGGTTTGTTTGCAATGCCAAACCAAACCGCGGCGTGCAGCACGGGTTTTTTTAACGACTAGGCTTAACAACGTAAGCAGAGCCCTGCTGGATCAGAACCAGTGGTCCATCTAGTCTAGCATCCTGTCTCACGCAGTGGCTCACACAGTGACTGGACTCTTTTCTACTTGGGGCCAAACAAAACCACACACAAACCTGTCCAACAAGTAGAAAAGAGTCCAGTAGCCCCTTAAAGACTGATAAAATATCTGGCAGGGTAGGAGCTTCCATGAGCCACAGCTCACTTCAGATACAGCTAGAATGTGTGCCCATCTATCCTATCTTCTCCACTTAAGGACTGATGGACTCACATTTCTAAGAACAGTTAGAGCAGTGGAACAGGCTTCCTCAGGAGGTGGTGAGTTCTCCTTCCCTGGAGGTTTTTAAGAGGCTAGATGGCCATCTGTCAGCAATGCTAATTCTATGACCTTAGGCAGTTCAAGAGAAGGGCATCTTGGCCATCTTCTGGGCATGGGGTATGGGGTCACTGGGGGTGTGTGGAGAGGAGGTAGTTGTGAATTTCCTGCATAGTGCAGGGGGTTGGACTAGATGACCCTGGTGGTTCCTTACAACTCTATGATTCTATGAATCCCTCAAGCTCGTTCACACAGCGGTGAACTCTGTTGGTCTTCACATCTGAACTACTATCAGTCACTGCCAAAACTAAACAATGAGTTTCATATCTGTGGATCTGCCCTCTTGGGAGCGACACTAATCTTCCGTCCATCGCTCAAAACCTGCGGGTCCAGCCAGCTCCATCCCTTGGGGTCCTGCATCGGCAAAAATTTGCCGCCTCCGCGACACGTCCGTCAAAGAACGATGCCAGTCCTGTCTGGCGACAAATTAAAACGAATCTTTCTCGGCTCGGAAGCAAACAGCAGCTGCCTGACCTAGACCAGGAAAGAGAATTGGGGCTGACAGCTTCCCTTCATCTCCTACTCGCAGTCGATTGTCAGCAAGACTAAATGTTTTTTTTGGGGGGGGAGGAAAACCCCGATTTGGGGGCTTTGGGAAGAAGGAGCGGGAGGGGAAACACAATTTTTCACAAGCTGCTGAACCCCACTTGGATGTAGGCACAGATGAAACCGAGCCCCCCCCCCCACTCCTCCCTTTCTCAACTGTATCCAGAAACGGTCCACGCAAGAGAGCCAGCATGGTGTAGTGCAGGGGTGGGGAACGTCAGGCCCGGGGGCCGTTTAAGGCCCCCAAAATAATTTTGTCTGGCCCTTCCTGGCAGATCTCTAGCTCAGAAGGATCTAAGACTGATGACCTGCACCCTCCTGGGGACAGGAATAGCTTCTATTCAAGGCAGGTGTGAGTTTGTTTTGCTGAGAAAAGCAACCCTTTTCCCCCCTTGCAGAAGAGTCATTAGCTATGGAGCTGCTAGGACTGGCCAAGAAACTGTGTTAACCCTTTCCCACCAGGGCCATTGGTTGGCTAATTTTTAAGTTGATAATTTTGTATGGCCCGCGAATGATGTTATAAATATCCAAATGGCCCTTGGAGGAAAAAAGGTTCCCCACCCCTGGTGTAGTGGTTAAGAGCGGTGGTTTGGTTTGGTTTGTTTCCCTCTCCTACGTTTTAACCTCACAACAACCCTGTGAGGTAGTTAGGCTGAGAGGGTGTGACTGGCCCAGGGTCACGCAGCAAGCTTCCGTGGCAGAGTGGAGATTCAAACCGGGGTCTCCCAGATCTCAATCTGGGAGCCACTAAGGTCTAGTGGTTAAGAGCAGCGAACTCTAATCTGGAGAACTGGGTTGGTTTCCCCACTGCTCCACATGAAGCCACTGGGCGACCTTGGGCTAGCCACAGGTCTCTTAAAGCTCTCTCAGGCACACCTACCCCACAGGGTGCCCATTGTGGGGAGGGGAAGGGAAGGTGATGGTAAGCCGGTCTGATTCTTCCTTAAGTGGTAGAGAAAGTCGGCATATAAAAACCAACTCTTCTCCTTCTTCCACCTCCTGCAAGACGCCATTAGCTGAGGCCAGAACCAGACTTTGGCATTTAAGGTCTTTATCTTGTCAGGCAAGGCAATTAAGGCACAAGAGAGCTGTCAATTTGTTTTTTAAGAGGGCAGCAGAGCTAGACACAGCCTGGGTATTTGCGGACCGAAGCAACTGAACAGCTGATAATGCCTAGGGTTTTTTTTCCCCCGTAGCCCTAGTTTAATATGTATGCTATTACTAGAAGCTTGCAGCTAAATATTAATAATAACTGGCAAGCCATTTCAAAACAGTATCACAAAATTCGGTCCCTGGTTCTCTCTGCCTCTTTACAACAGCAAGCTATTTGCTGCGGCCACCCCTTAAGTCACAGCTGGCAGAAATTCCCTGTAAGGGTTTCTAGATCTAGGCAGCCATATGTTTTTATCTACTTTATTTATATCCCGACTTTCTCCCCAATGGGCTTGTATAACTGTCCTTGCCACCAATTTTATCCTCACAACATCCCTGCAAGGTAGGTTAGGCCAAGAGCGCGTGACTGGCCCAAGGTCACACAGCAAGCTTCCGCGGCAGAGTAGGGTTTTGAACCTGGGTTTCCCAGATCCTAGTCCAGTCCTCTAACCATTACACCGTGCTGGCCCTCCATATGCCTCCAGTTTGGCCTCATGCCTTCCTACATGCCCATAACAGAGAGCCAGTGTGGTGTGGTGGTGAAGAGCGGGGGACTCTAATCTGGAGAACCAGGTTTGATTCCCCACTCCTCCACATGAACGGCAGACTCTAATCTGGTGAACCGGGTTGGCTTTCCCCACACCTCTCCATGAAGCCTGCTGGGTGACCTTGGGCCAGTCACAGTTCTCTCCGAACTCTCTCAGCCCCACCGACCTCACAAGGTGTATGTTGTGGGGAGAGGAAGGGAAGGAAATTGTAAGCAAGTTGGATTCTCCTTAAAACGTAGATAAAATATAAATATAAACACCAACTCTTCTTCTTCCTAACGCTTTCTACCAAAGGTGAACCCAATGGGTTTTCATTGCCCCCAGTGAATAGGCCTAACCCAAGTCCAGAAAAACTACAACCCAAACTAATAGCTGATAACCATCACAACAATTTCAAGGACATAATTCTTCCTCAAAGAATGGAATAACTGGAGTAACAATTAACTCGGGCTTCCACAAGCGTTCCCATGAGGTAGGAAAAATTACGAGCTCTATCTGTCCACTTCCGAAGCTTTAAGAATTGCTCTGCAGCCTCCAAAAGGCACTAAATGCAAAGTGGTTATCGGCAAACCTCCCTCATTGTGCCAATATGTGTCAAGGAGGGGGAATGAAGAGGTCAATAAAGCGGACGAAGCGTAATTGAATTAGAACGTTTCACCCGTGCCAAGGGAAACCCATCACAGGGTTACTTGGCCTTAGAGAGAATATGGAAAGTTTCCAGTCGTTCAGCGATTAGAAGATTAATATCAAGGTGCTATCTTATACTCACATGTATATTCCTTAAGTGAATACACCTAAGCTATGGGACATGGGTAACCCATTACCCATGGCTGAAAACAATATGAAGTGTATCACCCAGGCAGGTTTAATAGTAGTTTGCCTAGTGATTAATGCTTCAGAAGTGATTCGGAAAATGGCTAAGGTGTTCCTATGTTTATGCATCTTTGGAGGAGAAGAGGAAGAAGAGTTAGTTTTTATATGCCGACTTTAAGGCTTATCGCACCCAGTCCAGGAAACGTGTGGAAAACACCTTAAAAGCGTTTGCCCTGGATGCGAGTTCCAATTCTCCCCCCCCCCCGCACTCCTGCCCATTCTAACGTCTCTGAAACGTCTGCTTTCATAAGAAAATAACATAAGAACATAAGGCCCTGCTGGATCAGGCCAAGGCCCATCAAGTCCAGCAGTCTGTTCACACAGTGGCCAACCAGGTGCCTCTAGGAAGCCCACAAACAAGACGACTGCAGCAGCACCATCCTGCCTGTGTTCCACAGCACCCAATATAATGGGCATGCTCCTCTGATACTAGAGAGAATAGGTATGCAGCATGACTAATATCCATTCTAACTAACAGCCATGAATACCCCTCTCCTCCATGAACATGTCCCCTCCCCTCTTAAAGCCTTCCAAGTTGGCAGCCATCACCACATCCTGGGGCAGGGAGTTCCACAATTTAACTATGCATTGTGTGAAAAAATACTTCCTTTTACCTGTTTTGAATCTCTCACCCTCCAGCTTTAGCAGATGACCCCGTGTTCTAGTATTATGAGAGAGGGAGAAAAGCTTCCCCTGTCCACTCTCTCCATACCGTGCCTAATTTTATAGACCTCTAGCATGTCTCCCCTTAGCCGCCTTCTTTCCAGGCTAAACAGCCTAAGTGTTTTAACCACTCCTCATAGGGCAGTTGCTCTAGTCCCCTAATCATTTTGGTTGCTCTTTTCTGCACCTTCTCAAGCTCTGTAATATCCTTTTTTAGGTGTGGTGACCAGAACTGTACAGAGCGCACCTCCAATAAAATAGCGTACGCACAAGAGAGAGGGGGGCGTGGAGGGAGCAACACGTAATCGTGACGTTGCTTGGGTTCCCCTCCACCTCCCCCCCCCTCGGAATTTCGGTGTGCCTGCGCGGGATCGTCGGTGCAACGGGACGATAGGACGATGGGCTCACGTTTTTCCCCGACGCCTCTAGTTCTCTCACGCACACAAACCACACACAGAACTCTCTAGTCAGATTGCATTGTAACAGACTAGTGAAACTAATGGGGGGGGGGAGTGTGCCCTAGAAGTTGGGTGGTTGGGAAAACAGAGGGGTCTTGCAGTCAATCGGGACCCAGAAGCAGAATAGGGAAAGTCCTTCTGCCTAGAGATTGGGGGAAGGGTGCACTAGAAGTTATCATGGTTTAAATAAAAGGGGGGAGCTTGAAAGCGTATACCGTACTTTTATTTCTCCAATTACCAGAGGCTGCCAGGAATGCTCGCTGTGGTGGTTTGGAGGTTAAGAAAGGGTTTTTTCCCCCTCCAAAAACATGAAATTCCCATTGAGGCTAGGTAGGAAGCAGACAATTCCCCAATGTGATCGGGGGAGTGCACAGCTGAAAGGAGCGTGCAAAGCTGAAATTGTCCCATCTGGAATCACGTAGCCTGCTCTCTTCCACCACCACCCCTTCGTCTCAACGATCCAAAAGCAGATGGCAATAAAAAAAAATGGAAGACGCAAGCAAATAAAAGAGGAGTGACCACAAGATTGACCAGAGGGGGAGGTGAGGTGTGACCAGGAGGGGAGGAGTCAGAGGCAGCTGGGAAAAGTGGGCGTGGGCAGAGGGAAGGGTCCTCAAAGCGTAACAGAGTTGCACTTACCTGTAACTGCTGTTCATCTAGTGGTGTTCTGTGCAGGCACGCATGGAAACTGCGTTTGCAGTTCCCATGTGTGTGCAGTTCCCATGTGTGCTTGCACGGTCCCCTTGTGTGCCTGCACAGAAGCCACGACGATGAACTGAGAGTTATCGCACCCAAGGCTAGAACGTTATGGGAACGGGGTAAGTTTTTAAATCGTCATAAAACTGTTTTGGGATACTGCAGGCTTTATATGCTTCCAAAACGGTTTCATGCCCAAAACAGGAAAAAGTGGTGCGGGGGGGGGGGGAGGAATGTTCCGTGTTATAAAGGGTTCAGAAACGTTCCCTGGACTGTGTGCAATAAGCCTCTTTCTCTACCTTTTAAGGAGAATCAAACTGGCTTACAATCGCCTTCCCTTCCTCTCCCCACAACAGATACCTTGTGAGGTAGGTGGGGCTGAGAGAGTTCGGAGAACTGTGACTAGCCCAAGGTCACCCAGCAGGTTTCATGGGGAAGAGCAGGGAAACCAACCCGGTTCTCCAGATTAGAGTCCGCCGCTCTTAACCACTACACCGCGCTGGGACCCTGAAAAGTCCCACAAAAGTGTTTTGAAGGCTAGGGCTCCGAGATTTAATCAGATAAATGGGGAGATCCATTGGTGGGGTCACAAGAAGAAGATGAAGGGTTGGTTTTTATATGCCGACTTTCTCTACCACTTAAGGGAGACTCAGCTTACAATCACCTTCCCTTCCCCTCCCCACAACAGACACCCTGTGAGGTAGGTGGGGCTGAGAGAGCTCTAACAGAGCTGTAACTTGCCCAAGGTCACCCAGCTGGCTTCGTGTGTAGGAGTGGGGAAACAAAATCCAGTTCACCAGATTAGCGTCTGCCGCTCATGTGGAGGAGTGGAGACTCAAACCCTGCTCCAAACCACCGCTCTTAACCACTACACCACGCCGGTTTCATAACTGGCAGGGATGTTAGATGCCTCAAGTTCAACCTCGGCCTTCACAAAAGAAACAAAACTTATGGACCCAAACAGACTGTGAATATAGAAAAACAAGACTTGGGAGTTCCATAGAGCCATGCTAAAGAACAGAGATAACAATACTCACACACCTAAGCCTGTTGAATTGTGGCTATTTACCTGCAAAAGAGGAAAAGAGGAAGACCCAACAAGAGATGGATGGACTCAATAAAGGAAGCCACAGCCTTCAGTTTGCAAGATCTGAACAAGGCTGTCAAAGATAGGACATTTTGGAGGACTTTCATTCATAGGGTCGCCATGAGTCGGAAGCGACTTGACGACACTTAACACACACACACCTGAAAAACGGAACACAATGTTAATTGTTAAATGTTAACTGGTACTTAAATACCAGTCAGCACAGCTAGGATAATTCCTTATGGGCAAATCTAGAAATATTAGTAGACAGAATCATTCTCTGCGAACAGCAGAGAACTGGAAGCTGGCTGCCCCGTCTTTAAATCCTGCCTCTTAAGGAAAGACTGCAGCTGGCGAATCAGCGGACTCTAATCTGGAGAACCGGGTTCAAATCCCCCCCTCCTCCAGGTGAAGCCTGCTGGGTGACCTTGGGCCAGTCACGGTTCCCTCAGGACTCTCTCAGCCCCACCTGCCTCACAAGGTGCCTGTTGTGAGGAGGGGAAGGGATTGTGATTGTAAGCTGCTTGGAGACTCTTTAAGGTGGAGAAAAAGCGGAGTATAAAAACAAACTCTTCTTCTTCCTTCTGCGAATGCCCATACTCCCCATTCCAGGGTGGAGGTGGACATCAGTGGCTCACTGCCTCCATATTAGGTACTTGGCCCTGAAGACTGCCATTTCGTTCCACCTGGGCTTGTACCTTCCTCCAGTACACAGCATCTTTTTGCTGACGCCAGACAGCCTGGCATCCGCAGAAACTATTTTATGCCATCTTTCTCCCTAGTGGAGACCCAAAGCAGTTTACATTAATCCCCTCTCCCCCATTTTACCCACACCACAACTCTGTGAGGTAGGGGAGGACGAGAGTGTGTGGCTGGCCCAAGGTCATCTAGCAAGCTTCCATGGGAGACTGGAACGTGTCCAGAGGAGGGCAACGAAGATGGTGAGGGATCTGGAGAACAAGTCCTGTGAGGAAAGGTTGAAGGAGCTGGGTATATTTAGCCTGAAGAGGAGAAGACCGAGAGGGGATATGATAACCATGTTCAAGTACTTGAAGGGCTGTCATATACAGGAGGGTGCCGAGTTGTTTTCTGTTGCCCCAAAAGGTTGAACCAGAACCAACGGGTTGAAATTAGATCAAAAGAATTTCCATCTAGACATTAGGAAGAATTTTCTAACAGAGCGGTTCCTCAGTGGAATAGGCTTCCTCGGGAGGTGGTGAGCTCTCCTTCCCTGGAGGTTTTTAAGCAGAGGCTAGACGGCCATCTGTTGGCAATGCTGATTCTGTGATCTTAGGCAGATCATGAGAGGGAGGGCATCTTGGCTATCTTCTGGGCATGGAAAAGGGGTCACTGGGGGTGGGGGGGAGATAGTATTGAATTTCCTGCATTGTGCAGGGGTTTGGACTAGATGACCCCGGTGCTCCCTTCCAACTCTGATTTTACGGAGATTTGAACCTGGAATCTCCCAGTTTGACATTTATTTTTCATTTTTTGCTTCATTTATATCCTGTCATTCTTCCCAACAGGGACACAAAGTGGCTAACATCGTTCCACTCCCTTCTGTTTTATTCTCACAAAGACCTGTCAGGTCAGTTAGGCTATGCTTATGTGACTGGTCCAAGGCCACCCAGCAAGCTTCCATGACAGAGTGGGGATTTGAACCTGGGTATCCCAGATCCTATTCCAATGCTCTAACCACTACATCGCACCAGCACTTAACCACTATGACCACACCACACCTCATGCCTAAGGAATGCACAGATACCAACAAAGCACAATGGTATGATCCAACTGTTTGACCTACTGTTGCACAGAAACCACCACCATATAATATAGATGCTGCAATCATTTATAACTGGCACTTTGGGCTGGGTAAAGCACTCTGCAGTCGTTTCATCCTGACATGCACCACTCAGGGCAAACGGATTAAATATCTGTCATGACTCCCTCTGTCGAGCCCAGTGAGCTCAGACTCTGAGTCTTCAGGGGAAGAGCCTGAGGAGCCGAGGCTAGCAGCCAAGGAAGATCAGAGGGACCAGGGAGGGCCTGGCACCCAGCAGCACCCAGGGCCACCCCACCAGAAACAATGAGGGAAGACCTCGCCACCAGCCCCTGAAACAGCCATCAGGCCTCCTCTGGGCAGGATGCAAACCTGGGCCCATAACCCCCCAGGGCTGGCTCCCACTTTGCAGGCAATGTGGCAGAAGGCAGAGCTGGACGAGGTAGCACAAAGGAGGCAAAGTGCGCACAATCCCACCCTGGATCTGGAGCAGTGCTCTGAGAAGAACAACTTCTTCCCAGAATCCTGGCCAGGCAGCCTCTGGAGCACCAGCACCTGGTGGTTGTGCAGCTGGGCCCAATTACCTCCCAGCCTACTTAGTGGAGGTCTCGGAGGACTGCCTTACTGGATCACTGAGGTCAGGAAGCAATTTTCCTCCAGGCCAGATTGGCCAGGGATCCTGGAGAAGTTTGTTTGCTGCCATATTCTAGGCATGGAGTAAGGGTCACTAGGGGTGTGAGGTAGTTGAGAATTTCCTGCATTGTGCAGGGAATTGGACTAGATGATCCTGGAGTTTCCTTCCAACTCTTTGATTCTATGTCCTATGCTCCAGTGTCAAGGGCCTGGTGCAACTTGGAAGACAACTGACTGGCCTAGAATGCAGGGCAATATTTGCTCTTTGCAGAGGGAGAACAAATCTTGAGTCGGAGACTTGCCTGAGGCCACCAGATTTGATTCCAGTCGTAAAGGAGAGCTGAACTCAACTGTCCTTAGCCCAAATGTAGCACAGTGCTCAACTGAACCGGCATTGGCTCCAACCTGATGTTCTGACTTGGCCTCCTAACAGAAGTGCGCTGTTGAAACGGATGCTATGGCTTAGCTTGTATATAAACACGAGTGTACGAATAAACCAAATCAAAACCATTGATTCCCAATAATCTGCAAGGTCACATTCCTTCATCTGAGATGCCAGTGACGGATCCTTCTGAATGCAAATCATGCTTTCTACCACAGAGTTATGGCCCCTCCTCATGAGCCAAGGTCATGAAACACAGTACATCTTTGCTAAGATTTTTCTTCCATGGGCTCCAGCATCTAATAAGCATTAAAAAAAGAAAGAAATACATATCCAAATAGTCCATTTTCTTTTTAAATTGGATAGTAAATTACCGTGCTTGGGAACACCAGATAATTTACTGCCCTTTGGGCGAGGGGCTGGGAAACAGACTACTTAGCATAATGGCAGTTTATATACCCTGCAAGAGAATCGTTATCAACAGTAAAAATGTTCCTAAACGCCAGCCCTGGTTATCTCTTGAAATATAATTAAGAGATGGCTACCTACATAAACTAAAAAATTCACTGGGTCCAAAGAGTCTCAAATGACCAAGTTGTTTAACTAGTTGTCGAAATGTCGAAATCAAACATTGCGGCATCCGTACGATAACCAAGAAGAATACATTCGTGTCACTGACCGAGTCCCATCAGAAGACCAAAGTTAGAACACAGTTTGCTTTTGTGATTCAGGAAGAAAATGAGCTGTGCTAAACAAACATGCTGTAGTGGCCAGGGATATAATTCTAAATACGTCACCATCGCTAAGGGGACAGGATATATTAGAAATCTAATGTGCAGAACTTGCACTTGCGTGCGTGCCAAGTATAACACTCGGTATATTATTTCAGAGCGAAGGATAAGCCCCGTTCACAGATCCACAGGTAGAGCTTTAACGCATCAGAAAATATTTAAATTTTGACATTTACGCGCTGCCTCTCTGTCAAAAAGTTATCCATCAGGCGGCTCACAGATAAAGAGAGGACAATGAAGCCATCATAAAGTGACAACCGCGGGTAAACAAGAGATAACCAAAGCAAGGAGGAAACGTACTCTTCCAAGGCTCGACGAAAACGCAGAGTCTTAACCTGTGGCCGAAAACTTTGAAAAAGGACATCAACAAGTGAGCCCGCAAAACCTGGGTGCCTTTAGAGAAAAGCTTTGTCTTTTTCTAAGGACACACTGCACCTGGGAAAGTGGGAATGCGAGGTCATCTGCTGAAGCTGGAGGATGAGAGATTCAAAACTGATAAAAGGAAGTATTTCTTCACACAATGCATTGTTAAATTGTGGAGCTCCCTGCCCCAGGACGTGGGGATGGCTGCCAACTTGGAAGGCTTTAAGAGGGGAGCAGACCTGTTCATGGAGGAGAGGACTATTCATGGCTTCTAGTAAAAATGAATACTAGTTGTGATGCATACCAATTCTCTCCGGGATCAGAGGAGCGTGTCTATTCTATTAGGTGCTGTGGAACACAGGCAGGATAATTCTGCTGCAGTCATCTTGTTTGTGGGCTTCCTAGAGGCACCTGGTTGGCCTACTGTGTGAACAGACTCCTGGACTTGATGGGCCTTGGTCTGATCCAGCATGGTCTTTCTTATGTTCTTATGAAAGATGGCACAGAGCTTCCAAGGACAATTCAAACCAGTTCATACAGGGACAAAGGTGCTTGAGAATCCATGGCATCAGACTTCAAATGCCCATACAGCGGCCAGGATCCAATAGTGACTTTGGGGGCATCACCAGGGGGGTGGAAAGGAGATCTGAAGGGTATCATTCTCCCTTTCTCCTGCTTTATCCCCACAACCACCTTATTGGACTGGAAAGTGTGTGACCTACCCAGCGCCACCGGAGAGCTTCCATGGCAGAGTGGGGATTCGAACCTGAGTCTCCGAGCTCTTAGTCTCATTCTAACCACTGCTCTACCTTGACTCCCACCAACCTTCACAAACCACTTTGAAAACTCATCCATTTCAAAAGGCATCACGGGAGGGGCCATGGGTCAGTGGTAGAACATCTGCTTGGCATACAGAAAGTCCTAGGTTCAATCCCCGGCGTCTCCAGTTAAAAGGATCTGGAAGTAGGTGATGTGAAAGACCTCTACATAAGACCCTGGAGAGCCACTACCAATCAGAGCAGACAATATTAACATTGAATGGACCAATGGCCTGATTGAGTATAAGGCAGCTTCATGACATTTGCCATAGGAGCAAGAGGATGGCTACAATCTGAGAGCCCAAAATCCTAAACTTCACGGGTCACACAGAAAACAACACATACTTCTTTAGATTCCAGGTCCCTTATTGCAAACATGTATTACCATCTACCCATAAGGTACTTACGAAGAAACCATCCAAGCATTCTTGAGCAGGTCTTACCATTTTGGAGATGGAGAAGGGGATTATGGTTTTTCTTAAAATTCCATCTTCCAGATTATATAAATTCATTAATATGCAGGTCTGGCAAAGTCATACAAAAGTTTGGAAAATCCAACGCAATCACACTGGTGGCAAGAGAGTCGGGGGTTTTGCGACGGTGACACTCACCTTTGCCGAATTAAAAAACCCACACAGATTTAAATCCGCGGCTACCTACACCTCATATTCTCAACTGTATCTCGTCAAATTCTGCCCCACATTCTAATGTTCAGATTCCTAACATCACAGCATTTAACATCTTGTTACCCTATTTACTGAAAAACCGCCAGCGAGATTGACTCACTCCTCACAATGCAAGTCCTGATAGACTCAATTCGCCCAAGGACACGTTCAATTACAGCTCCGAAAGAAATAAGGAATTGCTAACTGTGTTTACTAGTCTGGCCATGAGAATTTGTATTTTGCTTATGGTGGAATTCCTGTGGAAATCTTATGTAATGCTTTCCCAGTCTGATCAGTAGCCAAAGAGTATTTTAGTGAGGAAAAGAAGAGTTGGTTTTTTGCCGACTTTCTCTACCACTTAAGGCAGAATCTAACCGGCTGACAGTCACCTTCCCTTCCCCTCCCCACAACAGACGCCCTGGGAAGTAGGTGGGGCTGAGAGAGCTCTTAAAAGAACTGTGACTAGCTCAAGGTCACCCAGCTGGCTTTATGGGTAGGAGTGGGGAAACCAACCCGGTTCACCAGGTTAGCCTCCACCGCTCATGTGGAGGAGTGGGGAATCAAACCCAGTTCTCCAGATCAGAGTCCGTCGCTCTTAACCACTACACCACTCTTAACCACTAGTGAGAGATGCCAAGATACGTGGCACAACCCAGAGAACAGGAAGTACTTTTCAATGCCCGTTCATTTCAAATGGCAGAGCCACTCCTACGCAAGAAGCCATCTGGGTGACCTTCGGCTAGTCACAGTTCTCTTAGAGCTCTCTCAGCCCCCACCTACCTCACAGGGCGTCTGTTGTGGGGAGGGTAAGGGAAGGTGAGTGTATGCCAGTATGATTCTTCCTTAAGTGGTAGAGAAAGTCGGCATAGAAAAAGAAAACCAACTGACCAACCAATGAAATGAATGGGACTTGAAAGTGTTCGGCTCTGGCTGGATCGTGCCCTTATACATTCATAAAAAAACATGAAGATACAATCCACATAAATCTTGAGACCCAATGATTGGCCGAATGCCGGCTAATTAAAACAGGAGTTTTTAAAAGACAGATGAATGAAAATGCCGTTTAATGAAATCTTTATTTCTCCCAATTAAGGAAGGAGGAAAAGAAAGGTCAATCTATTCTGATTTATTGCACAGTAGGAAAGGAGGAAGCTGTTTTACATTTATGTCAATGCTTTTTCAAGTACCACTACGAGACATGGGCAACCATGCACAAATATTTCCGGAGGGCGGGGGAAAGAGAGATGCGCACTCTCTACAATGAAGGTACATATGAAGTTTGAGTAAGAAGCTTAATGTACGGCAATAGCTCTGACATGGAGCCAGTCTAAGTTTTCCCATGTCCATTGCATCACAAAATAGCCACAGAAGCACTGACTTGATCCTCCAGCTTAAAAATTTACCGTTTGAAAGCCAGTTCATTTTGGTTAACGCTGCAATCTTAAGCAAACTTGTTTAGAAGCAAACTCCTTTTTGAAACCAGGGGAGCATACGCCACTCAGCTATTATAGGATTGGGGGCATTGTGAGGGGGAATTGATTGTAACTATGCGCTCCGCTGAACCTACACACAGATAATCAAACAACAGCAGCGAACGGATGCAACAAAAGCTATTTAAACAAAATGTTAGATGGATTCCTTATAGAGGCGTCGAGGTTACTACTCTCTGCCAGGTTGTCACAACACTGGAGTTCGCTCCTCTGCAAAATAGCATCCTACAGAGGCAGATTTCAAGAAGGTGGTTACAGTTAGAAACAAAAATCTATTTCGTTAAGTTCTCGGGGACTTGGACATGGATGGAAGCAGGCATCTTGGGAAGACTTCAGTGTTTTAAGAATGGACCTAAAACATTCCAGTGCTCCATACAAAATAGCAAGTGGAATTACATCAGAATTACATCAGAACAACCATAGAGCTAGGATAAGCTATGGAATACTTTCCAGCGACGTTCCTTTAAAGTTGAATATGCTACACAGAACACATTTTGAAAAGGAACAAGCAAGACCACACCACAAATTATTTCCAGGATGTGCTATTTTGCTCCTCTGCAAAACAGCATCCTACATAGGTAGATTTCAAGAAGGTGGTTACAGTTAGAAACAAAAGCTATTTCATTAAGTCCTCGGGGACTGGATGGAACCAGGCATCTTGGAAAGACTTCAGTGTTTTAAGAACGGACCTAAAACATTCCAATGCTCCATGCAAAACAGCAAGTGGAATTAAATCAGAACAACCATAGCGCCAGGATAAGCTACGGAATACTTTCCAGCAACATTTCTTTAACGTTGAATATGCTACACAGAACACATTTTGAAAAGGAACGAGCAAGACCACGCCATAAATTATTTCCAGGAAGTGCTGATATCTACATTTTCATTTATAGTGCTCTGGTTATGAAAATATCTGCAAGGGATTCCAGTGCTATTTAAAAACATACTCTGCTGCAGAGATCGGAAATCCTTTTTTGTTCGGGGGGGGGGGAGAACACGCCACAAAAGTTCCCTACGTATAATCAAATATCACATGCAGTTATTGGAGGTGATTAAGAATTCTCTTGAGGAGAGCGGCCACTGATTTACATCGGTTTTATCGCTGCTGCGAGCGAGGCTCTTTCTACGAGCTGAGCGTCAAGCAAGCAACACGCAGTCTTGAAATAAAGATGGAACGGGCTTTCGGCAGCCGCTCGAGTGCCAATTTGCAAGATAACGTTTCATGCAAAAAATAAGAATACTTGAATGATTAAGGATGAATGTCTCTGGGCTGGCTCCTACCTTTCTTTGCCGCGTCCGCTCTCCGCCGCGCCGGCGATACCAGCTCCTTCACGATCTGCAGGACTTGAATCATTGCTAGTTAGCAAGATCAGAGGCACCAGCTGCTCCTCTGGAATTCCAACAGGTTTCATCCCTACAGATCATTGCGCGCCTCCTGCCTTAAAAGAAGCAGAGCGAAAGCGACGCAGCGGCGCTCCGGCTACCTTCCCGAGGACACGCTTTTCGGCGCCCTGACAGCCACGCCGGCGGAGGTGATGGATTTAAAGTGGCTCCGGCGCAAGGATGCAAAAGGCAGGGCCGGCCAGGCATCCGTCAGCCCACCCGAAAGCATTTTTGAGCCGGGAGCCCTGAGCTAGCCCGGCTCCTTTGCGATGAGGCTTTAGACCGGAGGCGTGGACATGTCTGCGCCTGTCCGAAACTGGAACTTCTGCTCGTTCCAAAGGAAAGCTAACTTCTGCTCCTTCCAGAGCAAAGGTAGCAGAGTGAAGGAAGTAAAGGCATCGAGCTCGTTGAACTTCGTGCCCTTAGTGACACAGCCATAAATCAAGGTTTCAAAGTGCACATATAGCTAACATCCCTTCGGTGCCTGTTTCTTGCCCCTTTCTCGGGCACGCCTGGCTCCAACATTCTACTGCACACAAGTACAATCCTTTGGCACATTATGCTATACCTTCAAAACCCTATGCGTATTTTGGACATTACTTGGTCTCACCGGCAGAGGACTTATTTTCCTCCAAAGTCTTCCTATTGCTTCTGTCAGGTAATTTTAACAACTGGGACTCCAGGAATACATGTTCCACATCGTTACATGAAATGTACACTGATAGTCTTTGGCACCTCCTTACCAACAGCAGCAGCTTAGCAATGTAACGTGCAAAAACAGGGAAGAAATTATGTTTTCCCCCTACAAGCCTGCGAAATAAAAGCCAGCTCTTTTAAAGAATCATAGAATCACAGAGTTGGAAGGGACCACTAGGATCATCTAGTCCAACCCCCTGCACAATGCAAGAAATTCACAACTACTCCCCCCCACACCCCCAGTGACTCTTACTCCATGCCCAGAAGATGACCAAGGTGCCCTCTCATGATCTGCCTAAGGTGACAGAATCAACAATGCTGACAGATGGCCATCTAGCCTCTCCTTAAAAACCTCCAGAGAAAGAGAGCTCACCACCTCCCGAGGAAGCCTGTTCCACTGAGGAACCGCTCTGTTAGAAAATTCTTCCTAATGTCTAGACTCTAAACTCTTTTGATTCAATTTCAACCCACTGGTTCTGGTCCGACCTTCTGGGGCAACAGAAAACAATTCAGCACCATCCTCTATAATGACAGCCCTTCAAGTACTTGAAGATGGTTATTATATCACCTCTCAGGCTAAACATACCCAGCTCCTGCAACCTTTCCTCATAGGACTTGGTCTCCAGAACCCTCACCATCTCTGTTGCCCTCCTCTGGACACGTTCCAGCTTGTCTACATCCTTCTTAAATCGCGGTGCCCAAAACTGAACACAACACTCTAGGAATATGGAAAAGGTTTTTAATTTTAAAACGGATTCTTACAAAGGCTTCTGTAGCCTCAGATTCGGAGAGAGAGAGAGAAAGTCAACTGTGTTCCGGGAAAAGTAAAACGTTCAGATAAACTGCGGGTCATAACTAAGGCAAACTAATGCTCTGGGACCTTTCGACCTCTTTTGTCCACAAAACATGTTGACTGACTTCAGCGGGGAGGCGAGCATCATGTTCACACAGGCCGTTTCCCATTTTGTTGTGCGCCTGTTTCTATCACGGCCCCACTGGAAGGGAAGGGGGGGAGTTGGCAACTTTTCTCCTTCCGCCTAGTCAGCGCAGATTAGCAAGGTCCTGACGCAGAATGCTGAGAAGCGCAAGCATCAAAATGATCTTGTGAAACCGTCCACGTATCATCTGAACATCCTATTCCCAAGACACGGGGCAGGGTGGGGGGGAGAGAATATGAGTGAAGGAACCCAGCAAGCGGCCAAAGCGTGCTGCATTCATATGCGTGATAAACAAAATGATGAATAATTTAGGCCCTTCGTACTCAAGATTTGCTGAATCAACACAATCGTCGCGCGGATGCTATGAGTCTGCCGGAAGAGGGGAACACCACACTCTAGGCCAGGGATCCCGAAACCTTTTTGAACCTGCGGGCACCTTTGGAAATGACACAGCGAGGTGAGTGCAATGACAAAATGGCTACCACAGGAGGCGGAGTCAACAGACCATAAAATGGCTGCCACAGGAGGCGGAGCCAACCACAAAATGTCAGGCAGAGAGATTATGCATAACTTTAACAGGAACTCTTCAACACTTCAGGCAGGAGCTCTGCTTAACAGGGTGCCTTTTTCAATTAACAATATGGCTAAAAACATGTTCTTGCTTACACAGCCAGCGTGGTGTAGTGGTTAAGAGCGGTGGTTTGGAGTGGTGGACTCTGATCTGGGGAACCGGGTTTGATTCCCCACTCCTCCACATGAGCGTCGGAGGCTAATCTGGTGAGCCAGGTTGGTTTCCCCATTCCTACACATGAAGCCAGCCGGGTGACCTTGGGCTAGTCACAGCTCTCTTAGAGCTCTCTCAGCCCTGCCTACCTCACAGGGTGTCTGTTGTGGGGAGAAGAAGGAAAGAAGATTGCAAGCCAGTCTGATTCACCTTAAGTGGTAGAGAAAGTCAGCATATTAAAACCAACTCCTCTTCTTCTTCTGATCCATAACTTTAATAGGAATACTTCAACATTTAAGGCAGGAGCTCTGCTTATCAGGGTGCTTTTTTCATTGAACAATATAGCTAAAAACATTTTCTTGCTTACCCACCACTTCCTTCAGCTGTGCGGTGAAGATCCTCATGGTGTGGGGGCAGCTGCTGCCCAAGCAATGTGCTTTTTTGAATCTGCACAGCCCATCGGATCTTCAATGGACAATCAGAAGCCCAGCTGGGCATAAGCCCCACCTGGCCCCACCCACTTTCTAAAACACTTGGTGGGCACCAGGAAAGGTGTCCGCAGGTACCACGCTGGAGACCCCTGCTTTAGCCTTTCCAGGGATTCACCTCGTCGCCAAAATGAAACTTTCCAAAATGTCAGGGGGGAAAAGAACAGAACAAAACAATAGTAAACCACACTTGAACAACCCAACGAAGCAATTTGTTTCTTGTCACCCCACTAAGGGGGAAAAAAGCACTAGGGCCTTCTATTTTCTGCTGTTCAAGTCTTTCTGTCACTGGTAGTTTTTCCTGGAAAGGTATGCTAGGGAAAGGCAGATGACAACGCTCGCCAGAGTACTAACAAAGAAAATAGCGGCTTAGAAGGGAAGAGGAGGGCATTCCACAGTGAAACAGTTTGAAGGAGGAGGCTTTCTCCTGTAAATTTAATTTTACTCAAGACTCTGCATCCTCCCCTCTCCCGCCCCCCCCTCCCAAATCAGTACCGACACCAGACAAGAAATGTCAAAAGACAAACTGCATCCTTATGGTAGAGAGATGCTTATAAGCTACAAACCCAGTTCTTGGTTAGAATTATGCAAGTGAGAGTATATGGCCTCTTAACTCACACACAACATCTTGGCTGTTGAAAGCACTTTGGTGAAGCTTTTTTCTTCCTTTGCTCAATATGAAATATGAGAGCCGTTGTGGTGTAGTGCTTAAGAGCGGTGGACTCTGATCTGGAGGACCGAGTTCGATTCCCCACTCCTCCACATGAGCTGCAGACTCTGATCTGGTGAACCGGGTTGGTTTCCCCACTCCTCCACATGAAGCCAGCTGGGTGACCTTGGCCTAGTCACAGCTCTCTTAGAGCTCTCTCAGCCCCACCTACCTCACAGGTGTCTATTGTGGGGGGGGGAGGCGATTGTAAGCCTCAGTTTTTCATTGCACAACTAGAAGACCTAATATAGACTGTCCTCAATATTGAATAACCGCAGCCCACTGCTACCTTCTTCCAATTTGGTTTTCGAACTTCTGGCAGAAGTAAACTTGTTTGCAAGTTTTCCTCCGTAAGGGCTAGAAACTTTAGGGAAGGTGGCTCCACCCCCCAAGTGAATGCCCGCGTGTGTGTTTGATTCCCCACTTCTCCACATGAGCGGCGGACTCTAATCTGGTGAACCAGGTTGGTTTCCCCACTCCTCCATATTCAGCCTGCTGGGCGACCCTGGGCCAGTCACAGTTCTCTCTGAACTCTCTCAGTCCTTCCTGCCTCACAGGGTGACTGTTGTAGGGAGGGGTTACTTCCATATAGGAAGGGAAGGTGATTGTAAACTGGTTTGATTCTCCTTTAAAAAGGGTAGAGAAAACCAGCATATAAAAACCAACTCCTCTTCTTCCTCTTGCTGCCTTCAACTTTTCCTAGCATGATGGTCTTTTCCAGTGACTCTTATCTTCTCACAATTTGAACAAAGTATGATAGCTCTTACTCGTAAAGAAATAATCATGCGAGAAAGATCACATCCTGCACCTTGTGGTGCAACTGTAGCTACGCAGATTTTTAACTCTCCTTATACCATTGGGGAGGGGTGCCCTGACTTGGATGGCCCAGGATAGCCAGATCATATCAGATCTCAAAAGCTAAGAAGTATCGGCCCTGGTTCATATTTGAATGGGAGACCACCAAGGAACTCCAAGGTTGCTACACAGAAGCTGGCAATGGCTAACCACCTCGGCTCATCTCTTGCCTTCAAAACCCTATGGGGTCGCCATAATTCAGCTTCTACTTGATGGCACTTTCTACCACAAGAAGAAGAGGAAGAAGAGGAGGAAGAAGGAGAAGAGGGAGAATCAAAGAATCATAGAGGTCCAAATGCTGTCCCTCAACCCCTGAGAGCCAGCATGGTGTAGTGGTTAACAGCGGCAGACTCTAATCTGGAGAACTGGGTTTGATTCCCCGCCCCTCCACATGAGGAGCGGACTCTAATCTGGGAAACCAGGTTCATAGCATCATAGAGTTGGAAGGGACCACCAGGGTCATCTAGTCCAACCTGAACAATGCAGGAAATTAACAACTACCTCCCCCCCACACACCCCCA
Organism: Euleptes europaea; assembly: GCF_029931775.1. Taxonomy (NCBI): domain Eukaryota; kingdom Metazoa; phylum Chordata; class Lepidosauria; order Squamata; family Sphaerodactylidae; genus Euleptes; species Euleptes europaea. Next base: position 114,390,945 of record NC_079314.1, on the reverse strand, counting down.
GTGACCCCTACTCCATGCTCAGAAGATGGCCAAGATGCCCTCCCTCTCATGATCTGCCTAAGGTCATAGAATCAGCATTGCTGACAGATGGCCATCTAGCCTCTCCTTAAAAACCTCCAGGAAAGGATAGCTCACCACCTCCCAAGGAAGCCTGTTCCACTGAGGAACCGCTCTAACTGTTAGAAAATTCTTCCTAATGTCTAGACAGAAACTCTTTTGATTTAATGAGAAGAGGCAGAAGAGTTGTTTTTTACATGCCAACAAGGAGACTCAAACTGGCTTACAACAGCCTTCCCTTCCTCTCCCCACAACAGACACCTTGTGAGGTAGGTGGGGCTGCGAGAGTTGAGAGAGAACTGTGACTGGTCCAAGATCCCCCAGCTGGCTTCATATTGAGGAGCGGGGAAACCAACCCAGTTCACCAGATTAGAGTCCGCCATTCATGTAGAGGAGTGGGGAATCAAACCCGGTTCTCCAGATTGGAGTCCACCCCTCTTAACCGCCACACCACGCTGCAGGGAGGGAGGACAGATAGTCGCAGCAACCAGCCGTCCCGCTCATACAGTTCAATTATTACACCAGATAATATAAGCTTAGACCGGTTACCTCCAATGCGAGACAGCAACACTGAACACGAACGTACCTCTGATCAGGTTGATTATGAACATCATCCTTTAACCTGAATAGAAGGGGGGGAAACCCTGAGATTAACGGCAGATCAAGGACAAACTACAAAAAGATCAAGGATACCGATAAAGACTACCATAACTACTTTTTTAACCATTCTTTGCGGCGTCAGAACGAGGGCCTTCCATTCCGATTACTCAGCTGTCATCAGTCAAGACCAAAAATGTCTCCATTAACGCAATTAGAATTCGGTATTCACTGAAAAGCAGCTTCTTTTTTATTTTTAATGAGGCCCGTTGCCAGAAGGCAGCACATTTACAGCATAGAGCGCAGCCAAAAACCCATTCTTCAAACCCTCTGCTCGACGTGTCTCGTGCTTGCAGGATCGTTTTTTTGTAAATCGGATGACTCCCCCCAGCAAATCCTCCCTCCCACTCTGCATTCCCAAGGTCTAGCAAATCCGAACATCGTGCCTTAAGGTTTTGAAAGAAAGGCTATCAGAAAGGCTTGCTATGATACAGCCGGTCTGAAAACGCATCAGTCAGCTACCACTTTGTATACTGTCAAATAAAAGGAGCTGAAGGGAGTACACAGAAGGAATATTAACCCTAGACACATTCTTGAAATGTAAAGGTAATTGCTGCCTCTCCACTGGGAACGATGACAGCTTTGCGGAAAAGGAGAGCTCCGTCAGTGGCTACCAGCCATGGTAACTAAAGGGAATCTCTACCTTCAGAGGAAGTCAACCTCTGAATCCCAGTGCCAGGAGGCAGCATCAGGGGAAGGCTGCAGCCTCTGTGCCCTGTTGTTGGAGCTCCAGAGTAATTGGTTGGACAGGATGCTGGACTCGATGGACCACTGGTCGGATCCAGCAGGGCTCTTCTTATGTTCTTAGGATGCTGGATGGACCACTGGTCCGATCCAGCAGGGCTCTTCTGATGTTCTTAGGATGCTGGATGGACCACTGGTCCGATCCAGCAGGGCTCTTCTGATGTTCTCAGGATGCTGGACTAGATGGGCCACTGGTCTGATCCAGCAGGGCTCTTCTGATGTTCTTCGGATGCTGGACTAGATGGGCCACTGGTCTAATCCAGCAGGGCTCTTCTGATGTTGTTAGGATGCTGGACTAGATGGGCAGCTGGTCTAATCCAGCAGGGCTCTTCTTATGTTCTTAGGATGCTGGACTAGATGAACCACTGGTCCGATCCAGCAGGGGTCTTTGTGTGGTCTCAGGAAAAGAGATCTCCCTTCTATCTCTAGCAAAACAGATGACTGCTACTGAGGCCAGAGCCACACACACCTCTTGCGACTAATCCAAAGCAGATGTTTAACTTGGAGAGCCAGTATTGTGTAGTGGTGAGCGAAGAAGAAACAAGAAGAGTTGGTTTTTATATGCCAACTTTCTCTACCACTTAAGGAAGAATCAGACCGGCTTACAATCACCTTCCCTTCCTCTCCCAACAGACAACCTGTGAGGTAGGTGGAGCTGAGAGAACTGTGACTAGTCCAAGGCAACCCAGCTGGGGAGCGAGGAAACAAATCCACTTCACCATAAGAGGAGAAGTTGGTTTTTCTATCCGGATTTTCTCCACCTTTAAGGAGTCTCAAAACGCCTTAACAATCGCCATCCCCTTCCCCTCCCCACAACAGGCACCATGTGAGGTAGGTGAGGCTGAGAGAGTTCTGAGAGAACTGTGACTAGCCCAGCAGGCTTCGAGTGGAGGAGTGGGGAACCCGATTCACCAGATTAGAGTCCGTCGCTCAGGTGGAGAAGTGAGGAATCCAGATTAGAGTCCACTGCTCTTAACCACTAGACTCTGCTGGCTCCCAGACTGAGATCTGGGAGACCCAGGTTCGAATCTCCACTCTGCCATGGACGCTTGCTGGGTGACCCTGGGCCAGTCCCACCCTCTCAGCCTAACTATCTCACAGGGTTGTTGTGAGGATAAAACGTAGGAGAGGAAAACAACGTAAGGCCCTTTGGATCCTCACTGGAGAGGAAGGCGGGGTATAAAGTTCATTAAATAATAAATAACTCCCCATAAAATCTCTGTGAGTATTTTTGTATCCAGGTACCGTGCGTGGAAGGGGGGGGGAAGCACATACATGTGGTGAACGCATGAATGGCTGTGCCACTGCATGACATCCAAGATAAAGAAAGTTCACCAATTAAAGCTACTGGAAAGCTGGTTAAGTGGCATGAAGCCAAGCTGGAAGTGAGAAAAAAAATTAGAGGCTATCGAGAGGCCTAAGAATCCTGCTATCAATTTAGCAGCAACAAGACTAAGCTTCAGACCCGTCATTACCACCTCCAGAAGAGAGACAAGGTCATACAAACATTAAAAGCAGCATCGGCTTTCTCTCCTTCCTACTGACAACTTTGCTCCACCAAGAATGAAGCCAATTCTGCTCCAATCCTCAAGAAATCCTCAGTTTAGATATAACCCAATAGGCATACAGGGAATGGGGAAAGAAGAAGAAGAGGAGGAAGAGGAGCAGGGAGAGAAGGAGAAGAAGAGGAGGAGGAAGAGGAGGAGGAAGAAGAGTAAGAGGAAAAAGAGGAAGAGGTAGAGAGGTGGAAGAGAAGGAGGAGAAGAAAGAAGAGGAAGAGTTGGCTTTTATATGCCGATTTTCTCTACCACTTAAGGCAGAATCAAACCGGCTTACAATCACCTTCCCTTTCCCTCCCCACAACAGATACCCTGTAAGGTAGGGGAGGCTGAGAGAGCTGTGAGTAGCCCAAGGTCACCCAGCTGGCTTCATGTGTGTGGGAGTGGGGAAATAAATCCAGTTCTCCAGATCAGACTCCACCGCTCCAAACCACTGCTCTTAACCACTACACCACGCTGACATCGAGATGTTTAGAAACAGTGGAGTGAGGAAAGCCAGCACTCTGCATTTATCACCCAGCCCACGTGGGGCAACACTATTATTAAGTGGGGATGTACGAGGCACAGCCATCTGTTCCTTTCCTTGCTGTTTCTGCACAGCATCGTTGATTTAAGATTCTGGCTCCAAATGCTACAAAGGCATATGCGTTTGGCAGGTTTATCTTCCTTTCATAGTATTTGAAGCGCACACTTTAAAAAAAAAATCAGCTCCTTTACAGGCACCCAGAAATCACACACACACGAACTCATGAAGCTGCCTTCTACTGAATCAGACCCTCGGTCCATCAAAGTCAGTACTGTCTGCTCTCCATGTTCATGGAGGAGAGGGCTATCCATGGCTATTAGTCAAAATGGATACACTAGTCATGATGCATACCTTTTCTCTCCAGGATCAGAGGACCATGCCTCTTATATTAGGTGCTCTGGAACACGGGCAGGACAATGCTGCTGCAGTCGTCTTGTTTGTGGACTTCCTAGAGGCACCTCGTTGGCCATTGCGTGAGCAGACTGATGGACTTGATGGGCCTTGGTCTGATCCAGCATAGCTTTTCTTATGTTCTTATGTTCATGATGCATACCTATTATCTCCAGGGTCCCAGGAGCATGCCTATTATATTAGATGCTGTGGAAAACAGTCAGGACAATGCTGCTGCAGTCATCTTGTTTGTGGGCTTCCTGGAGGCACCTGGTTGACCACTGTTAAGAGACTGCTGAACCTGATGGACCTTGGTCTGATCCAGCATGGCTTTCCTTATGTTCTTATTGAAAGAGTTCTAAAGACATCTCTGACTTTTCCCTAGGCTTTGAAGACAACCTGGGTCTCGCTGAAGGTGTGTGACATCAAATACAAGACTCTGCCTTCCTGGGATGAGACAGGTATCACCCCAAAATTCTGGCAGACTACCAAGCCTAGCTAAGATTTCCAGATCCCTTTCCCTACCGATCCAAAAGTTGACACACAATGAAAGAAAGCACATTCACACATATTTTAATCTCACATAAATCCCACAATAATTCCATAAATCTGTATTATTCAAAATACCAGTTCTGGAGGGAATGAACTAATTCAGGTATTTTCTAGTTTGCAGCTATGATAAAAAGGGAACCCTTTGATTCCAGATTCCCTTGCACTAAACGTATATTGAAGGATATAGTTGGAGATTCTTTACCAAACTACTTCTGTCCAGGAAGAGAAGTAAAAAATTATACAAGGAGTTGGTTTTTAAATGAAGATTTTCTCTACCTTTTTGAGGAGAATCAAACCGGCTTACGATCTCCTTCCCTTCCTCTCCCCACAACAGACACCTTGTGAGGTAGGTGAGGTTGAGAGAGCTTGAAGAGAGCTGTGACTAGCCCAAGGTCACCCAGCAGGCTTCATGTGAAGGAGTGGGGAAACCAACCCGGTTCCCCAGATTAGAGTCTGCCGCTCTTAACCACTACACCACACTTGCTTTCCCAGTCACTCAAAGTCACTCAAGATATATATCCACCGGTTCTGCTACTAACCTTTAATTTGTCACTGCACTTAACAGAAATAACTCAGAAGAAATAAAATGAGCTTGTTAACTGCCAAGTAGCTGCCAAGCTCTCCAGCTTTCGGGATAAGCCAAGTTCACCAACTGCCTTTGCTGACAACGTGTTGGCAATCCACATCACGGCTTACTGGAAACGCTGTAGAGCTGACAGGTATGCATTATGTTTTCGAGTTTAGAGGGTCTCTCATGTCCTTTTCAAGGAGCACACATCTGTGAAGTCTTTATTTTCTTCACCTTCCTTCCATTACAGAACCTATTCTGTGTAAGGACCTATGAAGCATTAGAGAATCCGTAATTGATCCCACTCTGCTCAGTGGCCAAGAGGCATCAGAGCCTAAGGTGCAACAGCTATTAGACCAGGGCTGTCGAACTCAATCATTACGAGGGCCGGATGTGACATTGTCACTTGGTCAGGCTGGGCCATGCCTCGCCAGCCCAGACTGAGAGTACACCACGCTACCTCTCTGACTCCAAGAACCTGTTCAGAATATCAACAGCTTCCTGGGAATTAGGTGGGGAAGAAAGGTAGATCCAAAGAGTTCCTGGCTTGCAGTCCTGTGCACACTAACAGTAAACCCTGCTGAGCCCACGGGAGGGTTACTTCTGAACAATATATTTAAGGATTAAATGGCACACAGCAACAAAATTGTACAGAAGGGAGAGAGAGAAAAAACGTGAAGTCAGTCAACACGGTCGTTTTCAAGGACAGCTGGATCCACGATTAACCTTCTCATGCTAACACTGAAAAGCCAGGCAGTTCTGTCAGAAGTAAATGAATCCCCGGAAACTTAGGATTCTTTTCACCTCCGCCCGATTCGAAGAGACAGTCGGAGAAAAAGGGTCCGCCGCTGCCCTTATTCATCAGCATTCTGCTCTTGGTGGGGAGGGAGAGGGCGAATGAGACAATTACCCGCCTTCCCATCACCCGGAAACATGAAGGTAACCACGCCACTGCATCTGCCACAGCCGGTTAGCGAGATCAAAAAAACTCCGCCGCGCATCACATGTCCGCGGCAAGATTTAATCAGCAATATAATAGGATGCAGCCCTGACGCGGAAGACACGGGTCTTCATTTAGCCGCCGGAAGGAACGCAGGTTCATCAGAGGCGCGCGGCAGACAAGACAGCTGCAATCAATTCTGGCTAGCAAAGTGCGCCTTTTACTTTATCCAATAAAAACTAGGATGCATTAAGAGACGTATTGTCAGAAAGCCTTCGGTTTAAACACACTTGATGTCAAGCTCCTCGCCGGCGATGGAAGTTATCCACTTCCAACAGTAATTCAGACGCTGCCGTCAACGGCGTTTAACTTTAATAAGAATTAGGAGATTGGGGGAAAGAGTTATGCGAGGTTTTTTTGGCCCTGGCACCGGACTGGTGGAACGCTCTGTCTGGTGACATCAGGACGCCAGGCCTATGGCTGAGGACAGCCGCGACTGTCATCAGCTGGCCTCCCTATTCTCCCCGCTCCTGGTATATTATTAATGTCAACTGAGGGGTAACCTGCTAGGAATATCTGGCAACAAGAGTAGCCATCTGTAGCTTTGTGGTTTTTAAGTTTTAAATTGGGACTTTATTGCTTTAAATTTAGATTTTGTGGTTAATTTTATTATTGATGTATTAATGTTTTTGTATGATGTTACCCGCCCTGAGCCGGCTTCGGCCGGGCAGGGAGAACTATAAATCACAAAACAAATAAATAAATAAAATAAACTGCGAAGTGCATAACGTCGAAAGAACAATTGCGTAATGTGTAGCTGGGATACAGGACTGACTGTTTTCTGCTTGTGCGACGTGAAACACATACCGCAACAGTGGGTGATTGCCATTGGTAGTGGTGGAAAGCGCCGTCAAGTTGCAGCTGATTCATGGTGACCCCCGTAGGGCAGGGATGTCAAACATACAGCCCCTTGCAAGGTCTTATCCGGTTCGCGAGCCAGCTGAGGCATCCACCCCCCTCCAGTCCCGATCTGGGATGGCGAGGCACGACATGGCACGACCAAATGATACTTATGTCATATCCTGCCCTCATAACAAATGAGTATGACACCCCTGACGTAGGGTTTTCAAGGCAAGAGACAAACAGAGGTGGCTTGCCTCTGCGTAGCAATCCTGGACTTCCTTGGTGGTCTCCCAACCAAGTACTAACCAGGTCCCAACCAAGTTCTAGCATTAACAGCCTGATCTGGGGAACCGGGTTTGATTCCCCACTCCTCTACATGAGTGGCGGACACAAATCTGATGAACCAGGTTGCTTTCCCCACTCCTGCACATGATGTCAGCTGGGTGACCTTGGGCTAGTCGCAGCTCTTAGAGCTCTCTCAGCCCCACCTACCTCCCAGGGTGTCTGTGGTGGGGAGAGGAAGGGAAGGCAATTGTAAGCTGGTTTGATTCTGCCTTAAGTGGTAGAGAAAGTTGCCATATAAAAACCAACTCCTCTTCTTCAAGTCTTGCAATGTGAGGGCTGCAGCTTCCTTTATAGAGACAATCCTTCTCTTACTGGGTCTTCCTCTTTTCCTGCTGCCTTCACCTTTTCCTACCTTGTTGGTATTTTCAAGTGACTCTTTTCTCATAATGTGACCAAAATATGATAGCCTCCATTTAGACACCTTAGGTCCTAAGGAGAGTTCAGGCTAGGGAAGTCACCCTATATTACTCTTTATGAATCATCTCTCAGCAGAAGTTCAGCCAGTGGCTGACATAGAATCATAGAGTTGGAAGGGACCACCAGGGTCATCTAGTCCAACCCCCTGCACAATGCAGGAAATTCCAAACTACCTCTCCCCCCACACCCCCAGTGACCCCTACGCCATGCCCAGAAGAATGGCCAAGATGCCCTCCCTCATCATCTGCTTAAGGTCATGGAATCAGCATTGCTGACAGATGGCCATCTAACCTCTTCTTAAAAACCTCCAGGGAAGGAGAGCTTACAATCTCCCAACTGTGTGATGATTTGAACCCAGACCTCTTTATCTCAAGCCCAACACTCTTAAGCCAAGACAGACCACCCAGGGAGGGTGCAAAAGGCACAGAGAACCTTGTGACCATGAAAAGGTTTTTTAAAAAAAAAAAAGAAAAAGAAAATTCATACACCTTTTAAAAAAATAGCATTTACAAAGGTTTGCAACTAGTCAGTACATGAAAACTACACAGATGCACCACTAAAGAATGGCTGCATAACACAGTAATGTTTGCAAATTATTATTTGCCAACAGCAGAAGTACACAGACAGAAGTCTAGATTGCCTGGGCAAAGGGGAGGATTCTAAAAACTTATACCGCAGCCAGCAATGCAAACCGGCTGAAACTACTAGCAGATGTGGGACCCGTTTCCCTCCTTAATTTCCATCCCCTGTTCAGATAACAGTGGTTGAGTCCAATTAGAAAGGACATCAACTTAAGAAACACCAAGAAGCTACACAAAAGTGGGAGTTTTTTTAAACTAAAGATCAATGTCTACATGGCCAAAAATAGCTACAAGACATCTCATGTGTCCTTCTAAAACAAACATAAGAGATAAGTATTTGAAGACTAACTGTGTGGCCATGAATTATTCAGTGGTGTGCGCGTGTGTTTGCCTTCACGTCACGGCTGACTTATGGTGACCCCATTGGGTTTTCAAGGCAAGAGATGTTTGGAGGTAGTTTGCCAATGCTTGCCTCCACGTCAAAACCCTGGTGATCCTTGGTGGTCTCCCATCCAAGAGCTAATCATGGCTGACCCTGATTAGCTTCTGAGATCTGACAAGATCAGACTAGCCTGATCAGGCTAACTCTACGAGGGGTTGCCATAAGCCAGCTGCGACTTTACACCACTACCAATCCAATTTGAGTCCCACTGAGAAAGGTGGACTTTATAGTAAATATAGGTATCACAATGCTAATCTAGACAGATCTCGGAAGCTAAGCAGGTTTGGTACTTGGAAGGGAGACCTCCAAAGAAGACTCTTGCAGAGGAAGGCAATGCTAAACCACCTCTGCTTCTGACATGCCTTGAAAGTTCTTGCTGGGGTTGCTGTAAGTCAGTTATGATTGACAGCACCTACATAAGTATTGTAAACAAGAGGCAACCACAGATAGGACTACTGTCCACTAAAAGCTTAGGACTGTTTAGCTTGGAAAGAAGGCGGTTAAGGGGAGATATGATAGAGGTCTATAAAATTATGCATGGTTTGGAGAGAATGGACAGGGAGAAGCTTTTCTCCCTCTCTCATAATACTAGAACGCGGGGTCACCTGCTGAAGCTGGAGGGTGAGAGATTCAAAACAGATAAAAGGAAGTATTTCTTCACACAACGCATAGTTAAATTGCGGGACTCCCTGCCCCAGGATGTGGTGATGGCTGCCAACTTGGAAGGCTTTAAGAGGGGGGTGGACACATTCATGGAGGAGAGGGGTATTCATGGCTACTAGTTAAAATGGATACTAGTCATGCTGCATACCTATTCTCTCCATTAGAGGAGCATGCCAAATATATGAGGTGCTGTGGAACACAGGCAGGATGGTGCTGCTGCAGTCGTCTTGTTTGTGGGCTTCCTAGAGGCACCTGGTTGGCCATTGTGTGAACAGACTGCTGGACTTGATGGACCTCGGACTGATCCAGCATGGCTTTCCTTATGTTCTCTCTAGAATCAGAGGAGCATGCCTATTATATTAGGTGCTGTGGAATACAGGCAGGACAATGTGAACAGACTGCTGGACTTGATGGGCCCTCTTGGTCTGATTCAGTTTTTCTTATGTTCTTAACACTGGCAGGATAATGCTGCCGCAGTCGTCTTGTTTGTGGGCTTCCTAGAGGCACCTGGTTGGCCACTGTGTGAACAGACTGCTGGGCTTGATGGGCCTTGGTTTGATCCAGCATGGCCTTTCTTATGTTCTTATGACAGTAAAGTAGGACACCAGGGGTGTTAGAACAAGGGCTGTTTGCGTCATTCTCCAAAGCAAGGCCTAAACCAACACAATGGAGCCCCACAGCCAAGCTTCCCATACTCAAAGACGATAAAGTTGGTTTCTGAAGCGCTTATCCCCCTTATTTCTTTATTCGCTTATCTCTGGAAAGGCATTTGCGAACAATGCCAAGGCCGACGCTGGCTACATCCTTGCAGCTGCGTTATTCATCTTTCTTCTGAATGCTTTAGCCGTTAACATTCGCAGTTACAGTCCGAGTTATTAAATTTCCCAAGTGCTCCATAATTGCTACGCAAAGAAAACCGCCAGACAATTCGTTGGATTCTGGGCTTCTGTCTCTGCAAAAACAGTGATAACAACCTACTAAGCAGCTGACCTTTCTGCCGAGGAGCTGACGCCGACCAAATCCCTACGCAATCTTAACACATTGTTTTTAACGAAAAGGTCACGGAGCGTGTCATGTTAGTAGGGGTGACGTTTCATAAGCGAACCTCCCATGGAGTATTTTTCCCTCTTCTTGCCCAACCCCCGGGACGAGAAGCACCCCCAGTAGTCCACCGTTCCCTGCAGCTTCTTTCTGCGAATGCCACCACAGAATCCCGTCTTGATGCTTAATTTTACAAATGCAGATAGCAAACCAAGAAATATGCCACGATTGCTGCAATGTCAGGTGGATGACAAAGTTCGGCACTTTTCCCCCAGGGCAATAGTGTTCCTGATTCTGAAACACGCAAGTCAAAAACAGAGGTTCCACTCTGACATCCGTCCGTCCAGCTCTTCTCTCTCTGAAACTGGATCCCGCATCGTCCCAACGAAGAAACCCCCATCTTCCAGGAGCAGTAAATTTATTTGTATGCGGCCATAGGCCTTCGCAAAACACCATCCACAAAGTAGTTGCCGGAAGGAATCAAAGAGCAGACGAGGGACGATAAGGAAAGACAATACACACAGACCACTTCGTACCGGGCAACCAGGTAAGCTGAGTTTGCCCCAACCTCACTACAAGCACCAACAACACAGAAACATAGAGTTGGAAGGGACCTCCAGGGTCACCTAGTCCAACCCCCTGCACCATGCAGGAAATTCACAGAATCATAGAGTTCGAAGGGACCACCAGGGTCATCTAGTCCAACCCCCTGCACAATGCAGGACATTCACAACTACATCCCACCCCACACCCCCAGTGACTCTACTCCATGCCCAGAAGATGGCTAAAATGCCCTCCTTCTCATGATCTGTCTAAGGTCATAGGATCAGCATTGCTGACAGATGGCCATCTTGCCTCTGCTTAAAAACCTCCAGGGAACAAGAGCTTACTACCTCCCAAGGAAGCCTGTTCCACTGAGGAACCGCTCTGACTGTTAGAAAATTCTTCCTAATGTCTAGATGGAAACTCTTTTGATTTAATTTCAACCCGTTGGTTCTGGTCTGACCTTCTGGAGCAACAGACAACAACTCGGCACCATCTATATGACAGCCCTTCAAGTACTTGAAGATGGTTATCATTTCACCTACCAGTCTTCTCCTCTTCACAACCACCTCCCCCTCCATACCCCCAGTGACCCCTGCTACATGCCCAGAAGATGGCAAAAAACCTCCAGGATCTCTGGCTGTTTTGAAGTCCCAGTCTCATAAGCAGAGTCTGTGCAGCAGTGTCTTCCCATGCCAGCATCTCCCCTCCCTGCAGTAATGCTAGGGAGAAATAGTGCTATAGCACAGACTCCCCACCTCACCCACATAACTCTGGACTTCCAACATTCCCAAGGGGCAAAGCCAGCCTCCCATCTGCTGTGCCTCCTTCACCACCACAAACAGATGCAGAAGAAAGGCGATGGGACAGTTTTCCTATCCACAAGCAAGAAGCACTTAAATGACAGAGATAGATATCCAAGCAAAAGGATGATACTCATAAGGGGACACAGGGCAGCAAAATCGATATCCTACATAAATTCCACCTTGCTAACAAAACACAAAAAAACACGCCCTCCTTACAGCTGAAAGGCACCTTCAAAACATCTTCAAAACGGAAAGAAGCTTTTTTTTTTCCAGACCTAGAGAAGAGCCCTAGCCCAGGGGTGGGACAGTTACTCGGCGAAGGGCCCTGGTAATGTTTGCAATTCCGTGCTTTTATTTATCTCTGCAGTCACGAGGACTGGATCGTTACACTCCCATGAATACCTCCCCATTCAATTCCGTGGGGCTTGCAGGGGGGAGATTTCCAGGTGGATATTTCTGTTTAAACAAGGGAGGCAGGGCAGGGGAGAGGGGCGAGCAGAGAGCAGGCAAACGATCAAGACCCCCCCCCCCGCTTCATTCAGAGGTCACCGTGACAGTGAAAACTCCCCGACGCTACTGGAGAGGTTTGCTTTTAACAACAAGAAACCTAATACACCACCTTTGTTTTGAACTCCAGGCCTCGGGTATTCTCCAAAGAATATGTACTCACTCATGACTGATATCCTCTGTTCTTATAGTCCCAGGCAGGTTTTAAGGTAAGGTATCTTGTCCAAACTTTCTCAGAGGTATACATGTCCTAGCCAAAGGGAGAAAGAAAAAACACAAAACAGAAAAGCAATATTAATTTCACAATATATCCATGTCATTTAACGTAGTACATTAAACAATATATATCTATGTCGTTAAATGTAGTACATTAAACAACAAATGTAATGCTTACAAGCAAACCCCTAAAGACCAACTAGGCAAAAGAAAAACTATACTCTTAAGCAGGAATGACTCCCATGGGGGTACAATTTATTAATCAATCCTGATATGCAGTACACAACATCTTTTCTCCCCCCAGCATTACGGGGGGTGGGTGACACATCAGTAGTAAATGTAAAACTAAGTACAAATATAGCAAATCCATAGTTTTTCCACATTGCTCCGGGGCCATAGCCCCAAGGGGAAACTGACCTTCCCTTCTTCTGGGAATATTGTGCGTGTGTAAAGAGCCGTCAAGTCACAGCCGACTTATGGCAATCCCAGCAAGGGGCCTTCAAGACGAGTGATTAAACAGAGGTGGTTAGAATAATAGAATTTGAAGGTACCACCAGGGTCATCTAGTCCAACCCCCTGCACAATGCAGGAATTTCACAACTACCTCCCCCCCACACACACTCCCAGTGATCCCTACATGCCCGTAAGATGGCCAAGATGCCCTCTCGCTCACAGAATCATAGAATTGGAAGGTACCACCAGGGTCATCTAGTCCAACCCCCTGCACAATGCAGGAATTTCACAACTACCTACGCCACACACCCCCAGCGACCCCTACTTCATGCCCAGAAGATGGCCAAGATGACCTCCATCTCATGAACTGCCTAAGGTCATAGAATCAGCATTGCTGACAGATAGCCATCTAGCCTCTTCTTTAAAACCTCCAGGGAAGGACAGCTCACCACCTCCCGAGGAAGCCTGCTCCACTGAGGAACCTCTCTGTTAGAAAATTCTTCCCAATGTCTAGGCGGAAACTCTTTTGATTTAATTTCAACCCGTCGGTTCTGGTCTGACCTTCTGGGGCAACAGAGAACAACTCAGCACCCTCCTCTATATGACACCCCTTCAAGTACTTGAAGATGGTTCTCATATCACCTCTCAGCCTTCTCCTCTTCAGGCTAAACATACCCAGCTCTTTCAACCTTTCCTCATAGGACTTGGTCTCCAGACCCCTCACCATCTTTGCTGCCCTCCTCTGGACATGTTCCAGCTTGTCTACATCCTTCTTAAATTGCGGTGCCCAAAACTGAACTCAGTACTCTAGGTGAGGTCTAACCAGAGCAGAGTAAAGCAATACCATCACTTCACGTGATATGGACACTATTGGTTTGCCATTGCCTTCTTCTACAGAATCTGCCTTGGTGGTCTCCCTTTCAACTACTGACCCTGCGTAGTTTCCGAAATCTGACGAGATTACGCCAAGCCATCAAGTCATAACTGACCAATGGTGACGCCAGCAAGGGGCTTTCAAGGCAAGTGATTAAGCAGAGGTGGTTTGCCACTGGCTACCACTGCAGAGCCTGCCTTGGTGGTCTCCCTTCCAAGTACCAACTCTGGGTATCTTCCAAGATCTGACGAGATCAGGATACACCATGCCGCCTTCCCTCCCTCCGAGAATATTACAGACCCCTTTCCCCTGATTTTTCAGTGTTACTTTTTCTTCTTCTTCTTTTTAATGAAGCCTTTAGTTCTTAAACAGATAAAAGAAGACGTGCAGGCAGGATTCTACTCAAACTGCTGAGGGAGGTGAGCTTCAAGCTGGCACCCAACTAATTTATTCACCAAAAAAAGAAACCGCTTAATGCACTGTGATTAAAAAACAATAAACCTCTTTAGGAATATCAGTTCTTAAATCTTTGCGCAGCTAAGCCACTTCCTCAAGATCCTCTCTCCAGGGATTAATCCCTGCTCAAATCTCCCCTCTTTCAAGCTATATTTTGGAGCTCCTCCTCCCTCTTTTCAGCACCCTAAAGGTAAAGATCCCCTGTGCAAGCACCGGGTCATTCCTGACCCATGGGGTGACGTCACATCCTGAGGTTTACTAGGCAGACTGTTTTACAGGGTAATTTGCCGGTGCCTTCCCCAGTCATCTTCCCTTTACCCCCAGCAAGCTGGGTACTCGTTTTACCGACCTCGGAAGGATGGAAGGCCGAGTCACCCTTGAGCCGGCTACCCTAGCCCATGACAAACAAGCAGCACTGGGAATATCTTAATAACAATAATTAAGTGCCTTAAAGTCACAACCAATTTATGGCGACCCCCTCAGGGGTCTTCAAGCCAAGACACAATCAGAGGTGGTTTTTGCCTCTGCCTGCCTCTGCATGGCAACCCTGGACATTCCTTGGTAGTCTCCCGTCTAAGTGCTAATCAGGGCAGACCCTGCTTAGCTTCTGAGATTCAACAAGATCAGGCTAGCTTGGGCCATCCAGGACAGTGTTGGCAGTAAGAACCATGCATTTATAGAAGATACAGCTATCGCTGGCTATTGGTGGTAGAAAGTGCTGTCAAGTCACAGCTGACTGATGGCAACCCCACAGGGTTTTCAAGGCAAGAGATGTTTGGAGGTGGATAGACGTTGCCTGTCTCTGCATAGCAACCTTCGATTTCCTTGGTGGTCTCCCATCCAAGTACTCGTCATAACCAACCCTGCTCATCTTCTGAGCTTGGAATGCATTGGTGGTGGAAATTGCAACAATGATGGTGAGGGGTGTGGAGACTAAGTTCTATGAGAAAAGGTTGAAGGAGCTGGGTATGTTTAGCCTGAGAGGTGATATGATAACCATCTTCAAGTACTTGAAGGGCTGTCATAGAGAGGAGGGTAACAAGTTGTTTTCTGTTGCCCCAGAAGGTCGGACAAGAACCAACGGGTTGAAATTAAATCAAAAGAGCTTCCGTCTAGACATTAGAAAGAACTTTCTAACAGTTAGAGCGGTTCCTCAGTGGAACAGGCTTCCTCGGGAGGTGGTCAGCTCTCCTTCCCTGGAGGTTTTTAAGAAGAGGTTAGATGGCCATCTGTCAGCAATGCTGATTCTATGACCTTAAGCAGATGATGAGAGGGAGGGCATCTTGGCCATCTTCTGGCCATGGAGTAGGGGTCACTGGGGGTGTGGGGGGGAAGTAGTTGTGAATTTCCTGCATTGTGCAGGGGGTTGGACTAGATGACCCTAGTGGTCCCTTCCAACTCTATGTTTCTATGATTCTAAGTCACAACTGACTTATGGAGACCCCAGAGGGTTTTCAAGACAAGAGATGTTCAGAGGAGGTTTGCCATTGACTGCCTCCCTGTGGGCTGAGAGAGTTCGGAGAGAACTGCAACTGGCCCAAGGTCACCCAGTAGACTTCGTGTGGAGGTGTGGGGAATTGAACACGGTTCCCCAGATTAGAGTCCGCCGCTCTTAACCACCACGCCACGCTGGCTCTCTGGAATGCATTACATTTCATTAATTTCTGTTTTATTAACAGCAGCAAACAAACAAATATAAAGCTAATCACAGTCCATTTTGCAATGACTTATAATACTCCTGGTCACATTCCCCTAGGCCCCCACCCAACAACAAAATATACCCCCCTCCCCTCATTGTGCCACTCAGATCGGAAACTCCTCGAGCATGCTTACGGCTCTCTAGTCCCCAATTTCAGCAGCCAGGGCGAATACCCTATTGCATCCAGCAAGGATTTGGCCTTTATCACCGGTCAAAAACAATTTTTGTCAATCATCTGGAGACAGATAATGCAAAACGTTAAACAAAGCATTAACTTGATTAGCAAAAAAGGTACTCTAATCATCACTAAATTCCAATTTAAAGAATGCTAGCTGCTTCCACATTTTCACAAACGGCAGCTACGTTTATTTTAAAAATTCGGAGCCGGCCCTTCTGATTGTCTATGGTGGCTCACGGCGGCTGGTTTTCCAGTTAATTTTTCCACTAACGTTCTCCTAGCCAGATAAAGAGCATTAAGCTCCTCTATTAATAGTGAAAGGATCCCAGCCACGTTCGTGTGTTGATACGCCGGTAGGAAGATAATTGATACCTGTTGCAATGTTTGGGCTCAGGGCCTGGCAGTGCTGCCTGCATTTATGGCTTCATCTTACAGAGAGGCAAGAAAAGCCGGTACGAGGAACCTAACCACAGAGGTGAAGATGGAACGCCTGTACGTCAACCCACGGTGTCCTACCGCAAAGGAAGGAGCAGTTCCAAACTCTCAAATACACACTTGCTCATGGTAGGTTGGGTACAGCATTTATTTTTATTTACTCTCCACCTTTCTTCCCAACTGGGACCCAAGGCGGCTTACAACGTTCTCCTCTCTCCCGTTTTATCCTCACAACAACCCTGCAAGGGAGGTTAGGCTGAGAGTGTTTCGCTGAGGTCACCAAGCAAGCTTCCTTGGCTGAGTGGGGATTCAAACTGGGGTCTCCCAGATCCTAGTCTGACACTCTAACCGCTACACCGGACTGGCTCTCACACTGGAAAAAAAGAGTACAAGCCCACGCTTAACCCTGTAGTAAAGTGGAGCTCAAAATCTCAAGCTAACACAGAGATGATTGACCAAGGTGCAGGAAATGGAAACCCCCGGGGGGGGGGGGTGTCACAAAAGTCGTATGGAGATGCTGCTTGGCTCTGCATCCACGGCCACATCTGGAAGCAATGTCCAGCTGATATTTGTCATTTATGCATGGGTACTTTCACTCACGTTTGCCCCCAGTCTTTCACACTTGTTCCTTGGAGTTATGCATGAGTTTCCCCTCCATTAGAGATTACCTCACTGCCAGCCTCACAAATCCCGGGACTTCCTGTTCCTCTGTTAACCCAATTCCTTCACTTCCCCTAAGCTCAGCCCGGGTGAAATCCCCAAGCATAAGGCAAAGTGCGGGGCACACAAGCTTGGTTTCTCTCACAGCCAATTACAAAACAGTGTGTAAAGAGGCAGGGATTCAAATGCTTCCTGGGAGTTCTTTCTGGGCTCCTTCAACCTTTCCTCATAGGACTTGGTCTCCAGACCCCTCACCATCTTGGTTGCCCTCCTCTGGACACGTTCCAGCTTGTCTACATCCTTCTTAAATTGTGGTGCTCAAAACTGAACACAATACTCTGGTGGGAAGGCCCACCCTTCTGTGTGAGCCAGGAAGCTGTGAGCCAGGTTTTGCCTCCTCTTCATGCTGGGACAGGTCAATGAGGATAAAACCCGTCTGGGCTCCAGGCAGCCAGGGTAACAGAGGAGGATAGGGGTGAACCTCAAGCCCCCTCCCCTTTCCACAGCTAAGGCCTTAAAAGGAGCCTGCTGCACAGGGCATTGGAGTGGTTGATAGGGTTGCCAGCTCTGGGTTGGGAAATACCTAGAGATTTCTGGGGCAGAGCCTGAGGAGGGTGGGGTTTGGGGAGGAGAGGGACTTCAATGCCAGAGGGTCCAAATGCCAAAGCGGCCATTTTTGCCAGGTGAACTGATCTCCAGTGTGGTGTAGTGGTTAAGAGTGGTGGTTAAGAGTGGTGGACTCTGATCTGGAGAACCGGGTTTGATTCCCCGCTCCTCCACATGAGCTGTGGAGGCTAATCTGGTGAATTGGATTTGTTTCCCCACTCCTACACACGAAGCCAGCTGGGTGACCTTGGGCAAGTGACATTCTCTTAGCTTCACCTACCTCACAGGGTGTCTGTTGTGGGGAGGGGAAGGGAAGGTGATTGTAAGCCGGTTTGAGTCACCCTTAAGTGGTAGAGAAAGTCGGCATATAAAAACCAACTCTTCTTCTTCTCTATTGGCTGGAGATCAGTTGTATAGCAGGAGATCTCCAGCTATTGACTGGAGGTTGGCAACCCTAGTGGTTGAAGAGAGCTGTACTGCAGAACCTAATCATCCAATACTGCATGGTGCAACATGACAAACTACAGCTCCAAGACAATTGCAGCAAACCAAACACCAGCATAGCCTGGCCAGCAGAAAGCCCCCAGGGTCCCTGCGGTGTCAAATGAAGCCCTGCTCTTCTGAGGGTAACAACATTGGCTGCAGTGGCCGCATCAGCTTTTGAACCTGGAGCCAAGCTTGGGCCGAGACAGGAAGCCACCGACCAGAATGACACACCAACAGACCACAGCAAGCCACATGTTCAAAAAAGAATAGGCTTCCCAGTCATGCTTCAGCAAGCCAAAAGGGCCAGTGTGCCGCTCTGGATTCTTTCCGTAAGCTTTCGCTTTACTCCCACTTTTTCAACCCCACCCAAACACGACAGAGGTGTGCTGCAGGAACAGAACCTGCCACTACTCTGTTAACAGACAAAGCAGCACTCGAATTCAAGGCAAGGAGCGTACCATCATACAGAAGGGCTGTTTTCACTTGGAAAGAAGGCGGTTAAGGGGAGACATGATAGAGGTCCATAAAATTATGCATGGTATGGAGAGAGTGGACAGGGAGAATACAAGAACACAGGATCATCCGCTGAAGCTGGAGGGTGAGAGATTCAAAATGGATAAAAGGAAGCATAGTTAAATGGTGGAACTCCCTGCCCCAGGATGTGGTGATGGCTGCCAACTGGGAAGGCTTCAAGAGGGGAGTGGACGTGTTCATGGAGGAGAAGGGTATTCATGGCTGCTAAAAAAAACGAATACTAGTCATAATGCATACCTATTCTTTCCAGGATCAGAGGAACATGACTAATGTATCAGGTGCGGTGGAGCACAGGCAGGACAATGCTGCTGCAGTTGTCTTGTTTGTGGGCTTCCTAGAGGCAACTGGTTGGGCACTGTGTGAGCAGACTGTGGGACTTGATGGGCCTCGGGCTGATCCAGCATGGCCTTTCTTATAGTCTTAAGGGCCTTCTTCACTTTGCAGTCCCATAACCACCCCGACCTCCAGCACACCGGCCATTACGAGCCACAGGCCACTCCCAAGGATTGCGTGCCCCAGTTATGAATTACAGCCTCTTCCCTTGGGAATCACTAATGTATGCACAAGAAAATACATCAGTTTTTTTAATGTAGCAAGAGAGGACCTAATATAACCTGCGGAACTCCACCAACTGTGCTAACTTAACTTGCTAATACCATGTGCTATCTCCTCAACACCATACAGCTTAAGATAAAAGAGAAAGCAATTATCCCACATCCTTCAAATGCGTCTGAGCATAATATTTGCCGCTCTAAACCAAATCCTAGAGAGAGAAAGCAGGACAGCTACCAGATTTCACACTGAATGGCTGCAGGCTAATCAGCGACAAAACAAGGACAAAACCTCACAAGCAGGCAGGCTGCCGTGTTTGAAATAGAGAAGATTCAAGGGGATGGAAGGAAGAATAGCTTATGCCGAGGATGACCAACCGGGAGTCAACAAAGCGACGTTATTGGCCCCATGGCAACCCACCATGTTTGAGCAGAGATGTGATGAAGTTTGCCTGTGCAGCTCAAAAAGAAGAAGAGTTGGTTTTTATATGCCGACTTTCTCTACCACATAAGGGAGACTCAAACTGGCTTACAATCACTTTCCCTTCCCCTCCCAACAGACACCCTGTGAGGTGGGTGGGGCTGAGAGAGCTCTAAGAGAGCTGTGACTAGCCCAAGGTCACCCAGCTGGCTCCATGTGGAGGAGTGGGGAAACAAATCCAGTTCACCAGATTATCCTCCACCGCTCGTGTGAAGGAGAGGGGAATCAAACCCGGTTCTCCAGATCAGGATCCACCGCTCCAAACCACTGCTCTTAACCACTACACCACGCTGGCGTAAGCCTTCTCAAGAGACATTCCATACTTTAATGTTGCATCTACTTCTTGAATTTAGGCTGGGGCGGCCTCAGAGCCGCACTGGGGGGAAACTCATCACCATAACGAAGCTCTTACACCCATACATAGTAATAGGGAACACAATGGCATGAATTAACCCGATCTTGGTTGCCAGTGACACATCCTTACACTTCAGAATCTTTTCTAGCTCCTTCATGGGTTCCTTAGCGCAATCAAATATCCTCCCAACCGTTTAGTCCCCTGACTAGAGAAGAACAGAGAAGCTGGTCTCATGTGGCTGACGATGCCTCTGGAATGGGGGAGAAGAAGCATTTGGGGTATGGTGATCATTAGAAAATGGAAATTTATCAGTCAATTAAGTGACTGGATTTTTTTAAAAAAAGGCTTCCCAGCTCTGGCCGCTTGGTCTGACCAAAGGTGAGGTGCTTTAATGATGTTCTCAATTACAACAGGGATCTTTTGACTTCGCCAATGAATGACTTCCTTTGAATACAACTTTCACTGTTGCGTAAAGAGCCATCACAAGGATGGAGTCACGGCAAGGTTAATTGCAAAACTGGCAGCCAGGTTAGACCGTCGCAGCAAAATAAAACAAAAGTCCGGTGGCCCCCTTTCGAGATTTGCATCATTTCTTTCTACACGAGCTTCCGCAAGTCCGTTTTCTGTTCCTCAGACAACGTGAAGAGGAAATCATTTGGGGAATTCTTACAAGGAAAACGACAGAAGCGGGGGCGAAGGAGATGAGATGCAGAGCAGTTTGGCATGGATCCTGTCAACCACACTTGGAAGATTTATGATTTATGACACCAAACCTCTCACTGCCTCGACTCCTCCTCCCGCCACCCTGTGATTTCCCCTATAAAAACGTGGAATGCGATTTCCTATTTGTAGCATCTGAGGAGGTGAGCTCTGACTCACAGAAAGCTCACACTGAAATTAACAAACTGTTAAGTCTTTTAAGGTGCCACCAGATTTCTGTTTCATTTCACTGCAATGTGTACTGCAATGTGTACTACTAAGCCATTTCCTAAAGGCCACTTCACACACTGCTGGCAGGAGAGGATCGGTATGAAAAATTTAACAGGCATCAGTTATTATTCTGTAATACGCAAACTGGGGTTTTTTCATTTGGGTAAAATATGGAAATGCACACGGAGTAGACGCAGTCAACTGCAGCTCCCTGAAGCAGATTTCCCATAGTATGAATGCTGCTGCCTCCTATGTTGTGGTTTTCAAACCAAGTTCCAGGGCACTATGGTGTTCCCCATAGGTTTACGAGGGGCTCCAATGTCAGCTCAACAACGGTGGACTGACTAGCTGCCCACACTCACCACATCTTCTCTAGCAATGTGCAAAGAAGGAGGAGAGTTTGTTTTTCTATGCCGATTTTCTCTACCTTTTAAGGAGAATCAAATCAGCTTACAATCGCCTTCTCTTCCCCACACCTTGTGAGGTAGGTGGGGCTGAGAGAGCTCGAAGAGAACTGTGATTTGCCCAAGGTCACCCAGCTGGCTTCATGTGTAGGAGCGGAGCAGCTGACCCTGTTCGCCCGATTAGAGACCGCTCCACTCATGTGGAGGAGTGGGGAATCAAACCTGGTTCTCCAGATTCGAGACCACAGCTCTTAACCACTACACCATGCTGGTGTTGGGTATACTCTCTCAGTTCCCACGGGTCAATGGTGAGCTGAAAGACCTGCCTAATAACCTGCATAAACCAAGCGGATGCTTAAGAACATGCTTCGGAATCGTTTGCAGTGCCCTGAGTTACCATGGCACTCAGAGGTCCTCCAGAGAAAGGGAACATGGGGAGTGTTCTCCTAAAGTTTGAAAAGAATAAACACTCCTGCGCATTGCTGTGTCACAGCATAAGGAGGCCCTCAGGCCGCTTTTGGGAGAGGCCGCAGCTCAGTGGTAGAGCATCTGCTTGGCATGCAGAAGTTACCAGGTTCAATCCCCGGCATCTCCAGTTAAAGAGTCTAGGCAAGTAGGTGATGTGAAAGACCCCTGCCTGAGACCCTGGAGAGCTGCTGCCGGTCTGAGTAGACAATACTGACTGTGATGGACCAAGGGTCTGATTCAGTATAAGGCAGCTTCATGTGTTCATGAGTCAAACCAGCTTACAATCACGTTACCTTCCCCTCCCAACAGACATCCTGTGAGGTAGGTGTGGCTGAGAGAGTGTGACTAGCCCAAGGTCACCCAGCTGGCTTCATATGTAAACTGCAAAGTTTGAAATTCAAAAGCCTTTGTGGGGGGGTCACAATTTCCTCTCCAGCACCAGCACAACACTAGATCAGGGGATTTAGCATGGCAAGCCCTTCCGTTCGCTCTGGAAATGCGTTTATTACTGGACCTCCACATGCCGGCAGGATCGCCTCTCCTGCTGATGTTCTGCTGCCCTAGCTCCATTCTTCTGAGCAAAGCCTTCTGAAGGTGCCGCCCCTGCAGAGCGGTAAAATCTGCAACTGTTCGTTCGTGAAGACCATTTCAGAGGGCAGCTGCGTTGGCCGGCAGCCGAACAGCTAGATTTGGGTCCAGCAGCAACTTAGAGACCGACAAGATCTTTAGGGTATAAGCTGTAAGGGAGCTTTCACTCTCGAAAGCTTACACCGCCAAAATCTTCTTGGTCTCTAAGGTGCTGCCAGACTCGAATCTAGCCGCTTGTTCATGGGCATTCTCTGGGGCGGCCCCCTCGCTGTGGAGCGGTCTGACAGAAGCTAAAACCCCAACCCCCACTGCCATCATTTCGCAAAACGTGAATGACGGAATTCATAAAACCATAGAATCACAGAGTTGGAAGGGACCTCCAGGTCATCTAATCCAACCCATTGCACAATGAAGGAAATAAAAAACATGAGAAAAGCCATGTTGGATCAGACCAAGGCCCATCAAGTCCAACAGTCTGTTCACACAGTGGCCAACCAGGTGCCTCTAGGAAGCCCACAAACAAGATGACTGCAGCAGCATTATCCCACCTGTGCTCCACAGCACCTAATATAATCAGCATGCTCCTCTGATACTAGAGAGAATGGGTATGCATCTTGACTAGTATTCATTTTGACTAGTAGCCACGGATAGCCCTCTCCTCCATGAACATGTCCTCTCCCCTCATAAAGCCTTCCAAGTTGGCAGCCATCACCACATCCTGGGGCAGGGAGTTCCACAATTTAACTTTGCGATGTGTGGTTGTGAACCGCCCTGAGCCCGCCTTTGGTCTGGAAAGGGCAGGATCAAATCAATCAAAATCAAATCAATAAATAAACATTTTAATATTAATATTGCATATTTGTTATCTGCTTTTATGCAGTTTTTAATTCATTTATAGTGTTGTCAGTTGCCACGAGACCCTTTGGGTGAGAGGTAACTAAAAAAAATCTAATAATAATAAGAGTTGGTTTTTATACCCCACTTTTCTGTACCGTAAGGAGTCTCAAAGCAACTTACAATTACCTTGCATTCCTCTCCATACAACAGACACCTTGTGAGGTAGGTGGGGTTGAGAGAGTTCGGAGAGAACTGTGACTAGCCCAAGGTCACCCAGCAGGCTTCATGTGTAGGAAGGGGGAAACAAACCTGGATCTCATCTGCCGCTCTTAACCACTACACCACACTGGCTTTGTTTAATAAATAAAGTGATACAAGTAGCATTAACAAATAGCAGAGGGGTATTTTTTTTCCTTTATCACCAAAGGATGTTCTCCAAAGGATGTTTAGTCTATAAGGAGACCACCTACAGCTTGAGAGAATCTGCTTGTGTGTGTTTCCCCCTTTGTCATATTTTTCTGTGTTGGTGTTTCAAACCATAAACCGCTTTGATAGAGATAGTAGATAAATATAAGATCGACGCATTTATCCACAGCTCAGGGGGCTGGTACATGTGCCACGGGTGGTGGGCAAGGTACGGGGAATTTGGGGTTGGCTACTTCTGCCTGCCCACACTATGCAGCCACCGTCTCCCCAGCTGAATCAATCAGAGGTAGGTCCTGACAAAAGGGACGGAAAAATGTACATGCGGTGAGTGCTACACATTCTTTATGAAACTGCTGGATTTAAAGGGTGAAGCTACTCCTAAACACAGCACTTCAGGTGGGCTGCCCCATTTCTGAATGCTTCTCCCACCTAGAAGGTTCCTTGCAAATCATGGAGGACTTGGGCTAGGTTTTTTTTTTTTTTCACTTGCACGCTATATTTCTAGGTAGGTAGGAGAAGAGTTGGTTTTCATACCATGATTTTCTCTACCGAAAGGAGTCTCAAACCGGCTTACAATCGCCTTCCCTTTGCCTGAGATACTGGAGAGCCATTGCCACTCTGAGTAGACAATACTGACTTTGATGGAGCAAGAATCTGATTCAGTATAAGGCAGCTCCATGTGTATCATATTTGGGGAGGGGCTGTGGTTCAGTGGTAGAGCATCTGCTTGGCATGCAGAAGGTCCCAGGTTCAGTCCCCGAAAGGGACTAGGCAGGTAGGTGATGTGAAAGACCTCCGCCTGAGACCCTGGAGAGCCGCTGCCGGTCTTAGACAATACTGACTTAGATGGACCAAGGGTCTGATTCCGTATCAGGCAGCTTCATGTGTTCATGTGAGAAATGTCCACTTGCAATCCAATCGAATCATGGAAAAGCCAGGCCACCGTGAACCTATGCCCACTGCGCTAAAGAGGGAGCTCGCCTTTATCCCAGAAATAAGCCTCTCTTTTGCATGACCAACACAAGTTTTCGTAGCGTTTGCAGCCGCGCCACGTAACTCTCGAGCTCCGCGTCAGCACTTACACCCAAGAGCTTCTCCTGAGCTGCAATTCTGAGAGGCGTGAGAAATGTCATCAGAGCTGCGGCTAAATTATACGATGCTAAAAATGTATGTTTTTGCAAGCCTCAGCTACAATGGGTATACTTATCAGAAATTCCAGTCTAATTACAGCTCCACCCAGAATGAAAGCAGGTGCTATTTTTGCCGGGGTAAAGCCTCTTTGCATTAATATCTTCAGGCGGTAGCAGCCTAGCGCCTCAGACGGCCAAGAAGGTAAAGCACAAACTTCCTCTGCAATGTACATACAGTCCATTGTTAAATGGAGTCACGGGATCCTGATCTACCATCACGGGAAAGACAGCACCGAAATAAACCCAACTCTTCCATCTGCATAAACGATGCTAACTAAACAGGCTCATTTTGAATTGCATACTCTTTTGCATAATTAATTCCACTTGTCACTGAAGCTCTGCCTATTGAAAACCTTATTTGCCGGTCGCTCCGGCTTCATCGGGGTACAGCCCATAGACTTTCCTTGAAGATACAAGGGCCAGTGACTTGCTTTAATTTTCAAACAAATGTCATGAACGCATGAAGCTGCCTTATACTGAATCAGACGCTCGGTCCATCAATGTCAGTATTGTCTGCTCGGACCAGCAGCAGCTCTCCAGGGTCTCAGGCTGAGGTCTTTCACATCACCTACCTGCTTAGACCCTTTAACAGGAGATGCTGGGGATTGAACCAAGGACCTTCTGCATGCCCAGCAGACGCTCTACCGCCGAGCCACAGCCCCTCCCCTGTCAACTTGAGATGCTTTGAGATCAATCATAGAATCATAGAGTTGGAAGGGACCACCAGGGCCATCAAGTCCAACCCCCTGCACAATGCAGGAAATTCACAACTACCTTCCCCCTCCACACCTCTAGTGACCAGAAGATGGCCAAGTTGCCTTCCCTCTCATCATCTGCCTAAGGTCACAGAATCAGCATTGCTGACGGATGGCCATCTAATCTCTTCTTAAAAACCTCCAGGGAAGGAGAGCCACCACCTCCCAAGGAAGCCTGTTCCACCGAGGAACCACTCTAACTGTTAGAAAATTCTTCCTAATGTCTAGACGGAAACTCTTTTGATTTAATTTCAACCCGTTGGTTCTGGTTCAACCTTCTGGGGCAACAGAAAACAACTCGGCACCCTCCTCTATATGACAGCCCCTCAAGTACTTGAACATGGCTATCATATCCCATCTCAGTCTTCTCCTCTTCAGGCTAAACATACCCAGCTCCTTCAACCTTTCCTCATAGGACTTGGTCTCCGGACCCCTCACCATCTTTGTTGCCCTTCTCTGGACACGTTCCAGCTTGTCTACACCTTTCTTAAATTGTGGTGCCCAAAACTGAACACAGAACTCTAGTTGAGGTCTAACCAGAGCAGAGTAAAGCGATACCATCACTTCGTGTGATCTGGACACTATACTTCTGTTGATGCAGCCCAAGACTGCATTTGCCTTTTTAGTTACAGCATCACACTGCTGACCCATGTTCAGTGTTTGGTCTACTAAGACCCCAAGATCCTTTTCACACACACTACTGCTCAAACAAGCCTCCCCCATCCTATAATTATGCTTTTGATTTTTCCTACCTAAATGCAGAACTTTACATTTTTTGTTGAAGTGCATTTTATTAGTTCTAGACCATTTCTCCAGCCTGTCAAGATCATCCTGCTTATGCCTTCTTACTGAGAAGCAGTAATCCTACGCCTGCTTACTGGGAGGCATGATCCTAGCAAGGCTGACTCCTGGGTGCATAGGAATGTGTTCTTAGAAAGCTGGATTCTACAGCCAACACTACATTCCACAGATCTTCTGCATTTCTGTGACAGCTGGATCGGTCTGGGTATGACAACCCCATGCTTGGCCCAATGAAATGCAAGAGAAAATGAGAATTCTCACAAAGGGACAGACAATAGGCAATAGGATTGTCCTTTCCTGAACAGGAGTAAACCAAGAAATCATTTTCTTACAACTTTGCTCACTTATAAAATATCGGGCTGGTTTGTTTTCCGGGCAATGCATCATTGTCCTGGTTTCAGGCTCAAAAATTCCCCCAAGACAGCAGCGCACGAAACCCTAGTTCTCCTAATCGAAGGACAAACCAAGTATCGACCCAGAGATAATTCTCCCGAGCAAGCACCTTTCCATTGCCCTCCGTGTAAATCTGAAGCCGAGAGTCAATTAAGACAGCAACTTCAGGGCAAAGGGGAGGGGCCATGGCTCAGTTTGTAGAGCATCTGCTTGGCATGCAGAAAGTCCCAGGTTCAATCCCTGGCATCTCCGGTTAAAGGGACTAGGCAAGCAGGTGATGTGAAAGACCTCCACCTGAGACCCTGGAGAGCCGCTGCCCGTCTGAGAAGACAATAATGACCTTGATGGACCAAGGGTCTGATTCAGTATCAGGCAGCTTCATGTGTTCATGTGTGCTCAAGAACGCAACGTGCACAAGGAAGACAAGAGCAGGCCATTCAGCAAATCAGTGGTTCACTTTTCCCACCACGGGAATCCAAGGAACAACGAAGCTGCCGCAAAGGGAAAGCGTCACTTCCTACCATTTAAGAAAACCCTTTCTGAATCATCTGCACAAAGCAAATATTTACAAGGACACACCCTCTTCCACATTCACAGTTTCAGTCTATTTACACATCGAAGAATCACTGGGCAAACTGCTTCGAGTAAGTGCAGATTGGCTAGATCCTGCAACAAAGGAGAAGAAATGAAGAACATAGTGTCGGAAGGGGCCATCCAGGCCATCTAGTCCAACCCCCTGCTCAATGCAGGATCAGCCTAAAGCACCCCTGACAAGTGTTTGTCCAGCCTGTGCTTAAAGACTGGCAGCGAGGGGGAGCTCACCACCTCCCTAGGTAGCCGATTCCACGGTCGGACAACTCTCAGTGTAAAAAAATGTTTCCTAATATCCAGCCAGTACCTTTCCGCCTGCAATTTAAACCCATTATTGCGAGTCCTAACCTCTGCCGCCAACAGGAACAGCTCCCTGCCTTCCTTGAAGTGACAGCCCTTCAAATACTTAAACAGAGCAAACATGTCCCCCCTTATCACAGAGAGGGGCTGGGGAGGGGGGCTGGGGTGTTATCACATAAGGTGTTGGGTCAATGACTGTGTACTGTTTAGAACAGGGGTGTCAAACTCATTTGATATAAATGTCACTTGGTCAGGCTGGGCCATGCCTCACCAGCCCAGATTGGGATGGGGGGGGGGGTTGGCTCGGCTGGCTCACAGGCCAGATAAGAGCTCTCAAGGGGCCGAATCTGGCCCCGGGCCACATGTTGGACACCCCTGGTTTAGAAGCCAGCATGATATAGTGGTTAATCATGGCGGAGTCTAATCTGGAGAACAGGGTTCGATTCCCCACTCCTCCACATGAAGCCTGCTGGGTCGCCTCAAGCCAGTCACAGTTCTCTCTGAACTCTCTCAGCCCATGCAGAGGCACACAACGGCAAACCACCCCTGAACGTCTCTTGAAAAACGACAGGTTCGCCATAAGTCAGCTATGACTTGGATTTCCACCACCAATCCTATGACATGCTTACTCGGGAAAGAAATACAGGTACGTGAGCACGGAGACTGCAGCCCAACTAAGGAGCAAATCACTCAGCTAGCTTTACTTCGGAGAAAGCAGGTGCAGAACTGGGATACACTAGAAAGCAGGTGCAGAACTGGGATACACGAGTCCCAAGGACAGAAGTTTTTGTACAGTACAGGCTGAAAGACTTCTTTGTTTCCCCCACACACACACGCATATACTTCAAATCCACTTTAACATGTTTATTAAAAACAACCACAGGCCAGTTGGTCCAGTAAGCCAAGTTTCAGGGCCTGTTCCAAACTTTTTAACAAAAAAAAGTCATCAGATAAAGAGCCGTTCAGGTCCCTCTCTGGACCGGCCATCGAGCCCATACCAAATTAAGTGGTTTCAGTCCAGTTCCCAGAGGATCGGTAACCACATCAAGGAAGTAACGACGCGATTTGATAGCCAGCTCTTCCGTCAGCGGCCGTGCCAGGAGAGAATGAGAGTTACAGCATGCAGTTTCGTAGAAATTACAGACTGTGCTGTAACAACCCTGCGTCCTTCGCTTCCTCCCCCCAGGATATCAGACTGATCCCTTTCCAACTTTCCCGAAGGAGGAGGAGGAGAAAAAGTACCTAAAACAATCAGACCAGAGTCTTTTGCGGCAGAAGTCCTTTCATTATGCCGGCACTTCACATCGGCACATGAACAAGATGTCGAGGGGCTCAACCACTCCTTCCAGATATCTACCAACCCCATATACACATAGATGCTGGGATGGATCTCCCTAGTTTCCACAAATATCCATGTTCCAGTTAAGCGTAGCACCGTTTACATCCCACGTGACCCTCTAACCCCCACCCCCTTGTTTAGGGCTTGTAATTCTACACACACCAACCTGGAAGTAAGCAAATCCCCCCTCCCCTCTTGAATGCAGCAGGTCTACTTCTGAGTAAGCATGAACAAGCCCAATAAGGTGGAACTTTGGCTGAAGCAGAATAACTCAGTTACTCCTCCGGGAATTACGATCGGGAGCCCGGCAGCAACTTAAAAAGAGTTTGTTCAAGTTTTCGCAGACTAGAGTCCATTTCTTTGGCACCCGGGGAGCAGTCCAAAATGTCATTTTTATTTCCCCCGCTGCAACATCCTAACACCGCTAGGACTGTTATCCCAGAAAGCCCCTCCGGATCCCTTTCTGTGGGCTGCTCGGGGGACCCTCTTCTTCTTTGCATCCCCCCACCCTAACTCACCCAAGTTGGGGTCCCTCTGCAAAACCTCCCCAGAACCTTCAACGCGCACCCCTGTCCTAAAAAGAGACCCAATGTCAGACCCCTTCCAATGACCTCAAGACCACCCTCACGCCCCCTCCTTCAAGAGCCCACAAAGTCCAGAAATTGGGGAGGGGGCTTATGGGCTCCCCCTCCCTATAAGGCACAAACCCAGACCCCTCCATGGACTTCCAGACCACCACCCCATGCCACCTACTTCAAGAGTCAGAATGATTCAAAAAAGTCTAGAAATGGGGGAGGGGGCTTACTGGCTCCCCCTCCCCATAAGGCACAAACCCAGACCCCTGCAATGACCTCCAGACCACCACCCCATGCCCCCTACTTCAAGAGTCCACAAAGTCCAGAAATGGGGGAGGGGGCTTATGGGCTCCCCCTCCCCATAAGGAACAAACCCAGACCCCTCCAATGACCTCCAGACCACCACCCCATGCTTCCTACTTCAAGAGTCAGAATGTTCCACAAAAGTCTAGAAATGGGGGAGGGGGCTTACTGGCTCCCCCTCCCCATAAGGCGCAAACTGCTGCCAGCCTCCCCCTCCCCACATGCCAGAAGCCAACCTACCATGCAAGCAGAAAAGGGGGGGGGACACAACACCTCCCCCTTTGTTCCCATGAGCTACCTCTCTCTCTCCCCCCCCCCATTAAAGGCAGAGGTGGGAGGGTCCAGCAGCAGCATGAACCCATCTGCTCTCTCCCTCGCTTTCTCTGCCCCCCGCAAGAATAGATCCCAATTTCCAAGATGAATACATAAAAGATTAAAAGAAACTCGACCCCCCCCCCAGGTTAGAAGCCCCTCAAGGATTTCTCTCCCCCCCTAAAATAGAAATGGAGTGAGCCAGCGTGCCCTCCCCCCTCCTTTTGGGAATGGAATAGTCCGGCCCGCTCCTTTCTGCCCCCTCCCCCCGAGGGAGGCCTCGGGCCTCATTACGCCCCCCCCCCTCGCGCCTGAGAGTGTTAGACCCCCCCTCCCCGAAGGACCCCCGGCCGGCCCCGGCCTCACCTCGGCGCCTCGGCCTCCCGCTCCTCCCGGGCCCCGGCGGCGCCTCCGCCTCCTCCCCGCGGCGCTTCGCCCAGCGAGGTGCCCGGGACGTTGGCCTCCAACCAGGAAGTGGCCCGGTGTGACACCTACTCCCGGCTGCCATGGCAACGCCCCCCCTCCTCCCCGCCGCCGCGTTCGGGACGGGAGCGGCCGCCTCCTCCGGCACACGCCCACCGCCCGCTGCGAAGCATAGGGCGGTCCCAGGCTGGGCGCCATCTTGAGCCCAGGACGAGGCTACGGGGGCCGAAAGGGGGACCAACGGCGGCCTGGGACGCCCGCGCCGCTTCCATGCTAATCGGACGGGATAGGGAGGTCTCAGCAAGGCCGCCATTTTGGTTCAGGAACGAGGCTGGGCACGCCCCCCCATGGGAATAGCAGCTATTTTTGGGGTCTAGAGGGAAACAGCCGGGTCAGGGATTTTTTCTTCTTCTTCTCTTAGGCGGCTTTGATCTCGGCCTCTTCCAAAAAAAAAAAACACACGTCCCACATGGAGTTGGAAGGCTGCAACTCTATTCTCCCTGTATAAAACATAGGGTTGCCAACCTCCAGGTACTGGGAGAAAAATAGACACCACTGTACAAGTATCTGAAGATCTGGAAATCAGTACAGAAGCGAAAATAATTTAAACAAAGTGCAAAAATTTCTTTATAAGCTACTACATGAATATGAAGACAACACAAGACACAATGTACAAAAATGACCTACAAAAGCCATGTATAAGTGTTCATATGTACAAAAAGAGTAATTTTTCAAATCTTTCAAAGTTGTCTCAAATACGAGTACAAGTTCTTCTTTTTGAAGACAAATGTCATGTAGTAAGATAGAAGCCACCAATTTATGGAGGAAACCATGCAGAATAATTACACAATTAATCTGCTCTGGAGGAGGCAGCCCCCCCCTCCCCGAAACAGCAGGTTCGCAGTCTGGCAGTGCTGTTAGATTGGGAGGGGGGATGCAGATAGAAACATAGGTACACATCGGGTTGCCAACCTCCAGGTACTAGCTGGAGATCTCCTGCTATTACAACTGATCTCCAGCCGATAGAGATCAGTTCACCTGGAGAAAACGGCTGCTTTGGCAATTGGGCTCTATGGCATTGAAGTCCCTCCCCAAGCCCCGCCCTCCTCAGGCTCCACCACAAAACCTCCCGCCAGATTTGGCTAGCGTACCAACAGTGGCCCTTCCTTGGAAAGCGAGATTAGCCAGGACCGTACACAATCTGATCACATACAGGTTAGAGCGCTGCACCGTGCTCTTCATGGGGCTGCCTTTGAAGACTGTTTGGAAGCTTTGGTTAGTGCCGAAAACAGCAGCCACGTTACCGACAGGCGTTAATTGCAAAGATCATCTCTTCCCAGTCTTGCAACAACTGTATTGGCTGCCTGTACGCTTCCAAGCCCAATTCAACAAGCTGATTATTGTTTTCAAAGCCCAAAATGTCTGGGCACCAAAAGGACCCCATACTCCCGTATGCGTGAACCCATCAATTAAGATCTTCATCAGAGGCCCTGATCTGTCTCCTTCCATTATCAGAGACAGTAATAACACAAGACAGGGGCTTTTCCGTCTTGGCACCTGGGTTATGGAAAGCCCTCCCTTCATCTATCCACCCAGGGCTGAGAGCCAGTGAGGTGTAGTGGTTAAGAGCGGTGGACTCTAATCTGGAGGACCAGGTTTGATTCCCCACTCCTCCACATGAGCAGCGGACTCTAATCTGGTGAACCGGGTTGGTTTCCCCACTCCTACACACAAAGCCAGTTGGGTGACCTTGGGCTAGTCACAGTTCTCTCCGAACTCTCTCAGCCCCACCTACCTCACAAGGTGCCTGTTCTGGGGAGAGGAAGGAAAGGTGATTGTAAATCAGTTTGAGACTCCTTAAAAGTAAATTGGGGTATAAAAACCAACCCTTCTTCTTTCAGTGCCTGATGAAGACTTAGTTATTTACCCAGTCATTTGGGGGTTATAATGCAGCTAATGTGGAGTATCAGACTAGGATCTGTGAATCCTGAGTTCTAATCTCTACTCCAGCATGAAGCCTGCTGAATGCCCTTGGTGTAGTCTCTCTCAGCCTAACCTACCTCACAGGGTTGTTGTGAGAACAAAATAGAGGAAGGGGCAACCATGCACACCACCCTGAGCTCCTTGGAAGAAGGGCAGGATAAAAATGTGATATAGTGCATTCATCCTTTCGTAGCTTGATATGAATCAATGCATATTTTAAAAAGTTTTTATTGAGGTTTACCTTGTATGTAGACTAGTTTTTTCTCCACCCTCTCCTTCCCATTTTCCCCTCCAGATAACCAGTGCTTTGGGCGGTGTGCTGCAAAACGCACATCTCTTTTCTTCCTTTTTTAAATAAGATTTGTTTAATAAAAAATACATTTTAAGCATTGAAAGCGGACAGCAGAAGACCATCCTTCTGTGGTGACATAAAACACAAATGGGAGACTCTTGAAAAAAATAAACGCTATTGTCACATACATGTTAAAAAGAAAATCCAGTATTTGGAATTCATGGAGTACAAATAACATTTGTTCAAAGTTAAAATGTGACATGATATTTGATCTTGGGCAGGGGGCCAGGGGGCTAAGGTTGATAATACCCTAATAAATAACAAGCTAAACTAGAAATCAGTGATTTGAACAAATCCCACCCCATTGAAGAGGTGGGTCAGAATTCAGGTAAAATTTAAGTATGCCAGCTCAGCTAGTTTATTAATTGGTCTGAGTTGCTTCTGAAAAGGGGAAGATCAACTACCTTAAAAATCATGACGTGGCTGCTATATAAAATAATTTTAAAACCCCAAAATGGGGTCGCCATAAGTCGGCTATGACTTGGCGGCACTTTACACACACACACACACACTATACCAAAAACCTGATTTTCTGAAAGGCAGAGCAACTTAAAAAGTAAAGGCCACAAATATGACACACATCTCTTTTTCATTGCTTCTGACTGCATCACTAAAAGCAGATTCTTCTCTTATGTCATGCAATGCGGATCTCCTTGGAGAACGATGCCCACAGACCTTTGGCTCAGGCATTGCAATTCGCTTGTCCAGTTTAAGGCTCCCTTCTGAAGTATTGTTCAGGCCACCGTCCTTGTTAGCTCCCTCCTGCGGCTCAGATTTGAATGCTCACAGTGGATGGATAAGAGGGACTATTTCCATCGATATGCATGTTCTCCTTCTCCTGCCCCACTTTCCAATTATCTCTTTTCTCTTGCCACAATCTCTCCATTAACTCCCTCTGGCCTGCTTTTCCTCGGCTTTCCTCTCTCTCTCTCACTCCTCCCCTAGCGTCTTTTGTTTCTTTGTCCTTGCCAGATCCCTATTCAAGCAAAATTCTACAATGCAAGTGAAAGCGGAAATGGGGCAGACCCCAAAACAGCAGGGAGAGAATGGTATGGTTTCATACTGAAACAAGGGAAATAAAGCAGGAGAGCGGAGGAAGGATTCCTCGCAGTGCAATCCTAAAGAGAGTTACTCCCTTCTAAGCCCATTCATTTCAATGAGCTAAGACCGGAGTAATTCTCCTTAGGGTTGGCTAAGTAGGGTTGGCCCCGATTAGGACTTGGTCGGGAGACCACTGAGGAAGTCCTGAGTTGCTATGCAGAGGCAGGCAATGGCAAACCACCTGTCTCTTGCCTTGAAAACCCTACCCGGGGTTGCCATAAATCAGGTGCAGCTGTCCACCCCCACCAATCCGCTGAGTCTCATTGAGGAAGGTGGATTTTCAGTATAGTAAATATAGGTATCAAAATGCCTTGGAAAATCGCTGTCTGTCAGTGGAAGTTGATGTCAAGGTAGGGTTGCCAGGTCCCTCTTCACCACCAGCGGGAGGTTTTGGGGGTGGAGCCTGAGGAGGACGGGGGTTTGGGGAGGGGAGGGACTTCAATGCCATAGAGTCCAATGGCCAAAGTGGCCATTTTCTCCAGGCGAATGGAACTCTATCGGCTGGAGATCAGTTGTAATAGCAGGAGACCTCCTGCTGCTACCTGGAGGTTGGCAACCCTATGTCAAGGACCTGTGTGCCCATAAACCAGAATGCTGCAGACAGCTTATGTAGGTGTGTGCCAGTGGTTGGAGTTTAGGGATGCCAGCTTCCAGGTGGGACCTGGGGATCCCCTGGAATTACAGCTCATCTCCAGACTACAGAGATCAGTACCCCTGGAGTAAATGGCTGCTTTGGAGGGTGGACTCTATGGCATTGTACCCCACTGAGGTCCCTGCCCTCCCCAGGCTCTACCCCCAAATCCCCAGGAGTTTCCCAACCTGGATCCCAACTACCACCACCCCCACTGGAGGCCAAGGCCAGGGGGTACCAGGCAACACTATTAGAGATTCAGACTAGGACCTGGGAGAGACGGGCTCAAATCCCCCCTTGGCCATAATGCTCAGTAGGGTGACTCGGAGCCTGTCATTCCTTCTCAGCCTATCCTACCTCACAGGGTTGTCATGATGATGAAATGGAGGGAGGGGAAACAATGTGTGGTGCCCTGAAAGGAAGGGAGAGGTGAAAATGGATAGACATAAGCTGCACTTTAATGATGCAGAAAAGGGGATTATTACAGGTATCAACCCAGAATCGTTAAATACAATTTGAGACAGGGGTTTAGGAGGGTGTTAAACAAAAAAATAACAATTGAGCAAAATCTTGTTTCCTTTGGCTATGGATGAAATCTTCCTTATCATTTGTACTCAAAGCAAGACAACAGAAACTTGTCTGAGGATGCACAGATCTGGCTCCGATTGTGTGGAGGAGCAGAACCAGTATAACAGAGAGCAGAATGCAACCCTGGGGCCAGAACCTTTTGCACAGTCATGATGTAGGAACTCCCTTACGTAAACATTTTTTTTTAAAACCCTCTTCAGGGAGCCAGTTTGTGTTTTTTGCATTGAGATAGGTTTGCATTCCTGGCCCAAATTCTCACTGATGACAGAGTTTATAGACTGCAGTACCTCTGGCTGAAGTCAGAGGCTCACGTAATGTCCACTGTAGAACAAAAATTCCTGCCTGTAGAAAACTAGATGCTATGTAGAAGGCCACCTTGACATGCTAGTTTTCTGTGTGAATGGAATTCCCCCCCCCCATGGTCGAGCATTCCACAATGTGACACTACATTTCATTGTGTGATACCACCACCCGCAGTCTAAAATGATTGAAATAAGCACTGCCACTATTTCATATCAACAGACTCTAGAAAGAAATAAACGATGCTTCCTCCCCCACTCCACCCCATCTTTGCACATAAACGTTCTCAGCGGACAGATTAATTTCCATTGCCTATTAAAATTTCCTTTGAGTGCAAACAGGAACGGCGAAGCCGCCTGACAGGAAGTCTCTCTCCAGCTTCTCCCAGCTGTGTTGGATCTGTCTGCCTGCCTTTCCCGAGATCGGTGCCAGCAGCCCAGGCAGTAGTAGACAGCCACAGAAGAAGCAACGTCCCAAGTAATTTCCTTTAATGTTTTGGGGGATAAACTAGCACCCCTAACCGTGCAACCCTACGGTGAGTTATTCCAGTCTAAGACCATTGACCAGTCTAAGGCTATCGTATTCCCTATTACTATGTATGGGTGTGAAAGCTGGACTGTGAAGAAAGCTGATAGGAAGAAAATAGATTCTTTTGAAATGTGGTGTTGGAGGAGAGTGTTACAGATACCATGGACTGCCAAAAAAAAAAAAATACAGTGGGTTCTAGATCAAATCAAACCGCGGCTATCATATTTTGGTCACGTCATGAGACGACAAGAGTCACTGGAAAAGACAGTCATGCTAGGAAAAGTTGAGGGCAGCAGGAAAAGAGGAAGACCCAACAAGAGATGGATTGACTCAATAAAGGAAGCCACAGCCTTCAATTTGCAAGATCTGAGCAAGGCTGTCAAAGATAGGACATTTTGGAGGACTTATATTCATAGGGTCGCCATGAGTCGGAAGCGACTTGACGGCACTTAACACACACGCAAGACCATTGACTTCAAGGGGTTAGACTGGAGTAACTCTCTATAGGATTGCACTGTAAACTGCAGGATAAGCTTCTTCGGTTTGTTATTATGTAAGGGATATTTTGGCTCTTCCACTCTCCCTCACCCTTTCTCACATGTCTCATAAGTGAATCACCTCCACTTCCAAAGCAAATTGTAGTTTGTTGTAATATCTAAATCACCATCTGGTCTGTTCTCTGAAGTGAGCCAGCGTGGTGTAATCTTCAGAGCGGTGGACTCTATCTGGAAAACCAGGTTTGATTTCCCACTCCTCCACATGAGCGGTGGACGCTAATCTGGTGAACCGGGTCGCTTTCCCCTCTCCAACACATGAAGCCAGCTGGGTGACCTTGGGCTAGTCACAGCTCTCTCAGCCCCACCTACCTACCTCACAGGTGTCTGTTGTGGGGAAGGGAAGGTTATTGTAAGCCAGATTGATTCTTCCTTAAGTGGTAGAGAAAGTTGGCATATAAAAACCAACTCTCCTCCTCTTCCTCCTCCTCCTCTACATCAGGATTCCAAAACTCAGGATCCAAGC
Organism: Euleptes europaea; assembly: GCF_029931775.1. Lineage (NCBI taxonomy): Eukaryota > Metazoa > Chordata > Lepidosauria > Squamata > Sphaerodactylidae > Euleptes > Euleptes europaea. The sequence continues at coordinate 114,353,582 of NC_079314.1, read as the reverse complement.
CCAGAACTCTATCCTGGCCTTGGATCCCAGTGAAAATCTCCATGGATGGAAGGATGCCCATCAGAGCTGCATGACTTCTCTGCCTTTCCCTTCCTGTTGCAGCCAAAATGCGCCCCCCCCCCCCAATATTCCTGGGAGACAGGAGATCCCCACCTCAGGAACAGCATGAAAGGGGAGCTGGAGGCTTGGAACTGGAAGGGTTTCATTTAGGACTGTGTTTTGTTAAAACACTCCTGAATTGTGATTGCAAAGTTTGTAGGATAGCAGGGTGTGACAGCAGGGCTCTTCCGATGTTCTTAGGATGCTGGACTTGATGGGCCTTGGTCCGATCCAGCAGGGTCCTTCTTATGTTCTTAGGATGCTGGACTAGATGGGCCACTGGTCCGATCCAGCAGGGGCCTTCTGATGTTCTTATAAGTGAAAACAAAGGTAATCTGGAATGGAGCAGCACAAATATGGGAGGGGAACAGGATGGAACAAGTTTGGCACCACAGGTGGCTTGGAAACTGAAGAAGGAAATTAGTCAGTCTCTCTCTCTCTCTCTCTCTCTCACTCACTCACTCATTACCCTGGAAGGTGCTGCCACATAGCGGCAAGGTGAGACACAGAATGAGCAGAATTTCAGAAATCCTGAAAGGGACATATAGTTAGCGTGGCAGGACTTCAAAGACAAACACGTTTATCCGGCCATAAGTTTTGTGGCCTAGAACCAACACCATCGAGTGCATAAAACACGAGCTCAGCAAACATATATAGATTTTTTTTGGGGGGGGGATATTAGTGTGTGTGTGGGAAATTAACAGCTGTTTAGGGATTTTTTTGGGCACCTGTTACTGAATTATCCTGTAGCTGTAACATTTGCAGGGCAATCCTACGCATGGTTACGCTATCCATCAGTTTCAATAGACTGCAGTAAACGTGCAAAAACGCTTTCCTGGAAGTAAGACCCATTGAATAAAAATGGGACTTACTTCTGAGTAAGCCTATCTAAAAAGATAAAGGTAAAGGTCCCCTGTGCAAGCACCGGGTCATTCCTGACCCATGGGGTGACGTCACATCCCAACGTTTACTAGGCAGACTTTGTTTTATGGGGTGGTTTGCCAGTGCCTTCCCCAGCCATCTTCCCTTTACCCCCAGCAAGCTGGGTACTCATTTGACCGACCTCGGAAGGATGGAAGGCTGAGTCAACCTTGAGCCGGCTACCTGAAACCTACTTCTGTTGGGATCGAACTCAGGTCAGGATTGCTCTTTGTATGTAGTAAACAGCCCCCGGAGCAGTTAGATTCGAGTCCAGTAACACCTTGGTAGACCAGCAAGATTTTCGGGGTATAAGCTTACGAGAGTAAGCACTCCTTTCGCTACATACCTGACAAATTAATAATAGCAGTATCATTAATCATTGATCAAAAAGGGCAAGAGTCCAGTAGCACCTTAAAGACTAACAAAAATATTTTCTGGTAGGGTATGAGCTTTCGTGTGGCTCACGAAAGCTCATACCCTACCAGAAAATATTTTTGTTAGTCTTTAAGGTGCTACTGGACTCTTGCCCTTTTTGACTACTGCAAACAGACTAACACGGCTACCCACTGTGAATTAATCATTGATGTTGATCATAAGACACAATATTATTGCTAATCATAAATGACGCCAATATTGACATCATTGTAGCTAATAGATTGATATGATATGTTCATATGATATATGTTCATGTGTTCGTATAATAGCATGGCCTTTCTTATGATATATGTTCATATGATATGTTCATGTGTTCTTATGATAGCATGGCCTTTCTTATGACACATGTTCATATGATATGATATGTTCATGTGTTCTTATGATAGCATGGCCTTTCTTATGACACATGTTCATATGATATGATATATTCATGTGTTCTTATGATAGCATGGCCTTTCTTATGACACATGTTCATATGATATGATATGTTCATGTGTTCTTATGATAGCATGGCCTTTCTTATGACACATGTTCATATGATATGATATGTTCATGTGTTCTTATGATAGCATGGCCTTTCTCATGATATATGTTCATATGATATGTCCATGTGTTCTTATGATAGCATGGCCTTTCTTATGATAATGTTCATATGATATGATATGTTCATGTGTTCTTATGATAGCATGGCCTTTCTCATGATATATGTTCATATGATATGTCCATGTGTTCTTATGATAGCATGGCTTTTCTTATGATACATGTTCATATGATATGTTCATGTGTTCTTATGATAGCATGGCCTTTCTCATGATATATGTTCATATGATATGTCCATGTGTTCTTATGATAGCATGGCCTTTCTTATGACACATGTTCATATGATATGATATGTTCATGTGTTCTTATGATAGCATGGCCTTTCTTATGACACATGTTCATATGATATGATATGTTCATGTGTTCTTATGATAGCATGGCCTTTCTTATGATACATGTTCATATGATATGATATGTTCATGTGTTCTTATGATAGCATGGCCTTTCTTATGATACATGTTCATATATGATATGTCCATGTGTTCTTATGATAGAATGGCCTTTCTTATGACACATGTTCATATGATATATGTTCATGTGTTCTTATGATAGCATGGCCTTTCTTATGATATATGTTCATATGATATGTTCATGCGTCCTTATGATAGCATGGCCTTTCTTATGATATGATATGCTCATATATAATATGTTCATGTGTCCTTATGATAGCACGGCCTTTCTTATGCTCTTACGGTAGCAGGATTGGGCGAGGGGAGGGTCTTCCGAGGGGTGCCATACCATACAGTCCACCCGCCCAAGCATCCACGAAGCTGCCTTCTACTGAACCAGACCCTCGGCCCATCCAAGTCAGTCTTGTCTACTCAGACCGGCAGCGGCTCTCCAGGGTCTCAGGCGGAGGTCTTGCGCATCACCTCCTTGCCTGGTCCTCTGCCGAGCAGATGCTGGGGGTGGCGGGGGGGGGGGTAGGTGGGTCTGATCGCTGTAGTCTGGAGATGAGCTCCAGGGAGACTCCAGGAGATCCTCAGCCCCCGCCCCCGGGAGGCTGGCACCCCCAGGCGGGGCTTGGCGGCTGGGCTCCTCCTGCAAGCGGCAGAGGTCAGCGGCGAGCCCGCCCGGAGCGCTCCGCTCCGCTCCGCCTTCCCGTGCGCAGCGGCCATGGCTGCGGCGTGGCTGCGCGTCCCGCGGGAGCTCCGCGGCCGCTTAGGCGCGCTGGCCTTCAGCAGCCGAGCCCCCCGCCAGCCCGGAGGGCGGCCGGAGACCGAGGGGAAGCTCACCCGCGCCTGGCAAGCAGAAGGCATCCGGTGAGGACGGCTCGGGGGGCGCTTTAAAAACGATTGCGTGCGCACGGTCCGCGGGCCTTGACCCGGGGACGCTTTAAAAAAGGTGGCATGCACACGTGCGTTGAAAGATACGCGTGTGCGGCGGGAGCGTCTGTCCCCTCCTGCCCCCCTCCCCAGCCTTGCGTGCGCGCCGCCCCCGGCGATGCTGCAAAAACTCGGTTCCCAAAGTAGAAAAGGGCCAGAGTCCAGCAGCACCTTCAAGACTAACAAGAATATTTTCCGGTAGGGTATGAGCTTTCGTGAGCCACAGATAGCTTCTTCAGATATCTGAAGAAGCGAGCTGTGGCTCACGAAAGCTCATATCTGATATCTGAAGAAGCGAGCTGTGGCTCACGAAAGCTCATATCTGATATCTGAAGAAGTGAGCTGTGGCTCACGAAAGCTCACACCCTGCCAGAAAATGTTTTTGTTAGTCTGTAAGGTGCTACTGGACTCTGGCCCTTTTCTACTCCTGCAGACAGACTAACGCCCTGACCTGGATGGCCCCGGCTAGCCTGATCTGGTCAGGTCTCAGAAGCTAAGCAGGGTCGGCCCTGGTTAGTATTTGGATGGGAGACCACCGAGGAAGTCCAGGGTTGCTGTGCAGAGGAAGGCACTGGCGAACCACCTCTGTTGGTCTCTTGCCATGAAAACCCCGAAAAGGGGTCGCCATAAGTCGGCTGCGACTTGATGGCGCTTCACACACACACAGACAGACTAACACTGTGAATTCGGTTCCCAAAGGAATGTGTGAGCTTCGGGTCTGGAGAGTCCCAGCGCCTCTCCTCTCCAGGATCGGGGAGCGTGCCCGGGATAGTCGGCGCTGTGGCACACAGGCAGGCCAACGCTGCTCCGGTCGTCTTGCTTGTGGGCTTCCGTGGGAACAGACGGCTGGACTTGACGGGCCTCGGTCTGATCCATCAGGGCTTTCCTTGTGTTCTTATGGAGTGGTCATGTTCATGGAGGAGAGGGCTATGCTTGGCTACTTGTAAAAATGGATACTAGTCATGATGCATCCCTGTTCCCGCCAGGATCAGAGGAGCCTATTATATTGGGTGCTGTGGAAGACAGGCAGGGCGGTGCTGCTGCGGTCGTCTTGTTTGGGGGCTTTCTAGAGGTACCTGGTTGGCCGCTGTGTGAACAGACTGCTGGACTTGATGGGCCTGGGTCTGATCCAGCAGGGCCTTTCTTTTGTTCTTATGGAGTGGACATGTTCATGGAGGAGAGGGCTATCCTTGGCTACTTGTAAAAATGGATACTTGTCATGATGCATACCTATTATCTCCAGGATCAGGTGCATTGGAACACAGGCTGGACAATGCTGCTGCAGTCGCCTTGCTTGTGGGCTTCCTAGAGGCACCTGGTTGGCCGCTCTGTGAACAGACTGCGGGACTTGATGGGCCTCGGTCTGATCCAGCATGGCCTTTCTTATAGTCTTAAGGGCCTTCTTCACTTTGCAGTCTTACAACCACCCTGACCTCCAGCATACCGGCCATTAGGAGCCACAGGCCACTCCCAAGGATTGCGTGCCCCAGTTATGAATTACAGCCTCTTCCCTTGGGAATCACTAATGTATGCACAAGAAAATACACCAGTTTTTTTAATGTAGCAAGAGAGGACCTAATCTAACCTGTGGAACTCCACCAACCGTGCTAACTTAACTTGGTAATATGGCTTTTCTTATGTTCTTGTGCTGCGGTGACAGCTGCTGCCAAAGCAACATTTTTAAAAAATCTGCACAGCCAATCAAATTTCTGAGAGTCAATCAGAAGCCTTGCCTGGCCCTGCCCACTTCCTAAAAACACTTGGTGGTCGTCAGAAAAGGTGTCGGCGGGTGCCATGGTCCCACGTTGGGGACCACTGTCCTACAAAAACATCTCTGCTCTCTCATACGTACATAGTCAGAAAACCCTGTGCCACAACCCATGAGTGGTTATTTCAGGGTTGGAATCATGGCAGTGAAATTGCACAGGAGAATGAGGAAAGTTTGCAGGAGCTGCGTATGTTTAGCCTGAAGAGGAGAAGACTGAGAGGGGACATGATAACCATCTTCAAGTACTTGAAGGGCTGTCATTATAGAGGATGGTGCTGAGTTGTTTTCTGTTGCCCCAGAAGGTAAGACCAGAACCAACGGGTTGAAATTAAACCAAAAGAGTTTCCGTCTAGACATTAGGAAGAATTTTCTAACAGAGCGGTTCCTCAGTGGAACAGGCTTCCTCGGGAGGTGGTGGGCTCTTCTTCCCTGGAGGTTTTTAAGAAGAGGTTAGATGGCCATCTGTCAGCAATACTGATTCCATGACCTTAAGCAGATGATGAGAGGGAGGGCATCTTGGCCATCTTCTGGGCATGGAGTAGGAGTCACTGGGGTTGTGACTGCAGTAGCATCCTTCTTGTGTTCCACATCACCTAACATAATAGGCCTGCTCCTCTGATCCAGGAGAGAATAGGTATACATCATGACCAGTATCCATTTTGACTAGTAGCTATAAATACCCCTCTCCTCCATGAACATGTCCACTCCCCTCTTAAAGCCTTCCAACTTGGCAGCCATCACCACATCCTGGGGCAAGGAGTTCCACCATTTAACTATTTCCTGACTGAGTGAGATATTGGAGCATATTGCTGAAATACTTATCCATAGTAAGGTGGAAGCCAGGCAGTCAGTGAATGGATCAGCGTGTTCACCTGAACACCTTTCCTACCCTACTTGCAACCTGTGGAGAATGCCCTCTTGGGTTTTGTCATGACTTCTCTCTGGGCCATGAAATTCAAGAGGGAGATGCCCTATTGTGAAAATGGCGCCATGGCCGTTTTGAAATATGATATGGTTTTCTAAGCACATTAATCTATCTTGCCAGTGGATACCAGCAACTGGGTGCGATCCCATATCAGTATTCTCTGCAGCTGGAGAAAGAACACGCCATGCTTACACCTTTGCAGAATCACTCCTAAAGTGAGTAGCACCATATCTTTGTTGCAGATGGGTGTGAGAGGCATGGTAGTTCTTTAGCATCACACATGAACACACACATGAAGCTGCCTTATACTGAATAAGACCCTTGGTCCATCTAAGTCAGTATTGTCTACTCAGACCGGCAGCAACTCTCCAGGATCTCAGGCAGGGGTCTTTCACATCACCTACTTGCCTAGTCCCTTTAACTGGAGATGCTGGGGATTGCACCTGGGGCCTTCTGCATGTCGAGCAGATGCTCTATTGCTGAGCCACAGGTCCTCTCTATCAATACTGAATCAGACCCTTGGTCCATCAAGGTCAGTATTGTCTACTCAGACCTGCAGCGGCTCTCCAGGGTCTCAGGGTCTTTCACATCACCTGCTTGCCTGGTCCCTTTAACTGGAGATGCCAGGGATTGAACCAGGGACCTTCTGCATGCCAAGCAGATGATCTAACACCAAGCCACATTCCCTCGCCCTAATGCAATAGTTGAAGTTGGAATGCAAGCCTCTAGGGCTTTTGATGTAAGAAAAGGTGTCAAACACCCACAAGAGGGCATACAGGATATTCTTACGTTGTTTCCCCATCTGGTAACATGAGACGATTGCATTTTATCCTGTTCACGTGTTTACAGGAGGTGAGCATGCCTTCCATAGTCAAAAGATCTGGTAGATGTTTTGAGCACTTCAAGTTTCAAGAAGTGCCTTCTCTAAAAGTTCCCTTTTGTAGGAACGTCGTCTTGAGCCACCCTCGGCGAAGGAACGCGCTCTCGCTCGCCATGCTGAAGTCTCTCCGCGAAGACCTTCTGCGCGATATCGACAGCCCGGATCTGCGAGTCATTATCATTTCAGGTGGCTTTTTTCTTCTCTGCCATGTTTAGGACAAGGTTATGTCCTCAGATAAGATGCAATTTTAAACTGTTTTGAAGTCTCTGTAAAGTCTCTGACACAAATTTCTGTCCTGTTCTCTTTCACCAAATGCTTCCAAGGCGAAGGACCTGTTTTCTCCTCAGGGCATGACTTAAAGGAATTGTCTCATGAGACAGGTGAGAAATATCACCAGGAAGTCTTCGAGACCTGCGTCGAAGTGAGTTGCTACACCGGTGCGATCCGGTGCCAAACAGTTTAATTTTCATGAATAAATTGTACTCCATTGGGTTTTTTCCTTTGTGCCTAAATTTTATTTACCTTGATTTTGAGAGCCTGCACTGTTTAGAGAATTGAACTAGAATGAGGGCTACCTGGGCTCATAGAATCCTAAAGGGGGAAGGGGCCATGCAGGCCATCTAGCTCACTAGTCCAACCCCCTGCTCAATGCAGGATCAGCCTAGAGCATCTCTGACAGGAGTTTGTCCAACTTCTGCTTAAAGACTGCCAGTGAGGGGGAGCTCACCACCTCCCTAGGCAGCTGATTCCACTGTTGAACAACTCTTACTGTAAAAAAATGTCTCCTAATATCCAGCCGCTACCTTTCTGCCCATAATTTAAACCCATTATTGCGAGTCCAATCCTCTGCTGCCAACAGGAACAGCTCCCTGCCCTCCTCTAAGTGACAGCCCCTCAAATACTTCAAGAGAGCAATCCTGTCCCCCCTCAACCTCTTCTTCTCCAGACTAAACATTCCCAGCCCTCTCAGCTTTGCATCGTAGGGCTTGGGTCAAGTCCTCACTTCAGCATGCTGCTCGTTATCTCTCTGCCCAATCTACCTAACAGGGTTGTTGTGAGCATAACTGAGAATGATTTGCATGGTTCTCTAATTCTGAACTGGGGGATTAAAAAAATTGATAGTTGGTGCGGTTTTCTGCTCTGTGGGGTTTGTCAGGGTCAAAGAAACACCATAGGGGTAAATGCTGGCAAAGTCATGGAGTTGAGGGGAGGGCGTCTCCACCCATCCATAAAGTTCAAAGAATTCTCAACTATTAGCCCACTGAATCCCCAGGACGGGATCGAGACAAGAATGCTCAACTGGGATAAAATCACCTATCAATGCCAAAAGAGCAGCCATGTCAGCAAGTGTTGCTGTTTATTCTTCTTGCCAGGGAAGAGTGACCTCTCTCTTCTTATCCAGAGAGCCAGCGTGGTGTAGTGGTTAAGAGCGGTGGTTTGGAGTGGGTGGACTCTGATCTGGAGAACCGGGTTTGATCCCCCACTCCTCCACGTGGAGGCTAATCTGGTGAACCGGGGTTGGTTTCCCCACTCCTACACATGAAGCCAGCTGGGTGAACTTGGGCTAGTCACAGCTTTCTTAGAGCTCTCTCAGCCCCACTTACCTCGCAGCATGTCTGTTGTGGGGAGGGGAAGGGAAAGTGATTGAAAGCCGGCTTGATTCTCCCTTAAGTGGTAGAGAAAGTCGGCGTATAAAAACCAACTCTTCTTCATCATCATCATCCCTCTTCCTTCAGGTCACATCTTTGCTTCCGAAGCTGCCGGTACCCGTAATTGCCAAGGTCAACGGCCTCGCCACTGCTGCTGGCTGCCAGCTGGTAGCGAGCTGCGATATTGCCGTGGCGAGCGAAGAATCTACGTTTGCCACCCCCGGAATAAACGTCGGGCTGTTCTGCTCGACGCCGGCTGTGCCCGTGGGAAGATCTCTCCCTAGGAAGGTAGGCTTTATTGAGAGGACAGATGTCGCCTCTCGCTTGGAGATAAAAAACAGAATAAAGAAAGTATTTCTTCACACAGAGCATAGTTAAATTGTGGAACTCCCTGCCCCAGGATGTGATGACGGCTGCCAACTTGGAAGGCTTTAAGAGGGGAGTGGACATGCTCATGGAGGAGAGGGCTATCCGTGGCTGCTAGTTGGGAGAATTTTTCCTTAACCTCCCCCTTTCTCTCGGTCCCTCGTGATTAGCTATCTCTCTGCCTGCTACTTACCAGGAGCAGAGTTCAGAGAATTTAACCTTGCACACAAGCCACTCTTAAACAGCACACACCAAACGTATAAAGTAAATCATGCAGCTTTATTATACTTACAAGGAAATATAAAGCAAAGAGAGAAAGCAATACTCAACTGAATATATATATGACAGCACACACACTGACAGACAGACAAACAGTCAGAGATCTCTGAGGTCGTTCCAAGGAAGAGACAGAAATGGGTCTCTCTCTTAGAAGGACAAAGACTGGACATCTGGACCAGCCTTTTATAGCCCGAACCGTGAGAGTCTCAAATGGCCCCCTCCTGTCAAATTCTTAAGGAAATGAGTCTCCACAAATCATGACTAAAATTGTTTAGAAATATCTTGTTCCATAATAAGTTTTTCATGTCCAGGTCTTTGACAGCCATCCGTTCATCTGTTACCCTGTGTTCATAAACAATTTCCGCACTGCCTACGTGACCTTGTTACTCTGAACATGATTTGGAGTACTTAATGTGCTTTGGGTGACTAGCTTCTAGCAATGCAATCTCCTATGCCCTTTAGGGTCAAGATCCTAATTGGAGCTGAGGTTAGCTAAAAGTCAGGTCTTCATATGGTTTCTAAGCTATAGGTTAGAAAAAGCTACAGATTAATAAAATTGGTTTTTCTTAACCCAAACCAATATAAAATATTCTCGCCACACTAGTCAAAATGGATACTAGTCATGATGCACACCTATTCTTTCCAGGATCAGAGGAGCATGCCTAATATATCAGGTGCATTGGAACACAGGCAGGGCAATGCTTCTGCAGTCGCCTTGTTTGTGGGCTTCCTAGAGGCACCTGGTTGCCGCTGTGTGAACAGACTGCTGGACTTGACGGGCCTTGGTCTGATTCAGCAGGGCCTTTCTTATGTTCTTATGCTGTTATGTTCTTACGAGGTTTCTCTGACTTCTCCGCCGCTCTAAGAATGGCCACGTGAACAGGGGATGCTAATCTGGAGAACCAGGTTTGATTCCCCGCTCCTACACATGAAGCCAACTGGGTGACCTTGGGCTAGTCACAGCTCTCTTAAAGCTCAGCTGCACCTACCTCCCAGGGTGTCTGTTGTGGAGAGGGGAAGGGAAGGTGATTATAAGCCGGTTTGATTCTTCCTTAAGTGGTAGAGGAAGTTGACATATAAAAACCAACTCTTCTTCTTCTTCTTTCCCCTTACATCTCCACAACAAAAGGGGCTGGAGGCTTAGTTTTAAAAAAGCAAAAGCTGGAAATTCAGGGGATCTAGCACATAGATCATTATAATGATGTGTCAGTGGCGGATTTCAACCCCCCCCCCCCGGTAGCACAGTCCGTGGGGGACTATCCCTATACACAGATATGCTCGCCCATTTTTCACATGCTCTTCTCCTTCTCCTTCTCCACTACAACGTGGAAGATACTGTTTCCAGGGTCAGATCTTCATTTCCAAAACACAAAAGAAGGGCAGAGGCGGCCATTGGTGAGGGCTGGCCCATAACCCACTTTCAGAGGCTTTACAACCCACTTTTGGGTTCTGACCCAAAAGGGCTGGCCCATAACCCACTTTCAGAGGCTTTACAACCCACTTTTGGGTTCTGACCCACAAGTTGTGAAACAGTGCTCCGTAGCATCTATTTATTTATTTTTGCCTGAAAGAGCTCTTCCCAAACTTCCCATCCAGGTGGCTCTGGAGATGCTCTTCACAGGGGAGCCCATAACAGCTCAAGAGGCCCTCCTTCATGGGCTGGTAAGCCGGGTGGTCCCGGCGGAGAAGCTGGAAGACGAGACACTGAGAATCGCCCGCAAGATATGCGAGAGCAGCAGGACCGTCTTGGCTCTGGGGAAAGCCACCTTTTACAAGCAGATGGCTCAAGACGTCGAGGCGGCCTACAGGACGACATCGGGGGTCATGGTGGACAATCTCGCCCTGGAGGACGGGCGAGAAGGGATCGAGGCCTTCCTCCGTAAACGCAAACCTGTCTGGTCTCGGTCGGGACGCAAAGGGTCCCCCCCGTGAGCTTCCGAGGGGGACAAATCACACTTGAAAGCCGCTCCCAACAATAAAAAAAGGTTTATGGGGAGACCCACAGCTGGTGCCTTATCTCTGTGATAACCGTAGGGCTCTGCATGAAGTTATCCGTCGGTCAAACAGGAGAACATGTTCGATGCGCTTCTGTTTTGTCACTTAACGCACCTTGATTTGTTAATGAGTCAATGTCAGTGTGATTCTACATAACCCACTAGATTCCCAGCCAGCATGGTGTAGTGGTTAAGAGCGGTGGTTTGGAGCAATGGAGTCTGAACTGGAGAACTGGGTTCGATTCCCCACTCCTCCACATGAGCGGCAGAGGCTAATCTGGTGAACTGGGCTTGTTTCCCCTCTCCTATGCATGAAGCCTGCTGGGTGACCTTGGGCTAGTCACAGCTGTGTTAGAGCTAGGGTTGCCATCCTCCAGGTAATAGCTGGAGATCTCCTGGTATTACAACTGATCTGCCGATAGAGACCAGTTCACCTGGAGAAAATGGCCTCTTTGGCAATTGGACTCTCTGGCACTGAAGTCCCTCCCCTCCCCAAACCCCACCCTCCTCAGGCTCTGCCCCAAAAACCTCCCACTGGTGGTGAAGAGGGACCTGGCAACCCTAGTTAGAGCTCTCTCAGCCCCACCTACCTCACAGGGTGTCTGTTGTGGGAAGAGAAAGAGAAGGTGATTGTAAGCCGGTTTGAATCTCCCTTAAGTGGTAGAGAAAGTTGGCATATAAAAACCAACTCCTGCTCCTGCTCTTCCTCCTCCTCCTCCTCCTCCTCCTCCCTTAAATGCCTTAAAACCAACCACTTGGTGCTCCAGGAAGGGACCAGTCCATTGTGGCTACATGCTGTAAGACTAACCTGATTCCTTTGTAACACTTGGTGATATTGTTCATGCTTTTGGGTCAGATTCTCCCATGACTTTGTTTTTCTGGTGTTTTTCAACACATGACTTGGGTCACGCCTCTAGAACAAGGTGGAGTTGTCAGGTTAGATGATAAATAATTGTGTGTGTGTGTGTGTGTGTCCTCAGTTTGTAAAGGCTGTCTCTTTTCTGGATATTTCAGTAATCTTGCTGATTAAATTGTCCGTTTTAGAGTGCAATGAATCCAGCATCTTACATTAAAAAAATCAGCTGTTTTGGCCATCAACAAAATCAGGTCAACCAGGTTGTCATTTGCTATTCTCATGTTTTTCTTGCTCCTCCTGGATTCAGAGTTTACCCACTAATATTTTCCTCTAGCTGCCTTATACTGAATCAGACCCTTGGTCCATCAAAGTCAGTATTGTCTACTCAGACTGGCAGCGGCTCTCCAGGGTCTCAGGCAGAGGTCTTTCACATCACCTACTTGCCTAGTCCCTTTAACTGGAGATGCCAGGGACTGAACCTGGGACCTTCTGCATGCCAAGCAGATGCTCTTCCACTGAGCCACGGCCCCTCCCCAATTGGCTTGTCACGGCTGGCACAGTCAATCATAGAACACCCTTTGGCGATCTCAAATTGTGGAAGGAAGATTTTTTTCTTTTTGGGGATGTAGGAAGAGCTCGAGCACATTTCTACACACAAAATTGCCATTGAATCTTTAGTTCTCGATCAGGGCTAAGGACAGTTTTGTACTGAAAAGATGAGTAGAGCTGTTCTGTGAACGACCAGCAGATGATGCCATTCCTCCATCGCTAGCAGAGCAGTCCAGGGAAGATTCGCCCGAAGTTTTATTGAAATCAATGGAACGACTAGGCTCGAGTCTTGAACCACCTTAGAGACAACACGATTTTTGTGGTATAAGCTTTTGAGGGTTAAAGCCCCCTTCATCAGGTGCAAGTTCCGTCTTGTATCTCACGAAGGGAGCTTTGACTCTCGAAAGCTCATACCCCCCCAAATCTAGTTCCGTTGCAAAAAGAGCACCTGCATGCAAATAAGCATTTAGGCATAACTTGATTATAACCTTCAAAGCGATCTTCAAAGCGGCTGTTAAGTAGTAAACTACGGATAGAGTAACTGCCTTATCATTACCAGACAGCAAATGCGACAGTGGTATAGAGCCCTTTAGAGACTGATAGTGGTACCAGGTCCCTCTTCGCCACCGGCGGGAGGTTTTTGGGGTGGAGCCTGAGGAGGGCGGGGTTTGGGGAGGGAGAACTTCAATACCATAGAGTCCAATTGCCCAAGCGGCCATTTTCTCCAGGGGAACTGATCTCTGTCGCCTGGAGATCAGTTGTAATAGCAGGAGCTCCCCAGCTAGTACCTGGAGGTTAGGAAATCAGTACAGGAGCGAGAAATGTTAACAAAGTGCAGAAAAGTTTAGCTAAAGGCTACTAAAACACTACACAACCACAATACGTACAACATGAAAACACAAAAATCATATAACCCACAATACAACAAACCATAGTCCATCAGACAACAGTGAGAAGATGCCCAAATTTGTCAAAAGTCAAAAGGAAGTCTCAAAAAAGTCTCTTAATAGAGTACATTCGCCATGATTGAGCAATATATTTCACATGTACTTTTGAAGATGCCAAAGTCATGGTGATGTATCCTCACGACTTTGAAGACTTTGGCAAAGTCACGGTGATGTATCCTCAAGACTTTGAAGACTTTGGCATCTTCAAAAGAACTACATGTGAAATATATTGCTCAATCATGGCGAATGTACTCTACTAAGAGACTTTTTTGAGACTTCCTTTTGACAAATTTGGGCATCTTCTCACTATTGTCTGATGGGCTATGGTTTGTTGTATTGTGGGTTATGATTTTTGTGTTTTCGTGTTGTACATATTGTAGTTGTGTAGTGTATTAGTAGCCTTTAGATAAACTTTTTTGGACTTTGTTAACATTTCTTGCTCCTGTACTGATTTCCTAATCTGCTTGATGCTAGTACAGTGGTGCCTATCTTCCACCCACTACCTGGAGGTTGGCAACCCTAGAGACTGATGACAACTGGCTGTTGAGTGTCAGCAGCCATTTAAGGGGCAGGGGGAGGTATATCTCCCCTTTGGTTGCTGCAGGCAGGGTATTAGCAAAAGGGTAGCTCCAAAGGGAGTTGGCCCTTGGGGGTGGACTAAGAGCCAGCGTGGTGTAGTGGTTAAGAGCAGTGGTTTGGAGCGGTGGACTGATCTGGAGAACCGGGTTTGATTCCCTGCTCCTCCACTTGAGCAGCGGAGGCTAATCTGGTGAGCTAGATTTCTTTCCCCACTTTTACACATGAAGCCAGCTGGGTGACCTTGGGTTAGCCACAGCTCTCTTAGAGCTCTCTCAGCCCCACCTACCTCATAGTGTGTCTGTTTTGGGGAGGGGAAGGGAAGGCGATTGTAAGCTGGTTTGAGTCTCCCTTAAGTGCTAGAGAAATACCAACCAACAAAATAAGGGCATTAGGTGTTTTGTTCCGGCTGGGGTTGCCCATTTCTTGTGCAGTTTTTTGGGGGAGTTTTTAAAGTAGTCTCGACAATGAGAAAATGGTGATAAATGTCTATTAAGAACATGTAATCTGGCTGAAGAACCACACTTTAAGTCCCGTTGGTTTTAGCGGGGGAGTTAAGCAGATGCTGAATGCCTCCCTTTAGAACCAATGAGACTCAAAAGTCCATTAGGCGGATCAACTTTTTGGAAGACAGAAGGGCCATTCATGTTTCATAATGCAAGTGATGTGTATGGTTGAACAGCATATGTTTTCAAAAAGCAGGGACTAAAGCTTTACAGGCTGGTTTTAACCATATCTTCTCTGCAGAAAACCATGCAGAGCTCAACAGGGTTTACTCAAATTTGCTAGAATACAAGACTAGCTGTTCGGTGCCCTGCTGGGAAGAACTTAGAATCATAGAGTTGGAAGGGATCTCCAGGGTCATCTAGTCCAGCCCCTTGCACAATGCAGGAAATTCACATCTACCTCTCCCACCAAACCCCAGTGACCCCTACTCCATTCCCAGAAGATGGCAAAAAACCTCCAGGATCCCTAGCCAATCTGGCCTGGAGGGATCTTAACAGGTCCAGAGGAGGGTAACAAAGATGGTTAGGGGTCTGGAGACCAAGTCCTATGAGAAAAGGTTGAAGGATCTGTGCATGTTTAGCCTGAAGAGGAGAAGACTGAGAAGGGATATGATAACCATCTTCAAGTACTTGAGGGGCTGTCATATAGAGGAGGGTGCTGAGTTGTTTTCTGTTGCCCCAGAAGGTCGGACCAGAACCAACGGGTTAAAATTAAATCAAAAGAGTTTCCATCTAGACATTAGGAAGAATTTTCTAACAGTCAGAGCGGTTCCTCAGTGGAACAGGCTTCCTCGGGAGGTGGTAAGCTCTCCTTCCCTGGAGGTTATTAAGCAGAGGCTAGATGGCCAACTGTCAGCAACCCTGATTCTATGACCTTAAGCAGATGATGAGAGGGAGGGCATCTCAGCCATCTTCTGGGCATGAAGTAGGGGTCACTGGGTGTTTGGGGGGGAAGTGATTGTGAATTTCCATTGTGCAGGGGGTTGGACTAGATGACCCTGGTGGTCCCTTCCAACGCTACAATTCTATTCTAGATCTGCTGGACATTGCCTGTATATTTTCCCATTTGAAGTTGGGCAAATAGTGCAGGGAGGGGAAAATTAAACCTCCCACATCACAGCTCCAGTCCATTATTGGGGGGAGATACCATTTACTGACAGAAAGTCGGGACTTCTGCTTGTGGATCTCTCAGGTTCTCATTCAGTTTGGCCCTAAGTCCAACTCAGTTGTACTTTCTCCTTAGGAAGCATAAACAGGATCGAGCTCTTGGGTAATTAATAACACCAATTTAGGTGGCCAACTTCAGCGTGGCATAGGGTTGCCAGGTCCCTCTTCGCCACCAGTGGGAGGTTTTTTGGGGCGGAGCCTGAGGAGGGCGGGGTTTGGGGAGGGGAGGGACTTCAATGCCATAGAGTCCAATGGCCAAAGTGGCCATTTTCTCCAGGTGAACTGATCTCTATCAGCTGGAGATCAGTTGTAATAGCAGGAAATCTCCAACTAGTACCTGGTGGTTGGCAACCTTAGCGTGGCAAATTCCTGGAGATTTTTTGGGGTGGAGCCTGAGGAGGGTGGAGTTTGGGAACGAGAGACACCTCAACAGGGTTGTGATGCCCTAGAGTTAGGGTTGCCAGCTCCAGTTTTGGAAATAGCTGGAGATTTGGGATGGTGGAGCCTGAGGAGGGCGGGGTTTGGGGAGGGGAGGGACTTCAATGGGGCATAACGCCATAGAGTCCACCTTCCAAAGCGGCCATTTTCTCCAGGTGAACTGATCTCTGTCGCCAGGAGATCAGTTGTAGCAGTGGGAGATCTCCAGCCACCACCTGGAGGTTGGCTACCCTACCTAGAGTCCACCATCCAGACCGACCATTTTTTCCAAGAAAACAGATCTCTGTCATCTGGAGATCAGTTTTAACTCTGGGAGAACGCCATGCCCCCACCTGGAGGTTGGCAACCCAAGCACCAATTGATCGTTTAGACTTTCATCCCATTCGAAACGTGTGCAAAGTGTTGCCCTGAAGATCTCTTTGGACTCAGTCAAAAGCAAGAGGGGGGGCAGAGGTAAACTGAACCGATTTTATCTGCTTCCCTTCCCATGAGATCTGGAGAAAAAAAAGACAATGCTTTGTTTGTGATTCTCATTTTCTGCAGAGTCATCCCTCCAGGCAGGTGAAAAATGCGACGCAGCCCATATCTGCAATCATCTGGTCACTGCAAATATCAAAGAACATCAACCTCAGGTTTCTTTAAATCCTCCGGGCTCTGTTAAACAAATAATAACATAGCTTCAGTTTGACATAATATTACAGCGATTACCGCAACAATTTTTTCCTGTGCCGGGGAAGGTTGGAAGCAATCATGGACAAAACTGTGAGTGGCCCAGCCCCACTTCATAGCGAAGGAAATGACTGTTGGAGCAAAGAATCCAGACATTTATGCAACTGCAGATTTCCAGTTGCAAAAAATATTTTTAAAGGGTTCTTGAGCTTGAAGAGGGAAACTCATGGTCTAAACCTGGCCTGGCTGGGGTTTGGTACAGCTCAACCTTAAGTGCCCTCTTCAGGCCCAGAATAGGCTGTGTACAACCTCCAGCTCTGCAATTGGCAGGCAGTACAAGACTTTGGGATTGGCCAAGCCCTAGAATAGGGTTGCCAACCTCCGGGTACTAGCTGGAGATCTCCTGCTATTACAACTGATCTCCATCCGATAGAGAACAGTTCACCTGGGGAAAATGGCTGCCTTAGAGGGTAGACTGTATGGCATCCTGATGAGGTCCCTCCCCAAACCCTGCCCTCCCTAGGCTCCACCCCCCAAATCTCCAGGTATTACCCAACCCAGAGCTGGCAACCCTAGACTGTCCCCATTGGGCGGGGGGTGGGGTGGGGCTGAGAGACGCCGAGTCTTGCCCATGTGTTTGAGGTGAGATCCGAACAAGGAACTTCTCTGGCCATAACTTTGGAGCTGCTATGCCACACCAGGTTTTCATGGTTAAGAATTGTACGGTCGTGCCGGAAAGTATGTAAGATGTCACGTGGTTAAATAACCAAGCCTTTGAAAAACAAGGGTGTGTTCAACCATGCTCTCCAGCTAGGTAAAGTTCTTTCAATTGTGATGTTTTGTTTGTCGGGGAGGAAGAAACTGATAACTGGATCTGCAGGGGAGGGGGAGGAAACCCAATCAAACTTTTTCTTTGGAAGAATCATGTGCCCAATACGTGAATTTGTGATGGATGGATTTTTCCATGAGGAGGTTTCTGATGGATGGATTTTTCCGTCAGGAGGTTTCTTGCCAGCCTCTGTGCAACAACCCTGGACTTCCTTGATGGTCTCCCATCCAAGTACTGACCAGGGCCGACCCTGCTTGGCTTCCAGCGTCTGATGAGGTTGAGCCAGCATGGGCCATCCACGTCAAGACAAGAGATGAACAGAGGTGGTTTGCCACTGCCTGCCTCTGTGTAGCAACCCTGGACTTCTTTGGTGGTCTCCCATCCAAGTACTAACCAGGGCTGACCCTTCTTATCTTCTAAGATCTGATAAGATTGGGCTAGCCTGGGCCATCCAGGTCAGGGTGTGGTAGGATACACACCAACAAATCATCCACACACCAAGTTCATCTGGGGCTCAGAGGTAGAGCATCTGCTTGGCATGCAGAAGGTCCCATGTTCAATCCCCGGCATCTTCGTTTAAAGGGATTAGGCATGTAGGTGATGTGAAAGACCCCTGCCTGAGACCCTGGAGAGCCACTGACAGTCTGAGTAGACAATATTGACTTTGATGGACCAAGGGAAGTGGAAGGCAGCTTCGTGTGTTCATGTGCTCATCATTGAGTTGGAAGGGAGTCTAATCCAGGCCGCTGCTCAATGCAGGAAATCAACAAATTGAGCATGCAGAAAGCTGTCCTGCCCGAAGAACCCCAGCAAGAGACCACCGGTGTAGGCTGCTCATTCCATGGTCATATTGTTGTCACCATTAGAAGAACACGAGTCGTGTTGCGTAGCTGTCCCACCTCTCAGGAGTGGAAGTATTGAACTCCTCGATGCAGCCCTGAGTAGCCATCATGGGTTGTGTTGTGTCTCCCCTCGTGGCATCGCCTGTGATCTCAGCTTGAACTAGCCGGGCTGCCTACCAGCTCAAAGATCCCATCCTCGTCACCAGTATTATGCCTGCATAGGTTACACACAAGGCCGGAGGCAGAGTTCCAACAGCAACTGCTTTATTCAGCTAACAGGGAAGAGAGAACAAACTTAACTGCAAGACACCCCAACTTATATACAGTTCCCAACCATCAGGAGCCACCACCCCAGTCCGTGGTTGGACGGCCAAAGTCCACCAACCAATAGAAACAGATGGCGGAGCCTGGAGCAGAGCCTCAAGCTCAACACAGTTCAGCACAGTTGAGTTCAACAGTTCAGCAGTTCATAGAATCATAGAGTTGGAAGGGACCACCAGGGTCATCTAGTCCAACCCCCTGCACAATGCAGGAAACTCACAACTACACACCCCCAGTGCCCAGAAGATGGCCAAGATGCCCTCCTCCCATGAACTGCCCAAGTTCATAGAATCAGCATTGCTGACAGATGGCCATCTAGCTTCTGCTTAAAAACCTCCAGGGAAGGAGAGCTTACCCCCTCCCGAGGAAGCCTGTTCCACTGAGGAACCGCTCTGTTAGAAAATTCTTCCTAATGTCTAGATGGAAACTCTTCTGATTTAATTTTAACCCATTGGTTCTGGTCTGACCTTCTGGGGCAACAGAAAACTGTAGAGACACCATCCTCTATATGACAGCCCTTCAAGTACTTGAAGATGGTTATCATATCCCCTCTCAGGCTGAACGTACCCAGCTCCTTCAACCGTTCCTCATTGACCTTGGTCTCCAGACCCCTCACCATCTTTGTTGCCCTCAGTTCAATAGTTCTGCATAGTTCTTGCACCAACTAAATACATTACACCTTCCGTGTAGGGTTGCTCTGCTCCTAAAGAACCATGCAAGGAGGATGGTATGCTCAAATCTCCACTGTGGCACGTGAGACCTTTGCCCACTACGGTTGCTTCACCAGCTCTATCTTCAGAGGCAGGACCTGTCCATGCTTATACTTGCTCTAATCACATCCAGAATGGCTTATTACAACACTGTGTATATGGGCCAACCTCGGAAGGTTTCTTTGGAAACGTCAATTAGTGTGAAAGGCAGCGGACTAATTATGAGGATCGTATCTCCCCATCCTTAGAAGAATTGCAGTAGCTGCCAGTCGGTGTCTGGGCCAAATTCCCAGTGTTGGTTATCTGTTGGAAAACATTTTTGTCCCACACCCTGCCAATAGCTCGAGGCAGTCTGCAAGATGGAGCCCGGGGTTTTCATGCAGGATAATATGAATCGGGTCTTACTTAATCATGTGTGTCTTTCCCGAGTATTTGGGAAAGGCCCGAGGCTGTGAGCTCCAAGGCACGAACGGATGGACAAAGCTTCCTGCAAAAACAGCAACTGTTCGGGTTGTCAACCTTTTCATGAAGCCATAACTTGTGCAAAACCACAATACCAGCTTAGAATATAATACTGCTGTATGCTTTGTTTATACATTCACCCACATCGAAGCCGTTTTGGACAGCAGTTGTGACTAGGGCTGCCAACCTCCAGGGGGTGGCAGGAGATCCCCTGCTATTACGACTGATCTCCAGCCAATAGAGATCAGTTCACCTGGAGAAAATGGCCGCTTCAGCAATTGGACTCTATGGCACTGAAGTCCCTCCCCTCCCCAAACCCCTCCCCTCCTCAGGCTCCATCTCCAAAACCTCCCGCTGGTGGTGAAGAGGGACCTGGCAACTCTTGTGACTGCTATTCAGTGTGTTTCAAGAAGGGGGCAACACAACAGAGGTACAATAAGCATACCCGGAAAGGGGCCGTGGCTCAGTGGAGGATCCTCTGCTTTGCATGCAGAAGGTCCCAGGTTCGATCCCCACCATCTCCAGGTAATAGAACCAGTAGGGTTGCTTGATCCCCCCCGGCTAGGGTTTCCAGGTCCCTCTTCGCCACCGGCGGGAGGTTTTGGGGGCGGAGCCTGAGGAGGGCAGGGTTTGGGGAAGGGAGGGACTTCAGTGCCATAGAGTCCAATTGCCAAAGCGGCCATTTTCTCCAGGCTAGAGATCAGTTGTAATTAGGGTTGCCTGCTATTACAACTGTTCTCCAGCCGATAGACATCAGTCCCCCCTGGAGAAAATGGCCTCTTTGGCAATTGGACTCTGTGACATTGAAGTCCATCCCCTCCCCAAACCCCACCCCCCCTCAGGCTCCGTCCCCAAAAATGTCCCACCAGTGGTGAAGAGGGACCTGGCAACCCTAGTCGTAATAGCAGGAGATCGCTAGCAAGCACCTCGAGGTTGGCAACCCTACCCCTGGCCACCATTGGGAGATGGGGGGTAGGATTGCTAGCTCCAGCTTGGGAAACCCCTGGAGATTTGGGGGTGGAGCCTGGGGAGGGCAGCGACCTCAGTGGGGGACAATGCCATAAAGTCCACCCTCCAAAGCATCCGTTTCCTCCATGGAAACTGATCTGTAGTCTGGAGACGAGCTGTAATTCCAGGGGATCCCCAGGTCCCTCCTGGAGGCTGGCATCCCTAGCGTGGGGAAACTTTCTCTTCCTGAGAGTTGCTGCCCTCGCCAGAGTAGAAAGCAGCAGTTCGACATGCCCCAGAAACCTAGTTGAGAGCGACTTCCCGTTCAGGATTCGCCGCAAACGGTTCTATCCCAGGGACATCTTGTGGGGGAAAGTGATGTTCCTTAATGACCGTAGGAAGCTCCTCAATGGGTTTCACCTCTCAGATAAGTGTGAAGAGTGGGACAACCAACAGGTGGGACAACCAACAGGCAACAATCAAGACAATAAAGACAACCCTCCCCCAAATCATGTAATTAAAACGTATATTTCAAAGAGATTATTAAAACGAACAATCCAGAGCCCTTTCCAGTTTCTCCGCAAGCTTTCGAAAATGGTCCTGCGTGACACTCTTGCCGGAAGGCCCCGAGGACAGGTGACGATAACTCCGGAGGGGCAGCCATGATTCGTCTAGGGCAGCAAAACAAGGCAGAAGTCCACTGTCACCTTTAAAGACGAACACAGTTATTGCGGGAAGCTGCTCAGTAGCAACAGCACAGGGTAGGGTTGCCAGCACCAGGTTGAGAAATACCTGGAGATTTCGGGGGAGGGGCCGGAGGAGGGCGGGGTTTGGAGAGGGGAGGGACTTCAACGCCATAGAGTCCCCTTGCCCAAGCGGCCATTTTCTCCAGGGGAACGGACCTCTGTCGCCTGGAGATCAGCTGTAATGGCGGGAGGTCTCCAGCCACCACCTGGAGTTGGCAACTCTAGCACATTAACAGAACAGTCCCAGGCCTGAGCTAGAGAGGATTGTATCCTGGACCCAGGTCATGAAATGTAGGGTTGCCAGGTCTGGGTGGCGAAATACTGGGAGATTTGGGAGGTGGAGCCTGAGGAAGGTGGGGTTTGGGGAGGAGAGGGACTTCAATGGGGTATAAAGCCATAGAGTCCACCTTCCAAAGGGGTAGGGTTGCCAGCTCTGGATTGGGAAATACCTGGAGATTTTGGGGAACTGGAGTCTGAGGAGGGCAGGGTTTGGAGAGGGGGACTTCAATGCCATCGAGTCCAATTGCCAAAGCAGCCATTTCCTCCAGGTTAGATTGCTAGGGTTGCCAACTGCCAGGTTGTAGCAGGAGATCTCCAGCCAATAGAGAAAAATGGCCACTTTGACAATTGAACTCTATGGCATTGAAGTCCCTCCCCTCCCCAAACCCTGCCCTCTTCAGGCTCCACCCCCAAAATTTCCCGCCAGTTGAGAAGAGGGACCTGGCAACCCTATAGATTGCCTACATCTCATTAGATTGCCTACATCTCATTAGATTGTCTACAAGTTGTTATATTGGGCTGTATATGTCTCCCATATAAAATGTGTGAGCAATTATCAACTAGGTAAAACAGTGTTGTAGACAATCTAACCAGATGTTTGTATAATTGGAAATATACTATACAATCTACATACATGCCTGGTCTGATATATAATTGTCTGTATATGTTTATATATCTGTAAAGATGTGTACCTCTTTTACATGGGTTTCAACTGAGCACTGAGGAAGGCCAAACAGGCCGAAACACATCTGGCACTTGGTTACAGTATATCAATCTAGGATATGCCATTGTGCTGTTTTAACGATATTTCAAAATAATTTTTATCCTGACATAGCACCTTAAATAAATTATATTTTATTTATTTATTTTATTTATCCCACCCAACCTTGGGTACCCAGCTTCTGTTTTTCAGGTTGGGTCTCATTTCCTTTCTCTTTTTTCCTTGAGCTGCTGCTGAAACAACATTATTTTAATCTGCACAGCCAGTTAGATCTCCAATGGCCCATGAGAATCCCTGTTGGGCAGGAGCCCCACCTGGCCCCACCCTTTCTAAAAAAAACGCACACTTGGTGGGCACCAGGAAAGGTTTATGCATGGTTTGGAGAGAGTAGACAGGGAGAAGCTTTTCTCCCTCTCTTGTAATACCAGAATGCGGGGTCATCTGCTGAAGCTGGAGGGTGAGAGATTCAAAACTGATAAAAGGAAGTATTTTTTCACACAACGCATAGTTAACTTGTTTAACTCCCTGCCCCAGGATGTGGTGATGGCTGCCAACTTGGAAGGCTTTAAGACAGGAGTGGACGTGTTCAAGGAGGAGAGGGCTATCCATGGCTACTAGTCAAAATAGATACTAGTCATGATGCATACCTATTTTCTTCAGGATCAGAGGAGCATGCCTATTATCTTGGGTGCTGTGGAACATAGGCAGGATGGTGCTGTTGCAGTCGTCTTGTTAGTGGCTTCCTAGAGGCACCTGGTTGACCGCTGTGTGAGCAGACTGCTGGAGTTGATGGACCTTGGTCTGATCCAGCATGGCTTTTCTTATTTTTTTGTGTCAGAGGGCACCATGGCGTCCAGGGGTAGCAGGCTGGGAACCAGGTTGGCGAGGTGGAGCGCCTGCCCTCCAAAGGAGCCTTTTTCTCCAGGGGAACAGATCTCTGTAGCCTGGAGATAGGGTTGCCAGGTCCCTCTTCACCACCGGCAGGAGGTTTTTTGGGGTGGAGCAACCCTACCTGGAGATCAGTTGTAATTCCAGGAGGACTTCAGGCCCCACCTGGATGTTGGCAACCTCGGTCTAGTGGGAGTACAGCCCCTCGCTTTTTCCTGCTACAGCATTAAGAACCCCAGAGTACCAGGCCAGTGCTTTACAAATCCTCCCCTGTCGAATGAAGAACTCCCTGCGTGCCACTCTTCCAAACCCAACATTTCATATTGCAAATCACAGCTCCTGCCCTTTGCCTGAGAACAAGGAAAGCTCAGAAAACACAGCTCCAAGTTCGGCCTTCCCCCCGCCTGCCCAGCCAGCCGCGAGCAAGGACTCCCATCTTTACAAAGATAACCCTTACACAAAGTGAACAGCCCATTAAACAATTAAGAAGCCACCAAGACCAACCCGGGTTAGAGTTTCCACACTGCAATCTGCACTTGCATCCCGAAGCATCGGGAGTTTGTGAGATCAAGGAAAGAATGGAAGGGATTGTTACCAATCGCCAGCAGGCAGCGATAAACCCATAATCATTTCCCCAGTTTAGAGTTAGACCGGCAGCTACGATGGTCATTTTCAGGCTAACTGGTAGGTTTTGTTCTTACAAATTGGGCTCTTTGGAAAATGCAGCAACCACTGCAGGGGAGTGAATTCCGTGGTTTAATGGACTGTAAGAAAACAGTATGTTTGGGTCTCCAACCTCCGGGTACAACTGAGAGAAAGACACCTCTGTACCTATACCTGTGTGGGTGTAAAGTGCCTTCAAGTCGCAGCCGACTTATGGTGACCTAGGGTTTCCAGGTCCCTCTTCTCAACCGGCGGGAGATTTTTGGGGTAGAGCCTGAAGAGGGCGGGGCTTGGGGAGGGGAAGGACTTCAATGCCATAGAGTTCAATTGCCAAAGCGGCCATTTTTCTCCAGGTGATCTGATCTCTATTGGCTGGAGATCAGTTGAATTAGCAGGAGATCTCCTGCTACTACCTGGCAGTTAAAGGGGTCCAAATCAATGGTAAGGGTACAAGAACCCAAAGTCTGGAATGTAAGGTTCGCTGCTCCAAAGCTGGAGAAACAAGGAGGGAATGTACATGTCCTCTTATTTTAAATACAGGTCTTCAAGCTTCACCATGGTCCAAAGACTGGTACCACCGGGAAGAGTCTCAGTGCTGGAAATAGAAGGGGAACAAGCTGGAGATCTCCTGCTATTACAACTGATCTCCAGCCAATAGAGATTAATCAGTTCACCTGGCCGCTTAGGCAATTGAACTCTATGGCATTGAAGTCCCTCCCTCCTCAGGCTCCACCCCCAAACTGGAGGTTTTGGGGGTGGAGCCTGATGAGGGCGTGGTTTGGGGAGGGGAGGGACTTCAATGTCATAGAGTCCAGTTGCCAAAGCGGCCATTTTCTCCAGATGAACTGTTCTCTATCGGCTGGAGATCAGTTGTAACGGCAGGAGATCTCCTGCCACCACCTGGAGGCTGGCAACCCTAGGTGAAGAAGGACCTGGCAACCCTAGTTACACATGGCAACCACGCAGCTTCTGCGTGGGAAGGGCTGCAATTCAATGGTAGATTATCTGCTCTGAATGAGGGTACTAGCTGGAGATCTCCTGCTATTACAACTGACCTCCAGCCGGTAGAGATCAGTTCACCTGGAGAAAAGGGCCGCTTTGGCAATTAGACTCTATGTCAGTGAAGTCCCTACCCTCCCCAGACACCGCCCTCCTCAAGCTTCTTCCCAAAAACCTCCCGCCGGTAGCAAAGAAGGACCTGGCAACCCTACTCTGAATGCAGAAGGTCCCTGGTTCAGTCTCTGGGGGCATCCCCAGTTCAAAGGAGTCCAGGCAGCAGGTGCCAGGACAGGTCTTGTATTGCTTGAGGTCTTGGACACGTGTGGCTGCCACCAGCCAGAGGAGACAATCCTGAACTAGGTGGATCAATGGTCTGATTCAGTGGGCAATATCTTACCTTAGGCTGGAGGAACTTCCTCCCTCCAGTGGAAGCGCCACTTAAGCAGGAGAAAGGCTCCTTAGGCCAGAAGAAGACATGGTGGCCTATTTTAACTTTGCTTTGTGGAATGGTAGGATATAGGCCAGGAGAAGGCAAAGGGCCTTCAGAACAATGAAGATCAACAGGCCCAACCATTACCCTGGGTGAGCTTAGAGTGTGAAGCATGCTGGGGAGGGGGCATGGCTCAGTAGAAGAGCCTCGGTTTTGAATGCAAAAGGTCCTAGGTTCGATCCCCACCATCTCCAGTTAAAAGAACCAGTAGGGTTGACAGGTCCACCCTGGCCACCGGCCGGGGATGTGAACATAAGAATGCACATGAAGCTGTCTTACACTGAATCAGACCCTTGGTCAATCAAAGTCAGTATTGTCTACTCAGACCGGCAGCGGCTCTCCAGGGTCTCAGGCAGAGGTCTTTCAGATCACCTACTTGCCTAGTCCCGTTAACTGGAGATGCCGGGGATTGAACCTGGGACCTTCTGCATGCCAAGCAGGTGCTCTACCACTGGATATAGAGGTAGGGTTGCCAGTTCCAGGATGAGAACCTCCTGGACATAGGGTTGCCAAGCTCCATGTAGTAGCTGGAGATCTCCTGCTATTACGACTGATCTCCAGCCAATAGAGATCCATTCACCTGGAGAAAATGGCCACATTGGCAATTGGACTCTATGGCATTGAAGTCCCTCCCCTCCCCAAACCCCGCCCTCCTCAGGTTCCACCACCAAAACCTCCTGCCGGTGATGAAGAGGGACCTGGCAACCCTACCTGGAGACCGGGGGATGGATATGGACCTCAGTGGGGTGCAATGCTATAGTGTCCACCCTCCAAAGCATCCATTTTCTCCAGGGGAACTGATCTTTGTAGCCTGGAGATGAGCTGTAATTCTGGGGGATCCCCAGTTCCCACCTGGAGGCTGGCATCCGTAAAGACCAGGCAGTAGGTGATGCGAAAGACCTCTGCCTGAGACCCTGGAGAGCCGCTGCCAGTCTGAGTAGACAATACTGACCTTTGATGGACCAAGGGTCTGATTCAGTATCAGGCAGCTTCATGGGTGTTTGTGAATGTCATGGGATCCGCAGCACCGCCTGCAGGCTAGTTGGTGAAAAAGGATTCCCTGAAAGGCCATGAACACATGAAGCTGCCTTCTACTGAGTAGTCAGCAGCTCTCCAGGGTCTCAGGCTGAGGTCTTTCCCATCATCTACTTGCCTGGTCCCTTTAACTGGAGATGCCGGGGATTGAACCAGGGACCTTCTGCATGCCAAGCAGATGCTCTACCTCTGAGACCACCAGTCTCTTTCATGATCCAGTGAAACACAAGAGACAAGCTGTGTTGTAGATAATCACAAAATCACACATGGTTGGAAGAGACCACAAGGGCCATCCAGTCCAACCCCCTGCCATGCAGGATCCCACAATCAAAGCGCTCCCAACAGATGGCCATCCAACCTCTGCTTAAAGACCTCCAAAGATAATGGATTTATGTATTGATCCCCTGCTTTTCTCCCCACTGGGACCCCAAAGTGGTTTACCTGTTCATTTCCTCTCCTCCACCCCATCTTCAGCCCTGACCTGGATGGCCCAGGCTAGCCTGATCTCGTCAGATCTCAGAAGCTAAGCAGGGCCAGCCCTGGTTAGTATTTGGATGGGAGACCACCAAGGAAGTCCAGGGTTGCTGTGCAGAGGAAGGCACTGGCAAACCACCTCTGTTAGTCTCCTGCCTTGAAAACCCCATAAGGGGTCGCCATAAGTCGGCTGCGACTTGACGGCACTTTACACACACACACACACACACCCCATCTTCACAACAACCTAGGTGAGGGCAGGAGGAGCCAAAGATTAGCCAGTGAGTTTTCATGGTAGTGTGGGGATTCGAACCCGGTTCTCCTAGGTGCTAGTCTGACATTAATCTCTACACCATGCCAGCTCTCAATGTAATCAAGCAATTGTTAAGTATTTATTTATCTCCCCTGTGTGGGAGAGACGGAATTGACATATTTTTAAGGTGTGGATATATGACACCTCTGTGAGAAACGCCTGAACTGATTTTACTGAAAATCTTGTAGCTGCCCTTGAAATTCCTTAGATTTTTTTTTCCTGAATAGGAACTTCGCTTGATGTACAATTCCGTAGCAACCGATGTAGAACACTTTCTGCACCCGAGCATTGAGAAACTGAGCTCTTCGGGCTCCCTTCAAAGTTTCTGGACAGGCTTTGGCTCAGTGGTAGAGCATCTGCTTGGCATGCAGAAGGTCCCAGGTTCAATCCCCAGCATCTCCAGTTAAAGGGACCAGGCAAGGAGGTGATGTGAAAGACCTCCGCCTGAGACCCTGGAGAGCTGCTGCCGGTCTGAGTAGACAATACTGACTTGGATGGACTGAGGGTCTGATTCAGTAGAAGGCAGCTTCATGTGTTCATGTATTCCTCTTAATATTTTGTCTGAACAAAAGTCTCCCTATATGCCTTGTATGGTATTGCCATTCTGGGTTTCATAAATCCTGTTAGAAGGATATTGACTCGAAGTTTCGCTCTCCAAACCCTGGCATGCCTTCTCAGGAACCTCTCCTACAGCAAGCATATACCTGCTAGGGTCGTTAACCAACCAGAAAAAAAGATGCAAAGCTGACCCTCGGCTGTTTTTGAAAACTTTTTATTTTCCATTTTAAGTAGGTACAGCAGTACATCTAAAGTGAAAAGTCGTTTTTTGTGTTAGGCTCATTCTTGGACCCACCCAAATGGATGGATTCTGCCTTTGACTCCAGCCCTAGATCATAGAATCATAGAGGTGGAAGGGACCACCAGGGTCATCTAGTCCAACCCCCTGCACAATGCAGGAAATTCACAACTACCTCCCCCCACACGCACCCCAGTGACCCCTATTCCATGCCCAGAAGATGAACAAGATGCCCTCCCTTTCTGGAGTGGATCTGCCCCAAACCCAACATTTTTGATCCCAAAATTTGGCAACATGGACTTTGTGATTAGGTGCCACAAAATCCACTTTCATTTCTTGTTCTACAAAATCTCACATTCCAAATGCAAACATTTCCTGTCGTTTCAAAACTGGGTACATGGAAATCATGTTGCAAGATTTCCCAGAATAAGACTGTGCCGGGCCTTCAAAATAAGTACAGGGGTCAAGTACATTCCAAGACTGCAGATCGCATTTCAGCAAGGGTCATTCAAGAGTCTTCCTACTGCCAAATCTTCACATCCCATCTCTGAAGGATCTGCTTCCCCACCCCCCCAGCAATAGTAGATCCCAAGCATCTCATAGGAGCCAAATGGATTATATACGTTAGGCAGCTGCAAATCTGTCCCTTCCTCAAGATTCTTCCATTGGCTAAGCTGATCTCACTAAAGCCACTTGGATGAAAAAGCTGATATTAATTAACAGAGATGCCAGATCCAATTATGATGCCATTAGGCTCCTCATGAGAAGCTTACACGTTGCATCTGTATTTATATTTAGCTCTGGCAGGGCTCTCTCTTTCCTTTTGGAGGAGGAGGAGAAGAAGAAGAAGAATTGTTTTTATACCCTGCTTTTCTCTACCTTAAGGAGTCTCAAAGTGGCTTACAATTAGGGTTGCCAGCTCCAGGTTGGGAAATACCTGGAGATTTTGGGGCAGAGCCTGAGGAGGGTGGGGTTTGGGGGAGGGGAGGGACATCAATGCCATAGAGCCCAATTGCCAAAGCGGCCATTTTCTCCAGGTGCACTGATCTCTATCGGCTGGAGATCAATCGTAATAGCAGGAGATTTCCAGCTAGCACCTGGAGGTTGGCAACTTACAATCACCTTTCCTTCCCCTCCCCATGACAGGCACCTTGCAAGGCAGGTGGAGCTGAGAGAGTTCAGAAAGAACTGTGACTAGCCCAAGGTCACCCAGCGGGCTTCATGTGGAGGAGTGGGGAATCAAAACCAGTTCTCCAGATTAGAGTCCACCGCTCTTAACCACTACAACACGCTGGCTTTTATGGGGCTGGGACTTTTCTCCTCCTCTCTGGAAATGCCACGGCTCTGTCTGTCAGTCCAGCAGTTGATTTTTAACAAGGGAAGGACTGGACAGTGGTGCAGGTCCTTGTCTCCACTGTGAATACCAAAAGAGATTCCTCCAAAGAGCTCAGGACGGAGTACGTGGTTCTCCCTTACCATTTTAATATACACAACAACCCTGCGAGGTAGGCTAAATGGGAGGAGAATGACTGGCTCATGGTCACCCAGTAAGAGATTCCTCCAAAGAGCTCAGGACGGAGTACGTGGTTCTCCCTTACCCTTTAAATATACACAACAACCCTGCGAGGTAGGCTAAATGGGAGGAGAGAATGAGAATGACTGGCTCGTGGTCACCCAGTAAGCTTTGTGGCAGAGTGGGGATTTGAACCCATGTCTTCCAGATCATGAGCTGATACTCTAACCACTACCCCACACTGTCCCCTGGTCCTTTTCAGAAGCCATCTTGGTTGGCACTGCACTGTTGGAAACAGGATGCTGGAGTAGATGGATCCTGTCTTGACCCAGCAAGGCCCTACTAATATCCCAGTTACAAAATCTTGAAGGCAAATTGCTGCACATGGTGAAAGGAGAATCTCATAAAATTACACAGTTCACAGGCAGAAATAATGCAATCTTTGAGCAATTATAGGGTTTCTTTTCTCCCTGGTCTCTCTCCCATTTGGTCTCCTAGCCACAGGCGTGCTGGGAAGGGCTTTTTACAAGGCCTTTTTTTAATTTGCTGCTTCAGTCTCTTCATTCCCCCTTATTCTTTGACATCTTTTTGACATCTCAGTTACTATTTCCCGAAGGGGGGAGTGGGTGTCCTTCAGGGGAACCAGTTAGATGTCTCTCCACCTGGATCTTGAAACGCTTACTCCGCACGGTTCCCGAACGGATTACCTCTGTGCTCGCACGCCATCCTGAAAGCAAAAAAGGACAAAAACTTTTTCCTCCTCACGTAGCTCTCCGAGAGACCAGTTGAGCCGGTTTGCACAAGCATCTGAAATATGCGCCTCTTTCCTGTCCGACTGACTGCCAACAGGCATGTGGGGCATTGGTTGGCGGTTACTTAACCACTCATTATGGGATCTGGCGTGCGATTACGAGCAGGTGGATCCTTGCCAAAAAGAAATAAGAAAGCAAGACGGTGCTCCATTATCTCGAGACGGCCTCGACTGCAGAAGCAGAGCCCGTTCGAGGAAGGTAAACTCCTAAGAAAGTATTTCCTGGGTCTGGAGGTAAGTCAGCTTTGCTTCTGAGCTGGTTCTGTCATAGATGCTTGTAGGGGGCACATGGGACTGAGGTCCCTACAGTTTTGGAGAGAGGGAACATTTTTCTCCCTCTTGTAATATTACTACTTGATGGGGGGGGGTCACCCCACAGAGCTGACCGGTGGCAGAAGAAGGGTTGTTTTTTTTATGCCGACTTTATCACTTAAGGAAGAATTAAACCGGCTTACAATCACCTTCCCTTCCCCTCCCCACAACAGACACCTTGTGAGGTAGGTGAGGCTGAGAGAGCTCTAAGAGAGCTGTGACTAGCCCAAGGTCACCCAGCTGGCTTCATGTGTAGGAGGGGGAAACCAACCTGGTGCATCAGATTAGCATCCGTCGCTCACGTGGAGGAGTGGGGAATCGAACCCAGTTCTCCAGATCAGAGTCCGCAGCATCAAACCACCACTCTTAACCACTATCCCACACCGGCAGGTTAGGGACTGAGAAAATGGAGCAGAGCTGGATTTATACACAAGCTAAGGAAAGTACAAAATAGGACCTTAAATTATGATAGGCCTTAAATACATTTTTTTTACTACATACAATTGTAATGGTAATGTTGGAGGGGCGCTCTTTAGTTTAGGTTAGAATTGCCCACCTCCAGGCGGGCCTGGAGATCTCCCAGCATTACCACTGGAGAAAACGGCGGCTTTGATGGGAGGGCTCTGTGGCATCACAACGCCATGAGCTCCCTCCCCTCCACAAACTCAGCTGTCCCCAACCTCCACCCCCAAATCTCCAGGCATTTCCCAACTCAGAGTTGGCAACCCTATCATCACAAGATGTGGTGGCAGCCAGACAAGCTCTGAGAACAGGGTTGTTGAACTCCAGCTGGTGGCTGGAGACCTCCTGCTATTATAACTGATCTCCAGCCAATAGAGATCAGTTCCCCTGGAGACAATGGCTGCTTTGGCAATTGGACTCTATGGCACTGAAATCCTTCCCCAAACCCCACCCTCTTCAGGCTCTGCCCCTAAAATCTCCAGGGATTTCCCAACCTGGAGCCGGCAACCCTATCTGAGAAAGAACTGAGTCCGTTGTTGGGCTTCTGTGTTGCATGGTGAAGGAAAGTCCAGGCTCACCAGATCGCCCCCTTCAGGGGAAGACTTTCTGTCCCCCACTGGCCCTTCTTGTTGCCATTCAGCTGGGCAGTGGGATAAAAATGGGGAGGGGGCTGTTGGTGGCATCCTGCTGCCGTTACATCACTTCTGGTACAACCGAGAATTAGGGGTCCCACATTCCTGGTGATGGAGGGCAATCACCCACCAATTCACCGGGCTGCCCGCCCACCCTCAACTGGTCAATGGATGGAAGCAGGCCCAGCAGACGGGGGACGGGGGGGCGGCGGCGATGATGATGTGATGATGTCACTTCCGTGTCAAATGATCTAGCATTCTCCCCCAAACGCTCCACGGAAACCATAGAGTTTGAGGGGAGTGCTAGAGTGTCCCCGGCGCGATCCAGCACTTCCGCGTTGATGTGTAGGTGATGCGGGGAGGGGCTGTGGCTCAGTGGTAGAGCATCCACTTGGCATGCAGAAGGCCCCAGGTTTATATATATATATATATATATATATATATATATATATATATATATATATATAATTTTTATAACATAAACACATAAAACAAAACAAATACAATAATAAAGAGAAAATACAAAAGAATATCAATTATATAATCTACTTAATATAATCAAAATTACAAAATTCATAATATTTTTTTGATCCATCACCCACCAAAAATGTGACCCATGACCAGACTTCCGGAGAAGTGTCTAAACAGTTTGAAAATTACATTATTAACAGTAAAATAAAAAAAAAAGTTAAACTTATTTCTATAACTCATTAACCAATCCCACCCCCATGGAGCTCCTGCCAGTTGTCAGGATGGACCTGGCAACCCTAATCATGACTAGTATCCATTCTAACTAGTAGCCATGAATACCCCTCTCCTCCATAAACATGTCCAGTCCACTCCCCTCTTCAAGCCTTCCAAGTGGGCAGCCATGACCACATCCTGGGGCAGGGAGTTCCACAATTTAACTATCCGTTGTGCGAAGAAATACTTCCTTTTATCTGTTTTATCTCCAGCTAGCACCTGGAGGCTGGCAACCCTAGCAGTAGAAGTCTAGGATGTAAATAACATCACCTGACAAATAAAATCCCATTAAGTCTCTGTGCGCAGAGTGGTAAGCTGCAGTACTGCAGTCCAAACTCTGCTCACGACCACCTGAGTTCGATCCCGACGGAAGTTGGTTTCAGGTTAACTCAACTTTCCATCCTTCCTAGGTCGGTCAAATGAGTACCCAGCTTGCTGGGGGTAAAGGGAAGATGACTGGGGAAGGCAATGGCAAACCACCCCACAAACAAAGTCTGCCTAGGAAATGTCAGGAGGTGACGTCACCCCATGGGTCAGGAATGATCCAGTGCTTACACAGGGGACCTTTACCTTTTAAAGGGACAGGACAATTTTTCTCCACACTGCTGGCAACCCTGTAAAATATTGAGCTAAACAGACCAGCAAGTTGATGCAATATAAGGCAGCTTTTTATGTTTAGTTGTCTCTGGTATTGTCAGAATCAGAACTACAAAGAAGTCTAGAGTATCCCTGTATGACTTGATTGAGTATCCACCTCCTGGAGCAAAGAAATCTTCTTTATATGTTCTTAAAAACTCGGACGTTAACTCCCATAAAATTATTTTAAGAATGGGGTGGGCGGCCTTGGACTGCTTGTGAATTATACCAAAGTGAGGCATGCCTCTCTGTAGAAACCTTCCAGAAATCCCAAACATTGCTCAGGTGCATTCAGATAAACACAGCTAGGCTTAAGTATGTACAGGATCACTTGAATTTTATATAGCGGTATATAGAAACTCTTTGGGCGTGAAGCACCGAACCCCTTGGAACCTGGTCAGCCAGCACCCAAGCTCTGATAGGTGGCAAAGGACAGACATATTTGAAAAGTTAGAATCGAGTCCAACAACGTTTCCAGGGTGCAATCTTTCGAAAGTCAAAGCTCCCTTCGTCAGACACGAGTAGGAAAGAAGACCTGAGTCTTTATATCCCAGTCAGAAGGCTGGAGGGATGTTGTAAACAATGCTTGTAAAGGATGTAGAGGTACCATGCCTATTTGATACACATTAGCTTGCTGCTCTGGGAGGGATTTGCATTTGGGGGCAGAGTATGTGTTGAAATCTCTCTCACTGCACTCGGAATGACTGCCTGTCTTTCCTGAGCTGTGACCCGCCTGAATGGTCATCACTCCCCGTATGAACCCACATGCCAATGAAGCTCTGCTCCCCTGGCCCTTCTGATGTGGCCTTCTCATTTGCAGTAGCTTAGTTAGTGCACCTTCTCCCTGTCCTTTAGACAAGGATGCCATTCTCCAGGTGGGACCTGGGGATCCCCGGAATTACCGCTTATCGCCAGACTACAGAAATCAGTTCCCCTGGAGAAAATGGATGTATTGGAGGGTAGACTGCATGGCATTGTCCCTCATTGAGGTCTCTGTCCAACCCAGGCTCCATCTCCAGGTCTCCAGGAGTTGCCCAACCTGGATTTGGCCGTGGCTCAGTGGTAGAGCATCTGCTTAGCATGCAGAAAGTCCCAGGTTCAATCCCCGGCATCTCCAGTTAAAGGGACTAGGCAAGTAGGTGATGTGAAAGACCTCCGCCTGAGACCCTGGAGAGCCGCTGCCAGTCTGAGTCGACAATACTGACTTTGATGGACCGAGGGTCTGATTCAGTATAAGGCAGCTTCATGTGTTCATGTGTACCCCTCCCCATTCCCACTGGTGGTTCAGGGGGACCATTAGAATAAACTGCTTGGAGAGTCAGCGTGGTGTAGAGGTTAAGAGCCGTGGATTTGAATCTGATCAACCGGGTTGGTTTCCCTACTCCTCCACATGAGCAGCGGACTCTAATCTGGTGAACAGGGTTGGTTTCCCTACTCCTCCACAAGAAGCCTGCTGGGTGACCTTGGGCTAGTCACAGTTCTCTCTGAACTCTCTCAACCCCACTTACCTCACTAGGTGTCTGTTGTGGGGAGACAAAGGGAAGGAGGTTGTAAGCCGGTTTGATTCTCCTTAAAAGGGAGAGAAAATTGGCATATAAAAACCAACTTCTGCTTGCGGAGGTATGTGAGGTCCCTTCATTGTGACCCTTTGATGGGACCAAGTGTATGTAGGTCTACTCAGAAGTAAGTCCCGCATTATTCAGTGGGGCTTCGTCCCAGGAAAACATCCGGAGGATTGCATCAATCAGTAATGTATTATGGTCATGGACCAGCAAATTAAAAAAAATCATTAACAGAGTTGTTTTAATAATATACATACAGTCCTCCATTATAATATATATTAAAAAGCAAATACGTGTCATTGAATCAACACTGTACCTAGATAGGCTCTGGCAGCTGCCCATAATCTGGCAACTCTATCCAAGATTTCAGATTGAAAGTCTGCAAGAAGAAAAGAGGTCTACCATCCCTCCGATCTTCCTGGGATTTTTTGGAGGACGGGATTTTGAGTAACTGTTGGCTTCCACTTTTAGCCTGTGTGTTCGCGGTTGTGCTTGCATATCCCATTTTTTATTCCATTTGGGGCTGTGATGGATTTGCTTCAGCGTGTGGGATTGTAACTGATTATATGCCACTTTGAACTATGGAAAAGTGGGATCTACTTTTTTTAAAAGTGAAAAAAGCATCGTTATCCTACCAAGATCTCTGGTGAATGGGCAGATGTTGCAGTTCTGTAACGCTAGGGGTATTTTCACTTCTAGTTGAGAATCTAAAAATGCTCACTTACCAACTCTGGCTTGGGAAATTCCTGGAGATTTGGGGGTGGAGCTTGGGAAGGGCAGGGTTTGGAGAGGGGAGGGAAAGCCAGCAGGGATATAATACCATCGTGTTCTCCATGCCAACTGATCTCTGCAGCAGGGTTGGCAGCTCTGGGTAGCGAAATTCCTGAAGATTGGGGGCAGAGCCTCTGGGGAGGGCGTGGTTTGGGGAGGGGAGGGACTTCAGCCATGGAGGTCCCTCCCCTCTAACGCCATAGAGTCCACCTTCCAAAGCAGCCATTTTCTCCAGGTGAACTGATCTCTGTTGCCTGGAGATGAGTTACAATTCTTGGAGATCTCCAGGCCCCACCTGGAATTTGGCAACCCTATTCTTGAAGGATTAGGCTGGAGACAGTGAGAAATGGAAACCCCACATGACAACATTGACTAGGGATTCACGAAGCATCTACAGCTAGATTCGAGTCCAGGACTTTAGAGACTAACAAGATTTTCGGGGTATGAGCTTCTGAGAGTCAAAGTTCCCTTTATCCCTTTGTATCTGACGAAGGGGGCGTTGACTCTCAAAGGTGCTACTGGACTCAAAACTAGCTCTTCTAGGTCCCAAAGGTTTATTTATTTCTTAATTTTATTTATTCAATTTATACCCCAACCTCCCCGGCACTGCCGGGCTCAGGACTGCTTCCAATAAATACAGCATTACTTTACTTTACTTTACTTTACTTTAATGATACTGTTTATATGGCCAGTTCAGCCCTGAACAATGTCACACTGAGATCAAAAATTAAAGAAAAAGACAAAGAACTATCTAGATAACCCACAAGAAAATTAGTATTTTTTATCTTGATCGACTGGGGGAGGGGGGAACTTGGCAACTGCCAGTGTAGTATTAAAACCCACCCCTGCTAAAATAACCCTCAAATTATCCAAATCACAGACAGATTCCCAGATAAAAGGCTTTATCCACCTGTCTCTAGCTTCGTTGAGCAGATTGCAGCTAAACAAGTCATGCTGGAGAGTGTCTATTTGGCCAGAACCACATTGACATACCCTCTCACAATATGGTACCCTGTTTAAACGACCCATTAACTCCCCTGATGGAATGGCATTCAGTCTAGCAAATACAGCATACCGTATATATAACATTACAATAAGCACCAAAAACTTTAAAAGTAGAACCTAATTAAAACACCGATGGTGCCCGCACTCAATACTCGATATACGTAAATATCCCCAACAAGGAGGTTGGCCTAAACATGGAAACCAGGGAGGTAGGATTTCTAGCATGTTTGCTAGACCTTCTGCTATATATATCTATATCTATATCTATATATCTATATCTATCTATCTATATATATATATATATTATGATATTATATATTATATATATTATATATAAGATATGTATATAATTATATCTATATCTAGATAGATAGATAGATAGATAGATAGATAGATAGATAGATAGATAGATATAGATATATATAGATATAGATATATATAGATATAGATATATAGATATCTTATATATAGATATATAGACTATATATACAAAACATAGAGTCTAGCTCCCTCTTTGCCATCGGCAGGAGGTTTTGGGGTGGAGCCTGAGGAGGGCGGGGTTTGGGGAGGGGAGGGACTTCAATGCCATAGAGTCCAATTGCCAAAGCGGCCATTTTCTCCAGGGGAACTGATCTCTATCGGCTGGAGATCAGTTGTAATAGCAGGAGATCTCCAGCTAGTACCTGGAGGTTGGCAACCCTATGTCTGACAAGCTTTGACTCTCCAAAGCTCATACGCTGAAAATCTTGCTGGCCGCTATAAAGTGCTACAGGGCTGAAATCTCGCTCTGCTACTGCAAACCAACACATCTGCCCTCTGAAACTATCTTCCAGAAGCATGTAGGGCAGGGGTGTCAAACATAAGCCCCGCAGACCGGATCTGGCCCCTTCAGAGCTCCTATCCGGCACGTGAGCCAGCCGAGGCAGCCACACACACACACACACCCCTCTCGATCTGGGTTGGCGAGGCATGGCCCAACCTGACCAAGTGACATTTATGTCATATCCGGCCCTCGTAACAATTGCGTTCGACACCCCTGATGTAGGGTAACGCCAGCTTTCTGGTAAGCCACAGCAAGCTTTGTGGTTCTCGAGTGTGTCGTCTCCAGCTGCCTCGAAGGAAGGTCCATCATCTGAACCACCGCAGCACCACATCCCTGTGACGTAACCGCATGTGCTCCCAAGCACCTGCCCTGCAATGGCATCACGCAGTGACTCACATCAGTAGAACCCGTATTAGAACAAGAGGCAGAATGAATACACCTGCCTTTCTTTGATATTAAATGGGAGATTCATCGCTCAGTTCTGGCGGTTGGGACATTCCTCCCCTCTGAGTGGCTAAAAACGTTTGTCCTCGTCCAAAGCACTCCAGCGCGCATGGGTTCAACGTTCATGTGTGCTCACAGGCGCGCACACACCCGGAATATGTCAACCGTTCAGTGGCTGCCTTTGTGACTCAAAATCAAATGAGTACACCGAGGAATAAATCAAACGGAGAGGTTCCAATCCAAATGCTAGTTAGGGTTATGTCATGAGAGGGATTAACTAGATCCTAATCCTAAATGCGATTGCTTTGGGAATCAACTCCAACAAAGAGCGGACTTCCAGGTAAACATGGTTAGGACCGGGCTGTTAGTTTATTAACTTTAATTACCGCTGCTTACTAATATCCGCCCTGAGCCAGCTTGCTGGGGAGGGTGGACTACGAATATGAAAATAAATAAATACATAAATAGGGTTGCCAATTTTTTTTGCTGGCCCCTGCATTACTGATTCTGCAGAACATACTTTATAGGCACAGGAGCTGATCTGGCCAGTTGTTTTCCTAGTCAGTTGGCAATGGTAAGCCAGATCCCAGTTCTACGCATGTTCCAACAAAAGTCCCATTCATTTCCACATGACCCTACTCCCAAGTAACCATAAGATGCAGTTCTGGAAATTAAGCCACACTGACTGAGCACAGTCAACTTCGGAGTAAACAGAAGTTGGGATCTAGTGTGGTATAGTAGTTCTAGTGTCAGCCTAGGATCTGGGAGGCCCAGGTTCGAATCCCCACATGTGCCACGGGAGCTGGCTGGGTGACCTTGGGCCCGTCACATCCTCTCAGCCTAACTTCCCTCACAGGGTTGTTGTGAGGATAAAAGGGAGGCGAGGAGAATGATGTAATCCGCTTTGAGTCCCCGTTGGGAGAAAGGCAGGGTGCAAACCAAGTAAATAAACAAGCAAATATATATAGGATTGGGAAATCATTAGAGTTGCTGGTCTGGTCTGTTTATGTCCCTTTTACAAAAGGAAAAACCGTTCATAGCATGGTGGTAGAAATGTTATCACTCGCTAATATCCCATACTTCAGACTGTTTGTTAAAGCTGTAGTTGGAAAAGTTAGTTATTATTACCCTCAAGTCTGTTTCTGGGCATGATTCAAGCTGTTGCCGTCGACTTATAAAGCTCAAAACAATGTGGGAGCAGGTTATCATAAGAACCACTCCTCTCTGCGAACCTGCCCATCTGTGAGATCTTTATCCGAAGCCCTTATCTAAGCAACCCCACCTTCCAGACTTAGGGTGGTGGTTACCATAGGGAGGGCTTTTTTGGTGGTGGCACCCCAGTTGCCTCTCCCGTCAAATCTGCCTAGCGACCACGTCACTATCTTTTAGAGGCCAACGAAAGCCCATTCCATTGGTATATTGCATTTTGAATTCTACACAGACTGTGTTCCCACTGCTTTTAACACCTTACTAGTGGTCTGTTTTAGTTGGGTATATTGTTTCATGGTAAGAAAAATAATTGTTCTCTGTCCTTTATTTACAGAGGGGAGGCAGGGGGCCACCACAGACGAGGCTTTCTCAGTGATATCACCTTTGGGATGCTCTCCCCCTTGAGACTCGCCTGGCGCCTGCCTTGCTGCTCTTTAGAAACCAGGCCAAAACATTTCTTTTTCCCTCAGGTTTTTAACCGAGGGGTTTCATCTCCCCCCACCCCCCAGCTATTTTGAAGGTCTGCTTCTAGACCAGTGGTTCCCAACCTTTTTTTGACCAGGGACCACTAGGACTTTTTTGTTCGGTGCAGGGACCCCAAGGTTCAAAATAAAAATTCTGAGAATTTGAAAATAAACTTTAATCATAACTGTTAGTTAAACATTTAACTTAGAATAATATTTGAATATATATTTTTATAATAGAGAACTTTTAATTGAAAATATTAATTTATTATGGGTTTATAACTTTGTTTTGCAGACCTTAATTTAGTTCTCGCGGACCCCTGGGGGTCCATGGACCCCCAGTTGGGAACCAGTGTTCTAGACCAAGGGCTGTTTTATGGTATCAGTTTAGGCTGCTGAACGTTGTTTCATACCATTTTAACAGCTTGTTTTATTGTTGTTTATTCTTACGTTGTTGTTTTGACGATTTTTATTGTACATTTTTTTACTTTGTGAGCCACCTGGAATGGGTCTCTGAAGAGGCAGCTTCTACATTTCCCAAAGAAATAGAGTTGTCATTGTCTAGGTTTCTACAGGGTCTTTCTCTTACTTTTCTCAGGGCCTGACAACCCGTTGAAACCCTTCTTCATTCCCCCTCCCCAGAACAACCCTGTGAGGTAGGCTAGTCTGAGACTGACAGGCCCAAGCTCAACCAGCCATCTTGAGGGCTGAACAGGGATCCTCCCCTCCTCCAGTTGTATCCTCCCAACGAGCCCCACAAAGCATTTGTTTTGTCATACTTATTTTAGATATTTATACTCCCTTTTCTCCCCAATGGGCACCCAACGCTGCTTACATCATTGTTCTCCCCTCCTCCGCTTTATCCTCACATTCTCCATGGCAAGCAGGGATTCGAACCCAAGTCTCCTAGCACGATACTGTAATCACTATGCATAGGGTTGTCAACCTCCTGGTGATGGCCGGAGATCTCCTGGGATTACAAGCGATCTCCAGGCGACAGAGATCAGTTCCCCTGGGGAAAATGGCCGCTTTGGTTGGTGGACTCTATGGCAGGGGTGTCGAACTCAATTGTTATGGGGGCCGGATGTGATATAAATGTCACTTGGTTGGGCCGGGCCATGCCCACCAGCCCAGATTGAGAGTGGGGGTGGATGTAGGGTTGCCAACCTCCAGGTACTAGCTGGAGGTCTCCTGCTATTACAACTGATCTCCAGCCGATAGAGGTCAGTTCCCTTGGAGAAAATGGCCTCTTAGGCAATTGGGCCCTATGGCATTGAAGTCCCTCCCCAAACTCTGCCGTCCTCAGGTTCCGCCCCCAAACCCTCCTGCCGGTGGCGAAGAAGGACCTGGCAACCCCAGTTGTAATAGCAGGAGATCTCCAGCTACTACCTGGAGGTTGGCAACCAACCAGGAAAGCTTTGCCTGCCCATTTTTATGCACCAGGCCATTTTTATGCACCGGGCTTTCAAATACTTGAAGGGCTGTCATATAGAGGATGGTGCCGAGTTGTTTTCTGTTGCCCCGGAAGGTCGGACCAGAACCAACGGGTTGAAATTAAATCAAAAGAGTTTCCATCTAGGCATTAGGAAGAATTTTCTAACAGTTACAGCAGTTCCTCAGTGGAACAGGCTTCCTTGGGAGGTGGTAAGCTCTCCTTCCCTGGAGGTTTTTAAGCAGAGGCTAAATGGGCATCTGTCAGCAGTGCTGAGTCCATGACCTTAGGCAGATGATGAGAGGAAGGGCACCTTGGCCATCTTCTGGCCATGGAGTAGGGGTCATTGGGTGTGTGTGAGAGGGGGGAGGTAGTTGTGAATTTCCTGCATTGTGCAGGGGGTTGGACTGGATGACCCCAGTGGTCCCTTCCAACTCTAGGATTCTACAATTTCCCGCATTGTGCTGGGGGTTGGACTAGATGACCCCAGTGGTCCCTTCCAACTCTAGGATTCTACAATTTCCCGCATTGTGCTGGGGGTTGGACTAGATGGCCCCGGTGGTCCTTCCAACTCTAGGATTCTACAATTTCCCGCATTGTGCTGGGGGTTGGACTAGATGACCCCAGTGGTCCCTTCCAACTCTAGGATTCTACAATTTCCCGCATTGTGCTGGGGGCTGGACTAGATGACCCCAGTGGTCCCTTCCAACTCTAGGATTCTATAATTTCCCGCATTGTGCTGGGGGTTGGACTAGATGACCCCAGTGGTTCCTTCCAACTCTAGGATTCTAGGATTCTATAATTTCCTGCATTGTGCAGGGGGTTGGACTAGATGACCCCAGTGATCCCTTCCAACTCTAGGATTCTACAATTTCCCGCATTGTGCAGGAGGCTGGACTAGATGGCCCCGGTGGTCCCTTCCAACTCTAGGATTCTACAATTTCCCGCATTGTGCTGGGGGTTGGACTAGATGACCCCAGTGGTCCCTTCCAACTCCAGGATTATACAATTTCCCGCATTGTGCAGGGGGTTGGACTAGATGACCCCAGTGATCCCTTCCAACTCTAGGATTCTATAATTTCCCGCATTGTGCTGGGGGTTGGACTAGATGACCCCAGTGGTCCTTCCAACTCTAGGATTCTACAATTTCCCGCATTGTGCAGGGGGTTGGACTAGATGACCCCAGTGATCCCTTCCAACTCTAGGATTCTATAATTTCCCGCATTGTGCTGGGGGTTGGACTAGATGCCCCCGGTGGTCCCTTCCAACTCTAGGATTCTATAATTTCCCGCATTGTGCTGGGGGTTGGACTAGATGCCCCCAGTGGTCCCTTCCAACTCTAGGATTCTATAATTTCCCGCATTGTGCTGGGGGTTGGACTAGATGCCCCCGGTGGTCCTTCCAACTCTAGGATTCTATAATTCCCGCATTGTGCAGGGGGTTGGACTAGATGACGCCGGTGGCCCCTTCCAACTCTAGGATTCTAGGATTCTACAATTTCCCGCATTGTGCTAGGGGTTGGACTAGATGCCCCCAGTGGTCCCTTCCAACTCTAGGATTCTACAATTTCCCGCATTGTGCTGGGGGTTGGACTAGATGACCCCAGTGGTCCCTTCCAGCTCTAGGATTCTATAATTTCCCGCATTGTGCTGGGGGTTGGACTAGATGGCCCCGGTGACCCCTTCCAACTAGGGTTCTAGGATTCTACAATTTCCCGCATTGTGCTGGGGGTTGGACTAGATGACCCCAGTGGTCCCTTCCAACTCTAGGATTCTAGGATTCTATAATTTCCTGCATTGTGCAGGGGGTTGGACTAGATGACCCCAGTGATCCCTTCCAACTCTAGGATTCTACAATTTCCCGCATTGTGCTGGGGGTTGGACTAGATGACCCCAGTGGTCCCTTCCAACTCTAGGATTCTACAATTTCCCGCATTGTGCAGGGGGTTGGACTAGATGACGCCGGTGGTCCTTCCAACTCTAGGATTCTACAATTTCCCGCATTGTGCAGGGGGTTGGACTAGATGACCCCACTGGTCCCTTCCAACTCTAGGACTCTACAATTTCCCGCATTGTGCTGGGGGTTGGACTAGATGACCCCACTGGTCCCTTCCAACTCTAGGACTCTACAATTTCCCGCATTGTGCAGGGGGTTGGACTAGATGGCCCCACTGGTCCCTTCCAACTCTAGGACTCTACAATTTCCCGCATTGTGCAGGGGGTTGGACTAGATGCCCCCGGTGGCCCCTTCCCACTCTAGGATTATAGGATTCTACAATTTCCTGCATTGTGCAGGGGGTTGGACTAGATGGCCCCGGTGGCCCCTTCCAACTCTAGGATTCTACAATTTCCCGCATTGTGCTGGGGGTTGGACTAGATGACCCCATTGGCCCCTTCCAACTCTAGGATTCTACAATTTCCCGCATTGTGCAGGGGGTTGGACTAGATGCCCCCGGTGGCCCCTTCCCACTCTAGGATTATAGGATTCTACAATTTCCCGCTTTGTGCTGGGGGTTGGACTAGATGA
Organism: Euleptes europaea; assembly: GCF_029931775.1. Classification (NCBI taxonomy): domain Eukaryota; kingdom Metazoa; phylum Chordata; class Lepidosauria; order Squamata; family Sphaerodactylidae; genus Euleptes; species Euleptes europaea. The sequence continues at coordinate 114,309,771 of NC_079314.1, read as the reverse complement.
CCCCAGTGGTCCCTTCCAACTCTAGGATTCTACAATTTCCCGCATTGTGCTGGGGGTTGGACTAGATGACCCCATTGGCCCCTTCCAACTCTAGGATTCTACAATTTCCCGCATTGTGCAGGGGGTTGGACTAGATGCCCCCGGTGGCCCCTTCCCACTCTAGGATTATAGGATTCTACAATTTCCCGCTTTGTGCTGGGGGTTGGACTAGATGACCCCAGTGGTCCCTTCCAACTCTAGGATTCTACAATTTCCTGCATTGTGCAGGGGGTTGGACTAGATGCCCCCGGTGGCCCCTTCCCACTCTAGGATTATAGGATTCTACAATTTCCCGCTTTGTGCTGGGGGTTGGACTAGATGACCCCAGTGGTCCCTTCCAACTCTAGGATTCTACAATTTCCCGCATTGTGCTGGGGGTTGGACTAGATGACCCCATTGGCCCCTTCCAACTCTAGGATTCTACAATTTCCCGCATTGTGCAGGGGGTTGGACTAGATGCCCCCGGTGGCCCCTTCCCACTCTAGGATTATAGGATTCTACAATTTCCCGCTTTGTGCTGGGGGTTGGACTAGATGACCCCAGTGGTCCCTTCCAACTCTAGGATTCTACAATTTCCTGCATTGTGCAGGGGGTTGGACTAGATGCCCCCGGTGGCCCCTTCCCACTCTAGGATTCGACGAGTCCCTTACAGGGGCAGGGCGCATTTGCCCTCCAGGCCTGCTGGCCACCTGTTGGGGCCGCGGGCCACCCCCCTGCCAGGGCCGAGCGGTCCCGGGGAGGCAGCGCCGGGCGGCCGGGGGAAGCCGGGTCGGGGCGGGTGGGGCGGTGAGTCAGGCGGGGCGGCCGCACCTGTCCCCGCCCTCGCCGGGGCGGCCACAAGGGGCCGGAGCTCCGCGCGGGCTGCAGAGGCGAGGCGAGGCCGGGCAGCGCGTCGTGGCCGTCCGTCCGTCCGTCCGTGGGGGGTGAGTGCCTGCCGCGCGCTCCCCGGACCCAGCGCGCCCACCGGGTTGGACGCCGGGACTCGATCCCGCGGGGGTCCCTCGGGCGCTTACTTCCGAGGAGGCGCCTTTGGGGAGGGCGCCCTTGTCACCCGGCCGGGGATCTAACGGGCTAAAGCAGTGGGTCCCAAAGGGGGCAGTACCACCCCCTGGGGAGCAATGGGATGACCTGGGGGGGGCACTAAGAGGGAAGGGGCAGCAGGGGGGCGCTAGAGGGGGGGGCTCAACTGTGCTGTTGGATAGGTTAGGGGGCATTGGGGTTGAGTTTGTGGGACCGAGGAGAAAAGTTTGGGAACCGCTGGTCTAAAGGGAGAGGCGCCGGCTTAAGTGGTTTAGGGGAAGCGAGTTTTGGAGATGGGGGGGGGGCTGGACTGGGCCGACCAGTTTGGCTCAGAGGCCCCTTATGCGCGGGAGGGGTTTGCCTTGGGTTTGCCGCTCTCTAGATGCACCTTTTCCCCCATCCCAATTCTCAAAACTCAACACCAAGCCCCCATGCAAAGTTTTGTGAACTCAGATGGGGAAAATGTGCATCTAGAGAGCAGCAAAACCCTCCCGTGCATAAGGGGCCAGAGCCTCGTCCCTTGACCCGGATTCGCCTCTTGCGCTCCTTTGGCAGCCTTTCCCCCCTTCTCCTTGGATCGCCTTCCTATAGATCAGTGGGTCCCAAAGTGGGCAGCACCACCCCCTGGGGGGTGGGATTGCCTAGGGGGTGGGATTACCTTAAGCTAAGAGGCAAGGGGGCAGCAGGGGGGCGCTAGAGGTGGGCACCTTCAACTCATGTTGTTCACTAAGTTACAGTAGATCACGCTGTGGCAGCAGGCTGGCAAAGTTGGTGGAAACTATCCGAATTTTCTTCCAGGTTTTGGAGAGCTGTTACCACTGGATCCGGTTCATCGGTGTTGTTGAATAAATTTCAACATAAAAGTTTTAATTTGATTTTGAAGAGCTGTGCAATTAATGGTTGCTGTTTTGAAATTTTATTGTTCTTATCTTCTTCAGTGCGTCAAGCAAACCCCTATTTGGAATGATGCTTTTTATAGGGTAGTGGGGCGCTGGGGTCGGGTTTGTGGAACCAAGGGGGCGGTGGCCCCCCAAATGTTTGGGAACCACTGCTGTAGATTTTTGTACAGCGCCGAGCACCGCGCTGGTGTTGGATGCGAAGGCTGGCAATTTACTCCCTTCTCGGAGTAAGCTCATTCAAGTAGGCAGCCGCTTATGTACATTTTCTGGACGGAGTTCTTTGGGTTTCGTATTTCAGCGGCGTGTTAAACTGGTGGAGCTTAAATCCGACCAGCCTCATTCAGGGCATGTTTACTCAGAAGTAAATCTGCATTCCGTGGGTGTATTAAGCGGGTTTGTTGGGCTCAGATCCTTTACCTGCTGGTTTGGGTGGCAACCCCTGTGGCAAGGGACTGTGGCTCGGTGGGAGAGCATCTGCTTGGCATGCAGAAGGTCCCAGGTTCGATCTCCGGCATCTCCAGTTGAAAAGACCAGGCAGTAAGTAAAGTGAAAGACCCCTGCCTGAGACCCTGGGGAACTGCTGCCGGTCTGAATAGACAATACTGACCTTGATGGACTGGTGGTCTGATTCGGTATAAGGCAGCTACTTGTAACAGTTCCATTCAGGTCAGGGCGTCTGCTTGGCATGCAGAAGGTCCCAGGTTCAATCCCCGGGATCTCCATTTAAAGGGACCAGGCAAGTAGGTGATGTGAAATACTCCTGTCTGAGACCCTGGAGAGCGGCTGCCAGTCAGAGTAGACAATACAGACCTTGATGGGACTAAGGATGGGTCTGATTCAATATAAGGCAGCTTTGTGCGTGCAACCCAGTAGGAGTTGCTTTTGTTGTGTTTCGGTTTTGAGGTTTTTTTTTTAATTATTTCAGTTCATAGGAGCCCCATGACTTAAATGCAGCTAGAAAAAATATGTCGAAAAAGTTATTAAGGGTAATTTTCCAAGCCCTGTGGGGAGATTGCCGGAAATGTAACCAGGGTTTGATGATCTGCCTAGCTCCTTCGATCTCTCCCAAGGATGCTTTAGGCTGGCGTACGAACGACTCTTGAGCAGCTGGGAAAACACTTTATACTGTGGTCATGTTATGGGTGTGTGTGTCTGTGACGAGGGGAAGTCTGCTTTGGAAACGATAGAAATCCTACTGGAGGTTTGGTCATTTAAGGACAGGCCTGTAAGACTCCGTTTAGCCAATGTGTGGCTTTATAGCCGCGGTGAGAAGAAAACCACTTTTTCCTTTAAATTTATTATGAATCAAACCTCCAAACAGAAGTTATATGTTTTTTATTTCCAGCAGAAGTGGCAAGCATCTGTCAAAGGTTTCCAAATATCTAAAAACAGGTTCACGTGCAACTGGAAATCACGTTTTTGGTACCACATAAACTGTTATATTCAGTACATCGGTGGTACTTTATGTATATGAGTGTTCCAGGTACCACTCCCCTTTTGGTATTGTATACTTAGTATATGTTCAAATGTTGGCAAGGTTGTAAGGTCCTCCTTCCATTGGTTTACTGGAGGTAGGCATGTATCCTTCCAGTATTATAATACAAGTCTTTCAGCAGCGGTAATGGCACGGAGGGTCCATTTTCATTGACTATCAGTCAGTCTCCGGGAGACAGGCAAATAGTCTGAAAGTATATAATCATCCTCGAACATTAATGAATATTCTAATGCAAAATTGATATGAGTAATTAGTTCCTCCCCAAAAAGACGAAATAACTGGGCAGACCCAAAGCAGATGCTTAAGAGATGCATCATGTGAGTTACAACACCAGCGATTAGATACTTTGTCCTTTACTAAAAAGGCACTGTGGTATCTAGCATTACCCTAAACATATTTTTTGCTGAATAAATCTCAGATTAGTCCATAGAAACAACAGGTATAAGATTTAAGGCCATATCCTAAGGCAATGTAGCTCTTTAGAATATAAGAACATAATAAAAGCCACGCTGGATCAGACCAAGGTCCATCAAGTCCAGCAGTCGGTTCACACAGTGGCCAACCAGGTGCCTCTAGGAAGCCCCCAAACAAGACGACTGCAGCAGCACCATCCCGCCCGTGTTCCTCAGCACCTAATATAGTAGGCATGCTTTTCTGATCCTACAGAGAATGGGTATGCTTCATGACTAGTATCCCTTTTGACTAGTAGCCATGGATAGATCCTGGAGAGAATAGGGATGCATCATGACTAGTTTCCATTTTGACTAATAGCCATGGGTAGCCCTCTCCTCCATGAACATGTCCACTCCCCTCTTCAAGCCTTCCAAGTTGGCAGCCATCGCCACATCCTGGGGCAGGGAGTTCCACTATTTAACGATGCTCTTTAAACCAACCACTTCTGAGACTGTGTGAAGAGTGCAGTTGAACCAACAATATTTTTTCACGGACTTCATTTTTATCCGAGGTTTCACTGAAGACCTCAGGGTGAGGAACATGGTTCTCCTTCTCGTCTTTTTTTTTTTTACTCCCACAACATGCCTGTGAGGTAGATTAGGCTGAGAGAGCACGACTGGCGGAAGGTCCCCTAGCGTGCATGGTGGCAGAGTTGGAATTCGAACCAGGTTCTCCAGGTGACAGTCGAACACTTGAATCGCTGTGCCAAGCCGGTCATTTCACCCTTTTGCTGCAGGGGATGTTCCAGCAGATCAGGAAAGGAGCTTTTCATACTTGGTGCCCTGCTCTTAAAACAATTATTCCTTTGTGCCGGATTGATTTCACTTCTGGCTGGAGCTGCAGTCTGGAAACTCTATGCATGGTAAATCTTCTTTGTTGGAGGGAGGGAGGGGAGGGAGGGGGTAACCATTAATTGATGGCCTGGATCTACCCTGTAGCCTTCCTGTATGGATTGTCCTTTCGGCTGGTGTAACCTTTGCTGCGGTTGGGAGTGTGTTTACCTCCCGCCACACTTGAGGCTTTCTGGAAAAGGTTAATGAAATTCCTGCATAAACATATATAATTTGTTGTCATGTCTCTCGGAGATCTATAGTGGGATCTAGCATTTTCTGGGTGCTCGAAGCACTTCCTGTAAAGTCTTGGTGACCTTCGCCACAAGCCTGGAAGGTCGACCAGATACTAATATCCATCTACAATTATTTTTTTATTGTGTGTGTGTTAAGTGCCATCAAGTCGCTTCTGATTCATGGCGGCCCTATGAATCAATGTCCTCCAAAACGTCCTATCCTTAACAGCCCTGCTCAGATCTTGCAAATTGAGGGCCGTGGCTTCCTTTACAGAGTCGACCCATCTCTTGTTGGGTCTTCCTCTTTTCCTGCTGCCTTCAACTTTTCCTAGCTTTATTGTCTTTTCCAGTGACTCTTGTCTCATCATGTGACCAAAGTATGGCAGCCTCAGTTTAGTCATTTTAGCTTCTAGGGCCAGTTCAGGCTTGATTTGATCTATAACCCACTGATTTGTTTTTTTGGCAGTCCAGGGTATCCCTAACACTCTCCTCCAACACCACATTTCAAAGAAATCTACTTTCTTCCTATCCGCTTTCTTCATTGTCCAGCTTTCACACCCATACATAGTATTAGGGAATACGATGACATGAATTAAAAAGAACGCAAGACAGCGTGCCAGCTTTCGAGTTCTCCAGAACTCTTCATCAAGTTGGATGTTAAGAAAGGGGAGGCACAGTGGCTGAGCCGAAGAGCCTCTGCTTTGCCTGCAGAAGGTCCCAGGTTCGATCCCCCGGCATCTCCAGTTAAAAGATCAGGTAGTAGGTGGATGCGAAAGGCCGGTGCCAGTCAGAGTAGACAATACTGAACTTGATGGACCAATGGTCCGATTTAGTGGAACACAGCTTCTTGATATCGAAAGGATGCTTCAGCCCTGATCAGTGAGTCTGTTCTCTCCAACCTGTGTTAAATGCCCGGCAGTCTAGGATAGACCTGTTGATGCTGGGTGGAGCTGATGTCAGGTTGTCCCATGGCCTTCTGGGACGAAGAAGCAACAAAACTGCAACATCCAATGGAAAAATAACATCCCGGCAATGAATCAGATGTCCCTTTAGCACTGAATGGAACACAAAGGACCCTTTTTAAATATCTGCATAATGCAGATGTTGGGGATCAATCAATGAGGCTACCTCATGAGTTCGTGGCTGATGTGAGATTCTAACTGGAGAGCCAGCATGGTGTAGTGGTTAAGAGTGGTGGACGTTAATCTGGAGAACCGGGTTTGATTCCCCACTCCTCCACATGAGCAGTGGATGCTAATCTGGTGAACTGGGTTGGTTCCCCCACTCCTCCACATGAAGCCAGCTGGGTGACCTTGGGCTACTCACAGTTCTCTCTGAACTCTCTCTGCCTCACCTACCTCCCAAGGTGTCTGTTGGGAGAAGAAGGGAAGGAGGTTGTAAGCCAGTTTGATTCTCCTTAAAAGGTAGAGATAATCAGCATATAAAAACCAACTCTTCTTCTTTTCCAGCTAGCAGTTAAAACGATGAAAGCTGATTGGGAGAGCTCAGCCTTTGTATGGGGAAGGTCCGGTATCACTTCCTGACATCTCTAGTAACACAGATAATGAGGCTAGGAAGATTTCTGGCCTGTGGACAGTTGGTGTCAGTCAGAATTGGTGCCAGTGAGAGATTCAAAACAGAATTTGTGCCAGTGAGGGATTCAAAACTGATAAAATGAAGTATTTCTTCACACAAACGCATAGTTAAATTGTGGAACTCCCTGCTGCAGGATGTGGTGATGGCTGCCAACTTGGAAGGCTTGAAGAGGGGAGTGGACATGTTCATGGAGGGGTATTCATGGCTACTAGTAAAAATGGATGCTAATCATGATGCATACCTATTCTCTCCATGATCAGTGTGCTGAATATGTTAGGTGCTGTGGAACCCAGGCAGGATAATGCTGCTGCAGTCTTGTTTGGGGGCTTCCTGAAGGCCCCTGGTTGGCCACTGTGTGGTAAGTCTGCTGGACTTGATGGATCTTGGTCTGATCCAGCATGGCTTTTCTTATGTTCTTAAGGAGAATGGGCAGTACAGATCAGTGATCAAAGTTGGCAGAAGGCAGTTTTATACAAGTTTTGATTTATGTCTGCTGCTGATTGTTCTTGGAAAGGACAGCGACCCAAATACTAATGCAAACAATGTGAGTTGGCAAAGATCATTGGGGTGACAGAGGTTGGTACAGAAGCATGCACAGTTTTGAATGCTACAGAACTATGGGGCATAGTGGTTAGGATTGTGGACTATTCATAAAGCATGGCCCGATGAAGAGTTCGGTGAATCACGCAAGCTTGTACACTCGTGTGCCCGCCTCTGTCAAAGGTGTCGCTTTGCTTTCCCACCCCTTCATTTTTTTTTTGATGCTTGTAACTATCACAAACGTTATTCATATTTTCAGACTTCTGTATTCGCAAGTCGCATAAGGGAGGCATAATCTTAGTGGGGAAGCGGTGATAACAAACACCCGTTGAGGACGCCGTCTCTTTTACAACTGGCAAACAAGGCTGTGTTTTTCCTCTGCAGCCCATTACTATTAGGCTCCAGGAGAGATTTGCGTTCGAACTTCATATGTGAAAGATTTTACAGAAAGGGGCTTTTGGGAGCTCAGCTGCCAGCGGTCCCCCCAGACTGGGCATGTTATCCTTACTAACGTTTTTGAGCGGATCGTTTTTTTCTGGATTTTTCATACTACTGACGGCTATTGTGGGCCGATCCAGCTCTTGGACCTATTTACCCTCAGCCCATCCCCTCTCTTGGAATTTCACAGGCCGCCCGCTTTGGAAAGAGGTTTAACCCTTGGCGGCCTGGAAAGTTCTGGTGCAGAACTGCGAACAGGCGCCAGGTACCGAAGGGAATCAGGTTTTACCTCTGCAAACGTGTGTTTCCAAAACTCAAAAGTCGCTACGCTAATGCAAAGTGGGGGAAGGGGAGGCAGTTGTAAGGGAAGAATTAATGTGTGTCCTTTGCCAAGCTGTCCTGCAAATTCATGCGCATGGGGAGGGGCCGTGGCTCAGTGGTAGAGCATCTGCTTGGCTTGCAGAAGGTCCCAGGTTTAATCCCGGCATCTCCAGTTAAAGGGACAAGGCAAGTAGGTGATGCGAAAGACCTCCGCCTGAGACCCTGGAGAGCCGCTGCCAGGCTGAGTAGACAATACTGTCTTGGATGGACCAGGGGTCTGATTTAGTATAAGGCAGCTTCATGTGTTTACCCTTTTGATCTTAGGGGCTTCTGCTCTGAAGAAAGAACCTAAAAACAACCAGGAGGGAGCGGTGACTAGATGGGGTAGAAAGGGTTAAGGAAACCCTCTCCTGACCTTTGACATGGCATCTTGCAATGCCTTCCGAACATGTAGTTCTGTTCCGGGGCATAGTGGTTAGGATTGTGGACTAGGAGCTGGGAGTCCCGGGTTCAAATGCTCTCACGGCCATTTTATCTAGTCTGTTACGGCATTTCTGTGCTGCTTGTCTCCCCAGAGGGAACCGGAGTGGCTTATAGACATTTCCAAAACAAACCAAATTAAACTATATAATTTAAACAAGCCAGGCACCCAACAAAGCAAACACATCCTGGGCTGGCAGTCGTAAGCCTCGGGCTGCGAGCCAAAGGGCTCGTGCCTCTGGCTATGCCCAGGCTTTTATACGGGCAGACAGTAAGGAAACAGATGCTCGGCCAGGTGTTGTACAGCTCCCCAAACTCTCTCCCTCTTGTCCAGGAAGCTCACTAGGGTAACACTACCTTGAGCTTTTTGGAGAAGAAGAGTTGGTTTTTGTATGCCGACTTTCTCTACCACTTAAGGAAGAATCAAACCGGCTTACAATCCCCTTCCCCTCCCCACAACAGACACCCTGTGAGGTAGGCAAGGCTGAGAGAGCTGTGACTAGCCCAAGGTCACCCAGTTGGCTTCAAGTGTAGGAGTGGGGAAACACATCCAGTTCACCAGGTTAGCTTCCGTCGCTCATGTGGAGGGGTGGGGAATCAAACCCGGTTCTCCAGATCAGATTCTGCTGCTCGAAACCACTACACCACGCTGGAAAGGTGAGATGTAAAACACCACATTACATGCTGTAATCCAGCATAGCTGCCTCGGCTGGTCTGGGTCACTCCTAAACACTGAGGACTAGCAGCTTCTGTGAAAGTAGCACAGTACAAAATATTTGCCCTTTCTCCCCTCTTCTGGGCATCTCATTATGGTAATAGGCTTATAGAAGTGGGACATGCAGGGAATCTGCCATCTGTATGCAACCTGTTATTGACTGGATGCTTTCCTTTCCCCATTTGTTCTGCGTTCTCCTTAAAATGCCTCTGGCCTATGCTGTGCGGCATGGCTCACTTCCTTGAGAGAGCTGGTTTCGTTTTGCTGAAACAGATTCCTGCCCTGGTAGCTGCTTGTGCCCTAATTTCCCCCCTTTCTTTCCTCTCTTTTCACTCTGCCCCCATAATTGTGCTTCGAAGGACTGTAAATAGTACGTAATGGAAAAGAGCAGGAGTCCAGCAGCACCTTAAAGACTAGCAAAATTTCTGGCAGGGTGTGAGCTTTTGTGAGCCGCAGCTCACTTCTTCAGATACAGATAGAATGAAGACGTGAGCTGAAGAAGAGAACTGGAAAAGTGAGCTGTGGCTCATGAAAGCTCATACTCTGCCAGAAATTTTGTAAGTCTTTAAGGTGCTACTGGACTCTTGAACTTTTCTACTGCTACTGACAGACTAACATGGCTACCCATCATGATCTGTAAACTGTACGTGTTTAAGAACATAAGAACGTAAGAAAAGCCCTGCTGGATCAGACCCATCAAGTCCAGCAGTCTGTTCACACAGCGGCCAACCAGGTGCCTCTAGGAAGCCCACAAACAAGACAACTGCAGCAGCAGCATCCTGCCTGTGCTCCACAGCGCCTAAGATAAAGGGCCTGCTCCTGTGATCCTGGAGATAATAGTTATGCATCATGACTAGTATCCATTTTAACTAGTAGCCATGAATACCCTTTTCCTCCATGAACATGTCCACTTCCCTCTTAAAGCCTTCCAGGTTGGCAGCCATCACCCCATTTTGGGGCAGGGAGTTCCACAATTTAACTATGCGTTGTCTAGGCTAATATTTGGGCAGGGAGTGTCTGTGGTATTGATCTTGGTATATATTCGACGCTTGGTTTTTATATGCCAACTTTCTCTACCACTTAAGGAAGAGTTCGGGGAGGGGCTATAGCTCAGTGGTAGAGCATCTGCTTGGCATGCAGAAAGTCCCAGGTTCAATCCCCGGCATCTACAGTTAGGCAAGTAGGTGATGTGAAAGACCTCTACCTGAGACCCTGGAGAGCCGCTGCCAGTATGAGTAGACAATACTGACTGTGATGGACCAAGGGTCTGATTCAGTATAAGGCAGCTTCATGTGTTCATGAGTCAAACCAGCTTACAATCACCTTCCCTTCCCCTCCCCACAACAGACACCCTGTGAGGTAGGTGTGGCTGAGAGAGTGTGACTAGCCCAAGGTCACCCAGCTGGCTTCATATGTAGGAGTGGGGAAACAAATCCAGTTCACCAGATTAGTGTCCAGCGCTAATGTGGAAGAGTGGGGAATCAAACCCAGTTCTCCAGATCAGAGTCCACCGCTCCAAACCATTGCTCTTAACCACTACCCCACGCTGGCAGTTCAGGATTTGATTTGATGCTTGCATTTCAAGTACTGTTTTTATTTTATTTTGTTTTGCAATCAAGTCACAGCTGACTTATGGCGACCCCGTAGGGTTTTCAAGGCAAGAGATGTTCAGAGGTGGGTTTGCCATTACCTGTCTCTGTGTCACGACCCTGGCATTCCTTGGAGGTCTCCCATCCAAATACTAGCCAGGGCCGACCCTGCTTAGCTCCTGAGATCTGAGGCTAGCCTGAGGCTATCCAGGTCAGGGCGCTATAGTAGGGTTTTAATTGACAAATGGGATGGAGGAACAGTTTGCCATCTGGAAGTCTGCTACAGAGAGCTCGAGAAATCTCAAAGGGCCAGGAATTTAAGTTGCCTTGGAGTTTAAATTACTTTTCCAGCCCTGCCTACCGGACTAAAACACAACTGAAACGATGAGCCAGTGCTGACTTTGTGTTGGTGGAAAGTGGGGCTGAAAGAGCTCTAGGAGAGCTGTGACTAGCCCAATGCTACCCAGCTGGCCTTAAGTGTAGGAGTGGGGAAACCAACCCCAGTTCACCAGATTAGCCTCCGCTGCTCGTGTAGAGGAGTGGGGAATCAAACCCGGTTCTCCAGATCAGAGTCCACAGCTCCAAACCACCGCTCTTAACCACTACACCACGCTGGAACAATGTTTCTTGTACTACCTGAAGCAAGGTATCTACATCACAATATATTTTGCACATTCTCCCCTCCTCCATGGGGGCTGGAGTGAGTTCATGTCCTCCTTGCGCATGCTCAGCTCTTCAGCATGATATCTTGTTTCTCAAGGGAGTTTTACAAACCAACAGAAGTTGCAGAACAGCCACGTGAAATGAAGGGCTTCGCTTTGCACTCTTGCCAGCTTAGATAATGTGGGGGAAATGGTTTCCCCAGCTCAACAGTGGTCTCTTCCACTGGAAGAAGAGTTGGTTTTTATATGCTGACTTTCTCTACCACTTAAGGGAGACTCAAACCGGCTTACAATCACCTTCCCTTCCCCTCCCCACAACAGACACCCTGTGAGGTAGGTGGGGCTGAGAGAGGTCTAACAGAGCCGTGACTAGCCCAAGGTCACCCAGCTGGCTTCATGGGTAGAAGTGGGGAAACCAACCCTGTTCACCAGATTAGCCTCCGCCGCTCATGGGGAGGAGTGGGGAATCGAACCTGGTTCTCCAGATCAGAGTCCACCGCTCCAAACCACCGCTCTTAACCTCTACACCATTCTGGCTCTACACCATGCAGGAACACTTGTGCCATTGAATTTGACATGCCCTTAATAAAGGGAGGGGAAAGACCAAAATCGGGTGAGGCTGAAATATTTGTGAAATGGGTGTTAGAAGAACTGGGGTGGGGCAATTTGCTGAAGGTCCTATAATTTCAGCGGGTTTCTGGATAGAATCATAGAGTTGGAAGGGACCACCAGGGTCATCTAGTCCAACCCCATGCACAAAGCAGGAAATTCACAACGACCTCCCCCCCACACCCCCAGTGACCCCTACTCCATGCCCAGAAGATGGCCAAGATGCCCTCCCTCATGATCTGCCTAAAGTACTGTTGAACAGCACTGCAGCCAGGGATTTCCTAGAACACTTGCATCCAGATCCTGTGAAAAATTGCCTTTTGGCCAAATACCTTTTTTATCCCTCTAAGAAGAAGAGTTGATTTTTATATGTCAACTTTCTCTACCACTTAAGGAAGAATCAAACCGGCTTACAATCACTTTCCCTTCCCCTCCCCACAACAGGCACCTTGTGAGGTAGGTGGGGCTGAGAGAGTTCGGAGCAAACTGTGACTGGCCCAAGGTCACCCAGCTGGCTTGGTGTGAAGGAGTGGGGAAACCAACCCAGTTCTCAAGATTAAAGTCTGCCGCTCATGTGTAGGAGTGGGGAAACCATCCTGGTTTATCCGATTAGAGTCCACTGTTAATGTGGAGGAGTGGGGAATCAAACCCAGTTCTCCAGATTAGAGTCTGCCACTCATGTGGAGGAGTGGGGAATTGAACCGCACTTAACCACTACACCATGCTGGCTCGGTTAGTAATGTGACAAGTTCACTGACTTTAGAAAGTATGTGATATTTTAGTGTTCTGCCTGTTTTTTATTACGTTTTGGGGATAGAGGCAGAATTTCCACTTTGCTACATCATAACGCTCGCATGTCTCCCCAAAAAATGCAATTCAAATGGGCATCTTTTTTTTTGTTTAGATAAAATCAACTTCTGTGCTTTGACAGCAGTAAAAGTCGTAAGGTGACGGGCCGCAGGGAAGTACGTGTAATTAGCCAATCGGAATTTAATTGTCGATGCCGTAAAACCAACGATAAGAAGTTTGCGCAGGAGTACAGGGGAGTACAGCTGCTGGGTTAGCAAAAGAAACTGAGACCCTGACTGCTTGCCAGACCGTCGGCCTGAGCTGTCTAGCAGGTGGTTGTCGTAAAAGGCCGAGGTGCCTAGCATTTTCAATGAGATTCTCTTATTATCTGGAAAGCTCAGTTCTTAGCAGCGGGAGGTTTGCCTTAACCGCCCACAACCACATAAAGAACGTCAATGGAAACAAAATGGAGTTGAAGAAATGCTACGATTTCTTAGTCGCAGCAGCAGCAGCAGAAGAGTTGGTTTTTGTATGCCGACTTTCTCTTCCACTTAAGGAAGGATCAGACCGGCTTACAATCACCTTCCCCTCCCTACAACAGACACCCAGTGAGGTAGGTGGGGTTGAGAGAGCTCTAAGAGAGCTGTGACTAGCCCAAGGTCACCCAGCAGGCTTCATGTGGAGGAGTGGGGAAACAAATCCACTATGCCAGATTAGCCTCCGCCGCTCACGTGGAGGAGAGGGGAATCAAACCCGGTTCTCCGGATCAGAGTCTAACCGCTCCAAACCACTGCTCTTAACCACTACACCACGCTGGCTCTCAGCGTGGTGTAGTGGCCTTGAACACAAGGTATTTTCCTTCGGTGGGTGATAGTTTGCAGGCTTATCTGACCTGAGACCCTGGAGAGCCACTGCCGGTCTGAGCAGACAATACTGACTTTGACGGACCAAGGGTCTGATTCAGTCTATGGCAGCTTCATGTGTTCAAGCCGTTCTCAAAGACTGGGCATTGCCTTCTCTGGACCTTATCAAGTTCCTCCTGAGCTCTGAGAATGCTGGACCAGGACTGACCTGCAAAAAGGAACCATCGTATTGGCTGTTGCCTACCTATATAGCTGGGCTTGCCTATGTGAAGACTGCTGGTGTCCAACAGACTTGCTTCTTTCTCTTCCTCTGCGCCTTCCTTTCATTACGTAGCAGTGTCCAGGTACCTCGATGTCTGGGCCTGCTTGGAAGCGTTTGGCTTCCCAAATAATTAAGGACATAAGAACGTAAGAAAAGCCATGCCGGATCAGACCAAGGGCCCATCAGGTCCAGCAGTCTGTTCACCCAGTGGCCAACCAGGGGCCTCTAGGAAACCCGCAAACAAGACAACTGCATTAGGATTATCCTGCCTGTGTTCCACAGCACCTAATATAATAAGCATGCTCTTCTGGTACTGGAGAGAATAGGTATGCATCCTGACTAGTATTCGTTTTGACTAGTAGCCATGGATAGCCCTCTCCTCCATGAACATGTCCACCTCCCCTCTTAGCCTTCCAAGTTGGCAGCCATCACTACCTCCTGGGGCAGGGAGTTCCACAGTTCTCTTACTTAGAATCATAGAGTTGGAAGGGACCACCAGGGTCATCTAGTCCAACCCCCTGCACAATGCAGGAAATTCACAACGACCCCCCACACACACACCCAGTGACCCCTACTCCATGCCCAGAAGATGGCCAAGATGCTCTCCTTCTCAGCATCTGCCTAAGGTCACAGAATCAGCATTGCTGACAGATGGCCATCTAACCTCTTCTTAAAAACCTCCAGTGGAGGAGAGCTTACCACCTCCTGTGGAAGCCTGTTCCACTGAGGAACCACTCTGTTAGAAAATTCTTCCTAATGTCTAGATGGAAACTCTTTTGATTTAATTTCAACTTTATTTGCTTTTTTGGATACAGCTGTCATGTAGACATGGGTGGTCATTTTGCGAGTGAGTGCTGCTACCATCTTGGACCCGCAATACTGTCGAAAGAGGCTTGGATGTGTTGGCCTTTCTAAGAGGAAGGCAACCCTGTAGTTAGAGGCCAGCTGCTGCTAATGCCTCACCTGTGCAGTCTGACGTGTAAACCATACCTGTGGGATCATCTCTCCCCCCACAGAGAGCATTACGCTCTGCACACACCAACTTGCAGGGGATCCCCGGCCCGAAGAGTGTCCGGCTGTCCTCAACCGGGGCCACATTGTGGTACTATTAGCCAGGGCGGTTTCCCAACGAAATGCCCCCTTCTTCTGCAGCTAAATTCCAGTGTTCCCAAAGTAGCAAAAATCAGCAGAAGCGTTTTCTAAACTCGAAAGGAATTTTTCCATCACGGGTATTTGAGAACCCAATACTATTGGTCCATAGCAAAATCCTTGTCATAGCTTTTAGGAGGACCGACCAAAATAACACAGGATCTCTCTCTTTCTCTGGGGCTGCGATGTGGGGTGGCAGATCTGCTTCCTTTCAGGAGTGCTCCTGGTACCTACACCTGTGCTCGAACTGCGTATTTGTAAGGAAAGGAAATACTATGGTTTTCACCACTTGGAGAAATGGGACGCCTGTGACAATCTGTCATTTCCTCCTTCAAGGGAAGAGCCGGGTTTATTTCCTTGAGAAGAGGGGAGAATTGCTTTGGTGAGGGCAGGGTGGTTAAACAAGGCGGGGTCCCTGTTAATCCTGCCGTAAATGTTGGCTTCTGAAGGATCTCGTGATGCTGCCAGGTCATTTTTGCACCCGGGGCTACGGTAACACTCTCCTGCAGGGGTTCAGAAGAGGCCGCGCATGCTAGTTTGCATGAAACGAACATCTTGTGCATGTTATTGGCCCGAGCGGTGTGGATTGTGTGCTCCGGGGTGATGCCTGGCGACTGTTTTTCTCTTGAAATGATGATCAGGCAGTGCGGGAAAGCGAGGAGTCTGTTTGCAAACTGTGTTGTTTTTGTGGAATTTATGGGATTGTTTTTTGGGGGGGATGAGGCTGTCCATATTACTCTTCTGGCTCCCTTGTAATCCACTTTCCAAATCAGGACTGCAGAGGACTGCTTGTTTAGAAGCTGCCAGAGCTAGAGCAATAAAAGTATTAACTAGGACCTTTGGGGCACGAAACGATCCATGTGACCAAGCCAGGCCCGCCCTGTCAGAAGGGCTCTCGTAAATTGGTTTGGTGTTTTTTTTTTTAATAACAACAATAGCAACCTGGAATTTGCAGCCTGTGTTGGAGAGTTCAAGGTACTTAACATACCTTCTCAAAATAAAAGTTGTGTAATAGAATTCCTTTTCTTTTTTTAAAGACCAGCCAAAATATCCCTGAGCGATATTGCAAGCAAGCATTCAAGTTCTTTGGAATGTTTTTGGGCTAACTACAGGTTATGTTTTCCACCTGTCTTCCCTGAGTCTTCCCTACTCACTAGGGTTGCCAGGTGTCCAGTTTTGAACTGGACGGTCCAATATTTCCCTATCTGCCCAGTAAATAAACTGAGAAAATGCTGGACATGCATTTTCTAATGAAGTAGGCCTGCAACCACCATGGCCAAACTCCATACATGCGTTCTTTCTTTCAGCCATGGGTTTATAAAGTGGCAGCACCACCCAACAGTCATACATTCTCAGCCTGACCTACTGAAGACAGTTTTATTTAGGACTGCATTTGACTGATTTAATTTTTATTTATTGGCAGTCCTTATTAGAGTTTTTAAAAACATTAGAAGAGCCCTGCTGGATCAGACCAGTGGTCCATCTAATCCAGCATCCTAAGTACGTAAGAAGAGCCCTGCTGGATCAGACCAGGGGTCCATCTAGTCCAGCATCCTAAGTACGTAAGAAGAGCCCTGCTGGATCAGACCAGTGGTCCATCTAGTCCAGCATCCTAAGTACGTAAGAAGAGCCCTGCTGGATCAGACCAGTGGTCCATTCAGTCCAGCATCCTAAGTACGTAAGAAGAGCCCTGCTGGATCAGACCAGTGGTCCATCTAATCCAGCATCCTAAGTACGTAAGAAGAGCCCTGCTGGATCAGACCAGTGGTCCATCCAGTCCAGCATCCTAAGAACGTAAGAAGATCCCTGCTGGATCAGACCAGGGGTCCATCTAGTCCAGCATCCTAAGTACTTAAGAAGATCCCTGCTGGATCAGACCACTGGAACATCTAGTCCAGCATCCTAAGTACATAAGAAGAGCCCTGCTGGATCAGACCACTGGACCATCCAGTCCAGCATCCTAAGTACGTAAGAAGAGCCCTGCTGGATCAGACCAGTGGTCCATCTAGTCCAGCATCCTAAGTACGTAAGAAGAGCCCTGCTGGATCAGACCAGTGGTCCATCTAGTCCAGCATCCTAAGTACGTAAGAAGAGCCCTGCTGGATCAGACCAGTGGTCCATCCAATCCAGCATCCTAAGAACGTAAGAAGATCCCTGCTGGATCAGACCAGGGGTCCATCTAGTCCAGCATCCTAAGTACTTAAGAAGATCCCTGTTGGATCAGACCACTGGTCCATCTAGTCCAGCATCCTAAGTACATAAGAAGAGCCCTGCTGGATCAGACCACTGGACCATCTAGTCCAGCATCCTAAGTACGTAAGAAGAGCCCTGCTGGATCAGACCAGTGGTCCATCTAGTCCAGCATCCTAAGTACGTAAGAAGAGCCTTGCTGGATCAGACCAGTGGTCCGTCTAGTCCAGCATCCTAAGTACGTAAGAAGAGCCCTGCTGGTTCAGACCAGTGGTCCATCCAATCCAGCATCCTAAGAACGTAAGAAGAGCCCTACTGGATCAGACCAGTGGTCCATCTAGTCCAGCACCCTGTCTTGCTCAATGGGCAGCCTGTCACCCTGGAGAACCAAAAAACAGGACACGGAGGGTGAGGTCTTCCCTTGATGTTGCCTGCCGGCTCTGGTATTCAGAGGCTGTCTGCCTCTGTAGGTTCCTATTATTCACTGTGGCCCCTAGCCACTAACAGAGCTGTCCTCCATGAATCTGTCTAATCCCCTTTTAAAGCCATCTACACCTCTGGCCATTGCTACCTCCAATGAACAGGGCTGTAGTACAAAAGCAGAAGACACAGTGAACAACCAGCTGCCTAAGGCCAAGTAGACTATAAACAACGTAGTGAGTGGAATTACAAAGGAAGAGGACAGTGCAGCCGAAAAAAGCCAGACAATGAACTAGAATAATTATTGCAGTCGCCTGCGATCCTGTTGCATTATGATGGAGCTGTCCTAGGCTGTTCCATACTGCTATACTTCTAATCCCTTTATTAAAGATGCCCTCTTGAACATTTCTAGGGTTGGCGGGTTCCCCTGGCCACCGGCAGGGGATGGGGAATAGGGCTGCCGGATCCAGGATGGGAAATTCCTGGAGATCTGGGGATGGAGCCTGGGGAGGACAGGGACTTCAGTGGGGTACAATGTCATGGAGTCCAACCTCCAAAGCATCCATTTTCTCTAGAGGAACTGATATCTGTAGTCTGGAGATGAGCTGTAATTCTGGGGGATCCCCAGGTCCCACCTGGAGGCTGGCATCCCCGAAACATTTCTGTTTTGCCCACGTTCTGTGGAAAGATAGAAGTGTGGGGGGCTTTTGTGACGTCCTCAGGTAGGCCGTGCCACAACGTGGGAGCCCCCACGGAGAATGCACAGTGGCTGATCTCATGGCGGGAGAGGCGGTCCTACAGGTATTTGAAGTCAAGGCCATTAAGGGCTTTATAGGTGATAGCTAGAACCTGGAATTGAAATGAAAGGTGTCGTTTATGTTAACAAAACTGGAGGTTCAGTTCAGATGAAGCCCTAGGTAAAGAGCCATCGGGACCCCAGCTGGGCAGTGTAACCTAGTGGTAGAGGGGGGGTCAAAACCCCACAAGTACAATCTCAGTTACATCTGAGAACCAGTATGGTGTAGTGGTTAGAGTGTTAGACAAGGATCTGGGAGACCCAGGTTCGAATCCCCCCCACACACACCATAGAAGCTTGCTGGGTGACTTTGGGCCAGTTGTATATGTTCAGCGTTACCTACCTCACAGGGCTGTTGCGAGGATAAAACGGAGGAGCCGAGAAGGACATGAGGCGCTTTGCCTCCCCGTGGAGGAGAAAGGCAGGATATCAGTCAAGTAAACAAACAAATCACTTCATCTTTTGGGTGCCACAGTACTCCTTTTTGTGGTTTTGCTACAAGAGAATAACACGGTCACACCCACTGTGGTGTGAAGATGTGAACAAAATGCACGGCAACCGCAACTGGGTTGTAATTTTGGGAGTGCTAAGCGCCTTCTCTGTCTCCATCTCTCTCTCTCCCCGTCTCGATCTCCGTCTCTTTCTCCCCCCCCCCCCGTCTCTGTCTCTGTCTCTCTCTGTCTCTGTCCCCCCATTTCTACTGAAGGGATAGTGAAGTCTTAGGCCATTTATGCATGGGAGGATTCCCCTTGGATTTGCTGCTCTCTAATGCCCGTTTTTCGCCTCCAAATTCTCAAAAACGCTGCATGGGGGCTTATTTTTGAGTTTTGAGAATTTGGACGGGGAAAATGCATCTAGACAGCGCCACATCCAAGGCAAACCCTCCCATACATAAATGGCTTTAATTGCCATCCGGGTTCTGTTTCTTCTAGGTGGAGCCGGGCTGGGAGAGACTATTATTCCCTCGTGCAACAGCTGTCAGACGTATTAATAAGCCTCTCCTTGGTCTCCAGGCTGAGCCCCAGCACACCGAGCCCTGAGGCACTTGCCTGGTGTGCTCCGGGGATGGAAAGAAGTCTTTTTTTCGTAATGCATTCTTGAGCTCGAGTGCCCCCGGGACACCGTGCATCTGGTATCTGTTTGCTTCAGCTTTTCTTACACGGAGGTGCCAAAAAACCCTTCTTAGGGGGGCAGAGATGCCCACTTAAGAGGCTCGAAAGGAGGCGAACCCTTCTGCGTGCGCGCTGGCTGTTCGGGGCTCGCAACAGGTGTGCCCTGCCCAGGTCTGACATCTGCTGTGAGCCCTGCCACCTGCCCGCCAGATATTCGGTACCGTGCGGAATAACCCCTGAGCGAAGAAAGGGGTTCTGTACCGTCTGATCTGCCATGCGGGCTTTGTGGGATGAACATGCAAGAGAGGGCAGGGTACCAGCTCACCCAGTTGGCAACATTTTGTGTGTGTGTGTGTGTGTGTAAGTGCTGTCAAGTTCCTTCTGACTCATGTCGACCCTATGAATCAACGTCCTCCAAAACGTCTTATCTTAACAGCCTTGCCCAGGTCTTGCAAATTGAGGGCTGTGGCTTCCTTTATAGAGTCAGTCCATCTTTTGTTGGGACTTCCTCTTTTCCTGCTGCCTTCCACTTTTCCTACCTGGAGGCGGTGGTTTGGAGTGATGGACTCTGATCTGGAGAACCGGGTTTGATTCCTCACTCCTCCACATGAGCGGTGGAAGCTAATCTGGTGAGCTGAATTTGTTTCCCCGCTCCTACACATGAAGCCAGCTTGGTGACCTTGGGCTAGTCACAGCTCTCTTTGAGCTCTCTCAGCCCCACCTACCTCACAGGGTGTCTGTTGTGAGGAGTGGAAAGGAAGGTGATAGTAAGCCAGTTTGATTCTTTGTTGAGTGGTAGAGAAAGTCGGCATATAAAAAACCAACTCTTCTCTAGCATGATTGTCTTTTCCATTGACTCTTGTCTTCTCATAATGTGATGAAAGTACGACAGCCTCCGTTTAGTCATTTTTGCTTCTGGGGTCAGTTCAAGGTTGATTTAATCTAGAACCCACTGATTTTTTTTTTTTGGCGGTCCAGGGTATCTGTAACACTCTCCTCCAACACCCTATTTCAAAGGAATCTACTTTCTTCCTATCAGTTTTCTTCATTCTCCACTGGCGACATTAGCTGCAGATTTTGGCAGTCAGGAGACCTCCTTCAGTAGGATTTCCACTTATGTTTCCAGATAAGCTGCTATCACCCACGATCGCCAGGCATGGGAAGCACCTTTGGGAAGCCTGGCTTTATTGCAGCGTAGTCTGAGAAGCACGTTGGGCCCTTGAGGCTGGGTCTGCCGCAACCCCTTCTCACTTGCCAGTCAGCACTCAATCTGTCAGTGCCCTAGGGTTGCCAGCTCCAGCTTGGGAAATATATCTGCTCTAATTTTCATCACTGTTCACACAGTGGCAAACCAGGTCTAATCTGGAGAACCGGGTTCGATTCCCCACTCCTCCACATGAGCGGCGGACACTAATCTGGTGAACCAGGTTGGTTTCCCCACACCTGCACATGAAGCCAGCTGGGTGTCTTGGAAGTCTTTAAGAGGGGAGTGGACATGTTCATGGAGGAGAGGGCTATCCATGGCTACTAGTAAAAATGGAGACTAGTCATGAGGCATACCTATTCTCTCCAGGATCAGATGAGCATGCGTATTATATTAGGTGCTTTGCAACACAGGCAGGATGGTGCTGCTGCAGTCGTCTTGTTTGTGGGCTTCCTAGAGGCACCTGGTTGGCCACCGTGTAAACAGACTGCTGGACTTGATGGGCCTGGGTATGATCCAGTGTGGCCTTATGTTGTGATGTTCTTCTGACCTTGGGCCAGTCACAGTTCTCTTTGAGCTCTCTCAGTCCCACCTACCCCACAAGGTGTCTGTTGTGGGGAGAAGAAGGGAAGGAGACTGTAAGCCGGTTTCATTCTCTTTAAAAGGTAGAGAAAGCCGGCTTTAAAAAACCAGCTCTTCTTCTTATTTCAGTTTGTGCTGAACAATCAGAAAGACGGCAAATCACATTGAACATAATACCTTAACGAATGTGTGTTTGTAGTGCTGTCAAGTCGCAGCTGACTTCTAGCAACCCCGCCAAGTGAGAAGCAACATATGAACACATGAAGCTGCCTTATACTGAATCAGACCCTCGGTCCATCAAAGTCAGTATTGTCTACTCAGACCGGCAGCGGATCTCCAGGGTCTCAGGCGGAGGTCTTTCACGTCACCTACTTTCCCGGTCCCTTTAACTGGAGATGCCGGGGATTGAACCTGGGGCCTTCTGCATGCAAAGCAAAGGCTCCACGACTGAGCCAGAGCCCCTTCCCTGAGGTGGTTTGCCATTCATTGCTTTCCTCTGCAGAGTTTTCTTCTGAGGTCTCCCTTCCAAGTACTGACCCTGCTTAGCTTCCGAGATCGGGCTATATACCATACCACCTTCCCTCCTCAAGACCTTAACATAGTAGCAGTATTATTTCCAAGAATCCTATTACTGGGATGTCCCATGGGATGTGCCTCTCATTTATCATGCATGGCATTCAGCCTTCACAGAATGACTTAGTTGCCACAAAGGAATCAGATGGATCATTCACTATGTGAATTGGGTGGGGGGAATAGCTCTAAGGTTACATCTATATGACTGAACACAATTGACTTAATAGTTGCTCTTTCTTCCTTGGGAACTATAGTTTAGTGAGAGCTGACAGGGATCTTTTTACAGAATTCTTATCACCGTTGCCAAACTACGATTCCCAGCCTCCTTTGGGAAAGGGGTCAACAGCTGAACCAGTATAAAATACAGACCCTGAGAGTCAAATCTGGTTGTTTGCAAAGATAAAATGGTCATAACTTTTTTGGGGGGGGGGGCAGAATGTATTAAAATTTGTTTTACCCGCAAAGTACTAGGTTTTACCGGCAAAGTACTAGGTTTACTGTGGCTTTTATGGAGACCTCATCTACATAATTTCTGATATTGTCCCTACCCCTTAGTTTTCTTAAGTGCGTTGAAATCTGACATTGGGGAAACAAAGGTTGACTTTCATCTTAGCATGCATTCCGTTTTGGAAGAATCAATTTCCTAGCTATCCATTTCCTAGCTTTGAAATGCAACAACAACTGCAAAAAAAAGTTTAACAAACAAAAAAAAACTTTCATTAATAACATTACTGCTGTAACCATTGAAAATCATTTTGGGATCATTTTGAACTCACAAAGCTGCCTTCTACTGAATCAGATCCTTGGTCCATCAAAGTCAGTATTGTCTACACAGACCGGCAGCGGCTCTCCAGGGTCTCAGGCAGAGGTCTTTCACATCACCTCCTTGCCTGGTCCCTTTAACTGGAGATGCCGGGGCTTGAACCTGGGACCTTCTGCATGCCAAGCAGATGCTCTACCGCTGAGCCACAGCCCCTCCCATATTTTGAAAGCTGCAAAAGAGGATCTGACGGTTCTGCAAGCTCTTAAACCTTCTTGGAAGGGAACGAGCAGGCAAATAGCTCTGGAAGAAGTTTTTTCTCCTGAGAGATTGTATCCTGGTCAGGCTTAAAATGGGACTGTGGAGAGGTCAGGCACTGGCGGCCACAGGGCCGAATCTTCCTGTGGGTGAGGGCACCTGAACTAAATATTGTCGAAGGCTTTCACGGTCAGAGTTCGTCGGTTCTTGTAGGTTATCTGGGCTGTGTGACCGTGGTCTTGGTATTTTCTTTCCTGACGTTTCGCCCGCAGCTGTGGCCGGCATCTTCAGAGGAGTAACACTGAAGGACAGTGTCAGTGTCAAGTGTGTAGGAAGAGTAATATATAGTCAGAAGGGGGGGGGTTGAGCTGAATCGTTGTCCTGCAAAAAGTATCAAAGGTAACGTGCGACTCATGCTGCAGTTGTCTTTTTTGTGGACGCCTAGAGGCACAAAACGGTTTCCGTGTTGCTCTGAAAACCGATGCTCAGGGACAATGTTCTCCCGTGGTTGGTTTCCTGTGGGCTGCGTTTGCAGAGACCTCCGGTAGCCTCCTGACTACCCATGACTCGAACCATAGTGAGGGAGTTTAATATTTAATGCACCTGAAAGGGGAGGGGGAGCTTCCTGCAAGCCTGCTGTTCCATCTTGGAGGGATGCCCTCTAATGCCAGCCGTGGCTGGTTGCCGGCAATCTCGGTGGCACCCCACAGAGGGAACTGCATCCTAGGAGCATTGTTTGCTCATTGCTAGATTTCCTAACGGTTTAGAAAATGGGGGCATGGTTGCATTGTGGGGAATGGTCCGGCCCTGGCCTCGGGTTGCCAGTCTCCAGGTACTGGAAAAGATCCACCACCGCACTCACAACTATAATAACAAAGTAAGGATTTATAAAGTGAAAAAGGTGCCAAAAAGTGAATATATATATACATGAATACAATAGGGTACAATAAGATACAAATTATCAAAGGAATCCAGCATAGATGGAAATTCAGTTGAAGGATATAAGCATCCTGTAAGCCAGGTAAGTCAATGTATATTGTCCACAACATGTTGTTATTTCTTCTCTGTATATAATATACATTGACTTACCTGACTTACAGGATGCTTATATCCTTCAATTGAATTTCCGTCTATGCTGGATTCCTTTGATAATTTGTATCTTATTGTACCCTATTGTATTCATGTATATATATTCACTTTTTTGCACCTTTTTCACTTTATAAATCCTTACTTTGTTATTATAGTTGTGAGTGCTGTTGTGGATCTTTTCCATTACCATTGCAGCACTGAGCCTCGCTTGTCTCCAGAATCTCCAGGTACTAGCTGGAGAGCTCCCGCTATTACAATTGATCTCCAGCCAATAGAGATCAGTTCATCTGGGGAAAATGGCCGCTTTTGCAATTGGACTCTATGGCATTGAAGTCCCTCTCCTCCCCAATCAAACTAGGTTTGATTCCCCACTCCTCCGCATGAGCAGCAGACTCTAATCTGATGAACTGGGTTGGTTTCCCCACTCCTCTGCATGAATGCAGCTGGGTGACCTTGGGCTAGTCACAGCTCTCTTAGAGCTCTCTCAGCCCCACCTACCTCACAGGGTGTCTGTTGTGGGGAGGGGAAGGGAAGGTTATTGTAAGCTGGTCTGAGACTCCTTAAAGGTAGAGAAAATCGGGATATAAAAACCAACTCTTCTTCCTCTTCTACAGTCTGAAATCTTGAAGAGTTACTATTCGAGTTATGCATAACCTGCTCCCTGGCATTTTGCAGTTGTTTCTGATTCTTGTAGCAGCTATTTCGTGGTTGGCTCTGTCTGCTGGGGCAACCATTTTGTAGGTGTACCCCCCCATCTCAGTATGCCAAAGGTTCCTCGCAGGCTTAAAAAGGTCGGGGACCCCCGAATTAGAGATTGAGATGGGAAGGATTCTGCACGGTAGAAAATATAACCATTTGCCTCTAACCGATGCCAAGTAGGGTCCAAGAAAACTGCGTATTGGAATAGTTCCTGAATTTGTTTGAGAACTGGAGAAAGTTCTGCTTTCAAACCCAATAACTTCTCCCCCCCCCAATCTTTTACAGAAATGCCTCTGAGTTTCGCGTGAGTCGTCAGAAGCGCTCTGTGCGGTGTGGCTGGCGCAATACCCTCTGTGGAAGGAGCCCTCTCTTCTGGGTGGGATGCCGAGGAACATGATGTCAGACTTTTCCGGCATGGTGTGCGAACTTCCTCCGAAGTGTCAATTCGGGAACTTTGGGAAAAGCAGCAGCCAGCTGGAGAACGGAAAGGGCCGTTCGAGGCACAGAAGTTCCAACTTGGTAAGTGCAGGACTTTGCTGACGTCTTCCCTGTTCTGTTTTTTTAGTCGCCAGACTGTTGAGTGAAGCAGCTGCATTATTACCTTTGATAAGAGCATCCTTGTTAGCTCTTAATTTTGTCCAGGGAAGGTCACATGAACACATATGAACACATGAAGCTGCCTTCTACTGAATCAGACCCTTGCTCCATCAGTCAGTATTGTCTACTCAGACCGGCAGCGGCTCTCCAGGGTCTCAGGCTGAGGTCTTTCATATCACCTACTTGCTTGGTCCCTTTAACTGGAGATGCCGGGGATTGAACCTGGGACCGTCTGCATGCCAAGCCGATGCTCTGCCACTGAGCCACAGCCCCTCCCTATGGCTCTCCAGGGTCTCAGGCAGAGGTCTTTCACATCACCTACTTGCCTGGTCCCTTTAACTGGAGATGCCGGGGATTGAACCTGGGACCTTCTGCACTCCAAGCAGATGCTGTACCACTGAGCCAAGGCCCCTCAAAATCCACCCTTCTACTTCAGTGTCTTTGCCACAGCAAGATCTCTTTCCACATTCGTATTTTATCCTGCGGTTGGCCATTGGGGCGGGGGCCTGGTATCCATCTGCGAGAAGGAGGAGTGGACAAAGCAGAGGGGAAAGAAAGAAAGAAGAAGAGTTTGTTTTTATACCCCGCTTTTCTTTACCTTTAAGGAGTCTCAAAGCGGCTTACAATCGCCTTCCCCTCCCCACAACAGACACCTTGTGAGGCAGGTGAGTTCAGAGAGAACTGTGACTAGCCCAAGGTCACCCAGCAGGCTTCATGTGTAGGCGTAGGGAAGCCAACCCGGTTCTCCAGATTAGAGTCCACCACTCTTAACCGCTACACCACGCTGGCTCTCAGCGTGGGACAGTCTGCCCTGCATTGGGAAATTCCTGGAGATTTTGGGGGTGGAGCTTGGGGAGGGGAGTTGGGGAGGGGAGGGACCTCAACAGGGCATAATGCCGTACAATCCACCTTCCAAAGTAGCCGTTTTCTCCAGGCAAACTGATCTCTGCTGCCTGGAGATCAGTTGTAGTAGGGGGGGATCTTCAGGTCCCGCCTGGATGTTGGTAACCCTACCTGGGATCCATCTGGTAGGGGCTATTGCAGGCCACATCATTTCTGTGAGCTCGTTCAGAGACCCCGATTTTTTAAATTTGTTATTTACTCCCTGTATACCTCACCTTTCTCCCCAGTAGGGACTCAGAGCAGCTTACATGGTTCTCCTCTCCCTTTTGCCCTCCCAGCAACCCTGTAAGGTAGGTTAAGCTGAGAGTGTCTGACTGAGCCTGGACCTTGCACCAAGCGTAGGTAGTTGTGAAGATATCTATATGTGTGTGTAGAGGCACTTAGGAAGATTACTGCTACTTGGCAGGAAGGCAGTTAAGGGGAGCCATGATAGAGGTCTATAAAATTATGCATGGTATGGAGAGGGTGGACAGGGAGAAGCTTTTTCTCCCTCTCTCATAATACCAGAACGCGGGGTCATCTGCTGAAGCTGGAGGGCGAGAGATTCAAAACAGGATGTGGTGATGGCTTCCAACTTGGAAGGCTTTAAGAGGGGCTTGGGCATGTTCATGGAGGAGAGGGCTATCCATGGCTACTAGTCAAAATGGATACTAGTCATGATGCATCCCTATTCTCTCCAGGATCAGAGGAGCATGCCTAGTATATTAGGTGCTGTGGAGCACAGGCAGGATAATGCTGCTGCAGTCACTTTGTTTGGGGGCTTCCTAGAGGCACCTGGTTGGCCACTGGGTGAACAGACTGCTGGACTTGATGGGCCATGGTCTGATCCAGCAGGGCTTTTCTTATGTTCGCACGTTGTACAATTGTTTGTAAGAGAAACCCAATGAGTGTTTACTTTACAAACGAAACTGGGAACCTGTACCAGGATGAACGGTGAGCTTCAATCCCACCTTCAGCTCCACATGCATTGAACATAACGTGAAAATTATTCGGCACATGCGCGGAAAAAAAACCAAGTGTATTCTGTACACGGATTTGTACTTGGGCTCACCATAACCTGTGAACAGGGCTTAAGGAGCTCGGGGCTCACGGTTCTCCCACTGTTCCATTTCCCCCACCACCACCACAACAGCCCTGTGAGGGAGGTCAGGCGGAGAGTGAGTGACTGGCCGGTGGCTGAGAGCAGATTTGGAACCCTGGTCCTCTCCGCTCTCGGTCTGTGCGCAAAGAAATGTAGATCACCACTCCAGCTCTGCTTTTGGGATTAAATCGTGAAGCTCTCCGTTAAAAAAGTATAAAAATATTGTCGAAGGCTTTCATGGTCAGAGTTCATTGGTTCTTGTAGGTTATCCAGGCTGTGAGACCCTGGTCTTGGTATTTTCTTTTCTGACGTTTCGCCCGCAGCTGTGGCCGGCATCTTCAGAGGAGTAACACTGAAGGACAGTGTCTCACACAGCCCGGATAACCTACAAGAACCAAAAAGTATAAAGTGTTTTTTTTTTTAAGCCTGACTGTTCCCCGCCCCCCCTCCCCGTATAGTCCCTAACTAGTTAAATGGACATTTTGGAGGACTTTCATTCATAGGGTCGCCATGAGTCGGAAGCGACTTGACGGCACTTAACACACACACAGTTAAATGGAAAAAGGGCTGCTCGTATTTGTGGTGTGGATTGCAGGACTCTTTCCAGGTGTACGTTTAAACCGAACAGTAAGACGGCGATTACAATAAAGTCTTTAATCCGCTTTACGGCCGTAGAAAGAGCTGCCTTTTTCAAAAAGACCGGTCTCTGCAAATGAAACTTTGCCTTTCTTCCTTGCGAGTAAAAAAAAAAAAAGCCTGAGTTGTTCGGATGAATGCAAGCGCTGGCAGCCGGACAAGTGTTGAACGCCTCTTTCCAAAACACCAATCGGAAGAGATTTGTGAGCCAGAATTCCTGGGTTGAGTTTATCTGAGCGGTGTGTGTTGAGGATCAGTGTCCTCCTACTCTTCTGGCAGATTGGCCTTCTATAAAACAGCCTTAACAACAAGCAATTAAACTCTCAGGGAGCCGCTGGAAACCTCAACCAAGCCGTCCCAGGGACGATCTCCCCTCTTCCAGCAAGCTGACGAAACACCGGCGGCGGCGGAGGTGAGGGAGGCTGCTCTCCCAGTTTCCCGATCCTGCAATTATGCTGCCGTTCCAGATTTGTGGTTTTTGTCGGCTGTGAGCGGCTCTGCGGAGCAGTGCGGACGCGAGTGGGCGCGCCGTCCTTGCCCGCGTAACGTTGCAATGATGGATGTGGCGGTGTGAAGTCTGGGTTGGATCTGAGAGACTTCCGCTGCTGAGTTGCTTTGTCTAGGCTCTTGCCTGAGAGCCTGTGAAAAATGGGCACGCGTATTTGTGTATAGGGATAGTCCCCCGCGGTGGCCATTCTGACTGTGCTACCGGGGCGGGGAAGGGTTCCCCCCCCTCAAAATCCACCACTGACACATCATTATAATGCTCAGTGTGCTAGCTCCCCTGAATTTCCAGCTTTCATTTAAAGAAAGAAAAAACTAAGCCAATAGCCTCTTTTGTTGTCGAGATATAAGGGGAAAGAAGGAGAAGAGTTTGTTTTTATATGCCGACTTTCTCTTCCACGTAAGGAAGAATCAAACTGGCTTACAATCACCTTCCTTTCCCCTCCCCACAACACAAAGTTATAAAAAACACATTTGGAAATAAACCTTATGAGATATTTTTATCTGAAAAGAGAAAACCATAAGAAAAGGGAGACAAAAAAGAAAGCCAAATTCATTTTGTGTGTGTGTGAAGTGCCGTCAGGTTGCAGCCGACTTATGGCAACCCCTTTTTGGGGTTTTCATGGAAAGAGACTAACAGAGGTGGTTTGCCAGTGCCTTCCTCTGCATAGCAACCCTGGTCTTCCTTGGTGGTCTCCCATCCAAATACTAACCAGGGCTGACCCTGCTTAGCTTCTGAGATCTGACGAGATCAGGCTAGCCTGGACCATCATTTATTCATTTTACCCATATCATAACTAGATTTTTTTAAAACAAAAATCCTTGAATATAAGAGGCCATATAATACCTAATATTTTGTGTGGCTTGATGTAAACCCAAATCAGATGTTTTTTTTATAACTTTATTTATGACCACTGAGGAAGGCCTATTCAGGCTGAAAGACGTCTGGCCTAGCATTGGTCATTTACATTGGTTGTGTATCAACTATGTATAAGAATTTTATAACTAATATTTTTATATGTAGCCTGTATTCCAGGCCCTGTGTTTTTAACAACTTTATAGAGTACACCTTGCAATAAATTTAATTATTGTTTGTATATTGTGTGTGTGTGTGTGTATGTGTGTGTGTTTAGATATAGATATATATATAGATATAGTTTGTAGCTCAACCTATGTATGGGAGTGAAAGCTGGCCATTGAAGAAAGCTGATAGGAAGAAAGTAGATTCCTTTGAAATGTGGTGTTGGAGGAGAGTGTTACGGATACCCTGGACTGCCAAAAAAAACCAAATCGGGATTATAAATCAAATCAAGCCTGAACTGACCCTAGAAACTAAAATGATTAAACTGATCCTATCGTACTTTGGTCCCATTATGAGACAGAGTCACTGGAAAAGACAATCATGCTAGGAAAAGTTGAGGGCAGCAGGAAAAGAGGAAGACCCAAAAAGAGAGGGATTGACTCCATAAAGGAAGCCACAGCCCTCAATTTGCGAGATCTGAGCAAGGCTGTCCAAGATAGGACATTTTGGAGGACTTTCATTCATAGGGTCGCCAGGAGTCGGAAGCGACTTGACTGCACTTAACACACACAGCTCAGCCTAGGAAGCTCTATCCATGTATTTGGTTGATTTCCCCCCATTTTTTGTTGCTCTATTTCACTTAGACTCTCCAGCATTTTCCAACACTGTCGTGACTGTTCGTCGCTGTTTGGTTGGTTTGCACTCCAAGCTGAGATTTTGACCTAAAGACTCCTCTCACACTGCATCATTTGATGGTGCCCCAAAGCTGACCGGGGGTGGTGTGTGTAGGGAGGAGGAGGGATGCTCCAGCGGGATGCAACCAGGGAGACTTCAGGAGGCCTGTTGCCCTTTGCAGAGTTTAATTACAGTGGAAATTATTTTATAATGTCAGGCACTGCTTAGTGTCACCAGCCCATCCGGTAAACGTCTCCCCATTTACCAAAGAGCCTTCAGGATAATTTCCAACGAAGACTTTCTTGTTTTTTCGGTTTTCTTTGAAAAGGCGTCACTACCTCGGTTGGGCAAGTATAGAGTTATGAAGATGGATGGCATTCCCCAGAGATGCAAGACTGCTGTTTGGCAGTTGGATTTTGATGTTGTTGTTGCAAACGTCAATATTCTTTCTCGGCTGAATCGAAATTAGAAAAACCCCAAGTGCCTCTTTTCCCAGGTAACTAGGACCTGGGCCAGTAACCGCCTCTCCTGGTATACCCTCCGAATTAGGTATTACGGTCAACTGCTGATAACTTACTCGTGGTCCCCATCTCCGAGAGGGTGCGGTTGTCCTCGACGAGAGCCAGGGCTTTTTCGGCCCTGGCTCCAGCCCGTTTAGGGTTGCCAGGTCCCTCTTCGGCACCGGCGGAAGGTTTTTGGAACGGAGCCTGAGGAGGGCGGAGTTTGAGGAGTCCAGTTGCCAAAGCCGTAGAGTCCAATTGCCAAAGCGGCCGTTTTCTCCAGGGAAAGTGATCTCTATCAGCTGGAGGTCAGTTCTAATAGCAGGAGTTCTAATAGCCGTAGAGTCCAATTGCCATAGAGTCCAATTGCTATAGAGTCCAATTGCCGTAGAGTCCAATTGCCAGAGCAGCCGTTTTCTCCAGGGGAAGTGATCTCTATCAGCTGAAGATCAGTTCTAATATCAGGAGTTCTAATAGCCGTAGAGTCCAATTGCCGTAGAGTCCAATTGCCAAAGCGGCCGTTTTCTACAGGGGAAGTGATCTCTATCAGCTGGAGATCAGTTCTAATATTAGGAGTTCTAATAGCCGTAGAGTCCTATTGCCATCGAGTCCAGTTGCCAAAGCGACCGTTTTCTGCAGGGGAAGTGATCTCTATCAGCTGGAGGTCAATTCTAATAGAGGTTCTAATAGCCGTAGAGTCCAATTGCCATAGAGTCCAATTGCTGTAGAGTCCAATTGCCGTAGAGTCCAATTGCCAAAGCAGCCGTTTTCTCCAGGGGAAGTGATCTCTATCAGCTGAAGATCAGTTCTAATATCAGGAGTTCTAATAGCCGTAGAGTCCAATTGCCGTAGAGTCCAATTGCCAAAGCGGCCGTTTTCTACAGGGGAAGTGATCTCTATCAGCTGGAGATCAGTTCTAATAGCAGGAGTTCTAATGGCAGGAGTTCTAATAGCAGGAGATCACCAGTGTGGTGTGGTGGTTAAGAGCGGTGGTTTGGAGCAGTGGAATCTGATCTGGAGAACTGGGTTTGATTCCCCACTCCTCCCCATGAGTGGCGGAGGCTAATCTGGTGAACTGGATTTGTTTCCCCACGCCTACACACAAAGCCAGCTGGCTGAACTTGGACAAGTTACAGCTCTGTTAGAGATCTCTCAGCCCCACCTACCTCACAAAGTGTCTGTTGCGGGGAGGGGAAGGGAAGGTGATTGTAAGCCGGTTTGAGTCTCCCTTAAGTGGTACAGAAAGTCAACATATAAAAACCAACTCTTCTTCCAGTGGAAGAGACCGCTGTTGAGCTGGGGAAACCATTTCCCCCACATTATCTAAACTGGCAAGAGCGCAAAGCGAAGCCCTTCATTTCACCTTAAGGATTTCCGCAGGGCCTGCAAGACAGAGCTTTCCCGCCAGGTCTATCGCTGAAGGCAGCTGCAGATACTATAATTGCTGTCCTTCCTACCCCTACCTTCCTACCTTATGTATTTTGACAGTTTGATCTGGGGTGGGGGACGCCTGCCTGTTTGCTTGGCCAGTGTGAGTTGATATCGAGCACCATCTTGGGACTTTGTTGAATTTTAATTGGGTTTTATTGCCTTAAGTTTTTAATATTATTGATGTAAAATTTTACATGTTGTAACCCCCCCTCCCGAGCCTGGCTTTGGCCGGGGAGGGCGGGCTAGAAATCTGAAAATAAATTAAAAAGGAAATAAATGAAAATTGTGCCATCCTGAACGCACTAGGGTCGTTCAGGCATAATGACAAACCGCAGCTTGTTGCTCAAGGAATGAGCCAAGAGGATCCTGGGGCACAAAAACGTCCTCCTCTCGCGCTGGTCCGGTTAATGAAAGTCGTCTGCGTTTGGGGCACGTTTTAATTTGTTGTTCTCCCCTGGCTGCCGGTGTTACCCTGCAAGCTGGCTGTGTTCCAAACCCAGGTTTAATTTCAGACCTAGGGAAGAGCGCAGCGCACTTCTGGCCAGTTTGGAGGCGACTAATTGTCCTCTTCCTGGAGCAGAAGAAAACAATTATTCGGGGTGGATGAGAGGAGTGGCATTCTTAGGGTTGCCGACCGCCAGGTAGGAGTCCACATGTATAAACGCAAAAAACAATCAAGTGTGCAAGCCAGCGGTATATACAGGTGCCATGAATAGCACAAATCTAACAATAGAAGACAAGAAGTCCAATTCACAACATGTGTACATCACAAAGTAGAAGCGCACAGTCCGTATAGAGCAGTGGTTCCCAACCTTTTTTTGACCAGGGACCACTAGGACTTTTTTGTTCGGTGCAGGGACCCCAAGGTTTAAAATAAAAATTCTGAGAATTTGAAAATAAACTTTAATCATAACTGTTAGTTAAACATTAAACTTAGAATAATATTTGAATGTATATTTTTATAATAGAGAACTTTTAATTGAAAATATTAATTATGGGTTTATAACTTTGTTTCGCGGACCTTAATTTAGTTTTCGCGGACCCCTGGGGGTCCATGGACCCCTGGTTGGGAACCAGTGGTATAGAGCATGAGGTCCAATGGAGAAGGAACGCGAATTCTAGATAATTAAGTGCGTTTCGAAGATCCTTCTTCAGCTTGTCCGTTGTTAATTCACACGAAATATGAAACCTCCAACCATGAAATGGATGGATACATCTGCAGATAGACCTCCGAGGATTCAGTCTTGCTTCTCCTAATCAGATGGAATGGAGATCAACAGAGATCGGATCCCCTGGAGAACATGGAGGGTGGACTCTGGGGCATTATGCCCTGCTGAGGTTCATCCCCTCCCCAAACCCCGCCTTGCCAAGGCTCCGCCCCCCAAATTGCCAGGAATTTCCCAACTCAGTTGGCAACCCTAAGCGTTCACATGAGCAGGCTAAAAGTTTCTTTAAAACTGGTTCATCTGGTGGCGAGCCACAGTTTCCCATTCCATTGGAACCTGGTCTTTTGTTTGGATGTTGGTGGTAAAACATGTCAGGCCATTGTGGTTAGTAGTGTCCAAGAAGGACCTGGGTTCAAATCCCCACTCCCCCTCGATCCAGCGGTATGCCGTTTCTCTTAGCTTGCCCCTACCTCACAGGGTTCACACAACGCATAGTTAAATGGTGGAACTCCCTGCCCCAGGATGTGGTGATGGCTGCCAACTTGGAATGCTTTAAGAGGGGAGTGGACATGTTCATGGAGGAGAGGGCTCCTAATCAATGGCTCCTAATCAAAATGAATGCTAGTCATGATGCATACCCATTCTCTCTAGTAGCTGAGGAGCATGCCAATTATATTCGATGCTGTAGAACACAGGTGGGACAATGCTGCTGCAGTTGTCTTGTTTGTGGGCTTCCTGGAGGCACCTGGTTGGCCACGGTGTGAACAGACTGCTGGACTTGATGGGCCTTGGTCTGATCCAGCAGGGCTTTCCTTATGTTCTTATGTTCTCTCCAGGATCAGAGGAGCATGCCTATTATATTAGGTGCTGTAGAACACAGACAGGATAATCCTGCCACAGTCATCTTGTTTGGGGGCTTCCTAGAGGCACCTGGTTGGCCACTGTGTGAATATATTGCTGGTCTTGATGGGCCTGGGTCTGATCCAGCACGGTTTTCTTATGTTCTTAGGGTTGCCGCAAGGACAAAATTGGGGAACCAGGCATCCTGCTGTGAACTCCTTGCTGGAACGTGTGGATAAAAATAAATTGATAGAGTTGGAAATTTCTCCAGACCTGATTTACATGTTTTGTGTGACATAGAATAGCCTAGTTGGGTTTGTGGTGAGACTTGTGTGGCTTTATATTTGTTTTCGGTATTGTTTTATGAGAGCCTGGGGGGAGGAGGGTAGTATTCATGGAAAACTGTACACCCGCAGTTTAGCTGCCAAGTCTGGAAGGTTGGGGTAGGTGTGTGATTTACTACGTTGCGATGAATCGGTACGCTGCAGGCGTTCAAGGCAGGTATTTTTTTTAAAAATGTATATCTGTTCCTGTATGTTGCCAGGGACAGAACCCAGGGTGCATAGGAGAGCGATGAGGATGATCAGTAAGGTTGGCAACCTCCAGGTACTAGCTGGAGATCTCCTGCTATTACAACTGATCTCCAGCCGATAGAGAGCAGTTCACCTGGAGAAAACGGCCGCTTTGGCAATTGGACTCTATGGCATGGAAGCCCCTCCCCAAACCCTGCCTTCCTCAGGCTACGCCCCCAAAACCTCCTGCCAGTGGTGAAGAGGGACCTGGCAACCCTAATGACCAGGGCCCCGGAGTCCAAGCCCTTCAAGGAGAGGCTGAGGGACCTGGGAATGTTCAGTCTGGAGAAGAGGAGGTTGAGGAGGGACAGGATTACTCTCTTGAAGGGCTGTCACTTAGAGGAGGGCAGGGAGCTGTTCCTGTTGGCAGCAGAGGATGGGACCCACAATAATGGGTTTAAACTGTGAGCAGAAAGGTACCGGCTGGATAGTAGGGAAAGATTTTTTACAGTAAGAGTTGTTGGACAGTGGAATCAGCTCCCTAGGGAGGTGGTGGTCTCCCCCGCACTGGCAGTCTTTAAGCAGCAGCTGGACAAACACCTGTCAGGGATGCTCTAGGCTGATCCTGCATTGAGCAGGGGGTTGGAGTAGATGGGCTCTATGGGCCCTTCCAGCTCTATGAGTAGATATTAATGGATTGATGATACAATAGAAATATGGTCTCTTAGTAGGTAATAAGAATTGCAGAGTATTGTTATTAATAACCAAGAAGCGTTGATTGGAGGGTGTAGAATTAATATCTAGAAAACGAAAATGTGAAGGCATCAATAAAAGGTATAAATAAATTTAATAAGCTTAGAAATATATAGACTGGATAAAGATTGCAGACTAATAGGCTTAAATCAGTGATTAATCAAAGAAAGCATTAAAGGAAAGTATTAAAAGAGTAATATTAGACTATATAGTAAGAAACCCAACAAGAGATGGATTGACTCAATAAAGGAAGCCACAGCCTTCAATTTGCAGGATCTGAGCAAGGCTGTCAAAGATAGGACATTTTGGAAGACTTTCGTTCATAGGGTCGCCATGAGTCGGAAGCGACTTGACGGCACTTAACACACACACACACACACACACAGTAAGAAACAGCTCTGCCTATATTCGACATTGGAAGGAGCTCTTGTTCCTAGCAAGAAGTATTGTAAGAGGACTGTAAGTCATGTGTGTGATATATTTGTGTTTGTGTTGTATTTGTGTTTCAAAAACAATGAAATATTTAATTTTAAAAAACACACCTGGTGATGGAGGGCTCTCTGAAAAGAGGGGCAGAGAATCCTGGCAGTGGAGCCGGTGGGAGAGGGGAGGTGGTGAGTGTGAGGGACCGAGAGCCGAGTTCGAAAAGCACGTCCCTCGCTTAAGATTTACAGCATTTTTGATGTGCCTCTGAGAGGTGAGAGGGTCGATCCATCTGCGGGGTTTCGTTTGAGTGTCTTGGATTTTCAGCTTATAATGGATGGCCCCGGCTAGCCTGATCTCAATAGGGTCTGGTTCAGATGTTCCCAGTTCCCTCCTCTGTCTTTGCTTTTGGACAAGCCCAGGTTTTTGTCTGTGAGAAAGGATGCTGGACTAGATGGACTGCTGGTGTGATCCAGCAGGCTCTTCTTATGCCTGTTTGCATTCCAGCTGGCACCACCGTGTCCATTTCTTCAAGGGCTGACTGCAAACATTGGAAGGGGGGTGACACGTCTTAACCTCCTCGATATCCAAACATGCTCTCTCTGTTTGTTGTTAAAATCTTAGGAGGACGATGAGACCCTGAGATACCTCAGTCACGAGGAAAAAGATGTCCTCCTGTTCTTTGAAGAAACGATTGATGCTCTGGAGGATGACTTGGAGGAACAAGCTCTTCGCCTTCACTCTCCAAGGACAACGCAAGAAAACGCACCCAGCCCTTCGGAGCCAGAAGAGATCATAGACTTGGTCCGGTCAGTGCCTGAGAACAGCAGTCAAGACGTTATTTGCAGTCGACACACAGAAGCAGGTAAGTTGGGGGCAGCCGAGTAGCTAAGAGGGTGACCTGCGACTGGGGAGGTCGCGGGTTTAAGTCATGACTTGGCGGCAAAGTCATTGGGTGGCTGTAGGCCAGTCGTTGGCCTTTTATGCGGAGCTGTTACCCTCGCAGTCGTCCCCGCCGACTGCTTCAGGGCCTCCGTTTGATTATGCATGCCTTTTCCAACCGTCAGAGGTCGCCTCGCTCTCCCCGCACATTTTGCCCGCGTTTTCCAGATGCCATTTTAGCCAGAATTTGGCAAATGCGGGCAAAACGCACAGAAGCGCGCAGGGAGAGTGAGACGACCTCTGACGATCAGAAAAGGCATGCATATTCAAAGGGAACCCCCGAAGCGGGGGGGGGGGGACCACGGGAAAAAATTCCTTGTGTAAAAGGCCATTCTCTCTCTCTCTCCCCCCCCCTCCCCCTCCCCCCTTCGATCCCTGACCTCCCAAATACAGATAACAAGTTGGGTGCTCGCCAGGAATCATGGGAAGGGGGGATATTCCAGATGGGTAGTGGGGCTCGTCTGTGGCGGCAAAATAAAACAGGAGTCCTGCGGCACCTTGCACCTTAAAGACGTACATAATTTATTCCAGAATCAGCTTTCGTGAGTCAGAGCTCGCTTCATCAGGTGTGTGAAGCATTCATCCATTGCGTGTATCTGCCTAATGGGAGCACAGACTGTATCTGATGAAGTGAGCTCCGATTCATGAAAGCAAACGTTGGGATACACTTTGATAGTCTAAGGTGATACTGGACTCTGGTTTTCAGCTCTTGGGTACTTGAGTTGTCTGCTCTACCCTAGCCCCTCTTCTTTCTTTGACTCAGGCCTGTTTCACGCATCCAGGAGAATGAGGCGGGGGAAGGGACTGGACCCCTTCGGGCTGCTGAGGGAGCTTGAAGGGGTCCAAGTTTGGAATACTTTGTGAAAAACTCCCTGCAAAAAAAAAAGGGAAAAAAGAAAACCAGCACAAAAAGCAAGGATGGGGCTAGAGCCTGATGGGCTTGTTTTCCACTTTCCTGGAGATCAGTGTGGTATAGTGGTTAAGAGCAGTTGTTTGGAGTGGCGGACTCTAATCTGGAGAACCGGGTTTGATTCCCCACTCCTCCACATGAGCAGCGGAGGCTAATCTGGTGAACCGGGTTGGTTTCTCCACGCCTACACATGTAGCCAGCTGGGTGACCTTGAGCCAGTCACATTCTCTCAGCCCCACCTACCTCACACGGTGTCTGTTGTGGGGAGGGGTGATTGTAAGCCGACTTGATTCTTCCTTAAGTGGTAGAGAAAGTCGGCATACATAAAAACCAACTCTTTTTCATCTTCGTCTTCATGTTCTTTTTCATCTTCTTCTTCATCATCATCATCCAGAGGGACATTTGGTGGTGGAATTGTCCACCCAAAGTCTCAAGTGGTGCAGTCCGTTCTGCCACCCCCATTCTCCTTCATATATGAATCAGTCCTGACCGTCAGCTGCTCTGCTACTCAGTCCTCACAGAGCTGTTTTGGGTGGAGGTTTTTGGTATCTTTCGGTTGTCCTATATTTCAGCATGCCCCCCCCCCCATAAAAGTTCAGAGCTCAGCCTGGGTGAAACCCCCATGCACAAGGCAAAGTGCGGGACACACAAGCTTGGTTTCTCTCACAGCCAGTTACAAAGCAGCATGTCCAGAGGCGAGGATTCAAATACTTCCTGCTTCCTCAGAGCTCTTTCTGAGCAGAAAAAAATGTTTTTAAAACCGAGAGTTGGATTTCTCTCCCACCCCTTCTTTTCAGATTGCTCCTTCTTTTTGTTGTTCTTGAAATGCTTTTTTATGTGGCAATTGAGTTGGAGGGGGGGATTTTCTCTCACATTAAGCCCTACAAGTAAGCCAGTTACAAAGCAGCATTTAAAGGGGCGGGGACTTGATTTGAGCTTGAAGACTTTCAGTGCGTAGATTCCCAACAGGAAAGTGTGGGTCCAGCGAGCAACGAACCCCAGGTAAAATTCCCATGCATAAATGACCATTGTCTCTTTTTTTTCTCCCTATCCAGACTCGGAGGAGGTTTGCAAACTAGATAAACATCAGCTGGAGGTCAACAGTGCCCCTGATGGAAACGTCTGCGCTGATGCTGTTGTCCCTTCTGTTGTCCCTTCTCCAGCTCTCCCGTCAGCGCCTCCATTGCCCATCTACGAGGGGTATCCTACTTCGGTCCCCGCGCAGCACCCTAGACTGCTTCGTTCCGTCCCCACCCCGCTTGTGATTGCTCAGAGAATGTCTGAAAACCACGGGGAGGGCGGCCCTTTCTCTCCCGGTTCCCCGAAGGAGAAGAAATCCGTAGAGCGGAGGACGCCCGCTTCTTCGCCGAAGCGGAACGGAGGGCGATTCACGCCC
Source organism: Euleptes europaea (assembly GCF_029931775.1). Taxonomy (NCBI): domain Eukaryota; kingdom Metazoa; phylum Chordata; class Lepidosauria; order Squamata; family Sphaerodactylidae; genus Euleptes; species Euleptes europaea. The sequence continues at coordinate 114,270,813 of NC_079314.1, read as the reverse complement.
TTCAAGTCGTCCGTTCCCCCTCCGACCCTGCCCAAGCCCCAGAGGTTTCCCAGCAACATCAGCATCACCAACCTGAGCGAAAGAGAGTTCAACAAGACTATCTCTAGGGCCGCAGTCAACGTCCAGGAACTCAAAGCCCAGGTGTTAGCCAACGTCAACGGTTCAGTCTTGGTGATCAGTGAGCTGGAAGAGAGACTTCAGAAACACGAGTTCTCAGGTCCCAGTAGAAGTTCGTCTTTACGGGACTTGTCTTCGGAGCAAGCGAGGAATGACACGTTGAGTAAACCCGGCCTCGCCGAAGAAACTCTGGTTCAGGCTAAGTCTCACCCAGAGAAATCTCCAAGCGTTCCCACACCAAAGGATGAAAGACCCAAAGAGCCGCCGGCCCTGTTGAATGGCTACCGAAACATTCACGACATCTTAAAGCGCGAGCCTGATCCGTTCCCCAGCGCGAGCAAAACCGTGGCGTTCAAACCAGATGCCGCTCTCGCGGAGGGCAAGCTCCCTCGGCAGAATGCCAAGAGCTTTTGTGACCACCGGCAGCCAGATATCGCCCTGGAGGTGAGGAAGAGGTCTGGCTCGCTCCCTAGGCCCTCCGGACTGAGACCCCAAGGCGTCACCGTACAGTTCTCCGGCCGCGGCTCAACGGAGGAAGCGAGGAGGGAGGCTCTGCGGAAACTTGGGCTTCTGAAGGATTAACCAAAGGATGTCAATGGAAGGATGGCAAATTTCATGCCCCGACAGACTGCTTCCAACGAGGGCCAAGGACAATTCCCTTTCCAGTGCGGGAAATATTACATGCAGGGGTGGATCGGCCCTTCGATGTGACGGGAAAGTTCCCGATGGGCCACTGCCATGAGAGGTGGCTGGTGGTGGCAGCAGAACTTCCGGAGCTGCCTGGTTTGGTCCTAGCCAGGAATGACAATATGTGTAGCCGTACTTGGCCATCTGCTAGCTGGGTCCAAACTGAGCAGCCCCCCGTAAGTTTTGGTGGCTGCAAGAGGGCCGCTCAGGCTACTTTTGGGGCATTCCAGCTTCCCGATGCACCTCCCCGTTAACGAGCATTGTGCCACAGGTACTCACGTGTCGATTTTGTCACGGCTTTCCTCCTGCCGAGGGGCCCTGTCATTTATCGAATCCTCCCGCGGGATTTCAAAAAAGTCATTTTGTCAAGATGTCCGGACGCAAGAAGGTGCCCCTATTAATGAAGTTTAATGTTGCAGTATTTGCTTTGGAAGGGTCTGCAGCTGGCAGACGCATCGTCGTGCAAACCATTTCTTTCCTGGGACTCCTAAAATAACGAAGCCAAGAACAGACTAAAACAAAATTACGTAAGGATAAATATATACTGAAGAGAGGTCAACAGACAAAGCTGCTATCTCAGATTGTTGCAAGCGTCTCTAAAAACTATCAGTCACCTCCCATGTCTTCCCTTCTGCTGTAGACCAGTTGGCAGGAGTGTGGCCATCTTTCTCGTGACATGTCATAAGCTTTTAAGAATCAGTGCCAACAAAACTGCCGTTTGGGGTCTGTCTGGAGAGGGTTAGTATGTGCCACGGTTAGACCACTCTGGAGGGGATCCTTCAGAGTCGTTCTGTTATCCGCACGGTCTTGTTGTCGAAACGGCAAGAGGCGCCAAAATGCTCTGCAGCATTTTGCCTCTGACCATGTGAGCAATCCGTCCCACCCCACCCACAGAGACAAGGGCGCAGAGTATCTTCTGTAGGGTCTCATTCCCACCCTGTGAGCCAGCATGGTGTAGTGGTTAAGAGCGGTGGACTCTGAGCCGGTTTGAGTCTCCCTTAAGTGGTAAAGAAAGTTGGCGTATAAAAACCAACTCTTCTTCCTTCTTTCTTCTTCTTCCTTCCTCCTCCTTCTGTCAAGCTATCAGTAATATATGTCAGTGGTTACCAACGTGGTGCCAATGGGTTCCATGGCACCCATCGACACCTTTCCTGGTGCCCGCCGAGTGTTTTTAGAAAGTGGGAGGGTCTTTTGCCCAGCAAGGCTTCAGATTGACCACTGGAAATTTGCCTGGCTGTGCCGATTTTTTAAAACGTTGCTTTGGCAGTAGCTACCACCACAGCACAAAGAGCTTCACTGTGTGGCTGAAAGTAAGCTGCAGCAGCCATTGTGTGGCTGGCTCCGCCTACCGGGGCAGCCATTTTTGGCAGACGCTTTGTGGCTGTGCCCACCTTGCAGTGTCGCCGTTCTAAAGGTGCCCACAGGCTCAAAAAGGTTGGAGACCCAGGATATATGTACTTGTCCGTCGGAAGCAACTGTGCGCACCCCCAGCTACCGATACTCTTTGAGAAATTGTAAATTGCACAGCGCATATAATACAAGTAGGGTTGCCAGGTCCCTCTTCACCACCGGCGGGAGGTATTTGGGGTGGAGCCTGAGGAGGGAAAGGTTTGGGGAGGGGAGGGGCTTCAATGCCATAGAGTCCAATTGCCAAAGCGGCCATTTTCTCCAGGTGAACTGATCTCTGTTGGCTGGAGATCAGCAGTAATAGCGGGAGATCTCCAGCTATTACCTGGTGGTTGGCAACCCTAAATACAAGCTCCTTTTCTCAAAATGCAGCCTGCCTTGAGTGTTAGCAAGAAAGGCACGCCATCAAATAAATTAGTAAAATTTAAATTCCTCCATTAACTAAATCCATATACAGTACTTGACCCCAAAGAGAAGCCATTTCAGTCCCTGATATCTTTAGTGGAATCACAGACACTATTTTTGCCATGGAAAGTCTGGAAGGTATATATCCGCCAAAGGGTTAAGCCGGTTTGACAATCATTCCTTCTCATCAGGAAGCCCTGGTTACTGTATATTTATAGGGAAGGGGGTAGTTGCAGGGGTGTCGAACTCAATTGTTACGAGGGCCAGATATAACATAAATGTCACTTGGCCGGGCCACGCCTCGCCAGCCCAGATAGAGAATGTAGGGGGTGGCTGCCTCGCAAGCCCGGTAAGAGCTCTCAAGGGTCCGGATCCGGCCTGCGGGCCTTATGTTTGACACCCCTGGGGTAGTGGTCTCGGGCAATTCTCAACCTCGTCGCAAAACTATGACCCCCAGGATGCTTCGAGGGAAGCCATGACAGTTAAAGCAGGTATAAAACATCTGTACTCGAGGTATGACCGGCAGTTCCTTTTGAGCACCCTTAAGCAGAATTGAAGTGCAATAGAAATCGGCTGACTCCCATTGGGAACAGTTTGAAGATAAGGCCATGGATTTTGGGCGGCGGGGTTAATAAAGCCATGCCTTCTGTTGTGTTTTCAATGCGTTGACCTGTACTGTGAACTCTCATATCTTCTGTTAAATGCATTGCTTGAACCTCTGCAGGTGGACCTTGTACATGAAAAATGTTGTGAAGGAACTTCTTATATCCTGGCTAACTTGTCTCCCAAGTTCATTATTATTATTATGTTATTATCGGTTGAAAAAAGAATAGTATTTAATCTGCTTACCTCTTTTAAAATGGAGTGTACGTGGTCTCATTTACATGAAGGGATCTTCTGAGAGTGCTAAAAAAATACGTTTGTTATATTTCCTCCTGTACGCCCTGAGATGCTGTTTCGTCCACCGATGTAAATAAAATGCGACCTGTCTCATCTTGCGCTTGGACTTTTGATCTAACCTTTAAGCAAACTTTGTATATGCTGCAGTTCCTCAGCAAGGTGGACTGTAGCATTATGAGAATCCTAGGTGTTTTTGTTTCTCTCTCTCACTTTTTAAAAAGTACCGTAAGTTTCTCGTCTGTCTGGGTTGTGAATTTCCAAGGACAAAACCCAAACATGCCTTTTCATTAAAGGCCAAGATTCATTTATTCATTCACGTTATTTACAGTCTGCCTTTCTCACTGGGACTCAAGGCGGATTATGCGGAGTGAGGCAATACAATCAACGGATGGGACATTTAATAATGCAATCAACAATGCAGTTGGGGAAGGGCTGTGGCTCAGTGGTAGAGCCTCTGCTTGGCATGTAGAAGATCCCAGGTTCAATCCCCGTCATCTCCAGTTCAAGGGACCAGGTAAGGAGGTGATGTGAAAGACCTCTTCCTGACACCCTGGAGAGCCACTGCTGGTCTGAGTAGACAATACTGACTTTGATAGACCAAGGGTCTGATTCAGTATAAGACAGCTTCATGTGATCATGTCTCCAATAGGATTAGGGTTGGAGAACCAACCAGAAGTCTAAAAAAGAGAACTGAAGCAAAACATAAGTCTTAACATGACGTTAAACGATGCAAACTACCATAGTGGGGTCCTAGTTTCAATAAGTGCTTTTTTTGATTGCCCATTAAAACACTGCTTTTCTCAAATGGTACCCCTATGCTGCAGAGAGAGAGAGAGAGAATGGATATGACATAAATGCCACTTGGTTAGGTTAGGCCATGCCTTGCTAGCCTAGATCAGGACTGGGAGGGGGGGTGGCTGCCTCAGCTGGCTCGCAGGCCATATAAGAGTTCTCAAGGGGCCAGATCCTGCCCGCGGGCCGTATGTTTGACACCCCTGCAATAGACGCTCAGAGGTGGTTTGCCATTGCCTGCCTCTGCATAGCAACCCCAGACTTCCTTGATGGTCACCCATCCAACAACTAACCAGGATCAAACCTGCTTAGCTTCCGAGATCTGATGAGATCAGGCTAGTCAGAGCTATTCAGTTCGGGGCACTAGCTGTAAAAGGCTTTTTAAATGGATTTTTTTTAAAAAAACCTGGAGGATAGTCTTTTAGGCCACTTATGCTTGGTAATTAGCAGCGCGTTCCAGGCTGAAGTGCCCCACATGCCTACTTCGCATTTCTTAAGAGCCCCTTTAACGCAACCCTTTGTGTTTGCTCCGCTCTTGCACCGAGGAATCCCCTCAAGGCAGCATGCAAAACGACAGCCACTCGTTAGCCATGCAAACGGTGGTTGGCTAATGGAACAAAGGAGCAGGTGAGTGTGATGGGGTGGAATTTCTCCTTTTGCATCGGGACTGTGAATAAGCATTTTAAAGGTCGCTTTGAGCGAGCATCAAAATTGACCCTGCATAAATGGCCTTAATGTCTAAATGGAACTCCATGTCTAGAGGCTGTATCTGTAGATAGCGGAGGCTAGAAAACATCTCAGAAATATCTGCTTAGATAGACTTGCCTGGACTTGATGGACTTTTGACCTCATCAGGCAGGGTTCTGATGTAGGACAAGAATGTGGCCGCGCTATGGAATTAAATTGAGTACTTTAATGTCTGTGGGAGTTTAAGCTGATGAGTGCAGAGCACGGCTCAGCTTGACCCAGAGAACCGTGCAACCCCGTAACGTCGTTTTGGAAGCAAAACCTCTTTGCCGTGCCCTCGGATCAACTCCCGGTGCCTCGTATCTGGAGCCACCCAGGTGGAAACTGCAAAACACATTCCTTGGCTCTGATCTTCCAATTCATCATCCTCCCGGGCAGGCAAAAACATTCGGCTGCCATGGAAAGTACTACCTTCTACCAGATCGAGCAAATAAGAACAGCATAAGAACATAAGAAAGGCCCTGCTGGATCAGACCAAGGCCCATCAAGTCCAGCAGTCTGTTCACACTGTGGCCAACCAGGTGCCTCTAGGAAGCCCACAAACAAGACGACTGCAGCAGCATCCTCCTGCCCCTGTTCCAGAGCACCTAAGATAATAGGCATGTTCCTCTGATCCTGGAGAGGATAGGCCTGCATCATGACTAGTATCCATTTTTACTAGTAGCCATGAATACCCCTATTCTCCATGAACATGTCCACTTTCCTCTTAAAGCCTCCCAAGTTGGCAGCCATCACCACATCCTTGGGCAGGGAGTTCCACAATTTAACTATGTGTTGTGTGAAGGAATACTACCTTTTATTTGTTTTGAATCTCTCGCCCTCCAGCTGCAGCAGATGACCCCGCATTCTGGTATTACGAGGGAGAAAAGCTTCTCCCTGCCCACTCTCTCCAAGCCATGCATAATTTTATAGACCTCTATCATGTCTCCCCTTAACCGCCTTCTTTCCAAGCTAAACAGCCTTTAAAGAAAAAAGCTTGTGAAGAATCGGCAAGATTTGTTTGTTTGTTTAATTTATAATCTGCCCTTTCCAGCCAAGACTGGGCTCGGGCCGACTCACATAAATAATTATATCATAAAACACAATGAAACAGTTAAAACAGTCGTTCAAAACCAGCCCGCACAGTCAATAAGCAATACTATATTATCCAAAAAGGCACAACCAACGGGATAGATAGGCCACAGCAAAGTCTGCTGTATTCATAGGGTTGCCAGGTCCCTCTTCACTACTGGTTTTTGGGGCGGAGCCCGAGGAGGGCGGGGTTTGGGGAAGGGAGGGACTTCAATGCCATAGAGTCCAATGGCCAAAGCGGCCATTTGTTCCAGGTGAACTGATCTCGTATCAGCTGAAGATCAGTTGTAATAGCAGGAGGTCTCCAGCTAGTACCTGGAGGTTAGGCTGGAGCAGGCATCTAATGATATATCTGCTGTTGCCCAAGAGATTGATAATGTGGTTACTGAAATAAGAAAAGACATATCTGAAAGTGACTTTAAGAATCAAATTGAAAAAATGGAAGCAGATTTAAAATCATATTCCGCTAATATTAAATCCTTTAAAATCAAAAAATTCAATAGAGACAAGGACGACTATGACAAAAAACGTGTTTACCATTGGGAATATGTAGATGCCACCACTCCCAATTACAGACGCAGGTGGAAACCCATAAATAATAATGATGACTCTAGGTCTGACCAAGATAGTTTCAGCTCTTATGACTCTAACAAATCTAATTTCTCGGATAGAGGATACCAACTTCGGTCCAAAGGACAGGCAAAAAACTTTTTTCAAACAGAACGTCCTCGAGGATTCCAGAGGAACAAACGATAGTAGTCAACCTATCTTCCAGAATCCTGTCTGAAGCGGAACTTGAGGTACTTAACCTGGGTCTGGGTTTCGTACCCACTCCTCCTTACTCTTCTCTACAAACTAAAATTGATATATTTAAACTTATAAGGAACATAAAATTGCGTGATTTCTTTAAAGGGAATGCTTCCGTTTCCAGGACTGATCCCTTCAGAAATAAATCTACTTTTATACCAAACACTTCTAATCATTTGATAAGTACGTTTCAGAGTTTGGTTAATAAAGATATTGAAAAACTGGAAAAACAACATTGGAAAATGCCACCCAATATTACAACAGCTCAAAAAGCAATTATTGATGACCTTTCCAGTGATAGGTCCATTATTATCCGACAGGCTGATAAAGGAGGAGCAATAGCAGTCCTGGACTCCAATGCTTATGATCTCGAAAACCGCAGGCAGTTATCTGATCCCCAATTCTATAAAAGACTAATTAGCAACCCCACATCCAGAATCTCCAAAATGATTCGAACAGTAATAGCAGAAGGTTTATCCTTGGGATATATAAATGACAATATAGCTAAATTCCTTACAGTGAAGTTTCCAAAAATACCTATCTTTTACACACTCCCTAAATTACATAAAAATGCTGTTAACCCTCCCGGTCGGCCAATCATTTCCTCTAGAGGCAGTATTACTGAACCCTTATCACAAATGCTTGATTATTATTTGCAACCTTTTGTTAAAAACACTTCATCTTTTTTACAGGATTCTAGGGATCTTATAAAACAACTAAAAGGCTTCTATGTACCTCCCAACGCCGTGCTTGCCACACTAGATGTCACTGCCTTGTATACTAACGTTCCTTTAACTGATGCTAGGAACATTATAGCTGATTGTCTTGATCAACGTCAGGATCTAATCCCTCCAACTCACTTTCTTCTTGATATAGCCGATATAGTTCTTGAGAATAACGTTTTTAGGTACAACTCTGATTTCTTTGTTCAGATCAAAGGCGTAGCGATGGGCGCTTCCTGCGCCCCGGCAGTGGCAAACCTGTATATGATCTCCTTTGAAAAGCAATATATATTTAATAACAATCCTTTTTATAAGGAAATGCTTTTGTTTAAAAGGTTTGTGGATGATCTTCTGTTTTGCTTTTCCAGTATTGAGTCTTTTCAAGAATTTACTCAATGGCTCAACACTTGTGACCAACATTTGTCTTTTACTGGATCTCATAGCACTGATAAAATACAATACTTAGATCTTGAATTATTTGTCAGAACTGACAGAACCCTGGCCTTTAAACCTTATAAGAAATCAATGGCAAAGAATGCAGGCTTAAGATATGAGTCTTACCACCCGGTCCACCTTAAGAACAACCTCCCCTTCAGCCAATTCATTCGACTGAAGAGAAACTCCACCTTAAATCGGGACTATGAACAAGCGGCTAGAAACTTGCATTCAGATCTAGCTGAACGGGGATACCCAGATAATATTATACGTGCAGCAAAGATGAAAGCTGACCTTAGATCCCGTGACTCAATGTTTCAACCTAGAGTAAGCATCAAGGAGAACAGAATATTCTGTTCCCTTACCTACAGTCGGCATTCTCAATCTATTCAACGCATAGTGAACAGGCACTGGCATATTTTGTCAGGAGTAGAGGGTTGTACAAATCCTCCCGTTTTTGGCCTGAGAAGAAATGCTTCCTTAAGAGACAAGCTTATACATTCTGATATGTTCATAAGACGTCCCTTGTCTTTACCTGTTGGACACTATGCCTGTGGTACTTGTTCCTTTTGCCCTTTAAGTCTTCCATTGAAGGAATTTAGTTCCCTCACTTCAGGTTTCAGGTTCCAGCTTAAACATTTTTCAAACTGCCTTACTTGTAACTCTGTTTACGGGATCACATGCAAATGTGGAAAATTGTACGTGGGAAGCTCTACACGCCCACTAAAACTACGCATTGGTGAGCATATTTCCAGAATTAGAACGAAAGTATTGGAAGCCCCCCTAACATCTCATTTCATTGAGAACCAGCACAATGAAAAAGACTTGCGTTTTTTCACCATTTGGGTTTATAGAGGTAACCCTTTTAATGCAGAAAATATACAAAACATACTGCTTAAACAAGAAATGCGCTTCATTTATCTTTTAAAGTCTTATTTTCCTTTTGGGTTAAACAATGAAATAGACCTTTCATGTTTCTTATAAGACCACAGCTGTTTCAGTTTAGGTAGAGTCTTCAGATAAATTACACACACCTGTAACCAGCATTCTAAGCATCTAAGCAGCTAAGAGCAGAGCAGCCCAGTGGGCGCGTGAAACTTCTAACCTCAGAGAGATTATATGAATATGGTAACTTATTGAAGGTATGTATTTACCACTGTATCCAACATGATGTTGTATTCTTTATTGAGTACTATAGACCGTGTCTAGTTCAAAGAGTAATAAGCTTAGAAATTTGTTATTATTTTGTTTCCATCTTAAAGGAGCTTTGACTCCAATTGAAAGGAGAGCTGATGAAGCTGCCCACGGGGTAGTGAAAACGCAAAGCATCCGGACGGCGTTCCTCTCCACCTATCGTCCATCATCTTTCTCCCGGTTCCTGAGGGAACAATAAGCATATGAACAGTACAAAATTCTAAGAGACTAATAAGTCATTGAATGAGATAAGCCAAAAAAATATATTTTTGTATTGTATTGTATTGCCTCACATGTACTCATAGTTATTTTCATAAGTTTCCTTTATTAGATTGTATGTAATTTTTTCACTTTTGTCACTAAATTCACTGGCTTATAGAATAAGAGTTTGTATGTCATTTATAGAGCCCTTACTATACTTTCTCTCAGTACCTGGAGGTTGGCAACCCTAAGTATTCCACACCTCCAGATAAAACGATTGAGGGAGGGGTGTGTGTGCAGGGCAGGGAGGCCAGCACTGATGGAAGAAACTGTAGTTGGCCTCAACGGTTGGCCTGGCAGATTAGCTATCTCTTGCATCCCCTGGGGAAATCCCTGAGGTCCCGCAGGGCCCTGGTCTCACTTGAGAGGCTATTCTACCTGACGGGCCAGGGCGAAGACAGCCCTGGCCCTGGTCGAGGCCAGCCGGACACTCCTTGGGCCGGGGACCACCAGCAAATTAGCAGTTGAAGATCGTAATGTTCTCTGGGGAGCCTACCAAAAGGTAGGGTTGCCATCCTCCAGGTGGCCCCTGGCGATCTCCCAGAATTACAGCTGATCTCCAGACCATAAAGATCAGTTCCCCCTAGAGAAAATGGCTATTTGGAGTTTGTGTGTGAGAGGCAGGGGAGACCACCAAGGAAGACTCCGCAGAGGAAGGTAATGGCAAGCCACCTCTGCTTCATCACTTGCCTTGAAAGCCCCTTGCTGGGGTCGCCACAAGTCGGGTGTGATTTGACGGCGCTTCACACACACATAGGGTTGCCAGCCTCCAGGTAGTAGCTGGAGATCTCCCGCTATTACGACTGATCTCCAGCCGATAGAGATCGGTTCACCTGGAGAAAACGGCCACTTTCTGCTGTCTTCAACTTTTCCTAGCATTATTATCTTTTCCAGTTAGTCTTGCATGTGTGTGTGTAAAGTGCCGTCAAGTCGCAGCCGATTTATGGCAACCCCTTATGGGGTTTTCATGGCAAGAGACTAACAGAGGTGGTTTTGCCAGTGCCTTCCTCTGCACAGAAACCCTGGTATTCCTTGGTGGTCTCCCATCCAAATACTAACCAGCGCTGACCCTGCTTAGCTTCTGAGGTCTGACGAGTTCAGGCTAGCCTGGGCCATCCAGGTCAGGGTAGTCTTGCATAATCTGACCAAAGTATGATAGCCTCAGTTTAGTCATTTTAGTTTCTAGGGAGAGCGCAGGCTTGGTTTGATCTAGAACCCACTGATTTGTCTTTTTGGCAGCCCATGGTATTCGTGAAACTCTCCGCCAACACCACATTTCAAAGGAATCTACTTTTCCCTTGTCAGCTTTCTTCATTGTCTTCCAGGGCAGCCCTACATAGAGTGCATCACAGCAGTCAAGCCTGGATGTTCTAGATGTGTGGATTAGCTTAGAACACTGAAACAGAACACGGAATAAATTTATTCATTGATTCCAGATATTTTTTTATATCTATCTATCTATCTATCTATCTATCTATCTATCTATCTATCTATCTATCTATCTATCCATCCAAAGTCTGTCAACATTGGCACAGATTTGTGATTTCTGGTTTTTTAAGGGAAGAGTTTAAAGAGCACATTTTGAATGTGTCCCTTTAGAAGAATCTGAGCAGGCAGTAAAACACTGGCTTCTCCCTGCTCTCTTAGAGTCCGAGAGGAATTTCAGGAAAAGAGAAAAATAATAATTTCAGAGTTATAAATGACTTCTGCCAATGATGTATTTATAGCTCTGGAGAGCTGCTTTGTAGTAAGGTCTTCTAGCTGTGTTCCAAAGAAGGGAGGGACTATAACTCTCACCCTTCCTGAGAATCTGGCTTTTATGCTCTTGGCAAAGTTCTGTTTTCAAACATGGCTCACAGAGGAACCCTAAAAAGAATTACACCCACGGGCTTCAGTAGACTTTTAGAAGGGGGTATCTCTGCCCGAGAGAGCCAGCGTGGTGTAGCAGTTAAGAGCGGCGGACTCGAATCTGGAGAACCAGGTTCGATTCCCCGCTCCTGCACATGAAGCCTGCTGGGTGACCTTGGGCCAGTTCCAGTTCTCTCCGAAGTCTCTCAGCCCAAGGGGAGGCAGGCAACGGCAAACCTCCTCTGAACGTCTCTTGCCTTGAAAACCCTTCAGGGTCGGCGTAAGTCAGCTGCGACGACTGCACTGTCCACCACCACGATCTCTGGTTAGGCTTGAACCTAACCATCCGTTCATTTTGGATGATTGCTCCATGCCACTGGAAACAGGATCATGCGTCTGCCTAGGAATGGAAGGAAATCGCTTGGCATTTTCCTCCTAAATTGTCCACATCCAAAGTCTTGCCACTCTGTCTCTCCAAGCTTGCATGGCTTAGGAACTGCAGGAAATCTCTCCCTCTTTCCAAAGCTTCCTTCACACTGGAACATTTAAAGCAGTTCTTAGAAATAGACTCGTCTTCTCCCCCCCCCCCGCCCAAGCCCAGGGCAACCCCTCCCAAATCCGGAAGTTCCTTCCTGAAGTTGGCAACTGGTGTGTCTCCGCATAACATTTCATGAATTGTCTGTTGTGCTTCCATTTACCTCTGGGGACCTGGCAGGGAGAGGAATATTCTTGGGAGAAGGACCAACAGTGACAAGCAGGAACTCACTTTTTCCATTACGCCCAAAAATAAACTTAAAAAAAAAAAAAAAACCCTTCTGCGTTCCTGCTCTCTACCTACAGCATCTGAAGAAGCTGGGTGGAGGTACAGGATGTGTGTGGGTGTGTAAAGGGGTGGGTGACCTTGGGCCAGTCACAGTTCCCTCCAATCTCTCTCAGTAGGATTGCCAGGTCCTTCTTCGCCACCGGCCGGAGGTTTTTGGGGCGGACCCCGAGGAGGGCAGGGTTTGGGGAGAGGAGTGACTTCAATGCCATAGAGTCCGATTGCCAAAGCGGCCCTTTTCTCCAGGGGGATTGATTTCTATTGGCTGGAGATCAGTTTTAATAGCAGGAGATCTCCAGCTAGTACCTGGCAGTTGGCAACTGGTGCCAGTGAGTCCAGGGGACTCTTCAGTATATCACAAAAAAAAAATTCTAGGGGCATCATTTTCAAAGTATTAGACCCCAATCTTGGCGTATCTCGGAAGCTAAGGAGTTTCAGCCCTGGTTAGTATGTGGAGGGGAGATAGGGTTGCCAGGTCCCCCTTTGCCACCGGTGGGAGGTTTTTGGAGCAGAGCCTGAGTAGGGCGGGGTTTGGAGAGGGGAGGGACTTCAGTGGCATAGAGTGCAATAGCCAAAGCAGCCATTTTCTCCAGGGGAACTGATCTCTATGGGCTGGAGATCAGTTGTAATAGCAAGAGATCTCCAGCTACTACCTGGAGGATGACAACCCTAAGGGGAGACCAGCAAGGAAGTCCAGGTTGCTGCAGGCAACGGCAAATCACCTCTGTTCATCTCTTGCCTTGAAAACCCCATGGGGGTCGCCATACGTTGGCTGTGACTTAATGGCAAAAAAAGGGGGGGAAATACCAAGGGCAGGGAACTCAGCATAAGAACATAAGAAAGGCCCTGCTGGATCAGACCCAGGCCCATCAAGTCCAACAGTCTGCTCACACTGTGGCCAACCAGGGGCCTCTAAGAAGCCCCCAAACAAGACGACTGCAGCAGCACCATCCTGCCTGCGTTCCACCGCACCCAAAATAATAGGCATGCTCCTCTGATACTAGAGAGAATAGGTATGCAGCATGACCAGCATCCATTCCAACTAATAGCCATGAATACCCCTCTCCTCCATGAACATGTCCACTCCCCTCTTAAAGCCCTCCAAGCTGGCAGCCATCACCACATCCTGGGGCAGGGAGTTCCACAATTTAACTATGCGTTATGTGAAAAAAATACTTCCTTTTATCTGTTTTGACTCTCTCACCCTCCAACTTTAGCAGATGACCCCGTGTTCTAGTATTATGGGAGAGGGAGAAAAACCTCTCCCTGTCCACGCTCTCCAAACCATGCATAATTTTATAGACCTCTGTCATGTCTCCCCTTAGCCGACTTCTTTCCAAGCTAAACAGCCCTAAGCATCCTAACCGCTCCCCATAGGACAGTTGCTCTAGTTCCCTAATCATTTTGGTTGCTCTTTCCTGCACCTTCTCAAGCTCTGTAATATCCTTTTTTAGGTGCGGTGACCAGAACTGTACACAGTATTCCAAGGGTGGTCTCACCATAGATTTGTACAAGGGCAGTATGATATCAGTTTTATTCTCTATTCCTAGTTTAATTCCAGCATGGAATTTGCCTTTTTTACAGCAGCCGCACACTGGGTTGACAGCTTCATTGAACTATCCACTACCACCCCAAGATCCCTTTCTTGGTCTGTCACTGCCAGCACAGATCCCATCAGTGTATATGTGAACATGGGATTTTTTGCCCCGACATGCATCATTGTGCTATGCTTCTTCTAGCACTTGCCACAATGAAGTGATGCTTTGGGCTTCCACAATAAAGCTTTCTACCCAGCGTAGTTTGGGATTTTTAGAGAGAGTTAAGCTCTTCGAGTTGATGTTCTCAGGACGTGGAAGGTAAGCAGACTGTCCTCCTACTCACTGGTATTAATCCTAGGTTTTACCTCCCCTGGCCCTGATGTTTGACAAGTCGTCTGTCCAAGGGGTTTTGAGTATCACGGACGTGGTCTGCCGTTTTAATCTGTTCCCAAACAGAAAAGGGCATGACTCAAAATAGCCATATTCCAGGACACTCAACAGTCTGAAGAGCCAGCATTGCATAGTGGTTAGAGTACAGGGTTGCCAGCAGGCCAGGAGAAAAATGTCCTGTCCCTTAACAGAAGCTGAAGATGTTATTTACCAGGTGATGTTATTTACCTCCATGCCATGAAACATATCAGCTGCCCATATTCACACATTATGCCTCTATTAAAGGGTCATAATATTTTACTAGGGTTGCCAGGTCCCTCTTCGTTTGTTTGTTCATTAGATTTGAAAGTCGGCTCTGTGTTTTCACGTGATGTGGCTTAATTTTCCCTGATTCCCTGGTCCACCACTCATGTGGAAGAGTGGGGAATGAAACCCAGTTCTCCAGTTTAAAGTCATCTGCTCAGGTGTAGGGGTGGGGACTGAAACCCGGGCCACCAGATTAGAGTCCGCCGCCCGTGTGGAAGAGCAGGGAATCAAACCCGGTTCTCCAGATCAGAGCCCACCGCTCTTACCCCCTGCTCCACGCTGGCTCCTAGAAGGTCACCATGAATTGGTTGCAACTTGACGGCACACAACTGTTTATTTATTAATTATTGAATTCCCTCCCCTCCCACTGCTAACAATTTAAGCGTCATGATAAGTCTGTGTCTGCCAATCTACATCCGCTTCTCAACGTCACCAAACGGGAGAAATTGGAGGTCATGGAGCTGCATTTTAGCGGTTTAAGATACTGACCAACAAGGAAAAACAGTTGAGGGGTGGGGGGAAGGTTCCTGTCATACAAGCTAATACTAGTGTCTCCAGAGGAGATAATTAGTTGTATAACGTCAATCGTAACCTGCATTTATCTATAAAATATAGCAGCATATTGTTCTCCTGAGATGGTTTTTCAGTCAGCAACGGGGAGATGGACATATTAGAAAACAGCTGGCCGGGTGTTTCCATTACCAAGTTACTTACTCCTGGATAATTCGCCCATCAATATGATCTTACTTCCCCCGGGGGTGAATTAAGCTTCATTAACTTGGGGGACATTTCCTGTCTTCTAAGTAGATTTCTTTCAGTAGATGAGCTTCGGTTTCCCTTTTTGCCTCCGCTCTGTTCGTCGCGTGAGTCAGAACTGGGGAAAGGACTGGGTTTTCAGACTTTAGGGTGGCCCGATTTGCAAGCGGCTGGCTTCGCTACAAAGCAGGGTGACGCACAGACGTCAGTTGCTGGTAATCACGACCTCCCTGCTATGGAAAGCTTCGGCAGATGATTCCCATGCTCTTTAAGGCAGAAGTCAGGATTAGATGTCTGCAGCTGCAAGATTTCGCTGGTTATTTTGGCAGGGGGATCAGCCCAGGAGAAGCACTGGTTATACCAAAGTTCCCCAATGTAGTGCCCAGGGGTGCCGGGGTGCCAGCCACCACTTCCTCTGGTGCCCTCTGAGCTGTTCAGAGAGTGAGCCAAGCCATTGTAAGGCAGGGCATTGCAATGTTACCTTTTGCTCACAAGTCAGGAATAAGGGGCCCACTCGGGTTTCTTCTCTTAGGTTCCCACAGAAGAGACACGTGTGTTCCCAACAACATCCATTTAATGGGGTCATTTTATGCATGGCAGTTTTACCCACACTTTCCTGTTGGGAATCTCTGCAGCAGCAGTTTCCAAGCTTAAATCAAGTCCCCGCCCCTTTAAATGCCGCTTTGTAATTGGCTTACTTGGTAGGGCTTACTATGAGAGAAAATCATAGAATCATAGAGTTGGAAGGGACCACCAGGGTCATCTAGTCCAACCCCCTGCACAATGCAGGAAATTCACAACTATCTCCCCCACACACACCTGTGACCCCTACTCCATGCCCAGAAGATGGCCAAGGTGCCCTCCCTCTCATCATCTGCCTAAGGTCATAGAATCAGCACTGCTGACAGATGGCCACCTAGCCTCTGCTTAAAAACCTCCAGGGAAGGAGAGCTCACCACCTCCTGAGGAAGCCTCTTCCAATGAGGAACCGCTCTAACTGTTAGAAAATCCCGCCCCCCAAACCCAACCGCCAATTTAAAAAGCATTTTAAGAAGAAAAAAACAAAAAAGGAGCAAACTGAAAGGAGGTGGGGGGAGCGAAATCCAAGCCTTGGTTTTAAAAAGCTTTTCTTCTTCTCAGAAAGAGCTCCTAGGAAGCAGGAAGCATTTGAATCCCTGCCTCTTTACACACTGCTTTGTAATTGGCTGGATGCTTTCTGTGAGAGAAACCAAGCTTGCGTGTCCTGCATTTTGCCTTATGCATGGGGATTTCACCAGGGCTGAGCTCAGGGGAGAGGAGAGAATCAGATTAACAGAGGAACAGGAAGTCCTGGGATTTGTGAGGGCTGGCAGCAAGGTCGTCTCTAATGGACGAAAAACTTATAAATAACTCCAAGGAACAACCGAGACAGACCGGGCCAAACGTGGGTGAAAGTACCCGTGCATAAACAACCTGTATTAGCAAGGAGATACAGGGATGGAACCACCTGGTTTTCAGGGAAAGGGAGCTCAGGCAGTCTTCAATTCTAATAAACAGAACTAAGGAACAGGGGCTCCACCTCACAAAACTAAATTGATACGTGCAAACATCAGAGGACGGAACAGACTCTTCCATTGTAATGCATGTAATAAATACTCCGCAGGCTGTTTTATAGGGCTGCCCTCATCAAATTAAAGGATTTTCCATGGCTGCGATAGCAGCTGCAGGAGGCAGAAGACGGGTAAGCAGATGGCTTTCTTTAATCATCGAGTGTCTCCATTCCCCCTTCAGGACTGACCCTCTGTTGCTGTGAGCGTCTTTTGCAAATCAAATAAGGGAACTCTGTTCCAGTCTTAAGAGTCCAAGAAGTTGGTCTGTTCCATATGTAGGGTTGCCAGCTCCAGGTTGGGAAATACCTGGAGATTTTTGGGGCGGAGCCTGAGGAGGGCAGGGTTTGGGGAGGGGAGGGACTTCAATGCCATAGAGTCCAGTTGCCAAAGCATCCATATTTTTTTCCAAGTGAACCGATCAGTGGCCAACCAGGTGCCTGTAGGAAGCCCACAAACAAGACGACTGCAGCAGCACCGTCCTGCCTGTATTCCAAAGCACCTAATATAATAGGCATGCACCTCTGATCCTGGAGAGGATAGGTATGCATCATGACCAGTATCCATTTTGACTAGCAGCCATGAATAGCCCTCTCCTCCATTCCCATTCACAGAACCACATGTTTGGGGTGGTGTGATTTTTGAAGCTCTGAATATTCCTATTGACATTTATGAAGCCTAAGGATGCCTAAGTTTGACTGAGTCGTGCCTATGAAATAAACAGCACTTATGGGTGTCGACAGACCTGTCCTCCATGAATTTTAAATGCATGCTTGTTGTCACGTTTAAAGCAACCTCAAAGAAATACCCCAAGCGAGGCCAGCTCAGGTGTATGGAAGCGGAACTCCACGTCCGCAAACTGCCTATTCAGCTATTCAGCGTCGTTCAGTATCAGGGAAATTATTTAGTAACTTACACAGCTGCATTTTTGTAGAGGGGACAAAGCTACTTTGTGATCTGGCTGGAACAGATGAGACGGCATGCTTTTGTAGGAGTCAATCAATCAATGGCCATCAGCTCCCCAAGGCAGGAGCGGCTTGGCAGGACAAGGGAGAACCACCTCTTTCGTATGCTGGATAATAGCTCTTTTAGAGAGATGCTGAAATGGATTGTCCATTCATCCTGGGCTTGCTTCTCATTCTTTGGGGAAAGATGACTTGTGATACAAGATTTTGTTACTGGCGCGTATCGACCTGTCTGTTGATTGCCCTGGCCCGGCCCAGGATGTCTGATCAGATCTCGGAAGTTAAGCAGGGTCGGCCCTGGTTACTATTTGGATGGGAGACCACTAAGGAAGTCCAGGGTTGCTACACAGAGGCAGGCAATGGCAACCACCTCTGTTTGTCTCTTGCCTTGAGAACCCCCATGGCAGGGGCATTGACCTAAATTGTTACGAGTGCCAGATGTGTCATAAATTGGGTTGCCAGCTCCAGGTTGGGAAATACCTGGAGATTTTGGGGGTGGAGCCTGAGGAGGGCGGGGCTTGGAGAGGGGAGGGACTTCAATGCCAAAGAATCCCCCTTCCAAAGCAACCATTTTCTCCAGGTGAACTGATCTCTGTTGCCTGGAGATCAGCTGTAATAGCAGGAGATCTCCAGCCACCACCTGGAGGCTCAACAAGTAACAGCAGTGAAAAAGGTGTGCTAAATCCGAAATCTTAAACGCTACCTTCATGTTCCAGTCAGCATGTGAACAGGCTACTTAGCAGTCCATGTTGAATCCTGATGAAGACTCTGTCAAACAGGGTTATACCTGGATCCCTGTCTAGTTGGTATGAAGGATTCATGGTGATTACCGTACCAATCCTACTAGGATTCATCGATACCATATCTCCACTACATGGTCACTGTACCTTGATTGGAAGTCCTGCATCTCTTTTTCTACTCTGGGGAGATCAACCTCATGGACTTTGGTCTCAAGGAGTTTTATGGCACTAGCCACGGACATTTCTTGCATTTCCTTTATATGTAGTGTGTTGACATATGCAACCTGTTTAATATATCACATTTTCAAAAATTCTGTATGTAGCACACCTTTTTCACTGCTGTTAATTTGTTGCGCTTTACTAGACAGCAGGCTAACTGCTTTTGGTTGACCACCTGGAGGTTGGCAACCTTGGACATAAGGGTCACTTGGTCGGGCCATGCTTTGCCAGTCCAGACTGAGAGTTGGGTGTGTGTTTGTGTGGCTGGCTCACAGGCTGGATAAGAGCTCTCAAGGGGCTGGATCCGGCCCGCGGGCCTTATGTTTGACACCCCTGAACTACAGCATATTAAGCAGGTGCTTTACCACTGGATCAGGACTGCTCTCCTAAAGACTTGAACTGGGAAGATTTGGGAACCTTTGGGAGTGAATACTATCCATGTTACCTTATCAGAACTCTACAGCCTCTCTGGACTTGGATGTGTAGATCAAGCATCAGATTCCTTTCCTATATACATCTTGGCTGCGTTTCCCAGACTGATGTGCTGTCAAGTCACAAGCGATTTATGAAGACCCCAGCAAGAAGCTTTCAAGACAAGTGAGAAGCAGAGGTGGTCTGCCATTGCCTTCCTCTGCAGCGCTTTCCACGGTGGCCCCTCATTCAAGGACCAACCCTGCTTAGCTTCCAAGATCTGATGAGTTTGAGCTATACCAAGCCACCTTCCCTCCCATTCCCAGGTTTAGAATCTGGCAATTCCTCCTTTTCAGAGGGAGTGATCTGTGGGTAGGGTTGCCAACCTCCAGGTACTAGCTGGAGATCTCCTGCTATTACAACTGATCTCCAGCCGACAGAGATCAATTCCCCTGGAGAAAGTGGCCGCTTTGGCCATTGGACTCTATAGCATTGAAGTCCCTCCCCTCCCCAAACCCTCCCCTCCTCAGGATCTGCCTCAAAAACCTCCCACTGGTGGCAAAGAGGGACCTGGCAACCCTATCTGTGGGTAGGGTTGCCAGCTCTGGGTTGGGAAATACCTGGAGATTTGGGGGGGGGCAGAGCTTGGGGAGGGGGTGGGTGGGAAGGGGAGGGAGTTCAGCAAGGTACAATCCTATAGGACTCACCCTTTTCTCCAGGGGAATTGATGTCTGTAGTCTGGAGATCAATTGTAATACTGGGAGGTCTCCAGGCCCCACCTGGAGGCTGGCAGCCCTAACTGTGCAGCCTAAGATGATCTTGCCTTGAAACCAAAACACTGCAGGAAGCCCTTTTGCCAGAGATAGGTTTGCTTTCCCATCAGATAGTAAAAAGGAATTTTGCTGCATTGTACGGGATACCTCAGAACTCGATGTCCCCTCGATTGAGCAGAGGGCGCCACACCTAAATTACACAACTCAGAAATATGTGAGTTCTTTAAGCACGTATGAAGGAGAAGACAGAATGGAATGATTGAAATGAAGCATCTCCGTTCTGGCTTGACCTCTGCATTCGGGGTGATGTTTGACTTGATGAAGGGAGGGACCGACAGCCCAATTTGAGCAGAGAAATAGTTGCTTAACCGAAGCAGATTGAATACCAGGTTTACGAAGCTTTGGTGCTTGAAATACTTTTGGTCATTGTAGGATAGGTACCGCTCCCTAATTCTCTTATAACATTTTAATCATTTTTTAAATTATTTATTTCATTTATACAAAATCTTTCTCCCCAATGGGTTGTGTCCCTCTTCGCCACCGGCGGGAGGTTTTTGGGGCAGAGACTGAGGAGGGCGGGGTTTGGGGAGGGACTTCAATGCCATAGAGTCCAATAGCCAAAGCGGCCATTTTCTCCAGGGAAACTGAGCTCTGTCGGCTGGAGATCAGTTGTAATAGCAGGAGATCTCCAGCTAGCACCTGGAGGTTATGCAAAAACAATCCACACAAGGCTCAGATCCATACATATATTCAAAAGGAGAGAGTCAATACAAAACGTAGTGCAAGCAATATCTATAGGTGATCGACAGTCAAACAAGAGAACATTATACAAAAATATCAAAAGACCAGTCAAAGAACAATACTGCAGTCAAAAGCTCTGCTCACGACCTGAGTTCGATCCCGACGGAAGTCGGTTTCAGGTAGCCGGCTCGAGATTGACTCAGCCTTCCATCCTTCCGAGGTCGGTAAAATGAGGACCCAGCTTGCTGGGGGTAAAGGGAAGATGACTGGGGAAGGCACCGGCAAACCACCCCGCAAACAAAGTCTGCCTTGGAAACGTTGGGATGTGACGTCACCCCATGGGTCAGGAATGATCTGGTGCTTGCACAGGGGACCTTTACCTTTTACCTTTTTAGTTACATTCCACAATTAGAAGATCACACCAGTTCATGTTCTGCTCCTGGTCATAAGCAGGGAGCTGAATTTTTGTCGAGCAGTTTAACTGTTTGTGAGCAGCTTGAACCTTTGGTGGATGACTTGCTCCATTCTCTTTCCCCACAGATTTTACAGATTCCCAAGGCCAGTTCATAGATGCATTCAGGCACACTTCTTGATTTGAACACATGAAGCTGCCTTATACTGAAGCAGACCATTGGTCTATCAAGGTCAGTACTTGCTACTCTGACGGGCAGCAGCTCTCCAGGGTCTCAGGCAGAGGTCTTTCATATCACTTACTATCTGATATCTTAACTGGAGATGCCAGGGACTGAACCTGCGACCTTCTGCAAGCCAAGCAGGTGCTCTACCACTGAGCCACAGCCCCTCCCCAACTTTCTAAGGATTTTGCAACTCAGATAAACGTGTGAAGGGAAGCCATTGAAATGCATTGCGTTTGAGGGGAACAGATGGAAATGCTTTGTCTCTAGGGTTTGATCGACGACGGCTCGTTCACATATCATGCAACAGACATGTCTATGCCAACCAGCTACTGTATATTCTTGCACGAGAAAAATGTAATTACCTTCTAAATAAATAACACTGGAAGAAACCCGGATTTGGAAAGCAGTTCATTTTCACTCCCCAGTCTAACGTACATGTAAAAATGCACGTACGATTGGGCATTAAAAGCATTCCGTACTCTTCCTTACAAACAATAACAGCAGCACCTAGGACCGAGTAAAAGTGGACAAATCATTAAACTTCTGGGCGGGAACCTCCAAACGTCACCTTTCAGGAACGTTCCTGGCGTGATGCAAGAAACGATTTGCACAGCTGAACGTGGAAAAGAATGTCAGGAGGAAGGTAAACCACAACTTCGTGAGAGAAATAAATTAGAAGATACAAAATGTAGAGAACAAGCCCAGTCTGCATATAGGATTGCCAGGTCCTCCCTGGCCACCAGAGGGGGATGGGAGGTAGGGTTGGCTGATCCAGACTGGGAAACCCCTAGGCCATTTATGCTTGGGAAGTAGCAGAGCGTTCCAGGCTGAAGTGCCCCACATATTTTTTTGAGTTTTTCACCCTGAACCATCATTTAGGAAGTGACTGTGAAGAAATGCTTCGGATTTCTTAAGAGCCCTTTAACGCAACCTTTTGTGTTTGCTCTGCCCCCGCCTTGAAGAATCCCCTCAAGGAAGCATGCAAAATCACAGCTCTGTGTTAGCTATGCAAACAGCAGTTGCTAATGGAAGGAACGAAGGAGCAGGCGAGTTGGGGGGGTGGAATTTCTCCTTTTGGTCGGGACCGTGAATAGGCATTTTAAAGGTCGCATTTAAAAAAAGAGCTTTGAGCGAGCATCCAAATTGACCCTGCATAAATGGCCCTAGAGATTTGGGGATGGACCCTAGGGAGGACAGGGACCTTAATGGGGTACAGAGGAGAAGGAGAAGGAGGAGGAGAAGAGTTGGTTTTTATATGCCGACTTTCTCTACCACTTAAGGGAGATTTAAACCGGCTTACAATCACCTTCCCTTCCCCTCCCCACAACAGACACCCTGTGAGGTAGGTGAGGCTGAGAGAACTGTGACTGGCCCAAGGTCACCCAGCTGCCTTCATGTGTAGGAGTGGGGAAACAAACCCAGTTAACCAGATTAGCCTCCACTGCTCATGTGGAGCAGCGTGGAATCAAACCCGGTTCTCCAGATCAGACTCCACCGTTCCAAACCACTGCTCTTAACCACTACACCACGCTGGCTCTCCCTAGAGTCCACCTTTCAAAGCATCCATTTCCTCCCTGGGAACTGATCTCTGTGGTCTAGAGTTGACCTGTAATTCTGGGGGATCCCCAGGTCCCACCTGGAGGCTGGCATCCCTATCTGCAGATCTACTGCCAGTTGGCGATGGTTTTGCTGTTTCACATGGAAAGAGTAAGAGGTCTACTACTATCTTCTAACAAAAGAGGTAATGTCTCCGCTTGATCTGTATTTTGGAGCAAAGGAGAAATTAAAAGATTTCTAGCCTCAGTGGAGTAGTTGCATTCAAAAGTCACGTGATACGGAGTATCTACACTACCTGCACCACCATTACATACTCTTATCAGACTGGGGTATCTTAAGATTCCTCCCTTGCCAGACTCTAGATGGTAAGGCATTTAGGCATGCCGACATAAAGGCACGCCTATACGGAGGAACAGTCAAATATGAACAGTAGTCGGGAAGCTGGCCAGATGGAAGAATACCGACAAATTGGGTAGAACAAGCACGTTGTGCTGTTTGTACTGTTGCAATCGTACCTAAATAAATGTTTCTTAATCATGCTCATAGTTTCCCATCATGTGACTGATCGAAGGGAGACCAAGGAAAGACTGAAGAGCTGAAGTCGTTGCTTTACAGGTTAATCCCAATGGGAAATATGAGAATCTTCCCTGATCAATCCGAGGTAGCCCTCTTGGGTATGGTTGCCAGGTGGGTGGTATTGGAGATCTCCAGCTACCACCTGGAGGCTGGCATCATTAGCCCCATATACACTTTGTGCGGTCATCTTGGCAATGAACACTTCAATGGCAGCTGGGATACATTCAGCTTCAGATGTATAAAAGAAACAACAAATGATATTTGTTGCCACTACAGGAAGGGGGGAATCTATCTATCTATCGTTGCCCAATAATGCATAATGCTTTGTATTCATTTTTTTTCTGTCTTCTTCTTGGCAACATTCACAGTTCTTCTGCATTGAGCCCCACTAATTAATACCTTCATTGTTGCATTTTGCCAGTACATTTTTGTCTCGTAGCTGAAAATAATGGAACGAATGACAGTAATGAGAAAAGCACACTCTTGGCATAAGATGGTACAAGTAGAAACCATTAATGCCAGAACAAGAGGACTAAATACATGTCACACATCGGTCAGTGATTCTTTAAAACGGCAATGTCTGTTTTCACACAATGCGTCTGATGAGGCTGCAGTCGAATAGGGTCGCGGTTGTGAAATTTCAAGTAACTTCCATTACATTGTTTATTATGATGGGTAGCCGTCTAAGCCCATCAAGTGAGCCAGCGTGGTGTCGTGGTTAAGAGCGGTGGTTTGGAGTGGTGGACTCTGATCAGGAGAACCGGGCTTGATTCCCCACTCCTCCACATGAGCGGCGGAGGCTAATCTGTTGAAACGGATTGGTTTCCCCACTCCTACACACGAAGCCAGCTGGGTGACCTTGGGCTAGTCACAGCTCTCTCAGCCCCACCTACCTCACAGGGTGTCTGTTGTGGGGAGAGGAGGGGAAGGTGATTGTAAGCCGGTTTGATTCTTCCTTTAGTGGTAGAGAAAGTCGGCATAGAAAAACCACTCTTCTTCTTCTTCTCAATAGCAGTAGAAAAGAGCAAGAGTCCAGTAGCACCTTTTTCAAAAAATGTTTTATTTATTTCATATTATTGAGGGTACAGAAGGTAAAAAGGGGAAGGCAAAACAGGGTATCCACCCAAAAATAAAGAAGAGAAAGAACATAAACACTTCCTCTTGAAAAAATGAATCGAGCAGACTACATTATGACAATTATATCTTTTGAATTAGCTATTATCCAAGCGAAAATAGAAGTACATTCAAAGAATAAACATCTTACATTTCTTATAACTATCCAAGCAGTTTTCTACCTTGTGATTATATAGCGTTCAATTTCTAATGTTGTCTCCAAGTAGTATCTTAAAGACTAACAAAATTTCTGGCAGGGGGTGAGCTTCTGTGAGCTGCAGCTCACTTCTTCAGATACAGCTAGAATGTGTGTCCATCTATCCTTAAGGAGAGAAGAGTGAATTAGACCTAATCCAATCACACCTGCTAATGCCATTTACTTGCTTTTGACATTTATGTTGCCGTTATGTGTCTAATTCACTTCGTTGGTCTCTTAACCACCACTCCACGCTGGCTCTCAAATGGAACAAATGGCGTCACCGAGGGCAGGAGAGCCTCCTGTACCCAACATGAGGTTCTCCATTGATGAGATTGTGGGTAGGTGGGCAACTGGGCTTAGGACCAAGGAAGAGGGGAGCGTGTTTATAGGGTCGCCAGCTCCGGGTTGGGCAATACCTAGAGGTTTTGGGGGTGGAGCCTGAGGAGGGTGGGTTTGGGGGAAGGACTTCAGTGGTGTATGATGCCACAGAAACCACCTTCCAAAGCGGCCGTTGTCTCCAGGGGAACTGATCCCTGGACATCAGTAGTAATAGCAGGAGATTGGCAGAGGTTGGCACCTGGAGGTTGGCAACCCTAGGGTGTTACAAGCCTATAATTGACCTAAAGAAATAGGGTCTGAGTTGGGAAATACCTGGAGATTTGGGGGGTGGAGCCTGAGGAGTGTTGGTAGGGTTGCCAGGTCTCTCTTCACCACCGGCGGGAGATTTTTTGGGGTGGAGCCTGAGGAGGGTGGGGTTTGTGGAGGGGAGGGACTTCAATGCCATAGAGTCCAATTGCCAAAGTGGCCATTTTTCTCTAGGTGATCTGATCTCTATTGGCTGGAGATCAGTTGAATTAGCAGGAGATCTCCTGCTATTACCTGGCAGTTGGCAACCCTAGGCGGGAGATTTTTGGGGCAGGACCATGAGGAGGGCGGGGTTTGGGGAGGGGAGGTACTTCAATGCCATAGAGTCCAATTGCCAAAGTGGCCATTTTCTCCAGGGAAACAGATCCGTATAGGCTAGCGATCACTTGTAATAGCAGGAGATCTCCAGCTAGTACTTGGAGGTTGGCAACCCTACTCATTCGGGATGTGGTGCCATAAAGTTCACCATCTGAAGCAGCCATTTTCTCCAGGCAAACTGATCTCTGTCATCTGGAGATCAACCCCGCATGGAAGTTGGAAACTCTAGTCCTGAAAATAGGAATGGAAACAGGCAGAGGAAAGGCCCACTAACTTGGATGGGCCTTAGTCTAAATAGGGTTACCAGCTTCAGGTTGGGAATTACCTGGAGATTTTGGGGGTGGAGCTTGAGGCGGACGGGGTTTGGAGAGGGGAGGGGCTTCAGTGCCACAGAGTCCAATTGCCAAAGCGTCCATTTGGTGCACTGACCTCTGTCACCCGGAGATCAGTTATGATAGCTGGAGATTTCCGCCACCACCTGGATGCTCTGGAGAAAATATGCACAAGTACTACAGGGATAATTATGGAAGTATAGTACTAAGCTCAAACAAAAAGATACAATAATACTCAAGCAAACTATGCAAACATATACTGTGAAAGACATGTAACATCTACAAACAAGTGAAAACAACTATAAACGCTGAGCCATTTTGAGCAGCCTTTTGGCGCAGCAAGACTGAATACCTATTTCTGTATCAGATTGCTACTATTGCATCTACAAAGAATAATTATACAATATTTATGAAGACTTCAGCTGATGAAGCTGCAGTTTTGCAGTGAAAACGCTTGAAGAGCATCCGGACCGCGTTACTGTTTCATCCTCATCCAGCTTTCCTCGTGTTGAAAACAACCTTAAGATAAGACATTCACTTACCGGTACCTTGAAAAAAGAAAAAAGACTTTCTACTTTGATCTCACTTGTATATATATTTATAGTTGTTTTCACTTGTTTGTAGATGTTACACGTCTTTCACAATATATGTTTGCATAGTTTGCTTGAGTATTATTGTATCTTTTTATTTGAGCTTAGTACTATACTTCCATAAAAAACCACCTGGAGGCTGGCAACCCTAAGTCTAAATCAGCAGGAGGGTTTGCACAGAAAGGGTGCTTTGTGTTATTGTGGGAGAGATCCTCCTTATACAAATGAACCCCGCACAAGGACTTCACACAGATCTGTCACAATCCCTCCTCTTTCACTGAACGGGGAGTGGGTCAGGGCCAAATTTACAAAGTTATTTCACTAGGCACTTCAAAACTGACCTTTTGCAAAAACGAGTCCGATTGTACCGCGTCAAAGTGCAGTTTCGACTTCTCTACTGTTTGCAGACCGATTAAAGTGCAACAGAGCCCTCTGCCAAATATTAATTTAGAAAGAGAAGCAGGAAGAACTATGAGGCCGGCTGAGCTCAGGCCCGCTAAAAGCCCTACCTGGGAGGTTCGCTGGCATAGAGCCCACCAGGAAATTACGGGGCTGGGAAAAACGTGTACACACAGGCTGCATTCTTTAGCAAGGTCCACTAGTTAACTTGCCTTCAGGACTGTCCCTAGCAAAACCCATTGTTCCTGAGACCAAGCAAAGAGGTTGTCTAAACATTTAAACCTATCCCTAATTTAAACAAACACGAAATATGTGTAATTCTATTCATCTATTACTACTTTTGGCTGACCTTGGCTGCTGTTTTCTCTGTTGCTGAAATCAGGGGCATAAGTAGGGTTGCCAGCCTCCAGGTACTGTTATAGCAAAAACAACCTATTATAATGTAAATCAAGTTGCAGAGTCTAAGTCAGGGGTGTCGAACTCATTTGTTCAGAAGGCTGGATATGACATAAATGTCACTTGGTCGGACAGGGCCATGTATAGCCAATCAAATAAACATATAAATAAATAAATAAATGCTACATTCATTTCAACACTGTGGGTGCACCTCTCATCATCCTACTCCCAAGGTGGTGAACATTTGGGCAAGAGTTATGAAAGTTCCATAACTCTCTGCCATGCCCCTAAACAGCCCCCACCCAGCCAATCTGTGCTGCTATTCTATCCCCCCCAACCCATTCAAGTCTCATTTGAAGGAAAGAAGAAGAAAAGAAAGAAGGAAGGAAGGAAGGAAGGAAGGAAGGAAGGAAGGAAGGAAGGAAGGAAGGAAGGAAGGAAGGAAGGAAGGAAAGAAAGAAAGAAAGAAAGAAAGAAAGAAAGAAAGAAAGAAAGAAAGAAAGAAAGAAGGAAGGAAGGAAGGAAGGAAGGAAGGAAGGAAGGAAGGAAGGAAGGAAGGAAGGAAGGAAGGAAGAAAGAAAGAAAGAAAGAAAGAAAGAAAGAAAGAAAGAAAGAAAGAAAGAAAGAAAGAAAGAAAGAAAGAAAAGGAAGGAAAGAGGGAAAGAAGAAAGGAAAAAAGGAAAGAAGGAAGGAAAGAAGGAAGGAAAGAAGGAAGGAAGGAAAGAAAAAAGGAAGGAAGGAAAGAAGAAAACAAAGGAAGGAAAGAAGAAAGGATGGAAAGAAGGAAAGAAGAAAGGAAGGAAAGAAGGAAGGAAGGAAAAAAGGAAAGAAAGAAGGAAGGAAAGAAGGAAAGAAGGAAGGAAAAGAAAAGAAGGAAGGAAGGAAGGAAGGTCGGTAAAATGAGTACCCAGCTTGCTGGGGGTAAAGGGAAGATGACTGGGGAAGGCACTGGCAAACCACCCTGTAAACGAAGTCTGCCTAGGAAACATCGGGATGTGACGTCACCCCATGGGTCAGGAATGACCAGGTGCTTGAACAGGGGACTACCTTTACCTTTTTACCTTTCCTCTGCAGAGCATTCCTTTAATGACCCTGCATTCACTTCAGAGGTATAATGAGATCGGGCTACACCGTGCTGTCTTCTCTCCCACTAAACCTCATAAGGGTATGTTTACTTCTCTCACTCATGGTGCCATAAAGAGCTGCTTGCTTCTTTGCATTGTGCCAGCGTCATATAGTGGTTAAGAACGGTGGTTTGTAGTGGAGAACCGGGTTCGATTCCCCACTCCTCCACATGAGCAGCGGAGGCTAATCTGGTTAACTGGGTTTGTTTCCCCACTCCTACACATGAAGCCTGCTGGGTGACCTTGGGCCAGCCACGCTCTCTCAGCCTCACCTACCTCACAGGGTGTCTGTTGTGGGGAGGGAAAGGGAAGGTGATTGTAAGCCGGTTTGAATCTCCCTAAAGTGGTAGAGAAAGTCGGCATATAAAAACCAACTCCAACTCCTCCTCCTCCTCCTCCTCCTCCTCCTCCTCCTCCTCCTCCTCCTCCTCTTCTTCTTCTTCTTCTTCTTCTTCTTCTGCTTCTTCTTCTTCTTCTTCTTCTATCTGATCGGGCTATACCATGCTGCCTTCTCTCCCACTAAACCTCATAAGGGTATGTTTACTTCTCTTGCATTGTTTACCTGCCAGATTTTGAAAATCAGAGAACAGAATTTAGGTCTGTTGTCACCACAGCTAAATTCTGGCCCAGTAGAGAGCTGGCATCTGCTTCAGCGTGAGGGTGGCCACAGGCCCCTGACGAAATGGTGGTACGTGAGTCTGTTTAATGGAAAGTGCTTCTGACAGCCCACCTGGGCACGGCGGGGTTTGGCCCAGCAAGCAGAAGCAGATGGAATCGATGAGGGGGAGAAACGGGAGTAAGCCGTTAACTAGATTGCTTTTGATCGCCTGCGCCGCCTGGCTCTTTTAATCTCCCGTAATCGCATTCGAGACACATGTCCAACATCTGCTAGAAAGTTTGGCGGGATGCTCTCAGGGAGATTAGAGTAATGAAGAAATCAGGTTCATCAAACTGTCGATGAAACAAAGGGCCAAAGGAGACGAGATGGCGGGAGATTTGTAATCAGATCTCCCGTGGGTTATATTTTTTAAAAAAATCAAAGCGTCTGTCGGAAAGATAGCAGCTGTGTGTGCATGGGGGATGGATTTAGATCAGGAAAATGGTACAGGGGACAGAGTCAAGCACCCCTCCTTCTGCACCCATCCGGCAAAGAGCACCTTCTCCACTTCTTCCCAGCCACAGAGATGCCAGGGTCCCTTTCCATCACCGTCACTGTCATAGGTTGTTTATGCCTGGGAGTTTTTACCTGAGGTTCGTTGCTCGCTGGACCTACACTTTCCTGTCGGGAATCTTATGCACCAGCAGTCTCCAAAAGGCAAATGCAATCTTGGGCTGCATCAACAGAATAGTGTCCAGATCACGCAAAGTGATGGTATCGCTTTCCTCTGCTCTGGTTAGACCTCACCTAGAGTACTGTGTTCAGTTCTGGGCACCGCAATTTAAGAAAGATGTAGTCAAGCTGGAACGTGTCCAGAGGAGGGCAACAAAGACAGTGAGGGGTCTTGAGACCAAGTCCTATGAGGAGAGGTTGAAGGAGCTGGGTATGTTTAGCCTGAAGAGGAGAAGACTGAGAGGGGATATGATAACCATCTTCAAGTACTTGAAGGGCTGTCATATAGAGGATGGTGCCGAGTTGTTTTCTGTTGCCCCAGAAGGTCAGACTAGAACCAATGGGTTGAAATTAAATCAAAACAGTTTCTGTCTAGACATTAGGAAGAACTTCCTAACAGTTAGAGCAGTTCCTCAGTGGAACAGACTTCCTTGGGGGGTGGTAATCTCTCCTTCCCTGGAGGTTTTAAAGAAGAGGTTGGATGGCCATCTGTCGGTGGCATGGAGTAGGGGCCACTGGGGGTGTGGGGGGAGGTAGTTGTGAATTTCCTGCATTGTGCAGGGGGTTGGACTAGATGACCCTGGTGGTCCCTTCCAACTCTATGATTCAAAGCTTAAATCAAGTCCCCGCCCCTTTAAATGCTGCTTTGTATTTGACTTACTTTGTAGAGCTTACTGTGAGATAAAATCCCCCCCAAACACAATTGGTGCATAAAAAGCATTTTAAGAACAACAACAACAACGGAGCAATCTGAAGGGGGGGGGAGAGAAATCCAAGCTTCAGGAAGCAGGAAGCATTTGAATCCCCGCCTCTTTATACGCTGCTTTGTAACTGGCTGTGAGAGAAATCAAGCTTCCATCTCCCAGGCTTTGCCTTATGCACTGCCTTATGCTTATCCCGTGCTTTGCCTTATGCACTGGGATTTCACCCAGACTGAGCTGAGGGGAAAGGGAAGAATCGGGTTAACAGTAGGATGGGAAGTCCCAGGATATGTGAGGGCTGGCAGTGAGGTCATCTCTAATAGACGGGAAACTTACACATAACTCCAGGGAACAACCGAGAAAGACCAAGGGCAAACGTGAGTGAAAGTACCCATGCATAAACAACCATAGCATCTTCTTACCCCCGGCCTCTTATTCTATTACAGTAATGGTTAAAGTGTCAGACTAGCATCTGGGAAAGCCAGGTTCGAATCCCCACTCTGCCATGGAAACTTGCTGGGTGACCTTGGGCCTGCCAAGCACTCTCAGCCTTGACCCTGGCTAGTATTTGGACGGGAGACCTCCAGGGATTACCAGGGGCGTGACGCGGAATGCAGGCAATGGCAAACCACCTCTGAACGCCTCTTGCCTTAAAAACCCTATGGTTACCATAAGTCAGCTGTGTCGTGATGGCAATAAATAAATAAATAACCCAATATATTGACCGTGTCTCTTGAGAGAATCACACTACATGTGATCTCCCCTATATGTGATTTTGGATTGCCAAAATCGTAAGGACCGAGCGGAGCTCTTCTTACAACTCCAGCAAGGCTGAATCCAGAATTTGGCTTTGGTGGCGATTAGCAAACAGTTCAGATTCAATAATGAATGTTCTCTCTTAACAGAGTGTTAATCAGTCAACGTTTTTGCACCAGAAAACTACAAATCATTTACTAAACCCCTGGGCTGAGGAGTAGCTGCTTGATGATAAAGTATGGATTCCAAGAATAACATTAATAATGAGGATGTTAAGATCCCTACACGGAATCCCCTTACACCACCCAATGATTCCACAAAGGAACACTCATTTGAAAATGTTTTATGAAATGTGGTTGGTCTGCATGTGTATGTAAGACTACTTATAGGGAGGGGCCGTGGCTCAGTGGTAGGACATCTGCTTGGCATGCAGAAGGTCCCAGGTTCAATCCCCAGCATCTCCAATTGAAAGGACCTCTACCTCTACCTCTACCAAAGACCATGAAGATCCGCTGTCAGTCTGAGTAAACAACGCTGACCTTGATGGACCAGTGGTCTGATTCAGCATCCAGCTGCCAACCTCATCCCAATCTGGGCTCGCCAGCCCACAGCGGGCTGGTACTAGGGTTGCCAGCTCCAGGTTGGGAAATACCTGGAGATGTTGGGGGTGGTGTCTGCAGAGGGCGGGATTTGGAGAGGGGAGGGACTTCAATGCCATCGAGTCTAATTGCCAAGTCTGCCATTTTCTCCAGGGGAACTGATTTCTGTTGCCTGGAGATCAGTTGTAATAGCGGGAGATCTCCAGTCACCACCTGGAGGTAGGCAACCGTAGCTGGTACACCTGGCCCGGCCTGACCAAATGACATTTATGTCATATCTGGCCCTTGTAACAAATGCGTTCGGCATCCCTTGGGCTAGAGCATCTGGGAGAGTTGGATTCAATCCCTACTCTGCCATGAAGCTCTCTTGCTGATGTAGGGTTGCCAGGTCCCCCTTCGCCACTGGCGGGGAGCTTTTGGGGCAAAGTCTGAGAAGTGCAGGGTTTGGGGAGGGGAGGGACTGCAATACCACAGAGTCCAATTGCCAAAGCTGCCATTTTCTCCAGGTGAACTGATCTCTGTCGGCTGGAGATCAGTTGTAATAGCAGATCTCCAGCTAGTACCTGGAAGGTTACAACCAAATAAACGCAGACACAATCTTCATAAATTTACAATATCATTCTCCATATGCTCTTAATCCAATCTCATATCCTAATAGGACTAATCTTCTATGTATTCTTTCCACAGGTGTCAGGCAGAAGAGGAAGGCAGCTGTTTCTGTTCTTCTTCAGTTCCTCTTCTGACACCTTATTTCCTCCAGTTGGTATCAGTTCTTTATTCTATATTTTATACAATTGGATTCCATAAACTCCCCATGGCTCCAATTCTTACTAGCTTGAACCTCCCTTCACACACCTGGGTGTTGCCATTTTTGCTTGGCGACTTAAACAATGGCTTGGCAACATCGAATGTGGCTCGTTTTTTGGGCAGAGTGGTTGCACTTAAGAAGAACGAACTTTCAATGACTACCTCTGGCAACTTTTAGTCAGTTCGCTCCGCCCCTAGTTTATTTTAGTTAGGATTTTTGTCTATCGGGCTGACGCCTGGTTTTTAGCACTGTTAATTTAATATTGTCTTATGTTTACTATGTTTACTACGTTTTACGTTTCCTATCCTTCTTTTGTGTTCCCCTCCCTCCCTCTTTCCTTGGTCCAAGACTGCGGTCATAGACCTAATAAATTATTATTATTATAAACTCTCCATGGGTAGTATTCCAATCTGCCTTCATGAGGCTAGTATGATTCCCTGAGATTCATGGGTTCCCCGATGTGATACTAGCCTCATGAAGGCAGAAGGATTGGAATACTACCCGTGGGAATGCAATTGTATGGAATGCAATTGTATAAAATATAGAATATGGTCATTGGCCAGCCATTCTCACAGCCAAGCAGCCTACTTCATAGGATTTTTGTGAGGATAAAATGGGGGAAGGAAGAACCACGTATCTTGCCCCAAGTTCCCAGAAGGAAGAGCGGAACAAAATTTATTAGCTGGATATTCCACAGCTTAAAACCCAATTAATCACCAGGGTTGCATCCAAAGACAGTGCCTTGCTGACTGGGTAAATATAAATCCAAAATATCCACCAGTTTTCAATTAATCCTGTGGTGATTTTGCTGGGTGTCTTGGCTCATGTTTTAACAGCGAGAAATTGGAAGCAGAATTATTTACCTATAGCTGATAGCTGGTTACATAAAGTGCTGAGCACACCATTAATGAATAAATTAACATACATTAAGTATAGAGGAGGAAAAAGCAAGTTGAAGTGAAAATTTGTAGATCAACGACCCCCCCCCCTCACTATATTAGAAAAGGGTAATACCCAGAGAAGGACCTCAGTGGGGTATAATGCCATTGAGTCCACCTTCTAAAGTATTTTCTCCAGCTGAACTGATCTCTGTCGCCTGGACATCGTCTCCAGCCACCACCTGGAGGTTTAGGTAAATAAAGGTTAGCCTGCTATACAGTTAGTTAGCAAATACAAAATAGCAGAAAGACAAGCATTCAATAAATGCAAAGTATGTCTTTGTTCAATTTAGGCATATAGTTAACATACAATTATATAATCATTGTCTGTGCAGTATTATGCAGGATAAATCATAAACAACTTGTAATTACAAATGTCTGAATCCCATTCAAAGAGTCTTTGTGCGAATATCTCGCCAAACTTGCACCAAGGAGACGGGGACATACTCCCAATAACGTCCAGACTTGGTAGTGGAAATAGCAGGTATCTTCTGTTGCTGCTGTTTGGAGTATATTGACTCCCAAGTGGCAATAGTAGATCACGTGTATATAATACAGGATCACGTATATATAACACACCGGGAGGTTGGCAACCCAACCAGCATACTTTAAGGACCACTTACTCCCGTATGAACCCACCACTCCACTCCAGTCATCTTTGGAGTCCTTGTTTTGTGTACACCCATCAGCTGAGGCTATACGGGTGACAATCTGAGAAAGGGCCTTCTTGTTCGTGGTGGGTGTACCACTCCCCTCCCGAGGGAGGTTCATTTGTCTTCCTCTGTTGCTCTCCCGGGATTACAACTGATGTCCAGGTGACAAAGATAAGTTCACCTGGAGAAAATGGCTGCTTTGGAAGGTGGATTTTATGACATTATACCCCACTGAAGTCCCTCCCCTCCCCATACCCTTCTCACGCTCCACCCCCAATATCTCCAAGTATTTCCCAACCTAGAGCTGGCGACAATACTTCTGTGTTGGTATGTAGATACGTTTTTATGTGTTTAATTTTTTAAAAATTTTTTACATATATTTGTATTTTAAATGCTGCTTTTATTGTTTGAAGCGTTTAAATGTTTGACATGTTTTAACGTTCTCCTGAATGGGATCGGAAGGCAGCAGAAAAAAGCAGAAAAGAAGACAGGACAAGAAATGTTGAAAACATCCGATATTATTTTAATAGGCAGTTTTTAATGTATTAGTGAGTTTGCCGCAACATATTCTGGGTGCCAAGGAAGGGGGGGAGAAGACGAAACTTTGAATGTATTGTACATCATTCTTTTTTATCTTTTCCTAATTTCCCCCCTCCTCTTTTCTTTTTTTCGAATTATTTTTTCCAAAAATAAAAATATATATTAAAAGAATGCTTTAAATAAATAAATAACCTGGTGAATATCACTGCTGGCACACTCCCTTGCCTTCCCCATGCCAAAACTGAAAACGGAAATCTTCAGCTAACAAATTTTTGGTGATATCCCAATGTAATCACTCTAATAAACTTGAGGTTAGGGTTTTTTTTTCCCTTTTGTCCTTTAGTAAATGAGAATCTTGCCCTGACCTGGATGGCCCAGGCTAGCCTGATCTCATCAGATCTCAGAAGCTAAGCAGGGTCAGCCCTGGTTAGTATTTGGATGGGAGACCAAGGAATACCAGGCTTGCTGTGCAGAGGAAGGCACTGGCAAACCACCTCTGTTGGTCTCTTGCCATGAAAACCCCAAAAAGGGGTCGCCATAAGTCGGCTGCAACTTTACGGCACTTTACACACACACACACAACTGAGAATCTTAACCAGGGTTAAACTGAACTGTGTTTCTGAAAAGGTATCACATCAGCTGGCAGATACAAAACTTGATTCCCTTTTCTGGACTGGGTCAATTTATTATAATTTCTTTAGTCGCCTCTTCCCTTCTGGCTCTTTGTCTCTTATTTAACTGGCTACCAAAGTTAGTTCCCCACCCACCCCGATAACGTGAGCTCATGGACAAAGAGGCCTTTCAAAGAGGAAAGCGTTCTATGAGAAAATATATATTTTAAGGGAGTTCTAGGATCACCGAAAAGAGTTTTGCCAGGAAGCAGGGCTACACCCATAAGCAAACATTGAGGGGAAGAGTTCTTAGAACAAGATCGGCTTTCATTTTCAAACCGTACAAACCAGGGATAAAACGGCCCTCCTCCCGTTTGTAAAATCCAACATTTGACATGATTTCCCAAACACATGCCCAAAAAACAAGTATATCTCCACACCTCTCTTTTTGTCTGTTAATATCAGTTGGAGTGAGAAAATCCTTTTATGGCTCTGAAATCAAAATTTGGGTCTCAGGGATGGGTAATAGAGTTGCCAGGTCTTTCTTCGCCATCCGGCGGGAGGTTTTGGGGGAAGAGCCTGAGGAGGGCAGGGTTTGGGAGGGGGGACTTCAATGCCATAGAGTC
The DNA here is from genome assembly GCF_029931775.1 of Euleptes europaea. Classification (NCBI taxonomy): domain Eukaryota; kingdom Metazoa; phylum Chordata; class Lepidosauria; order Squamata; family Sphaerodactylidae; genus Euleptes; species Euleptes europaea. The sequence goes on along the minus strand of NC_079314.1, from coordinate 114,234,726 downwards.
CAGTTGCCAAAGTGGCCATTTTCTTCCGGTGAACTGATCTCTATCGGCTGGAGATCAGTGGTAATACTGGGAGATCTCCAGCTAGTACCTAGAGCTTAGGTAAATATAGTACAGGCTCTCAAGTAAATGCAAACACGTGTATTGACAAGTACAGAAGTGCAAGTGCTAATTGTGACAAAGGAAACTTATAACTCTAAAAACAGATACAATACACAAAAGTAGCAAGGCTACTTCAACAACAAGGATATTATAGCAACAAGAATATTATGTACAATTTTTCATATGCCAACTGTGATAGAAAACAATTCATATATATTAAAACTCAGAGTCAATGACTCTTTATCAAAGTTTCTTATTTTGATAAAGAGTCACTGACTCTGAGTTTTAATATATATGAATTGTTTTCTATCACAGTTGGCATATGAAAAATTGTACATAATATTCTTGTTGCTATAATATCCTTGTTGTTGAAGTAGCCTTGCTACTTTTGTGTATTGTATCTGTTTTTAGAGTTATAAGTTTCCTTTGTCACAATTAGCACTTGCACTTCTGTACTTGTCAATACACGTGTTTGCATTTACTTGAGAGCCTGTACTATATTTACCTTAGCCAGACTATCTTTAGTACTTGTGTATAGTTTTCTCAGCAGTACCTAGAGCTTGGCAAGCCTAGTGGAGTTTGGGGAGGGGAGGGACTTCAATGCCATTAGAGCCCAATTGCCAAAGTGGCCTTTTCTCGAGGTGAACTGATCTCCATCAGCTGGAGAAGGGTTCTAAAGAAGATCTCCTGCTAGTACCTGGAGGTTGGCAACCCTAATGGGTAAACATGTGAAGGCCAAGATACTGTGGAAGTAGTCAGCCCCTCCTTCCATTAAGGGGTGCCGTGGAATCACAGGGGCCAAAGACTGTCATCAGAGCAAGGTCCAGAACTCCCCAAAATGAATGCCCCTCCGAGAGATTTGGGATCCGTCTTGTGTGCCAAGCCTGGTCAGGAAGGCAGCTGGCAGCTGAACTTTCCCCCTAAGATGTACCTGGCTGGACAATAGGGCCCCGAGGTCCTTGGAGAAATTGCAGGGTACAAACGTACTACATAGACACTTAGACCCAGCTCAGCAGGAAAGAAATACTTGGAGCAGAAGAGCAGCAGACTGAAAATCACGCAGTACTGAGGGTAGGGTTGCCAGGTGCCTCTTTGCCACCAGTGGGAGGTTTTGGGGGCAGAGCCTGAGGAGGGTGGGGTTTGGGGAGGGGAGGGACTTCGATGCTATAGAGACCAATGGCCAAAGTGGCCATTTTCTCCAGGTGAACTGAGCGCTATCGGCTGGAGATCAGCTGTAATAGCAGGAGATCTCCAGCAAGTACCTGGAGGTGAATTCAGGAAAAAAGAAACCTATGCTGTAAATAGTAAAGACTAGGAGAAAACAGCACGAGGCTCACTATTTTAAACCCAAAGGCATGTAATAAGACAAAGCTTATAAAGTACTAAGATACAATTTTATAATAAAAAAAGAGCAAACAAAATATGGAAATACACTCACTGGTGAACGTGTTAATGCACATGGAATGCCTCGCAGGGCTTAAACTGAAAAACACCAATCTGGTTTATACAAAGTAAAAAGCAAATAAACATATAACCATTCAAATGACTGCCATCTGGGGCTTATGTTCAAAACACAGCCGCTAGGGGCTGAAACTATCTCAATTGTGGCAAACCACTAATATTCAGATTGAAAAGTATGTGCTTGCCGCATATAATAATCACAAAGAACGAAGAAACGAAAGGTCCGTGGCCGAGGTCCGCAGCAAGGACGCGTTTCAGATAACCTTCTTCAGCTTGCCGACCCAATAGCTGATCAGAGGACTGCCATATACACACTTTCAACCAGTGAAATGGAATGAATTTCTACAAGTTTAAGAATTGGAAAGCACAACAGCAATGCTTCATGAATTTCGAGCAGTTTCCATAGTTATGAGGAAATGAAAGGCACCAAACAGGTTTCCAGAAGTTCTTCAGAGTCATCCTGATGGAGGGAGGAATCACTGCTTTGCATTCAGGGCCCCTCCAGTGCAATCCTAAACGGAGTTACACCCTTCTAAGCCCACTGACTTCAATATATTTAGGAGAGTCCACCTCTGCTTAGGTTGGCACTGTGAGTCTGAGCCTTGGACGGCTTGGGAACGAGCAGCTAACCTGCCAGAACCATCAGCTCATGCTTATTCATCACCCCGTTTCCACCTGGCAGAATCTGAAGGTTTACCAAATATTTATCTGTAGCGTAACTATTTGAATACATTGCCTGGAACTCTGCCAGGAGGAAATCAGGTGCTTTCCATGCAGGAACGGGCTTGCATGGTTTCCAGTTTGCTGCAGTTGACTGCCGGTACAGAGCAATAACGGGGTTTCCATGTGGCAGGTTCCCTGCATATTCCCTGACTCAGACCACTGCGCCATTTATCACTTGGGGGGGGGGGGGGAGAGGAAGGCCTTTTCAGAAGTCCCCCCCCAAATTGGCAACTGACGTATTGTTACAGTGTAACAATTTGTCCATCCGGTTTTCTGAATTCCTCGATTACATTTTTAAAAATGACAAGGGGAATTCACAGGAATTAAACCATGGACGGTGTCAGAGGGTAGCCGTGTTGGTCGGCAGTAGAACAGCCAGATTCGAGTCCAGTAGTGCCGTAGAAACCAACAAAATTGGGGGGGGTATGAGCTTTTGAGACTCAGAAATCTGACAAAGAGAGCTCTGACTCTCAAAAACTTATACCCTGAAACTCTTGTTGGGCTTTAAGGTGCTACTGGACTTGAATCTAGCTGTATAACATAAATCATTACAATCCTACAGTACTATGATAGTATATCATTACTAGGGTTTCCAGGTTCCTCCCTCTCCTCTGGTGGGAGGTTTTTGGAGTGGAGCTGAGGCACGGATTGCGTGCACGCGGCCATGCCAACGCGATCCTGTCACTTCTGGTTTACACCCGGAAGTGCCACATGGCAAGGGGCTTTTAACCCCTCAATCTGGGAGTAAACTCCCAGTAAACTCCCAGTTTGAGGGGTAAAAGGCCCCTTGTGATGCATTTACACCCGGAAGCGCTGCATCGCAAGGGGCCAGTGTAAACCGGAAGCACCGTGCTGTGGTGTGCAGGCGTGCGTCCACGCTTGCCTGCTGACCCTCAGCTGGTCAGCGGGCAGCCGGGTGGATTGGCGGGGTCTTGCCCGCCATCACCGGGCACGACATCCCTAATCATCACAGCAAAATAGGTTTGGGAAAGATCTCGGAGAAGATGGAGGGAAACCTTGGAGGAGCCCGAAAGCAGCCTAGTACTGTGGGGAAATGGGGAAGATGCCCATTTCCAGTAGCATCCAAGCTAGGGTGAACAATACATGTGTAAAGGACCTTGGGTTCTGTGTTGAAACAGGGAATTTAAAAGATCTCGGGCAAGGCAATTTCCTACGTAGGTAACTAGAGCAGAGTTCCCCAACGAATTCTTGGAACAAATTACACATTTTAATCACTTGCTGGTAAAGGAGTATTTCCTTTTGTCTGTCCTGAATCGACCGTTCAACAGCTTCATTGGATGCCCTCGAGTTCTAGTATTTTGGGACTGGACTCTGGGGATCCACTGTAATTCCAGGGGATTTCCAGGCCCCACCTGGATTTTGGCAGCCCTACTAGAGCCAGACATGTATCACTAACAAGAAATCTAGGATAAAAAGCAGTATTTTCCCTCTCCCGAACCTTAACGCAAGGTTATTTCTCCCAGGTTAACGGGTTTTCCCCCCAGCATGGTGTAGTGGTTAAGAGCGGTGGTTTGGAGCGGTGGACTCTGATCTGGAGAACCGGGTTCGATTCCCCACGCCTCCACATGAGCAGCGGAGGCTAATCTGGTGAACTGAATTTGTTTCCCCACTCGTACACACTAAACCAGATGGGTGACCTTGGGCTAGTCACAGCTCTGTTAGAGCTCTCTCAGCCCCACCTACCTCACAGGGTGTCTGTTGTGGGGAACGGAAGGGAAGGGAAGGCGATTGTAAGCCGGTTTGATTCTTCCTTAAGTGGTAGAGAAAGTCGGCATATAAAAACCAACTCATCTTCTTCTTCTTTTTCTACTCCTTCTCCTTCTCCTTCTTCTTAGCACAAATGTTAGGAGTCTTGGTCCATCTGCAGAACACAGCTGGAAAAATGGTTGACGTGTTCCTTCCTCAGTGAGGAATACATCGTCCACGTCCCAAAACCCGCTGCCACTTGGCCTGCCTGGCAACCCTGCCAGAACGTGGAGTAAGGCAGTAGCTGAGTTCTAGGATTTAAAGTCAAGCTGGGTGGAGTCCTCTTGGCAGGGCTTGTTCAAACTGAGCCGGGTTCCAAAGCATAGAGTCACCACATACCTGCATCCAAAGATCTGGCTGGTTCTTTTCAATCAGTATGAAATTCGGCTTTTCTCTTTTCTCTACCACTTTGGCATAGGGTGGCCAGCTCCGGGTTGGGAAATACCTGGAGATTAAAAAACAACAACACATATTATAAATTTTATAAAACAAACAGAACAATAACGAACACACACATTCACACTGTCTTCCCCCCCGCTCCCACCCTTTTCAAGGTTCTGGTAAATAACTGCCTTTTCAAAAACTTGCATTTTATATCTTTAAAAGAAAGTTAATCTCATTGCCATTATATCTGCTTTTGTTAGAATTGCATTCCTAGCTATGGAAATACCTGGAGATTTTGAGGGTGGAGTCTGAGGAGGGACTTCAATGCCATAGAGTCTGTCAAAGTGGCCATTTTCTCCAGGGAAACTGATTTCTATCAGGAAATCTCCAGCCACCACCTGGAGGTTGGCAACCCTACTTTTGCAGCCGTGGCAAGCAGCTCAGTGTGAGAGCCTGTGTGGTGTAGGGTTGCCAGGTCCCTCTTTGCCACCAGCGGGAGGTTTTGGGGCGGAGTCTGAGGAGGGCGGGGTTTGGGGAGGGGAGGGACTTCAATGCCATAGAGTCCAATGGCCAAAGAGGCCATTTTCTCCAGGGGAACTGATCTCTATCAGCAGGAGATCAGTTGTAATAGCAGGAGATCTCTAGCTACTACCTGGAGGTTTAGCAAACTAAAGTTAGTGTGCTGGCAACAGCTTAGCAAACAAAAACAGCAACGATATGCGAGAAATACAAGTGGTATTAATTTATCATATCCACTGTAGTGGATAAACATCTGTGGATAAACAGATGGTTACCGGACACCTGTAGAAAGAACTCCTAACACTCCTCTTGGACAAGAGACAAGCTACACATGTTATTATGCACAGTGTATTTTCCAAAACATCAAATATGTATTAATTTTTGTAATTGGCAAGTTTGTACAAGTTTGTACTTCTGTATATCATTATACCAAGTGTTGCATACAGAACCAATTGTTTATTTATACTACAGTGGATATGATAAATTAATACCACTTGTATTTCTCGCATATCTTTGCTGTTTTTGCTGTTTCTGTTTGCTAACTACCTGGAGGTTTACCTAGAGAGAATGAAGGCTCAGTGCTGTATAGATAATGGAAGAGATCCAAACAGCACTACAAGGTAATGTAAACAAAAGATAAATTTCTAAGAGTGCAGGTAAGTGCAAGAAGTGAACATATATACAAGAATTAAAGGGAAACACAATCAAAGTTTTTCTATACAATTAGCATAAATAGTCCAGCAAGATATGCAATATAACAAAGGAAATTGTCCATTGGATCACATAAAAACAATATAGCTGTCCATAATAGACTTTCCTGTGCTTCTCAGTAGCTGGACACAAGATGTCAAAAAGCATATGCTTTGGAGACCTAGATAGAAATCCTTTTGGTCCCTCGTTGAATTTGATATGATTGTCATGAACTTCTTTGATACGTGTAGCTGATGAAGCCATGTGCGAAACGTGTGCATGATCTAGACGACACGTCCGGGCACCTCTTCTGGCACCTCCTCGCTGTGGTCCTTGTTTTTGACATCTTGTGTCCAGCTACTGAGAAGCACAGGAAAGTCTGTGTGCGGTGGCGGAGGCTGCTGCCAAAGCATCATTTTTCTAAATTTGCACAGCCAATCAAAACTCCAACGGCCAATAAGAAGCCTTGCTAGGCAAAAGACCCATCTGGCCCCTCCCACTTTCTAAAAAATACTTGGCAGGCAGCAGGAAAGGTGTCGGCGGGTGCCATGGGTTAGAATGTAAGACTAGGATTTGGGAGACCTGGGTTCGAATCCCCACTCTGCCGTGGAAGCTTGCTGGGTGACCTTGGGCCAGTCACACTTTCCAGCCTAACCCACCTCACAGGGTTGTTGTGAGGATTACAATAAGTCTCCCCAGCTTCCTGTCTCCCCAGCTCCCAGCTGTCCTCAATATGGCCTACTAGCGTAGGTAGCGTAGGTCTGCGTCGGGAGGGTTACCTGCGCTAGTCTTTCTGAGAAGAGGTTGTTCATAGACCGGAATTACAAAGCACTTGGGAAATTGCGAGTCAGTTCCTCTGGAAACAAGTATGTCGGCAAGCTGATGAAGTAATAGGTTCGAAACCTGCGCTGGATCGACCCCACGTTCTTGCCTTCTTGCCTTGCTCCCCTGTCGAGCTTACTACAGAAAAATTGGTGCTTTATTACATTTGAGTTCATGGACTTTTTCATGCACTAGATTGCACATTTGCAACACTCCAGACTGCAGGACATTGGTCTGCTCTTTCTTTGTTAAAGCCTATACAGGCTAAGGATTTTTGTTTGTATAATTTGATGTATAATTTGATGGTTTGTATAATTTAATGTTGTATACAATTGTAATTAGAGACACATTTATCAGTGTTCAGAGTTGGGTATGAACATAATGCCCAGGCATGAGCAGAATGCAATTATGAATTAGAAATTATATATTAAAACATTTTGGGCATGAGTAAAATGCCTGCATAAATAAGAATTTATATATTATTCATTTATTTGCATTTGTTATAATTATAGAGCCTTCGTGCTGTGTTCTTCTCAACCTCCAGGTACTAGCTGGAGATCTCCTGCTATTACAACTGATCTCCAGCGGACAGAGATCAGTTCACCTGGAGAAAATGGCCGCTTTGGCAATTGGACTCTATGGCATTGAAGTCACTCCTCTCCCCAAACCCTGCCCTCCTCTGGCTCTGCCCCCAGAACCTCCCACCGGTGGCGAAGAGGGACCCAACCTATAACTGACCCTTCCCTGACAGCAGCTGGAATGTTTGTGACCATCCCGTGACGCCAGGGCCTTGATACATCAGCAGTATTCAGAAATCAGTGTGGGAACGTGTTAATCTTCCAGGACATAATGTTGCTGATGTAAAGGTTAGTGTTCTTCTCCGAAAGAACTTCAAAGGGATAATTCCTCGCAAAAGTGCTGAATTTGGATTCATCAAGAAATTCAACACTATTCCCCTCCCCTAGGCTGGAAGGAGGATTTTGGTTTCCTCAATCACCGAAGGTGTTAATCGCTCAACATGTCCCGCCCTTGACAAATGGTAATTAGTTCGGATTATGATGTTTCACACAGCACCTTCTTTGATCACCGTTTACTTGACGTTAATCCTACTCGGCCCATCTTTCAAGACCGGGGAGTGGTCTTCACCTACTCTGAACGCATCGATTCCTTGGATATCGCTCCAAACTGTCCCTCTCTTCGTAACATCTCCACAACATCTCCACCCTTCTGTGGCTGTAACATTAATTACAATTATTTGTGCTATGGATGTACACTCCCAACGCAACTAAAGAATGCCGCAGATCGGTTATTGTCAGGAACACCATAGATTATGCACATCACACCCATTCTGCGGTCACTCCATTGGCTGCCCATCAGTTAGCGAGGTCAATTTAGGACAGGGTTGCCAACTCCAGGTTGTGGCTAGAGATCTCTCGTATTACATCTGATCTTCAGGTGACAGAGATCAGTTCACCTGGAGAAAATGGCTGCTTTGGAAGGTGGACTCTGTGGCATTATATCCCATTGAAGTCCATCCCCTCCCTAAACCTCATCCTCCTCAAGCTGCACCCACAAAATCTCCAGTTTTCCCCCGACCCGGAGCTGGCAACTCTAATTCAGGGTAGCCACTAGGGTTACCAACTCTGAATTGTAAATTCTTGGAGATTTGGGGGCGGAGCCTTGGAAGGGACCTCAGTGGGGTATCATGCTGTTGAGTCGACCCTCCAAAGGGTCATTTTCGCCAATTCCAGGAGATCTCCAGGCCCCAACTGGAAGATGGCAGCCCTGGTAGTGACTATCACACACAAGGCACTTCATGGCTAGGGTTGCCAACCTCCAGGTTGTGGCTAGAGATCTCTTGTATTACATCTGATCTTCAGGTGACAGAGATCAGTTCACCTGGAGAAAATGGCCGCTTTGGCAATTGGACTCTATGGCGTCGAAGGTTGGCAACCCTACCGCGATGGCCAACCAGAAATTCCACATGTGAAGCTTTTCCTACCACAATCTCCTTTCCAGTGCTGGATTTCGACGAGGCAGCCTGCAACAGAAGGTCCTGGATCAGTGCCAGAGAAAAAAGGTGAATGCTTGCCCAGAGAGGCAAGAAGGATTGCCACCCCTGGACACACATACGCAACCTACTTCAAGTGTTGTTAACTTTTTCAAGAATGGCAGAAGCCTTCCAAGAAATCGCTGATCTTTCCAAAACCCTACAGTGGCAATAACTTAGCGAGCGAGCGAAAACCTCTATCAATCTTGGAGTATAATGTTCCTCTGTAATGTGATGGATTTACCTTGGAGCACCGTTTAACGATGGCCTCGGTCTGATTTGGCTGTACAGTTGCGGCCTTCCTATTAAGCCTTTCCAGCTAAATCAATCAATGCCCATTCAATTATGTAGCCCAGGGGATCGATCGGCAGCAAGGGTGTAGCGATGCAGTTGCAATCCTTTCTGGTAAATTATGAAACTCACCTACGAACTGTGGCCTGATCCGGAGTGTGGGTGACACGGAGAGAGATTTCCACCGTAAATATATTTCATTCGCTGTCAATACTAAGTCGTCTTTCCCAGCATCGCTCGCCTTTTCTGGGTCAAAGGAAAAAGTATTTCTTCTTTCAGGCTGCCAACTCCAAATTAGATAATTGCACAGGAGCTGAGTCTAATGGTTGTGTGTTTTTGACAAGAATATCTCTCCCTATGATTGCCAACCTCCAGGTGAGGCCTGGAGATCTCCCAGAATTACAACTGATCTCCGGATGACCAAGATCAGTTCCCCTGGAGAATATGGCTGGTTGATTTTTATATGCCGACTTTCTCTACCTTTTAAGGAGAATAAAACCAGCTTACAATCACCTTCCCTTCCTCTCCCCACAAGAGACACCTTGTGAGGTAGGTGAGGCTGAGAGAGCTCGAAGAGAATTGTGACTAGCCCAAGGTCACCCAGCTGGCTTCACGTGGAGGAGTGGGGAAACCAACCCAGATCACCAGATTACAGTCCGCGGCTCATAACCACTACACCATGCTGGCTCTCTTTGCAGGGTGGACTTTATGGCATTATACCTTGCGAAGATCTCTTCCCTCCCAAACCATGCCCTTCCCAGGTTCCACCCCCAAATCCCCAAGAATTTCCCAAGCCAGAGCTGGCAAACCCCCCCCCCCACACACACACACAATTGTTCAAACCAGCAACCAAATCTTACCTGGAAGTTTTTATTCCCTGAGTATTCCCTGATTTCCTCTGGCCTCTTTATGCAAGGAAGCTTCCTTGGCTGGTAACATTGCAGTTCCACCCTTTGACCAGGGATGGGTGGTGGCTAGGGTTGCCAACCTCCAGGTGGTGGCTAGAGATCTCCTGCTATTACAACTGATTTCCAACCGATAGAGATCAGTTCCCCTGGAGAAAAGGGTCATTTTGGCAATTGGACTCTATGGCACTGAAATCCCACCCCTCTCCAAACCCCGCCCTACTCAGGCTCCGTCCCAAAACTTCCCACCGGTGGCGAAGAGGGACCTGGCAACTCTAGTTCCCTCCCCTCCCCAGGCTCCACCCCCAAATCACCATGAATTTCCCAACCTGGACTTTGCAACTCTACTATGCACGTACAACCTATGTCCAGAGAAGGAGTTAGCGAGAAGACAAGGAAAACGGGGAACCAAAATGCTTACCAATCTGTTGCCCCTTCCCTACCCCATCTTCACAACATCAACCCTGCGAGGGAGGTCTGGCTGAGAAAGTGCGAGAGGCTCAAGGTTACCCAGTGAGCTTTATGGATGGAGATCCAAACCTGGGTCTACCTGATCCTAGTCCAGCAATCTAACCACTACATCATGCAGGCTATACTTATGAATGTGAGAGAAAATGGCTACTTTGTGTAGGGTTGCCACTGCCAGCCTCCAGGTACTAGCTGGAGATCTCCTGCTATTACAACTGATCTCCAGCCGATAGAGATCAGTTCACCTTAGGGTTGCCAAGTGCCCGGTGGTGGTGGGTAAAATCCCACCAATATACTGGGCTGCCCGCCGACCAGCTGAGGGCCGGCGTGCACTGCATGCAGGCACGCGCACATGCAGTGCGTGCGTCACTTCTGGGTTTACCCGGAAGCTACGTGGACGCTCTGGCAACCTCGGCTAAAACTCTATGGAAACCAGAGTTTCGGCTGAGATTGCTAGAGCATCCGCGTTGAGCGGGGTCCGCACGTGTGCTGCAACAGCCACACACACGCATTGTGCACCTCAGCTGCAGCCTTGCAAAGCTCCTGCCGGTGGAGCTACGGGGCCTGGCTGGCCTAGTTCACCTGGAGAAAATGGCTGCTTCGGCAATTGGACTCTATGGCATGGAAGTCCCTCCCCAAACCCCGGCCTCCTCAGGCTCCACCCCCAAAACCTCCTGCTGATGGCGAAGAAGGACTTGGCAACCCTAGTTGCCAACCTCCAGGTGTTGGCTGGAGATCTCCTGCTATTACAACTGATTTCCAACCAATAGAGATCAGTTCACCTGGAGAAAATGGCCGCTTTGGCCATTGGACTCTATGGAATTGAAGTCCCTCTCCTCCCCAACCCCTCCCTCCTTAGGCTCCGCCCCAAAAAACCTCCCACCGGAGGCAAACAGGGACCTGGCAACCCTATAACCAGTACACCATGCAGGCTGAACTTGTGACGTAGCTGCCCCCAAAGTTGGCCAACATTGCAACATATGTATCTGACCACTAAAAGTGGGCACAACCTTCATTTTCAGGCATATTGTAGGCAAACTGGTCCAGCCTGTATTGAAAAAATGTGCATTAAGTAATGTAATTTATTGCAAAAAAAATAACATTCCTGGCATGGTGAATCCACCCAACGGTCGGAGACCCCTCCCCAGTAGCTTTCCAGAATACACTGCCCATTCAGACATCCTTTACATTTAATTCCTTAATCTATAGAACCTGCTTGGCCCCTGAGGTGGCTGCGGTTTCCGCAAGCTGATGCGGTCGCCCGCCTTGGCCCCGATCTCGGTCGAAATAAACTAATGGTTTTCACAGCTGCCCTATAGAGCCTACAGGCCCAGCGTACAATAATGTAATTCATCAATTGCCCGTGCTACCTGTTTGCTTAGGAGCTGCTTAATTTAAGTTATCCTGGAAAGTGGGAACGCCTCCTTTAGAAAGTTGTGATGTTTGGTTTCTTTTCCGAGGAATGAATTCAGTTCAGCTGCTGGGCTGGCTCATATATGGAAGGATTTGGCAGGCGAGAACCAACTACTTGTATGTTTAGTTCTGTAATTCTGACTCTCCAGAACCTTTTTCTTCTTGCAAAGCAGACTTGTGGTTGTGTTGTGCAGAGGATTCAATCCACTGGGAAAAGAAGAAGAAGAAGAGTTGGTTTTTATATGCCAACTTTCTCTACCCCTTAAGGAAGAATCAAACCGGCTTACAATCACCTTCTCTCCCCCTCCCCACAACAGACACCCTGTGAGGAAGGTGGGGCTGAGAGAGCTCCAAGAGAGCTGTGACTAGCCCAAGGTCACCCTTGGGAGTGGGGAAACCAACCCGGTTCTCCAGATTAGCGTCCGCCGCTCCTGTGGAGGAGTGGGGAATCAAACCCGGTTCTCCAGATCAGAGTCCACCGCACCAAACCACCACTCTTAACCACTACACTACACTGGCGCTCTAACAATAGTTTTAGTAAATAGATGTTCCTGTTATGGCTGTCTAGTCCCCGGTGGGGGCAGGGAATCCCCCACCCCTAGGTCCCATTGCCCGTCGCCTTTTGGCGTAGTGGTGGGAGAAAATAATTTTAAAATGTAGCTTCATGTTCTTACTGGAGTAGGGGTGTCAAACTCATTTGTTACGAGGGTCAGATATGACATAAATGCCTCTTGGTGGGGCTGTGCCGTGCCTCACCAGCCCAAATTGGGATGGGGTGTGGGGGGGACTGCCTCGGCTGGCTTGCAGGCTGGATAAGACCTCTCAAGGGGCCGGATCTGGTCCCCAGGCCTTATGTTTGATACCCCTGCACTAGAGGTTCCTACTGAAAGTGACAAAGGAATTGCTGGAAACTCAACTTCCGGTGATTCCTAGAGCTAACCTTTGTCACTTTTAGGGAAGCTCTCGAAATCACCAGAAAGAGTTTCCAGCGATTCCTAGTGCTACCCTTTATCACTTTTGGGGTAACTCTAGAAATCACGAGAAAGAGTTTCCGATGATTCCTAGAGCTATCCTTTATCACACTTCGGGGAGCTCTAGAAATCACCAGGGGCATCTAGTCCAACCCGCTGCCCAATGCAGAAAATTCACAGCTACCTCCCACCCCCGACACACACACACACCCCGTGAACCTACTCCATGCCCAGAAGATGGAAAAAACCTCTCCAGGATCCCTGGCCAATCTGGCCTGAAGGAAAATTGCTTCCTGACCCCAAAGTGGCGATTGGCATGTCCCTGGGCATGTAAGAAAGGGCCTCAAGAGCCAAACACTGACACATCCCTTGCTGCCCTCCCTCTCATGATCTGCCTAAGTTCACAGAATCAGCATGGCTGACAGATGGCCATCTAGCCTCTGCTTAAAAGCCTCCAAAGGTGAGGAGTGGGATAAAACTGTATCCTAGGCAAGTAGTATCCTAGGCTGTCACATAGAGGAGGGTGCCGAGTTGTTTTCTGTTGCCCCAGAAGGTCAGTCCAGAAACAACGGGTTGAAATTAAATCTAGACATTAGGAAAAAAATTCTAACAGTTAGAGCGGTTCCTCAGTGGAACAGGCTTCCTCGGGAGGTGGTGACCTCTCCTTCCTTGGAGGTTTTTAAGCAGAGGCTAGATGGCCATCTGTCAGCAATGCTGATTCAATGACCTTAATCAGATGATGAGAGGGAACACATCTTGGTCATCTTCTGGGCATGGAGTGGGGGGTCACTGGGGGTGTGGGGGGAGGGTAGTCGTAAATTTCCTGCATTGTGCAGGGGGTTGGACTAGATGACCCTGGTGGTCCCTTCCAACTCCACGATTCTATGATTCTATTACTCTAGTGGCCGAACGGTTCTTTCATTTAGCTGCTTACCTGTGGTTGTTCCCTATCTAGTTAAAGAATAACTTCATGGTTGTTTACATTTTCCAACTCTTGCCTGGAGCCACCAGTTATGAATGGCTAGTCAGTCCCTAATTATTAAACCTCTATCGATTAACTCCCAAAGAAATAAACATCACACAGAGCCTGCTTTGTCGGACAGAGTCGAACAGTTAGTCATAAGAACATGACATAAGAACATAAGAAAGGCCCTGCTGGATCAGACCAAGGCCCATCAAGTCCAGCAGTCTGTTCACACAGTGGCCAACCAGGGGCCTCCAGGAAGCCACAACAAGACGACTGCAGTAGCACCATCCGGCCTGTGTTCCACCGCACCCAAAATAATAGGCATGCTCCTCTGATACTAGAGAGAATAGGTATGCAGCATGACTAATATCCATTCTAACTAACAGCCATGAATACCCCTCTCCTCCATGAAGATGTCCACTCCCCTCTTAAAGCCCTCCAAGTTGGCAGCCATCACCACATCCTGGGGCAGGGAGTTCCACAATTTAACTATGCGTTGTATGAAAAAATACTCCCTTTTTTCACACAAGTCCATCTGAGGGTGGCACATTCATATGTATTCTAAACGTTTTGCTGTTGCGATACCGAATGATCTGTAGGAGGTATAAAACTCCACTATAGCCAATTTCGACAGATCTCAGAAGCTAAGCAGGGTCAGCCCTGGTTAGTATTTGGATGGGAGACCACCAAGGAATACCAGGGTTGCTGTGCAGAGGAAGGCACTGGCCAACCACCTCTGATAGTCTCTTGCCATGAAAACCCCAAAAGGGGTCACCATAAGTCGGCTGCGACTTGACGGCACTTTACACACACACACATGGCCACTCTGCATTTGCTTTCTATCAAGAAATTACACTTGATAAGTGTACCTCCCTCTGCCACTGTAAATGCGCAGGCGTTCCCAGGGGCAAGACAGCAGGCACCCATAAGGCAGTTTTCCTTGCATTTCCCCCACCTGCCACCTGGTTTTGGTGGCGGAGCCTGAGGAGGGCAGGGTATGGGGAGGGACTTCAATGCCACAGAGTCCAATGGCCAAAGCGGCCGTTTTCTCCGGGGGAACTGATCTCTATCGGCTGGAGACCAGTTGTAATAGCAGGAGATCTCCACCTAGTACCTGGAGGTTGGCAACCCTACCGAGAGCCCATGGTGGCTGTCGGCAGCCCTGCCTAATGTGGGTGTCTATTGCATCTGGCCACCCTAATTCCCCATCTCCCCGAAAGTATGGAGCTACGACAGCCGCAGGGTGTAAACAAGGCTCCAACATGAGAAAGAGATGGGGGGAAATGTTTGCTGAGATGGAAAGTATTTGATAACAAGGGCTATTGATGTCATCCTTCCAAAACCCAACATACCTTGGGAAAATGAATCTTAGTGTACATTGTCAGTGCTCCAAAAATGAAGACAAAAGACTTCTTCATAGAGAAAAGCTCGCTAGAGTGCGCCTTTCCCAACAGAAGAAAAATAATAATCATTGTGGGAACGATTTTGTTGCAGCCCCACAGATCCGTGGCAGTTTGTTTATTCGTTCAACAAACAGAGTGCAACAGCGCCACCTCCTGGTTAACTATGTATGGCACGATTTAGGCAACAAACAAGGGGTTGCCACCCTCCAGGTGGGACCTGGGGATGAGGGTTGCCAGCTTTCAGGTACTGTGGGCACACAAGAATTAGCGAGCTGTAAATTAGTTAGCAAACAAAAAAACAGCTTCAAACTGCAAAACAATACAAGTTTGTATTAAACAACACATGAGCATGCACCATACATATGGTACAACAAACATGGACAATGTCCAACCAAGTAAATTCTATATACACTTGAAGCCACCGCAGGGAATATTTACAGTCCTGGGCTTGAGAGCATCTTTTTTCTCCAAGAGGTAAGGTAATAAGTCAATGCTACAGAAGTCCGGTTCACTTTGTGTTTCGGCTTATCTCAGCCTTCCTCAGGGGCTCAACGCTAGCTGTATTCACACTGCTTATGGCCAATGCATTGTCCATGTTTGTTGTACCATATGTATGGTGCATGTTCATGTGTTGTTTAATACAAACTTGTATTGTTTTGCAGTTTGAAGCTGTTTTTTTGTTTGCTAGCTTTCAGGTACTAGCTGGAGATCTCCTGCTATTACAATTGGTCTCAAGCTGATAGAAATGTCTCCCTGGAGAAAACGGCCGCTTTGGCCATTGGACTCTATGATATTGAAGTCCCTCCCTTCCCTAAGCCCCGCCCTCCTCAGGCTCTGCCCCAAAAACCTCCCGCTGGTGGAGAAGAGGGACCTGGCAACCCTACTGGGGATCCCCCTGAATTACAGCGAATGTCCAGATTACAGAGATCAGTTCCCCTTGGAGAAAATGGATGCTTTGGAGGGGGAACTCTTTGGCTAGGGTTGCCAGGTCCCACCTCTCCATTGGCAGGACATTTTAGGGGACAGGGCTGGGGCGATCCAGGTGGTGGCTGGAGATCTCCCGCTATTACAACTGATCTCCAGGCAACAGAGATCAGTTCCCCTGGAGAAAATGGCCGCTTTGGCCACTGGACTCTATGGCATTGAAGTCCCTCCCTTCCACAAACCCCACCCTCCTCAGGCTCTGCCCCCAAAATCTCCAGGTTATTTCCCAACCCAGAGCTGGCAACCCTACAAATGGAGAAGGGTCAGAATCGCGCCAAGTATTTTCAACACCTGTATTCTATGCACTTCGGCACAGAGGCAGTGAACGGATAAAACTGCAGAGGTTGAGAAGAACTTTGGGTTGAATTTATATTGCCCAAGGAGGTCAACATTGACTGAGAACCTTCCTGTGTAGTCCTTATTCTCATTTTCCAGGCTAACTAGGAACAGCATCTGATCCAGTCCGTCCTGGGCCGTTTTCTAGACCTCTGAAGTTCAATTGGGCTTTGAGAACTAAGGTTGCCAACTCCAGGTTGGAAACTTCCTGGAGGTTTGGGGTGGAGCCTGGGGAGGGTAGAGTTTGCAGAGGGGAGGAACCACAGCAGGGATATGACGGCACGGGCCTTTTATGCATGGCTGTTTCCCTCGCGGTCACCCCTCCAATGACTTCAGGTCTTTGTTTGGATTATGCATGCTGTTTACAACTGTCACCTTGCTCTCCCCACTTGTTTCCGCGCGTTTTGCCTGAGTTTTCAGGGATCTGTTTTATCACAAATTTGAAAACGCGGGCAAAATGTGTGGAAACGCAGGGGGAGAGCGAGGCAACCTCCGGCAGTCGTAAGCGGCATGCATAATCCAAACGAAGACCCGAAGTTGTTGGAGGGGTGAACGCTCATGATTCAGCAATTTTAAAGGTACAGTAAGGTAACCCAAGCCATTAGCAATATAATTATGCATTCTGACAACTATTCACATCGTCCTCTCAATACCTCCCTCCCGCCAAGTCATCACAAATGTGGGGGATGTTCTGTTTGCCCTTTGAGTTTGCCTATAAAATACCTTCAAGCATCTAGCACTGGCTTCAAATTTGAGCTAAGACAATTTACTAACTGCTCCTCTCGAGAGGTCGTTTACACCATTCTTTGCAGTTGTCGCTTAATGTACATAGGGTCCACCACACGTGCGATACAAACTCGCATTGAAGAGCATCGCTCATGCACGAGGGCAAAAATCACAGAAGCTCCTCTTGCGTCACACTTTCTGGAAAAAGGCCATGGTGATAGTGACTTCAGCTTTTTTATATTATGGCAATTTAAACTTCATCCTTATAACAGCATTCACATGAAACGATCACTTTTGCAACATGAATGTCAGTACATTCACATGTTCAAAACCATGTCCCCACTTGGACTCAACACTGAAATGGATCTTTCATGCTTTCTGTAAGTCATTTCCTTGGGTTGCCTTACTGTACCTTTAAAATTGCTGAATCATTGCTAAATCATTTACTTCAGTATATATAATTGGCAGCAGCCTGCAAATGTCAGAGACTCTTCCTTCCTTGTTTGAACCTATGGGTCCTAGTTATGCTGCATTGACTGTATGAGAATATATTTAATGGTAAGATATATATATAGTTGGCATTGTCTTGTCTTGTTTTTTAACATCATGTACTATCTGTATATTTCCTTTTATTCTTTTTATGACTTCCGTGCACACTTTTTTCCAGGCTGATGAAGCCCCCTAGCGAAACGTGAATGTAATCTAGAGACCACGTTCCACACCACGAATCTCTGTATCTATGCCATGGACTTTGGTATTTATTAGACTGCTATTTTGTGCGTTCGTCTTTCCTTTGAGATCGCTACAAATGGCTTGGGACGGTTTTTTCAGTTCTGCGCATGACTACCACTGCCAGGCTTCACGTCTGACGTCCTTTTTCCTATTGCGCATGTCCTACTACTACTCTGATGGAACTTACCTTTGCTACTGCGCTTGACTTACTTTTTCTTGTCAAGTCTGGCTTGCCAACTTTGGGAATTTCTAGAGTTTTCATTGTAATCCCTCTCAATTAGATATTGCTTAGTATTTCCATGGCATTGTAGTTGATATGTCTTATTGCACTTAGTTGTATATAGTTTGTTTCTATAAATAGCATTGTTTTTTCTTAAACAGAGCTTTTGCTGTTTTCTCCTTGCCCAATTGCTATTATTACAGCACTATTCTACTTTTTTGTACCCACCTGGAGATTGACAACCCTATTTGAGAACTGTTTGCCATCTCGTCCCTGTCGTCCTGGCATATTTGCCAGGTGGTACTTACAGGTTTACAGGACACTGCACTTCTGTCCCCCTTGGCAACGGTTTTGATGCGGGTGAAGCCCAAGCGGTAAACGAATTTCTGATCATGTGAGTTTCGGGTGATCTCTGTCTGGTGCCATCCAGCAGTTACAATGAAATGGATAAGGGCAAGCAACCTCTAGAAGGTGCCTCCAGTTAATGATTAACTGGGTTAATCTAATCTCTTTTGCATACCGCAACGATGCCAGCTTTCAGAAAGACACAGAAGCTCTTGTTGTGCACAATCTGAGCTGCCTTTGAAAAAAAAAGGAGCAGCCGTACCCTCTTCTTAGTGGTTTTCTTCAGACATCCCATTTACAGTGGATTCTCCATTCCATAGTTTAGAAATGAGCCATGGATTTATTCCCCCCCCCCCCGCAAATCTGGACGTAGGGTTGCCAACCTCCGGGTACTAGCTGGAGATCTCCTGCTATTACAACTGATCTCCAGCCGATAGAGATCAGTTCACTTGGAGAAAATGGCCGCCTTGGCAATTGGACTCTATGGCATTGAAGTCCCTCCCCAAACCCCGCCCTCCTCAGGCTCCATCCCAGAAACCTCCCACCGCTGATGAAGAGGGACCTGGCAACCATATCTAGATGGATGCTCTGGAAGGTGCTCCAGGAAGATGGAACAGTCACACACATGAATAGGGTTGCCAGCTCCGGGCTGGGTAATACCTGGAGATTTTGGGGGTGGAGACTGAGGAGGACGGAGTTTGGAATGGGGAGGGACGTCAACGCCATAGAGTCCAATAGCCAGAGCGGCTATTTTCTCCAGGGGAACTGATCTCTGTCAGCTGGAGATCAGTTGTAATAGCAGGGGATCTCCAGCTAGTACCTGGAGGTTGGCGACCCTACACATGAAACTGCCTTCTACTGAATCAGACAAAGAGCAGAAGTGGGTGCAAACATGGGGGACCCCATTCCTTGCCTATGTTTGGCCCCTCAGAGTCTGTGAGTAGGACTTATAGGGTTGCCAACCTCCAGGTGGCACCTGGAGACCTCTATTATGATTGATCTCCAGATGACCAAGATCAGCTCCCCTGGAGAAAATGGTAGCTTTGGATGGTGGACTCTATGGCATGGTGAGGTCCCTCCCCTCCCCAAACCCCCCCTTCTCCAGGCTCCCCCCCCCCCAACAATCTTCGGCTATTTCCCAACTCAGAGCTGGCCACCCTAACTGGGTGTGGGTGTGTGCAGACTCCGTCCCCGTGATCTGGAACACTGCATTTACAAACAAGTCAAATTATATCAAGTTACAGATTCAAAATTATCCACATTCAAATGCAAAAGTAACGTTCAGCCTGCCAACTTCAGAAAAAAGGGATCCTGGGTTTCAAGTTATGCTTGCTGGTACAGACTATTTTTGTATATAATCGCCAGTAGCGAAATAATGTTTGGCTTGGAGCACAAAACCACGATGCTTCTTTTGAATAAAATATATCTGCTCCCAACCCTTTAAAGTGTGAATTGTGAGATCTGTTCTCTCTTAAGGGCCATATTAGAATAGGGTGAGATGTGAATGGATTTCCAAATGTCTCTTTGTGCGGCTGCTGTAAAAAAGGCAAATTCCACGCTGGCCATAATTAGATGAGGAATAGAGAATAAAACTGCGGATATCTCACTGCCCTTGTACAAATCTATGGTGAGACCACAGTTGGAATACTGTGTACAGTTCTGGTCACCACACCTAAAAAGGATATTACAGAGCTTGAGATGGTGCAGAAAAGAGCAACCAAAATGATTAGGGGACTAGAGCAACTGTCCTATGGGGAGCGGTTAGGATCTTAGGGCTGTTTAGCTTGGAAAGAAGGCGGCTGAGGGGAGACATGATAGAGGTCTATAAAATTATGCATGGTTTGGAGAGAGTGGACAGGGAGGAATTTTTCTCCCTCTCCCATAATACTAGAACACGGGGTCATCTGCTAAAGCTGGAGGGTGAGAAATTCAAAACAGATAAAAGGAAGTATTTTTTCACACAACGCATAGTTAAATTGTGGAACTCCCTGCCCCAGGATGTGGTGATGGCTGCCAGGTTGGAGGGCTTTAAGAGGGGAGTGGACATATTCATGGAGGAGAGGGGTATTCATGGCAGTTAGAATAGATACTGGTCATGCTGCATACCTGTTCTCTCTAGTATCAGAGGAGCATGCCTATTATTTTGGGTGTGGTGGAACACAGGCAGGATGGTGCTGCTGCACTTGTCTTGTTTGTGGCTTCCTAGAGGCACCTGGTTGGCCACTGTGTGAACAGACTGCTGGACTTGATGGGCCTTGGTCTGATCCAGCAGGGCCTTTTTTATATTCTTATGTTATGTTCTCTTTTTCTATTCCCCCCCCCAAAAAAAAACCTCAGCGGGAGGGCATGTTCTCCCTCAGACTGGTCTTCATAATTTAAACTCCTACCTGATACTGCTTCTGGGGAATGGAATTCAACTTCAGGGAAACTGGGTGGTAGAAAAGGTTAAATTCTCTTTCCCTAGTGCTGTGGCCCTGATCCAAATCAGAGGTGTGGCTGATGTTTTTTTTTGGGGGGGGGAATTGGTTAATACCAATCATAGATCTGCCATTGGCTTCCAATTTATTTCCAGGCACAATTCAAGGTACTGGTCATGTCCATCAAATATGGTTTGGGACCCACGTACTGGAAGGACAACCTAATCCCTTATGAAGAAGAAGAAGAGTTGGTTGGAACTTCCTCTATCACTTATGGGAGACTCAAACCGGCTTACAATCCCCTTCCCTTCCCCTCCCCACAACAGACACCCTGTGAGGCAGGCGGAGCTGAGAGAGCTCTAAGAGAGCTGTGACTAGCCCAAGGTCACCCAGCTGGCTTCATGTGGAGGAGTGGGGAAACACATCCAGTTCACCAGATTAGTCTCCGCCGCTCACGTGGAGGAGTGGGGAATCAAACCCGGTTCTCCAGATCAGACTCCACCGCTCCAAGCCACCGCTCTTAACCACTACACCACGCTGGCTCAACCTGTCCAACCACTACGGTCATCAATGGAGATTCTGCTTCAGGTCTTCTGAGTTCAGGCAGGTGGCAACCTGGGACAGGGTCTTCTTGGTCATGGCACCAAAGCCCTGGAATTCCCTCTCCAGGGAGATTTGTCTGTCCCCTTCTGATGCCATCTTCCTCCAGCACGGGAAGACTTTTTTGTTTCACCTGGCATCCCCTCAATGATCCCTCTTTCCTAACCAATGTCTTTATGTTTTGACTCTGTGTTGTGTGTAGTTTAACTCTTTTTTTTTTTTAAATGGTTTTCATGGTGTGTTGATGTTAATGGTTTTATAACATGATCGTATCACGTATGTTTTAAATTATTCGCTGCCTTGATGGCCCTTGCCAGGGCAGAAAGGCACAATACGGATTGTGAAACTAGCACAAATAAATAAATATATCCTCTCGTTTTAATCTCTCCTTGATTTGTTAAAAGCACGGGATAATATTTTCGCCAAGAGAGGGCGCTCTCTCACTAAAATCTAAATTGCTTCCCCAAATCTTTTCAGGTTGTAAAATTTTGCTGGCACACAAGTCTGAACCATTAGTGTGGGTTCAGATTGGGTCTATGTATTTGAGTACAGGGTGGAATGGTTAAAGAATGCTACCCTACCCTCTCTCAGCGTTACAGAGTTCAGTTTATGAAATGCTCTTGTTGATCAAACCAACGGGAATTGTTTTATTTCAAACACAGATGATTACTTTTAGGATGTCGTTTTAATCCTAATGTAAGTGATGAAACGGCTTGCGTGAAAATGACACAGCACGCGTTTGTGGATGGTGGGTGGAAGATTACTGAGCCAGTACAATATAGGGTTGCCACCCTCCAGGAGGGTGTCAAGAAAAAAATAATATACAGTTGCCAATGTGATATTCAACAAAATACAGCCTGAGCCGATTTCTAAAGTATAAAACAATTTTGCATAAGCAAGGCTTATATCTTATATCGTGTTTTATTTTACAATCTCTTTAGTTAAACCTATTCAAGCCTATTTTTGGCATATTTAATTCTTGGTGTGCAAATCCAATATTAACAACACAAAAAATATATTTGCAGCTCATTTTGTACAGTAGGGTTGAAATCTCATTTGAGGCTCTCCCGTTAGGCAGAACAAGGTTCCGGTAAGAATGTCCTTGTTTCACTTTTTTTCTTCAGCTGCCCCAAGTCACGCGGAGATGCAGATATAATCTTATGAGCCGCAATTCTTATGACGCTTGCATTTGCAATTTACGCCGTTGGTTTCACTAAAATTATATAACATCAAGTAGTAACAAAAATAAGAATAGCATTTTACCTAAATAATGTCAGCATATTCAAAAACCTTGCAAGATAGCTACATACCCATACTGTAAGGATCCTTCTTTCTTAGTGGTATCCTTCAAGAAACCCGATAGTCACCTTTGTGCTTCTGGTGTTACAGAGTACTGTTCCTAAATTAACTATCTAATAATAGCAGTTCCCCTGGAGAAAATGGCATAAGAAGAACATAAGAAGCGTGTTGCTGGATCAGACCAGTGGTCCATCCAGTCCAGCATCTTATAGAACATGAGAAGAACCCTGCTGGATCAGACCAGTGGCCCATCCAGTCCAGCATCCTAAGAACATGAGAACAGAGAGCAATTCACCTGGAGAAAATGGCCGCTTTGGCAATTGGACTCTATGGCATTGAAGTCCCTCCCCTCCCAAAACCCTCCCCTCCTCAGTCCCCGCCCCCAAAATCTCCAGGTATTTCCCAACCCAGAGCTGGCCCTGCCCGACCAGGTGACATTTATGTCATATTCAGCCCTTGTAACAATTGAGTTTGACATCCCTGCCCTAAGGGTTCGCCATAAGAATTTCTACAAATTCAGAAAATGCTTTTCTAAAAAAATTGGAGATGCTGGGGATGGAACATGGGATCTTCGGCTTCCCCAAAGCAGATGCTCTACCATGTAGCCACAGGGTTATAAGAATATAAGAAAAGCCATGCTGGAACAGACCAAGGCCCATCAAGACCAGCAGTCTGTTCACACAGTGGCCAACCAGGGGCCTCTAGGAAGCCCACAAACAAGAGGACAGCAGCATTGTCCAGCCTGTGTTCCACAGCACATAATATATTCATAGAATCATTGAGTTGGACGGGATCACCAGGGTCATCTAGTCCAACCCCCTGCACAATGCAGGAAATTCCAAACTACCTCCCCCTCCACACCCCCAGTGACCCATACTGCATGCCCAGAAGATGGGCCTGCTCCTCTGATCCTGGAGAGAACAGGTATGCATCATGGCTAGTATCCATTTTTACTAGTAGCCATGGATAGCCCTCTCCTCCATGCACATGTCCTCTCCCCTCTTAAAGCCTTCCAAGTTGGCAGCCATTGCCACATCCTGGGGCAGGGAGTCCCACCATTTAACGACACGTTGTGTGAAGAAAGACTTCCTTTTATCTGTTTTGAATCTCTCCCCCTCCAGCTTCAGCAGACGACCCTGCGTGGTAGTATTATGAGAGGGAGAAAAGCTTCTCCCTGCCCGCTCTCAGAACTCATGACTCCTCCGCCTGAACTAAAGTGAAGGGTAACTTTGGCCCGACAACAAAGGTCCTCCTTTCCTACCACACCCTCCGGCGCATGCAACCACGGAGCCCATTTGGGACGTGCACTTTGCGTCGGTTGCATGGAAAGCTTTATCTTCCCCACCCTAAGCCCTTGGAATCTGACAAATGCACGTCTGTCTCGGAGAAAGCGAAGGAAGGCGTGAAGAGGTGAGGGAATGTCTTTGCTACAGCAACGATCCAAGGAGAGGGGGAGTTTGGTAACGCATTTGTGAATAAATGAAGTGCCCCACTCCCCACCCAATGGGAAGCCAGCATGGGTTGGGGTTAGAGTGTTGGACTAGGATCTGGGAGGGCCAGGTTCTGTGCAGTTTTTATGCCCTTGGCTTGTTTTTATGGCTCTAGTATTATGTTGGTGTTTTAATGACTGTATTGTATTTTTAGTTTGAGAGCCATCAAGAGCAGGTCTTTGGAGAAGTAGCATATAAGATTTTTGTTAATTTTGCAAAACAAAACCAAAGATTACTCATGGGAGGATCTGGTAGAAGTTCATAAAATTATATATGGTAAAGAAAGTAGGTAGCTGATGTTTCTTTCTCTCTCTCTCTCTCTTTCTCTAGATGCTGGATCTGTGGATGTCTTGGTAAAACAGAAGGGCAGGAGATGAAGACGAAAGAAAAGGAAGCACCGTTTTGCAGAATGCACAATGAATTTGTGGATGTGACCTCCTGCCACAACTCTGTAATATTCAGTAAGGATGCAGGAGAGCAAAAGAAAAAGTTGCAACGTTTGCATGACATCTGGCTTGGATCCAGCAATGCATAAGTGAAAACATAAATGGATTTATCACCGTTCCGCTGGCGGAAGATCTTGTGCCACACCTAGCACATTCATCCCTATGTATTGCAGTACCAACATTGGTCACACAAGGTCTTATGCAAGTATGTGTGTATATTAAAATCAAACAGACAAATGCGTGGAGGATGATAACAAAATGGAACCTCTCAGTCCAGAAACAGTCTATCTGAATATCAAATTGTTAAGGAAGGTCTGCTATCTTCACACCTTGCTCGAGAGCTTCCCAACGATACCTTACTGGGGGAAGACAGCATGTTTAACTCCTCCAGGGTGTGAAATAAAGTCCCCCAGAGCAAGTGCGTTTACTCCCCCCCCCCCACTCAAAGGATTAGAACCGACTGCTGTTTGAACAGACTACTGGACTTGATAGATCTTTGTCTGATCCAGCACCGCTTTTCTTATGAAAGGCTTCCAGCTCAGAGGATGGTGTTTCCCAACCGAATTCACACATGCCCCATTCATCGGGGTTTCCTACCCTACTCCGGCGTGCACGTGTTAAACTCGCCGTTTCTGTACAAGGGACGGGTCGCAACCAGCTTTTCCACTCACATGAACACATGAACCAGACCCTGGGTCCATCAAGGCCAGTATTGTCTCCTCAGACCAGCAGCAGCTCTCCAGAGTCTCAGGCAGGGGTCTTTCCCATCACCTACTTGCCTGGTCCCTTTAACTGGAGAGGCCGGGGACTGAACCTAGGACCTTCTGCATACCAAGCACATGCTCTGCCACTGAGCCACGACCCCTCTCCATGGGCTCCAGGGTCTCAGGCAGAGGTCTTTCACATCACCTACTTGCCTAGTCCCTTTAATGGGAGATGCTGGGGATTGAACCTGGGACCTTCTGCATGCCAAGCAGAGGCTCTGCCACTGAGCCAGGGCCCCTCTCCATGGCTCTCAGGCAGAGGTCTTTCCCCTCACCTCCTTGCCTGGTCCCTTGAACGCAGTGGTTCCCAACCTTTTTTTGACCAGGGACCACTAGGACTTTTTTGTTCGGTGCAGGGACCCCAAGGTTCAAAATAAAAATTCCGAGAATTTGAAAATAAACTTTAATCATAACTGTTAGTTAAACATTAAACTTAGAATAATATTTGAATATATATTTTTATAATAGAGAACTTTTAATTGAAAACATTAATTTATTATGGGTTTATAACACTGGTTCCCAACCAGGGGTCAGTGGACCCCCAGGGGTCCGCGAGAACTAAATTAAGGTCCGCGAAACAAAGTTATAAACCCATAATAAATTAATATTTTCAATTAAAAGTTCTCTATTATAAAAAATATATATTCAAATATTTATCTAACAGTTATGATTAAAGTTTATTTTCAAATTCTTGGAATTTTTATTTTGACCCTTGGGGTCCCTGCACCGAACAAAAAAGTCCTAGTGGTCCGTGGTCAAAAAAAGGTTGGGAACCATTGGACTTTATAACTTTGTTTCGCGGACCGTAATTTAGTTCTTGCAGACCCCTGGGGGTCCACGGACCCCCGGTTGGAAACCAGAACTTTAACAGGAGATGCTGGGGATTGAACCTGGGACCTTCTGCATGCCCAGCAAAGGCTCTGCCACTGAGCCACGGCCCCTCCCCATGGCCCTCAGGCAGAAGTCTTTCCCATCATCTCCTTGCCTGGTCCCTTGATGCCGGGGATTGAACCTGCGACCTTCCGCACGCCAGGCAGCTGCTCTGCCACTCTGCCATCTCCTCCGACAAGGGCGGGAGGGGCGCTGCGCCAAAGGCCCGGCGGCGCTTCCCAGCTCCAGCTGCGGCTCCGGCCGGAGAAGGCTCTCGCCCCGCCCAGCTGGGTGACGTCCGTATGCAAAACGCCCGGGAAGAGCCGGCCAATCAGGGGCCGGCAAGGGCCGGATTATTTATAGATCCTATTTAAAGAGCCCCTGGGAAGCCCGGCGCGCTCTCGCTGCTCCGCACGTGGGCCGGCTGCAACGCCGGAGTCGGAAGCGCAGAGGAGGTCGCCGCTGCCCTCCTGCCCGCTCCTTGCAAGGGGATAAGGAAACGCTTCCCGCCTCCCCACCCCGCCTTTGATTGCACATTATTTCCTGATCTCCTACAGCCCAGCCTTGCAAGCCCTCTCTGCTTGCCGAGCCAACAGGGCCTCCTGGAAAGAAGGACGTAAGAAAAACCCTGCTGGGTGAGACCCAGGCCCATCCAGTCCAGCGGTCTGTTCACGCAGTGGTCAACCGGGTGCCGGTAGGAAGCCCCCAAACAAGGCGACTGCGGCAGCACCGTCCTGCCTGTGTTCCTTTACAGCACCTAATATAAAAGGCATGCTCCTCTGATCCTGAACATGAGCATAAGGAAAGCCATGCTGGATGAGACCAAGGCCCTTCAAGTCCAGCGGTCTGTTCACACAGTGGTCAACCGGGTGCTGGTAGGAAGCCCCCAAACAAGGTGACTGCGGCAGCACCGGCCTGCCTGTGTTCCACAGCACCTCATATAATAGGCATGCTCCTCTGATCCTGAACATGAGCATAAGGGAAGCCATGCTGGATGAGACCAAGGCCCTTCAAGTCCAGCGGTCTGTTCACGCAGTGGTCAACCAGGTGCCGGTAGGAAGCCCCCAAACAAGGCGACGGCGGCAGCACCATCCTGCCTGTGTTCCACAGCGCCTCATAGAATAGGCATGCTCCTCTGATCCTGAACATGAGCATAAGGAAAGCCATGCTGGATCAGACCAAGGCCCATCCAGTCCAGCAGTCTGTTCACACAGCGGCCAACCAGGTGCCAACTTGGAAGGCTTTAAGAAGGGAGTGGGCACGTTCATGGAGGAGAGGGCTATCCATGGCTACTAGTTAAAATGGATACTAGTCATGATGGATAACTATTCTCTCCAGGATCAGAGGAGCATGCCTATTACCTTAGGTGCTGTGGAACACAGGCAGGCCGGTGCTGCTGCAGTCGTCTTGTTTGTGGGCTTCCTAGAGGCACCTGGTTGGCCTACTGTGGGAACAGACTGCTGGACTTGATGATGGGCCTTGGTCTGATCCAGCAGGGCTTTTCTTATGTTCTTATGTGCCTCTAGGAAGCCCACAAAGACGACAACTGCAGCGGCATTATCCTGCCTGTGTTTCACAGTACCTAATATATTAGGCATGCTCCTCTGATCCTGGAGAGAATAGGTATGCATCATGACTAGTATCCATTTTGACTAGCAGCCATGGACAGCCCTCTCCTCCATGAACATGTCCGTTGGCACATCCCTAGGCCAGGGAGTTCCACAGTTTAACTATGTGTTGTATGAAGAAATACTTCCTTTTATCTGTTTTGAATCGGTCACCTTCCAGCTTCAGCAGATGACCCTGCATTCTAGTAATATGTCTACTCTCTCCACAGCATGCATAAGTTTATAGACCTCTGTCATGTTTTCCCTTAACTGCCTTCTTTCCAAGCTAAATGAATAGGAGAATCCAAATTGGTCAGCCTCCTTAGATGGCATCCATTAAAAGAAGTCAATTATATCTGTTCATATGTGTCTGTTTTCTGCCAGCTTGGTGCAGCGGTTAGTGTCGGATGATGGCTGGGGAGTTCCCCTGTTCAAATCCACATGCTGGTGTAAAACCTGTTCAGTTAGCTTGGGCTAGTCACCCCCGCCTGACCTACTTGTGGGGGGTGATGAAGGACCATATACACCCCTTGGGGAAGGGGTGGGCTACGTATGTCAACAACAGATAATTAAAAATATTTTTTCTCTTGCTTTTTTTCTCTTTGACTTTTCTTCCTTGTTAATCATTCTTTGAGTTAGCATTATATATAGTCTGTCCCAGCCTGTGTAAAGATCTCCACCCTAGCTAGCCTTCAGGTTGGGCCTGGAAATATTCTTAAATTAGAACTCATCCCCAGGCTCCACCCCAAAATCTCCCAACCCAGATTTGGCAACTCTAAATCCCCCTCTTCAGTCTCTTTATATTCTTTCTTTAGCTCCTGGGCCTATGAGCTGGGACCAGTTCGATTTGATACCAGTACATGCTGAGTACGTTATGTGTGTGTCAAGTCACTTCCGGCTCATGGCGACCGTATGAATCAAAGTCCTCCAAAATGTCTTATCCTTGACAGCCTTTATCAGATCTTGCAAACTGAGGGCAGTGGCTTCATCCATAGTCACAGAATCATAGAATGATAAAGTTGGAAGGGACCACCAGGGTCATCTAGTCCAACCCCCTGCACAATGCAGGAAATTCACAACTACCTCCCCCTCACACCCCCAGTGACCACTACTCCATGCCCAGAAGATGGCCAAGATGCCCTCCCTCCCATGAACTGCCCAATGTCATAGAATCAGCATTGCTGACAGATGGCCATCTAACCTCTTCTTATAAACCTCCAGGGAAGGAGAGCTCACCACCTCCTGAGGAAGCCTGTTCCACTGAAGAACTGCTCTGACTGTTAGAAAATTCTTCCTAATGTCTAGTTGGAAATTCTTTTGATTTAATTTCAACCCGTTGGTTCTGGTCCGACCTTCTGGGGCAACAGAAAACCACTCAGCACCCTGCTCTATATGACAGCCCTTCAAGTACTTGGAGATGGTTATCATATCACCTCTCAGTCAGTCCATCTCTTGTTGGGTCTTCCTCTTTTCCTTCTGCCCTCAACTTTTCCTAGCATGATTGTCTTTTCCAGTGACTCTTGTCTTCTCATAATGTGACCAAAACAAGATAGCTTCAGTTTAGTCATTTTAGCTTCTAGGGTCAGAACAGGCTTGATTTGATCTATAACCCACTGATTTGTTTTTTTGGTGGTCCACAGTATCCATAACACTCTCCTCCGACACCACATTTCAAAGGAATCTACTTTCTTCCTATCAGCTTTCTTCAAGGTCCAGCTTTCACACCCATACATAGTAATAGGGAATACGATGGCATGAATTAACTTAATCTTGGTGGCCAGTGACACATCCTCACACTTCAGAATCTTTGAGTACATTGTAGCTGCAATAAATTACGGGGATAGATAAATGCATAAATGAGAGGACAAAAGAAACTCTAGCTGTCATGTCTGTTGGTAAACCTCTGGGGCTTTTCACAGCTGCACAACAGGAGAAATCCAACAGACAAAGCTTTTTAATGCATAGAGATTCCGTGACAGAGATTCACCTGTGGAATCTCTGTTTCCAGCCCTCCTCTGCCCCCAAAGTAACTTTGCCTCCCTGAAGTTAAGATCTACAAAGTTCCTTATAAACACTTGCTGAGCACGAGATGAAGTGACGGAAAGCCCAAGTCAGAGAGAAGGAACCTCAGCCAGTGAACCTACTGCTCAGTCCTGTGTTTACTCAGAGACAAGCCCCGTTGCATTTGATGGGAACGCTGGATTTAGGGTTGCCAACAGGCCAGGAGACAAATGGACTGCCCCTTTAATAGAGGTTTAATGGGAATGTTAGAGAGGTGTAGTGGTTAAGAGCGGTGGTTTGGAGCGGTGGACTCTGATCTGGAGAACCAGGTTTGATTCCCTACTCCTCCGCATGAGCGGCGGACGCTAATCTGGTGGACTGGATTTATTTCCCCACCCCTACTCTTGAAGCCAGCTGGGTGACCTTGGGCTAGTCATCCTCTCTCAGCCCCACCTGCCTCACAGGGTGTCTGTTGTGGGGAGAGGAGGGGAAGGTGATTGTAAGCCGGTTTGATTCTTCCTTAAATGGTAGAGAACGTTGGCACATAAAAACCAACTTCTCCTCCTCCTCCTCTTCCGGGTTATGTTATTTACCTGCATGGCAGGAAAAAATTGCGCATAAAAAGATTGCCCTATTCCACACATTACTTTATATTGCGCAGAGGCAGAATAATAGAATCACAGAATAGAATCAAAGAGTTGGAAGGGACCATCCAGGCCATCTAGTCCAACCCCCTGCTTAATACAGGATCAGCTTAGCATCCCTGACCAGTATTTGTCCAGCCTCTGCTTAAAGACTGTCAGTGAGAGGGACCATGCATTTGACGCTGCAAGGGGAACAGAACAAATTCTGCCTATGATATAAGAACATAAGAAAATGCTGGATCAGACCAATGTCCATCAGGTCCAGCAGTCTGTTCCCACAGTGGCCAACCAGGTGCCTCTAGGAAGCCCACAAACAAGACGGCTGCAGCAGCACCATCCTGCCTGTGTTCCCCAGCACCTAATATAATGGGCATGCTCCTCTGATCCTGGAGATTCCTGAAAGGTTGTGAACGATGAAACAATAAACCCTTGATGTATAATATTACATAGAAACCAGAGAGGATAAGGGAGAACAAGGGAATAAAAAAGAGTAAAAATAACTCATAAGTAACTATAGGGCTGGGGAAAAAAAGTTCTTGAACAACACAAAACTGGTTTAATGCGGAATAAATGTTATTTAAACCAATGTTTGATGGAGGTTAACCTTAAACTCAAGCAAATATGTATGCATGAATTTATTTAGATTGACTATGACCAGAAAAAGGGAATATATCTGTAACTCAGTTAGGATGTTAGAAAAAGTGGGGGTATCCCTTCCTCTTCCCCTTCCCCTTCTTTTTATTTTTATTTATTTTTTGTTTTTTGTCTTCTTTTTTTTGTATTACCGTTTATATGTAAAATTAATAAAACTTGTTAAAAAAAAAGTTGGCAGCCATCACCACCCCCTGGAGCAAGGAATTCCATAATTTAATGATGCATTAAATTTCTTAATGAGGAGCTTGGTTTTCTGTGCCTTTTTGGGTGCACTTTGCACTGAATCCCACAGGCAGAGGCCTTCGGAACATCAGATTGGGCCTTTCATTTCCACCCGGCCTGTGTGTATGCCCAGTCCTCCAATTAATTCATCCCATTCATTCTTCTCTGATTATATTATCATCCTCCCTGCACAAACAGCGGCACTATAGAAAATGTTTTGAATAAGTCTGTCACATTATTTGCTTGGCAGGACATTCTGATTATATTGCTAATGTTGATCCAGAAGAGAGAGAGAGAAAGTGAGACAGCTCTCCTGTTCATATAGGGTTGCCAGGTCCCTCTTCGCCACCGGCAGGAGGTTTTGGGGGCGGAGCCTGAGGAGAGCGGGGTTTGGGGAGGGGTGGGACTTCAATGCCATAGAGTCCAATTGCCAAAGCAGCCATTTTCTCCAGGCGAACTGATCTATATCATCTGGAGATCAGTTGCAATAGCAGGAGTTGCAATAGCACTTTGTGTATCCCTTGTGGAACTGTTACATTTTCAATGACTTCTGTTTATTCCAACTATATCCTCTATAGATTTTAAGTCATATGGACTATTACATTTGCCAATGGATATAGTTATAAGATTTATCCCTAAGGGGAAGAAAATGAATTTTTGAATCTTGTATACCTTTTGAACTGCATGAATTGAATGGAACTGATGAAGAATGAAACGATCGTCTTCCTTTCATAATAGTCTTTTACACGTCTGCTGAGGTCTTGTGACCAACTATTGGAATCTTCTTGGATCTATGTACCCTTATGGACTATTGAAAAAAACACATTTATACATACCTTTGTGGACTATTGAAATACCATTGTATATAGTTGTATGTTTGTCCCTTTCCACTATTGTATGCATTGATTACACTTTGATGTTTCACTCATTTGTGTTGTAGTAACTATAGCCTAAGATTCCTGCACTACTTTCCTAATACCTGGAGGTTGGCAACCCTAAACCAGATGTAGCGTAGCTCAAGGAAAAGAGAGAATGCGCAGTACTTTTTCCTCGGTTGCCGTTTCCCCACTTGCAGCACGCAGATGGTCTTTGCTTAGCTTACTGAACTGTTGTTCGGCTTAATGAAGCAGACTCTGCAAAATATTTTCAGCTCCTGGAACGAAAAGCCCTACGCAGAGAAGTTCAGATTGTTCCCATCGTGACGATAATGTGGCAGCTGTCTGCATTTAGCTCAGCTACTAAGCGACCATTATCATTTCATTACGGTTGGCAATATTTTGCTGCACTGCTGATCGAGGGGAGCAACGCTAACACCGATGTTTTGGCCGTCACCTGCTGTCGGGATTATGGATGCAATTCTAAGAACACTTTTTAAAGGAATGAGCCTGATTGAATAGGTATTATCTTAGGTGCTGTGGAAGACAGGCAGGATGGTGCTGCTGCAGTCGTCTTGTTTGGGGGCTTCCTGGAGGCACCTGGTTGGCCACTGTGTGAACAGACTGCTGGACTTGATGGGCCTGGGTCTGATCCAGAAGAGCTTTTTTTTTTTTTCCCCAGCGGGGCTTTTCTTATGTTCTTATGAATAGAATGAGGCTTGCTTCTGAATAGACTTTAGGATTGCTCCCTGCCTAGGGTTGCCAGGTTCCTCTTCACCCCCAAAATCTCTATCACCTGGAGATCAGTTGTAATAGCTGGAGACTGGACATTAGTACCTCGAGGTTGGCACCCCTACCTTGATGAACAGAAGTGTCACATGAACACATGAAGCTGCCTTATATTGAATCAGACCCTTGGTCCACCGAAGTCAGTATTGCCTACTCAGACCGGCAGCAGCTCTCCAGGGTCTCAAGCAGAGAGGTCTTTCACCTAGTTGCCTTGCCCTTTAACTGGAGAAGCCAGGGATCAAACCTGGGACCTTCTGCATGCCAAGCAGATGCTCTACCATTGAGCCTCAGTGTCATTTTGTTCCTATGATTGCTGTTTCTTCTCGGCACCATTTTCTCTTTCTTTGGCAACCCTACCGCCCACCCAAGCATCCATTTTCTCCAGGGGAACTGATCTCTGTAGTCTGGAGATCAGCTGTAATTTTGAGAGGACCCTAGGTCTTACCTGGAGGCTGGCATCCCTATTTTCTGGTGCTGCCTGCCACCTTTCCTCAGAATCCCAAAAAGACCCACAGGCTCAACAAGGTTTGGGACCCCAGGCCTAATTCCACCTTGAAAGAAGTTCTTGCAACAATTAGGTTTATGATATAAATTTATATTGGCCAAATTCTCATGCCGGAATATATTTCCTCTGCTTTCTTCCTCCGTGAACCGTGGGAGAAGAACTTCAGAGGCAGTTGAAGACCCAGGTGTGAAAAGGCTGTTGGGAGCCAAAAGATGAGTACACCTCCCTAACCCCTCCCAAGAAGTGATCTTAAAGGGCTGGGCTGTTTGGAATGCATCTACAAAGGCTGAACCTTGACACTGGCTCTTCTCCGTCATGCTTGACTCTGGTAATCTTTATTTGCAATAATCGCATAAAGCATTGCTGTGTGTGTGTGTGTGTGTGTGTGTGTGTGTGTGTGTGTGTTAAGTGCCTTCAAGTCGCTTCTGACTCATGGCGACCCTATGAATCAATGTCCTCCAAAATGTCCTATCTTTGACAGCCTTGCTCAAGTCTTGAAAATGGAGGGCCGTGGCTTCCTTTATAGAGTCCATCCATCTCTTGTTGGGTCTTCCTCTTTTCCTGCTGCCCTCAACTTTTCCTAGCATGATGGTCTTTTCCAGTGACTCTTGTCTTCTCATAATGTGACCAAAGTACGACACCTCAGTTTAGTCATTTTAGCTTCTAGGGTCAGTTCAGGCTTGATTTGATCTATAACCCACTGATTTGTGGTGGGTATTTTTTTTGGCAGTCCAGGGTATCCATAACACTGTCCTCCAACACCACATTTCAAAGGAGTCTACTTTCTTCTTGTCAGCTTTTTTCATTGTCCAGCTTTCACACCCATACATAGTAATAGGGATACAATGGCATGAATTAACCTGATCTTGGTTGCCAGTGACACATCCTTTCACTTCAAAATCTTTTATAGCTCCTTCATGGCTGCCCTTCCCAGTCTCAATCTCCTTCTGATTTCTTGGCTGCAGTCTCCCTTTTGGTTGATGATGGAGCCAAGGAATAGAAAGTCTTCAACAATTTCAATTTCCTCATTGTCAAAGCATTGCTACCTGCCGATAAACCAAGCAGCCAAACTGCAACAAATTATTACCCTCGGCTACCATTCCTGTACAAAGCATTAAGTTTTATGGTATACATGGCCTGACCAAGTGACATTTATGTCATATCTGTAGGGTTGCCAGGTCTCTCTTCACCACCGGTGGGAGGTTTTTGGGGTGGGGGCCGAGGAGGGTGGGGTTTGGGGTGGGGAAGGACTTCAATGCCATAGAGTCCAATTACCAAACTGGCTATTTTCTCCAGGTGAACTGATCTCTCTCAGCTGGAGATCAGTTGTAATAGCAGGAGATCTCCAGCTGGCACTTGGAGGTTGGCAACCCTAAATATCCGGCCCTTGTAACAATTGAATTCGACACCCCTGAGTTGGAGAGTCTGTTTAGGATATGGGAGACTTGGATTCAAATTTGCAGTCAGCCATGAAGCTTGCTGGGTGACCTTGGGCAGTTAGCTGAGCCTGCTTCATAGAGCTGTTGTTGTGAACATGAAAAGAGGAAAGGAGAACCAGACCAGATTGGTCAGGGATCCTGGAGGGCTTTTTGTCATCTTCTGGGCATGGAGTAAGGGTCACTGGGTGTGTGTGTGGGGAGGGGGGAGGAGGTAGTTGTGAATTTCCTGCATTGTTCAGGGGGTTGGACTAGATGACCCAGGTGGTCCCTTCCAACTCTATGCTTCTGTGATATCTGTCCTGAGCTACTGGGAGAAAGCATGGGACAAAATTTAGCTAGAATAGACCTCGGTCCCCCCCCCCCACTAAAAAGATGTTTTTCTTTGTAAAGAAAATATGATGAGCTTTTAATCATTCTAATTGACATGTTTTTTTATCCCATTCCAAAAACGGTTCCTAGATCAACTGTACCTCTTTCAGCTTGAAAAAAAAATACAGGCTATGACAGTTTTCAGGCAACATTTGTTGACGATCACACCCATCTGTGGTTTCTGGGCGCAGCATGATCAAAAGGTTTATCCTCTCCTGCTTTGCGTTTTCTCTTAGCAGATTGTTAACAGAAGTTTTCCAAATGTGTTTCAAGCATGAAAAGACTGTTGCACAATGCAAGACATATGTTTTTGAGGTATGGGCACAGAGCAAAGGAATCGCCCTCCAATTACTGCCTTTCCTATTGCAGCTCTCTGTTATTTATTGATCCTCGTTTTAAAAATTTCAGCCTTTAAGGAGCTCCAATCCGCACATGTGATCCTGGCCCAAGGCCATTCAGTGCGCTGTATATTTATGAGAAGAAGAAGAGGAGGAGGAGGAGGAGGAGAAGAAGAGTTGGTTTTTATATGCCAAATTTCTATACCACTTAAGGGAGACTCAAACTGGCTTACAATCACCTTCCCTTCCCCTCCCCACAACAGACACCCTGTGAGGTAGTTGGGGTGAGAGTTCGGAGAGAGCTGTGACTTGCCCAAGGTCATCCAGATGGCTTCGTGTGTAGGAGTGGGGAAACTAATCCAGTTCACCAGATTAGCCGCTGCAGCTCATGTGGAGGAGTGGGGATTCAAACCCGGTTCTCCAGATCAGAGTCCACTGCTCCAAACCACTGCTCTTAACCACTACACCACACTGGAGGAGGAAGAGGAGGAGGAGTTTGTTTTTATACCCTGATTTTCTCTACCTTTTTAAGGAGACTCAAACGGGAGAGAACTGTGACTGGCCCAAAGTCACCCAGCAGGCTTCATGTGGAGGAGTGGGGAATCAAACCCGGTTCTCCAGTTTAGAGTCCACCACTCTCAACCACTATACCACACTGGTTCTGGAGTATATGGAAGGGAAGACAGCATGATATAATCTGATCTCATCAGATCTCAGAAGCTAATAAGGGTCAGCCCAGGTTGGTACTTGGATGGGAGACAACCAAGGAAGACTAGGGTTGCTATGCAGAGGAAGGCAAAGGAAAACCACTTCTGTTAGTTTCTTGCCATGAGAACCCTACACAAGGGGTCACCATAAGTTGGCTGCAACTTGATGGCACTTTATACACACATGCAAACTGGAGTGGAGGGCCTACATTTTTTGAATTGAGAATAGAGAATACAGGTGTGGCCCCTTCACCCTGAGCTGAACTGAGCCAGAAGGTTTCCTTCCAGGCTGAAATGTGAAAACCGCAATTCCTACCATTAGGGTTGCCAGGCCCCTCTTCGTCACCAGCAGGAGATTTTTGGGGTGGAGCCAGAGAATGGCAGGGTTTGGGAGAGGGGAGGGACTTCAATATCAGAGTCCAATTGCCAAAGTGGCCATTTTCTCCAGGTGAATGGATCTCCATCGGCTGGAGATCAGTTGTAATAGCAGGAGATCTCCAGCTATTACCTGGAGCTTGGCAACCCTACCCACCAGACATGAATATTTCATGAAATTAGAGGGACGAGTCCGTTCCATTGTGTTCAGGTCTTGCCTGCTAGTTTTGCTACAGTCGACTGCTGTTTACAAAGTAGGTGGGTAGAAAGAGGCTTAATTATTTTTAAAGTGCTGTAGCAGCAACCTTGTGGGTTTTTTTGCAACAGAAAAAAAATCGATACAGAAATGAAATTTAACGTCTACTTTGGCCTCCCCGTAGACTCACAAGAGTAATGTGACATTTGCAGTTTCGTAATCAGCAATGAGAAAAATCAAATTAAGAGATTAATGACTCAACCGTTATTGAGAACGGGCACTGTAAAAAAAATGGAGGAGGGAGAGGAAGCATAAATTAATTATACTTCCTCTTCCCCATGCATCTTTTGAACATTTAAAGTTCAGCCTACATATCCCTTCTCCCATTGTGGAAGAACACAAGAAAGCCTTAAGGCCTAATTTAAAAAAAGGTAAAGGTCCCCTGTGCAAGCACTGGGTCATTCCTGACCCATGGGGTGACGTCACATCCCGACATTTCCTAGGCAGACTTTGTTTACGGGGTGGTTTGCCAGTGCCTTCCCCAGTCATCTTCCCTTTACCCCCAGCAAGCTGGGTACTCATTTGACCGACCTCGGAAGGATGGAAGGCTGAGTCAACCTTGAGCCGGCTACCTGAAACCGACTTCTGTTGGGATCGAACTCAGGTTGTGAACTGAGCTTTTGACTGCAGTACTTCAGTTTACCACTCTGCGCCACGGGCCTAATTAAAATGAACATACTTAATGTTATAACTATTGCATTCTCAGTATCTTAAGAATAGCTTTGTTATGAGGTTGGCTGGTTGTATCGCTGAAAACAAGTGGTTAGGGCTTTCCCAAAGGGACATGAATATGATGGTCGTGGATGGTCACTTGAATGGGTACGTCATAGGACTGCCAACCTCTGTGTGGGGCCTAAGATATCCTGGAATTACAGTTCATCTCCAGACCGCAGAGCTCAGTTCCCTTGGAGAAAATAGTTGCTTTGGAGGGTGGACTGTATGGCATTATACCCTGCTGAGGTCCCTCCCTTCCTCAAACCCCACCTTCCCCAGGCTCCACTCCCAAATCTCCAGAAATTTCCCAACCTGGAGTTGGCAACCTTTGCGAGAAAAGAGGCATGTGCGTGGAGCCGCGCGGTTTGTCAAGGTTTAACTGAAAATGTTCCTGGGCTGAAGAAGCCTTATTGATGGCGAAAACGTGGATCTGAACCAGTGGACGCATTTCTAGTGTCATTTCAGTCTGTCGACCAAGCTATTCAGCCTCTGAAGAGGATTCAAATGGATCATTTGTGAATGGACTATACACGAGTGAATATACACTATACACTTTTTCACTCACTATTTTTGGACAATTTGGGTGTTATTGTCTATTTTGATATTGTAAATATTGAGGTGATTATTTGTTAGTAGTTATGTATCAATAGATTGTTTAAATACCAGCTTGTGTGCTGTCATTTGCTATAGACTATATTCATTACAGCTTTGGTTTCATTGTTGTGGTAACCTCCAGGTACTAGCTGGACATCTCCTGCTATTACAATTGATCTCCAGCCAACAGAGATCAGTTCACCTGGAGAAAACAGCCGCTTTGGCAATTGGACTCTATGACATTGAAGTCCCTCCCCTCCCCAAACCCCACCCTCCTCAGGCTCTGCCCCAAAAACCTCCCACCGGTGGCAAAGATGGACCTGGCAACCCTAACTCAGAGCAATGTGTTTTGGGAGGAGTACAAAAATATAATGCAATAATTAAATGGATAATGAAAAGAACTATGGAATGGATCTGTATGTTTTAATGGGAATCTGTTTTATCTACTTTTAACAAAAATTTTTTAACTGTGAGTGTATAATGTTTGATATAAAATTACTTGTGTCTGATGGTTGTTGGAAGCCGCCCTGAGTTCGACTTGTGTTGGGGCAGGGCGGAGTATGAATTGAATAAAATAAATACCGGTAAGAATAAATAAAGATAGTGATTGTGCTACAGCAGTTCATTGCAGGTGAAATGGCAAAGGGGGAGAAATGGCCTTTAAAGGGCACCACGCCATTTTGAAGCTGAGCTCCGCCCCCTCGCCCTAGTGGCCGATGGATGCTCCGCCTGCAGCCCCTCCACATCACCCCTTTGTTCCGGTTCAAAGTAGGTTTATTTTTCATTTGGTTGAGAACGGAAAGTCCCAGGGAGCCCACAAGTCATGCTCTGAATGAGCATGACGTCAAGGGGACGTCCCCTTTGAATGCGGGGCTTCCTGCTCTCCATACGGGAAAAATCCTCGTGTGGAAGCACCCCCCCCCCCAGACACACACACTTTTGACAGCACAAACCCATTGACATTGAGATCAAACCATGTAGACAGGCTCCTTCCCGCCAACTAGATTATTTAATTATTTACTTCATCCATACCCTCTCCTCTTCCTCCATTTAGGGTTGCCAGCTCCGGGTTGGGAATTACCTAGAGATTTTTGGGGCGGATCCTGAGGAGGGCAGGGTTTGGAGAGGGGAGGGACTTCAATTGGGGAGGGGCTGAGGCTCAGTGGTAGAGCATGTGCTTGGTGTGCAGAAGGTCCCAGGTTCAATCCTTGGCATCTCCAGTTAAAGGGACTGAGACCCTGGAGAGCCGCTGCCAGTCTGAGTAGACAATACTGACTTTGATGGACCGAGGGTCTGATTCAGTATAAGGCAGCTTCATGTGTTCATGTGTTCAATGTCGTAGAGTCCAATTGCCAAAGCAGCCTTTTTCTCCAGGGGAACTGATCTCTGTCACCTGGAGATCAGTTGTAATGATGGGATATCTCCAGCCACCACCTAAAGGTTAGAAAATCAGCAGAGACGCGAAAGTATCACAAAGTGCAAAATTCTTATTGAGTGCTACAATATATATATATATATATATATATATATATACACACACACACACACACACACACACACACACACACACACACACACGCTGTTGATACAATATTAACACAACACTATCCTAATTCCAAATATATACAAAGTGTAGACATACAAAAGTAACTCAGTCCAATACGAGAGAAATATCCATCTGGTAATGTATCTCAGTAATCTTTTTAGGAATGGATGGTCTTCCTATTATTATTAGTGATCCTTCATTCTGGTATCACCAAGAAAAATCCTCATAGAAGGGGTACGGCTAGGGTTGCCAGATCCCTCTTCACCACAGGTGGGAGATTTTGGGGGCGGAGCCTATGGAGGGCGGGGTTTGGGGAGGGACGTCCATTTTTCTCCAGGTGATCTGATCTCTATCGGCTGGAGATCAGTTGAATTAGCAGGAGATCTCCTGCTACTACCTGGCAGTTGGCAACCCTACGTACGGCCCTCATAGAAGGGGTACAGTCACATAAAGAGTGCTCCCTATTGCTGACACTCGGCATGACCCCCGAGCGTCAGCAATAGGGAGCACTCTTTACGTGACTGTGAACAGACTGCATTGGATCTATCGGGCACAGCCCATAGTAATTTTGTTGTGTGCTATATTTGCCTAGTTCCTTTTGTATATGTATAGAAATAAGTTGTGAAGTCGTATAAAATGTTTAGCATTTAATAGTGGTCTGTGTTACTGATATAACCTCCAGGTACTAGCTGGAGATCTCCTGCTATTACAACTGATCTCCAGCCGATAGAGATCACCTGGAGAAAATGGCTGCTTTGGCAATTGGATTCTATGGCATTGAAGTCCCTCCCCAAACCCCGCCCTCCTCAGGCTCTGCCCCCCAAACCTCCCATTGGTGACGAAGAGGGACCTGGCAACCCTACTGGTTGACCGCTGTGTGAACAGACTGCTGGACTTGATGGGCTCTGGTGTGATCCAGCAGGCTTTTCTTATGTTTTTATGTTAGGTTAGGCTAAGAGTGTCTGAGTGGCCCAAAATCACCCAGCGAGGGACTCAGACCTGGGTGTCCCAAATCCTGATCCGATACTCTAACCACTGCACAACACTGGCCGATCGTAACAGACTATCAATACTGGCCTCAGCCGTGTCGAGTCAACAAGGCCTTGTGATTTTGTGGTCTATTTTTGTCTCGGTTTCATGCCAGGAATAGAGACCCAAAGAGTTGTTTAAAAAAAGAAGAAGAAAAAATCTTGCCACTTTGAGTAGGAGGTGATACCTCTGACTCATCACGGAAGGATATATGGTTAGCTGGGTTTGATCAGCAGATCTGATAGATTGGGTATCTCCAAGGGAGCCCTTTTATTAGAAACGTCCCTCCCTTCCACGCTTTACAACTTTATTTTAATTTTATAAGCCTACAGAATCCCCATCATCAAAGAGAACAACATATGGGGGGAAATGTGATGCTGAAAGATCAGAACAGTATTAATTAGCCTTCTCCCCACCAACCATATTGGCACCATGTTGTGCAGACGGGAGAGGGGAAAATGGGTTTTATGGGAAATAATCATATGGTAGCTGTGGGAGTTTAAGAAGAAGAGTTGGTTTTTATGTGCCGACTTTCTCTACCTCTTAAGGAAGAATCAAACCGGCTTACAATCACCTTCCTTTCCCCTCCCCACAACAGACACCCTGTGAGGTAGGGGGGGCTGAGAGAGTTCTAAAAGAGCTGTGACTAGCCCAAGGTCACCCAGCTGGCTTCATGTGGAGGAGTGGGGAAACCAACCCGGTTCACCAGATTAGCGTCCACTGCTCATGTGGAGGAGTAGGGAATCGAACCCCCTTCTCCAAATCTGAGTCCACCGCTCCAAACCACCACTATACCACGCTGGCTCTAAGGGAGCCTCATACGCTAATCGGAGACTACAACATCTAAATGCAATTCATTCATTTATTTATTTGCTCCATGTATACCCTTGTTTTCTCCCCAATGGGGACTCAAACTGGTTTGCAGCATTCTGCCCTTTTCCATTGTATTCTCACAACACTCCTGTGAAGTGGGTTAGGATGAGAGTGAGTGACTAGCCCAAGGTCACTGTGATGGATAGGCAAAGATCCTGCCCTTTCTTTTAAAAAGAGAGAGAGAGAAACACCAATCTTCTTTAGTTAGGGTTGCCAACCTCTAGGTGGGGCCAGGAGAGATGCTAGAATCACAGAGTAGACTGCAGAGATCAGTTCCCCTGGAGAAAATGGCTGCTTTGGAAGGCGGACTCTATGGCGTCACATCCCTGTTGAGGTCCCTCTCCAAGCTCTGCCCTCCTCAGGCTCCACCCCCAA
Organism: Euleptes europaea; assembly: GCF_029931775.1. Classification (NCBI taxonomy): domain Eukaryota; kingdom Metazoa; phylum Chordata; class Lepidosauria; order Squamata; family Sphaerodactylidae; genus Euleptes; species Euleptes europaea. Next base: position 114,192,652 of record NC_079314.1, on the reverse strand, counting down.
ACCGCTAGCTAGTTCTCAGCCTGGAGTTGGCAACCCTACCTTTAATCCTGTTTGATCCGGGAGAAGAGCAGCTGGTAGTTAATCACAGAATCATAGAGTGGAAGGGACCACCAGGGTCATCTAGTCCACCCCCCTGCGCAATGCAGGAAATTCACAACTACCTCCCCCCGCAAACCCCCAGTGACCCCTACTCCATGCCCAGAAGATGGCCCAGAATTGGTAGCGTGGAAGGGCTGGAGGAGCCAGATGGGAGCGGGGAGAGAGAGAGAGAAAGAAGACATTATCTCAGTTTTTAGTTAGATAGGGCTTGAGACTCCACAGTGATAAGTCCTGTCTCAGGGGACTTCAAATCTCAGGGTCTGCCTTTTAAGTGAGGATAGGTAAAAATTTATAAAGGAGTGGAGGCAGGATTTTATCTCCAGAGGAGCGGGCTGAAGGAAATCCTTTGCTAGGAGACTGTGGTGTCTTACAGTCTAGTCTGCTGGGGGAAACATGGCTGCTAACTGCTCCCTTAGCTCCCAAAATATCAACTGTAACATTATAATTATATAACATAATGAGCCAGCGTGGTGTAGTGGTTAAGAGCAGTGGGTTGGACTCTGATCTGGAGAACCAGGTTCGATTCCCCACTCCTCCACATGAGCGGCGGAAGCTAATCTGGTGAACCAGGTTGGTTTCCCCACTCCTCTGCATGAAGCCAGCTGGGTGACCTTGGGCTAGTCACAGCTCTCTTGGAGCTCTCTCAGCCCCACCTACCTCACAGGGTGTCTGTTGTGGGGAGGGAGAGGGAAGGTGATTGTAAGCCGGTTTGATTCTTCCTTAAGTGGTGGGAAAAGTTGGCATATAAAAACCCACTCCTCCTTCTCCTCCTTTTCTTCTTTAAATGAATGGGTCCAGTCACACTGAGTTTCACCTGTAAATAGTTTCTGTCCTCTTTTCTGGACAACCTTATTCCCCTGACTCTGAGGAAAATAAAAGTTACTGTCCTTTTCTTGTTTCCCTCACATGGGCTAAATTAATTATATTCAGAAGCTACTTGGGTTAATTCTGTCAAGTGGAGGACTGGGATAGAAACTAGGGCTGTGCACCATTTTTTTGGTATTTTTCGGGTTCGGGTTTAATAGATCAGGAAATTTTCAAAAAAGCCGAATTGCAATATTGGCTTTTGGGGGATATTTGAACATTTTCAGGTCAATTAAACCTGAACCCGAAAAATACGCAGCGCGGAGCTGAACGCTGGGCTCTGCGCCACCGGCCACCTCCGAAGTCCACATGGTGGTTTATGCAGCGCCATAGACCCAGCCGACAGGTTCAGTGAGGGGGAGAAGGAGGCAGGGGGAGAGGGGATTTTAAAAATAGCAGCAGAGCCAAAGCGGCCCTGAATAATAATAAAAAAAATGTGCATTATTAGGGATCTGATTTTCAGCTTACTTATATTGGTGCCATCTCCCCCCCCCCCCCCCCCCGGTATTAAAAAAATCTCTGAAAAATACCAAAAAAGGTATTTTCTGTTTCTTTTCGGTACGGCTTTAGTTGAACGCACACCCCTCGTACAGACCATCCCGGTCAAACTTTACATCACGCTACCTTTGTTAAGGCCCTGGCCTTCACAATCATCAAGCAAGGTTTTGTGGCACAGCGGTGATTTGAACCTGGGTCTCCTAGAGGCTAGTCCCATACTCTAACCACTATACCATGCTGGCTCTCAAATGGCCAGTAAGTTTAAAGCTTATTTATTGTGTTTGAATACCCAGAACGCAGTAAACGTGATACATTGAAATGTAAGGTTTTTAAAGCTTTCATTTTGTTTTTCTCAAGTCCGTCCCACCAGCGAGGAAAATAACACAGCTCTTGCTAAGCACAGCAAAGTCATTGTGGCAGTAGACGGGAAGTAAAGTAACTAGTAAAGAAGGAAGTGAAGGAATACGGCTTTGTCTTCCTCTGTGGGTCCAGAGGTAGGGTTGCCAACCTCCAGGTGGTGACTGGAGATCTCCTGCTATTACAACTGATCTCCAGCCGATAGAGATCAGTTCACCTGGAGAAAATGGCTGCTTTCGCAATTGGACTCTATGGCATTGAAGTCCCCTCCCCAAGCCCCACCCTCCTCAGGCTCCGCCCCAAAAACCTCCCGCTGGTGGCAAAGAGGGGCCTGGCAACCCTATCCAAAGGAGGGAGATGAAGTAAGATTTCACTGCTCCTTTTACTTGTCAATCATCCTTGTGCCTCTCACCCATTGGCTTGAATGCTGGAAAGTGACAGTAAGTGAAGGCATTTTAGTCATAATGGAATATCTCTGTATATGTGTAAGGACTAGAAATTTAAGTAGTGTTACAAATTCCAGGTTGGACAATTCCTGGAAATTTGGGGGTGGAGCCTGGGAAGGGGGTGTGGGTTATAATGCCATAGAGCCGTTTTATCCAGGGGAACTGATGTCTGTGGTTTAGAGCAGGGCTTCTTTAAACTTTTTCCACTCACGACCCCTTTTCGCCCAAGAAATTTTGACGCGACCCTGGGTATATAGGTATATAAAACAGATATACAAGTCAAAAATTTACTGATAATAAATCATAAAGATTTTTTTTTAAAAAAATGCAATCCCCACATTCAGTGGGGATTGCAATCCCCACATTGCAATCCCCACATTCCATATGGGGTCGCGACCCACAGTTTAAGAAGCTTTGGTCTAGAGGTCAGCTGCTTTTTCAAGAAATCTCCAGGCCCCACCTGGAGGTTGGTAACCCTAGATTTAGGATTTTATTTCAAAAGAGATTGGGGTGTGTGTGTCAAAAGTCCTAAAGCAGCCCTCTCTTCTTGTGGTTCCATAAAACATTTTCCCCTAGATTTGTTTCCATTTGTGAGTGTGTTTCCCCTCTGAAAATGATACAATCTCTCCGCAAAGTAATGCAGAATTAGCATTTTCACCATCTTTCTGTCATGAGGCATACCGGAAAATGGGTAGAATACAGGAGAGCTGAGGCTTGCATGCAGGTGGGAAGAGAAAGTGAGGTTTTTAAAAATGCTCTGGAGGAAGAGGGCAGTTCCAGTTTAAGGGGCCGAAAGACGTAAGCAAGCTGCTTACTCATGCAGGCTGAACGGTGGAGATGAGAGATCTGAAGGATTTGCAGTATGTGGAGAGAGATTTATTGTCAGTTGTAGGCTAAAGTGCATTTCAAAGCAAAGGAAGGGGAAATGATTCATTCCGCAGCCAAGGAAATTTTCCATTTGGTATTTATTAAAAAGCGGTGCAGGGAAAAAACAGAAAAATATTATCAGTAATATCATCAGGTTAGTTACAAATATATATATACACATACACACACACCTTTCAGCTAGCACCTTCCGTCATCAAACTGTGCAGCGCGGAAAGTATCTCTGTGCACCACTAACAGAGACACGTTGCTTCCCATTGTGCAATCTTTGTGAGCATAGGGCCACCAATGTCAGGGGTAGAGGGTAGGACTCGCTCGCACCGCAAGAGGGGAGTGGACATGTTCATGGAGGAGAGGGGTATTCATGGCTACCAGTTAAAATGGCTACTAGTCATGGTGCATACCTATTCTCTCCAGGATCAGAGGAGCGTGCCTATTATATTAGGTGCTGTGGGACACAGGCAGGATAATGCTGCTGCGGCAGTCGTCTTGTTGGTGGGCTTCCTAGAGGCACCTGGTTGGCCACCGTGTGAACAGACTGCTGGACTTGATGGGCCTTGGTCTGATCCAGCATGGCTTTCCTTATGTTCTTATATTCTGTGTCCTGAAATGGAGCATTGTACTTCTCTTCCACCCTGACACATTTTTATTATTCCATTGTAAGAACAAAGAAGCCACACAGGTAGGGTTGCCAGATCCGGGTTGGGAAATACCTGGAGATTTCAGGGGTGGAGTCTGAGGAGGACGGGGTTTGGAGAAGGGAGGGACTTCAGTGCCATAGAGTCCAATTACCAAAGTGGCCATTTTCTCCAGGGGAACTGATCTCTATTGGCTGGAGATCAGTTGTATTAGCAGGAGATCTCCAGCTACTACCTGCAGGTTGGCAACCCTAAAGATCAAGGACATGGTGCAAAGGAAAAAAGGTTTAAAACCTTCCTCTCCTCGTGGTGCACCAATAAAAATGGGACACCCACATAATTAACCCTTAAAGGGGGGGAAGACAGCTAGAAATAGTTCTTTTCCCCCCCTATTCCAGGGCTAATTACACTCTGGGTGAGTTGCTTTCAATCAGCAAACTTCAGAGGAAAGGAAAGGATTTCCTCTTTCACTCCACTGGAGACAGGGCTGGAATGCTATTTCCTTTTTTTTTTTTTTTAAAGTTGAGATCCACTCTGATTCCCACATTTGGCCTGGAGGTAGTAGAGCCCTGTTTGGGCAACCCTGCTTCTGACTGCAAGAGGTTACATCTATGCTTTAATGCCTTTCCATTAAAAAAAAAAAGTCCATCCAAGTAGAAAACTAGACGTCAGGGTAATGGGCTCCAGCTTAGCTTTCACCCTGACATGCTAGTTTTCTACAAGCATGGATTCCCCCCTACCCCCTTTCCTCGGAGAAGCATTCTCCAATTGATCGTTCTCACCAAATCTCAAAACAGGACCCAAAGGATCGGGAATGCCGTCTTCTCATTAGGAGGAGCAATTTAGCAAACGAAACCAAGCATGCCGGGCGTTAAAAAAACCAGTTCCCCTCACTTGCCAGGGCAGTAAGCAGCCTTAGTGAGTGATTACTGTGTACATAAGGTAATGCTGTGTCAACACGGGCAGGGTGTCAGAGATCGGGTTTTAGGGCTCATCCGTGCTTCCTGATTTCCCACTGACAAGTTGCTGCTGACGTGAATCCCCACTCCACCACAGAAACTTGCTGGATGAACTAGGCCCAGTTACACACTCTCAGCCTATCCTACCTTACAGGGTTGTTGTACCGGCTGAATGAGATGGAATTCTGGAGGTTCCCAGTTCGAAGTCTGTCTCTGGCATAAATTTAGTACAGGCTTCAGCCAAACTACAATGCCGTAGTCCTCCCCCCCTCCCCCACAATATTGTGGGTATAATGTGGTGACCCAGCGTGGTGTAGTGGTTAAGAGTGGTGGACTCTGATCTGGAGAACCGGGTTCGATTCCCCACTCCTCCACATGAGCGGCGGAGGCTGATCTGGTAAACCGGGTTGGTTTCCCCACTCCTCCACATGAAGCCAGCTGGGTGACCTTGGGCTAGTCACGGCTCTCTTAGAGCTCTCTCAGCCCCACCTTCCTCACAGGGTGTCGGTTGTGGGGAGGGGAAGGGAAGGTGATTGTAAACCGGTTTGAGTCTCCCTTAAGTGGTAGAGAAAGTCAGCATATAAAAACCGACTCTCCTTCTATAATACTGTCCTGCCTTACTAGACTGAGGTAAGGATTACAAGATCACTGACCTGAACATGGCAAGCCGTGTATATTTTTTTAATTTTTTCAGTACATCATTATATACCCTGACCTGGATGGCCCAGGCTAGCCAGATCTTGTCCGATCTTGGAAGCTAAGCAGGGTCGGCCCTGGTTAGTACTTGGATGGGAGACCACCAAGGAAGTCCCGGGTTGCTATGCAGAGGCAGGCAATGGCAAACCACCTCTGAATTTTTCTTACCTTGAAAACCCTACAGGGTCCCATAAATCAGCTGCAACTTAATGGCACTTTACACACACACATTTTTATCCTGCCGTTCCTCCAAGGAGCCCTATTGGGTTGCCAGCCTCCAGGTGGTGGCTGGAGATCTCCTGCTATTACAACTGATCTACAGCTGATCTCCCCTGGAGAAAAGGGCAGCTTTGGCAATTGAAGCCCCTCCCCTCCCCAAACCCCACCTTCCTTAGGGTTGCCAGGTCCCTCTTCTCCACCAGCTGAAGGTTTTGGGGGCGGAGCCTGAGGGGGCGGAGTTTGGGGAGGGACTTCATTGCCATAGAGTCCAATTGCCAAAGCGGCCATTGTCTTCAGGTGAACTGATCTCTATCGGCTGGAGATCTGTTGCAATAGCAGGAGATCTCCAATGGTCTCCTCTCCTCCACAGTCTTAAAAACAGTCATTCTCTCAGCCTAACCTACCTAACAAAGTTGTTGTGAGGATATAATGGAAGGGAATTATGTAATCCACCCAGAGGTCCTTGGAGCAAGTGCACAATAAAAAGCCTCACAGACAGGAGAAGAAGAGTTGGTTTTTATACCCCAATTTTCTCTACCTTTAAGGAGTCTCTAACTGGCAAAGAGTGTTAAGCTGCAGTACTGCAGTCCAAAGCTCTGCTCACGACCTGAGTTCGATCCCGACGGAAGTCGGTTTCAGGTAGCCGGCTCAAGATTGACTCAGCCTTCCATCCTTCCGAGGTCGGTCAAAGGAGTACCCTGTTTGCTGGGGGTAAAGGGAAGATGACTGGGGGAAACACGGGCAAACCGCCCCGTAAACAAAGTCTGCCTAGTAAACGTTGGGATGTGACGTCACCCCATGGGTCAGGAATGACCCTGTGCTTGCACAGGGGACCTTTACCTTTTTTAACTGGCTTACAATCTCCTTCCCTTCCCCTCCCCACAACAGACACCCTGTGAGGTAGGTGGGGCTGAGAGAGTTCTGAGAGAACTGTGACTGGCCCGAGGTCACCCAGCTGGCTTCATGTGTAGGACTGGGGAGTGGCTCTCTAGCAGGATGATACTAACCCTTTTCAGATGTTACAAACACCAATGCTGAGAGTGTAACGGTGTATAACAATAGCACTTGCTACCCACACTCTTCCCAATATGCGTAAGTTGCCATGTTGTATGAACCGAGGTAACATGTGTATTTACCATACAGGCTCAGCCTCAATACGTGTCTTAAGTATATAGGAAAAGCCATGCTGGATCAGACCTAGGTCCATCAAGTCCAGCAGTCTGTTCATACAGTGGCCAACTAGGAAGCCCACAAGCAAGGCGACTGCAGCAGCACCATCCTGCCTGTGCTCCACAGCACCTAATATAATAGGCCTGATCCTCTGATCCTGGAGAGAATAGGTATGCATCATGACTAGTATCCATTTTAACTAGTAGCCATGAATACCCCTCTCCTCCATGAACATGTCCACTCCCCTGTTCAAGCCTTCCAGGTTGGCAGCCATCACCACATCCTGGGGCAGGGAGTTCCAACAAGAACCATGAAAAGTCCAGTTATCAGTTTGTACATACTAGAGCTGTACGCTCATGGTAAATAGATGTGTAGCTCACATTCACACAACATGGAAATTGCGCATATCGGGGGGGATCATGGGTAATGCGCACTCCCCATTATGCGCACTTGGTGGGCTCTTGGAATGCCTGGGTATAATGTCTGAAAAATCCCACTGTACTTAAATGTAAGAAGTATGTGTGGAAAAGGTAGCTTTCCTTGCTTCCATCTTCTTTACTCCTCTCCGTCCCAAATACTGCTGCCTCAAATAATCCATCTGGCTTGTCGTTTTGATTAATGTTCAACTCCTCCTTAGTTCCTTTCGCTGTCGACTTCTTCCGCTTAGCATCTGGTATACATTTCTTTAAAAACCAGATTCTCCGCCTCGGCTGCCTGTCCTTCCAGCTATCGCTTGCGCATTCCATCTTTCTTCCAAGAAACTCAAGAGTGGTGGCGTACATAGGATTGTTCTCACTTTCCAGTTTGCTTACCACTGTTCCTTCGCTTTCCATTATGCACCTTTCTCTGGGTTGGTTCCCCATCGAATATTAACCTCCGGGCTATTTCACAGCTTCGCAGAAACAAAACTGTGTTTGAAGACGTAAACCATTGGCAGGGAATCCTCAGTTAATTACGGCTGTTCTGACACATTTCCCCTGTGATAATTAATGCTAAAAGCATGACATTTGAAGCCATATCCACAAAGATTTCTTTTTTTCCATCTTCGTGTAACCTGCAGGATGTGTGTTGGGTTAAGTGCCGTCAAGCCGCTTCCGACTCATGGCGACCCTATGAATTAATGTCCTCCAAAACATCCTATCGATAACAGTCTTGCTCGGGTTTTGCAGACTGAGGGTTGTGGCTTCCTTTATAGAGTCAATCCATCTCATGTTGAGTCTTCCTCTTTTCCTGCTGCCTTCCACTTTTCCTAGCATGATTGTCTTTTCCAGTAACTCTTGTGTTCTTATCATGCCACTAAAATACGATAAGACTGAGTTCGGTCATGTTAACTTCTAGGAAAAGTTCAGGCTGGATTTGATTTAACCTGCAGGGTTTGCGGGGTTTTTTGCCATCATAAAACTTCTCCTCCAACATGACATTTTAAAGGAATCAACTTTCTCCCTGACAGCTTTCTTCGTTGTCCAGCTTTCACACCCATACATAATAATGGGGAATAAGATGGCATGAATTAATTTATTGACATGCCATTAGGGTTGCCAACCTCCAGGTACTAGCTGGAGATCTCCTGCTATCACAACTGATCTCCAGCCGACAGAGATCAGATCACCTGGAGAAAATGGCTGTTTTGGCAATTGGACTCTATGGCATTGAAGTCCCTCCCCTCCCCAAACCCCACACCCTCTTCAGACACTGCCCCAAAAACCTCCTGCCAGTGGCGAAGAGGGACGTGGCAACCCTACATGCCATCTTTCCACAGACAGGGAGCTTTGGATGTAGATTCAAACATGCAGTTTTCTCCTTGCCATCCTGAAGTGGGACAGTCTGGAGAGGACACCTTTTTTCTGCAGATCAGTCATCAGATCCTTCGTTTCCTTCTTTCAAACATTTATATGGCGCCTCATGCGGATCTCCAAAGAGGGAGAGTCACAAAATAAAAGATAAAACCGTACGATGTAAAATCATTAACAACAATTAAATATGTTGAGGTTTAAAACTAACAATAATAAAATAACGAAGTAGATACTAACAAAAGTGAAGGATGCTCAATCTAATTTTATATTTAGAAGCTTGACCATCGAGATAAAACAGCAGAGAAATGTAAAGAAATAATTCTGATGGCAAAGCTATAACAGAGATATTCAATATGTTTAATAGCCTATAAAATGGCCATTTTAAGAATATATTATAAGCTTTAATATCTTTTTAATCTTATAACAAGAGTGAATATTTGACCACAAAATGGTATAGAATTGCAGGGCAATGTAGTCTGCCTGATTTATTCTGTATTTTTGTATTCGATTTTTTAATTTATAATTGTATGTTGGACACCAGTATTTTTTCCTGTTCCCTTTTTCCTTCTGTAACCTTCCTTTATATAACAATAAAACTTTTTTTTTTGTGTGTGTGTGTGGGGGGGGGACATTAACAACCCTTACAAACCAGCCAATAAACCCAAGAAGTATAAAAGCATATAAAAATCCTCCTGGTGAACATACGCTTGTACTTTTTTTATTTTAAGTTGACAAGAGGAACTAAATAGGACGCTGGTCATGGGGTTGCCACCAAGAACAGCTACCATGTCTACTTCCTCTTTCTATCCCTGTAGTATTTGAGACGGGAAATGTGTATTATGATATTATCACTTTGTGTACACGATCATCCCACATTATTCGCTGCCACAAAGGGAGTGGGTGGCGCCAGGGAAGCACATGACTAGAGTTGCCAACCTCCATGAGTACCCCCCAGTGGATAGTGTTGCCAACCTCCAGGTACTAGCTGGAGATCTCCTGCTATTACAACTGATCTCCAGCTGATAGAGCTCAGTTCCCCTGGAGAAAACGGCCGCTTTGGCAACTGGACTCTATGGCATGCCAAGCAGATGCTCTGCCACTGAGCCACAGCCCCTCCCCATCAAGACTCATCAGTCTGCTCACACAGTGG